>NC_086099.1:182580738-183798952 GCF_963921235.1 Mobula hypostoma
ACTCTGTGGGTTTCCTCCGGGTGCTCTGGTTTCCTTCCACAGACCAAAGACGTACTGGTTAGTAGGTTAATTGGTCATTGTAAATTGTCCCATGATTAGGCAAGGGTTTAACTGGGTGATTGCCGGGCAGGGTGGCTCAGAGGGCCGGAAGGACCTGTATCTCAATAAAATAAAATTTAAAAATAACTAATTAAAATAAATTTTTGGTGTTATTTTGCCAAATATTGTGTCAGAAAGAATATATTTCTTGTACTGGGCTGAAATGCTTACTGAGCTATTTCATTGCAGCATCCCATTGTACAGTTGTTATAATAATGATCTCATTAGTGCAAAACCATAAGCTAAGCATCTTGCAGAAAGAGGAATTAACAGATGTACAGTATGAGTGGGTATTTCTGTGAGCTGTAAAACAATTGCCGGTGATAAGTCCAAGCCAAATTTTAAAATGATTAAGGAAAGCTATATAAAAATGCTTAAACTTATTACAAAATATAGATTCAATATTTCATGTCTGGCAAAATGGTGCCCAGTGTTTCTCTTTTGAATTATATTTAATACTAAAGAATAAGGCAAGATATATTTTCCAATCAAACATTAAGGATAATTTATCCTAGTCCTTGCATTTTACAACATTTTCATGAAATATGAATAACTCTTTCTCCGGTGAATGAAGTATCACTGAGAATTTGATGTCTATGAATTTCCATGGTGGTCAGAATTTGAAGGTAAGTTTTGATTGTAGATAGGGACCTTGGAAGCAAAATGTATTTGAACAAGTTTTAGGGCTTTAATAATAATCCAAATGAAATCAATAGCAATGATATTGTGATGAAACTTTTGTGTAACCATGGGGGAAATTTCAGCAGCAAACAGAAGAGAATGATTATCAGCAGTTGGCAGACAGGTTGAGTAATTCCTTAGGCTAGTTGTTTTCATTCATATATGGTTATAAAAAAAACCTTGAAGTGACCCTGTCTTGTCAATCTTTCACATCCTGAATACAATTTATTAAGTGGAGTTGGTTTGGTCCACAGAGAATTCTCAGCAGCTGAAACTGAATTTTAGAAATCAAAAACAAATTTGTGAAATCTGTATTTTTTAAAGCATATATTATGGATTCCGGTTAATTGGGCCATCACTCAATTGGGGCAGCCACATTTTTGAGACAATATGAGAAAATATCCAGGATTCCCTTTGTTTTTATGGAACACTATGCCACTTAATTGGGACAGGAGAGAGTTGCTGAACAGTTTCTAATTAGTGTCAGTTGCATGCACTTACATGACAGTTACACACTGTACCATGTGTCAGGCGAATAGTTTTTAAGTAGCATCAGTTGCGTACGTTTGTGTTTAAAACACAATGATAATTGGCAGGAAATAAGCAGCAAGACAATTCAGAACTGTTTTGCTCACTGTAGTTTCAAGCATTCAGCCTTGGAGATACCACAAACATCCAGGAGAGAAAACGAATCAATTTCCACGACTTTAACTAGTTGGGATTTAAAGGTACCAATGATCATCTTGAATGTTACAATGAAAATTAAGATTTAGAAGATGCAATTGTCAAAAACATTCTATGAAGTTAGTCCATTACCTACACTAGGCGTCTGTGGTGATTTTGTTAATTTACAATTAATCAAAAGAACATGGCAGCTTACACTGAATGAATTCCTCCCTCAATAACTGATGTTTTATAGTACTGTAGTTCTATAGGTAGTGTTCTAATTTGTTCTGTATTTCATTTAAATACATTCTTTGTTATTCAGTTATATGGTACTTTGTCTTTTTTATACCTTTTTAACTATTTCCATGAAATCTAGAACAAGCAGTAGTAAATCAAGGCAACTGGACTTGCTGTGTTGTCTAGATGTTTTGCCACTCATCTGAGAGGCTTCTTTTGTTCTGATCCATGGTCGGGTAGTTTTCCGGTTTATATACCCTGAGGTGTTTAAAGGTATAGCAATCACTTGAAGATCATTAAGAGCCGAAGAGTTAATAAGAGGGTCATTAGTCTTAGCATGAATGGAGGTGTGAACTGTTGTGGAGACGCTGGGGTAGAGATGTTACTTCCAAGAAGCATTGACTAATTGGAACAACTACTTAATTGGGCCAAAATATACTGGTACTGATGTGCCCCAATTAACCAGAATCCACCATATTTAATGTTCATAATATCAGTTCTGTTTTGACTAGTAAGCTTGCTATTTTAAATTTAAACATTGATTTAATTTTCATAGTTTTCTGTAGATATGAAAACGTTTCCTTTTCCTGTGTCTACATAATGTGAATTATAAATCCCTAAATCATATTTGAAAGTCTCTTGTAATGTTTCAAACTAAACGCAATTCCCAGCAATGTGATGAAGCAAAGCATTTTTTTTTTCGTGAGACCAATATCTGAAGAATAGGGTTTGAGACTCTACAATTGTTAACATATTGTGGGGGTTCTCAGCAAAAACTGAAGATATGCATCTCTATAAAATCTGCTTCTGATATTTTTAAAACTTATCACTAGCAAGAACTAAAAAGCTGATCGTGAAACACATTGAAGTTTATTAATTATACACTGAGAGCAATAAATCATGAATCTATGTGAAGCAAGCAATTGTTCCCGTGTTCTAAGCTGGAGAGAAGGTACTACTGTCTGGGTCAGAAAGCCATGCTTGGATAAGGAAGATTGGATGAATATTCATTGCTTTTTTGATAAGTTTTAGCATCCTGGAACATCTCCTCTTGACAAATGCACAGCATGGAGTCCATCATAAAGTAAGTCAAGCCAGCCTGTTGGAGGCTATTTCATTGGCTAAATTACGTATTCACTTTTTTTTATATGTGTTTAATCAGTGGCTCATTAAATGCAGTGTGGTTTTCAATTTCCTAAAGCAACAACATTTTGGTATTTAGTGGCTGTTCCATTAAGTAAATGGTGTTGTTAGCACCTACATTATATAATTTCTACTGAATTGAACTTTGCAGTTAACTGAATACATTCAAATCAGGAGGGGGTGGAGGAAAGGGGAAGGATCTAACATTCCATGTCAAGTTGAAGCTTGAGATCAATTTGGCTTTGAGCCCTGTTTGAACGAAAATGTCAAGTCATGGGCACAAAAAATGAAGGTACACTTTGTAATTGTATCTCTATTTTCTACCTTCTATTATTTTTTTTCCATTTCATGTATACGTTTTATTTGTAATGATCTGACTGAGTGAATGTATCTTGGCACATGGGACAATAATAAAACAATGACCGCCAAATTGCTTAGATCCAATTCCCTGAAGGTGGTAAGGAAGGTTAATGCGACTGCAGAGTGCAAGGGTGGGAGGAGATCTAAACTTTCCCCTGGGTCTACATGAGCATTAGTCTCTCTTCTGATATTTATTGCGGTAGTAAAAATGCAGGCTAACTGAACAATTTTACATTTGCTCACACCTTGAGGAAATAACGTGATCCTTCAGCTTGCGCTGAGACTCACGTAAATGTTAAACTCCATGCACTCCATGGTGCTGAAAGGTGAATGGCCCATTCAGATTAACAGCAAAGAATGAAGAAGTATGAATCCGGAGTAGTGCGGCATGTGACAAAAGACCAAAAACAGACAATCCCTCTACAATGCCGTCCCTTTCTACAGCTGTGCCACTATCACTGATTAGTAGTGCCTCTCCTCCATCTCTTGTACCTCCCTCCATGTCCCTTTTGAAACATCTCATCTACGGAATATCATCAGCCAGGCCTGCCTTAGTGACAGCCAAGTCTCTGTACGTGCCATCACGTTAAAGGCTACCCAGGACGAATAGAAGGCGTTGCTCCTCCAGCCTGAGTGTGGTCTCATCCTGGCAGTGGAGGAGGCCGTGGACTGACATGGGAATGGGAAGTAGAATTGAAATAGGTCGCCACTGGGAGATCCCACTTTTTTTGCCAGACGGAGTGAAGGTGCTTAGCAAAGCAGTATCTTAATCTATGTCGGGTCTCACCAGTATACCGGAGGCCATACCAGGAGCACTGGGTACACTTGATGACCCCAACAGGGTTAACTCACCTGGAAGGACTGTTTGGAGCCCTGAATGGTAGTGAGGGAGAGTCAGGTGCGGCAGTTGTCCTGCTTGCAAGGATAAGTACCAGGAGAGAGATCAGTGGGGAGCGACAAGTGGACAAGAGAGTCGCATAGGGAGCGATCC
The DNA here is from genome assembly GCF_963921235.1 of Mobula hypostoma. Taxonomy (NCBI): domain Eukaryota; kingdom Metazoa; phylum Chordata; class Chondrichthyes; order Myliobatiformes; family Myliobatidae; genus Mobula; species Mobula hypostoma. The sequence goes on from NC_086099.1 coordinate 182,584,916, forward strand.
TTGCGGAAAGCAGGAAGTCAGGGGTGGGAAAGTTGTGCTTGGTGGTGAGATCCCGTTGGAAATGGCAGAAGCTATGGAGAATTATGTGATGGATGCAGAGGCTAATGGAGTGGAAGTCGAAGACAAGAGGAATCCTATCCCTGATATGGCAGTAGAAAGATGCAGACATACACAAAATAGAAGAAACGCAGGTGAGGGCAGTATTGATGGTGGAGGATCTTCTTGTGGATGTAGTAATCAGGGAGAATGGAGATCTCCCAGATTTCCCATATCGTGCATGAGGAGCACACCACTAACCTGGGATACGTTCTCACTACTCTAACTAGGCACTAATAGACAAAGACACAGAAACCTCGACCTAGCCTCCCCCTCTATTTGCTGGCTCTAGCTCTGTCCCACTCAAACTGTGGCCACTCCACAATGACTGCTTCACTTAAACCTAACTTTGTTTGCCAAGTGCCTGATAACGCAAATGATCTCAATCTCTGCAGTAAGTCCCAACAGACCCAGTTCATATTTCAAATTTGGCACTTGAGCTCCGCAAGCAACTGATCTCAATCTCCCTAGATAGTCACCACAGGCCTCACTTGCTTTTAAATCTGGGGCTTAAGCTCCACAAGCAACTGTTTCTGTGATCTTAAGAGCACTTTTCAAGAGAATTCCAAATACTCATTACTCTAGGTGAAATTTCTTCTTTTGATACTGACAACTTGCTCCCTGGTTCTACACCCTAGCCTGGGAAATATCAGTCCTGTATTAACCTCACCTAGCTTTTATATGCTTTGACATTTTTCTTAAATTTTAAATTCTTCTCAACGCCTTGTGACACATCAGGCGGTAACCTTGCTGTTTCCTTAGGATTTTTCTTTTTTTCTCTCACAAGGCCGATTTGCTAGTTCGACCATCGACCCAGTATGGCTGGATAGTGTGTAAGGAGCTGGCCGGATTCAGATCCGGGACAGCTCACCTCCAAGTCCAGTGCAGTTGCCTCGACACCACCAGGCAGCTTACTTTGACATTGCATTCTTATAAATGTAAGGCAGTGTAGGCTTAGCCTCATATGACTAATTCAATGTCCCATGAATCAGGCAGAGGAAATTCAAATGGCAATCTCTCCATTGCAAGTATGTCCTTTCTGTATAATGTTCCACGCCTGATCTCACCCAAGCTCTCTAATTGAGGCAAAACCTCAAGGCATCTCCATTCTTTACTCAATTCTTACTGCAGTAAAGTTTAACACATGATTTTCCTTCCTAATTGCTTGCTGAATCTGCAAATTATCTTTCACTAATCCGTGTACAAGGACAGCTAGATTTATCTGAATGCCAGCATTTTTCAATCTAAGACTCAGAAATATATTGCCATTCCATTACTTCTATTAGAACTAAAACTTGGAGCTCCATGTCAACAACACAGTGAGAATATCTTCACTTGATGGATGATTTTGCTTAAAATACTAATTCAGGATCACCCCCTCAAAGCAATTAGTATGGACAATAAATATTGAAACCACCAATGATGTTCCTATTCTATTGCTAAATGAAAAGCAAAATAGGGACAGAGATGTATTGGTTGAGGGGCTGGGTTTGACCAAGGGCATGTTTAAAGATATGGATATTAAGTGCATTCAAGTTCAAGCTTATTGCCATTTTAACCACATACATGAAAACCGCCAAACGAAACAATGTTCCTCTGGAGCAATGTGCATAACATGGTACATATAGCTCACACATAAGACATAAAGTAATATTACCAAATGATAAGGTGCAATTACGACACAGGTTAAAAAGTAAACAGAATAATACTACTGGTGTTTCATCTGTGTTGAGACCTGGGTGGTAGCAGGGAGTTCAATATTCTCGTGGCCTGGTCAAGAATCTGTTTTCCATCCCAACAGTCCATGTCCTGATACTACGATACCTCCTGCCTAATGGTACAGAGCCAAGAGATTGTTGGATGGATGACAATCCTAAGGGCCCTGCATATGCAGCGTTCCTGGCAAACGTCTGGAATGTGTGGAAAAGAGACCCTGATGATCCTCTCAGCCATCCTCACAATCCTTTGTAGGGTTTAACGGTCAGATGCCTTGCAATTCTCACACCAGATGATGATGTAGCTGGTCAGAGCACTCAGTGGTGCTCCTGTAAGAATTGGTGAGAATGGTGGGGATGGGTGTGCTCACTCACCTCGACCTCCTCATGAAGTGGAAACAATGCTGTGCTTTCTTGACTAAAGAGGTGATGTTGAGGGACAAGGTGAGATTGCCTGGTATGTGCACAACCAGAAACTCAAGTCTTCTTAACCCTCTCCATAAAGGAGCTACTTACATGCAGAGAAGAGTGGTCAGCCTGCACCAATCCGCTTTTCGGTCTTGTCCACGTTGAGACTCAATTTGTTATGCTCATGCTATTCTACCAGCCACTCTATCTCCTCTCCATACACCAACTCGTCGTCATTGTTGATGAGGCCAATCACTATTGTGTCATCAGTGAGTGAACTTGATTCCTTTTGAGCTGGATCTATCAGTACAGTCGTGCAGCAGCAGCATGAACAACAGTGGGCTGAACATGCTGCCCTTGGGGCTGCCAGTGTTCTGCGTGATGGAACTAGGGATGTTGCTGCCAACATGGACTGTGGTCTTTCTGTCATGAAGTCCAAGATCCGTTTACAGAGGGAGGTATTGAGACCCAATGATGACAGTTTAACCACTAGCTTCTGAGGGACGATCATATTAAACACCAAGCTGAAGTTAATAAACGGTGCCCTGGTGTTTGAGGTGCCGTTTTCGAAGTGTGTAAAGACAAAGTGGAAGGCAGAGGCTATGACTTCTTTAGTGGGCTGATTTGATCTATAAGCAAACTGGAGAAGGTCCATTGTAGCAGGAAGAAGGGATTTAATGTGACCCATAACCAACTATAACAATGTGATCCACAACCATTTCATTATTATTGAAGTTGGTGCCACAGGACGATAGCCATTAAGGCATGGGGTGGGGGGTTACTCTATGTGTACAGTCACAATCACAGTGGCAGTGAACTCCCTCAGTAACTAGAAGGCCCTGCACTTCCCTGTTAAAAACTCTACCAGAAAGTTGACACTACGAAGCGTTTGCACTCAAGTCGGGCTGCTTGAGGGACCGGAGTTAGAGAACTCCAGAATTTTAAAAGTTGTGGATTTGGGGACAAAACACATTGAGAGGGGTGACAACAAGAGCAAATAAGATTTCCTCAGTATGTTGCTGTTTGCTTCAAAACTACCATCACCTCCTTAAAAAACAAGTAACCTCCCTTCCTCTAACCTTGTGTGCTACTACATATCCAAAGTTATTTTCCATTCCAATCAACTTAATCACACTATTAGCTCTCAGGTCCCTGTGTACTTTTCCTGGATCTTCTTGTTTAAATAGCTCCATTGAGGCTTTTGCTCTTGCACTAGCAATAGCTTTATACAATAACTAACAATAGCAATAATATTCCAAAGTTAAAAATAAAAGCATTCATGACCACAAAGAAAGTTCATCTGTCTATGTTCTACTTTGTGATCTCCCTTCAGCCTTAGTATAGCTGACCACATAGCCTTATGTCAAACCATCTCCACCGTACAGTTGGATGGGACCATACTTTCCGGATTCAATTTGTGTTCATCTGGCCATGGAAGAGAATTGCCTGTTGTAACTTCCCTCTCTGCTTGAAGCCCCTTGAGTCTATCCTATTCCTCATTAAGTACCTACTTCCTCTTAGTAACATCATCGGAAAACAGATCATCTGAAGAACACAAGAACATAAGATAGGACCAAGATAGGCTCTTAAGCTGCTCTACTTTTCAGTATCACAAACACGAGGAATTCTGCAGATGCTGGAAATTCAAGCAACACACATCAAAGTTGCTGGTGAACGCAGCAGGCCAGGCAGCAGCCCTAGGAAGAGGTACAGTCGACGTTTCGGGCCAAGGGTCTCGGCCCGAAACATTGACTGTACCTCTTCCTAGAGATGCTGCCTGGCCTGCTGCGTTCACCAGCAACATTGATGTGTGTTGCTAATTTTCAATATGATCATTGCAGACCCCTGTGCCTCAGTGAAATATTCTGAATCAGCTGATCACTGCTACCAGCATAATTGCTACAGAGCAATAACTTTTCAATTAAAAAGCATATATTTTAAATATATACAAACCAAATGTCTGGAGGTGAAAGAAAATACTGCTTTTATATTTTATAGTATAAATAGCTTTCAGGGTTTATTGTCATCAGACCTGAATCCATTTGAGTTCCTAATCTTCCAGTTTTAAGTATGAACCAGCACACGTTATTACTTTGCTTTATTCCTCTCCTTGATGCCATTTGACCTCTGTGGCAAGCATTTGGGGAAGTGGATTGTTCATCACTTCTGAACTGCTAGCACCCTGTGGTTGTCAGGGGATAAATATCACTATCCTACAAAAACAGAGGGTAAACAATTTAGCAAGATATTATAATACATCAAACCTTAACAAGTATACCTTGACTCTGAACAAATATCTTAATAGCTCACATCTTGTAAGAGCAAATGCTTGTGTTCCTCATTTTTTGGCCTCACGTCTAGCTTCTGTGCTTCTCATCGCCCCACTCGAATACTCCTGCTTTCCATCTCTTCTATCATCCCAATGGTTCCAACGCATGTCTAATTCCCAAATCCTTTTGTACTTAATCATGTTTGTTTCCTCCAGAGTCAGAATCAGATTTATTATTATTATTGTTTTGTATGATGTGAAATGTGTTGTTTTGTGGTTGCAGTACAGTATAATCTACTATAAATTACAAATAAATAAGTAGTACAAAATAAAAAAGAGGTATAATGAGGTAGTGCTCACGGGTTCATGGGCTGTTCAGAAATCTGAGACTGAGGGGAAGAACCTGGGCCTGAATCATTGAGTGTGGCAATTTCTGTATATTTGTCAGTTTGGCTTAGTTGACAGCACTGAAAGGGCCAGGCTGGGTTCAAGCCTTGTACATGAGCACAAGCTGACATCTCGGTGTGGTATTTTACCTCGTGTGAACTGAACTTCAAATAAAGCACAACCATATCTCCGATCCCAAGGTAAAGATTGATGCATCTGAACTACTGAATGGCTGGAAGCACAGTGCTCGTTAGAATTTGCTAAACACTAATTCAACCTTCCAGGTCAACCCTCACCACTTTGAGTTTTTTTTTAAACGATGATTGCTCCTGATGTTAGTTCACCCCCTGCAAGGAAATTTAAACTCTTCCCCATTACTGAAAATCTTAGGAATATGTTTCTAAGTTTCAAATTTGTGGGATTCTTTGCCAATTAATTTGAAGGATACTGAGGAGAAAAGTTCTATGGAATTTACAGAAGCCTTAAGATAGTGATAATATGCAAAAGCCATGAGATAGTGAAAACAAATAACTTTAAATGTTCATACAGTATATAGACTGGAATAGCAATAACATTAGGAGTAGGCGATTCTGAAATGTGAGAGGAGAGCTTCCTATATCAGTATGTTTCTGGCCCACCAGTGAAAGCAGCAGCACTACTCTTGGTTCTGAGAAATAATTTAGGCCTGTCCAAGGACTTAACTGTGAGGGGATGTCTGGGACATCCATTTTTTTTTAATTTTATTTTTATTTGGATAAGGAATTCACAATTATCATGTACTTTTTCACACATATAACCTTTTCCATTTTTTTATATGTATAAAACTACAATTATTTATACATTCTTAAGTACACATTGAGATGATATAAAAGGAAAATAAACATTTAAATAGATAATTATGTACTGTGGTAATTCTAACCTATTAGGCTAAGTAATGAAATTAGTTGTTAAGAAAAATGGTAATAATAGTTTCCATACAATCCTTCTGGACCATTTCCACTGGTCCAAAATGTTGCATACAAGCCTATATACCAACCATTGTAGGTGTTTATATCCCAATTTGTTCGTGCTTGTTCCTGCCAGCAGACATAATTATCCAATCCCTATGTACTTATTTACTTAATTTTTTCATTTTTTTTATCCCTTTCCCAAATCTTTCCCTTTACTTGTGTTAATTCTCTATTTTCCAAAAAAAAAACACATTTAGACTAGGGGTGCTTACGTTAGCAATATTACTGTGTTGATGAGAAGAGCAATATAAATCATTAGGAGAGTCATCTAAAGTCTGCTCGCATTGGGGTTATATATTCAATCCATTTATTCCAGGTTTGATAAAATGTTTCTTTTTGAGTTCTCAGGGAGTAAGTCAACTTTTCCATTTTAAATATTTCCAAGATAATTTCGTACCAATCTTCTAATGTAGGTGGTATTGGATTTAGCCATTTTCTAGTGATTGATTTCTTACTTGCCGCTAAGAGGGCCTGCAGCAACTTTATATCTTCCTTCTGTTCAAGGAACAATACATGCCCCAAATAGAGCATCTCAAAGTTCAGAGGTATCTGGGACCTAAGTACCTTAACTAATGTTCTATGAATACCTTCCCAAAATAGACTTAATTTAGGGCAATCCCAGAAAATATGAAAATGATTTGCCTCCTTGGAGCCGCACCTTCTCCAACACATCACATTTGTATCTTTATATTTTTCCTGATATGGGGTCTTGAAGTATCTTATAATGTTTTTCCAACAATGTTCTCTCCAAGTCAAAGAATTAGTCGAGGACCATTGAAAGCTGCAGATTTTCCCCCAAGCCTCCTCTGAAAGTACCAACCCCGCTTCTTTCTCCCACTTCTCTTTAATACACAGTGTATTTACATTTGTAGCATGGGAGGGTGCATCATATAGGCGAGAAACTGATTTACTAGGTATTGAACTGCAAGCCGAATTCAGAATCTTGAAAAATTCTAATTCTACTGATGATAGGTCTGTATATCTACAACTCTGGTTAACATAGTTTCGTATTTGAAGGTACCTAAAAAAGTCATTATGTTCTAGGCCATGTTTGTCCTGCAGGATTTGGAAACTTTGTAATACTCTTTTATCTATAAATGAGAGGTAGGTTGTAAGACCTTTCTTTATCCATAGCTCAAATCTTTTATCTCCTCTGTTGGGAAGGAATTCGGTATCATATGCACACCATATAAAGAGTTTTAACATGTTATCAATTCCACATGAATTAACCACCTTCTGCCATACTTTTAATGTAAGATTTATCCAAGCATTATTAAATTTTTCCAACTGGGCCATCAATCCTTTGTCAGCTATTGAGGCCTGAAGAGGAAAACTGTCAACTAATCCAAATTCTATTTCCTTCCATCTAGCCTTATATTCCCTATTACACCAATATAACAGAGGGGTTATCTGTGAGGCATTAAAATAATTTCTCAGGCAAGGAAGAACCATACCTCCTCCTTCCTTCCCTAACTGTAAGGTGTTATATCGAATTCTAGGTTTCCTTCCTTGCCAAATGAAGCGGGAAATCCATTTGTCCCATTCCCTGAATTGATTATCATCCACCTCCACTGGTAAAGTACGGAAAAGATATAATAACCGAGGAAGAATATTCATTTTTATAGTATTTATCCTTGAATTTAAACTTAAAAAGGGGATAAGATTCCATCTATGCATATCTGCTTTTATCTCTGAGATTAATGGCCCATAATTTACCTGTGACAGTGTTGAAAGATCCTTCGGCAGGGTTTTTCCTAAATATTTTAATGATTTAGCTTCCCACTTAAGATCGTATGTATCCTGCAATTTTTCGGATGGTGTATAATTTAGGGACATAACCTGCGTTTTCTTTACATTTATTTTATAACCTGATATTTTCCCAAAGTCATCCAACAGTGTAAACAATCCTATAAATGATTTTTCTGGTTCACTCAGATAGACCAAAACATCATCTGCGAATAACGCCACTTTCTGTTCAATCCCTGCCACCTTGATACCTTTTACGATTTCGCTCTGTCTTATTAGTTGGGCAAGTGGTTCAATATATAGCGCAAAAAGGAGAGGAGAAATTGGGCATCCCTGTCTAGTGCCTCTCTCTAAAATGAAGGAGTCAGAGAGGTCCCCATTTATCTTAATTCGGGCTGTAGGGCTGTCATATAGAGTCTGAATTACTTTAATAAACCTTTCTTGAAAGCCGAATCTTCCTAACACTCTGTATAGGAATGCCCAACTAACCGAATCAAAAGCTTCCTCAGCGTCCAATCCTACTACCATTGTCTCTGTCTCGTTCTTATTAACCTGTTCTAATATGTGCAGAGTTCTCCTTATGTTGTCCTGTGTTTGTCTTTGTTGAATAAATCCAGTCTGGTATAAATGGATTAGGCCAGGTAAAAGCTTTTCCAATCTGCGCGCTAATATAGATGTAAATAGTTTGTAATCTAAATTAAGAACACTAATTGGCCGATAATTGCCACTTTCTAGTTTATCTTTACCCTCTTTAGGAATAACTGAAATAATCGCTTCTCTCCAGGAAGGTGGAGTTTCTCTTCTCTGCAAGATCCAATTAAAGGTGTTAAGTAGTAATGGGGCTAACTGTGTCTTCAGGGACTTGTACCACTCTGAGGTAAACCCATCAGAACCCGGGGACTTTCCAGCCTTTAACCTAGAGATGGCCACGTTCAGTTCTTTGACAGTTACTGGTTCTAATAAACTTTCATTTTGTAAATCTGTAAGTTTAGGTAGATCTAAAAAATTCAATACACTGTCTATATAGGGCTCACTGGGGGCCCGGGGTTGGGAGTACAGCTCTCGATAATATGTTTGAAAACTCTCTTGAATTTTCCCTATTGTACTCTCCACAAGCTTTGTCTTTGGATTCTTTATTTTATGAATTGTATTGTCTGCTTGTTGTTTTCGTAATTTATATGCTAATAATCTAGCTGATTTACCTCCTACTTCATAATTCTTTTGTCTCAGGTAAAGAAAATTTCTTTGAGTTTCCAACGTATAAATATCATCAATTTCACTTTGCAATTTCCTAATTTCCTGTTTTCGATTTGAGTTACTTTTGTTGCTATCTACAGCTTGAAGTTGTTTTAATTTTCCTTGAATGTCTGCTAATTTTTGTGCATTGATTTTTTTCATGTGAGTAGTAATGGAAATAATTTTCCCTCTCAGTACAGCTTTCAATGTATCCCATAAAATCACTGGTGATGTTTCTCCCGTGTCATTAAGGTCTAGATATTCTTTGATTTCTCCCCTTAATCTCTCCATTACTTTCGGGTTATTGAGTATATGTGAGTTTAGCCTCCATAGTGTTTTCCTCATTTTCCTTTCCAGGATTAGAGACATAGAGACTGGGCTATGATCCGACAGATCAATTGTTGCAATATTACAGTTTTTTATCCTGAGTCTATCTGTATTAAAGATAAAGAAATAGTCTATCCTTGAATAGGCTGAATGAGGGAAAGAGTAATATGTATAATCTTTACTAGTAGAGTGTAATTCCCTCCAGACATCTATAATTCCCAACTCCTCCATCAATGAATTCACTTTCCGAGTCAGAGGTTTATTCTGAGTAACTATTCTTGAAGAATCTAATATAGGATTTAATCTAATATTAAAATCCCCTCCACAAATTACTACCCCTCGAGAACTGACCATTAGGTCAAGAATGTGTCTATAAAATGACCATTCACTACCTGGAGGAGCATAAACATTCAGCAATGTTATTTCTGTACCTTCTATTCTTCCTGTGATTTTTACAAACCGTCCTTCTTTGTCTCTAGTCTCTGAAATATGTTCATAATTAAGAGTACTTGATATTAAAGTAGCTACCCCTCTTTTGTGACTCAATTTATATGATGAATAAAATACATGCTTAAAGCCCATTCTTTTTAATTTTCCATGTTCAGATTGGCTCATATGTGTTTCCTGGAGGAAAGCTATTTGTGCCCTCTCTTTTTTCAATTTAGACATAATCTTATTTCTTTTAATTGGATTCAAAACCCCATTAACATTATAGGAAATTATTTTTACCAATTCAGTTTGCATTTTTCTCTAGTAGAAAAAAAGCACTCTCCTTTTCTAACCAAACAGTAAGCAGTCCCTTATCAACAGTAAACCAAGACATATAACCACACCCTAGACATTTCTGAACGTATAACATTTGAAAATTTTTCCTGACTTCCCACAGTGAGGCCTGAGCACCGACCCGCCTCAGTTCAGAGGGATAACCTCTATCTTCACCCTGTGTTAGAGGGCCCTCAGCAGTTTGAATAATCATAGAGAATTTTCTCCTATTTATGTCTCGACCATATTGCTATCATTCAAGTTATTCCGCCTAGTTTATTTTCAGTTACCAGTTTTCATTTTACTTTTCGTCAGGGAAGCCGTGGAAGCTAACAACCCTATGAAATATTTCTCCCAACTTTTAAAAGATGCATTCCCTACTGTATTTCCTGACCAACCACCGCTACTGGATCGTGTTCACAGAATCCCATCATACTCGTCTAGGTCAGATAGACCTAGGCATGTTATCTTACGTTTTCATTACTTTCAAGACAAGGAGAGACTGTTTCGATTCGCTCGATCTAAAGGTTTCATTGATTTTTCGGATCTTAAGTTCCGATTCGTGGAAGATTTCAGTAAACCAATCTGGGACCAACGGGTCCGTTACAGATCCGTGATGTCGGAATTCTATAAGATGGATTTAAGACCAGCGCTGCTGTACCCTGCACGTCTAAGGATTCGCATGTTAGATGGAGCCCTTCGTTTTTTTGATTCTCCATCGGATGCCCAGAGTTATCTGGATCAACTTTCATCTTCAACATCTTAATTGCCTTTTTTTAATTTTCTCCGTTGATCGGAGGCTGTGAATTGGTTGGTTTTAACTTTTCTGTGCCCTATTTGGGCAGAAAAGTTTACTTTCGATTTCTTAATATGGCTGCTAAACTTTCTTTTTAACTGCGTCATTTCTTTCTTTTCCCAGGGGATTCTGGGTGGTTACTTCCCTTTTGTCATCTTACGTATTTCCTGTGCGGCCTTAAATTTTGTAGTTTTTTTTTAAATTTTATTCTGTTTTGCTTTTTATAATCATTTTATGTTAATAATCCTATTTTTTTTGTTGCTGTGTCTATTCATGAGTTTGAGGTTTATTGTGGTTTTTTTTTAATATATACTTTCCGGCTTTTGTTCTGTTCTGTGTGTATTTTAATTGAGCTAACTTTTTTTTACTTATTTTTTTACTGTTTTACAATTAGCTGATCCTTTTCATATTTATACCTTTTTTTTAGGGAGCGTATACCGGAAGTCATGGGGGTAGTTTTAGCGCTTGCTTCTTTCTGGCGGGTCTGCTTTAGATTTCGCCTTGGGGTCCTGGGGTGGGGGGCGGTGGGAGGGGCTTCACGTTTTAGTTTGTTTCTCTTTGGGCTATATACATTATTGAAGTATTGGTTGCGTCCTTTTCCCCGGTATCTTTTGTATGTTCTGTTTCCTCTCCGGGTTTGTGGGTCGCGCCTATTGTCAATCCTCCTTGTTATGGGTTGACTTTAGGATTTATGGAGTCTATTATTAATTTTGTCTCCTGGAATACTAATGGTCTTAATCATCCTATTAAAAGGAAAAAAGTTTTTAAAGTGTTCCGGAGACTTAAAGCACAAATTTTATTTTTACAAGAGACCCATGTACGGAGGGGGGACAGACTACGTTTTTTCAAATTCTGGAAGGGACAACAATTTCATTCGAACTCCAATGCTAAGATTCGAGGCGTCTCTATTTTTATAGACTCCTCAGTTACTTTTATACAACAGGATATTATCTCTGATCCGAATGGTAGATTTTTATTGGTTAGTGGTTTATTATTTAATAAAAAAGTAGTTTTGGTTAATGTTTATGCTCCTAATATGGATTGTCCGGAATTTTATAAATCATTGTTTGATCAGTTTCCGAATTTGAACGAGTTTTCATTGATTTGGGGCGGAGATCTTAATACCTGTTTATCTCCAGCTTTGGACCGTTCGGCTCCTTTACGGACTTTACCTAATAAATCTGCAAATTTGATTAATTTTTTCCTTTCTGATTCTGGGTCGACGGACATTTGGCGTTTTCTGCATCCTCAGGAAAAAGATTTTTCCTTCTTTTCACATGTTCATCATTCCTATTCAAGAATTGATTATTTTTTCATTGATTCTCGTCTCATTCCTTCAGTGATTAAATGTGATTATGATTCTATAACCATTTCGGATCATGCTCCACTTAAGCTTTCTATTAAAATTATGGCCAATATACCAAACAATAGACAATGGCGTTTTAATTCGCTGTTGCTTCAGGACTCGGACTTTGTTAATTTTATGAATGAACAGATTGAGCTTTTTTTTACAATTAACCATACAGAAGATATTTCGGTTAACACTCTTTGGGACACTTTTAAAGCCTATATTCGGGGTCAGATTATTTCGTATTCCGTTGCTTTGAGGAAGAAACAGAAGCAGGAGGAGATGGTAATTGTGGACAAGATTAAAGAAATTGATAAGAAATATGTTATGGCTCCTTCTGAGGAGCTATACAAACAAAGAACTGAACTTCAAATGGAACACAGTTTACTACTCTCGTCCTCGATTGTAAACCAATTAAAGAAAACAAGAAGTGATTTTTATGTTCACAGTGATAAAATTGGCAAGCTGCTGGCTAATCAATTGAAATCTAATTATGTTAAATCTCAAATCAATCAGATTTATAACCAAAATGATCGATTGATATTGGATCATGTGGGGATTAATCAAACCTTTTGTGATTTTTATTCTTCTTTATATCAATCAGAGTCTCCTCGAGATTCTAAATATATGAATGATTTTTTAGATAAGTTAGACTTCCCTCTGATTTCACAGGATATGTCTTCTTTATTAGATACTTCCATTACAATGGATGAGATTAAGAATGTTATTTTTTCTATGAATCTGGGGAAAGCTCCTGGCCCTGATGGGTTTACCGTTGAATTTTATAAATGTTTTGCTTCTTTATTGATTCCTTGGCTCTATAAGGTTTTTGAGGCTTCTTTGAAACTTGGTAAACTTCCGGAATCTTTTAATAGAGCATCAATTTCTTTAATACTAAAGAAGGATAAAGACCCTGCTCAATGTGCATCTTATAGACCAATATCTTTATTAAATGTTGATTCTAAAGTTTTTTCTAAGTTATTAGCAAATAGACTAGAAAAAGTGCTTCCTTCTATTATTTCGGAAGACCAAACGGGTTTTATTAAAGGTCGTTACTCTTTTTATAATATTCGTACATTGTTAAATATCGTTTATACTCCCTCACAAAATGTTCCTGAGTGTGTTATTTCTTTAGATGCCGAGAAAGCTTTTGATAGAGTAGAATGGCCTTATTTATTTAAGGTGCTTGAAACGTTTAATTTTAGCTTGAAATTTATATCCTGGATTAAACTGTTATATCACTCCCCTGTAGCCTCGGTTCGTACTAACTCCTTAAACTCACCTTTTTTTCCTCTCTTTCGTGGTACTCGACAAGGCTGTCCTCTTAGTCCCCTATTATTTGATATTGCATTAGAACCTCTTGCAATTGCTATTCGAGAATCTTCAAATATTACTGGGATAACTCGGGGATTAAAGTCCCATAAATTATCACTCTATGCTGATGATTTACTTTTATATATTTCTAATCCTGAGAGATCCATTCCTGCTGTTTTAGAGTTATTAGCACAATTTGGTCTTTTCTCAGGTTATAAATTAAATCTTAGTAAGAGTGAACTTTTTCCGATTAATAAACATCTTCCCTTATATTATAAATTTCCATTTAAATTGATTAATAATTACTTTTCATATCTTGGGATTAAAATTACTTGTAAACATAAAGATTTATTTAAGACTAACTTTTTACCATTAATAGACCATATTACTCAACTTTCATCTAAATGGTTTCCCTTATATTTAACTTTGATTGGTCGTATTAATGCAGTTAAGATGTTTTTTTTGCCAAAATTTTTATATGTGTTTCAGGCATTACCAATTTTCGTTCCTAAATCTTTTTTTGATAAAGTTGACTCTAAAATTTCTTCATTTATTTGGCAGAATAAGAATCCGAGACTGGGTAAAATACATTTACAGAAAGCTAAGAGAGATGGAGGTTTAGCATTACCTAACTTTAGATTTTATTATTGGGCTATTAATATTCGACATATGAAATTTTGGTTACTTGACCGGGACATACTATCTATTCCTAAATGGGTAGCATTGGAATTACAATCTGTTCAGGGTTATACACTTGGTTCTATTTTAGGTTCCTCTCTTCCTTTTGATTCGAAACGTCTTAAGCAGGTCTCTAACCCGATAGTTAAATATGCTTTGCGCATTTGGTTTCAATTCAGAAAATTTTTTGATCTTAATCAATTCGGGTTAGCGATTCCTATTTTAGGTAACATATTTTTTCCTCCCTCTTTTACGGATCGCGCTTTTCAAACTTGGAAGACTAAGGGTATTTTACGGTTTTTGGATTTATTTTTAGATGGTTCCCTTATGTCTTTTGAACAATTATCTAATAAATATAACTTATCAAGAATACATTTTTTTAGATATTTACAAGTTAGAAATTTCCTAAGTACTATACTTTCTTCCTTTCCAATGCTTCCTCCTATATATATTTTAGATTCGATAATTAACCTTAATCCATGTCAGAAAGGTGCATCGGCTATGATTTATAATATTATTATGAAACTTAGGAAAGCTCCATTTGATAAGATTAGGGTAGATTGGGAACAGGAATTGGGGCTTACCATTTCTGTGGATGATTGGGGGCAGATTTTACAATTAGTTAATACTTCCTCTATTTGTGCTAAACATTCCCTAATTCAATTTAAAGTGGTTCATAGAGCACATATGTCCAAAGATAAGTTAGCGCGTTTTTACTCGCATATTAATCCTTTCTGTGATAGATGTTCGGGGCAGATAGCCTCTTTAACTCATATGTTTTGGTCTTGCCCTACTTTGGAAACTTTTTGGAGAGATATTTTCAATATTATTTCTAAGGTATTAAATATAGATATCTCTCCTCACCCTATTACTGCTATCTTTGGACTACCTAAAATTTCTAGTAATCTTTCCCCTTCAGCCCGTAGAATGATTGCATTTCTTACTTTAATGGCGAAAAGATGTATTTTACAACATTGGAAAGAGCTTAATGCTCCAACTACCTTTTTTTGGTTTTCTCAGACGATTTTATGTTTGAATCTGGAGAAAATTAGAAGTAACCTTTATGATTCTTCATTTAAATTTGAACAGATTTGGGGACCTTTTATTCGATATTTTCATTTAATGTAATATTTACCCTTCTTGTTTTTTCTTCACTGTTTTAATGGAGGTCGAGATTGAGGACGTGATTTTAAGTTTAACTCTGTTTGGTTTCAAGTTAGCCCATTGCTTTGCTTTGCTTTTAGTTAGTTGCACGGTGGGTTTTTTTTGGGGGTTTTTTTTTCTTTTTTTTTCCATTGATATATATAAAATCTAGTATACTATTATGTTATCTTGGTTTCTTATGCTTAAATTACATTGTTTGTAGTATTTTCTTTTTGGTATTGTTATCTTTTGGAATTTTATTATACTTTAACATTGTATTAATGTTTATATGGCTTACCTTTTTTGTATACTTACTCAATAAAAAGATTTAAAAAGAAAAGAAAGTTTTCATTTTACTTTTAAGTCCGATTTACTCTTTTCAGTCATTTCTCTTAATTAATCTGTATTCTCTGTACATTCGCGTCTGAATATTTGCAGCTCTTCCTTGTAGTTTGACACTCTGGTTCGAGTGGAGCGTCCTCGCCCCACTAACTGCCACGACTTCTGCCGAATCCTCTCCAGTAGCGACTCCGGTTGGGTGATAACTTTAACAGGTAGTCCCCGGTCCGCCAGGTCCAATGTTGCCTCCTCCACCGTAGCGTAAGTTTTTGTCCCTTCGTCGTAAAAGACTCTCAGCCGAGCTGGATACAGGGTCTGGAATCTGATGTTGTTTTCCTTCAGGACTCTCCGTGTTTCCGTATATTCCTTCCGTCTGGCAAGAATCCCCGGTGCGTAGTCGTGGTCTAAACTGATTTTGCAGTTGTTCCACATGAAACCTTTCTTTTGCCTTGCTCTTTTAAGCACTTCTTCCTTCGTTCTGTAACTGAGAAATCTGATCAGAATCGATCTGGGCTGGGTGCCTGCCGGGGGCTGTGGTGCCAACGCGCGGTGAGCCCTTTCTATCTGTAGGTCTTTTGCGGTCGGTATATCAAGGTTCTCTCTAAGCAGCTTTTCCACGAAGGGAATCATCAATCCGGGTTTACCTTCGGTTCCTTCGGGAACTCCGTAGATCCTCACATTTTCCCTTCTCGAGCGGCCTTCTTGATCTATTAGTTTCCACTGGAGCTGGTCTTGTAGCTTCAGCATTTCTGCTATCACTTCCTCGGCGTTTTGTAGCTTCTCTTCAATTCCAACAATCCTCGCTTCGGCTTCATCTATCCGCGAGTTAGTTTTTACTATTTCTCCTTTAATATCTTCCAGCTGTTTGCTGTTATCTTGTCGGAACTCGCGAATCTCTCCGAGAATCAAAGACAGAGTCACTGATTCCTCCTCATTATCTCCGTCCTGGCTTGCCGTGGGGGAGCTAGGCCCGTCGCCTTGCTGCATCTCTTTATGTTTATCAGCCTTCGAAGCGGACTTTTTATTCTTGTTCTTAGACATCATCCTTGCCCCTTTTATTAATATAGTTATGCAATATTAAGTATTTGTCTAAATTCGATTTTGGGGCAGTTTACCTTCTTTTTTGTCGAGAGACCTTTTCCTTACGCCGCCATTCCCTTGATGACCCGGAAGTCCCTCGGGACATCCATTTTAAGGTTAAAAAAGTAGAAGCAAGCAGATACCAGAAATTTAACTAACTACAGAAAATGGTGAAGATGCTCAGCAAATTGGGCAGCATCTGAGAAGGACAGTTTGTATTTTCATGACCTTTTATTTTGAATGGTAATGAAAAAGATACAGAACAGATTCTATATATGGTCTGAGTAAATCGATCAGAAGTTAGTCGGTTAAACTATAATTGAAGAATGGTGGTGGAGGTATTTCAGTTATGGTTGAAACACATTTCCATTAGGAGCAAAGCTAAGGAACTCCCTTCCCTAGACCAAAATGATGGAGAGTAAAACAAAGCCAATAAAACAGCATTTGATAGATGTAGGGTTTTTAAACAAAAATGAAGTCTAGGTAAAATGCAGAAACTTCAAAAGAAAGTATAAAAGGAAGCAATTGAGGGAAAGCAAGAACATGAAAAAATATGCATATTTCATTAGTCATTAATAGTTCGTTTTTTAATTAACAAGTATTACTTAATTACCTTTTCCATGCTGACTTTCTCTATTTTCAGTTTCTCACTGCCGTTGTTCTTGCTGCACTATTGCTATTCATCACGTATATTTCTCTTTGAGTCATTATTGTGTACCAGTAACAGATTTCACTCCAATAATTATCAATTGATTTTGGTTCTTTGAAATACATGAATCACTCTGCACTGTCACTTTCTTTTAAATTGGATTTGTTATGATAGATAAATAAGCTATTGGCTCAGAGAGATGACTAACCCTGAGTCATAGAATCACACAGCAAGAAAACAGGTCCTTCAGCCCCACTGCTCCATGCTCATCAGAGACAGGATTTTTTTATTTTTTGGCATGCTGTATGTCTGTATGACTCTGTTAGCTGACACGCTAACCCAGTTTGACTTTAAATTAACATGCATTTCCCTGTAAAGATCTTAAAAATTACATTACATTATATGAAGGGAAATAAATTACAGCATAGCATGAAGAAACGTTAAGAGAGCCTGATTAATTCTTTCCTTGCTCTATACTAAATAGGGTCTAACAATGAATCCCAGCAAACAAAATAGTACGTTCTGTCTTCAGTGGGTTTGACAATTGCCCTCCTGTTCACACCCCCCTCAGCACAACAGTCCAGGTGCCGCGGCACCCAATGCTCGCTCAGCACCAATGCCTCCCCTCCTCCACCCACCCACCGACCCCACCCCGCCCAACACGTGGATGAAGTTATCACTGTCTACGTCCCCTCCTTGCCCTGAGCCTACCATCCACACCTCCACATACTAACTGCTATCGTCCCTATCTTCAGCCACCCTCCCCCTCCACCTTCGGCCAACTCTCCGGTCATCATGGACTCACCTTCACTACTGAGCAGCGGAGAAGGGCTCTAAGGAAACTCAGACATGGCAAAACATTGGGAGCAGGTGGTGTGAACCCCAAGGTCCTGAAGGAGTGTGCTGAGCAGCTGTGTGAAGTTCTCCACCACATTTTCTATCAGAGTCTCAGCCTGGAAAGAGTCCTGACTGTGTGGAAAAACATCACATGTGGTCCCAGTGCCTAAGAAAGGCCAACTGAAAGTTTTGAATGACAACCGTCCGGTGGCCCTGACCTCACACATCATCAGGACCCTGGGGAGGCTGTTCCAGGCTTGTCTCTGATCCCTGATCAGATCAGCCCTCCAGCCCCTTGAGTTTGCCTACCAGAGCACAGTGGATTCAACAATGCTGTCATCTACCTGCTGAACAGAGCCTACTTCCATGTGTACAAGCAGGGCAGCACTGTGAGGATCATGGTTTTTTTGATTCCTCGAGTGCCTTTAATACCATACAGCCCTCAGTACTGGGGTAGAAGCTCCATTCAATGCAGATTGGCACTTCCATTGTATTCTGAATAATGGGCTACTTGATTGATAGACCACAGTTTATGCAGTTTCAGTGCTGTGGGTCAGACGTGGCTATAAGCAGCACTGGAGCTCCACAGGGGACTGTATTGGCTCCCTTTCTTTTTACCCTGTATACCTCAGACTTCAGATACAACAGAGTCATGTCATCTGCAGCAACTCTCTGATGACTCAGCAATATTTAGGTGTATAAAGGGAGGACAGGAAGATGAATACATGACCCTGGTGGAGGACTTTGTCGAATGGTGCAAGCTGAATCCTCTGCAGCTTGGCATCAGTCAGACAAAGGAGATGGTGATGGACTTTAGGAAGGCTAAGCCTGCATTGCTCCCTGTTACTATTGATGGTGAGGATATGGATGTGGTGAGGGCCTACAAGTACCTGGGGGTGCACCTGGATGACAGGCTTGAGTGGAGCACCAACACAGATGCTGTGTACAAGAAGGGCCAGAGTCACCTCTACTTCCTGAGGAGACTGAGGTCTTTTGGAGTATGGAGGCATCTGCTTCACATGTTCTATCAGTCTGTTGTTGTCAGTACAATTTTCAATGCAGTAGTGCGCTGGGGCAATGGCCTCAACATGGGTGATGCCAACAGGCTCAATAAACTGATTAGAAAAGCTGGTTCTGTTATAGGAGTCAAACTATACACATTAGAGGCTGTGGTAGAACAAAGAAACCTATGGAAAATCCTGGCAATTCTGGACAATGTTTCTCATTTTCTGCATACCACCTTAGCTGAACAGAGGAGCACTTTTAGTAATAGACTAAGACAACTACACTGCTCCAAAGAGCACTATATGAGGTCACTCTTACCCTCAACCATTAGGCTCTATAATGAGTCAACCTATAGTCAGGGAGGTGATGGCTCCCTTTTGTTAGACTGTTTGAGGTAACTTTTTTTTTATTCTTTCATACTTCTAATATTTGTATATCAGTGCACTTGTAATGCTACTGTGACACTGTAGTTTCCTTTGAGATCAATAAAATATCTATCTATCTATCTTTATTCTAACAAAAATACTGTACTGTCAGCAGAAGGCCAAATTGACCTTCATCCTTGGGGAGCAATTTTTCTCTCTGAATGTCAGACAGGAACAGTCTGTCAGAAGTTCACATTTCAGCACGAATATATGCTTGAAAAGTGTTCCCTTCTCCAATTAGAACTGGAATCTCAGACCAGGCCAAAGGCTGCAGTGCCAGTAGCTCTCAAGCACACAGAGGCCGTCAGCTCCCATTTATCAGAATGCTATTGGGCTGAAACAGGAGATGCTAATATCATTGAGCAGTCTATTGTTACTGTTCTTAAGAGATGGCTGACATTTTGCAATAAAAAAGAGCAGACTATTTTCAGCGCTGGAGCAGCAGACAGGACAAGGTTTGGTACAATGTTCTGTTGACTGCACAAGTCAGTTAATGATCACTGCCTGTCAAATCACAGAGCCTGACTGAAAGGAACTTCAATCTCCTGGCACTCTGTGATGATACACAGATGTAGAGGAAAAAGGATCAGCTCCAATTCCTGCACAAGCTGTACCAGATAGTGTTGTATTTCTCCATATTCCTTAGGGCTGCATGCAAGCTTTCTGCCAAGTCTGTTCATGCATCAAAACCTTTCATTGTGCACACTCAGCAGCTTACACTGTAGACTACTCCATCAAACCACTCGTTTATGTTTAGATTTAGATGTATTATTATTAAACACATGTACATCAAAGGATAGAGTGAAATCGGTCATTTGTGCTAACAACCAACACAATCTGACAAAGTGCTAGGACAGCCTGTAAGTGTTGCCACTCTTTCCAGCACCAACATAGCACGTACACCATGTTCAACAGAACAATATACAGCAAGTAACACAAGCCCGTTTCCCACCCTCCCACCCACACACACTGACTGGCCTCCAACCCTAGGACAGGCCACCTTCAGGCCTCCGGCCTCCAAACCATGGCCCTGGACTTGTGTGTTTACAGCAGAACTAGTGAACAACCTTGACCTCCAAGTTCAAAGTAAAATTGATTATCAGAGTCCTCACATCTCACCACATACAAACCTGAGGTTCTTTTTCTGCCAGAATACTTAACACATCGATAGAACAGTAACTGTAAGCTGTAAACATTATGAACTGTTAACAGGAAACAAACTGTGCAAATGCAGATATAAATAAATAGCAATAAATTACAAGCATAAAATGACATTATAACAAAGTCCTTAAATGAATATAGCTATCCCCTTTTGTTCAAGATCCTGATGGTTGAGGGGTAGTAACTATTCTTGAACCTGGTGTTGGGAGTCCTGAGGTTCCTGTACCTTCTACCTGATGACAGCAGTGAGAAAAGAGGGTGGTGGGGATCTCTGATGATGGATACTGCTTTTCTACAGCAAAGTTTCATGTAGATGTACTCAATGTTTTTACCCATGATGTACTGGTCCTAATCCTTTACCTTTTGTAGGATTTTCCTCTCAAAGGCATGGGTGTTCCTATACCAGGCTGTAAAGCAGCCAGTAAGCACACTTTCCAGCACACATCTATGGAAATTTGCCAAGGTTTTCGATGACATGCCAAAGCTCCACCGACTCCTGAGGAAGTAGAGGCGCTGTCATGCTTTTTTCACAATAATATTCATTTGATGGGTCCAGGATAGGTCCCCTGAGATAGTCACACTCAGGAATTTACCTCTACCTCTGATCCTCGGATTACTGGCTCATGGACTCCCCTCAAGACATCAATACGTGGTTTTTCTTTCTCCAGCTGCAGCACTTTTGTATGGTGGGCTATTGTAAACACACCCCACCTTTGAACTTTCTCTGTACCAAAACCTAAACTATACAGTGTCTGAGCTGCTTTTTGTGAGTGTCAGGTCAAGGCATTATTACCTTCACTCTCTTATTGAAGTTTTACCAACTGGAATATAACTGTTGGCTTTTTGAAAGGAGGAGGACATTTGTACAATTCTGTTAGCAATGAAAGAGGTAACAAAGAGTGATTGTGCCCGTAAGCAGCTTGCAAACTTAGAGAACTTGTAGGATGAGGAGGGACCGTGATTGGAGATGGAATGGCTGTGAAGATGTCATCATCTTCGTAGCTCTGTTCATCCCACTGACCACAGAGCACTGAGGATTAGGGGAGCAGCATTGTGTGTCCCCTGATGGTTTGCTGTAGCTTCCCTAGATTATCCACCACCTTACTCCCCAGAATTTATCTGTCATTGTCCCAGCTGGCTGGCCTTCCTGAGTTCAAGAAGGAGGAAACTATATTGTTTTGATTGTTTGGTGTTCACAACATGCCTCAGTTAAACTAGACAGAACCACTGCTGAATGAACTTGTTTAACAGAATGTGGACAGTTATTCAAAAGAGTGGCAAGACGAGTTTGTCACAAGGTGAGGTGCAAGGACTATTGGGGTTAATAATAGCCTGGAACAGAATGATTATAAAGTGAAAGGTCCTGAACATATCAAGTCAACAGAACTACCTTAGAAATTCAGCAGACGCTGAAAGCCTACCTGATAAGAAAGGTATCGGTGATTGCTAAGAGCCAGTTCTGGCAAGGATCTCCTCTGGAATGAATGAAAGTGATGTGGGACATGAGATGGAGTACTAGGTATCCAAATCCCATCATTTTCCACAGCTTCAATCTATCCAACCATTGTTCATACCCTCTTTATGTCTTTCAGTAATGGTCTTCCCTCCTTCACGGCATAGAGTCATACAGCCTAGAAACAGGCCCTGTGGCTCAACTCACCCATGCCAACCAAGATGTCTATCTGGCTGGTTCCATTTGACTACGTTTGGACCTTTTTCCTCTAGTCCTTTCCAATCTATGTATGTATCTAAATGTTATTTAAACTTTGTAATTGTACCTGCATCTACAGCTTCCTCTGGGAGGTCATATCATGTACCCACCACCACCTCTGCATGAAAAGTTTCCCCTCAAGTCCTCTTTAAATCACTACTCTCTTACTTTAAATCTACATCCACTAGTTTTATACTCACTATCCTGAGGGAAAAAAAAGACCTTGACCATCCACTTTAAATGCACCCCTCACTATCTTAAAAGTCTCTCCTTGTAACTCAGGTCCCAGTTTAATGTCATCCATCCTACAATTGTGTGATTAGAACTGTGCACAGTACTTAAGTATGGTCTTAACAAGGTCTTGAACAGTTACAGCGTGATGTCCCAGCTTCCTTACTCAGTGCTCTGACTGACAAAGCAAGCATGCCAAAAATGCCTTCTTCACCACCCTATCTACCTGTGTCACTGCTTTCAGGGGGCTCTCCACCTGTCCCTTGGGTCTTTCTATTCTACAACACTCCCTAGGGTTCTGCAAAACCCTGTAGGGCCCTATCATTTACTGTGCAAGTCCTGCCATGATTTAGCTTACCAAAATGCAATAATTTGCACTTGAATGAGTTAAGTTATTCCTTGGCCTACTTTTTTCCCTAGTAACCCCTTTGCTCTTAACACACTTGTGGAATCTCTTAGGATTCTTCTTCACCTTATGTGTCAGATCTATCTCGTGTCCTCTTTTTGTCCTCCTGATTTCCCTCTTAACTGTATATTCTGAATAAAGACTTCAGCAAGGATTTCAGCATTCACCAGAACCTGGGTTGTAACCAGACAACATTTAGGTCGTCCAAGCACTAGAGAATCATCACCTCAACTAATGAAAATGATACTACCCAGGAAAAAGTAGAAGAGATTCTGCAGATGCTGGAAATCCAGAGCAACACACACAAAATGTTGGAGGAATGCACCAAGTCAAGCAGCAACTATGGAAATGAATAAACAGTTGACTTTTCAGGCCAAGACCCTTCATCAGGACTGGAAAGGAAGTGGGGAGATGCCAGAATAAGGTGGTGGGGGAGAGGAAGTAGTACAAGCTGGAACATTTTAGGTAAAGTCAGATGGACGGAGAAGGGGGATGAAGTGAGAAGCTGGGAGGTGATAGCTGAAAAAGTAAAGGGCTGACGAAGAAGGTATCTGATAAGAGAGGAGAGTTAACCATAAGCGACAGGGAAGAACAACGGGAAGCTAGGGAGGTGATAGGCAGAAGAGAAGAAGTAAGTGGGGGGCAGAATGGGGAATGGAAGAAGAGAGAAGGGAGAGGGGGCAAAAATACTGGAAGTTAGAGAAATCAATGTCCATGCTATCAGTTTTGAGGCTACCTAGATGAAATATAAGATGTTGCTCCTCCACCCTGAGTGTGGCCTCATCGTGTAGAGGAGGAGGCCATGAACTGACATGGTGGAATGGGAGTGGAGATTGGAATTAAAATGGATGGCCAGCAGGAAATCCTGCTTGTTATGGTTCAATCCTGGAATTCCAGTATATTTGGCCAGTGGCCATGCCTTTGAACTTCTATCACTGAGAAAGACAAGAGCTACGAAGTTATTGGAACTCCACTTTCAAGTCTTCTTTACTGTTTGATTGATATCCTTCATTACTCTATAGTATCTTGGGAATGTTGCCCAAGCATAATGAATCTAAACAATAAAACACAGAGGACATCTCATTTCTGAGACTATTTGCATAGATTGAACATAGAGTAGTACAACCACGTCTGCACCAAACATGATGACTATATAACTCATCCCATCTGCCAACACACAGTCTGTATCTCTCTACTGTGGTGTTTAAATGCACCTGAAGCACAGACACAGGCAGTGGCTTTTCACAAACAGAATGATACTTTAGTGAAGCTGTTCATATCACATTGGTTTTCATTACTTAGTAATCTCATCACCACTGATCAATATGAGGGATTCAGTTCAAAAACCAGAAAGCTGCAGGAACTCAGTGTGTCAGTCACAGTCCTGATGAAATAACAATTCCTTTCCCCCTCACAGATACTGCTTGACTCACTGAGTTCCTCTAGCATTTTGGTTTTTATTCCAGGTTCCAGCATGTACAGTCTCTTGAGTTCTCATAGAGTCATGGTGTTATTGAATTATACAGCACAGAAGCAGGTGGTTTGCCCCCAATTATGCATGCACATCAAGTTGTCAGTCTGGGCTAGTCTTATTTGCCCTATTGGGTTCATATCCTCGTAAATCCTTTCTATCCAAGAATTTCTCCATGTCTTTTGAACATCGGAGTTGTATGCAGCTCTAGCACTTCCTCTGGAAGCTCATTCCATCTACCCAATATTCTCTGTGTGGAAAATACCTGGCTCTTAGCTGCCCTTTAAATCATTCCCTCCCACCTTAAATCTATGCCCGCTCCTGCCCTGGGAAAAACACTTGTCACCATCAACTTAATTCTTTCCCCTCAAGATTTTATAAATCTCTATATGATCACTCTTCACTGCAGGGAAAACAGTCCTAGCCGATCTTGTTTCTCCTCAGAACTCAAGCACTCCAGAACTGGCAGCATCTTTCGGAATCTGTTCTGCATCCTCTTTGGTTTGATCATGTTATTCCTATCATGCAATGACCAGAATGCCACACAGGTGTTAGAGTAGTCAGGCTTCGGCTCAACAGGCTTTGGCTTTGGTGGCGGCTGAGGGCAATGAGGTGATTGTTATCATATATTTTTTGATTATGGAATTTAGGCTTAGGAGCCAAAGGTATAACAAGTTTAGTGAGAAGAGCCTGAGTAAGTGATCCAGGGTGAGTGTGAAGCTCAAAGGGTTCAGATGGAAGGCACAGGTAAGAAAAGGTAAACTTTTCTTGTCTTTAAGTCCTTTGTCCTCAGTTCAGAATAGGCAGGATGGTTAAGATGGTGGAATTCTCATCCTTTAAAATATGGGATTTCCGAATACCCTGATGACAGCATCTGCAGGAAGTGCACTCAACTTCAGCTCCTGACTGACAAGGTCAAGAAACTGGAGCTGGAGCTGGATGTACTCAGGATCACCCGGGAGGATGAAAACCTCATAGATGAGACGTTTACTGAGGTGGTCACACCAAGAGTGCAGGCTTCAGATAGTAGATGGGTGACCTCCAGGAGAAGTAAGCGGAGTAACCAGTCAGTGCAGGGTTACCATGGACCATTCCCCTCAGCAACAATTATACCCCTTTGGCTACTGCTGGGCAAGAAGACCTATCAGTAGCAGCCTATGACTCTGAGGTTCAGCAGTGAAAGGTGAAGTGAGACAGTGGTAGTGACAGGAGACTTGATAGTTAGGGGGACAGACTGCAGAATCTGTGGCTGCTAAAGAGAAGCCAGGATGATTGGCTGCCATCTAGGTGCCAGGGTCCAGGATATCTCAGAGCAGGTGCAGAATATTCTCAAGGGGCAGGGTGAGCAGCCTATGTTGTGGTGCACATTGGCACCAATGACACAGGTAGAACAAGGGAAGAGGTCCTATGCAGAGAGTATAGGGAGTTAGAAAAGAGGCTAAAGAGCAGGACTTCGAAGGTAGCAATCTCTGGATTACTCCCAGTAAAAACTGCTAGTCAAGGGAGGAATAGGATGATAATATAAATGAATGAATGGCTGAGGAACTGGTGCAGGGGGCAGGGTTTCAGGTTCTTGGATCATTGGAACTTCTTCTGGGGCGGGGTGACAAGTTGCACCTAAACTGGAGGGAAGCTAATATCCTGGCTGGGAGTTTCGCTAGTGCTGATCGGGAGGATTTAAACTAGTTTGGCAGAAGGATTGAAACCAGAGTACCTGGTGCTTTGAAGAGGAAGGTGGATGTCAGGGCCAGTTAAAACAAGCAGCAACCAAGTAATAGATGGGTTGAATATTTTGAAGTGTCTGTATTTTAATGCTGGGATCATTATGGGTAAAGCTTAGAGCATCTCAGTTGCTGGAGCTATGATGTTGTGGCTATTACAGAGGCTTGGTTGAGAGAAGGACAGGAATGGGTGCTTAATGTCCCAGGGTTTTGTTGTTTTATAAAAATAGAGAGGGAGGGTTGCACTACTGATCAGGGAAAATATCGCAGCTGCATTCAGAGGGCTTGTCCACTGAGTCTGTATGGGCAGAACTCAAAAGTCTGGCCAGGGAACTGATCTTTCAGTTGGTGAACAGCTCAGGAACAGTGATCACAGCTCATTAAACAGTAAGGTAGCTATGGATAGGGATTAATTCCATAATGTTGTCATAGGCGGGAGAGGTAGTGAGGATAAGTTCCCACTACTTATTAAATGCCCCTAAAGGCATGCATCTCAAACAGCATCTGACAACCAAGTCCAACTCCTGGCCTTCCCATGTGGCTTAGCTGCTAAGCTTGGCAGAACCATTTCTACTAACAGGAGAAGGGACAAAGGCTGGTTATTGGCTCCTTAAAGCCCATCGCTTCTGGGAGATGGGTTTCATGAGCCATGGTTGGCAGTTCATCAAGGAGAAAGTAAACTCTGATCTCAAACTTCCACTGCCATGTGGCTATAGCCACTCATGAGGAAGGCTCTGAGAGTAAACCCCGAGGAAAAATCCAGAGCTACAGTAGCGAAGGTAGGC
Organism: Mobula hypostoma; assembly: GCF_963921235.1. Taxonomy (NCBI): domain Eukaryota; kingdom Metazoa; phylum Chordata; class Chondrichthyes; order Myliobatiformes; family Myliobatidae; genus Mobula; species Mobula hypostoma. Next base: position 182,611,972 of record NC_086099.1, read on the forward strand.
CTACATTGAGTTCAACGCTGACTGCCAATTCCTGAAATGCCGCTGGAGCCAAATTGTCTCAGTCTTTGCTGTTCCTTTGGATTAATCTGCTGCCTGGAGAGTGGGGACCTGCTGCAAGGCAACAGCTTGCTCTCTATATCTTAATTCTCTGGCTTGCATATTATGATGACAGCAAGGACACAATATCCATGGTCAACTTCAACCAGCGGAGGGCCTCAACCATAGATAGGGATGAATAACAAATTGTAGCAAGGCATATTGCAAGAGCATTAGACAGGAACTAGGAAGAGTTTATTGGGAACTGCTATTTTTGAGCAAGTCGACATCCGCCATGTGGAGGGTTTTTAAGAACCAACTTCACAGAGCACAGGACAGGTATGTTCCAGTGGGAAGGAAGGACAAGGATGGCAAAGTTGGAGAACCTTGGATGTTGCCGAATTGCTGTGTTCTGTGTTTACGGAGACATGGCTCACTTAGGATATGCCGGATACATTGGTAAGATCCAAGAGCTTCTCAATACATTGGACAGACCTGCCTGTTGATTTGGAGAAGGTAAAAGGTGGGTTTATCTGTTTCAAGCAACATAGAAGACGGCAGGGTTTTGCTGCCAGATGAGCTCAATGCCATTTATGTTCACTTTGACCAATAAAACATGGAGACGCATTCATAAATTTCCACAGCCTTAGATAATCCTGTGGTTTCAGTCTCTGAGGCATCCTTCAAAAACATAAACCCATGGAAAGCATCCAGTCCAAACAGGGTACCTGGTCAAGTACAGAGACCTGTGCTGATTAACTGGCTAGAACATTCACTAATATCTTTAACTTCTCACTTTGCCAGTCTGAGGTACACACCTGCTTCAAGCAGGCTTCAGTTATACTAGTATGGAAGAAGAACATGGTGATCTGCTTCAGTGACTATCATCTGGTAGCACTTACGTCCACTGTGATGAAGTGCCTTGAGAGGTTGGTGATGAAACATAGCAACTCTTGCCTGAGAAGCAACTTGGATCCATTCGCTCCAATTTGCCTACCGTCACAACAGGTGAACAGCACTTGTTATTTCATTGGCTCTATACTCAAACCTGGAACATCTGGGCAGTGAAGGTGCATTCATCAGGATGCTCCTCATTGACCACAGCTCAGTATTTAATACTATCAATGTCTCAAAATTAATCAGTAAGCTTCAAGACCTACACCTCAAAACCTACTTGTGCAACTGCATTCTTGATTTCCTCACTTGTAGACCCCAGTCATTTTGGATTTGTAACATCTCCTCTGCAATCTCCATCAGCACAGGTGCACCACTAGGCTGCGTGCTTAGTCCCCTGCCCTACTTGCTTTTTCTTATGACTGTGAGGTTCGGCACAGCTCCAGTATGATAACTTCACTGTCATTGGCCGAATCAAAGGTGAAAATGAATCAGCATATAGGAGGGAGATTGAAAACCTAACTGAATGATGCCACAAACACAACCTCTCACTCACTGTCAGAAAGACCGATGCTTGTTAACTTCAGCAGGAGGAAATGAGGTCCATGAGCCAGTTCTCATCAGAGATCAGAGATGGAGAGACCATAAGACCAGAAGTTATAGGAGCAGAATTAGTCCATTTGGCCCATCGAGTCTGCTCTGCTATTTCATCAGGCTGATCCAATTTTCTTCTCAGCCCCATTCTCCTGCCTTCTCCTCGTATCCCTCCATGTCCCAACCAATCAAGAATCTATCACCCTCGACTTTAAATATACATAAAGTCTTGGTCTCCACAGCTGCCTGTGGCAACGAATTCAATAGATTCAACCCTCTATGGCTAAAGAAATTCCTCCTCATCTGCATTCTAAAAGGGCGTCCCTCTATCCTGAGGCAGTTTCCTCTGGTATTAGACTCCACATCCACTCTATCAAGGCCTTTCACCATTCGGTAGGTTTCAATATGGACACCCCTCATTCTTCTGAATTCTGGTGAAGACAGGCCCAGAGCCATCAAATGGTCTTTATATGACAAGCCATTCAATCTTAGAATCATTTTCGTGAGTCTCTTTTGAACCCTCTCCTGTTTCAGCAAATCCTTTCTAAGATGAAGGGCTCAAAATTGCTCACAGTACTCCAAGTGAAGCCTCACCAGTGACTTATTAAGCCTCAACATTACTGTTACATTCTAGTCATCTTGAAATGAATGCTAACATTGCATTTACCTTCAACCTGTAAATTAACCTTTAGGGGATACTACACAAGGACTCCCAAGTCCCTTTGCATCTCAGCTTTTTGTATTTCCCTCCATTTAGAAAATAGTCAACCTTTTCATTTCTTCTGCCAAAGTGCATGATCATACGCTTCCCAACACTATATTCCACTGAGGGTCAGCAACTTAAAATTCCCCGGTGTACTCATCTTAGCACTTAAGTGCCATTGCAAAGAGAGCACACAGCAGCCTGAGGGTGGGGAGCACTGCACCACCCAACCTGCGACAACTCAGTCTAACACACCATCATCAGTGTGCTCGGCGCTGAACTAATTCCAGTAAGTGATACTACACTGTACATACATTATTTCTACTTTATATAGGCTGTGTATTTTTTTGTGTTATTTGGTATGATTTGGCAGCTTCATAGCTTAAAGGTTACTGGAGAGCGCTTGCGCCGTGTTTTTGCCAACGACGCTTGTGTGAGATTTTCTGCCGAGAGTGCTTGCGTGAGATTTTCGCTCGGCGAACAGTGCCAGCAATGTTTGTAGAAAAGTATTTCTACTTTATATAGGCTATGTATTTATCATATTATTCCTGCTTTTACTATATGTTACTGTTATTTTAGGTTTTATGTGTTATTTGGCATGATTTGGTAGGTTATTTTTGGGTCTGCGAACACTCACAAAATTTTCCCATATAAATAAATGGTAATTGCTTCTTCGCTTTACGATATCTTGACTTACAAACCGTTTCATAGGAACGCTCTACCTTCGGATGGCGGGGGAAACCTGTACTAATGTAGGTCTTTTGTAACAGTGAGGTTTTGTAAAGCGAACGTTCGAAAAGCGGGGGACACATGTATGTGCAGTAGAGAGTATATTGACAGGTTCAAAGTTCAAAAGTTCAAAGTAAATTTTATTGTCAGAGTCACCATATACAATCCTGAGATTCATTTTCCTTTGGGCATACTCAGGAAATCTATAGAATAGTAACTATAACAGGATGAACTGCAATTTGCCTGTTGCCAAAATAGCTCTACAATGGTTCTCCACGCAGCCTTGGATCATTTGGACAATGCAAACACCTATGTCAGGATGTTGTTTAGTAACTATAGCTCAACATTTAACACCATCATTCCTACAGTCCTGATCGAAAAGCTACAGAACCTAGGCCTCTGTACCTCCCTTTGCAACAGGATTCTCGACTTCCTAACCGAAAGACCACAATCTGTGCAGATTGGAAATAACACCTCCACTTCGTTGAGAATTAACACTAGCACTTCACAGGGATGTGTGCTTAGCCCACTGCTCTACTCTCTCTACTCATGACTGTATGGCTAGGTGCAGCTCAAACAGAATCTATAAATTTGCTAGTGATACGGCCATCTTTGGCAGAATTTCAAATGATGACAAAAGGGTGTAAAGGAGTGAGATATACCAGTTAGTTGAGTGGTGTTGCAGCAACAACCTAGCACTCAATGTCGGCAAGACCGAAGAGCTGATTGTGGACTTCAGGAAGGGTAAGTGCAACCGGGTGATAGTCATTGAGGCAGGCACTCTTCTTCGATACTGGCATCGTTGAAGCCTGCTTGAAGCAGGTGCGTACAACAAACTGCCAAAGTGAGGGATTAGAGATATCAGTAAACACACCAGCCAATTTGTCAGCACAAGTCTTTAGTTCATGGCCAGGTACGTATCCCGTTGATTATATCTGACTTAGTCCATCACGGGTAAATCCCTTTGCACTGTTGAGCATATCTACATGGAGCACTGTTGCAGGAAAGCAACATCTATCATCAGGGACTCCCCACCATCCAGGTCATGCTCTCTTCTTGCTGCTGCCATCAGGAAGAAGGTACAGGAGCCTCTAGACCCACACCACCAAGTTCAGGAACTGTTATTATTCCTCAACTATCAGACTTTTGAACTAGAAGGAATAACTTCACTCAACTTCAATCGTCCCGCACTGAACTGTTCCCGCAAACTAATGACTAACTTTCTAGGACTGTTCATCTTGCATCCTCGATATTTATTGCTTTTTTTTTTGTCTCAGCTCAAGCTAGTAAAACTTAAGGTATGGGCATTGGCAAGCATACCCATTTTTCAATTGCTAAGGACTTTCAGACTATTCCTGTGGTGTTTTGTATTGTGGCTTTATGGAGACTTACAGAAATATAGCTGTGTTGGCCTAATTGCTTAATGCTATTGTGTATTGACTCTGGGCTGATATCAGTTGTAGAGATTACTATTGGGACATTGTATACCCTGTTCATGTTCCACAGTCTTTCAAATTCTTCTCTTAATTCAGCATATTTCTGGTGTTTTTTTTATTATTGATTTCTGTATGTTATAAAACGTGTTTGGAATGACTATATCTATTAAGTAAGTTGTTCTCGCTTGTTTATTTTGTAATACTATATCCAGATGGCTATGTCCTATCTGTAATAATGGATCGGTGGTAATACAATTTGTAGAACTCTGACTATGAGCTTGTATTCATAGTAAGGTATAGTGTTTTTTATGAGTCTGTATTTTAAAACAAGATTTTGGTGAGTGATGTTTGCCACTTTATTGTACCTGTGCAAGTCATCAGATTGAGTTAAAGTACTGCAGGATCTTGCCATGTGCTGGATTGTTTCTAGTCTCCCTCGGCATTTTCTGCATTTATTGTCTTAAATTTATTGTTCTTTTATCATGCATTTTTGATTTCTTTTGTGTGTGCGTTAAACGGCTGGTCCCGTATTGCCACAAGGAACACCTCTGTTTCTAGGAGGAGTTTTTCAATTCTAAGCCAGGCATTCAATGCTTCTTTGCCAACTTCTAGTCTGCTCAGAAAATGGGGATGTCTTCCATGGAGCGTCATTCTCTTCCATAGCTTAACTGTTCCTTCTTCACTTTTGTGGGTTATGCTTTCACTTAAGTTTAGTGGTGTGTTACTTCTTGTCAGAATTGCTTATGCTCATTGGAGTGCTGAATCCTGTTTTCCTTGATAAAAAAATATATCCTTAGAAATTTTATCTGACTGTTGTGTAAATTTTTTATGTCTATTATTCCTCTTCCTCTTTCTGTCCTAGGTCGTGTTAATCTAAGTGCACTCAAGTGTACATAATGTTTTCTAAAATCCGTGATTTCAGATCTTATCTTTCTTTGTAAATTTTCCCGATCAGTTTCTGACCAAGACGTTACACCCAAAGAATATGTTAATACGGGTATAATGAAAACATTTCTTGCCTTTTTTATAATTTTGCTATTGAGCTCCGTTTGGCAGATTTTCTTAAGCCTTGAATTAAATTTTGTCGAAAATTTTCCTTTTATCACAGTATGATCTATTTTCTTTGTTGATATCTTTGATATTCGTGTCATATTTATGCATCGGTAGTATTGTGCCTTGCTGCTCTGTTTTATATTCTACGAACGCTATTGCACCTTTCTTTATGTTTAATGTATGTAGTCCAAATTTCATGTTTATACAAAATGGAGAAGATAACAGCATCTGTTAATCATAAGTTGGAACAATTTTATTCATACTGGGAAAAATGGTTTAACTAGATAACACCTCATAGGCCTGATTTTATTCTCGCAAGTCAATGAATATGTTGTAAAAAAAAAGGTCACTCCCTACTCTGTACATAGTTTTTTTCCTTCGATTGTTCATTCTTTCCTCTCCTTTCTATAAGTGTATAACTCAGATAAATATGTGGAGATTTATGACAAATATGATTATATGATATATATGTACACTATCTGAATTACATCTTATGGAAATGTTTGTTTGATGATGAAATTTAATAAAAATAAATTACAAAAGAGAAGGAAGTAGTTCTTCTATTTTAATTATTTGCTTTAGCTTTACTGATGAATGAGTGTAAAAAAATTCAAATTGTCTATGTATATAAGGTGAGTCAAGGTATAATTCATCTGGTTGTCTCTGATTTGAAACCCCATTTTCATTTGATTCAGTTGTGACAAAAGAACCAGTTATCAGAAGATTGATGCCGATAAGAGGACAATGGGGGGACATTACAGTGGCAGATTTAAAAGGAACAGAGCCTCATACAGCGGGCAGCGTAGTTTGCGGGCGGCGGAGTGAGTCGGGAGCAGAGTGAAGGCTTAAGGGCTTCGGCTCAACGAGCTTAGGCGGAAACAGGCAAGGTGAGGAAGGTTTGGTATTCATTTTCTGTTGTTATTTGAGGAGAGGGGCAGTATGAGTGTGAGGGCAGTTTGTTGTTCTCGGTGTCGGATGTGGGAGGCCCTGGAGTCTCGAAGCCTCCCAGATGTCTACATCTGTGCCAAGTGCATCGAGATGCAGCTCCTAAGGGACCGTGTTACGGAACTGGAGCTGCAGCTCGATGACCTTCGTCTGGTCAGGGAGAGTGAGGAGTTGATAGAGAGGAGTTACAGGCACGTGGTCACACCGGGGCCATGGGAGGCAGACAAGTGGGTCACGGTTAGGAGGGGGAAGGGGAAGAGTCAGGTAATAGAGAGTACCCCAGTGGCTGTGTCCCTTAACAATAGGTACTCCTGTTTGAGTACTGTTGGGGGGCACAGCTTACCTGGGGGAAGCGACAGTGGCCATGCCTCCGGCACAGAGTCCGGCCCTGTAGCTCAGAAGGGTAGGGAAAGGAAGAGGAGGGCAGTTGTGAAGGGGGACTCGATAGTAAGGGGGTCAGATAGGTGATTCTGTGGTCGCAGTCCAGAGACCCGGATGGTAGTTTGCCTCCCTGGTGCCAGGGTCCGGGATATTTCTGATCGTGTTCAAGATATCCTGAAGTGGGAGGGTGAGGAGCCAGAGGTCGTGGTACATATAGGTACCAATGACATAGGTAGGAAAAGGGAAGAGTCCTGAAAGGAGAATATAGGGAGCTAGGAAGGGAGTTGAGAAAAAGGACTGCAAAGGTAGTAATCTCGGGATTACTGCCTGTGCCACGCGACAGTGAGAGTAGGAATGCGATGAGGTGGAGGATAAATGCGTGGCTGAGGGATTGGAGCAGGAGGCAGGGATTCAAGTTTTTGGATCATTGGGACCTCTTTTGGCGCAGGCGTGACCTGTACAAAAAGGACGGGTTACACTTGAATCCTAGGGGGACCAATATCCTGGCAGGGAGATTAGCGAGGGCTACTGAGGTGACTTTAAACTAGAATGGTTGGGGGGTGAGAATCAAATTAAAGAGGCTAGACGAGAGGAGGTTAGTTCACAACAGGGGGATGGGAACCAGTGCAGAGAGACAGGGGTGTAAAGTGAGGGTAGAAGCAAAAAGTAGTAAAGAGAAAAGTAAAAGTGGCAGGCCGACAAATCCAGGGCAAGCATCAAAAAGGGCCACTTTTCAACATAATTGTATAAGGGCTAAGAGTGTTGTAAAAGCAAGCCTGAAGGCTTTGTGTGTCAATGCAAGGAGCATTCGTAACAAGGTGGATGAATTGAAAGTGCAGATTGTTATTAATGATTATGACATAGTTGGGATCACAGAGACATGGCTCCAGGGTGACCAAGGATGGGAGCTCAACGTTCAGGGATATTCAATATTCAGGAGGGATAGACATGAAGGAAGGGGAGGTGGGGTGGTGTTGCTGGTTAAAGATGAGATTAACGCAATAGAAAGGAAGGACATAAGCCGGGAAGATGTGGAATCGATATGGGTAGAGCTGCATAACACTAAGGGGCAGAAAACGCTGCTGGGAGTTGTGTACAGGCCACCTAACAGTAGTAGTGAGGTCGGAGATGGTATTAAACAGGAAATTAGAAATGTGTGCAATAAAGGAACAGCAGTTATAATGGGTGACTTCAATCTACATGTAGATTGGGTGAACCAAATTGGTAAAGGTGCTGAGGAAGAGGATTTCTTGGAATGTATGCGGGATGGTTTTTTGAACGAACATGTCGAGGGACCAACTAGAGAGCAGGCTATTCTAGACTGGGTTTTGAGCAATGAGGAAGGGTTAATTAGCAATCTTGTCGTGAGAGGCCCCTTGGGTAAAAGTGACCATAATATGGTGGAATTCTTCATTAAGATGGAGAGTGACATAGTTAATTCAGAAACAAAGAGGGGTAACTTTGAAGGTATGAGACGTGAATTTGCTAAGATAGACTGGCAAATGATACTTAAAGGATTGATGGTGGATATGCAATGGCAAGCATTTAAAGATTGCATGGATGAACTACAACAATTGTTCATCCCAGTTTGGCAAAAGAATAAATCAAGGAAGGTAGTGCACCCGTGGCTGACAAGAGAAATTAGGGATAGTATCAATTCCAAAGAAGAAGCATACAAATTAGTCAGAAAAAGTGGCTCACCTGAGGTCTGGGAGAAATTCAGAGTTCAGCAGAGGAGGACAAAGGGCTTAATTAGGAAGGGGAAAAAATATTATGAGAGAAAACTGGCAGGGAACATAAAAACTGACTGTAAAAGCTTTTATAGATATGTAAAAAGGAAAAGACTGGTAAAGATAAATGTAGGTCCCCTACAGACAGAAACAGGTGAATTGATTATGGGGAGCAAGGACATGGCAGACTAATTGAATAATTACTTTGGTTCTGTCTTCACTAAGGAGGACATAAATAATCTTCCAGAAATAGTAGGGGACAGAGGGTCCAGTGAGACGGAGGAACTGAGCGAAATACATGTTAGTAGGAAAATGGTGTTAGATAAATTGAAGGGATTAAAGGCAGATAAATCCCCAGGGCCAGATGGTCTGCATCCCAGAGTGCTTAAGGAAGTAGCCCAAGAAATAGTGGATGCATTAGTGATAATTTTTCAAAACTCGTTAGATTCTGGACTAGTTCCTGAGGATTGGAAGGTGGCTAATGTAACCCCACTTTTTAAAAAAGGAGAGAGAGAGAGAAACCGGGGAATTATAGATCGGTTAGCCTAACGTCGTTGGTGGGGAAACTGCTGGAGTCAGTTATCAAAGATGTGATAACAGCACATTTGGAAAGCAGTGAAATCATCGGACAAAGTCAACATGGATTTGTGAAAGGAAAATCATGTCTGACGAATCTCATAGAATTTTTTGAGGATGTAACTAGAAGAGTGGATAGGGGAGAACCAGTGGATGTGGTATATTTGGATTTTCAAAAGGCTTTTGACAAGGTCCCACACAGGAGATTAGTGTGCAAACTTAAAGCACACGGTATTGGGGGTAAGGTTTTGATGTGGATAGAGAATTGGTTGGCAGACAGGAAGCAAAGAGTGGGAATAAACGGGACCTTTTCAGAATGGCAGGCAGTGACTAGTGGGGTACCGCAAGGCTCAGTGCTGGGCCCCCAAGTGTTTACAATATATATTAATGACTTGGATGAGGGAATTAAATGCAGCATCTCCAAGTTTGCGGATGACACGAAGCCGGGCGGCAGTGTTAGCTGTGAGGAGGATGCTAAGAGGATGCAGGGTGACTTGGATAGGTTGGGTGAGTGGGCAAATTCATGGCAGATACAATTTAATGTGGATAAATGTGAAGTTATCCACGTTGGTGGCAAAAATAGGAAAACAGATTATTATCTGAATGGTGGCCGATTAGGAAAAGGGGAGATGCAACGAGACCTGGGTGTCATTATACACCAGTCATTAAAAGTGGGCATGCAGGTACAGCAGGCGGTGAAAAAGGCGAACGGTATGCTGGCATTTATAGCGAGAGGATTCGAGTACAGGAGCAGGAAGGTACTACTGCAGTTGTACAAGGCCTTGGTGAGACCACACCTGGAGTATTGTGTGCAGTTTTGGTCCCCTAATCTGAGGAAAGACACCCTTGCCATAAGAGGGAGTACAAAGAAGGTTCACCAGATTGATTCCTGGGATGGCAGGACTTTCATATGAAGAAAGACTGGATGAACTAGGCTTGTACTTGTTGGAATTTAGAAGATTGAGGGAGGATCTGATTGAAACGTATAAAATCCTAAAGGGATTGGACAGGCTAGATGCAGGAAGTTTGTTCCCGATATTGGGGAAGTCCAGAACGAGGGGTCACAGTTTGAGGATAAGGGGGAAGCCTTTTAGGACTGAGATTAGGAAAAACTTCTTCACACAGAGAGTGGTGAATCTGTGGAATTCTCTGCCACAGGAAACAGTTGAGGCCAGTTCATTGGCTATATTTAAGAGGGAGTTAGATATGGCCCTTGTGGCTACAGGGATCAGGGGGTATGGAGGGAAGGCTGGTGCAGGGTTCTGAGTTGGATGATCAGCCATGATCATAATAAATGGCGGTGCAGGCTCGAAGAGCCGAATAGCCTACTCCTGCACCTATTTTCTTTATTTCTATGAACATGCAAGGTGCTAATAAGAGAGAGATGAGAGAGATTACCGAAAGGAGACATGGTTCCGAGTATTGTCAGAGACCGGTGGCTTTGAACCCTGAACTGTTTTAAGTTTGATGGACAGGCGATACCCCAGCAGGGAGATAAAAAGGGACAGGTTCGCTAAGGCAACAGACACACGACTCCACGAGGTAACGAGCCCCTGGAAGTGGTGTGCCCCCCCCCCACCATAAGTTGGTGGGAGTTTTTGGAGGTCTGGTCGCGAGACCAGCCATAGACGCACAGGGTGGAAAGATACGGTCGGGCGGGAACCTGGTGTGTGTGTCTGCCCTTGCCTGGGTGCCGGGTTCACCGCAGAAGAACGATCGTATTTGGAACGGAGGGGTCACAGTCGGTGACCTCAGAAGACATTACAAAGGGCTCGCCCAAAACCTAACTGCGAGGAATATCGAAGGTCTGTTTGGAAACCGATTTGCATATTCATTCGTTCTCTCTCTCTCTCTCTCCCCAACGACACGACGGCAACTACTGCGAACTGAATTAAACTGAACTCTGTGTCATTTGATGACTGATCATTTTACCCCTAGACTGCGATAGAGCTTGATTGATCCTATTATCCTAGTTCTTTGTACATGTGTGTTTTATCATTGCTAAACTGTTGCATTTATATCCTTTTGATTAGAGTACTGTGTTGCTTATTTCTTTAATAAAACTTTCTTAGTTCCAGTAATCCAGACTCCAACTAAGTGGTCCATTTCTGCTGGTTTGGCAACCCAGTTACGGGGTACGTAACACAGTAAACTAGAGAGCAGATTTAAAGCCAGACAAAACGATAGTGGGCTTAGAGACAAACAACAGGAATTCTGCAGATGCTGGAAATTCAAGCAACACACATCAAAGTTGCTGGTGAACGCAGCAGGCCAAGCAGCATCTGTAGGAAGAGGTGCAGTCGACGTTTCAGGCCGAGACCCTTCGTCAGGACTTAGAGAGTTGTGCTGGAAAATGCCTCAGTTTAATTTGATAATGGTGGTTGTTTGTTTTTGGTTGTTAATTGGGTGATTATAGTACACCAATACTTCATCAGTTGTTACAGAAATTTCACAGGTATTGAGCATAGTTTATATATATTATGAGGTTTTTTTAACCATGAGTGTGGGAAAGAATCCAGTAGTTTTTCTAGTCAATTCAACAACATGAAATATTTCTGTTTCTCTGCCGAGCTGGGTTTAGAATTACAGAATCTACGATCAGTTGTTCTTTAAATCCTTTCATACCCTTACAGAATCCATTCTGCTCTTCTGTAAGTATATTGTGGTTATCGAAGTGAGTGGTGATGAGTTGCACATTATTATTCTTTTTATTTTTTCTCAGCTTGTCCTGGTAAAACCTAAGGTATGGACACAGACAAGCACACTCATTTCTCAATTGCTAGAAAATGTTGGACTATTCTTGTTTTGTTTGATATTGTGGCTTTTGGGAGATTTACATAAATATTGCTGTGTAGACCTAATTGTTTAATGCTATTGTGCGGTGACTTTGGGGATGATACCAGTTGTAGATATTGCTACTGGGACAGCATACACCCTAACCTTGTTCCATAGTTGTTAATCAATGGCTCAATGGTTCAGTTTCATATCAGAAAATGTATGCAGTATACAACCCAAAATTCTTAGTCTTCCCAGACATCCACGAAACTGAAGGAAAAAACCTGAAGAATGAATGACAGAAAACATTAGAAACCCAAAGGTCCCCTCCCTATCCCATGCACAAGTAGCAGCAAAAGTATCAAGCCTTCCCCTCCCCCCCGCTTCCTTCCCTCGCTCCAGCAAAAGAATCAACCCCCACCGTCCACCATGCAAGCAATAGCAAAGCCCCCAGAGACCGTGATCTACAGTCAATCAAAAACTACTGTCCATCCCAACACATCTCAAACAGGCTCTTTCTCTCACTAATGAGGGAGAGAGAGGTATCGCTCCTGCAACAAATGAGAGGGAGACAATGGCTCAGTGTTTCGATGTCACAGTCTCCAGTATCGCTTCTTCGAGTCCCTCTGACTTGAGGACCTTCTTTCAACAGTGGAGTACACTGCTGTCTCGATGTTACAGTCTCCCGCGACGCTTCAGTCAGCAGCACTGGCGAGAAAACAACAGGGCTGTACCCTGAAAGCGCGCACCTTGCAGGCAACTCCCGGAGATCCAGAAACGCAGGCTGCTCGGCAAGTTCCAAGAGCAAGAAGCCAGCGCTGAGGAGAACCACAGTTTGAGTGTAGCTGTAGATCACAGATTCTGACAGGCTCCCCGCCACCTTGAAAAATGGAAAAGTGGCATTAAAAGAAAAGAAATTAAATTGTTTCACAGATGATCTAGAAGAAGTCCACAAAGACCTCAGGTACCGTCCTTAGTTCCTCCCACTCCATCTAGTATTATTATTATTATTATTATTATTATTATTATTTCTTTTTTTTCCCTCTTTCTTTCTTTTTGAGTTTGCAAATTTTGTTGTGTTTTGCACATTGGTTGTCTGTCCATTTTCTTGTGTGCAGTCTTTCATTGATTTTACTGCGTTTCTTGGATTTACTGTGATTGCCCGCAAGAAAATGAATCTCTGGGTTGTATATGGTGATATGATGACAGGTATGTACTTAGATAAGAAATTTTACTTTGAAATCCAAACTTTGAACTTTGAAGTGATGAATTTAGTCAAGAAGAAAAAGGAAAAGTATGTAAGTTTTAGGAAGCTAGAATCAGATCACTGGAGGATTGTGAAAAAAGCCAGAAAAGAACTCAAGAAGGGAGTTAGGAAATCTAGAAGAGGCCTTGAAAAGTCCTTGCTAAGTAAGATTAAAGAGAAGCCCAAGGCATTCTATACATAGGGAGAGGTTAGGAGCGCTCAGGGATAAAGGGGAAAACATATGCCTAGATGCAGAGGATGTGGATGAGGTCCTTCATGAGTAGTTTACATCATTGTTTTCCAAGGAGAAGGACGTGGAGGACAGGGAGATCAGTGACCAGCATATTAATATGCTAAGGCATTTTGAAGTAAAAGGGAAAGGTTGAGTTGGGTGGCTAAAAGAGCAGGGTTTGCTAGAATATACCCCAGGTTATTGAGAGAGGCAAATGAAGAGATTGCTGAGACCTTGACCAATACCTTCATGTCTTCTCTAGCCACAAATGAAGTCCCAGTAGATTGTCGAGTAGCTAATGTTGTCTCATTATTCAAGAAGGGAATCGAAGATAATCCTGGAAATTATAGTCTAATGAGTCTCATGTCAGTGATAGGGAAGATACTGGAGAGAATTCTTAGGGATAGGATTTATGACCGTTTGTAAAACCATGGCTTAATTAGGGAGAGCCAGTATGGCTCTGTGCCGGGCAAGTCGAGTCTTACTTACAGATTGAGATTTTTGACGAAGTGACAGGGTGATTGATGAAGGTGGGGCTGTGTATGTTGCCTACATGGATTTTGGTAAGGTGTTTGACAAGGTCCCTTATGGGAGGCTCATCCAGAAGATTAAGATGCAAGGGATCAATGGTGAATTGGCTGTTTAGATTCAGAACTGGCTTGCCCAGAGATGGCAGAGAGTAACAGTCTTATTCTGGCTGGAGGTCTGTAACAAGTGGTGTTCTACAGGGATCTGTGCTGGAACCTCTGCTGTTTGTGATGTATATAAATGACCGGGATGAAAATGTAGATAGGTAATTTAGTAAATTTGCAAATAACATGAGGATTAATGGTGGTGTGGATAGTGTAGAAGACCGGCAAAGACTGCAACAGGATATAGATTAGTTGCAGATATGGGCAGAGAAATGACAGATAGTGATATTCTGGCCAAATGTGAAGGGTTGAGCCTTACTTGGTCAAATGTAAAGAGACAGTTCACTGTTAGGGCAGTACCTTTAATAGTGCTGAAGAGCAAAGTGATCTTGGAGTTCAAGTCAATAGCTGCCTGAACGTGGTTCCACAAATTGATAGGGTGTTAAGGGGTATATGTCATGCTTGCCTTTAATAGTCCAGGCTTTCAGTTCAAAAATCGGTAAGTTATGTTGCAGCTTTATAAAACTAATTAGGTCATATCTGGTGTATTGCATATAGTTCCCATTGCCCCATTATAGGAAGAATTTCAAAGCTTTGGAGAGGGTGCAAAAGAGGTTTATCAGGACGCTACTTTTTTTATACAGAGAGTTTCTGGATGCATGACATGCACTGCCTGGGGTGGTGGTAGAGGCAGATACATTTTAAGAGTCATTTAGATAGGCTCATGAATATGAAGAAAGTAAAAGGATAAGGACATTGCGTAGGCAGAGTTTAGTTGGCCATTTGATGACTAATTTATTTGGTTCGGCACAGAATTGTGGTCCAAAGGGCAAGTTCCTGTGTTGTATTTTTCTACAGTACTTCGCAAAAGTCTTAGGTATATGTATATATACACTAGAGTATGTCCTCTCAGTTTCCAAACTAGTTTACTAAGTGGAACTTTTGAAAAGCTATGTAAGTAATATCGCCCAGCCTTCAGCAACCCTCTTGCTCTCTTCTGCATAAAATTCAGTAAGTAGGTACCAGACCAGAATCGTCAAGCAACAAACGCAGCAAAGGGATTATTATTCAGCCCATGACAGAAAAATTGAGTTGAAGCTATTTTTATTGATTTGCTGAAGTCATTGCAAGCAAAAGCATATTTTCTATCAGTATAAAGGTCATGCATTTTATCAGACTTGATTGAAAAGGTATCAGACTGCATGGTAAAGCAATACATTTTCCAGTTCTAAACACTGTTATCTGATGAAGGTTTGGACATTTGAGAAATATATTTTATGCTCAGTTTAGCAAAAAAAGATACTGTATCAAGGAGTTTTTCTGAAACATTAGGAAGGTTGACTGAGCCAAAGTGGAAATTAAAGTTTGGGATGGAAACTTTTGGTAACAATTCAGATTTGTTTGTGCATTTGCATAGTTTTCATCATAATGTTATTAGTCCATGATATTGTGCTTAAACAGAACATGTAATGGAATCAATTTAGAAGACAGAGTAATGGGGGTAGTGAGGATCTTTTCAGTGCTGTAACCACTATAACCACCAAAGACTGTGTGCTTTGATATAGTATTAGGCAGTAACAGTAGAGCTAAAATTAACAGTCATATTTACAGTGGGAGCTAGTTAGAGAAAAAGGAAACAGTGAATGATTATATTTTTAAGTGCAAATTCTTTATGTAAATCCTTCTGGAAATTTCTTTTGAAGTTATTTTCTTAAATGTGAAGTTGGTTTAAAGCATTACTTATGGATGAATTCCACAATGTCTATTTTTCTAATCAGAAGTGGAAGTACCAGTATGGTAGCTTACAGCTGCATCCATTGCAAATGTACAGTGCATTTGTGATTTTTGATCTGACACTTGCTGAAGTTCTGAATTCATATCGCTGAGCGAGAAACTGAAATTAAACACAGCATAGGGTGAAGTTCTTTCAGGACATTAAAGAAAGTTTGCAGATGTTGGAAATCCAAGCAACACACACAAAACGCTGAAGGGTCTGGGTCTGAAATGTCGACTGAACTTTTTTCCACAGATGCTGCCTTGTCTGCTGAATTCCTGCAGCATTTTGTGGGTGTTGTTCAGGACATTAAAGTTAACTTACTAATATCACATAAATAGTGCAGGATCCTGATCTATCTTGTTTTAGAAAGGGAAATTTAGGTGGATAATACAACACCAATTCCAGAACGACATAATGACACTTGTGAACCAGGTGACAGCCTGCCTTTCCAACAGAACAGCAACACTACAAAGCTATTTAGAAGAAAATATTTGGTAAGTACTGATATATTGACATTTCTCCTGAAGACTTAGAGCATATTCTCTATCTTAGTTTTATTCTTCACATACCTCAATTAACGACGAGAAAGCTTAGAGCATTAAATGATGGAATCAACTGGAGCAGCTAAGCTTTATACTCACTGTGCAACTGTAACAAACTAATGTCGGCTCATGAGCCTCCCAGGGGAAGACCAAGCATCACGAAGAGTCAGCTTCTGAGAAATGCACTTTTCACTCAAGACGGTGGTGGGAGTGTGGAATGAGCTGCCATCTGACGTGGTAAATGTGGGCTCACTCTTAAGTTTTAAGAATAAATTGGATAGGTACAAGGATGGGAGAGGTCTGGAGGGATATGGACTGAGTGCAGGTCAATGGGACTAGCGGAATAAGGTTTCAGCACAGACTAGAAGGGCCGAATGGCCTGTTTTCTGTGTTGTGGTGTTCTTTGGTTCTATGGTTGTATGCTATGGTGGCTGAAGATAAAGTCCCTGATGTTGAATTAATGGATGGCTGTGAGGAAGAGCAGGAGTAAAGTAGAATATTGGGAAGAAAAATTACAGTGTGTTGCAGGGATGGAGCATAAAAATAGAAGCAAGTAACAAGCCTGTCAAGTCCTCCTACTCAGTAATAATGTGACTTAAGTCTCTTCTGCCTGATCTTGATGTCTTCATGTCCAAATCAGTTTAAACCACAGATATGTTCAATGACTGAGCATTCACAGCTTCCTTGAGTAGATAATTCCGAAGATTTGCTACCCGCTTTGTAAATAAATGTCTCCTCAGCTCAGCCATAAACGACCAACCACTTACCCTAATACTACAACACCTGATTTGAGACTTTCCAGCCAGATAGAACACTCTCTTATTAATTGTACCTTAGTCCTATGTTGAATCTTGCATATCCAAATGAGTGCACATCTGCCTAAAAACTCCAGTTGAATACAAATTAGTCCTACTTAATCTCTCCTCATAGGACCACCTTCTTTTCCCAAGAATCAATCAAACAAATCTACAGTGCTCTAAGTCCAAGACCAAAGTATTCCAAAACACAGTGCACTTGTACTTAACCCCATACACAGTACACTTGGGCCACTTAAGACTGTTCAGGAGAAATTTACTTTGTATATCTCTTTGAAGTATTCTACTCCAAAGAACATTGGTTGTTGATTAATCGAGCATATTCAAATCTGAGGAAGATTTTGGATTACAGGAGAATCAAGGTTTATGTGGAATAAGGAGGAAAGTGAAATAGAGACTAAAGATCCAGACAAATTTGACGTAGTGAATGGTGGAGCTGACGTGAGGTGTAGTTTGGGTTACTCCGCCACTTATTTCTTGCATTCCTGTGGTGGCTGAAAGTTAATGCCAAAGAAAACAAAAATAAGGATTTTTAAATCAGCTTGCTGTTAATTGGGAAGAATGAAAATGGGATGTTCATGAGAAGTAATTAATGTGGGAAAATGTTCCTTGAAGTGGATTTTCAGCAAAATTAGAACTTGTATTAGAACCACATAAACATAGAGTATTGAAAAACACTAAAAATGCTGAAGGAACACAGCAGGACAGGTGGCATCCATAGAGGAAAATATTGGTTCTTTTCTCTTCATAGACGCTGCCTGACCTGCAGAGATCCTCCAGCTTCTTATGTGTTTGGCTCTCCTTGTCCACACCAGCTGTGATGCCTGTCTGCTCTAATACCATTAGGCTTCACTCTTCACCTTTCCTATCCAAGTGTATTTTAAACACTGTAAGTGTACCTGCATCTATTCCCTCCTCAGACAACTTTTTCCAGATTTACATTGTGTGCCCCTTGCATTTCATTTACATTTCTCACCTTAAGCCTATGGCCTCTAGTCCTAGATTCTCCAATTCTTGAAAAATGAGTCTGTTGACCTATCTTCTCAATGCTTCTCATAACTTTATTAACATTTATAAGATCATTATTCATTCTTCTGTGTTCCAGTGACAATAAACCAATCTTTCCTTATCACTAGAGTCCTCTACTCCAGAAAACATCCTGGTGAATCTTATTTGCACCCTCCTCATTAAACTCGGGTTTAAGATGGCGCTGGTGAAGCGCGGCAATGACCTGCTGGCAGCAAGCAAAACTACTAACTACTTTATTTATCATGCTTTTTCTCGAAAACAATCATTGCAATCAATCGCCTGTAACTTCCCTTTTAGAGTTGAGCTTTTGAACTGCCTGCACAACCTGGAGTTTTTGGGATGTGAAATGATATCTCGAAGGTGCAGGATAGTTGTGACATAGCCTGTATGGGTGGCCCGAGAGTGGGGAATGAGCCAATGTTTGGCCATTGCTGGAGCAGGCTTAAAGGCGACTTAAAGCAGCAGATCTGAGGTGAGGCAGCGGGACCATTGACCAAGAGTGAGGAACAAACCAGCTGAAGCACCGGGCCAGATTGGCATGGTTGGATACGGGCTGAATAGAGGCGGCAGGTCCCAGGCCTGAGACTGTATTGAAGCAGGAGGTCCCAGGTCCGAGAGCAAGGAACAGAACTGTTTAGCTGATTTAAGCATTGGGCCAGATTCAAAAGATCAGTGTCGGAGCCAGAATCTCCGCTTGCAAGCAGTATTCAGCTCTCCGCTCGCAAGCATTACTCATCTCTGAACTGAACCGGGGCTTTGGCCTGCAACTAATGGGCTCCTGGATCAGCTGTGACTAGCTTCATGGCTGTGGACTCACTTTTGTGAACTTCAGTACTAAATGTTATTTGCTTACTTTTATTGTTTGTATGGTTTGTTTTTTTTCTGCACATCAGGTGTTCGATGGTCTGTTTTAATGGTTCTATTGGAATACTTTTTTCCGTGGCTGCTTGTAAGGAGACGAATCTCCAGCTTGTACATAGTATACATACTTTGATAATAAATGTACTTTGAACTTTGATCTTTGAATTCTATTGCTACTGCACTCTTCCAGCAGTGTGGTGACCAGAACTGTACACAATGCTCTAAATGCAGTCTAATGCAACATGATGTCCCAATTCATTAGTCAGTGCTTCAGCCTATGAAGACAAACATGCTGAGTGGTTTTTTCACTACCCTATATACTTCATTCCATTTTCAGGTAGCTGTAGGAGTCCAGGAGGCAATTGAGTGCAGTATTAGAACAAGTGAGCTTGTAGTGCCAAGGGAGTACCTAGGAAGTATCCTGGCAAATCTCCTTTGCACCCTCCCTAATGCTTCCACCTCCTTCCTATAATGAGGTGACCAGAACTGAACACAGTACTCCAAGATTGGTCTAATTGGAGTTTTCTAGAGCTGCAACATTACCTCATGACTGTTGAATTCAGGCCCTCAACTAATAAAGGCCAATGCACCATGCACCTTCTTAAACAGCCTATCAATTTGTTTTGCAAGAAGTGAATGCTGTATTCCTTAACATCCTTTGTAAACAATGCATATCAGATAGATTACTGATCCAAATAACAGTTCATATCAAATTTTACTCTGCACTTCAGGGACACTTATAGACAGAGAAATGTGGACGTGGACCCTGAGATCCCTCTGTTCCTTCATACTGCTAAGAAAAATGTTACTCTGTACTTCAAGGACATCTATAGATACAGAAATGTGGACGTGGGCCCCAAGATCCCTCCGTTCCTTCGTACTGCTAAGAATCCTTGCATGCTGCCTTGACGTTTGACTTCCAAAGTACCACTTCACACTTTTCCGGATTGAACTCCATCTGCCACTTCTCAGCCCACTCTTGGCTCTGCATTTCATCAATACCCTGTTGTAAACTACGATAGCCTTCTACACTATCCATGACATCACCATTCTTCGTGCCTTCTACACGTGTACTGACCCGCCCTTCTACTTACTCATCAATGTCATTTATAAAAATCACAAAGAGCAGGGGTCCCCAAAGATATCCCTGCAGAACACCGCTGGTCTCTGACCTCCAGGTAGAATGCACTCTATCTACTATCAGCCACTGCCTTCTATGGGAGAGCCAATCCTGTATCCATACAGCCTGGTTTCCCTGGATGCCATGCCTCCTCACTTTCTGTAAGAGTCTACCATGGGGAACCTTGTCAAACACCTTGCTAAAATCCATATTCACCATGTCCAGTGCTCTACCTTCATCAATTTATTTTGTCACTTCCTTAAAGGATTCACTCAGGCTCCTGAAGCATGACCTGCCCCTCACAAAGCCATGCTGACTATCCCTTATCAGACTATGCTTCTCCAAATGTTCATAAATCCCACCTCTCAGAATCCTCTCCATTAGTTTGCCCACCATTGATAGAAGGCTCACTGGTCTATAATTCCCAGGATTATCCCTATTACCTTTCTAGAATGAAGTAACAACACTTGCCACTCTCCCATGCTCTGATGCTACTTGTGTGGCCAGTGAGGATGCTAAGATCATCGCCAAAGGTGCAGCAATCTTTTCCCCCGCTTCCTGTCAGTGCAGCTCCATGCCTCAGAGATAATGGGTGATTTAGTGATCCTGAGCTGCTGCTGGTGACCAACACATGGAGAAAGCTTGGAAAACTGCAATCATATGCCTGTAGTTTGAAGTACATTGGCAGATGCTGATACATTTAAGAGTAATTGAAAATGTCCTCTTCTATTAGGGAGGCTGAGCTGCTGTCCATTGAAGGAGCTGAACTATTTTCCTTGGACTTGAGTTGAACTCTATAGGCAAGCTGTTAACACATTTGTAAATGCTTATCAAACAGATAGGGCAGGAATCAGGGAAGCAGTGGGTTAGTTATGAATGAGCCACAAAAACTATAGAGCATACAGTGGCATGAAAAAGTTTTGGCACCACTGGTCAATATTTCTGTTACTGTGAATAGCTAACCAAGTAAAAGATGAACTGAGTTCTATTTTAACTTCATCACTCCACAGGGCTTGTTTCCAAAATGCATCAGGCTTGCTTAGATGAGCAAAAGAACACCTCTCCAACTGTTAGGCACAGGGATGAATCGATCATGCTTTGGGCTTGTGTTGCAGCCGGTGGCACGGGGAACATTTATTGGTAGAGGGAAGAATGAATTCAATTAAATACCAGCAAATTCTGAAAGCAAACATCACACTGTCTGTAAAAAAGCCGAAGATGAAAGGAGGATGGCTTCTACAACGGGATAATGAACCTAAACACACCTCAAAATCCACAATGGACTACCTTAAGAGGCGCACGCTGAAGGTTTTGCCATGGTCCTCACAGTCCCCCGACCTAAACATCATCGAAAATCTGTGGATAGACCTCAAAAGAGCAGTGCATGCAAGACGGCCCAAGAATCTCACAGAACTAGAAGCCTTTTGCAGGGAAGTATGGGTGAAAATCCCCCAAACAAGAATTGACTCTTAGCTGGCTACAAAAAGCGTTTTACAAGCTGTGATACTTGCCAAAGGGGGTATTACTAAGTACTGCCATGCAGGGTGCCCAAACTTTTGCTGCGGGCCCTCTCCTTTTTTGTTATTTTGAAACTGTAAAAGATGGAAATAAAAAAGTTTTCTTGCTTAAAATATTAAAGAAATGTGTCGTCTTTAACTTTATGCCTTTTGGAAATCAGGTCATCTTTTATTCGCTTAGCTATTCACAGTAACAGAAATTTTGACCAGCAGTGCCCAAACTTTTGCATGCTACTGTATATCCGCTTGAGTCTATAGTCATCATCTTATTTATGGATAAAATAATTTTATATTTCTAAACCATATGATGTCAGTAAATCTAAATCAGTGAACGGCCGAATTGAATCATATATTATGAACATATATGTAATGAACCAGAGAGGGTAAATTCCTACTCAGTGTGTTCTTATGTTGATTTGACATTGGATAGTCCCACTGTAATTACAATTTCTAAAATACTAAGCAAACCTTGCACAATGAAAGGTCATTGAATATTGCTGAGTTGTTGAGAGTACATCAGTAATTTAATAATCATGAAATTAATCGAGAAGTAAAATCAATTATTTAAATTTGTAAATGAAATAAAGTGAACAAATTAATGATTTATTACAGTGGTAGGTAGAAAGAAGAGCAAGTAAATTACTTGTCAGTGAATTAATGTATTCATTGTGGTCATAAGGCTAAACAGTATGATCAGTAATTAGCTGAAACACATTGTACCTTGTAGAATTTACTCATCGTTGCTGTTATCCTGAAGGTGTGTACTGGTCCTGAACCCAAAGTGAAATACAAAGAATTGTCACGATGTTATCTAAGAGAAGGGAGGTATAGGAGGCTTGTGCCAGCCTTGAAATTGTTTAAGTGTCCTACACTTTAATTCTGAGAGTAATTGACTGTGCAGCTAACCCCAAGCATGACCTCAACTGCAAGTATGGTAAGTCGCCCATTCATTGGTATTTGGATGATAAAACGGAAACTACAGAGAAATTCCATAAACTGCTGGAACTGGATGCTTACCCTGTTTCTATGGAGATTCCACCAATCTCCTGCCAGCATTTTCAAGGACGATTAAGAGAGTGAGTTAGCAATTTCAATGCCCTTGCTCGAAGACCATGCTTTAAAGTTGGATGTTTCGTAATCTAGAGGGTTGTGTACAGCAAAGTGCAGCTGTGTTGAAGCCGGCAAAGAAGAGCATTATTGTGCACACTTTATTTTTTTCTCTTGTTATGTTGTGTTGCAGAGAATTTACTCGAAGTCCAGACACTGTGCCCAGAAAAATGCCATTAAAAAATTAACTGTGAAGGAACTCATTGTATCATGAATGTAAATATGAATCCTGCACCATACAGAACATTTCAATGTGCATTGATATTTGCCATAAAAGAAAGCAAGTGTCAATTTGGGCTAAATTTACACTTACAATTAGAATGAAATTTAAGAAGAATTAGTTCTGGGCCACTTTGAATCCTAAATGGCTTACACTAAGATTCTAATTTGGTTTGTATTTCTCCTTTAACTACAGTGATCTAAATGACTCAGCCTCACATCATTTTTGTAAATCAAGAGAACTATTGCAGAAAGGATAAAATTCAATCTGATTTCTGCACAGTGTGATAGCAAGGTAGTTTTCTGTCTTTTAGCATTTACTCTTTAATAGAAACAGAGACAATGAGCAAAACACTGGAAATGCATCAAAAATGTTTTCAGATATTAAAATAAACTGCCCCTAACTGCAACAGACCTTACTTAAGTGATTCCTAGAATCTTGGAGACTGATGATAACTTAGCAAGTGTTCAAAAATATGAAGGTAATTAAACCACTGAGATGACAGGAGTGAAGGTAGGACCGATTAGAGATAAAGGTGGGAAGATGAGCCTGCAGGCTGTGGAAGTGAGCGAGGTCCTCAATGAATACTTCTCTTCGGTATTCACCAATGAGAGGGAACTTGATGACGGTGAGGACAATATGAGTGAGGTTGATGTTCCGGGGCATGTTGATATTAAGGGAGAGGAGGTGTTGGAGTTGTTAAAATACATTGGGACGGATAAGTCCCTGGGGCCTGACGGAATATTCCCCAGGCTGCTCCACAAGGCGATAGAAGAGATTGCTGAGGCTCTGGCTAGGATCTTTATGTCCTCATTGTCCACGGGAATGGTACCAGAGGATTGGAGGGAGGCGAATGTTGTCCCCTTATTCAAAAAAGGTAATAGGGATAGTCCAGGTAATTGTAGACCAGTGAGCCTTATGTTTGTGGTGGGAAAGCGGTTGGAAAAGATTCTTAGAGATAGGATCTATAGGCATTTAGAGAATCATGGTCTGATCAGGGACAGTCAGCATGGCTTTGTGAAGGGCAGATCGTGTCTAACAAGCCTGATAGAGTTCTTTGAGGAGGTGACCAGGCATATAGATGAGGGTAGTGCAGTGGATGTGATATATATGGATTTTAGTAAGGCACTTGACAAGGATCCACACGGTAGGCTTATTCAGAAAGTCAGAAGGCATGGGATCCAAGGAAGTTTGGCCAGGTGGATTCAGAATTGGCTTGCCTGCAGAAGGCAGAGGGTCATGGTGGAGGGAGTACATTCAGATTGAAGGGTTGTGACTAGTGGTATCCCACAAGGATTGGTTCTGGGACCTCTATTTTTTGTGATTTTTATTAACGACCTGGATGTGGGGGTAGAAGGGTGGGTTGGCAAGTTTGCAGATGACACAAAGGTTGGTGGTTTTGTAGATAGTATAGAGGATTGTCAATGATTGCAGAGATACATTGATAGGATGCATAAGTGGGCTGAGAAGTGGCAGATGGAGTTCAACCCAGAGAAGTGTGAGGTGGTACAATTTGGAAGGACAAACTCCAAGGCAGAGTACAAAGTAAATGGCAGGATACTTGGTAGTGTGGAGGAGCAGAGGGATCTGAGGATACATGTCCACAGATCCCTGAAAGTTGCCTCACAGGTAGATAGGGTAGTTTTGAAAGCTTATGGGGTGTTAGCTTTCATAAGTCGAAGGACAGAGTTTAAGAGTCGCGATGTAATGATGCAGCTCTATAAAACTCTGGTTAGGCCACACTTGGAGTGCTGTATCCAGTTCTGGTCACCTCACTATAGGAAGGATGTGGAAGCATTAGAAAGGGTACAGAGGAGATTTACCAGGATGCTGCCTGGTTGAGAGAGTATGGATTATGATCGGAGATTAAGGGAGCTAGGGCTTTACTCTTTGGAGAGAAGGAGGATGAGAGGAGACATGATAGAGGTGTACAAGATAATAAGAGGAGTAGATAGAGTGGATAGCCAGTGCCTCTTCCCCAGGGCACCACTGCTCAATACAAGAGGACATGGCTTTAAGGTAAGAGGTGGGAAGTTCAAGGGGGATATTAGAGGAAGGTTTTTTACTCAGAGAGTGGTTGGTGCACAGAATGCACTGCCTGAGTCAGTGGTGGAGGCAGGTACACTAGTGAAATTTAAGAGACTACTGGACAGGTATATGGAGGAATTTAAGGTGGGGGGTTATATGGGAGGCAGGGTTTGAGGGTCGGCACAACATTGTGGGCCGAAGGGCCTGTAATGTGCTGTATTATTCTATGTTCTATGTTCTATGTAAAATCCTTTCACATAAACCTTAAAGCTGTTTCAAACAGGAAAGAAAATGCTTTCACCCTCACTTTACATTTTACAACTGAAGTCCATGTAGGATCCAGAGAGCTTTCTGTATTTTGTGTTTTATTTCAAATGACCAGCAGTCAGGCTTTTCATTATGTTGTTGAATGCTGTTTGGTAAAGCCTTACTTACTTTAGGGAAGAACACCTCAAGAGAACACAAAGTCAAGAGAAAAATTTAAATTTTTTCCTTAAAATTCTCCATCTGCCCTTTTACTAGAGCTTCTTCAAGATATTCTTCATTTATGCCAATTTAACCAAACATCTCTTTTGATTTGGCTCAGATTAAAATGCAGTATCATGTATGAATTAGTTTGAATTCTAGCAATATGGGGTGACAATCATTCCAATTAATGAGCAGGCATAGAAATGGACAGCCCGCACTTAGCTTTTTGCCAATAACTAGACCTCCTGATTTACATACCTGCTCACATGTCTATGACAAAGAACCAGACTCCAAATAACTCAAAGCCATCTGCAAAGGAAAACACTGTCAGTGGAAATTGTGTACCCAATTTTTTAGTCTCTGCCTCTTTCCAAAATCTTCATCAGAATTGACCTGTGACTGGTCACACAGCTTTGTTCAATGTTTTTAATAACTGACAATTTAATCTAATAATTCCAAGCAATGTAACTATAGAACAATCTCTTCAATCTCATTCCATTTTTTCCAATAACCCAGAAGTGTATCCATAGTGAGCAGTAGGACCCAGGGAATGTTGTAGAATAGAAGGACCTTGGCGTTCATGTACAAAATTCCCTGAAAGTGGAGTCACACTTACAGGGGTGATGAAGAATGCTTTAGGCAAGCTGGCCTTTGTCAGTCATGGCATTTGGAATATCTTGAAGAAAGTCAAGTAGAAGGCCGAAAGTGCAGTTGTACAAGGTACTGGTGAGGCCTGTGTTCTTATTTGGTCATCCTGCTGTAAAAAAGATATTTCTAAACAAGAAACAGTGCAGAAAAGATTTACAAGAGTGTTGCCAGGACCCAGGGGACTGAGTTATTGGGAGAGGTTGGACAGGCTAGGATTTTTTCCTTGGAGTGTGGGTGACTGAGAGATGGTCTTATAGTTGTGTATAAAATCACAAGGGGAATAGGTGGGGTGAATACCTTCAGAATTTTTTTTTCCAAAGTTATGGATTTCAAAATTAGAGGGCATAGATTTAAGATGAAAGGGGAAAGATTTAATAGGAACTTAAGGGGCAGCTTTGTTTTACATGGAGGGTGGTCTGTATGTGGAATGAGTTGCCAGAAAAAAATAGTTGAGGCAGGTTCTCTTCAGATCATGTAAATCTTTGGCCATTTTAAAGAGTGTTGGACATATACGTGAATAGAGAAAGTTTAGAAGGCTATGGACCAAATAGGACTAGCTTTGATGGGGGCAACTTGGCTGGCAAAGACTAATTGGGCCAAAGGCGTGTTTCCAAGTAGTATGTCTCCATGACTTTGCAGATAACTTACTTTCCTGTCTATCCAATTCCCTTTAGAAAGCCCTGATTGAATCATTTCCACACACTAAGTTCCAGGTCGTGCCAATTTTTGCAATTTAATTTAGGTTTATCCTCATACTTGTCTGCAATCATTTTCCATTCACTCTTAATCAGGCCCCCTTAGAGATCCTTTAATGAGATCAACAGGCAAAAGGCTGAAGGAACTCATCAAGTCAGGCAACAACTATGGAAGGAAATGGACTGTCAATGTTTCATGTTGAAGCCCTTCATCAGGACTGGAAAGGAAAAGGTGGGTTGGTGGATGTACGTCAGGAGGGGTATGAAAGCAGGTGGGGAGGAAAAATATGAATGATATAAGAAGCTGGGAGGTAATAGGTGGAAGTTGCAAAGAAGATGGAATCTGATAGGAGAGGACTGTTTACCTATAATAAAGCTGAGGAGAATCAGATGGAGGAATGTGTGGGTGATGGACTGATCAAGAGGGCATGGGAGGGAAAGAGAAGGGATGATAGAGCCGGTAGGATAAGGAAAAACAGGAGGAGGTGAAAGTGGAGTGGTTACCAAAGTTACTGTACCCTGTCACTGCTTCTTCCTTTGTTTCCCCTCCTCACCTCCTTTATATACTAGCTGCCTCCCCTCTTTTTCTCCAGTCTTGATAAAGGGTCTCAACCCAGAATGTCAACTGCCCATTTCCCTCTCTAGATACTGCCTGGCCCACTCAGTTCATCCAGCATTTTGTGTGTTGCTGCAGGTATCCAACATTTGCAGTTTGCCTTCTGAATCCCTTAATGACAAAGGCTTCTTTTAATTTTCACAATGTAAACCCTTCATGATCCTGTATGCCTGTCTAATTCACTTCTCAACCTTCTCTGTTCAAGGAGAGCCAGCCAGCTACTGTACATGGAAGTTAAATCCTCTATCTACAGAGCACTCCTAGTAATGTTTCTGCACTTTCATGACCTTTGTAAAGTCTAATGACAGAACTGGACTCAGTTTTCCTGATGGCAGAGGTTTAAGCAACTTATTGATCCAAATGAATCGCAGCGGTTGGATTTCAGCCCTGCCACTAGTCATAAAACTTAAGTTGTTGGCAGCAACCAGCTGATTATCAACAAGCTATTGCAATATTTTCATTGTTCATAATGGCTCATGTCTGTTCTTTATTAGTATTAGCTGATTTTCCTTTAAGATTGGCCTTCTTTTAACCCTGACAGTCTCTATGCTGAAGGGACACAATGCCACTAAAGTTTCAGGATTTTTATCCACTACTGACAAAGGAATGGCAATATATATTTTGAATGGTGCATAGCGTGAAAGGAAATTTCAATTGGTGCCATTCCCTTGAGCCTGCTGCTCTCATCCTCCTTGGCAACAGAGGTAATTTGTGTGGAAATTGATATTGAAGAAGCCTTGGTGAGTTACTACTTCTCTAACACAAATTTCCACACTGTTTCGATTACTCAGCATTTCTTGCACCTTGTTATTCTGCAATGACACAATGAACATTACTTCTTCAAGCCTCATGATCTGTAATGCTGAGTTGCTGTTTGCAAATGTTCAGGAAGTATCGCTCCATCGCTCTTGTAAGCCTGTAATTGACAAAGAGATTGACTTCAGAAGGCACCTGCAGTCAGAGAGTGCACGATAAAAGTTTAACGCCCCAAACATTAATAGGCGTCGCAGTAAACATATATGCAGAATTTTAAGACTGATCTTATGTGGGGGTCAATGATTCAACTTGATTCAGTCTGTTAGTGGGTGATTTTTTTTTGTACAAATGTAATACATGCTAGTGTTAAAGCAAAAATTATAAATGTACAATTAGTTGATGATACTGTATCTAGCACTAGGTCAAGAGCACGCATACTAGCTGCAACCAGTTAGGATTTGATTCTTCCCTACAAAAGCTAAAAGAGAATCCAGGCTCCATTACTATAAGTCCCTACTAAAAATCCAATGTTGATAACTGAACACACATTTTTCTAAAATAGATGGTGTCAACCATCTATTTACACAGCACTCACGACCCAAGTCTGAGCTCACTTTAGTTGATGAACCAGTTGTTATCTCCTCTGATTACTAGAAAGTTGGAGGGGAATTAAAAAGAAGAACACCTGAAAAGGAAAGACAGAGCACAAGCAAAGATTTGCAGTAAACTTGAATGTAAAAATACTCTATTGTCATGCGATCCAGGAGAGGGTTGAAAGCAGGAGGGCTTCCTTTATGGAGTCAGAGGTCAGAATTGAAGTAGTAAATGAGACCTCTACATCAAACTTCCCCAAGGAACTTCGTACTGCTGAGATTTCAGCAGATGGGCCAGTTGTTGAGATTCTGGTTTGATAAGTGGGAGATAGATCAGTTAATACAGGTGATGGGAATCCCAGATTGTTTTTCAATTTACTCATGGGTAAATTGAAGAGACTCCAGCCAAGATATTTCAGGCATCTTTGAGATGAAACACCAGATCTGTTGTGCTGTTTGCTGTGGAGTTTGCATGTTCTCCACGAGATCGCGTGCGCATCCTTTGAATACTCATTTACCCTGACATCCCAAAGACGGGTTGATACTTTAATTGCCACTGGTGTGTGGTTCAATGGTAGAATTTGGGAGAAGTTGCTGAGCATACGGGGAAAATAAAATAGGATTAGTGTAAATGTGTGATTGATATTTTGCACAGATTTGATGAGCCGAAGGGACTGTTTTCTGTTGTCTATAATTCCATTACTCTTTATTTGGTCAAAACCTGTCTCAGAGATAACACAAAAAGCCACCCATTTCATGATGCACTAGAGGAGGTCCTGAGGCCTGGAACATTACAAACATGATATGCTCATTCAGAAAAGGGTTTCATAGTCTACCCAGTAACTACAAAACAGTCAGTTTAAACTTGATGGTTGGAAAAGATCATAAACAATAATCACTGTCAGTGGATGTAGTCTTTTTGACAAGTAATGATCGATGAGAGGAAATTAGCATTAACTTGTTTAATGCAAATTGTATCCAGCCAACTTGAAAAAAAAAGTTAAAAACGGATTGATGATTAAACTGCTGTCAAAGAAGCATTTGTAATGCTGCTACTCCATAAAGTTTGTCATCAAATTTGAAGGTCATAGAATAGAAAGGAAAAAATTATAGAGGTAGAAAAAAGAGATAATGGGAGTAAAAGATTGTTTTTCAGATGGGAGGAAATGCCCAGTAAAATTCCCCAGAGGCCAAAAGAAGGACAGCTACTTTTCTTAGTATAATTAGTGACTGGATGTACGGGGCACAATTTTCAAATTCATAGATGTCATGAAACTTACAAGTGTAATGAACTGTGCGAATAATAGTAAAAGATTTCAAGGAAATATGTAGATCTGATGGAACAGATCATTAGGTAGCAGATCTAATTTTAATGCAGAGGAACATAAAGCATTACATGTTAGTGGGATGAAGAAGAAGCAGCAATGTAAAGAAAGGCATGATTCTTAACAAAGTATAAAAACAGACAGGTTGGAGTATTACCGGCATAGTTTGTTGAAAATAGTTTAAATAATATATAGGATGTAGAGCTTTATAAATCCATGCATAGAAAACAAAAGCAAGGCAGTCATGATGTAGTTTTATAAAATACTTGCTTGGATACAACTGGAGTATTCTGTGCAGTATGCTTGCTACATTTTAGAAATACTTCAAAAACTTTAAAGAGATTTACAAACATGATTCCAGGCTTTACTTACAGCCAGCAAATTTCATCATCATCATCATCAGTTCCCAAGCCCAGTTTGAGCTTTGACTGCCATGGCCCACAACCTCCTGTTTCGGGTCAAGTGGATCAATTCATTGGTATTCATTTCCAGTTCTCTGGCTGCTGTCTCCATCATTATTTGTCTTTGTCTTCCTCTTGCTTTCTTCCCTTCAATCTTTCCCATAATTACGGTGCATTCTAATTCCTCTTTCCTAATCACATGTCCAATGAAGTTACGTTGCCTTTTCATGATCTCATACATTATTTCTCTTTTTGTGTTTGCTCTGTTCATGACATCCTTGTTAGATATTCGTTTCGTCCATGATATTCTTTGCATCCTCCTCAAAAAAACATCTATGCAGCTATAATTCGTTTCCTCATGTTACTAGATATTGTCCAACATTCTGAGCCATATACCATAACTGGATAAACATAACATTTCAGTACTCTGAGGTGGGTTGTCATGCCTAGTTTAGTATTGGTCAGTATACTCTTCATTCTCATAAAGGTGTCTTTTGCCATCCCTATTCTTCTTTTGATGTTCATGTCGCACCTGCCATCTGATGTCACCCAGCTTCCTAAGTAGCAAAAGTTCTGTACTTGTTTTATGTCTTCCCCATTTATTCTCAGCCTGCAGATAGGATTCTCCTTCTTCTTGGATATCACCATACATTCTGTCTTTTTGCAATTGATAGATAGACCCATTTTTGCACTTTCTTCAACACCTATATCAATTAAGTTTTGTAGTTCTTCCTCCGTACTTGCAATTAACACAGTGTCGTCTGCATATGTGAAATTATTGATGTTTTCACCACCAAGTTTGATTCCCAAGATGTCTCTTATTTTTTGTAATATTGTTTCACTGTACACATTAAGTAAATCAGGGGAGGAAACACACCCTTGTCTCATGCCTCTCTTGATTTTCGTAAACTGACTCACTTCTCCATCTATTCTTACAGCGGCAGTTTGTTCCCAGTACAGATTTCTGATTATGCGGAGGTCTTTCAAATCTAGATCTAGAGTTTTCTGTAATATTTCAAATAACTTACTGTGCTTCACTTTATCAAGTGCCTTTGTGTAGTCAATAAAACAAACAAATCTTTTTGCACTTGAATAGCTCGTTCTGATAGTATCCTTAACATCAATATTGTGTTTCTTGTACCTTTGTCTTTCACAAAACCACATTGTTGTTTGCCTATTTCAGTTTGTATCTTACTTTTAGCTCTTGCCATCAAAATTCTTAGACATATCTTCGTGATATGACTCATTAAACTTATGGTCCTATGTAATTCACATTCTATTGCTCCAGTTTTCTTAGGAAGAGTTTACAGACATGATTCCAGGCTTTACTCAACTGTACATAGATAGATTGGAGCCAGCAAGTTTACAGACATGATTCCAGGCTTTACTGAACTGTACATAGATAGATTGGAGCCGGCAAGTTTACAGACATGATTCCAGGCTTTACTTACTG
The DNA here is from genome assembly GCF_963921235.1 of Mobula hypostoma. Classification (NCBI taxonomy): domain Eukaryota; kingdom Metazoa; phylum Chordata; class Chondrichthyes; order Myliobatiformes; family Myliobatidae; genus Mobula; species Mobula hypostoma. Next base: position 182,643,905 of record NC_086099.1, read on the forward strand.
TACATAGATTGGAGCCGGCAAGTTTACAGACATGATTCCAGGCTTTACTTACTGTACATAGATAAATTGGAGCCGGCCAGTTTCCTCTTCTTGGGACAGCAGAGGTTGTGAGAAGATCTTATGGAGCGGAATTTAAAATTATGAAGAATTTAAGTGGAAAGGCACTGTTCTCCTTGGCAGAGTGAAGAATATTTGGAGGATGTAGATTCAAGGCGATTAGTAAGAGAACCAAAAATGACATGAGGAAAATTTTACATAGTGGGTGGTTTGAGACTGGACCACACTGGAGCATAATTGGTGAAGATTTAATTGTATTGTTCAAAAGTTAGCTGGAACTATAATCTGAAAGGAATAATTTTCAGAGCCATGTTGAGAAAGCAGGGAGTAGTAATAGTTACATTGAACAAGCATTAAATGTGTATTGATTTGACTGACCAAATGCTTCCTTTTCATACCGTTGCTATTCCATGATTTTATGGTAGGATTAAACTGGTGTCATAAATTTATGCTTCATGAATCTATCTCTTAAAAGCTCATTATTGAAATGCTTCATGTTTTGGCTTCAAAGGATATAATGCTGGAAATATTGTTCTAAACAGTTACTGGCAGCTGATGAGGAATGTGAAAACGTCACCCTTGCAAGGCTTTCTGTTCAAGCTAATTGTAATACACAGATAGGAAAGGGCTGGGAATCCTTACATAAACAAAATAATTGTTAGTCGAAGGAAAATATCCTTCATTAGATACAATTTAAGACAAAAGTCTTGGGTGTGTGTGAGTAGCCATGTATCTTTCAAATATATTGTTAACTTGAAATTGATGTCACTAGCTGCGTCCTTTTAATGGTAATATGCCATAAACCTGGTCAAATGTGAAATAAAAATGGAAAATACAAGAGACAATATCTGTGAAGGAAAGAAGGTGAACTGCTCCATCAAATTAGAATCAGAGAGTAAAAGTAATTTCACATTGCCTTAAGGCTGAAATAGTTCAGCATATTTGCTAACTGAAAGCATGGCAGTCTGTTACTCTGGAACTGAATGATCAATTGTGGAAAAAGAAGTAGCAAATAATGTAATCCTAAATAATGCTGAGTGCTCAGGGAATTCTAGAATTATCATATTATTGTTGTAAGCCTCTGATTTTCAAATATGATATTATGGCCAGAAAAACACACAATGAAATGAAGGAATGCAGATGAATGCAATCACAGCAGATACAGGTCATACATATTATTGATTGAACATCATCCTTTGGTGGAATCAAATTGAACCAAGTTGTTAAACATGCTCCTAAGGTAGACAGGCACTTGAATTTCAAAGCAATGGTTTAGACTTGTGACATCCAAAAGACAAAGATCATTAAATTATTCAGTCTGGCTTTCCACCATTTAAATTTCCATAAGCACTCCCAGCCTGGCTAATGAAATGGTGAGAATTCTCTTATTGTTATCTAAAAGAAGCAAGTGGTTTTATGTAGCTCAGTTCTAAATATTTGTATTTCTTTGCCAGCCGTGAGCTTTTGAGCAGTGTTCTCTGGCACCACATTCTGAGTGAGACATCTCCCACACGTTTATAAAATCCAACTTTGACATCCATACAGTGAAAAACATTGTTTCCAATATAATTTCAATTATTATGATAACAGGTTCATTACTCATTATCTTGATGAAGCCTAATAATGTGTTGTTCAATCGCTTCTAGTCTCCGTGATATCAAAGACTCTCTGTTCTTTTTGCTCCCTTTTCCCCTTCCCCCATCTTCCATTCACACCACATGGCCTGCCCACACACTATCGCCATCTTTCTCTTTAACCAACTCTTCGGATTATTCAAAGCATGGGGCCTGTATCTCTTTTCTAAAATGCTGTCTGACTAGCAGAGGATTTTCCACTTTTACATCTCTATATTTTCTTGCACCCTGGGTCAATGTTGGGACCTGTTCTTCTCGCATTATATGTCAATGGTTTGAATTATAGAATTGATGGGTTTGTGGTCAAGTTTGCAGAATGATACAAAGATTGGTGGAGGGACAGGTAGTGTTGAAGAAGCAGGGAGTCTGCCGAAGGACTTGGACAGATTAGGAGAATGAGCAAATAAGTGGTTTATGGAATATAATGATTAAAGTGTATGGTCATGTACTTTGGTAGAAGGAATAAATGTCTAGACTATTTTCTAAATGAGGAGCAAGTTGAGAAATCAGAGGTGCAAAGGGACTTGGAACTCCTCATGCAGGGTTCCCTGAATGTTAGCTTGCAGGTTGAGTTGGTGGTAAGGAAGGAAAATCCAATATTAGCATTCATTTTGAGAGGATGAGAATATAAAAGCCAGGATGTAACGTTAAGGTTTTATAGAGCATTGTTCAGACTGCACTTGGGGAATTGTGAGCAGTATGTGGCCCTTAGAAAAGATGTCCTGGTATTCAAGAAGTTCTCAAGAACGATCAGGAATGAAAGGGATAATGTATGAGGTAAGTTGCTTGGCTCTGGGCTAGTACTCACTGGAGTTCAAAACAATGAGAGAGAATCTCATTGAAACCTATCAAGTATTGAAAGACCTAGATCAAGTGGTTGTGGAGAGGATATTTTCAATAGTTGGGGACAAGGGGGCACAGACTCAGAATAGAAGGATGACTCTCCAGAATAGAGATGAGGAGGAATTTCTTTAGCCGAAAGCTAGTGAATCTGTGGAAATCATTACCACAAATGGCTGTGGAAGCTGTCATTTGGTATATTTAAAGCAGAATCTGATAGTAAAGGTGTCAAAGGTAACGGGGAGAAGGCAGGAGAATGTGATGGAGAGGGATAATAAATCAGCCATATTGAAATGTCAGAGTAGCTTCAATGAGCAGAATTGCCTAATTCTGCTCCTATTTCCTATGATTTAATGATCTTATGGATTATAAAACGTTCTATTTTATCCACATATTTTCAATACACTGGATTATTATAGTGATTCAAATGACATAGTCATGAGCCAATGAAACTTAGCTAGGAAGGCAAACAGAATGTCTTTATTGATAAAAGGCTTAGAGTGAAAGAGTAGAGACATCTAGCTGCAAGACCACATCCAAAACATGACTGTATATATGTGTTTGTTCTCTTTACTTAAGGAAGGTTAAACTAGTAATGGAAGTCTGCCACTTAGGACAGAGATAAGAAGTAATTTCTTCACCCAGAAAATGTTGAATTTTCAGAACCCCTGACCTAAAGGGGCAATGGGGGCTTAGTCGCAGAGTGTATTCCAAAGCGAACAAGTAGATTTTGGATATTAAGGGAGACAAGGGTTAGGGGGTTAATGGCAAGCACTTATACCTGAGGTACAAGGATCAACTTTAATTCTGTTTAATGGAAAAGGAGGCATAATGATTTCAAAAGGTCATTTACTACTTATGTTTGCTGTGCACACCCAGTGGTCACTTTATTAGGTACATCTGTACACCTTGATGATGCAAATATCTAATCAGCCAATCACCATGCAACAAATCCATGTGTAAAAGCATGTAGACATGGTCAAGATATTCAGTTGTTGTTCAGAATGGGGAACAAATGTGATCTCTGTGGTTTTGACCATGGAATGATTCTTGTTGCCAGGTTTGAGCATCTCAGAAGCTGCTGATCTCCTGGGATTTTCATCTCCTTAGAATTTACACAGAACAAAAACACATCTAGTGAGTGGCATTTCTGTGGGCAACAATGTCCTTTTAATGAGAGAGGTCAGAGGAGAATGGCCAGACAGGTTCAAGCTGACAGGAAAGCGACAGTAACTCAAATAATCATGTGTTACAACAGTGGTGTGCTGAAGAGCTTCTTTGAATGCACAACACATCGAACCTTGAAATGGGCTACTACAGCAGCAGAAGACCACAGACGAACATACACTCAGTAGTAGCTGCTGAGTGTCTGTCTTTCTGATGAAAACTCATTAGTCCAAAAGGCATAATAATGATCCACTCTCTTCTTCTGCAGTTACTTTTATTTATCTGGGAGTTCAACCCGGATAAGTGTGAGGTGATTCATTTTGGTAGGTCAAATATGATGGCAGAAAATAACATTAATGATAAGACTCTTGGCAGTGTGGAGGATCAGAGGGATCTTGGGGTCCGAGTCCATAGGACACTCAAAGCTGCTGCACAGGTTGACTCTGTGGTTAAGAAGGCATATGGTGTATTGTCCTTCATCAATCATGGAATTGAGTTTAAGAGCTTAGAGTTAATGTTGCAACCATTCTCGGACCCTGGTGAGACCCCACTTGGAGTACTGTGCTCAGTTCTGGTCACCTCACTACAGGAAGGATGTGGAAACCATTGAAAGGGTGCAGAGGAGATTTACAAGGATGTTGCCTAGATTGGGAGAATAGGATGAGTGAACTCGGCCCTTTTCTCCTTGGAGTGATGGAGGATGAGAGGTGACCTGATAGAGGTGTACAAGATAATGAGAGGCATTGATCATGTGGATAGTCAGAGGCTTTTTCCCAGGGCTGAAATGGCTAGCACGAGAGGGCACAGTTTTAAGATGCTTGGAAGTAGGTACAGAGGAGATGTCGGGGTAAGATTTTTACGCAGAGAGTTGTGAGTGTGTGGAATGGGCTGCCAGCGGCGGTGGTGGAGGTAGAAATGAGAAAAAGAGAAGATAATTTCTCATTCATTTTCTGTTCAAATTTGAACTGAAAAATTAGGCTGTACAAGTGATTCTCATGCAAATCTATTGCAGAGCTGAATGGACAAGTTAAATTAATGCTGTTTTATGTTGGTCTTGTGTATGGTACTATATACTGGATGTGGGATTATTTAATTAGATCTGAGCTAAATTCTAGTTCAGTGGTGGAAATGGTGCAGTACTTCTGATATTCAGTATAAATCTGAATTGACATTTTCGTTTCTAGATGTTTTCCATCAGTCCTTTTGTGTATCCGGCAATGTGAACTTCTCTATTTTCTTTGCGGAATCTACTCTCACATTAGCCTAAAAAAATAAACTTTTCTGTGTATATAGTTAGTGTTAACAACATCCCATAAGGTTGTACCTGTACTTTCGATGTGCATTTTGGTAATTGAATTGAAGATAAGTTATTAACTCTTAGTGCAATTAGCCCAGAGAATTGAGAAAGATATCAGAACGTGGGCTGCAGCAGGAACCTTTGTTGACCTTTTGGATTTGATTGAAATAAAAGTAGCTGTTATGTTATTTCAAAAGTTTATTGATTTCTGGAGGGGTTATATAATGGCTCATATTTTGTGGTCACTACTAAAGGTACTGTGCTTCATTATGCTTGTCACTGTTCACAGACTTTATTTCTGACCTTTTTGTCTAGCAAATTCAGAAACTCAAAAACAATCATAATATGGCATTTTCTGAAAGAATCTGATTGAACCAAAGTGTGAATAGGGGCAAGGTAGTGGATTTTCCTGATTGAAGAGACACCCGCTATCTTGCCCCACAATTAAATTAAAAACATCTAAACAACCTACCACTGGAAGGTTGGAACATCTTTGGGATGCAGGAAATCATCCAGAGGAAGCAAGTGGCGTTACAGGGTAATTGTGAAAATGTCACGTAGACAGCATCAGGGTTCAGGAATGAATCAAGGTTGCCAGAGCGATATGACAGCCTTTCTCTCACTACATGACTGATTGATCTTGAACATAGGTAACACGAAATGTCGTCTCAAAGTGAAAGCAATATCTTCATGAAAAAACAATTTTTGCTACGAGTAAAATAAAAATACTTAAATTTTCAGAGCTTAGGAGCTCTGTTTTGCTTGATTTGCTCAGATCATGTCTGGCATTTGAAGCCGTTATGCGATCCTAAATCTAACCTCCAGGTGTGTCCAGTAAAGGTAGGCACTAAAGACCTGGGCTTTTTCCACTATAAGCATTAAAAGGCATTTGTCTGCTGCATAGTAAATTGACAGCATGGATCATTTCTAACTTGTTGGCAACAGTCAATTGTCGCTTGAGCTACCTGCATCCTGCACTGAAGATGCAACATAAATGGAACATGAACTGTATTTTATATAAAAATGAATCAGCTCATGTCATCAAGAGTTGTCTGAATTGTCAGTAGAATGCAGAATTTCAAAATAAGATCATTGAGATGCATAAGTAACTGCAGCATAAAAACTGGGAATTGACAACAACTGTTTATGGCAGTGCCTTCTCTTTTGGGGATATCTTGGATGACATTCAAAAAGAAGACCAAAGTGAACTTCAATCATATGTAAATAGATGTTTACATGGTTTCTTTTGTCAGAAGAAAACATTAAAATGAATTAATCGTCATGGTTATATCTAGAACGCAACTTATGTTGGCGAAAATAGTGATCACAGTTTGCATCACGTGAAGATTTGTTGCTTTGAAAGTGAATGTGGTGACAGAATGCCTGGAAGAAAATTCACCTGAGGGTTGTATATGGTTACAAATATCTGCTTTAATAATAAATTTACTTTAAACTTTCAGAAGAGTCACATCATTATGACAACTTATTTTGTAATTTAGTTGGAGATACAGTACGGAAAGGGTCCTCTGCAGCTCACAAAGCCGTGCTGCCTACCAGTAACCCACTGATTTAACCTTCACCTAATCACAGGAGTGTGGGCACGTGGCCAAGTGGTTTAGCCATTGGACTAGCTACAGTACCTGAAGGTCGTGAGTTTGAGCCCCACCCGAGGGAACGTGTTGTGTCCTTGAGCAAGGCACTTAATCACGCATTGCTCTGTGACGACACTGTGCCAAGCTGTATGGATTATAATGCCCTTCTCTTGGACAACATCGGTGTCGTGGAGAGGGGAGACTTGCAGCATGGGCAACTGCTGGTCTTCCATACAACCTTGCCGAGGCCTGCGCCCTGGAGAGTGAAGACTTTCCAGGCACAGATCCATGGTCTAGCAAGACTAACGGATGCCGTTATAATCACAGGACAATTTAAAATGACCAGTTAACCTACTGACTGGTATATGGGAGGAAATCAGGGTATCAGCAGGAAACGCACATGAACACACGAAGGATGTACAAACTTTCTTACCGAGGACGTCGGAAATGAACTTCGAGCTCTGATGCCCCGAGCGATGATAGTGTTGTGCTGACTGCTAAGCACAACACTATCGTGCAAGAGTTCTCTCTGCAAATGCTCACCTCAGCTACCAGCATTGAGGATAGGTGTACAAAGCATCAAAGATAATTTTTTTTCAAATATTAAGCTAAATAATGGGAATTGACATAATAAGCTGCACCCAAATGTGAAGAATTGAAATATGTAGATCATTTTACATAGGTCTCAAATCTGAATATTTAACCATATACTTCTTCACAGTGTATTAAATAATCTAGAGCCACAAAACAGGAAATCACTGTGATGTATGGATCCTAAGAATTGTTTTCTTCTGAAATTAACCATGACAGGCCTTGCGGTTGATATTAAAGTCATGGCCCTTGTTGTGGACTGTACCAACATGTGAAATAAATCCAACAACATGTTTTTAATAATCATTAACACATATTGATTCACCACTTAATCTTCTGCAGTCAAAGGAATTCAAACTTAGTCTTAGCGGCACAGACTGGCTGGGCTGAGGGGCCCGTTTCTGTGCTGTGGTGCTCTGTGACTCTCTGTGATTCAGGGGTTTGTTTACCTCTAACAGGTCCTCTGGCTGCTTCCTCCACTCCAAGAAAACCAAACCAGCATGTGCAATGGATCCTTATAACTGAAACACCACATCTTAATCCTAAAACCGGTACACTTCCTCTGCTGTTGTAATTTTTTCAGAAGTAAATTTCAATGTGAATATAATTCCCTGGAGCAGGATATATGCGGCATACTTCAACCCTACACCATCTGGTTATAAACCTCTCTACTGTGGAGAAAAATATTTTATTACCTACCCAATCTATGCTTCTCTTAATTTTGTATTCTCTATAATGAGTCCAAGAAAACAATCCCAGTCCATCAAGCCTCTCTTCATAAGTGAAATGCGCCAACCCAGGTAACATCCTGGTGAATCTATTCAGAGCAATCACACCCTTGCTGCTGTGTATTGACCTGGGATGTAGAACTGTACACATTGCTCAGATTCTTTCATCTAACTTTGGTGTATGTGTCTCTCTGCTTCCATTCAAGTCATTTTAAATACAGCAAAGTGTAACTGACATGGTATCAATTAGAGTGTTTCATCACATCTGCTAATGCCGATCTCCTTCCTCCAAAACAAATTTCTATCTAAGTTCGAATTGCATATTATATTTCTGTAAAGCCTCTTATGTGGAATCTTGTTCGTTGTCTTTGGAAATACTTATAACTGAGATCTATTGATACCATCCAATCTGAAGACCACTTTAATTACAATGTAGAAATCTTCATGCATTTTCTTCAAATTTATTCTTTACAATTCTAGGCTGGTCTCCCTGGTCAGCTCATATTTATCTAACTGCTTCATCACGGTGCTTGTAAGAAATTTTAGTAGCTTTCTTACAATGGATATTATTATGTTTGTTCTTGATAAAAGACAAACCTGGCATGGGTAAAACTAATACATTTTATTTCAGCAATGGTTTCAGCCCAAAACGAAAACATGGTATGAGCTCCCCAGTGTCATTTCTGGAATCCAGGTGAACTGTTCGCATTGCACACTGGGAGCTGAAGTTCTTTATTATGTACACAAATACTAAAACATCTTCTCCCCTTTAAGAAAACAAATATAATACTCTGTCCTCATAAACCTGCAAGAAACAATAATGCTTTCCAACATAGTTATTTGCATTAACTTCATTTGTAATGACCAAATACATTGCCTTATTCACTCAGTACTTTTCAATCAGTCTCTGAGGTGGTTCAGTGGTCCTTTTTGGTCTGCTATTTGTCTCCACAGATGCCTTACTTTCATTTGCTGCGTTAACATTACTGTCTTTTTTTAGAACTCTGATCAACATATTAGTTTCTTTCACATCTTTCTGCCAAGATCCTACCTGTTTGTTCTTTTTCTTGCTGTGTGACCATAATTTGCTCCACATGCCTCATAATGGAGCCCAAGACTGCATCCATGTGATCAATGAATCTTTGCACACGTCCCAACTGATTCTGCCTCAATTCACAGAGCTCCTTCTGTTGGCTGCTTATCATAGATAGCAAGTCCTCCTGTTGGTCTGTACTGAACAGTTCCTGTTGTTCTGACCTATGCAGAATGTGTGGTCTTTCCATCTTCTTATTTATTTTTCCTCTTAAACTTCAGTGAGGATCATGGAGATATTTTCAATTCCATTCTTTAACCGGAAGTCGATGAGAGACAGATTTTGAGCTGCAGTTGTATGATGTGGGAGCAGGACTGGTGACTTCTTCATCATGATCACTCTGTTTAGCACTGGCATCCTGACTGTCATGCTAGTGTAGCTGGTACAGATGTCTATGGAAAGTGGAGTTCTTGTGCTTCTCTTGCATAACCTTTCTGGAGTCTCATGGATGCTGTTACAAGTTTCTCAAGTTACATCTGGTAAACATCCAAGCCCCTCAAGTACCTTTCCATGACTGTTGTGTGGTCCTCTTTGGTCTGTGAAGCCAGTAAGAAAATTATTTCCACCAGATTGAGCTTTTAACATGCACTCAGAACTAATGTTGGCAGTACTTTCTTGTCTTCAATCAGTATCTGTGCTTGAAGATCAGTATACAGCCCCCTTTTACTGGAATGTTCTCGCCAGTATAGCCTGTCACTTTTAACTTAACTGAGTAAATCATATTCTTTACTTAGAGAGTCTTGTAACCACTGATGGACAACAGATTCACCCGAGGCTAGTGACAAGCTTGCATGGAATTACTGTTTCATTCACACTGACTGAAACAATCTATTCTGTTTTACCGCCACCAGCAGCCTATAGAGAATCCACAAAGGTATCCTCTATTTCCCCAGTAATAGTGTGAATCTTCCTCTTGGTAGCCCAGCTTTGTAGCACTTTGTAAAATGATTCTTTTTCCCATAGTTATTGCAGGACTTATCATTAGCAGGACACATCTTTGGAATGTGCCTACTCCCACATTTACTGCATTTTCTATTTGCGTCTACCTCTTCACTCTGCTGTGGTGTTTGGAAATGCCTTGTGCTCTGTCCCTCTGTTTTCTCAACATGCCCTATTGTGTCTGCCCTGTGTACTAGTTAGCTTGTAAACATGTGGTCTCTGCTGTCTTACACATATCCACAGCCTTTTCCACCGATAAGTCTTTTTCTCAGAGCAATCTTTCTGTCAGCACACTATTTGAAGTTCCGCAGACTATCTTCTCTCTAATTAGTCAGTCTCTCAAATCTCCAAACTTACAGGACTTATTCAGTGTGTGAAACTCGGCTAAGTGTTGGTCAAAGTTAACCACTTGTTTCTGGTCAAAGAAAAAGAGTTTGTATCTTTCAAACTTGTTGTTTTTACTTGGCACAAAATACTCCTCAAATTTTGTCATGCAAGTGTCCAATGTTAAAGCTGTCTCACCAATTTGGAAGCTGTTGTAGATGTCCAAAGCATCTTTGCCAATTGCATGTGGAAAGATAGATGCTTCCAAATGTCCATTAGCCCCTCCAGCTCTGTGTGCTGCTAAATGTATATTAAATGCAGTTTGAAGTATTTTCAGTTATCAATTAAATTACTGGTAAACTGTAACAGTGTAGCAGAAGTTAGGTTATCCATTTCAGACTCTCACCTGAATTTCTTGGTTAATTTGGGAGTAATGTGCTTTGTCGCCTCGCAGGCCAGCTGCTCCATCACTAGTGTTTCTTTCTTAGTCACTTGCAGTATTCATTTAGACATCAAGCCGACTTCTGACACCGTGTTATGTTTGTTCTTGATAAAAGACAAACCTAGCATGGGTAAAACTAACACAATTTATTTGGGACACTCCAGCAATGGCTTCAGCCCAACACAAGCACGTGCAACCAGCATCCCAAAGTCACTTCCGGTGCCGGGTAAACAGCCCACGTAGCCCATTGGGAACTGCAATTCTTTATTGTGTATACACAAAATAACACAGATATTAGACTACTAAGCAAATAATTTCATTGTTTGTTTCATTTACCTGAGTAAAATAGTAATATTGGTAATGTTAATTGTGCAACAAACTGATTGTTATTTTAGAAACACAAAAACATACAGCACATTACAGGCCCTTCGGTCCACAATGTTGTGCTGACCATGTAACCTACTCTAGAACTGCCTAGAATTTCCCTACCACATAACTCTCTATTTTTCTAAGCTCCATATACCTACCTAAGAGTCTCTGAAAAGACCCTATTGTATCCGTCTCTACCACCATCGCTGGCAGTGCATTCATCATACCCACCACTCTCTGTGTGGAAAAACTTACCTCTGACATCCCTCTTGTATCTACTTCCAAGTATCTTAAAACTATGCCCCCTCATGTTAGTCATTTCGGCCCTGAGAAAAAGCCTCTGGCTATCTACATGATCAATGCCTCTCATCATCTTTGCCTAACAGAAGTTGAACGTAATTTTCTGAAAGACTCCTGCAAATATATCTGTATATATAGCACCTATTTTGCCTATACTGTGGAACATACTGTTATTTTTCCAATTGTGTAAGTATGTGCATTTGCAAATGTTCATTTTTTTTGTCAAATTTGCATATACAACTCTGATATTTGTCTTTTCCAGGTAGGCATGAAATACAGAAAAAAGCATGGTAGCTGTTGAAAGAAAAGACATCAACTCCACCCTAGCACAAAAAAAAGAATAGTAAACAAAACTCACAAACCCCAAACCCCTCTCTTTTAAAAAAAGTGACAATAACATCAAATCCCCAAGCCCCTCGTTTGCCAAAAAAAACAGCGACCCTAACCCTTCTCGCAAACAAACAGTGATAATAACATCAAACCCCAACCCTCTTCCTTGCCCACAATAAACTAACAGATCCCCCACACAAAAGAACACCAACAAGAACATCAGACCCTAAATCCAAAACAGCTGCCTCTCACGAAAAGTAACTTATCGCCCACCTACCAATTCGCAACAAGAAAGAAAACACTGAAAACTGAAGGAGACCAATATAAAATACAGTCAAGTAATCACATAAGAGATTTGTTATTCGTTGTTAAACAGTTAAAGTAGCCAAAGATGTCTCATTACCTTGCATTTAGAGTTAAAAAGCAATCTAATCATTGATGTGAATGAGTTATTCCCCACTATTCTGGATTGATTGAGTTGATTTCAAAAAATTGAACGAAGATCTACTAGTATATTTCTCTGTCAGTAAATGCATGTAGATTTATTCATTATACATGTACCTATGACATTTAAAGGGCACGGTTGCACATTGACAAAGCCAATAAATGAACTATAAAGTACTTACAGATAGCAGTAAGAAAAATCTTTAAAATTTGTACAGACAAGAGTAAGGGATCTTGATCTTCCCCTTCCAGGGCAAACAATTCATCTATTGAGGCATTCACATGAATTAGAGGCAAAGAAGGCCATTCATCTCTTCGGATCTATTGCACAATTTAATAAGATTATTGGTGATGTGACTACAAGCTCAACTCCACATTCCCATCCACTCACGGTGACCTTTCTCCCATTGCCTGTCAAGTGACTATCTTCATCTGTCTTAAAAATATTCAAAGAATCGACTTCTGCTACCCTTTTAGGAAGAGAGTTGCAAAACCTCACAAACTTCGATGAGAAAAATATTCCAGCTCATCCCTGTTTTATTATTTTTAATTAGTAGTGCCTAGTTTTAGACTGCATCAGAAGAGTAAATGTTCTCTCTGCAACTATCTGGTCAAGACCCTGAATGTTTCATTCAAGATCATCTCGCTCTTCAAAATTCCTGCCAATACAGGGCGGCCTTTATAATCTTTTATATTAAGAAAACCTTGCTATCATGGAGGATGTTGAGAGATGATCTTATGGATGTTTATAAAATTATGAGGGACGTAGACAGGGTATATAGAATCTTACTCCCTAGGCTCAGTGTTTAGAGCCAGAGGCCATAGGTTTTATGATGAGAGGGGAGAAACTTAAAGGAGATCTGAGGGATAAGCTTTTCATGCAGGATGTGATGAATATCTGAAACAAACTGCCAGAGGAGGCGGTATCGGCAAATATAACAAGAATATTTAAAAGGTGTTTGGACAATTATTTGGGTACAAAAGGTTTATGTCCTAAACGTGGGCAAGTAGGATTTGTGTAGATAGGTATCATAGCATGTGTGAATAAGGTGAGGTGAAAGGGCCTGCTTGTGTCTTGTGCAAATCTATGATTCTAGTTGACCTATTTCAGGTATTAAACCTGTAAGCCTTCCAATGCCTTAACATCCTTCCTTAGCCAAGGATGTAGTACTGTTCACAGAACTTGAGAAGTGGTCTCATATTCAAAAATAAGCTCCTGATTATTTCCAGCCTTTTCTGTTTGTATTTCAGATTTCTATCATATGTTTTATTTACCCTTTTTTTAAAGAAAGGAAAATTTGAACAGGATAACACATAGGCCCAAGATATTCATGCCTCAGAGGAATAACAGTGTGTTACAAAGCTGAATTTCTGATAGTTTACTTTGAGATCTTCATTGCTTTTGGTGAAGAGAAATTCTTCATTAAATATTTAATGAGCCTTGCATTATTTATGTGCTTCAAAATCAGGAATCGTGATTCTTCTGGATATTGGATCTCATTTCATATGATCTCCTCTCTTGTAGGTTTTATCTACACAGGCGAAGTTGTACACCGCATGTTAACAGCCACTCAGTATATTGCGCCACTGATGGCCAACTTTGACCCAAGTGTATCCAGGAATTCAACTGTAAGATACTTTGACAATGGTAATTACTGATTTTATCAAGACAATTTATATGATCACAAAGATGCATTTTTTTTGCTTTCCTAAAATATGTAAAGAAATGCATTTTCTATTTTCTAAATACAAGTCATGGCCAGAGTCCGATGATTACTATTAATATTCTATCTCAGACGTTGGTCAGGGGGCACCCCTCGGGCTAGATTGGAACAATCACTGGCAATTCCTATAAATGACTGTGCTGAATACTTGCAATCAATGATGCTGAAAATTGGCAGATCATCTCTAATGTTAATGTACAGCAGTCTTTGCTAATGCTTGTCTTTCTAAATTGCATTGCTGAGATTTCTGGAATTCATCAGGGCACAGTTGCTAATAAATCTACATCAGAGGCTATTCGCTATCATGGGTGACCCTTGGGCTATAAAGGTTTAATCCTACTTTTGTGTTATTGTCAATTGTGTCAATCTACAATCCTCTGATTGTAGGCAGCACATATTAGCCTACATCTAGTTCTGTGTCATTATGGGTTGAATAGTAGAAGGTATAGTTGCCAGCTAATAAACCTTCCTAGTAATACTTGAATTAAACCATCTTTGCCCATACCTGTCATTAGCATCACAAGGTGACCATTGACCAGAAACATAATGGGACCAGACAAATCAACAGCACAGCTTCAGGAGCAGGACAGAAGCTGGATGTGCTGACAATTTTAACAGATTAAAGTCTTTCAGCCATGTAAGAGTATGAGGCACTCTATTTCACAACCAACAATGCACATCAGTTTAAGATTCAAGAATCTCCAGGGTAAAAGAGTTTGTGATTGAAGCAAAGCTGTGTCATCATTTAAGAAAAGGTCGAATAACTGGTTCAAATAAAGGATACAGTAGCTATCATTACTGCTCATTTGGAGGATACACACAAGCACTAGTGATTTGAATTGAAAAATATTGTGTTCGTGTTGTAGTGTATAAGCAAGTGTTTCCACTGTCACCACACCAAACTGCACAGTGCTCTGCTATCAATCGCTTCACAGGCTTTAAATTTGGTGAAAAACAGTAAAAACCAAACAAAAATGCTGGGAACGCAAAAAAAAAACACTCACGAAAGAAATAGAAAAGCTGGAAGCAGTTCTACCATTGTCCCCGACTGCAGTCACCAGGAAAAATGATTTTTTGTTAATTAAAAAAAATCCTATTTATAAAATGTTGGGAAAATGTATGAAATAAATAGTTACCAATCTTGTTTTTCCCTGGGTAACCTGGGCTGACTGTACAACAAGCAGTATTGTTGAACAGATTTGCTTGAACGTGCTGCAAAACTAAAGGGCCTTGTTTGAACTAATGTATTGTTTTATTTGGATGTACAGGTACTGCTCTGGTAGTGCAGTGGGACAATGTTCATCTGCAGGATAACTACGATTTAGGAAGCTTCACCTTCCAGGCCACCCTACACAATGATGGACGAATTGTCTTTGGTTACAAAGAGGTAAGTGTTTCAGCTCTAGGAAATACTGAGTATTAGTATATTTGAATGACTGTTCATTTCCTGTGGATGGTATTTATTAACCTCATGAAAAATTTTCAAAGTCAGGTAAGAATATGTGAACAGCTCTTCTAATTGCAACCAGTCATTTTAAGTAAATGAATTTTGACAAATTGGGGTTACTGCGATTAGCCTTTGTTGATTTAATGGCTTGGATCTAATTTGACTCCTAGGACTGGGTGGTGCAGAAGGTGAGGGTGGGGGAGCTGCCTGAAATTTCACGTCACATTCTAGTTGTGATGAAATTACATTTAAAATGTGACCATTCTTTTGCTGTTACATTTACTGTCTGCAAAGAACATTCTGAATCTGGCAATATCTAAAGTAAGAATGACAAACAATTTATATTAATTTTTCTCAGTATTTTCAAGGAGGCAGAAGTAAAAAGAAGAGATCAGTACTGCCACTTCACTAAAATTGGCCATTATTCTTGTAAATTTTGAGATTTTATAGTTTAAGACATGCTAAATGATTTGTACAAAGTAAGCTGGCATCTCGTTGCATCTTTCCCGCCTAATGTCTTAAGGAATATAAAATTATATCTCCTAGCAGTTGTCCAAATTCAGAAAAAGATGAAAAATTCTCATCTCTTTGTTTTGCATAGAAAGAGGCTAATCAATTTCAGTACTCAACTTTTGTAACATTTTTATCAGCTGTGTTTCAATTCATTTATTTTGCTGAAATAAAGTGTTCATATTTATGAATCAATCATTTGCTGGTAAGTATAAGCTACACATGGGCGATTATGATATTGAAGATGATTTCTGGAGATGCTGTAGATCAGAATTCAAATACTTTACATATGTGCCAGAATATTACAAATGCAGTAATGTTTTCTGGAAGCAGTTGCAGCTGAATGACTAAAATAGCTTTATGATTTAGGGTGTCTTGCATCTTGCAATCAGTTCAGAAAAGATACAGCATCATTAAATTTTAACCACTTGTTGCCAATAGCAGTGAACATTGAACTACTGGCATTTATTTCATAGAATTGTAAATGTATTAGTTTTTTTCCTCCAGATACCTGTCTCTGTGACGCAGATAAACTCTGCAAATCATCCAGTCAAAGTGGGACTCTCAGATGCATTTGTGGTTGTCCACAAGATCCAGCAGATTCCTAGTACGTAAAATTATACTCATTCATTTAATAAACAATGTGTAGCGCCAGCCATAAAGAAGAGCTTTCAGACCATTCCCAGATGGAAGCTTGTTTCAAATTCATTTCGTAACATACAAGTTCAGTAGTTACAAAAAATATTACATCAATTTGGTTTGGAATGTTGTTGTTCGCTTCAATTGCTTGCATGATTGTGTTTTTTTTTCCTTTCTCTTGCACATACATTGTCAGTCTTTTTTTTCTTTAAATTGGTTCTTTCGGGTTTCTTGCATTGTGGCTACCTGTCAGCAAACATATCTCAAAGTTGTATAGTTTATACATTCTTTGATAATAAATGTACTTTGAATCTTTGAATCTAGAAGTTGAAATATAAGGTTAATTTCAGAAATATTGAATATGTAGATATGCTAGTGGGATAAAGTTTATTGTTCTACGAGTAGCTATTTTATGCAGTTATGCAGATGTACAAAAAGTGGGACACAGAGGTTAATAATGGAAATCATATATAATCAGTAATGTTAAAGAAATAAAATTCTGGTATCAGATAGCAAAGAGCCCTTTGGCCAATTATATCTGAGCTTGTTGACAATATTTTTTCTGCTGTGTTGATTGCTTTTGCATTTCTAGCTGACTGGTCAGGCAAGCTTCAGCTGATAAGTGATCAGCAGATATTGAAACAGTAGTGGTCTCAGATAGTCACAAACTACATTGAGTATACACACAGAATGGAAGATCAGCCCATGCAATGATGATTAAACTCTGACTAGTCAATGCTGTTAAATACATTTGGCCTGAACAGTTCCAGTGTCAGCTATTCTTTAAATATGATCCTGCCTGGTGGTTTCTTTTTAGAGATGTTAAATCAACCATAACCCTAGTCAATTACTGTCAAATTGAAATTAAAGTCTAGTCACCTCAGCATATTTGTAGGTTCATTGAAATGCTGAGAGAATATCAATTGCCTTACTTTTGTCTGATGGTAATGCAGCTTATAATTTCCATTGTCTTATTTTTTATTGATTTGATCTTGATCTTGTTGGGTATTCTCATGTGAGAAATTTTCCCAGAAAACATATCACCCTCAATAATGTATATAAACTGCCTATTTTAAATGGATGTTTTGCCAAGGAACCTCAAATTCTTTATGCATGTGTGAAAATTGAGCATGTGGCTATGATTGGCTGATAAGAAATTCTTAAGGATGTACAATTACATAGTAGAACAACTGTAAAATTAACTTAATTAGTAAAAGAAAATGAAAGGGGATTGATAGGAGTTTATTTACTTGACTACACTGGTTGTTTTGCTTTAGTTTTAATCTATTCAGTCATGACTGGCATTCATGGCACAACCCTAACTGTTCCCTGAACTGAATGGCCCTTTAAACTGTTTCCTGAGACAGTAATGTGTCAATCATGTTGGCACTCTAGAAGTGGCAAAGAAGCCAGATTGAGTGAAGATGGCAAATCTCCTTTGAAAATGATACTGGTGAATAAATAGCTTTTTTTAAATTGTCATTTACTGCTCAAAGCTTTCATTCCAGTTATATTAATTACCTAAAGTTAAGCTCCCCAGCTGCTATATTGGGATTCAAATTCACATCTCTGGATCAAAATCCTGACTTTAGATACCAACTTAACTACTGATGCTATCATTATTTAAATGATAGTAGTAATTTAGTACCAGGTACCAAAAATGGCAATTAGCTTTCTTCCTGAAGTATGTCCTCAGTGCATTCATTTTCAATCATATTTCTATATTAAATGGATACTTATGAAGTATTTGTTTGATATCTGTCCCTGAGTGGTGGACAGATTATGTCACTACTCATTATAGAAACTTCTTTATTATCATTCAATCTGAGAAAATAAGAACTGGAAAAGAGCATTTTGTGCCTTGATCCCATCCTTCCATTGATTAGATTATGATGGACTTCATTGCTCTTCCAGCTTCCATTACCACCCACCTCTTTTGTCTGGGACTTTGTGGATGTAGACTTAGCTCCACTCTGCTATTGGAATTTCACTAGTGGTGTTCCACAGGGTCGGTGTTGGGACCACTTCTTTTACGCTGTATATAAATAATTTAGATGATTAAATAGATGGCTTTGTTGCCAAGTTTGAAAATTATATGAGGATTGGTGAAGGGGCAGGGAGTGTTGAGGACTTAGACAGATTAGGAGAATGAGCAATAAAGTGGCAAATAAAATATAATGTTGGAAAATGCATGGTCATGTACTTTGGTAGTAGAAATATATGTGCTGACTATTTTCTAAATGAGGAGAAAATCCAAAAACCTGAGATGCAAAGGGACTTGGGAGTTCTTGTGCAGAGCACCCCAAAGGTTAACATTCAGGTTGAGTCGGTGGTGAGGAAGGCAAATGCAATGTTAGCATTCATTTCAAGAGGTCTAGAATACAAGAGCAAGGATATGATGCTGAGGCTTTATAAGGCACTGGTGCGGCCTCACCTTGAGTATTGTGTACAGTTTTGGGCCCCTCATCTTAGAAGAGATGTGCTGGCATTGGAGAGCATCCAGAGGAGGTTCACAAGGATGATTCCAGAAATAAAAGGGTTATCATACGAGGAATGTTTGATAGCCCTGGGTCTGTACTCACTGGAATTGAGAAGGATGAGGAGGGATCTCATTGAAACCTTTCAAATGTTGAAAGGACTAGACAGAGTAAATGTGGAAAGGAGAGTGGGAGAGTCTAGGACAAAAGGGCACAGCCTCAGGATAGAGGGGCGTCCATTTAAAACAGAGATGCAGAGAAATGTCTTTAGCCAGAGAGTGGTGAACTTGGAGTTTGTTGCCACATGCAGCTGTGGAGGCCAGGTTATTGGATGTATTTAAGGTAGAGATTGATAGATTCTTGATTGGACATGGCATCAAAAGTTATGGAGAGGAGGCCGATTAATGGGGTTAAGGAAGAGAAGAAAAGGATCAGCCATGATTGAATGGGGGAACAGACTCAATGGGCAAAATGGCCTAATTCTACTTAAGGTCTTTTGGAACTTAGTCCTGATTCTGAACTAATCCTTGTATTTGTTCCACTTCCTGATGCAGACTCATTATCATCTGGTATTGTGTGCTGTATGCCCGATAGTTCCATTTCACATTGTGCACTGTACTCTGCAATTCTTCACACAGATGCAGTGTTCTGTTTGCCATAGGGTACGACCACTAATGTCGTGGGCCACTCACTCTGGTCAGTTTTTACAAGTGCAACCTTTTATTCCAACCTGTCCAATTCCTACTCTGCTTGACTATTAACAGTGTACAGATCTGGACTGGACTTGCAGTAGTCCAGCTTCACATCTGATCTGTTGCAAGCATGCATATATCTTGTTACGTTAGCGTAGTCTTCTAATAATTCATTTTAATATCACAAAATATTTTGTCAATCAAGCTTGAATTGTCTCACAAAACTCACACAATGGAATAGATAGCAATGAAGTTTCACGTGCTTATTCCTATATTTTCCACTGGGTGGTTCAGTTGCCGTCATGGTTGTAAAACTTTATCTGGGAAAGTTTCCAATAGGACAGTTTTCCTACAATGCTATCTGGCTCATTTTACCTTGAGTCATTATTGTTCTATCTATGGTAGTATCAATTTCAATGTCAAGCTGTAGGTTATTAACCAACAGCTTTTCTTGAAAGTCTGTCTGCTTGCTGCTGTTACTGCTTGTAGGCCAAATATTGTAGATATTGAAAACAGACCTAGTGCTTCCATGGCGTATATGATGGTACAGAGGTTTTGTGTCATTGAATCAATTGGGCCCTTAAAAGGGCCGGCGGAAAAATAGGAAACCTAACAGTGAGGGAGGAACCCGTTGCTACCGCTTGTCTTTCCTGTATTTCCACGGCTTCTGCAAGGACCACCAGGTTCCTGAAGAAATGCAGGATTAAAACTGTCCACATACCCATAAGGAAGCACAAATCACAGCATGTGCAGGTCAAAATGACCTGGGACTCAGGATGGCTGACGTTTACAGAATTCCCTGTCAATGCGGGACGCAGAGTGGAAACCCACATCAAAGAGCTCAGGTGGTGTATTCCGTTGGTTACCTGGAGAAATCAGCGGTAGCAGAACATTGCATTGGTAATAGCCGTAGGATTGACTTTGACAGCACAAAACTACAGTGCTGTGCCAATGGCTTTTGGGACTGCCTGGTGAAAGAACCCATTGAAATAAAACAAGAGGAAAAGAATTTTAACAATGAAATATGAACTTCATTAAAAGCAAGGTGGGACAGCAGAAACCTGATCGGATGAGTACTTCCAAATCAGGAGGGATAGACAACAGGGGTATAAACAGCACTGGGCTAGACAAGCCCAGGCATCCTCCCTGATGAAGATGGCAGAGTTTGTCATTGAAACATTGGTTAAAATTGATACCTGTCTCAGCTGGAAACCCAAGAAGATTTTACTGTAGTCATTGTATAATTCTAGTTCGTCACAGGCGGAATGAACTTCAAACAGTGAAGTGCTTTTTATTGTTATTATGAATTATCACTGAAATTGATTTTGCCGGTTGCCTTTGTCTTGGATCTGCAAGTTCTCGAGATATGATCATTCTATTGTCAGCTGAAGTACCTGACTGTGCTAAAGTGATCAGTGTGTGTTAGCCATTGCAACAATAGCAGACAATTGAACTGGTTTAATCGCTGTGCTGTAAGTAGTGAGTCCCCATCCATCTGACTTCTCGACCCAAACTTTCAGCTCTTTGTAATGGCTTTGAATTATAAAGTAATTTTCAGTTTTTGTTAATTAAGATATTTTGACCTTCATGATGTCAGAAGGTTTGTCACCATTCCACGTTTCTTTACCATTTTCTATTAGATCAACATGCCAATTCCACATTGGGCACTCACCAATATGCTTAATAACAGAACCGCTTACAACAGGTGCCATTGCATCTGACATGTATCTGGCCCTGACACACCTAGGAAACAAGGATATTTACGTCAGAATGCTGTTTCTGGATTTCATTTTGCATTCAGCACAGATATTGGTTAACAAATCCTACTCGGTTTAAATACTCCTTGGTTTAAACTCATACTCCTTGTTGAACTTCCAAATGAACAGATCTCAGATGGTCAGGATGCACAACCGCTCCTCTCTCCCCATTATGGCCAGGGCTGTGTGCTGTACGTTCTGCTCACAGATGAGCGCACGGCCATACACCCAAGCAATCAGATCATCAAGTTCGATCGATGACACAACAGTGGCGGGGCTAATCACCAACAACAATGAGATGACCTATAGAGAGGAGGCGGAAGAGCTCAAGCACTAATGGCAGGGAAATAACAATAATGTCAACAAAACAAAGCAGATGGTTGTTGACTTCAGGAGAACCCACACCTTTCACACTCCCCACTTCACAGCAGTGGAAACAGAAAGTACTTCCAAACTCGTATGTGCAGACATCACACAAAAATCTCATGGCCCCACATCACATCCTGAGCAGTCAAGAAAGTTCCTCAATGCCTCTAATTTCTGAAGAAGCTGAAGAGAGCTGGAATTTGCACATGCTTACCTATATCCTTCAGCTGGACGGTTGAGAGTATCCGAACAAGCTACATCACTGCTTGGTACAGTAACTGCACTGCAGTGAACAGGAGGGCTCTGCAAAAGGTTGTCAAAACTGTCCAATGCATCACCGGCACCAGCCGAAACACCATCAAGGACATGTATACAAAAAGGTGCCTGAAGAGGGCCAGTAACATCACGGAGGATTCCACCCACCCTGCTGATGGACTGCTTGTCACACACCCATCAGGAAGTAGTAGCATCCACACCAGGACCACCAGACACAACAACAGTCACTTTCTCCAAGCACGAAGACTGATCAACACCTCCACCCACTAACTCCACCACTACTTGATTAGAAAAGCATTTAATTGGAGTACGGGGAATTATGAGGCTCTCAGGCCAAAAATTGGAAGCTTAAATTGGAAACAGATGTTCTCAGGGAAAAGTACGGAAGAAATGTGGCAAATGTTCAGGGGTTATTTGTGTGGAGTTCGACATAGGTACGTTCCAATGAGACAGGGAAGTTATGGTAGGGTACAGGAACCGTGGTGTACAAAGGCTATAATAAATCTAGTCAAGAAGAAAAGAAAAGCTTACAAAAGGTTCAGACAGCTAGGTAATGTTAGAGATCTAGAAGATTATAAGGCCAATAGGAAGGAGTTTAAGAAGGAAATTAGAAGAGCCAAAAGGGGCCATGAGAAGGACTTGGCGGGCAGGATTAAGGAAAACCCTTAACCCTTAAGTAAAGTAGAGGGCTATAGATAAGCCTAGTATTTTCTAAGGTAGGGACATGTTCAGTACAACTTTGTGGGCCGAAGGGCCTGTATTATGCCCTAGGTTTTCTATGTTTCTATTTCTTGGCAGTCAGTTCATGTACAGCCTTATGTCATTTTGTGGACATCCAATCAATCTATTTATATATGCTACCTTGTGTATTTATATTTATTGTGTTTTTTTATTATCATTGTACTCCTTATCTTTCATGTTTTGTACTTGTGCCATATTGGATTTGGAGTAACAATTATTTCATTCTCCTTGACCCTTGGTGTACTGGAGATGCTCTTCTGCACTCCATTGTTGTAACAACTGGTTATTTGAGTTACTTTTACCTTCTTATCAGTTTAAAAAAGTCTGGCCATTCTCCTCTGCCTCTCTCATAAACTAGGGATTTTTCTTTCAGAGAACTGCCACTCAATGGATTTTATTTTTTAAATTTTTGCACCATTCTCTGTAAACTCTAGAGTCTGATGTGCATCAAAATCCTTAGAAATTAGCAGTTTCTGAGATATTCAAACGTTCTGGCACCACCTGTCAGTTTACAGCGAAAGTCACTTAGAACACATTTTCTCTCCATTCTGATGTTTGATCTGAGCAACAAATGAAGCTCTTGTCCATATATGCATAGTTTTCATGCAATGAGTTATTGCCACATGATTGGCTGATCAGATATTTGCATTATCGAGCAGGTATGCAGGTGTATCTAATGAAGAGGTCACAATGTGTATAATACCCAGCAGTCATACTGAGAAATGCATGAGTATCACAGTAATGGGAATTTGCATTCATTTAACACCTTGTCATTTTTGTAAAGCACTTGACATACTGTGATTTACTGTAATTCATACCAGCTCTTTCACAATACAGTGTCCTCAATGAGAAGAATGATAATCACAATTTGTTTTTGGAATGTAATCAAACTTCCTGCATTTCTTTGATGTTACTAAAGGAAGCTCAAAATTATTTCAGACTGGGAAAACAAAACCTGCCAAGAAATAGTATTGTTGATGAACACATTTTAGCACAAATTCAAGCTGAAGCAAAACACAGACTAATGATTTCACTTCAAACTATATTTGAAGATGATAAGTTGGAAGACAAAATGAATTTCATATAATTGAAAAAAATTACATTTTGAAAACCCTTTCATGACCTTGCGTACTCTCAAAGAGAATCACAGCCTACAAAGTACCCTTGAAGTGTAGGTGCTGTTATAATGTAGGTCAATCAATTTACACACTGCAAAGTCCCACAGGCACAAATAAGAAAATGTCTAATAAATTATTTTAGTAATAGCAAGTGAGGGATAAATATTGACTACAATTCTCTTACTTGTATTACAATTCTGTGCTAATGGAAACCAGACATCGAATCTTGCCTGAGACATGGGGATTTTGAGAATGTGGTCATTTCCAGTACCCTGATTCAGATGCTAACACACGGGCTCAATAAATAATGGTGCTGTTGTAGATTTATTAGTCAGGCTAACAGAGACTAACTGGCAGGTTCAATCAAATGCAGTTTTGTTTAAGTTGGGAATCTTGTAAGCATAGGAATTAAGCAAACGGGGGGGCAGGTGGAATACGGCTTACTTTTGAAAATAAATGTAATTCAACAGCATTAAATTAAGAAGGAAAATGACAATTATTTAGTTAATTAAACAGATAAAGCAGCCAAGTGTTAAGTTCTGAGCTGAGAAAGCTGTAGGTTTACATAGTTAATAAAATAAATCGAGCCCAACAGGGATCGTCCAGGCCACTGAATTTCGATTTTGTACCATTTGATCCTCAGTATTTTCATGATGGGAGACTTGGCTTTGGAAGTAACTGGATTCCCTCTTTTTGAACTGGTAGCTGGTTCCTTTATGCTCCTTGTACCCACATATCCAGGAAAAACTTTAGGGCCAGATTTCAAAATTGAGACAGAAACTGATTTCACAACATAGCATCTACAAGCCTTTGTTGTACCTGAACAGCATTTTACATACACTGGTCAGATTCAGATTTCTTTATCATATATACAACAAGACATACAGTGATATGCATTGTTTGTGTAACAACCAGGATACCTGCACAAGGATGTGCTGGGGGGCAGTCTGCAAGTGTCACTACACATTGTGGCACCAACATAGTATGCCCACAGTGTTCAGCAGACAACACAAGCAGTAACTACAAAACCAAACAAGACAGGACAACAACAGCAAAGCAAGCCCCTATCCTATCCCATCTTTCCCACTCACACACCTAAACAGGCCTCCAAGCCCAGGACAGGCTTCTTCCTGTCCCCAGATTCTCTAACTCATAGACATCTGGCCTCCAACTTCAGATTTCATTCCAGGACTTGGTGGATCACAGGTTTGATATTTGAACTTCGACTTCTGACTTTGCATTGACCTCTGACCCCACTGATCTAGGCCTTCAGGATTTCTTAAGGCCTCTGCTTTTGGTCACCAACCTTCGGTTTTGCCCCCTGGACATCACCAGGTTTGGCCTTCAGGCCTCTACTTCTGGACTTGCAAGGACCTTTGACTCTGGTGATCTGGGGGGCGGCAGGGTCACCAACCCTCATAACTACCTCCCATAGCTGAGACTGAACCAGGACCAAGTAGTCCCATAGTTGAAAGACTTTTAAAATTTATTTACTTTTGACACCTGAGAATCGCAGGCAGGGGCAGTGTTTGTTGCTGATCTACAATTATCCTTGAGAAAGTGATGCAAAATTTGAACCTCTGCAATTCCTCTCATACTATTTTTGGATAAAGTGTTCTAGGATAACGTCTCAGCGTTGATGAAGGACTGTATGTCTATTTCCAAATCAATAGGTCATATTTAGAACATAGAACCTATAGTAGACCACTACAGCACAATACAGTCACTTCAGCCCACAATTTTGTGCCAACTTTTTAATCTTCTCTAATGTCAATCTAATACTTCCCTCCTACATAACTCTCTAGTTTTCTAATCTATGCACCTATCTAACAGTTTTTTAAAAATATCCCAAATGTATCTGCCTATACCATTACCCCTGACAGGGACTTACTGTTCTCCGGGTAAAAAATGAACCTCTGACATCGCCCTCCCCCACCCCCACTCCATACTTACCTTCAAACATCTTAAAATTATGCCCCCTGGCATTAGCCATTTCCATCCTGGGAAAAAGACTGGCTGTCCACTTGGTGTATGCCTCTAATCATCTTGTATACCTCTATTAAGTTACCTCTCATTCTCTTTTGCTGTGAAGAGGAAAGCCCTAGCTCACTCAACCTTTCTTCATAAGTCATTCTTATAGCCTGGACAGTATTCTGGTAAATCTTCTCTGCACCATCACTGAAGCCTCTACATCCTTCTTTAAATGAGGAGACCAGAACTGAACACAATATTACAAGTGTGGTCTGACCAGGGTTTTATAGAGCTGCAACATTATTTCACGGCTCTTAAACTCAATCCCATGGATTAATGAAGGCCAACACTCCATACGCATTCTTAACCACCCTATTAACCTGTGTGGCAACTTTAATGGATCTATAGGTCCCTCTATTCATCCACACTTTCAAGAATTATGCCATTAACCCTGTATTCAGCCTTCAAATTTGACCTTCCAAGATTGAACTCCATCCGCCATTTCTCAGCTCAGCTTGGCACTCCCATTGTATCCGATGACAAGATTCTACACCATCCACAACTCCATTAACCTTCATGTCATCTGCAAACTTACCAACCCATCCTTCCACTTCCTTATCCAAGTCACTTATAAAAAAAACAATTACAAAGAGAGGGTTTGTGGAACAGAGCCATATGAAACATCTTTGGTCACCGACCTCCAGGCAGAATAGACTTCAACTACAGCCACCCTCCACCTTCTATGGGCGAGCCAATTCTGAATCGACACAGCCCATTTTCTCTGGATTCCTCCTGACTTTTGAATGAGCCTAACATGGAGAACCCTATCAAAACCCCTATACACCACATTCACTGCCCTACCTTCATCCATGTGCTTTGTCACATTTTTAAACAATTCAGTCAGGTTTATGAGGCATGGCTTGCCTCTAACAAAGCCATGCTAACTATCCCTAATCATGCTATGCTTCTCCAAATCATAACAACAAAAGATTCTGCAGGTGCTCAAGATCCAGAGTAACATATACAAAATACTGAAGGAACTCCACAGGTCAGACAGCATCAATGGAAAGGAATAGAGTCCATGTTGTCTCTTTATTCGTTTCCATAGATGCTGCCTGACTTGCTGATTCCTCCAGCATTTTCTGTGTGATGCTTCTTCAAATGCTTGTAAATTCTGCCTCTAAGAATCTTCTAGTCAGTATGGATTTACGAAGGGGAAATCATGCTTGACTAATCTTCTGGAATTTTTTGAGGATGTAACTATGAAAATGGACAAGGGAGAGCCAGTGGATGTAGTGTACCTGGACTTTCAGAAAGCTTTTGATAAAGTCCTACATAGGAGATTAGTGGGCAAAATTAGGGCACATGGTATCGGGGGCAGAGTACTGACATAGATTGAAAATTGGCTGGCTGACAAGAAACAAAGAGTAGTGATTAATGGGTCCCTTTTGGAATGGCAGGCGGTGACCAGTGGGGTACCGCAGGGTTCAGTGCTGGGACCGCAGCTGTTTACAATATACATTAGTGATTTAGATGAAGGGATTATCATTAACATTAACAAAGTTGCAGATGACAAAGCTGGGTGGCAGTGTGAAATGTGAGGAGGATGTTATGAGAATGCAGGGTGACTTGGACAGGCTGGGTGAGTGGGCGGATGCATGGCAGATGCAGTTTAATGTGGATAAATGTAAGGTTATCCACTTTGGTGGTAAGAACAGGAAGGCAGATTATTATCTAAATGGAGTCAAGTTAGGAAAAGGGGAAGTACAATGAGATCTAGGTGTTCTTGTACATCAGTCACTGAAAGCAAGCATGCAGGTACAGCAGGCAGTGAAGAAAGCTAATGGCATGCTGGCCTTTATAACAAGGGGAATTGAGTATAGGAGCAAAGAGGTCCTTCTGCAGCCGTACAGAGCCCTGCTGAGACCACACCTGGAGTATTGTGTGCAGTTTTGGTCTCCAAATTTGAGGAAGGACATTCTTGCTATTGAGGGAGTGCAGCGTAGGTTCACAAGATTAATTCTCAGGATGGCGGGACTGTCGTATGTTGAAAGATTGGAGTGACTGGGCTTGTGTACACTGGAATTTAGAAGGATGAGAGGGGATCCGATTGAAACATATAAGATTATTAAGGAATTGGACACACTGGAGGCAGGAAGCATGTTCCCGCTGATGGGTGAGTCCAGAACCAGAGGCCACAGTTTAAGAATAAGGGGTAGGTCACTTAGAACAGAGTTGATGAAAAACTTTTTCACCCAGAGAGTGGTGGATATGTGGAATGCTCTGCCCCAGAAGGCAGTGGAAGCCAAGTCTCTGGATGCTTTCAAGAAAGAGATGGATAGAGCTCTTAAAGATAGCGGAATCAAATGTTATGGGGATAAGGTGGGAACTGGATACTGATTGTGGATGATCAGCCATGATCACAATGAATGGCGGTGCTGTCTCGAAGGGCTGAATGGCCTACTCCTGCACCTATTGTCTATTCTCCAATAATTTGTCCACCACTGAAGAAAGACTCAGTAGTTTATCGTTGCCAGCATTATCCCTATGCCTGTTCTTGAACAAATAAATAACATTTACCACCCTCCATTCACTTCTCCTGTGGCCAGCGAGAATGCAAAGATCATTGCAAAAGGTACAACAATCTCTTTCCTTGCTTCCTGAAATAACCTGGGGTGTATCCCATCTGGCCCTGGAGGCTTACCTATCCCACTGTTTTCATTAGTTTCAGCAATTCCTCCTTCCTAATGTCAACATATTCTAGCATGTAAACCTGTTTTACGCTGTCCTTGTAAAGATCAAGCTCCTGCTTACTGGTGAATACTGAAGCAAAGGATCTCCCCTACCTCCTTCAACTTCAGGCATATGTTTCCTCTTCTATCCCTTATTGGTCCTAACTTCGCTAGTCAGCATCCTAAATTTCATGTACACATAGAACACTTCGGGGTTTTCCTTAATCCTTCTTGCTGATGCCCTCTTATGCTTGATTTTAGCTCTCATAAGTCCTTCCTGTTCTCTTGTAACGCTCTAGAGGCCTGGCTGATCCTTGCTTCCTAAAGTTTATGTAAGCTTCCTTCATCCTCTTGACAAGTTATTCCATGTCTCTTGTCAACCATGCTTCTACCCTGCCATCCTTACTCAGAGAGGAGAACCTGCTTCCCTTTGTCTTATTGGTGTTACATGTAGGTTTTGGGAGTTGATAACAGAGTAGTCCTGGCACTGTATTGCACTGTATTTTGTTGATGGTATACGCTACAGCCACAGTGCATCAGTGATGGTGTGATTGAATGTTTAGGGTGTTTGATTGTTCTGCACATAGTCTGTACTGGATGGAGTTGAGCTTCTTGAGGGTTGTTAGTGCTATACTTAAGTGGAAAGTATACCACCAAACTCCTTGGAGTGGCTTATAGATAATGAAAAAGCATTGGGATGTTTGGAAGGATATTGTGTGCCTTCGGATAGTGAGCCCTGACCCACCTATGTAGCAGGATGGAAGATCAATGATAGTAGTTAGCAAAGTGATCTGCGCTAAGAAATTCTTGCACATCTGGGATGATTGATCTCCAACAATCACAACCTCCTTCCTCTGTACCAGGTCTGCCTTTGTTCATTGGAGTGCTTTCCCTTGATCCTATTGGCATCAGTTTTATAAAATTCCTTGTTGCCATTTCAAAACAAACCCAGACTTCTTGGTGCTTGGATGGAGCAATCTGGTCAGCATGGATCATTGGGCTGAAGAGTTTCTTTCTGTACTGTACTAAAATGAAGGGCAGTCATTTGTCCCGTCTCAACTCTGTAATTCAGCTCTATGAGTTTTATTTGTACAGGGGACACTGAGGATTTGAATCTGAGTGGTCCTTGGGAAATGCAAACTGGGCAACAATGAGCAGGTAATTTTTGGTGATTGAGCGCAGACCAATTAAACAGTAATTAATTGGAGTGAATTTGCCATGCTTTGTGCGAGTAATGCGTATCAGGCAAATTTCCTCATTGACACATAGATGCCAGTGTTGTAATTGCACTTGAATAGTTTGGCAGGGGTGCACGTAGTTCTGAAGTACAGGTCTTAACTACTTCAGCTAGGGTAGTGCTGATCCCATAGCCTTTACGTAGCCACAGACATGATACCAGAATGGTATGTCGCCTCCCAGCTGCTAGGGTCAAGGATGTCACTGCACAGCCTATAAACACTTTGGAAGAGAAGGGTGAACAGTAAGTTGTTCCTCACCATTTATATTAATTACTTAGAGAAAAAAATAGAATAAATTCTCTATGGGTAAGACCATTAGGTACAGGAGCAGAATTAGGACAGTCAGCCCATTGAGTCTACTCTATAATGCATTATGGTTGATTTATTAACCCTCTCATCCCATTCTCCTGCCTTCTCCCAGTAACCTTACACACCCTAACTAATCAAAAACCCATCAACCCCTGCTTTAAATATATTCAATGAGCTAACCTTCACAGCAATGTATTCCACAGACTCAGCACCATCTGGCTAAAGAAATTCCTCCTCATCTCCGTTCTAAATGGACTCCTTTCTATTCTGAGGCTGTTCTAGACATCCCAACTATTAGAAACATCTTCTTCACATCCACTCTATTTAGGCGTTTAAATGTTCGATAGGTTTCAATGTGATCCTCCTCCCCTATTCCAGTGAGTACAGACCCAGAACCATCAAATGTTCCTCAAATGTTAACTCTTTCATTCCCAGAATCATTCTCACGAACCTCCTCAAAAGTCACCAATGCCAGCACATCTTTGCTTAGATATGGGACCCAACACTGCACACAATACTCCCAGTGTAGTCTGACCAATGCCTTATAAAGCCTCTCCATTACATCCTTGCTTTTATATTCTAGTCTTCTCAAAATGAATGCTAATATTCCAGCATCTGAAGAATTTTTTGTGTTTATAACTTTGCAATTGCCTTCATTACCACTGACTCAACCTGAAAGTTAACCTTTAGGGAATTCTACACTAGGACTCACAAGTCCCTTTGCACTGCTGATTTTTGAATTTGCTCCCAATTAGAAAACAGCCTACACCTTTATTCCTTCCACCAAACAGCATGACCATACACTTCCCTATACTGTAATCTACCTGTCACTTCTTTGCCCTTTCACGCAATCTGTTGAATTTTTCTGCAGGCTCTCTGTTTCCTCAGTTACTACCTTCCCCTCCACCTATCTTTGTATCGTCTGCAAACTTAACCCAAAAACTATCAATTCCTTCATCCAAATCATGGACATATAATGTGAAAAGAAGCAGTCCCAGTATCGACCCCTACAGGACATCACTAGTCTCCAATAGCCAACCAGAATATCCTCCTTTATTCCCACACTTTGTCTTCTACTAGTCAGCCAATCTTCTCTCTATGGTAATATCCTTCCTATAATCACATGGGCTCGTATCTTGTTAAACAGTCACATGTATGGCACCTTGTCAAAGGCCTTCTGAAATTCAGAGCCTGTGGTGTAGTCCATCTCATCCATGTGACTTTCATCTTCCCAAGCATCTTCTCCTTAGTAATTGCAACTACACTAAATTCTGCCTCCTGACACTTTCAAACTTCTGGCATACTGCTGCTGTCTTCCACAGTGAAGAATGACGAAAATTACTAATTAAGTTTGCATGTCCCCAATCATTACCTCTCCGGTGTCATTTTCCAACAGTTCAATATCCACTTTCATCTCTCTTTTACTCTTTATATAGCTGAAAAAAATTTTGCTATCCTCTTTGGTATCCTTTTCGGTATTCTATCATATGATCTCTGCCTCCTATGGGTTCCTTTACCTTAAGCTCCCTAAGTAAATCTGATTTATTACACAACACCCAGTCCAGAATGGCCTTTCCCCTGGTAGGCTCAACTATAAGCTGCTCTAAAAAGCCATTGTGTAGGCATTCTACTAATTCCCTCTCCAGGATCCTGTATAGTCACCAATAATAAAAATAAAATAACAAAATAACTAAATAATTGGGCCCAGAATATATGCACTCTGATGACTTAAGTATTCTTTTTTACTTGTGTATAAGGTGAACAACATGGGCCCCTGTCACATACGCTGTCTGAACTGAAAACTGCTATTTTTATTCAGAATTTGCTTATCAGTTATGGATATCAACCATTTGGTAAATTCTAGCTGTTTGAATGGCCATTCACAATAGAGTCTTAAAAGACAATTGAAGCTTCAAGCAGACAACTGATGTTATTTTGAAGTTAGTAAAGACAATTAAGGTGCTAAAAGTCAAATTGAAATTTCAAGGGGACAGCTGATGTTTCACATCCTTCCATTCATCTTATCTTGGCTGTTTCTGACACCCCTTATTATATAAAGGATGCTATGTTTTAGGAAGATCTTTCTGGAAAAGTCTCACTACAGAGGCCTCACTAGTCTGGCTTGAGTACATACTACCACAGTCACCCCAGTCTGTCTCATCTGTCGTAAGCAGAGGTGTGTCCGGTGGTGTCCCTTCAAAGGTCTCGCTTGACTACAACAGCACCTAGCTATCCTTGCCTTGCTACAAGTTCCACACTGGCACCATCCTGATTTTCTCAGTCTACCTGCATATTGAAATTCCCCATGATTAACACAGGATTTCTCTTATTGCTTGCCTTTTCTAGCTTCCATTGTAATTTGTATCCCACACCCCGACTACCATTCAGAAGCCTTTATATCTCCCATCAGTGTCTTTTTACCCTTGCAACTTCTGCCTACAAGGGTTCTACACCTTCTGATCCTACGTCTCCTTTCTCTAAGGATTTGATTTCATTTTTTACCAAGAGAGTCACCTCACCCCCTCTGCCTACCTGCCTGTCATTTCGATATAATATGTATCCTTGGATGTTAAACTCCCAACTATGATCTTCTTTGAGCCATGACTCAGTGATGCCCACAATATCATACCTGCCAGTCTTGAACTGCACCATAAGATCATCTACCTTATCTAGCAGCCATGGTATTGTTAGGTTTAAATTAGCTATGGAAAAGGACCTTCACCATTTTAAGAGAGAAAAAAACAATCATTTGGAGTGGAGCCAATTTCACTGACTTGAGAGTGGATATGGTTCTGGTATAGTGGCATTGAACTAGGCTGACAATAGAACAATGTGAGATCACAGCTGAGTTATAGTCCAAGTACATCCCCACAGGCAGAAGAGTAAGCATGAACTCTGTAGATCAGCAAAAAGATAGTGAAACAAAAAAGGAAAACAACAGCTTAAAACAGATTTATTGATGGCTAATTCAAGCAAGAGCCAGACTGACTGTCAAAAATTTGGACAATATCCTCCAACTTTAGACTCTTCTAATGCTGGGAAAATGTCATAAAAGCTAGAAGGTCTGGTAAACAGAACAGTGAAACATATCAACGTTGCCAAAAAGGAGGTAGCTGCCATGTTCAAGCATATAGAGCCTGACCAAGTGGACCTTAGGATGTTGTGGGAAGCAAGGAGAGAAATTCCAGGAACCTGCAGAGATATTTGCAGCAGCACATATAAAAGTGTGTCACTCTTCTTTCAGTTAGTCCTGACGAAGGGTCTCGGCCCGAAACGTCGACTGTACCTCTTCCTAGAGATGCTGCCTGACCTGCTGCGTTCACCAGCAACTTTTATGTGTGTCGTTTGAAATTCCAGCATCTGCAGATTTCCTCGTGTTTGAGATATTTAGAAACATAGAAATAGTACAGCACAGTACAGGCCCTTTGGCCCACAATGTTGTGCCGACCCACAAACCCTGCCTCCCATATAAGCCCCCACCTTAGATTCCTCCATATACCTGTCTAGTAGTCTCTTAAACTTCACTAGTGTATCTGCCTCCACCACTGACTCAGGCAGTGCATTCCACGCACCAACCACTCTCTGAGTAAAAAACCTTCCTCTAATATCCCCCTTGAACTTCCCACCCCTTACCTTAAAGCCATGTCCTCTTGTATTGAGCAGTGGTGCCCTGGGGAAGAGGCGCTGGCTATCCACTCTATCTATTCCTCTTATTATCTTGTACACCTCTATCATGTCTCCTCTCATCCTCCTTCTCTCCAAAGAGTAAAGCCCTAGCTCCCTTAATCTGTGATCATAATGCATACTTTCTAAAACAGGCATCATCCTGGTAAATCTCCTCTGTACCCTTTCCAATGCTTCCGCATCCTTCCTATAGTGAGGTGACCAGAAATGGACACAGTACTCCAAGTGTGGCCTAACCAGAGTTTTATAGAGCTGCATCATTACATCACGACTCTTAAACTCTATCTCTCGACTTATGAAAGCTAACACCCCATAAGCTTTCTCAACTACCCATCCACCTGTGAGGCAACTTTCAGGGATCTGTGGACATGTACCCCAAGATCCCTCTGTTCCTCCACACTACCAAGTATCCTGCCATTTACTTTGTACTCTGCCTTGGAGTTTGTCCTTCCAAAGTGTACCACCTCACACTTCTCCGGGTTGAACTCCATCTGCCACTTCTCAGCCCACTTCTGCATCCTATTGATGTCTCTCTGCAATCTTTGACAATCCTCTACACTATCTACAACACCACCAACCTTTGTGTCATCTGCAAACTTGCCAACCCACCCTTCTACCCCCATATCCAGGTCGTTAATAAAAATCACAAAAAGTAGAGGTCCCAGAACAGATCCTTGTGGGACACCACTAGTCACAATCCTCCAATCTGAATGCACTCCCTCTACCACCACCCTCTGCCTTCTGCAGGCAAGCCAATTCTGAATCCACCTGGCCAAACTTCCCTGGATACCATGCCTTCTAACTTTCTGAATAAGCCTACCATATGGAACCTTGTCAAATGCCTTACTAAAATCCATATAGATCACATCCACTGCACTACCCTCATCTATATGCCTGGTCACCTCCTCAAAGAACTCGATCAGGCTTGTTAGACACGATCTGCCCTTCACAAAGCCATGCTGACTGTCCCTGATCAGACCATGATTCTCTAAATTGCCTATAGATCCTATCTGTAAGAATCTTTTCCAACAGCTTTCCCACCACAGACGTAAGGCTCACTGGTCTATAATTACCCGGACTATCCCTACTAACTTTTTTGAACAAGGGAACAACATTCGCCTCCCTCCAATCCTCCGGTACCATTCCCGTGGACAACGAAGACATAAAGTTCCTAGCCAGAGGCTCAGCAATCTCTTCTCTCGCCTCGTGGAGCAACCTGGGGAATATTCCATCAGACCCCAGGGACTTATCTGTCCTAATGTGTTTTAACAACTCCAACACCTCCTCTCCCTTAATATCAACATGCTCCAGAACATCAACCTCACTCATATTGTCCTCACCATCATCAAGTTCCCTCTCATTGGTGAATACCGAAGAGAAGTATTCATTGAGGACCTCACTTCCACAGCCTCCAGGCACATCTTCCCACCTTTATCTCTAATCAGTCCTACCTTCACTCCTGTCATCCTTTTTTTCTTCACATAATTGAAGAATGCCTTGGGGTTTTTATTTACCCTACTCGCCAAGGCCTTCTCATGCCCCCTTCTTGCTCTTCTCAGCCCCTTCTTAAGCTCCTTTCTTGCTTCCCTATATTCCTCAATAGACCCATCTGATCCTTGCTTCTTAAACCTCATGTATGCTGCCTTCTTCCACCTGACTAGATTTTCCACCTCACTTGTCACCCATGGTTCCTTCACCCTACCATTCTTTATCTTCCTCACCGGGACAAATTTATCCCTTACATCCCGCAAGAGATCTCTAAACATCGACCACATGTCCATAGTACATTTCCCTGCAAAAATATCATCCCAATTCACACCCGCAAGTTCTAGCCTTATAGCCTCATAATTTGCCTTTCCCCAAGTAAAAATTTTCCTGTCCTCTCTGATTCTATCCTTTTCCATGATAATTATAAAGGCCAGGGAGCGGTGGTCACTGTCCCCCAGATGCTCACCCACTGAGAGATCTGTGACCTGACCCGGTTCATTACCTAGTACTAGATCTAGTATGGCATTCCCCCTGGTCGGCCTGTCTACATACTGTGACAGGAATCCATCCTGGACACACTTAACAAACTCTGCCCCATCTAAACCCTTGGAACTAATCAGGTGCCAATCAATATTAGGGACGTTAAAGTCACCCATGATAACAACCCTGTTATTTTTGCACCTTTCCAAAATCTGCCTCCCAATCTGCTCTGTATCTCTGCTGCTACCAGGGGGCCTATAGAATACCCCCAGTAGAGTAACTGCTCCCTTCCTGTTCCTGACTTCCACCCATATTGACTCAAAAGAGGATCCTGCTATATTACCCACCCTTTCTGTAGCTGTAATAGTATCCCTGACCAGTAATGCCACCCCTCCTCCCCTTTTTCCGCCCTCTCTATCCCTTTTAAAGCACTGAAATCCAGGAATATTGAGAATCCATTCCTGCCCTGGTGCCAGCCAAGTCTCTGTAATGGCCACTACATCAGAATTCCATGTATGTATCCAAGCTCTCAGTTCATCACCTTTGTTCCTGATGTTTCTTGCATTGAAGTACACACATTTCAGCCCTTCTACCTTACTGTCTTTACACCGTTTATTCTGCTTCTCTTTCCTCAAAGCCTCTCTGTATGTTAGATCTGGCTTTACTCCATGCACTTCTTTCACTGCTCTATCGCTGTGGGTCCCATCGCCCTGGCAAATTAGTTTAAACCCTCCTGAACCATGCTAGCAAACCTACCTGCAAGGATATTGCTCCCCCTCGAGTTCAGGTCCCACCTTCCCCAGAAGAGATCCCAATGATCTAAAAATCTAAAACCTGCTCCCTGCACCAACTCCTCAGCCACGCATTCAACTGCCATCTCTTCCAATTCTTACCATCTCTGTCACGTAGCACTGGCAGCAATCCTGAGAACGTCACCCTTGAGGTCCTGTTCTTCAGCCTTCTGCCTAATTCCCGAAACTCACACTTCAGGACTTCATCCCTCTTCCTGCCTATGTCGTTGGTCCCAACATGTATCACGACTTCTGGTTGCTTTCCCTCTCGTACCAGGATGCCGTGCACCCAGTCAGAGACATCCCGGACCCTGACACCCAGGAGGCAACAAACCATGCGGGTGTCCTTCTCACGTCCACAAAATCTCATGTCTGCTCCCCTGACTATAGAGTCTCCAATGACGACAGCTCTCCTCTTCTCCGTCCCACCCTTCTGCTCCACAGGGTCAGACTCAGTGCCGGAGGCCCTGCCACCGTGGCTCACACCTGGTCGGTCGTCCCCGCCAACAGTATCCAGGATGCATCCTCTTTAGCCAGAGATGGGGTACCAGAAGTCTGGACGTTGGCATTTGTTGTGTCTTTATTTTAGAAAAGGTTATGAGGGCAAGTGAGATATCTTATAGGCTGGTGAAGTTTACATCAATAGCAGGAATGTTACTGGAATGGATTCTGAGGAACAGGATCTACTAGCACTTGGAAAGGCAAGACTGATTATGGATAACCAATATATCTTTATATATGGGAGATTGAGTCACACGATGTTGATTTGAGTTTTTTTTTGAAGAGGTCACCAAGAGGACACAGAGTGTTATTCCATCCAGTTCTTTACAGGATAGGAATGCCAGTCCCAGCCCCAGTCAATATGTGAAAATTAAGATCACTTACTATCACAACCTTATTTTCAGGCAAACGCCTGGTATCTCTCTACAAGTTTGCTTCTGCAAATCCTGCTGACTATTGGGTGTTCTATAATATAATCCCATTAACATGGTCATTCCTTTCTTGTTCCGTAGTCCCACCCATATCGCCCCAGTAGACAAGCCCTCCAGTCTGTCCTGTCTGATCAGTGCTGTGATATTATCCTTGATGGGTAATATCACATTAATACCACCCCTCCCCCTGCCCATGTCTAAACAACAGAATCCCAGAACACTGAGCGGTCATCCCTGCCTCTCCTCCAATCAAGTCTCACTAATGGCCACAATATTAGAAGAAGGCTCAGATGAGTTGGGACTGGGGGCATCAGTGAAATGTGGAGGGTGGTGATGAATCCATGGGGTTGCTATTATGTAAATAATTAGGAAAAATACTCAGTGCTTTTAAATCTTTCACAAGCAACAGTATGGAAATCTGGTTGGCTTGCAAGTCACCAGTGACAGTGGTACATTGGATCCACCTATCCTATTTTTTTCTGATAGTCCTTTTAGTAGGTCAGATCCATGTAGAAGTTCTGGCAAGCTATGGTCACCATAGTATAGAGGCAGATTGTTAATGCATCTCACACCTCCTGCTGCATCATGAACTCAGTACAAAGCCTAGGCAAATATTACAGCTGCCATGGATGGTGAATCCAATATAATACCATTCATTTGACTAAGATTATATTGGATCATTGACCTTCATTAGAAATATGAAGCAATGTAGATTGTTTGTTCTTCATATATTATGTGTTTTTGTATAATGCTAAAAAAAAGTCAGCAAATGTCCATAAGTAATGTCAATTATACAATATAAAGTCCTTGCCACAATTGTTAGATTTTTTAAAGAGGTAACCAAGAAGATCAATGAGGGCAGAGTGGCAGAAGTTGTCTATTTGAACTTTGGTACGGTCCTGTATGGAAGCCTGGTCTGGAAGGGATCCAGGGAGAGCTAACGAACTGAATTTCGAATTGCTTTGATGTTAGAAAGCAGAAGGAGATCATGGCAGATTGCTTCTTGGACTGTGAATATTGTGTTCATATTGTTAATTATATATAGATGATATGGATGAAAATATACAAGATTAATAAGTCTGCAGATGATACTGAAATAGGTGACATTAGGTAGTGAAGAGAATGATTTAAAATTACTATGGATCTTGATAGGCTGGGTAAATAGTCTGAGGTTTTGCAAATAACATTCTATCCAGATAAGTGTAAGATGTTGCATTTTGGGAAGTTAAAAAAAGACAGACCATTCACAGTGACTGATAGGGCACTGGGGGCATTATGTAACAGAGGGCCCTCAGAAAATGACACTTAAAGGATTGACGGTGGATATGCAATGGCAAGCATTAAAGGTTGCATGGATGAACTACAACAATTGTTCATCCCAGTTTGGCAAAAGAATAAATCAAGGAAGGTAGTGCACCCGTGGCTGACAAGAGAAATTAGGGATAGTATCAATTCCAAAGAAGTAGCATACAAATTAGCCAGAGAAAGTGGCTCACCTGAGGACTGGGAGAAATTCAGAATTCAGCAGAGGAGGACAAAGGGCTTAATTAGGAAGGGGAAAAAAGATTATGAGAGAAAACTGGCAGAGAACATAAAAACGGACTGTAAAAGCTTTTATAGATATGTAAAAAGGAAATGACTGGTAAAGACAAATGTAGGTCCCCTGCAGACAGAAACAGGTGAATTGATTATGGGGAGCAAGGACATGGCAGACCAATTGAATAATTACTTTAGTTCTGTCTTCACTAAGGAGGACATAAATAATCTTCCAGAAATAGTAAGGGACAGAGGGTCCAGTGAGATGGAGGAACTGAGTGAAATACATGTTAGTAGGGAAGTGGTGTTAGGTAAATTGAAGGGATTGAAGGCAGATAAATCCCCAGGGCCAGATGGTCTGCATCCTAGAGTGCTTAAGGAAGTAGCCCAAGAAATAGTGGATGCATTAGTGATAATTTTTCAAAACTCGTTAGATTCTGGACTAGTTCCTGAGGATTGGAGGGTGGCTAATGTAACCCCACTTTTTAAAAAAGGAGGGAGAGAGAAACCGGGGAATTATAGACCGGTTAGCCTAACGTCGGTGGTGGGGAAACTGCTGGAGTCAGTTATCAAGGATGTGATAACAGCACATTTGGAAAGCGATGAAATGATCGGACAAAGTCAGCATGGATTTGTGAAAGGAAAATCATGTCTGACGAATCTCATAGAATTTTTTGAGGATGTAACTAGTAGAGTGGATAGGGGAGAACCAGTGGATGTGGTATATTTGGATTTTCAAAAGGCTTTTGACAAGGTCCCACACAGGAGATTAGTGTGCAAACTTAAAGCACACGGTATTGGGGGTAAGATATTGGTGTGGGTGGAGAATTGGTTAGCAGACAGGAAGCAAAGAGTGAGAATAAACGGGACCTTTTCAGAATGGCAGGCGGTGACTAGTGGGGTACCGCAAGGCTCAGTGCTGGGACCCCAGTTGTTTACAATATATATTAATGACTTGGATGAGGGAATTGAATGCAGCATCTCCAAGTTTGCGGATGACACGAAGCTGGGTGGCAGTGTTAGCTGTGAGGAGGTTGCTAAGAGGATGCAGGGTGACTTTGGATAGGTTGGGTGAGTGGGCAAATTCATGGCAGATGCAATTTAATGTGGATAAATGTGAAGTTATCCACTTTGGTGGCAAAAATAGGAAAACAGATTATTATCTGAATGGTGGCCGATTAGGAAAAGGGGAGGTGCAACGAGACCTGGGTGTCATTATACACCAGTCATTGAAAGTGGGCATGCAGGTACAGCAGGTGGTGAAAAAGGCGAATGGTATGCTGGCATTTATAACGAGAGGATTCGAGTACAGGAGCAGGGAGGTACTACTGCAGTTGTACAAGACCTTGGTGAGACCACACCTGGAGTATTGTGTGCAGTTTTGGTCCCCTAATCTGAGGAAAGACATCTTTGCCATAGAGGGAGTACAAAGAAGGTTCACCAGATTGATTCCTGGGATGGCAGGACTTTCATATGAAGAAAGACTGGATGAACTGGGCTTGTACTCGTTGGAATTTAGAGGATTGAGGGGGGATCTGATTGAAACGTATAAGATCCTAAAGGGATTGGACAGGCTAGATGCAGGAAGGTTGTTTCCGATGTTGGGGAAGTCCAGAACGAGGGGTCACAGTTTGAGGATAGAGGGGAAGCCTTTTAGGACCGAGATTAGGAAAAACTTCTTCACACAGAGAGTGGTGAATCTGTGGAATTCTCTGCCACAGCAAACTGTTGAGGCCAGTTCATTGGCTATGTTTAAGAGGGAGTTAGATATGGCCCTTGTGGCTACGGGGGTCAGCGGGTATGGAGGGAAGGCTGGGGCGGGGTTCTGAGTTGGATGATCAGCCATGATCATAATAAATGGCGGTGCAGGCTCGAAGGGCCGAATGGCCTACTCCTGCACCTATTTTCTATGTTTCTATGAATACAAGTAAACAGTTTCCTGAGAGTGGCATCACAGATAAACAGGTTGGTGACGAAGGTGATTGGCACTTTGGCCTTCAGCAGCAAGGGCAGTGGGTATAGGAGTTGGGATGTTACTTTGCATTTGTACGAGATGTTAGTGAACTGAGCATCTTGCTTGACACGGATGACTTGGGCTGAAGACTCCATTTCAGTACTGTACAGGTATCCCCCGCCATCCGAACGTAAAGCAGGGAAAACCTGTATTGCTCTATGACTCTATCTCCTGCCTTAGTGATTTTAATTCAGAATGTGTGCACATTTCTCACAGCAGGGTGTTCATGCTATAAGCTGGCACCACTTGCAAACTGCCATCAACCATCGCAATCCTTGTTCATTTGATTTGATGCAAAGTACATACTTCACTGTATGTTTCAATAAAGCTAATCTTCATATATGACAAACAAAGCTAATCTTTTAATCTTTTTAGATCTATCTAGTCTGATTTAGCATCTTGAACTAATGTTAATGGAATATTTTATACTGATTATGAACTTGTTGCCATATGCAGCTGTGGAGGCCAGGTCGTTGGGTGTATTTAAAGCAGCGATTGATAGGTTCTTGATTGGACATGGCATCAAAGGTTATGGGGAGAAAGCCAGGAACTGGAGTTGAGGAGGAGATTAAAAAAAGGATCAGCCATGATTGAATGGCAGAGCAGACTCGACGGGCCAAATGGCTTAATTCTGCTCCTATGTTTTATGGAACTTCTGAATACAACAAATCGACAGAAAACCCCAAAAGAGTGTGCTAACATTTACGTTGCCTATAAAAGGTATTCAATCCCTTGGAACTTTTCATGTTTTATTGTTTTACAACATTTAATCACAGTTTGGTTTTATTTG
This sequence comes from Mobula hypostoma, assembly GCF_963921235.1. Taxonomy (NCBI): domain Eukaryota; kingdom Metazoa; phylum Chordata; class Chondrichthyes; order Myliobatiformes; family Myliobatidae; genus Mobula; species Mobula hypostoma. The sequence continues at coordinate 182,685,764 of NC_086099.1, forward strand.
ACACTGATCAACAGAAAAAGACTCCATGTCAAACAGATCTCTACAAAGTGATCTAAATGAATTACAAATATAAAACACAAAATAATTGATTGCTTAAGTATTCACCCCCTTCAAGTCAGTATTTAGTAGATGCACCTTTGGCAGCAATTACAGCCTTGAGCCTGTGTGGATAGGTCTCCATCAGCTTTGCACATCTGGACACTGCGATTTTTGCCCATTCTTCTTCACAAAACTGCTCAAGCTCTGTCAGATTGCATGGGATGGTCCTTTTCAAGTCCGCCCACAATTTCTCAATTGGATTGAGGTCTGAACTCTGACTTGGCCACTCCAGGACATTAACTTTGTTGTTTTTAAGCCATTCCTGCCTTATACTTGGGGTCATTGTCTTGCTGGAAAACAAATCTTCTCCCAATTCGTAGTTCTCTTGCATCAGGTTTTCCTCAAGGATTTCCCTGTTTTTTGGTGCATTCATTTTACACTCTTCTTTTGTGTTGTGTAATAACCCAGGTCTTATTAGAGAGCTGAACACAAAGGAGCCCTTAGGACGCAGTGATCGTAATATGATTGAATTCATACTGCAATTTATGAGGGAGAAGCATAATTCATATGTACCTGTATTGCAATGGAATGAAGGGAATTACAGAGGCATGAGAGCAGTGCTTGCCCAGGTGGATTGGAGAAGGATACTGGTGGGATTGACAGCAGAGCAGAGATGGCTGAAGTTTCTGGGAATAGTTCCCAAGATGCAGGCTAGATATGTTCCATGGAAGAAGAAGTTCACAAATGGCAGGGGTAGGCAACCGTGGCTGACAAGGGAAGTTAAGGACTGCATAAAAATCAAGGAAAAGGCATGCAACATAACAAAAGTGAATTGGAAGCTGGATGATTGGGAAGTTTTAAAAATCCAACAAAAGATAAAGAGAAAACCTATAAGAAGGGAAGAGATGAAATATGAGGGAAGACTAGCCAATAATAGAAAGCAGGATACCAAAAGTTCAGAGCAAGAAGGCTGTAAGTGAACGGCTGATTTTCGGAGCCAGGGCAGTTTTTAACCACTCGGGATAAAAGAGAGGCAAGACTGCGCAGGCGCATGACGTCAGCCAGTAGAGCGCGAAAGGTTTGAAAAGACCACCATATCCAGTGGGCAGTGGAGTGAGAGGCAGCAGAGTAATAGGGCTTTGGCTCAATGGGCTTAGGTGGTAACAGGACGAGGCAAAGTGGGTTTACCGGTGTTATTTGCAGAAAGGAGGGAACTATGTGTGTGAGGCCAGTTTTCTGTGCTCAGTGTCAGATGTGGGAAGTCCTGGAGTCTCCCAGCCTCCTGGACGGCCATATCTGCACCCAGTGTGTTGAGCTGCAGCTCCTGAGGGACCGAGTTAGGGAACTGGAGATGCAGCTGAATGACGTTCGCCTGGTCAAGGAAAGCGAGGAGGTGGTAGAAAGGAATTACAGGCAGGTGGCCACACTGGATCCACGGGAGACAGACAGGTGCGTCACAGTCAGGAGGGGGAAGGGGAAGAGTCAGGTAATAGAGAGTACCCCTGTGGCTGTACCCCTTGACAATAAGTACTCCTGTTTGAGTACTGTTGGTGGGGGGGATAGCCTACCTGGGGGAAGCAACAGTGGCCATGCCTGTGGCACAGAGTCAGGCCCTGTGACTCAGAAGGGTAGGGAAAGGAAGAGGAAGGCAGTAGTGATAAGGGACTCTATAGTTAGGGGGTCAGACAGGTGATTCTGTGGACGCAGGAAAGAAACTCAGATGGTAGCTTGCCTCCCAGGTGCCAGGGTCCAGGATGTTTCAGATCGCGTACAAGATAACCTGCAGTGGGAGAGAGAACAGCCAGAGGTCGTGGTACATATTGATACCAATGACATACATACAAAAAAGGAAGAGGTCCTGAAAAAAGAGTACAGGGACTGAAAGGAAGTTGAGAAGCAGGACCGCAAAGGTAGTAATCTCGGGATTACTGCCTGTACCATGTGACAGTGAGTACAGGAATAGAATGAGGTGGAGGATAAATGCATGGCTGAGGGATTGGAGCAGGGGTCAGGGATTCAGATTTCTGGATCATTGGTACTGCTTTTGGGGCAGGTATGACCTGTACAAAAAGGACAGGTTGCATTTGAAGCCCAGGGGGACCAATATCTTGGCGGGGAGGTTTTCTAGGGCTTCTGGGGAGAGTTTAAACTAGAATTGTTGTGGGGTGGGAACCAAACTGAAGAGACTGGGGAAGAGGAGATTGGCTCACAAATAGAGAAAGATTGTCGACAGTGCGAGAGGGAGGACAGGCAGGTAATAGAGAAGGGACGCACTCAGACCAAAGATGGATGCCATGGAGGGATTGTCTACGTGGTCTCTGTGGGTGGAGGTTAGGAACAGGAAGGGGTCAATAACTTTACTAGGTGTTTTTTATAGGCCGCCCAATAGTAACAGGGATATCGAGGAGCAGGTAGTAAAACAGATCCTGGAAAGGTGTAATAATAACCGAGTTGTCGTGATGGGAGATTTTAATTTCCCAAATATCGATTGGCATCTCCCCAGAGCAAGGGGTATAGATGGGGTCGAGTTTGTTTGGTGTGTTCAGGAAAGTTTCTTTACACAATATGTCGATAAGGCGACAAGAGGAGAAGCTGTACTTGATTTGGTATTGGGAAATTAACCTGGTCATTTCTCTCAGTGGGAGAGCATTTTGGAGACAGTGATCATAATTCTGTCTCCTTTACAATAGCATTGGAGAGAGATAGGAGCAGACAAGTTAGAAAAACGTTTAATTGGTGTAAGGGGAATTATGAGGCTGTCAGGCAGGAAATTGAAAGCTTAAATAGGAAACAGATGTTCTCAGGGAAAAGTATGGAAGAAATGTGGCAAATGTTCGGGGGGTATTTGTGTGGAGTTCTGCATAAGTACGTTCCAATGAGACAGGGAAGTTATGGTTGGGTACAGGAACTGTGGTGTACAAAGACTGTAATAAATCTAGTCAAGAAGAAAAGAAAAGCTTACAAAAGGTTCAGAGAGCTGGGTAATGTTAGAGACCTAAAAGATTATAAGGCTAATTGGAAGGAGCTTAAGAAGGAAATTAGAAGAGCCAGAAGGGGCCATGAGAAGGACTTGGCGGGCAGGATTAAGGAAACCCCCAAGGCATTCTACAAGTACGTGAGGAGCAAGAGGATAAGACGTGAAAGAATAGGACTTATCAAGTGTGACAGTGCGAAAGTATGTATGGAACCGGTGGAAATAGCAGAGGTACTTAATGAATACTTTACTATGGAAGAGGATCTTGGTGATTGTAGTGCTGACTTGCAGCAGACTGAAAAGCTAAGTATCCAACGCATTATCCTCCGCAACTTCTGCCACCTTCAACAGGACCCCACCACTAAGCACATCTTTCCCTCTTCACCCCTCTCCGCCTTCCGCAGGGATCGGTCCCTCTGCGATTCCCTGGTCCACACATTCCCCCCCCCCCCACGGATCTCCCACCTGGCACTTATCCCTGTAAGCGCAGGTGCTACACCTGTCCCTACACCTCCTCTCTTGCCAACATTCAGGGCCCCAAACAGTCCTTCCAAGTCAGGCAACACTTCACTTGTGAGTCTGTTGGGGTCATCTATTGCATCCAGTGCTCCCGGTGCGGCCTCCTCTACATCGATGAAACCCGACGCAGATTGGGGGACCGCTTCGTCTAGCACCTCCGCTCCGTCCGCCAAAACAGACAGGACCTCCCAGTAGCCACCCACTTCAACTCTGCTTCCCACTCCCATTCAGATATGTCCATACATGGCCTCCTCTACTGCCATGATGAGGCTAAACTCAGGTTGGAGGAGCAACACCTCATATACCGTCTGGGTAGTCTCCAGCCCCTTGGTATGAACATAGAATTCTCCAACTTCCGGTAATTCCCTCCCCCTCCCTTCCCCTATCCCTATGTCACTCTGCCCCCTCCCCCAGCTGCCTACCTCCTCCCTCTTGGTTCCGCCTCCTTCTACTACCCATTGTGTTTTCCCCTATTCCTTCTTCACCTTTCCTGCCTATCACCTCCCTGCTTCCCCTCCCCCACCCCTTTATCTTTCCCCTTATTGGTTTTTCACCTGGAACCTACCAGCCTTCTCCTTCCCACCCTCCCCCCACTTTCTTTATCGGGCCTCTGCCCCTTCCCGCTACAGTCCTGACGAAGGGTTCCGGCCCGAAACGTCAACCGATCTTTTCCACGGATGCTGCCCGACCTGCTGAGTTCCTCCAGCGCGTTGTGAGTGTTGCTTAGACTGAAAAGCTTGAGCATGTAGATATTAAGAAAGGGGATGCGCTGGAGCTTTTGGAAAGCATCAAGTTGGATAAGTCCCCGGGAGCAGATGATATGTACCCCAGGCTACTGTGGGATGCAATGGAGGAGATTGCTGAGCCTCTGGCGATGATCTTTGCATCATCAATGGCGACAGAAGAGGTTCTGGAGGATTGGAGGGTTGCGAATGACAGTCCTTTATTCAAGAAAGGGAGTAGAGATAGCCTAGGAAATTATAGACCAGTGAGTCTTATGTCAGTGGTTGGTAAGTTGATGGAGAAGATCGTGAGAGGCAGGATTTATGAACATTTGGAGAGGTATAATATGATTAGGAAATGTCAACATGGCTTTGTCAAGGGCAGATCGTGCCTTACAAGCCTGATTGAATTTTTTGAGAATGTGACTAAACATATTGATGAAAGAAGAGCAGTAAATGTAGTGTATATAGATTTCAGCAAGGCATTTGATAAGGTACCCCATGCAAGGCTTATTGAGAAAGTAAGGAGGCATGGGATCCAAGGGGACATTGCTTTGTGGATCCAGAACTGGCTTGCCCACAGAAAGCAAAGAGTGGTTGTAGACGGGTCATATTCTGCATGGAGGTCGGTCACCAGTGGAGTGCCTCAGGGATCTGTTCTGGGACCCTTACTGTTCAAGATTTTTATAAATGACCTGGATGAGGAAGTGGAGGGATAGTTAGTAAGTTTGCTGATGACACAAAGGTTGGAGGTGTTGTGGATAGTGTGGAGGACTGTCAGAGGTTACAGCGGGTCATTGATAGAATGCAAAACTGGGCTGAGAAGTGGCAGGTGGAGTTCAACCCAGATAACTGTGAAGTGGTTCATTTTGGTGGGTCAAATATGATGACAGAATATAGTATTAATGATAAGACTCTTGGCAGTGTGGAGGATGAGAGGGATCTTGGGGTCCGAGTCCATAGGACACTCAAAGCAGCTGCACAGGTTGACTGTGGTTTAGAAGGCGTACGGTGTATAGGCCTTCATCAATCATGGAATTGAATTTAGGAGCCGAGAGGTAATGTTGCAGCTATATATGACCCTGGTCAGACTCCACTTGGAGTACTGTGCTCAATTCTGGTCGCCTCACTACAGGAAGGATGTAGAAGACAAAGAAAGGGTGCCTTATGAAAACAGGTTGAGTGAACTCAGCCTTTTCTCCTTGGAGCGATGGAGGATGAGAGGTGACCTGATAGAGGTGTATAAGATGATGAGAGGAATTGATCATGTAGATAGTCAGAGGCTTTTTCCCAGGGCTGAAATGGTTGCCACAAGAGGACACAGGTTTTAGGTGCTGGGGAGTAGGTACAGAGAAGATGTCAGGGGTAAGTTTTTTTAACTCAGTGCTGAGTGCGTGGAATGGGCTTCCAGCAATGGTGGTGGTGGTGGAGGTGGATACGATAGGGTCTTTTAAGAGACTTTAGGATATGTACATGGTGCTTAGAAAAATAGAGGGCTATAAGTATGCCTAGTAATTTCTAAGGTTGGGACATATTCAGCACAACTTTATGGGCTGAAGGGTCTGTATTGTGCTGTAGGTTTTCTATGTTTCTAAAAGTTTTTTTTCAGTTCTATAAAAAGTAAAAGGGAGATGAGAGTTGATATTGGACCACTGGAAAATGATGCAGGTGAGGTAGTTATGAGGGTCAAAGAAATGGCAGATGAAAATGGGTACTTTGCATCTTTCTTCACTGTGGAGGACACTAGCAGTGTGCCAGAGGTCCATGAGTGTCAGGGAGCAGGACTGAGTGCCATTGCAATTACAAAGGAAAAATTTCTAGGCAAACTCAAAGGTCTTAAAGTGGATAAGTCACCTGGATCAGATGGACTACATCCCAGAGTCCTGAAAGAGTTTGCTGAAGAGAGAACAAATGTATTGGTCATGATCTTTCAAGAATCACTTGATTCTGGAAAGCTCTTGGAGGACTGGAAGATTGCAAATGTCACTCCACTCTTTAAGAAGGGAGGAAGGCAAAAGAATGGAAAATATAAACAACAGGAATTCTGCAGATGCTGGAAAATCAAGCAACACACTTAAAAGTTGCTGGTGAACGCAGCAGGCCAGGCAGCATCTCTAGGAAGAGGTGCAGTCGACGTTTCAGGCCGAGACCCTTCGGCAGGACTAACTCCTGACAGTTAGTCCTGCCGAAGGGTCTCGGCCTGAAACGTCGACTGCACCTCTTCCTAGAGATGCTGCCTGGCCTGCTGCGTTCACCAGCAACTTTTATGAATGGAAAATATAGGCCAGTTAGCACAATCTCAGTTGTTGGGAAAGTGTTGGAGTCTACTATTAAGAATGAGGTTTTGAGGTATTTGGAGACTAATGATAAAATAGGTAAAGTCAGCATGGTTTCTGTGAAGGGAAATCTTACCTGACAAATCTGTTAGAGTCCTTTGAGGAAGTAACAAGCAGGATGGACGAAGGAGAGGCAGTGGATGTCATTTACTTGGATTTTCAGAAGGTGTTTGATAAGGTGCCACACATGAGGCTGTTTAACAAGATTAAATCCTGTGGTATTACAGGAAAGATACTGGCATGGATAGCGGAATAGCTGGCAGGCAGGAGGCAGCAAGTGGGAATAAAAGGGGTCTTTTCTGGTTAGCTGGTGGTGTTCCTCATGTGTCAGTATTGGGACCACTGCTTTTCATATTGTTTGTCAATGATTTAGATAATGGATATGATGGCTTTGTGGTAAAGTGTGTGGATGATACGAAGATAGGTGGAGGGTAAGATGTGCTGAGGAAGCAATGCGATTGCAGCAGGACTTAGACATATTTGAAGAATGAGCAAAAGATAATGCTGAGCCTTTATAAGACACTAGTCAGGCTGCACTTGGAGTATTGTCAACAGTTTTAGCTCACTTATCTCAGAAAGGATGTGTTATCATTGGACAGAGTCCAGAGGAGGTTCACGGGGATGAAGGGGTTAACATCGGAGGAACGATTGGCATTTTGGTCCTGTACTCATTGGAATTTAGAAGAATGCGGGGGGGTGGGGCGCGGAATCTCATTGAAACCTACCGAATGTTGAAAGGACTAGATAGGGTGAATATGGAGATGGTATTTCCTATGGTGGGGTTATCCAGAACTATAGGGCACAGCCCCAGAATTGTAACGGGGTAAGGAGGATTTTTTTTCGCCAGAGAGTAGCGAATCTGTGGAATGCTGTGCCACAGACTGCAGTGGAGGCCAAGTCCGTACATATATTTAAGGCGGAAGTTGATCGTGTCCTGATCGGCGAGGGCTTCAAAGGATATAGCGAGAAGACAGGTGTATGGGGTTGAGTGGGATCCAGGATTAGCCATGATGGAATGGCTGAACAGGTTCGATGGGCTGAATGGCCTATTCTGCTCCTTTGTCTTATGGTCTTACGGTCTTACCTTTACAAGCCTTCCAGGGCCTGCTGCAGTGAAGCATCCCCATAGCATGATGCAGGCACCACCATGCTCATGGCAGGGAAGGTGTGATTTTGATGATAGTCATAGTCATAGTCATACTTTATTGATTCCGGGGGAAATTGGTTGATATGTGGTGTTTGGCTTACACCAAACAAAGTGTTTAATCTGATGGTCAAAAAGCACAATTTTGGTTTCATCAGACCATAGAACCTTCTTCCAGCTGACTTGAGAGTCTTCTGGCAAACTCTAGCCAAGAATTCCTGAGAGTTTTTTTCAACACTGGCTTTCTCTTTGCCACTCTCCCATAAATCTGCAACTGCTGATGCACCAGGGCAACAGTTGTTGTCTGCACGGTCTCTCCCATCTCAGCCATTGAAGCTTGTAACTCCTCCAGAGTGGTCACAGGTCTCTTGGTGGCCTCCCTCACTAGTCCCTTTCTTACACAGTCTCTCAGTTATTGAGGATGGCCTGCTCTAGGCGGATTTACTTCTGTGCCATATTCTTTCCATTTCTCGATGATTGACTTAACTGTACTCCAAGGGATATTCAGTGACTTGGAAATTTTGTTGTATCCATCTCCTGACGTGTGCTTTTCAATAACCTTCTCGAGGAGTTGCTTGGAGTGTTAATTTGTCTTCATGGTGTAGTTTTGCTAGGATAGCGATTCACCAGCAGTTGGGTCTTCCAGATACAGGAGTATTTTTACTAAAATCAATTGAAACACCTTGACTGCACACAGATCTCCAAAAACAGATACCCATTTAATTAATTATGTGACTTCTAAAAGCAATTGGTGGCACCAGTGATGATTTGGTGCCTCATTTAAGAGGTGGGGTTGTTGAATATGTCTGCAATTAATTATTTTGTGTTTTATATTTGTGATTAATTTAGATCACTTTGTAGAGATCTATTTTCGCTTTGACACAAAAGTGTCTTTTTCTGTTGATCAGTGTCAAAAAAGCCAAATTAAACCCACTGTGATTCAATGTTGTAAAACAATAAAACACCAAAACTTCCAAAGGGTGTGACTACTTTTAATAAGAACTATACATTGCAAAGAGGACCGTGTTCTAATGTCACTTCCCACCCTTCCTCGTGTGACCTTCTATTCCTTTCGGCCTTGTGTTTTCAGCAACTCACACATTGTGCTCCTATTTCCAACCTTCACACATCCAAAATAAACAGTCAGTCATGTAGCGATAGATTGGAGTTATTTATAGTAGGGTTAATGGCAACGCTTCACTAAAAGATGAATGGGATGTTGGGTTGGGGTCGAGGTTGCTTTTAATGTGCTTTTCTTTGCGGTTTTAGCTTTCTTTCTGATTACTTATTATTTTTATATTATCACCTGTTTGTAGACTTTCAGTGACTTGTGGTATATTTAGTTTAATATTTCTGTAGCTTCTTTGCCTGCAAAGCTCAAATGTGAAATCAGTCACTGCTCACAGACTTCTTACATGAGGTTAGTCTAACCAGTTATGCATTATAAGAGGGAAGTGTGTGTTCAGCTTCCTTTTGCTACAATTATAGTCAGAATTACAATTCCTTTGTTACTTCTCTCCTTGCTTGCTAGTGCAGGCTGGCCCTGTCTGATCAGTACTATGATGTACATCAAGTAAAACAGCTGGAACCATAAGATATGGACCTCATTCTTAACTTTCAAAGAACCTTCATGACAACATTTCCAAATTGGAAATTTACAAGAAAACAGCAAATTTGTTTGCATTTTATTGGGGATATCGAATAAATGTAAGATTCATTGAGTTCCGTTATGGAATGCAAGATTTCATTGTAATTAGGTGTGAAAGAGCTGTGGAACTTAACACAAAGGTTGGGGTGTTGTGGATAGCGTGGAGGGCTGTCAGAGGTTACAGCGGGACATCGATAGGATGCAAAACTGGGCTGAGAAGTGTCAGATGGAGTTCAACCCAGATAAGTGTGAGGTGGTTCATTTTAGTAGGTCAAATATGATGGCAGAACATAGTCTTAATGGTAAGATTCTTGGCGATGTGGAGTATCAGAGGGATCTTGGGGTCTGAGTCCATAGGACACTTAAGGCTGCTGTGCACCTTGACTCTGTGGTTAAGAAGGCATATGGTACATTGGCCTTCGTCAACCGTGGGATTGAGTGTAAGAGTTGAGAGATAAGGTTGTAGCTATATAGGACCCTGGTCAGAACCCACTGTGTAGTACTGTGCTCACTTCTGGCCACCTCAATACAGGAAGAACGTGAGCACTATAGAAATGGTGCAGAGGAGATTTACAAGGATGTTGCCTGGATTGGGGAGCATAACTTATGAGAATAGGTTGAGTGAACTCAGACTTTTCTCCTTGGAGCGACGGAGGATGAGAGGTGGCCTGTCAGAGGTGTATCAGATGATGAGAGGCATTTATAGTCAGAGGCTTTTTCCAAGGGCTGAAATGGCTAACATGAGAGGGCACAGTTTTAACGTGCTGGGAAGTAGGTACAGAGGCGATGTCAGGAGTAAGTTTTTTATGCAGAGGGTGGTGAGTGCGTGGAATGGGCTGCCGGTGACGGTGGAGGAGGCGGATACGATAGGGTCTTTTAAGAAACTCCTAGGTAGGTACATGGAGCTTAGAAAAATAGAGAGCTATGGGTAACCCTAGGTAATTTTTAAATTAAGTACATGTTCGGCACAGCATTGTGGGCCAAAGGGCTTGTAATGTGCTGTAGGTTTTCTATGTTTCTATGTTTGTACCATCCTGACAAATATACTTTCAACAATAATACAGAAATACATTATCCAATCCATTATTTTAAGCATAGAGATTCTGAAGATGCTGAAAATCTTGAGCAACAACGGACAAAGACCCGCAGCTATCTGTAAGGAATTTGTACGTACTGTCCGTAACTGTGTGGTTTTCTCCAAGTGCTCCACGTTCTTCCCCCAGTCCGAAAAGATACCGGTTAGTAGGTTAATTGGACATTGTAAATTCTCCAATGATTAGGATAGGGTTAAATCTGAGATTGCTGGGCAACGCAGCTTGAAGGACTAGAAGGGCCTGTTCCGCGGTGTACCTCAATAAATAAATAAGTAACTCAGCAAATCAGGCAGCACCTACCGGGAGAAATAATCAGTCGGTGTCTTGGGCCAAGACCCTTCGTCAATCCATTAACTTGTGTTGTTAACTCTTGCTTTGGCCAAATTGGCTGCATTGTTTCCCTATGTCACTGTAATCAGAGCAGTTGGTCAGGTGGTTGGGGAGTTGGAGGGAAAGACAGGGATCTACGCTTTAGATATTCAAATCCTTGCTTTATTGTAATTTGAACCATCCTGTGTGGCAGAGAAACGTAATTTTTGTATGAAACTGAAATCCCAGACTCAGTGATGTGGTTGCTGACAGGCCTCCAGCTTTTGCGTCACTGGTGTGAATATTTAACCTTTGGCTTTCACCATGCTGAAATGGGGCTGGCATCACCACCAGTCATTCCAATGAATGATCAACTTCTGTCATAAATTGCTTTCTTGCCCATTAAGGTGGAGAATGAAGATAAATATTTTAGACCATAAGACATTGGAGCAGAATTCGGCCATCTGGCCCATTGAGTCTTCTCCGCCATTCAATCATGGCTGATTCTTTTTTTCCCCTCCTCAGCCCCACTCCCCGGCCTTCTCCCTGTAACCTTTGAAGTCGTGTCCAATCAAGAACCTATCAAGCTCTGTCTAAAATATACCCAACGACCTGGTCTCTGCATCTGCCTGTGGCAACAAATTCCACAAGTTCACCACCCTCTGTCTAAAGAAATTTCTCTGCATCTCTGTTTTAAATGGACGCATCTCTATCTTGAGGCTGTGCCCTCTTGTCCTAGGCTCCCCCACTACAGGAAATATCCTTTCCACATCTCCTCTGCGTAGGACTTCAAACATTCAAAAGGTTTCAATGAGATCCCCCCCCCCATCCTTCTGAATTCCAGTGAGTACAGATCCCGAGCCATCACACATTCCTCATAAGATAACCTTTTCATTCCCAGAATCATCCTTGTGAACCTTCTCTGAATCCTTACCAATGCCAGCACATCTTTTCTAAGATGAGGATTCCAAAACTGTTCACAATACTCAAGGTGAGGCCCCACCAGTAGCTTATAAAGCCTCAACATCACATCCCTGCTCTTGTATTCTAGACCTCTTGAAATGAATGCTAACATTGCATTTGCCTTCTGCCCAACTGACTTTACCTGCAAGTTAAACTTTAGGTGTTCTGAACAAAGTCTCCCAAGTCCCTTTGCATCTCAGATAGAAACATAGAAAGCCTACAGCACAATACAGGCCCTTCGGCCCACAAAGCTGTGCCGAGCATGTCCTTAGCTTAGAACTACCTAGGCTTACCCATAACCCACTATTTTTCTAAGCTCCATGTATCCATCCAGGAGTCTCTTAAAAGACCCTATCGTTTCCACCTCCACCGCCGCCGCTTTCAGCCCATTCCACTCACTCACCACTCTCTGCGTAAAAAAACTTACCCCTGACATCTCCTCCATACCAACTTACAAGCATCTTAAAACTATGCCCTCTCGTGCTAGCCATTTCAGCCCTGGGAAAAGGTCTCTGACTATCCACACGATCAATGCGTCTCATTATCTTGTACACCTCTATCAGGTCACCTCTCATCCTCCATCGCTCCAAGGAGAAAAGGCTGAGTTCACTCAACCTATTCTCATAAGGCATGCTCCCCAATCCATGCAACATCCTTGTAAATCTCCTCTGCACCATTTCAATTCTGGATCCACAAAGCAAGGACCCATGGATCCCATGCCTCCTTATTTTCTCTATAAGCCTTGCATGGGGTACCTTATCAAATGCCTTGCTGAAATCCATATACACTAAATCTACTGCTCTACCTTCATCAACGGGTTTAGTCACATCCTCAAAAACTTCAATCAGGCTTGCAAGGCACGACCTTTACTTTGGCCAACTCCTGTCTCATCACACTGTAATTTAATTTACTTCAAACTGAAATACTGCTACGTAAAACTTTACTTTCTCCCTATCAGGTTTAATGTTGAACTCAATCATATTGTGATTACTGCCTTTTAAGGTCTCTTTTACCTTAAGCTCCCTAATCACCTCTGGTTCATTACCTAGCACTCAATCCAATATAGCTGATCCCCTGATAGGCTCAACAACAAACTGCTTTAATTAGTAGGCATTCAACAAACTCACTCTCTTGAGATCCATTAACAACCAAATTTTCCCAGTCGACCTGCATGTTGAAATCTCCCATGAATATCATAACGTTGCCCTTTTGACACGGCTTTTCTGTTTCCCATTGTTATTTGTGGTCCACATCCCAGCTACAGTTAGGAGACCTGTATATAACTGGCATCAGGGTCCTTTTACCTTTGCAGTTTCTCAACTTAACCCACAAGGATTCAACATCTTCCGATCCTATGTCACATCTTCTTACTGATTTGATGCCATTCTTTACCAGCAGAGCCATGCCACCCCCTCTGCCTTCCTTTCTATCCCCTAATATAATGAGTAACTTTGGACCTTCAGCTCCCAATTACAACCAAACTTCAGCCAGGATTTCTGTGATGGCCACAACATCATACCTATGATTTGTAATACTGCAACAAGATCATCCACCTTCTTATACTCCATGCATTGAGATATAACTCTTTAAGTACTCCACTTGCTATCGTTTTTGATTCCGCATGCCTAATGCACTGATACTCAGTCTGCTGGCTGTAATTTTCTCCTATTATCTGCCTGCCCTTCCTGACAGACTGACTGCACCCTATCTTCGCTTTTTACCATCGATCCTATCCTGAGTCCCTTCGATCCAGTTCCCACTCCCTGCCAAATTAGTTTAAACCCTCCCCAACAGCGTTAACAAACCTGCCCATGAGAATATTGGTCCCCCTTGGGATCAGGTGCAACCCATCCCTTTTGTACAGCTCATGCTTCCCCAAGATCAGATCCCAATGATCCAAGAACCTGAAGCCTTGCCCCCGGCACCAGCTTCTCACCACGCATTCATCTGCCAAATCATACTGTTTCTACCCTCAATGGCGTATGGCACAGGTATCAATCCAGAAATTACTATCCTCGAGGTCCTGTTTCTCAGCTTCCTGCCTAGCTCTCTAAACTCTGTCTTCTGGTCCTCTTTGCTTTTCTTTCCTTTGTCATTGGTGCCAACATGTACCAAGATATCTGGCAGCTCTCCCTCCCCCTCTAACATGAGCTGAGACAGTCCCAACCCTGGTACATGAGAGGCAACATAGCATTCAGTTGTCGTGTTCACGTCCACAGAATCTCCTGTCTGTTCCTCTGACTACTGAGTCACCTATCACTACCGCTCCCCTCTTCTCCTTCTTTCCCATCTGCACCACAGACCTATGTTCAGAACCAGTAACCCGCTCTCCATGGCATTCCCCTGGGAGGTTATCTCCCACAACAGTATTCAGAATGGTATAGTTATTATCAAGGGAAATCGCCACAGGGGTGCTCTGTACTAACTGCTGCATATTTTAATTTTTAGAGTGAAGTGATCTATGCAAATATCAGGCATGGTTCTTGTGTCTGTTATTACATTCCACAGAGACCTATGATACTATTGTGTAGAACTTAAGGAGTTAAACTGAAGTGTCATCTGTACTTTTAGGTGATCATAAAAGATTCAAATGCACTATTTGGAAGAAGAATTGGAGAGTTATCTGACAAATGTTAAAAATTATGAAAAATGAGAGATTATTGGTTTATTATCACTGTTCTTTCTGTGGGCTTGCTGTGTATGAATTGACCAGCATAACATGAGGACACACACTACATTTCAGAAATACTTCATTGGCTGTAAAATGCTTTGGAATATTACAAAAGGATGATGACATTTTTATAAAAGCCATCTTTTATTCCTTCTCATCTGATTGGGTTTATTTCTGTAATAATATTTCATGTTTCACTGGATACAAGGTGAAACCTTAAATATATATGGTTTATTTCAAATGTTTCTAAATTACGAGATGCTAAAATTAAATGATATAAAGATCATAGTTAAAAACAAGTTAAACAGGACAATACAAAAGTATAACTGTTCAATAGAATGACCTTTCTTGCAGATGTTCGCAGAAGAACAATTTATGAATACCACCGAGTTGAACTTAAGATGTCAAAGGTCACCAATATGTCTGCAATTGAAATTATTCCACTTGCCAGTAAGTAGTAATTTATCAGTCATCTCTTGATTCAATGAGCTGTGGAAACTTCCATATTCCAAGCATCATGGGAGCAAAAAGCAAAATGTCAGGTTTCCTCCTGTGCTTGCAATGTGCATTATGGTGGGAACGTCCATTTACACTTCTGTTGGTAGACTAAAAGTGCTTCAATTATTCTTTCAATAGCTTTCATACACTTACTTAAGGGGAAGTTTCAGGATTTTGACCCAATCATGCCCAGATCGATTGGCATTTTTTGTTATTTATTCTTTCAATTTTCAGAGTCTACACATCACTGGAGAGGCCACTATTTATTGCCTGTCCTTAAATGCCCATTAGGAATAGGTTGACCCACTGCTTAGTGACCGACCAGCTCATGAAAGGCTATTCACTTGTACTAGGGCTGCAGTAAGGGCAGCAGACATTAGTGAACCAGAGGTTTTTTACAATCTGCTCTCACTCCAACCTCCCGCCACCCCACTAGGAATAGGGTTCCCCTGGTCCTCACCTACCACCCCACCAGCCTCCGGGTCCAACGTATTATTCTCCGTAACTTCCGCCACCTCCAACGGGATCCCACCACTAAGCACATCTTTCCCTCCCACCCTCTCTCTGCTTTCCGCAGGGATCGCTCCCTACGCGACTCCCTTGTCCAGTCGTTCCCCCCCATCCCTCCCCACTGATCTCCCTCCTGGCACTTATCCTTGTAAGTGGAACAAGTGCTACACATGCCCTTACACTTCCTCCCTTACCACCATTCAGGGCCCCAGACAGTCCTTCCAGGTGAGGCGACTCTTCACCTGGGAGTCGGCTGGGATGATATACTGCGTCCGGTGCTCCCGATGTGGCCTTCTATATATTGGCGAGACCCGACGCAGACTGGGAGATCGTTTTGCTGAATACCTACGCTCTGTCCACCAGAGAAAGCAGGATCTCCCAGTGGCCACACATTTTAATTCCACATCCCATTCCCATTCTGATATGTCTATCTACGGCCTCCTCTACTGTAAAGATGAAGCCACACTCAGGTTGGAGGAACAACACCTTATATTCCGTCTGGGTAGCCTCCAACCTGATGGCATGAACATTGATTTCTCAAACATCCGCTAATGCCCCACCTTCCCCTCGTACCCCATCCGTTATTTATTTATACACACACATTCTTTCTCTCACTCTCCTTTTTCTCCCTCTGTCCCTCTGACTATACCCCTTGCCCATCCTCTGGGTTTTCCCCCCCTCCCCCTTTTCCTTCTCCCTGGGCCTCCTGTCCCATGATCCTCTCATATCCCTTTTACCAATCTATTGTCCAGCTCTTGGCTCCATCCCTCCCCTTCCTGTCTTCTCTTATCATTGTGGATCTCCCCCTCCCCCTCCCACTTTCAAATCTCTTACTAGCTCTTCCTTCAGTTAGTCCTGACGAAGGGTCTCAGCCCAAAACGTCGACTGTACCTCTTCCTAGGGATGCTGCTTGGCCTACTGCGTTCACCAGTAACTGCAATGTGTGTTGCTTGAATTTCCAGCATCTGCAGAATTCCTCGTGTTTGCGTTTTTTACAATAGTGGTTTTATGGTCAGCAGTACCAAGAGCAATTATTGTGTCGGTGTTCATTCTAATTCAAGATTAATCTGAATTGAAATTTGGCATCTGTCATAAATGGAATTTGAAATCAGGTGTTCAGATTGTTAGACCAAGCCTCCAGATTGCTAGTCTAGTAATTTAAATGCTGTGCCACCACAATACCCATGTTCATACCTAGGTGATATGTAATGGAGGGTTTGTTGTGCTTTCCAAACCCCATTTTCTTGGTGATAGATTATAGAATATTGAATGGTACAGCCCAGGAACAGACCCTTTGGCCCAGAATATTGGGCCAAACCAATTAAATTAGTGATCAAAATAAACTAATTCCTTATGCCTATATAATATACATATCCCTCTGTTTCCTTACCCATCTAAATGTCTCTTAAAAGCCCCTAATATATCTGCCTCTATCACTGTACCACCACTCTCTGGGTAAAAACTTTGCCCCTCACATGTCTGTTGAAATTACCTCTTCTCACCTTCAATGCATGTCCTCTGGTACTAGACATTTCAAGCCTGGATAAAAGGTATTGTCTGTCTATCTACGCCTCTCATAATCTTACAGACCTTTATCCAATCTCTCTCAGCCTTCGCTGTTCCAGAGAAGGCAACCCAAGTTTGTCCAACCTCTCATTATAGCACATGCCCTCTAATCCAGGCAGTATTGTGGTAAACCTCTTCTGCACCATCTCTAAAGCCTTGACATTTGTCCTACAATGTGGCAATCAGAATGGTATGTAATATTCCAGATGCGGCCTAACTTGAGTTTTATAAAGCTGCAACAGAGCTTGCTGACCTTGGACCTCAATGCCTCCGCTAATAAAAGCAGGCATGCCAAATGCCTTCTTAACCACCTGTGTACCCATTTCAGGGACCTATGAACTTGGAGCCCAAGATCTCTCTGCTCATCAACATCTGTTAAGAAGCTTGCCCTTAACAATGTACTCTCTCTTTATATTTGACCTACCAAGGTGCAACATTTCACATTTGGCTGAGTTAAGCACCATCTGCCATTTTTACACTTATATCTGCAACTGATCTATATCTATCTGAATATCTATAATCTCTGGGCACCATGGTAGTGTGGGGGTTATCGTGACACTACTACAGTTCTGTTGTTCTGGAGTTCAAAGTTCAATTCTGGTGCCATTCTATAAGGAATCTCTGTACACGCTCCCCATGAAATTCGCGGGTTTTCTCCAAGTCCTCTGGTTTTCCACCCATAGTCCAAAGGCATACCGGGTGGGTTAATTGGTCATTGTAAATTGTTCCGTGATTAGGTTAGGGTTATTGAATTTGTCGGGGGGTTGCTGGGGCAGCGTGGTTCAAAGGGCTGGAAGGGCCTACTCTACCCTCTGTTGCTAAATGAATAAATATCCCGCTGTATTCTTTGCCAGGCATCTACACTATCCACAACACCACCAGTCTTTGCATTATCTGCAAACTCACTAACCCCCTCATTTACATTTTCATCCAGGTCGTTTATGTACATCACAAACAGCAGAGGTCCCAGTACAGATCCCTGTAGATCACCACTAATTGCAGGCCTCCAGCTAGAATAAGTCCCTTTGATGACTACCCTCGGATTTCAATGGGCAAGCCATTTCTGAATCAAAATGGAAAATTCATCATGGATCCCATGTATCTTGTGCTACTGGACCCCCATGGGAGACCTTGTCAAATGCATTTCTAAAATCCATGTAAAGAACATCCACTGCTCTACCTTCTTCAATTACCCTTTTACCCTCGTCAAAAACCTCAATCAAGCTAGTAAGACATGACTTGCCTTATGCCAATTATCCTAATTAGCCACGGTTTAATAAATGCTTGTAAGTCATCTCCCTAAGTGGTAGTGTAGCAGTTAGGTCAATGCTATTACAGCTCAAGATGGCAGCATTTGGAGTTGAATTCCCACGTCAGCTGTAAGGAGTCTGTACTTTCTCCCAGTGGAATGGGTAGATATTCACAGGGTGCTCCCATTTCCTACCACAGTACACAGAATTGGCAGTGTGGCTCAAAGAGCCTGAAGGGCCTATTTTGCTCTGATTCTCTAAGTAAAAACAAGAATTCAGTACAGTAACTTCCCTAGTACTGATGTAAGATTCACTGTTCTATAGTTTACAGGATTATTCCTGGTTCCTTCTTTAATAATGGAAGAACATTAGCTATGTGCCAGTCCTCTGGGATCTTGCCTGTGGCTAAAGAGAACACAAAGTTATTGAACAAGGCACCCACAATCTCTTCTCTTGCCTTCTTCAATAACCCGGGGTATATCCTGACAGGTTCTGGAGATCTATCCACCTTAATACTCTATGAGACCCATCATTACATCTTCCTTTACTTCAAAATGCCTGAGCATGTTAATATGCTTAGCACGCATCTCCCCATCCTCTATGTCCTTCTCTTTGGTAAATCCAGATGTGAAGTCCTCAGTAAGGATCTCACCCGCATCCTCTGCATCAAAGCAGATATTTCCCCCCTTTAACCATAAGTGGTCCTACCACCTCCCTAGGTATCCTCTTACTCCTGATGTATGTATCGAATGCCTTGGGATTCTCTTTAATCCTACTTGCCAAGGACTTTTCATAACCCCTCCTGGCTTTCCTAGTTCCCTTCCGGCATTCTTTACTGGTTTCTTTATAATCCTCAAGGGCTCTGTTTGATTCTAACATCCATATTTTACCTTTTTACACTTAACTAAGTTCACCACCTTTCTTGACATTCACGGTTGTCTTACCTTGCATTTGTCCTTCCTTCATTTGCTGTCATTGTTTGCCCTGTACCAGTTTAATACTCTCATGCAAGGTCCATACTTGTCTAGAGCTAGCATAATACGTAATGAGATTTGGTCACTGTCCCCTAACCGTTCAACTACTGAAAGGTTGGTCAATTGGCCAGGCTCATTACCCAAGTACAGCCCCTCTGTATCTACTGTACATATTGAGTTAAGAAACCCTCCTGGATGCACCAAATGATTCTTGCCCCATCTAAACCTCTTACACAAAGAAGGTCCCAATTTATATTAGTGAAGTTGAAGTCCCCATGACAACAAAACTATTGTTTTTACACCTTTCTTTAATCTGCTGCCTATCAGTTCTGTAATGTCCCAGTGGCTAATGAAGGTCCTGTAGTACAATCCTATCATTGTACCTTTTCTAGTTTTTGAGTTCTGCCCATATACTCAATGGACAAGCCATCCATTATGTCCCTATGAGTACAGTCGGGATATTGTCTCTGATTAGTAGTGCACCTACCCCCTCTGCCTTTTACCACCTTCTCCATCTTTTCTAAAACATCAAAACCCTGGAAAATTTAACATTCATTCCTGTCCCCCTCTCAACCAAGTCTCTGTAATGACCCCAACATCATAGTTCCATCCAGTGATATGCTCTAAATTCAGTACCTTTGCCTATATAATAAAATACAGATACTTCAAACTATTAGTCCCATCGTATCTATTACTTTGCTCCTGCGTGTTTATACTGGACCTGATGTCTACCTTCTTCTCCATCCCTCCACTTTCTGACCTCGTGTTCTGGTTCCCATTACCTGACAAACCAGTTTAAACCTCCTCAGTAGCACTAGTGAATTTGTCAGCCTGTATAGTGGTTCTCCTCCAGTTCAGTTGCAACCCGTCCCTCTTGCACAGGTCTTCCCTGCCCCAGAATAAGCTCCAATAATCAAAGAATACAAAAATTTTCCCCCTGTACTAGTTCCCCAACCACTCATTCATCTGTACTATCATCCACTTCCTACGCT
Organism: Mobula hypostoma; assembly: GCF_963921235.1. Taxonomy (NCBI): domain Eukaryota; kingdom Metazoa; phylum Chordata; class Chondrichthyes; order Myliobatiformes; family Myliobatidae; genus Mobula; species Mobula hypostoma. The sequence continues at coordinate 182,705,973 of NC_086099.1, forward strand.
GACTAGCACATGGCAATGGGACTAATCCAGAGATGACTAACCTGGAGGTCCTGCTCCAAGCTAGGCTTATTACCTAACTCCCTGTACTCACTGCGCAGGACCTCTTCCCTGTTTCCACTCTGAGACATCCTGGACCCTAGCACCTAGGAGGCAACACACCATCTTATCTTCTCTGTCACAGCCACAGCATCTCCTGTCTGTGCCCCTAACTATCGTCCCTTCTCACTACCACTCTGCCTGACTTTACCATTCCCTGCTGAGTCTCGGAGCCCGCCACGGTGCTTCTGGCCCGGCTGCTGCTGCTGTGCCATGATAGATTACCTCCCCAACAGTATCTAAAGGGGTATACGTGTTGCTCAGGGGAATGACCACAGGGAAACTCTGCATTGATTGGTGACAACCCATCTACTACCTGAAGCCCACCTGTGGGGCTTTCAGCCTCTCAGATGGTCCTGAGTACATCCAGCTCCGGCTCCCAAGTCCTTGACCTGGTCAATCAGAAGCTGAAGTCAGGTGTACACCTGCGAGTTAAGTCATCAGAAGGCTTTAGATAACCTGAGATCCCACATCTTAGAGGAGGAGCTTTCCACCACCCTAACTACACTAAGTTAAGGACTCAGGATTTACAGACAACAAAAAAAAAAGCTTACATGGTCTTAATCATGAGAAGTCTGCAGATGCTTGAAATCCAAAGCAACACACATACACAAAATGCTGGAGGAACTCAGCAGGCCAGGCAGCACAGAAGAGTAAACAGTCAACATTGCGGGCCGAGACTGTTCATTTAAATGGTGAAAGATTGCAGCATGTTGCTATAGAAATAGACTTTGGAAAGCTAGGCATGGATTCCAAAGGGTTGGTTTGTTGGTACAACATTGCTATCAAGAAGACAAATGGAATGTTCGCCTTAATTGGTAGAGGGATAGAATTTAAGAGCAGGGAGACTATGCTGCAACTGAACAAGGTACCGATGAGGAAGCACCTGGAGTACAGCATGCACCTCTGGTCTGCTTACTCGAGTAAAAGGAACACCGGCTTTGGAGGCAGTGCAAATGATATTCACCAGGTTGATTCCAGAGAGGATGGGGTTTGCCCATAAGGAAAGAGAGAATTAGTTGCCTGTGACTATGCTCACTGGAATTCAGAAGAGTATGAGGAGATCTTATAGAAACATATAGAAGTATGAAAGGGACAGACAAGATGGAGGCAGGGAAGTTGTTCCTACTGGAACGTGAGATGAGAACTAGGGCATTTAGCCTCAAAATTGGGAGAAGTAGATTTAGGATGGAGATGAGGAGGAACTGCTTTTTCCAGAGAGTAGTGAATCTGTGGACATCTCTACCTCAGCCAAGCAATAGAGGCTACCTCGTTAGGACAGAGTTAGATAGATATTTGTATTGTAGGGGAATCAAAGGCTGTGGGGAAAATAGGTAGGTGGAGATGAGTGACCTTTTTCTTATATTCTTGTACTGAAGTTCAAGTAATGAACTGTAAGGCTGCTTTGAACACATCTAGTTAAAATGATTTAAGTTACCTTCGCTGACTCAATGATGACACCAGCATTCTCTCTGGTTGCGTCAACGCCTGGTATAAAGACCTTAATCCACAGGATTGAAAGAGACTCAGAGGATTGTAGACTCTGCCATCTCCATCCCAGGCACAAGCTAAGTCTTCCCCACCATTGAAGACATCTTCAAAAAGATGTGCCTCAAGAAGATGGCATCTCTCCTTAAGGACCCTCACCATGCAGGATATGCCATCTTCTCATTATTGCCATCAGGGAAGAGGTAGAGGAACTTGAAGATGCATATTTAACATTTTAGGAGCAGCTTCTTCTCCACCATCAGATTTCTGAACAGTGCATTAACCTATTTATTTTTTTTACAGTGACTTACAGTATTTTTATGTTCTGCACTGTACTATTGTCATAAAACAACAAATTTCACAACATGAGCCTGATTCTGATTCAAAATCATAATCTTGGTCATTCACAATAAGAGATCTTTCAGTTTAATCACCATGTTAGATTTTAACAATAATACTAAGTTACAGTATTTCCATTCTTTTGAGATTTTAAACAACTACCCTAATTTTTTCCCCATCTCCAGCTTGCCTCCAGTTGAGAAGCTGCTTTGCCTGTGTCAATGCACAGATTGGGTTTAACTGCACCTGGTGTGACAAGTTACAAAGGTAAGGATCAAAGTGTTAGGAGAACACTGCATGAACTCAAGAGATTTTACAGATGCTAGACATCAGTAGTAACACACACAACATGCTGGAGGAACTCAGCGGGTCAGACAGCATCTTTGGAAACAATTAAATAGTCAATGTTTCAGGCCAAGATCCTTTATAATGTCCTGATGGGGGGTCTCAGCCCGAAAGATTGACTGTTTACTCCTTTCCCTAGATGTTGCCTGACCAGCTGAGTTCCTCCAGCATTTTGTATATATTACTCATGAGAGCACGGCAACAAGACGGTCATAATCCTTCAACTAGATGGTGCGGAAGTAGAAGGAAAGGATAATTTATTGTGTTCTTAGCTTTTGATTCTCTTTATCACTCCTACTGGGATATGTTTTGTACTACTCAGCATTACAACCTGTTATAGTTATTTTTGACATTGCTCAGCATTGAAGCTGAGCCTGCTGTTTATCCAACCAGGCAGGAGTACTTCTTTGAAGTGTTGAGTTAATGTAATTATCATAAATGTACTTAATATCATGTGAATTATTTTCTTGAATTTACACATTTGCTGTACAACAATTACTTGTATTTATATCAGACTATTATTACTAAATGTCTGAAACTACTTCACAAATGGGTATAATTGGAGCACAACTAGAACAGCCAATTAAGGAACAAGTATATGATATCATGCCAAGGCATTGGAGATGTTTCACTAAGTGGATAGTCATTTTAAAATTGAAACATTCAAGGACCAGAAGTCATTCTCAGTGGTCATTTGGGTCTTGGGTGAATGATTCAGTTATGTCTTGATCAGAAGTTTTGCATAAGTCCTAGGAAAGGTTACCATCAATCAGAGTCTGTCAAATCAGTGAGCAGGCAAACTTTACTTTTTTAGTGACTACTCACATGGTTACAATAAATACTGAACAGCCGTACTGGCAATATTATAAAGCAAGTGGGCAAATGGACTAAAAATCGATTTCATCATCGATATACAACACAATAAACATTAACTATCATTTTTAAGTGTAAGTAAACATTTTGCTTCTCAGTGCTAAATACAGTGAATGAGATCTTACTACTGTTGCTCACCAAGAAATAGGAGCTGCAGTTTCCTTCATCTTCCAGTTATTGTTCCTGGGAAATCAACCCAAAAACTTAACCCTGTTTTTTTCCCAACAGATACTGCCTGACCTGTTGAGTATTTCCAGCATTTTATTGATTATTGTCTAGCAATGCTAATCCTACAAGACAACTATTTCTAAAACTTCAGTAGGCAAATAAAACTGAAATTTTAACTTGCGAACGCAGTGAAAGTGATGGTTATATACATTCGTAGAGATAAGGTTATTGTACCAGATCTCATTGAAGCATACAAATAAGGTTGCATCCTATGTTATTAAAACTAAAATACCAATAATACTCAACAACTCAGAAAGAATCTAATGCAAGATCATCGACCTGAAACTTAGATTTCTCTTCACATCTGTTGCTTGATATAGTAAATATTTCCAGAAGTTTTTGCTTTTATTTCAGATTTCAAGTATCCAGAATAGTTTGCTTTTTAATGTGTGTTACTTATTTTTTGAAAATTAAGGTGGGTGACGCTGCAGGTTGGGTAGTGGGTTAGAGGTACATCTCTACCAAAGGAGGTGTAGGTAAACCTTCCTTCCACTGACCTGCAGGTCACCATTAGGCAAGGTATAGCACCTGCTTAAAGTCCCCCACCCACCCAGTTAGCATCACTTGAAGCCACGGGAGTAGGTGGTGGATGGTCATCTGAGCAGCTGGTACATATCACAAGTCATGGTTATGTGACCACTGACACCAGGCAGACAATCTCTGAGAAGTATTGATAATGGCTGGGGTCACCCATCTTGTAAAGACACTTCTGTAGAAAAATATGCCAAGAACCATCATGATCATGGAAAGGCCATGATTGCCTACATCATATGGCACGGCAAATAGTGAACGAACAAATTCTGCAGGACCTGATGGCTAATATCATAGAATATTGAAAGAAGCAAGTAAGGAGACTGCTGGGGCTTTAACAAAGGTCTTTGTGTCCTCACTAGCAACAGGTAAGGTCCCAGAGGACTAGAAAGTAGCAAAGGTGCCTTAGTTCAGGAAAGGAAACAGGGATAATCCAGGTGATTATAGGCTGGTGAGACTCTAGTTAGAAATAAGGAAGTTATTGGGGAGGATACTGAGCAATGGGATTTGTGCGTACTTGGAAAGTCTTGGCTGCTTAGGGACAGTCAGCATGGCTTCAAGAAAGTTTTGTGGTGGTGGAAAAGTAGGTTAATGAGAGTAAGGCAGAGGATTGGCTGACTGGCAGGAGGAAGAGGCTAGGAATAAAGGCTTCTTTTCTGTTTGGCTGCCGCTGACTAGTGGTGATCCACAGTGATCAGTGTTGAGACCAATTCTTTTCACGTTACATGTCAATGATTTGGACGATGGATTTGATCGCTTTATGGCCAGGTTTGCAGATGATACGAAGATCGGTGGAGGGGCTGGTAGTGTTGAGGAAGCAGGGGGTCTGCAGAAGGGCTTAGACAGATTGGGAAGATGGACAAAGAAGTGGCAGATGGAATATAGTATAGGGAAGTGTATGGTCATGCACTTTAGTAGAAAGAAAACAGTCACTGACTACTTCCTAAAGAGGGAGAAAATTCAAAAAATCAGAGGTGAAAAGGAACTTTGGAGTCCTTGTGCAGGATCCCTTAGAGGTTAACTTACAGATGGAATCGGTGGTAAGGAAGGCAAGATTAACATTAATTTCAAGAGGACCAGAATATAAAAGCAAGGATTTGATGCTGAGGCTTTATAAGGGATTGGTCAGACCACAATTGGAGTATTGTGAGCAACTTTGAACCCCTTATCTAGGAAAAGATGTGCTGACACTGGAGAGGATACAAAGGATGTTCACAAGAATGATTCCGGGAACGAAAGGGTTAACGTCTGAGGAGCAGTTGATGCCTCTCAGCCTGTACTCATTAAAACGTATAGAATATTGAAAGGCTGAGATAGAGTGGATGTTTCCTATAGTGGGAGTCTAGGACCAGACAGCACAGCCTCACTAGAGTGTTATCCATTTAAAACAAAGATGAGGGATGAGGGGGAATTTTTTAGCCAGAGGGTAGTGAATCTGTGAACTTCATTGCCATAGGTGGCTGTAGAGGCCAAGTCATGTGCGTATTTAAAGTGGAAGTTAATAGGTTGTTGATTAGACAGGATGTCAAAGGTTATGGAAGAAGGCAGGAGAATGGGGTTGAGAGGGATAATAAATCAGCCATGATGGTATGGTGGAGCAGATTTAATAGGCTGAATGGCCTGATTCTGCTCCTGTATCTTATACAATTTATCTACATGAACTTTAGAAGGCATTTAATAAGGTCCTTGTCAGATGATAAAGATGCAAAGGATCTAGAGAGAATTGCACAGATTGTGTTGCCCAGAGAAGACAGAAGCTGTTATTCCAGGAGATCAGTGATCAGTGAACTTAGGTTGTTCTCCCCATCGCCTCAGAGGTTGAGGGGAGAGCAGACACAGATTTTTTTTTAATTGGGAGAGGTATAAATAAGGTAGAGTTCAAGTTCAAGTGCAGTTTATTGTCATCCAACCATACACATACGTACCACCCAATGAATTTGTTTTTCCTGACCAAGGTGCACAACACAGCACATATAACTCACACACATAACAAAGAAAGTAGTATTGCCACAAGTAAGGTAATAAGTAATAAGGTGCATTTACAACATAAGTTTAAAAAGTAAACAGCATAATGCTATTGATGTTTCATATGTGATGAAACCTTTGAACAGGGTGTTCAGTAGTCTTACAGACTAGTGGAAAGAAGCTGCTTCCCATCTTGACAGTTCTTGTATTAATGCTGCAGTACCTCCTGCCTGATGGCAGGGGGTCAAAGAGATTGTTGGACGGATGGAAGGGACCATCAACAATGCTAAATACCTTGCATATGCGGCACACCTGTTAAGTTTCTCTGATGGGTGGAAGAGAGATCCTGATGAACTTCTCAGCCTCATTCACCTCGATCTCCTCGGGAAGTGGAGACACAACTGTGCTTTCTTGACCAAAGGGGTGGTGTTGAGGGACCAAGTGAGGTTGTCAGTTATGCACACTCCCAGAAACTTGATGTTCCGAGCTCTCTCCATGGAGGAGCTGTGTATGTACAGTGAGGAGTGGTCATCCTCCTCCATTCTAAAGGCAGACAAACAGTCTGTATCTTTTCCCCGGGATAAAATTGTCAGACACCAGAGGATATGCTTTTAAGGTCAGGGAGAGGTGGGCAAACATTTTATGCAGAGAGTGCAAGGTGCCTGGAATAGGTTACGAGGGGTCATAGTGGAAGCAAGTAGTTTGGTAGAATTTAAGAGGCTTTCAGATAGACAAAATAAGAAGGGAATGGAGGGATATAGTGTGGATGATACACAGAAGGTGGACATTTAATATGGATTGGCTTCAAGATCAGCACAATATCAAGGGCTAACTGGCCTGTCCAAGGCTGTATTGTTCTGTATCTATATCTGTATAGCACACACTTTAAATGTAATCAAACCTTTGTCAAAATAACATACTGAAATTAAGCGAGGAAACTGACTCATAAAAAAGGGATATACAAGTCTACATAAATGTCTACCTATTAATCACTTTCTAAATGGGTAGATATATGGCTAGAAAAGTCACTAACATTGTTCCCTTGCCCAATTGAACAAATACACCCTCGGGAAAGAAAGATTCATCTGCTCACTGAAAACAGTAATGAAATGAAGAAGCACTCCATTGACTTCAGCACACAATAGTAGGAGGGTGTTACCTCAGGCAAATGTAATGGATAATCAAAAAGTGCAATATCTATCATTAAATGTTATAAGTGTGACTGCATTTATGTACGGAGTAACTGCTTGTTCAAAAATATCACATGACAATAGAATCACAGAAAATTCACAGCACAATGGGAAACCGTTTGGTACATCATGTCTACAGTCATCTAAAGAGAGTTGTCCAGTTTAATCCCAAGTCTCACTATGTCCATGTCCCTACAGGCTATTGTTCCTCATATATACATCAGAATACTTTTTAAATGTGTTGAGGGGTCTGTCCCTTTTGTTTTTCTAGACCGTGTTCCAATTTCCCACTATTAAAACATAGATGGCGTGGAAGCTTATGGTCTAAATGAGATTTACATTAATGGGCATAAAAGAACAAGATGCCCATAATGGATGAAATGGTCTGCTTCAGTGCTGTGTGACTCTATGACCTGTCAGGTGGATAGTTTTCCTCATTACCCCTTTAATCCCCTTATGCCTGCTGGTTTTAGACCTCTTTGAAAATAAGCAGAACTTGTGTGAATATAATAGATAAAACAAGGGCAGAGAGAATCTGTTGAAGGCTTGCTTAGAAGTGAAAACATGACAGAAGACTACTGAGTTATCAGGTGAGTGCAGAATAGGAGGGTGAGATCCGTTAAATTATAAGGAAATTACGTTTCAGATATGAAAAGCTGTTGCAGGTTTGGTGGAAATGGCAGTTGATTTTACACCACAGAGAGTGTTAATGATGAAAGAGCTGAAGCTTTGATTATTACTGGCAGCTACTGATGAGTGCATACCAGGCAAAGCAGCTGCTGTACTGTTAATGTGATGTGTGACTAAACTCACATAATTTCCCAAATATCATCAAGTTGAAATAAGGTTGTGTTGGCATTATTAATGTTGAAAAGAAAAAAATGTTAAAGGGTTTCTTTTTCCTATTGTGAAATAACTATAGCAAAGATGGCTATCTTAATCTAACTTTTGCTGAATAGCTATTTCAGAAAATATTGTTTAATTTATCAGGACAGCATAATGCAGAAAAAACAGAGAAGTAAAAATGATAAGGATGGAGAAATAAACGTGTTGCATGATTGCACTTCTTACAAAATAGCATGATAAGTAAAAACATCGTAATTGCCATTTCAGAGTTACTGGTGAGGAACAGTTTAATATTTGTGCCTGTCTTGTCACTCGCTGCTATAATAAGTAACTTCAGTGAAAATGTTATGAAAGACCTGCTAGCTCCATCCAGAGGGAAATTAGTTATTTTAATCAGGGCCTCTGCATGTCACTGCAATAATGAGGCACATCTACTGAATTTCAACTCAATCGTCACATGTTTGAAGTGTCAATGTTTTAGGCAAGTAAAATATTGTGTTTATTCTAATGATCTTTATACTGTATTTTAACGGTGCTCTTTGTGACTGTCTTTTGCATTGAACTTCATTGTTTTTTTCATTCTTCATCATCATCCAAGATCGAACAAGATGATAGTAATCTCTGCTATTTCCATTCCTACCTTCTGAACATAGACTTCACCTACGGTGTAATTAATAGTTCTGTGTTAAGGAACTGCAGCTGGAGCTCGATGAACTCCGGGTGATTTGGGAGGCTGAAGGGTTGATTGACAGGAGATGCAGGAAGGTGGTTACTCCCAAAGTGCAGGACATAGGTAACTGGTTGACCATAAGGAAAGGCAACAAGCAGATAGTGCACGGACCCCTGTGGCCATTCCCCCCAGTAACAGCAATAGCACTTTTGATACCTTTGGCAGGGATGACCTAGCAGAGGAAAACACAACAGTCATGTCTCTAGCACTGAGCTTGGCACTATGACTCAGAGGGGAAGCCGGGAGAAGAGAGAGCAGTAGTTACAGAAGATTCATTGGTTAGGGGAACAGATAGGAGGTTTTGCGGAAGAGAACAGGTTTCCTGTATGGTTATGTTGCCTCTCTGGAGCCAGGATTGGGGATATCTCGAATCAAGTTTATGGCATTCTTAAGTGGAGGGTGAGCAGCTAGAGGTCGTGCTCCGCATTGATACTAGCAGTATAGACTGGAAAGGAGATGAGTCCTGCAAAGCAGTTCAGGAAATTAGGTGCTAAGTTAAAGGAGAGGACCTCCTGGCTGTGATCTCAAGATTCCTACCAATGCCACGTTCTAGTGCGGCTACACATAAGGAAGATAATACAGTTTAATATGTGGCTAAGGAGATGGTGCAGGAGGAAGGGCTTCAGATTTTTGGATCATTGGGCTCTCTTCCAGGAAAGGTGGGACTTGAACAGATGTGATGGTTTGCACCTGAACTGGAGGGGGATTAATATCTTTGCAGGAAGGTTTATTTGTGCCGCTTCAATTGGGTTTAAACTAGAGTTCGTAGAACATAGAAACCTACAGCACATTACAAGCCCTTCGGCCCACAATGATGTGCCAACCATGTAACCTACTCTAGAAACTGCCTAGAATTACCCCGTTGCATAGCCCTCTATTTTTCTAAGCTCCATGTACCTATCTAAGAGTCTCTTAAAAGACTCTACCACCACCACTAGCAATGCATTCCACACACCCATCACTCGCTGTGTTAAAAACTTAACTCTGACATCCGCTCTGTAGCTACTTCCAAGCACCCTAAAACTATGCCCCTTTGTGTTAGCCATTTCAGTCCTGGGAAAAAGCCTCTGGCTATTCGCATGATCAATGCCTCTCATCATCTTAGACACCTCTATCAGGTCAGAGTTATAGGGGGATGGAGACCAGAATACAAAGGTGGATAGTGTTGTAGTTGCGAAAAAAAAATGATGTTAAGCCTACATAAAAATATAGGATCTGTCTGGCTGCTCATCTTTTTTTTCCAGCCCAAAAAGTCGGCTGAATGCTCTTTTGCATAGATGCTGCCTGGCCTGCTGAGTTCCTCCTGCATTTGGTCTATATTGCTTTGATTTCCAGCACCTGCAGATTTCCTCATGTTAGGAACTGAATAGTTGGTCATGGTGGGAAGAATGTTCTCAGTTGCATTCATTTCAATGCAGGGAGTATTGTAGGTAAGGCGAATGAGCTTGGAACATGGATCAGTATTATAATATTGCACCCATTGGTTGCAAGAGGGCCAGGACGGGCAGCTCAGTGTTCCAGGGTTCTGTTGTCTTTGCCATGATAGAGGGGTAGATATTAAAGGGGAAGGGTGGCATGACTAGTCAGGGAAAATGTCATGACAGTGCTCAAATAGAACAGACTGCAGGGCTTGACTACTAAGGCTATATGAGTGGAAATGAGGAACAAGAAAGGGATGATGATATTAAAGGGATTATATCGTGGTGAAAGTTTGGTCCATGATTTGGCTCATTTAACTCAACTGCTGTTCTTATTGCGATAAGACAGACACAATAACTAAGGGAGAGAACCCACTCAGGGGAGGTGATTATCACACACCCTGGTTACAGTCAGGGTGACCTACAAACACGCAAGTGAATAACTATATCCCAAGCAAAAATGTAACAATAAATGAACTTGAACATCCCAGCATAACCCCACAAACACATTTTATAACGAGAACAATAAATTGCACTGGCTGCCAGGAATGCTGGGGTGAGCTGTGACCACCACCCCCCCCCCATGTGCCACACTGCCCCCACCTGAGGGCTCAGCCATCCCCAGCAACCTCAGAGTACACAACAAAGTCTAAGAGCCCCGGTGGTGGTTGTCGCTGCCACCTGGGTGCTGGGGGGGGGCGGGGGGGGGGTGTCTGGAGCCCCCACAGGGGAGGCACTCTTTGGCGAGGCAAGAAGCAGGGTCCCCTCAGATATCACTTCCTTACTTCAGTCTTGCTGGCTCGGTGGTGGCCAAAAGCCCATTGAAACCTACCGACTGTTGAAAGAACTAGATAGAGTGGATGTGGAGAGGATGTTTGCTGTGGTGGAGCTATCCAGAACTAGAAGGCACAGCCTCAAAATTGAGGGGAAACCCTTTAGAACAGAGGTAAGGAGCAATTTTTTTTAGCCAGAGTGGTGAATCTGTGGAATGCTCTGCCACAGACTGCGGTGGAGGCCAAGTCCATGCATATATTTAAGGTGGAAATTAATCATTTCCTGATCGGTCAGGACATCAAAGGATATGGCAAGATGGTAGGCATATGGGATTGAATGGGATACATGATCAGCCATGATGGAGTGGTGGAGCAGACTCGATGGGCTGAATGGCCTAATTCTGTTCCCATTTCTTATGGTCTCATGGAAGTTGGTGAAGAAAGTTCAGTTGCTTGGCATTCAGGTTAAAGTAATAAATTTGATTTTACAATAGCTTTGTGGGAGAAGCGAGAGTGAGGAAGTAGACAGTTGCCTGTCTAACTGGAGGCCTTTAATTAGCTGTGTGCGACAGGGATTAGTAGTGAGTCCATTGTTGTTTGTCATCTATATCATTGATCTGGATGATAATGTAGTAAACTGGATCAGCAAATTTGAGATGACATCAAGATTAGGGGTGTAGTAGATGGTGAGGAAGACTTTAAAAGCTTGCAGCATGATCTTGACCAGCTGGAAAAATTGGTTGAAAAACAGCAGATGGAATTTACTGCAGACAAGTGTGTGGTATTGCACTCTGGGAGGATGAAGCAGGGCTGGAACTGCATAGTGAACGGCAGGACAATGAGAAGTGTGATAGAGCAGAGGGATCTGGGAATACAGATAGGTATTTCCTTGAAAGTGGCATCACAGGTAGACAGGGTCATAAAGAGAGCTTTTGGCCTTCATATATCAAAGTATTGAGTAACAGAGTTGGGATGTTCTGTTGAAGTTTTATAAGACGTTTGTGAAACCAAATTTAGAATATTGTTTGAAGCAACACACACAAAATGCTGGTGGAACGCAGCAGGCCAGGCAGCAACTATAGGAAGAAGTACAGTCAACGTTTCAGGCCAAGACCCTTCGTCAGGACTAACTGAAAGAAGAGGTAGTAAGAGATTCTATATATCTCTTACTATCTTCTATATATTGGTGAGGCCCGACACAGACTGGGAGACCACTTCGCTGAACGCTTACGCTCTGTCTGCCAGAGAAAGCAGGATCTCCCAGTGGTCACACATTTTAATTCCACGTCCTATTCCCATTCTGAGATGTCAATCCCTGGCCTCCTCTACTGTCAAGATGAAGCCACACTCAGGTTGGAGGAACAACACCTTATATTCCGTCTGGGTAGCCTCCAACCTGATGGCATGAACATTGATTTCTCTAACTTCCGTTAATGCCCCTCCTTCTGTTCTCACCCCATCACTTATTTATTTATTTATCCCCCTCCCCCTTTTCCTGTCTCTTTTTTCTCTCTCTGTCCCTCTCACAATCACTCCTTGCCTGCTCTCCATCTTCCTCTGGACTCCCCTCCCCCTTTCTTTCTCCCTAGGCCTCCCGTCCCATGATCCTCTCCCTTCTCCAGCCTCGTATCCCTTTTGCCAATCAACTTTCCAGCTCTTAGTTTCATTCCTCCCCTGCCTGTCTTCTCCTATCATTTCGGATCTCCCCCTCCTCCCTCCCACTTTCAAATCTCTTACTAACTCTTCTTTCAGTTAGTCCTGACGAAGGGTCTCGGCCCAAAACATCGACTGTACCTCTTCCTATAGATGCTGCCTGGCCTGCTGTGTTCCACCAGCATTTTGTGTGTGTTGCTTGAATTTCCAGCATCTGCAGATTTTCTTGTGCTATTGTTTGAAGTTCTGGTCATCTGTCTGCAAGAAAGGTATCAATAAGACTGAAAGAGTTCAGAGAAGTTTTACAGGAATGTTGCCGTGATTGAGGATCTGAGCTATAGGGAAAGGTTGAATAGGTTTGTTCTTTATTCCCTATGGAATAGGAGAAGGAGGAGAGGATTGATAGAGGTATACAAATTATGAGAGTATCGATTGGGTAGATACTAGCAGGCTTTTTTCCACTGAGGTTGGGTGAAGCTAGAACTAGAGGTCATTGGTTAAGGGTGAAAGTTAAAATATTAATGGGAAACACGAGACGGAGCTTCTTCACTCAGAGTGTAGAATTGTTGGATTATGTTGTGGATCTAGCTGTCCAACAATACGTTTTAGAGTTTCTGTTGGACTATCAGCACTACAATGGCCCAGAATAGACATTTAAGGACGGACAAACTGCATGATATCATGTCTACTATAAGCCTACTGACTCTCACAGCTATCTGGACTATTCCTCTTCTCACCCTGTCTCTTGCAAAAACACCATCCCCTTCTCGCAATTCCTCCATCTCCGCCGCATCTGCTCTCAGGATGAGGCTTTTCATTCTAGGACAAGGGAGATGTCTTCCTTTTTTAAAGAAAGGGGCTTATCTTCCTCCACTATCAACTCTGCTCTTAAACGCATCTCCCCCATTTCACGTACATCTGCTCTCACTCCATCCTCCCGCCACCCCACTAGGAATAGGGTTCCCCTGGTCCTCACCTACCACCCCACCAGCCTCCGGGTCTAACATATTATTCTCCGTAACTTCCGCCACCTCCAACGGGATCCCACCACTAAGCACATCTTTCCCTCCCCCCCCCTCTGCATTCTGCAGGGATCACTCCCTACACAACTCCCTTGTCCATTCGTCCCCCCCATCCCTCCCCACTGATCTCCCTCCTGGCACTTATCCGTGTAAGCGGAACAAGTGCTACACATGCCCTTACACTTCCTCCCTTACCACCATTCAGGACCCCAAACAGTCCTTCCAGGTGAGGCAACACTTCACCTGTGAGTCGGCTGGGGTGATATACTGCGTCCGGTGCTCCCGATGTGGCCTTTTATATATTGGCGAGACCCGACGCAGACTGGGAGACCGCTTTGCTGAACATCTACGCTCTGTCCGCCAGAGAAAGCAGGATCTCCCAATGGCCACACATTTTAATTCCACATCCCATTCCCATTCTGACATGTCTATCCACGGCCTCCTCTACTGTAAAGATGAAGCCACACTCAGGTTGGAGGAACAACACCTTATATTCCGTCTGGGTAGCCTCCAACCTGATGGCATGAACATCGACTTCTCTAACTTCTGCTAATGCCCCACCTCCCCCCGTACCCCATCTGTTACTTATTTTTATACACACATTCTTTCTCTCTCTCTCTCCTTTTTCTCCCTCTGTCCCTCTGAATATACCCCTTGCCCATCCTCTGGGTCCCCCCACCACCTCGTTGTCTTTCTTCCCGGACCTCCTGTCCCATGATCCTCTCGTATCCCTTTTGCCTATCACCTGTCCAGCTCTTGGCTCCATCCCTCCCCTTCCTGTCTTCTCCTATCATTTTGGATCTCCCCCTCCCCCTCCAACTTTCAAATCCCTTACTCAGTCTTCCTTCAGTTAGTCCACAAAGGGTCTCGGCCTGAAACGTCGACTGCACCTCTTCCTAGAGATGCTGCCTGGCCTGCTGCGTTCACCAGCAACTTTTATGTGTATACTTGTATCACCTTGGCATGGCTGAGGTAAAAGTTATCCTATTCAGCTTCCATTGGAAAACCTGCACCTTCAACCTCAGCCCTTTCAGTCAGTGCACAGTTATTGACAGATTCTTTGGTGATTAGAAGTGAGCTGCAAGCACAAGATCCAGTTTATATTCTATATAATCTACAGAGTGGTACCTCATCAAATCTGTTGCTAAGACCACTTCCACAGCCGGAATGTAACTAACTTTTGGCCGCTAGCTGACTCTAGGCATTTAAAGCTTCATCTGCACCTCAAAAGTTCATTATTCCAAATGTTTACAAAGCCCAGGCACAAAGTATCATGGAGTATGCCTGCTTATCATGGATGAATGCCTCACAGAGTGTCCTCAGCCAGTTCGATTCCATTCAAAGAAAGGCTCTCAGGATTATAGGTGTAGATGAAGCCACAGCTCATGAGAAGCTAGCCATCAGTAGCTTACACCACAGACGACAGATTGCTGCAGCTACTGTGTTAAACAAAATGCACACCAGCCACAGCCCTGCAGATCTTCCTGCCATGCTGCCTTCATCTCATGAGAGAGGGCGCACCACACGATCAAGTTTATCTATGCCTGCTCATGCTGTTTCTATGCCTGTTGCGAGAACCTACACACTGGATAGAAGCTTCCTTCACTGTGCCATCAGAATTTGGAACAGCCTTCCAGATGCTGTGGTTGGAAACATCTGCGACGATGGGGTCCAAGCCTTCAAGAGTTGAGTGCACAAACACCTATCATCTCTGGGAGGGAAGTCACATGCTTCTTCATAAGCTGTCATGAAGGGGACCTGGCTGGACTTTAGTTCTTAAACTGCTGGAGAACAGTGCCGAAAGAACAGGTGCTGTTTTCTCCCGGTAGGGATTAGTTTTTAGTTCCAAGTGCTCCTGCCACATTTTGTCACTTTATCCTTCATCTCTTTGAATTATGGAAGACATGTGTATAAATGTCTCTCTCCTGCAGACTTCATCATGGTCATCATGACTCCAGTATTTCTACTATTTTTTAATGTTTCATAATTGTACATATGATTTTTTGTGTTCTATCGATGAGCTGCAATGAACCATCTGATTGGCCTATCAGAGTTCTCTTTGGGAACTAGTTGACTTGATCAGCATTTCTGATCTGGCTATTGTTCACGATTGCACTTAATGGAAAAAAATGTTTTCTCACTATTTTCGCAGATTTCACTTGCCTCACATATGCATACCAGTCTTGGCCTCAGCAACCACTTGTCTTGAAATCCTTTTCTGACCTCACTATATTCTTGTACAGTTATAGTCCTTCACCGCCTCCTGCTAGACCTTACCTTTTATTCTTCCAGTCTGATAGACCATGCAGTTCCACCTTCCTGGTACTCCCCCACTCACAAATCTACTTCAAGCCCCTTCCCAGTCACCTAAAAATAAAGATTTTATCCATTATATGATTGAAACAACTTCTACCTTCAAGCATTTAAATACATCTTGCGTGCCTATCTCTTTTACATCTTATCTCCTGTCACCCAACAATTATCTATTGCTGCTCCAGAAAAATAGTAATATCTCATGTAGTTTTTTTGCATGAAGGACTCAATGCTTAGGTAAGTTATTTTTAACTCCTGTGACTTCAAAACCTTTCCAGATGTTATGGTTGGATTTAGCGCATTGATTAGTTTGTAGATCAGATGTGTTGCTGTTTTAAGAAATATTCTCCTGTTCCTCTCTTCCTACTGGAAACACATTTACCACATGACACTGCCAGCTGGTTTTGCATTCTCTCGAGCATTTCCACCCAAAGCTCATTATAGTTATCAATTACTTATCTGACTTAAATAATTTAATTCAGTTCTCTCCCGTGGTAGGCCATTCCTCCATTGAACTAAATGCTTTATGATGGCCATCACTGAATCGTGGCTGAAGGATGGTTGTAGTTGGAAGCTGAATGTCCAAAGTTACACGTTATATCAGAGGGATAGGAAGGTAGCAGAGGGGGTGGTGCGGCTCTACTGGTAAAGAATGGCATTAAATCAGTAGAAAAGTTTGACATAGGATCGGAAGATGTTGAATTCTTGTGGGTTGAATTAATAAACTGCAAGGGTAAAAGGACGTTGATGGCAGTTATATACAAGCCTCTCAACAGTGACCGGGAGGTGGACCACAGGTTACAACCGGAAACAGAAAAGGTGAGTGAAAAGGGCAGTGCTGTGGTAGTCATGGGAGATTTTAATATGCAATTTGATTGGGAAGATCAGGTTGGTAATGGATCTCAAGAGAGTGAGTTTGTTGAATGCCTAAGAGATGGCTTTCTAGAGCAGTTTGTCGTTGAGCCTGGGGGATCAGCTCCCAGGTAATCGTGGTTGAAACTAAGAAGACCTCAAAAATTCTTGAAACCATGAAGTACGTGGAAGAAGCAATATGGACTTTTAGATAGCTTCTTGCGATTTGTATTAGAATGGGAGAAGAAAATAGGATCATCTCTATTATCAAAGCATTAAGGCCAAATTCCCAGTTAGTTTATAACATGACCAAGAGGAGCAGAAGAACACTTGAGAAGTTTCTAAACATGTTGATGCGATGTGTTGTTAAATCAACTCCATGTGATGTTAAATCAACTGTTAGGCCCCTCCTGTGTTGTATTTTACTTTCCAGAATTAGATGGCAAGCATTGTGTAGCCATGACAGAAACTAATTGCACACTTTCAATTGTTTCTTAAGCTAAATGTGATATAACCTAAATATAACTCTTTAGATGGAAGCCACTACTCACACGGAGTCTGATTTCCATGATTTAAGTTTTGCAAAGCAATTTTGTGCAAGTTAAACCTTTATAAGTGGAGATTTAAAGAGATATGTTTGAAGATTAACTTCAAAGATTCAAAGTCAAAGATTCAACTTGCATTTATTATCAAAGTATGTATAAATCATACAACCTTGAGGTTTGTCTGCTCACAGGTAGCCACAAAGCAAGAAACCCAAAAAAAAACATTTAAAACAGAAGACTAACATCCAATGCACAGAGGAAGAGGAAAAAAATAGAGATGATACAAATAATAGAAGCAAGCAACAGCATTCCAAACCAAATTGAGTCCGTAGACCCCGAATCCCCAGAGCATCTGGAATAGGCCCAAAGCCTAGGTCTCAGTTCATCATGTAGTGGGGCAAATTGCTGTGAAGCTTGCAGACATGAAACGCGTAACAGCAGGTGCAGTCTCAGTCTCAGCCTCAGGTGTGAATGTCGCGGGAGAGAGTAAATGAAATCAGCACAACCCTCGCCAAGGGTCCCCTCACCCTGCCTTTCCAGTCTATCTGGACCGGCACTTAACTTGTCCAACAAAAGATCATGCCTCGATTAGGACCCGGGCCCCGCCACAGCGAAACGCTCCAGGCCTAGACCTTGTCACCCAGTGATTTGTCTGGGCCTAGACTGCCCCCCATCCCAAAGCTGTTCTCGACCTCCAAGTCTGCTCGTCGCTTAGAGCAATCCAACTTTGCACCTGGTTTAGGTGGACAGGCATCAAAACTCATCCACCTCGACTCCTCTCTGAATCACTCATTCCAACTCCATCTCCGACAGCAACACCATCTCCATCTCAAACACGTTACACTTGGACTTTGCAACACACCAGCACAGCTCATCTCTCGAGTCAACTTCGCCTCCGCTCACCTCATTGTTTGTGGTGATAATTTACCACAATTTACCTCATAAAAAATATTATTTATGATCTTTTAGTCGTATTTCTTGCCTTTTGAACTATCAGTAAGCTGTCACACAATTTCAGTAGCTCCATCTTAAACCGGATGTTTAACCCCACTAAAAGAAATCTTTTGCAAATTGCTATGGGTGCAAAATGTAATTTAAATATAAAGAGAATAGAACCCGTAGAAATTTGTAACAATCATTAGCAATATACTGTGCATGGCAGCCAGGCTTGTGCATCTTAAAAAAACAACTATTTTTTAATATTGTAAAACCTCTTTTTTTAACCTGGAAGCAAGAATTATTTCTGGACTGTATCAGAAACAGGTATTGCCATCTTAACTAGCCTGATTTACCATCAGGTAATCAGGATTTAAGTAAACACATCTGTTAAGTCCAAGGGCAGACTGAAATTGTCCCAAGGGGATTTTCCTTATCAAGCAGAAGAAACATGGACTCTTTTACGGAGCTACAGAAACAAACCACTGACGTGACGTTTATATAATTGTTCAATATTTTACCTCGGTTGAGCTGAGATTATGCTGAAAACCCCGCATATTTTCATCATCTAGCATTCTTAGCATTCTTTACTATTAATCAATGAGATTTATTTGACAATTAGATTGGTTTACAGTATATTTCCTTGTGCAGGACTGCGAAGCTTTGGCACTGTGATAATTGAAACTGATTTTAAGATCACACGATAGAGTAACTGATTTTTTTTTATGGTTGTCCTTTTGACATAGTTTTCCTCTCTCACGGTAGCTGGTGCAAAAGCCAGTGTACTTTTATATGTAAATTGTATTCAGAATTATTAATGTCTTACAATCAATTGTATTAGTATTAACAACTAGCATTAGATGTTGGGCTTTTCCCCAGTGTGATTCAAACAACAGTGGGAGTTTCTAATAAATGTGTATCTTAAAATGGTCTAAAAATTAAGCTGGATCTTTTGGCTACTAGGGCAGTAATTAGCCATGCTATGAAACATTGAATTTTCTAGATTCAATTAAGATGGAACATGACTGTATATTTGGCAGACAGTTTTACTGATTTTAAGTCATTTTCATGTATTTGAAAATGGTTACTAAAGGGTGGTGGATTTCCATGGGTGGCAATTTCTCAAGTTATAACATATATATTGTTTCATAGAAACATAGAAAACCTACAGCACAATACAGGCCCTTCGGCCCACAAAGCTGTGCCGAACATG
Source organism: Mobula hypostoma (assembly GCF_963921235.1). Lineage (NCBI taxonomy): Eukaryota > Metazoa > Chordata > Chondrichthyes > Myliobatiformes > Myliobatidae > Mobula > Mobula hypostoma. The sequence continues at coordinate 182,725,329 of NC_086099.1, forward strand.
TCTGTACCTTAGAGCTACCTAGGTTTTACCCAAAGCCCTCTATTTTTCTAAGCTCTATGTGGCCATCCAGGAGTCTCTTAAAAGACCCTATCGTTTCCGCCTCCAACACCACCGCCGGCAGCCCATTCCACGCACTTACCACTCTCTGCCTAAAAAAACTTACCCCTGACATCTCTTCTGTACCTGCTACCAAGCACCTTAAAACTATGCCCTCTCGTGCTAGCCTTCTCAGCCCTGGGGAAAAGCCTCTGACTATCCATATGATCAATGCCTCTCATTATCTTGAACACCTCACATCCTCCATCACTCCAAGGAGAAAAGGCCGAGTTCACTCAACCTATTCTCATAAAATATGTGGCTTTAAGCTGGGGAAAAAGAAATGAAAACGTTGGAGTATTCTTGCAGGGTGGCAGATCAGCCAGAAATGTTGTCATCAAAAGTGTCCTTCGTTAAATGAGGAGGAGCTCTATTTATCTTGCTACGTGTCTTTCTTCTTTAATAAACTGAGTTTTCTTCTTTAATTTCCAAAGGAAAGCAATAGCAATAGCATTCAGGGAAATTTAATGTTCATTCTGGTCACATCAGACTGCACTACCCTTCTTTCAAAGAGTGCCCCATCGGGTCACCCAGTTGTCTAGTGCCTTATGAGAATAGGTTGAGTGAACTCGGCCTTTTTCCTTGGAGCAACAGAGGATGAGAGGTGACCTGATAGAGGTGTATAAGATGATGAGAGGCATTGATCATGTGGATAGTCAGAGACTTTTTCCCAGGGCTGAAATGGCTAGTACGAGAGGGTACAGCTTTAAGGTGCTTGGAAGTAGGTACAGTGAAGATGTCAGGGGTAAGTTTTTTACGCATAGAGTGATGTGTGTGTGGAACAGGCAGCCAGTAATGGTGGCAGAGGCAGATACTTTACTTTATTGTTGCCAAACAATTGATACTAGAGCGTACAATCATCACAGCGATATTTGATTCTGCGCTTTGCACTCCCTGGAGTACAAATCAATAGTAAATATTAAAAATTTAAATTATAAATCATAAATAGAAAATAGAAAAGGGAAAGTAAGGTAGTGCAAAAAAGCCGAGAGGCAGGCAGTAGTATATTTGGAGGGTACGGCCCAGATCTGGGTCAGGATCCATAAGCAGTCTTATCACAGTTGGAAAGAAGCTGTTCCCAAATCTGGCCATATGAGTCTTCAAGCTCCTGAGCCCTATACGATAGGGGCTTTTAAGAGACTCCTGGATAGGTACATGAAGCTCAGAAAAATAGAGGGCTATGGGTAACCCTAGCTAATTTCTAAGGTGGAGGACATGTTCGGCATGGCTTTGTAGGATGAAGGGCCTGTATTGTGCTGTGGGTTTTCTGTGTTTCTAGTGGAGGAGTCCATGGATGGATATATTGGAATAGGAATGGGAAGTGGAATTAAAATGGGTGGTTACTGGGAGATTCTTGAATGGTAGTGAGGGAGAAAGTGTAGAGGCAGGTGTCGCACTTGTTCTGCTTGCAAGGATAAGTGCCTACACGACTCCCTTGTCTATTTGTCTCTCCTGGCCCCAACCAGTCCTTCCAGGTGAGGCGACACTTCACCTGTGAGTCTGTTGGGGTCATATACTGTGTTTGGTGCTCCCAGTGTGGTCTCGTGTATATCGGTGAGACCCAGCGTAGATTGGAAGACCACTTCGCCAAGCATCTACAGTCCATCTGCCAGAACAAGCAGAATCTCCCAGTGGCCACGCATTTTAAATTCACTTCCCATTCCGATTCCGATATGTCCATCCATGGCCTCCTCCACTGTTGTGATAAGGCCACACTTAAGTTGGAGGAACAACACCTTATAATCCATTTGGGTAGCCTCCAACCTGATGGCATGATCATCAATTTCTCAAACTTCCAGTAATGCCCCCCCTTCACCATTTCCCATCCCCTTTTCCCCCTCTCATGTTATCAACTTGCTCGCTCATCACCTCCCTCTGGTGCTCCTCTTCCCCCCCCCCAATTTCTTTTTTCCATGCCCTTCTCTTTCACCAATCAACTTCCTACCTCTTTGTTTCATCCCTCCCCCTCCACATTTCACCTACCACCTGGTGTTCTCTCTCCCCTCCCCCCACCTTTCATATCTACTCCTCAGCTTTTTTTCTCCAGTCCTGACGAAAGGTTTCGGCCCAAAACGTGGACTGTGCTTTTTTCCATGGATGCTGCCTGGCCTGCTAAGTTCCTCCAGCATTTTGTGTGTGTTGCTCGGATTTCCAGCATCTGCAGATTTCCTCTTGTTTCTGCTTCGTAAGGATACTACTTCACTTTCCCAGTTTCTCTGTTTTTGTACTTTCTATTCAGACAAGGTCATCATCCATTCCAGTGTTTCCAGCATATCTTCATTTCCCTTCTACCATAGTTTAGATGGCTTTGTGGCTAAGTTTGCTGACGATACGAAGATAGGTGGAGGGGCTGGTAGTGCTGAGGAAACAGAGAGTATGCAGAGAGACTTGGATAGATTGGGAGAATGGGCAAAGAAGTGGCAAATGAACTACAATGTTGGAAGGTGTACGGTTATGCATTTTGGTAGAAGAAATAAACGGGCAGACAATTAATTAAATGGGGAGAGAATTCAAAGTTCTGAGATGCAACAGGACTTGGGAGTCCTCATGCAGGATACCCTTAAGGTTAACCTCCAGGTTGAGTCGGTGGTGAAGAAGACGAATGCAATGTCGGCATTCATTTCTAGAGGAATAGACTATAGGAGCAGGGATGTGATGTTGAGGCTCTATAAGGTGCTGGTAAGACCTCACTTGGAGTACTGTGTGCAGTTTTGGGCTCCTTATTTAAGAAAGGATGTGCTGACGTTGGAGAGGGTTCAGAGAAGATTCACTAGAATGATTCCGGGAATGAGAGGGTTAACATATGAGGAACATTTGACCGCTCTTGGACTGTACTCCTTGGAGTTTAGAAGAATGAGGGGGGACCTCATAGAAAGATTTCGAATGTTGAAAGGCATGGACAGAGTGGATGTGGCAAAGTTGTTTCCCATGGTGAGGGAGTCTAGTACGAGAGGTCATGACTTAATGATTGAAGGGCGCCTATTCAGAACAGAGATGCGAAGAAATTTTTTTAGCCAGAGAGTGGTGAATCTGTGGAATTTTTTGCCACGGATGGCAGTGAAGGTCAAGTCATTGGGTGCACTTAAGGCTGAGATTGATAGGTATCTGAGTAGCCAGGGCATCAAAGGTTATGGGGAGAAGGCGGGGGAGTGGGACTAATTGAGAGAATGGATTATTCATGATAAAATGGCAGAGCAGACTCAATGGGCTGAATGGCTGACTTCTGCTCCTTCGTCTTATGGTTTCTGTCCCTTTACATTTGATGATGTTCTTAATCTATTCAGTTCTAGTTTCTATACCACTGCTCTCACTCGTCTCCTCCCACTCTGAGTAACGACAGGTTTCCCAACCTTCTCATCAGCCTCCACATTCAACAAATCATCCTCTGTGATTTCCAGTACCTCCAACATATATGCTGCGTCCAGGCGCATATTTCGCTTTGGAGCCTTTCAACACTCTAAAGGGACCAGTCCAGCTGCAGGCGTTGCACACTCTCACTATACCCCACCATGCAGCAGCAGGAAATGAGACATTGGCGGTATCCAGAATTAGAGGGCACATCCTCAAAATTGAGGGGAGGCCCTTTAGAACAGAGGTAGAGAGGATTTTCTTTTAGCCAGAGGGTTGTAAATCTGTGGAATACTCTGACATAGACTGTGGTGGAGGTCAGGTCCATGTGTATTTCTAAGGTGGAAGTTGATCATTCCCTGAACGGATAGGGCATCAAAGGATATGGCAAGAAGGCAGATGTATGGGGTTGAGTGGATCCGGGATCAGCCATGATGGAATGGCAGAGCAGACTCGATGGGCTAAATGGCCTAATTCTGCTCCTATGCCTTATGGTCTTTTGGCCTTTCTACCTCTTCTCTTACCACTATGCAGAGCCTAAATGTTTCTTTCAAGTGGAGTGGTAACTCAAATGCATTTCATCCAATCTTGTGCACTGCACTGAGTGCTCGTAATGTGTTGTCTCTGTATTTGCAAACTCAAACTCAGGTCACTCAGATACATCCATTCTGTCTGCAAGCATTATACCAAAGTTTCCAATTGCCCATCATTCCCCCTTAGATTGCTCTACCTCTGGCCTGTTATTGTACTCCAACAAAGGCAACTTGAATCTATGGTACTTCAACTTCTGACCGAACGACCTTCCTTCCCCCCTTTCCAGAATTCACTGTTTTTTTCCTGTCTTCAGGTAATTTTAGATTTTCCTGACTTCCTATTTAGCCTTTCTCAGATGTAGCTTTGTGATTAGTCTTTAGCAACCTCTTGAGAGCTGATTTCATTATTTTGCCTCAAATCCTCCAACTAAACTTACCTTTTAAACTTACACTTCTTCCCAGCTTTCTCAGTAATTCATAATTTGAATTATCTCCAGCTTTTGCCAGATCTAAGGGAAGGTATTCAGCATGAAATATTAGTTCTGTCCCCTGCATAGTCAACTAGTGTATTTAGTAGTTACTGCTTTATCTCATCTTTCCAGCATGACCAATATTTTGCTATTAGTCTCTGTTTGTGCCGTTGGAGTCTGAGACTGAGGTAAATTTTATGACAGTCTAGAGCAGGGGTTCCCAACCTGGGGTCCACAGATCCCTTGGTTAATCGTCAGGGTCCATGGTATAAGAATGGCTGGGAACCCCTGGTCTGGAGCTATTTCACCTTCCCACAGAGAAGTGAAGTTGATGTGTCAGGGATGTAGAATACATGCCCCTCATGCAATTAATTGGGACCTAAAAGGGGTTATTGGATACTCTGCCATTAGCTGAAACACTAACTCTTCTTCACTACTTAGATGCTGCCTGATATGATGAGTAATATTAGCAATGTTGTATTACTTCTGATTTGCATCATCGGCGGTGTTTGGCTTTTTCACTGATCACTGTGAGTCTTGATCGGTAATTCCAGGCATACACTCTGTAAGTGAAGTAGGAAATTTCCCACTTCCCATCTTCTCTATTTCCTCCAGTTCACTATCCCACAGCCACTGTTTGCTTGAGGAATTTTTATCAATTGTTTTCTAAACAGATGCATTATATGGAAATGATTATTTTCAATTAATATTTTCTATACAACCAGGTGTTCCAATGGATTCGATCGTCATCGACAGGATTGGGTGGATAATGGCTGTCCTGATGAGGTATGAGGGTCTGAAGTAAAGCTGAGATGAATAATAAAACAATATTAAAATTATAATAGGATTTTCTTATATTCATTAAATCATTGTCATGAAAGCCATTGAGTGTAACACTACTAACTATATTGATGGCATTGAGAAAAAGGATGGATGGTTTTCAGCTATAAGATTAAGCTTATCTAATCCAATCAGACAGTTGAGCCCAGTGTTACATTATGATAAATGTTGTGTCCAGACAATCTTTCTAGTGGTAATTTTGTAGACTTAATAATGGCTCAGAGTTGTTGCTTCATGGGTGTAATTGGTTTCTACACTGCTGGAGATGAATCGCTTTTCTTTCTGCTAGTCTAATGATAAGACCTGTGACATCTCGCCTGGGGAAATGACTCAATCTTCTTCAGCTACGACAACAACGTCAACTACAAAACCCAGAACCTCAAGCACTACATCCACAACTGTAATCACATCTCGCCTTCCGACTTCCATCTTAACCACAGAAGGTATGTGGAAATCAAACGTAATTGCAAATCAATCACCAGTCATGGAACACAACACAATAATATCTTAAAATATTATTTGTAGAGCTTAAATATCAATTTTAAAGAATTTATTGTTGTGCAAATTTTGCTTTTGATTAGATATTATCTTAGTTTTAATAGATGGCTAGCAGAGGCTATTGAAGTTTTCCGGTTTAAATAACTATCATAATATGTGTGGTATCATGAAATGAGTCACAACAATTCACATTTCAATCAGTGAGGAAGTGTGGTTACAAAGACAAATGGGATTACATCTTCATGTTTACAACTGGGCCAATTGCCTTAACAGTTCTTGGCCAGAATTCAGATTCTGGAAGCAGGAATCTGGAAATTCATAATGAATGATAATATGCATCTACAAAGCTGTGTTTTCCATATTCAGTGAGTAACAGCACGAACAACATAATTCAGCTGTTAATTCATTATCAATTAAAACTTTTTCATAGTTACAGAGTAGTTTAGTTTAGAAAATTAAATCCATCTATAATTTGATCTATATGAACCACTGAAGAAAAAAGAATGCATATTTTTTGGCAATTACAGCTCTTCTTGAGGCTGGTTCTTTTCTACTTGCGCATATTTCCATGCAACTTTCAATAAAACTATTGATTGTTCTTGAGAAGCGGCTACATTAAACAATTCAGAAGGAGGACAATCCCTTCAGTCCTATTCCCTCTCTCAGTTTCTATAAGGAAGACATATAGCATATAACTAAAATTACATGTATTATGATTTGAATGAAAAATATTGAAAATAGATTTGACATAATGTAGGCGTCTGATTTTGTACAACATTTGTCCACAAAACCAAACAAATGCTTCAGTTTTTAGATTTCAGATAAAAGTTTCAGATGTAGATTTAGTTATCACACATACATGAGAACATACAGTGAAATGCAAAATTTGCATTAAGAGCCAAGATGTGCTACCTTACATTCTGGCGCCAACAGTGCATGCCCACAACATTCCACAGAACACGCAACAAAAACAGAACCAGACAACAGAGCAAAACAGCACTTTTCTCACCCTCCCACTCACACAGCTTCAACACCAGGCCTTCAACACCAGAACAGGCCAACGTTCCTTGTCCCCGGATTCTCAGACTCACGGATGGCAGGCCTTTATGATAGTTGACTGCAACAATTTGAATATTCAGCTGCTTGTAATTTGACTTGCTGAATTTGCGGTCAATTAAGGTTGTATATTATCAAGCTAATAAACCATCATAGTCATTATATGGCCGGAAAAGCACTTTCACACCAATAGTTTTCATGAGTTTGACTTCATCAAGCATAACTCACCCAATGGCACTCAAGTAGTACTGTTGGACATTTAGTATTGGAGTCATCAATGAGGAGGCTGTAGATGTGAGGCACAGGTTATACTTAAATTAAAACTCCATTTAATTATACTCCAATCACAAATAACTGAGCTGCACTTCACCTTGACACAATGCTGTTCCTTTCTGTAACTCAGCCACACATTGTGTTCATGGATTCCCAAGCTCATGAAGATTATGTGAGATCAGAATTTTATATCCAGGGATAGCGTCTCTACAAAACTGGCAAAGATTGAGGAAAGTTCTTCCTTCGGCATAATGCATTTGGTTAGAAGTATGAAGGAGAGAGGGCATTGTGTAGAAAATCAAATTTGAATTGATAAGAATTATTAATCCTTTTATTGCAAGATGATCCATGATGGGGCTTTGGGAGTGGCGGGTAAGATAATGAAAGATTGGAGGGTAAAATGCTTGCCGCACTGTTACTGCACAGTGATGGATGAGTTGGGAATGTCAGATGCTGGGTGGTCCCTCCATCTACAATGCACATATGAGGAGTGTGATGGAGTTGATGAATGCAGCTCCAACAACAGTGAGAATTTGACATCATTCAGGGAAAACCAGCATTAATACACCATCCAGACCAGAAAATAACTTCTCCCTCCACCATTTGCACACTGTGATGCATCTATCACAGTTATTCATCAAGTCTGCTTCAGCAATGCCTCTAAAATCTTTGACTTCTACCTTTGAGGAGAAATGAATGGCAAAAGCCCCATCTGTAGTTTCCCCTCTAGATTATCCTAACATGAAAATATAGTCCAATTTCTTCATTGTAACTGAGTCTGACTCCTGGATCTCTCCAGCTGGCAACATTTCAAGAATAGCTTCATCGAAAGGTTTGTAGTATTTCAAGATTAATCAGAGATGTAAAATGAATCCTAGTCTTAGTAACAATGTCCCTATCTTATTAAAGAATTTTTTAAAGATGCTTTGTTATATACTATTGACCTGTCAGAAAATATTTCTTCCAAATTGAGCGTTAATACAGCATCAGATTTGTCAGTAACTATATTTAAATGGGTTTTATTCTGATTAGAAACAAACTTTAATCATAGATTGGAAATAATTTAGATGAGGTAATATTTTATTGGTTATCTTTCCTTTGAAAATGTACATTGGTACCCTAGGCAAGTACTATTTGGGTTTTGATTTGTGTACCACTTAATAGGTCAATATTCTAGAATCCGAGACATGTAATAGCTGTTTCTAACTCTTTTAAAATACATCTTATTAATCCTCTTACAGATGATACAAAGATTGCTCTGCATCTGAGAGACAATGGAGGTGAGTGTTGTATTTTTATGAATGTATGTGTTCATTTTCCAGTTGAATCGATTTAACACACCCTATGGCATTTAGCCAAGATTTCAATATGGATTTGATGACAAATAGGACATTGCTTTTTGCAGGAATCATTTCTAAATAGATTGTACTTTAAGAGACATTTGTCTGTGTTTCATGCTTGTCAAGACTCAGTCTAAAGCTGCAATAAAAACTGACTTCAGAATGGAGACTGATGCCCATATCTGGTGTACGGTGTCCATACTTGTTATCAGAGTTACACATCAAGTATATTGGATGTGAAAATATCAAAGCAGTTTTATTGATTTTGTTTTGATTTTGGATATTTTACATCTTGTAATGCCACAGTTTCTGCAGCAATTTGTATGAGTGATTAAGAAGGCAAATAGTATGTTTATTTCTAGTTCAATAGTAAGATATTGCTCTAATTGCACTCCTGCTGGGCTCTGAGCTGTGGTGAATCCTACCTAGGCCACAAAAGGATGACATTCCTGGAGAAAACACCAAAGCTCTCCTGAAATTCTTCTGATGTTGTAAAGGTTAAAACATCTGGTCTCTTCTCTTTGGGACAATGCAAAGGTGTAGCTAGCACAAAGATGCTGCCTCCCAGTTGAAGAGACCTAGATTCATTGGTGACCTCAGGTGCTGTCTACATGGAGTTTGACTTTATTCCAGTGATCATGTGGATTTGTCTTGTTTTCAAACACATTCCAACGATGGGTTAATTGGTGGGTTAATTGGCATGGTAAGTTGACCCGAGTATTCTGGAATGCTAGGTTTGAAGAGAAATTAAGTAGTTCGACCAATATTTTCCTGCAATTAGAAGAAAGATGATTTCACTGAAATGAGGAAAGTTCTCAATGGGGCTGATAGAGTCAATGCAGAATTGACATTTGCTTTGTCTGAGTTGTCCAAAGCCAGGATTTTCAAGGTAAAATGTGGGCCATTCAGAGGAAAAATTCCTTCACATACAAACTACTGAATCCTTAGAACTCCCCAGTGGATGTCACGGAGTATATGCAACACAGAGACCTGTTGCATTTTAAGCAATATGGGAATTAACATACCATAAGTCAGTTATGACCTATTGTAGAAACTGTCAAATTTCAAAGAGCAAATGGAGAAGACTGAAATGTCTACTTCCAAATTTATTATAAGGAGGCCACTTTGGGGTGCTGCTAAATAGTGTAAAAATATCACTTTTTTGTCAGCTACTTTATATATTCTGTTGACACAGATATCTGACCAACAATTACAAAGTCTGAAGGGATGAGTTGTTCCATATTTTATGCTTCATCCCCTTAAGTAACACTGAGCTCTCAGTGCTCTGTTCTTTTGATCTCCCCTTAGGACTCTCTCTGCATAAATAGACCAGCCTACTATGGGAAACCCTGTGAAATTATCTTTGCATGATGTCAGTGAAAACTAATAACAATCTCTACTTTTCCCAGGCTCGTTGCCAGAACTGCAGAATCTCTCCTGTTATGATGAAAACTCCTTGCACTTAAGTTAGACTCAATTACTGTCCATAACCTAATGTAAGCTTGAGTTTTCATTTAATTGATCTAGCAGTTTACCTTGTAATTCTGTTCTATTTCAAACTGGAAGAAAATCCCATAGACTTTATGCAATTCTTATTTGTTACAGCAATATACTTACATTGAAAGTTCATTTCTAAAAATTGCAGGCTTCTTCCAGCTGAGACCCACATTAATAAATCCAGATAATCTAAGGTCATCTTTACACCAGGCTCAGGCTGGACACCTATTTGCAAATTAAAAGGATAAGACTAATGTATATCCTTAATATGTCTCTGGGACCTCTCTGAAGCTTGGTCTAACCAATCTTGTCAAGTGGAGCTGCAACTGTTCTGACCAACATTCCATCAGGCCCTAAGGGGGGGGGGGGTGAAATAAACCATTTCACAAGTAGATCTATAGTTCCTGAAAAAGTTAGTTTAATGCTAGAGAGGTTATTCCAGTATTTTTCATGAAATTCATTACTTATTCTGGTAAAATGGACACTTACACCAGATTTCAACTGAAGCCGATCAAAGGCAGGAAGGAGGAATCTACCATGGAAGGAAGTAAGCTTCTGGGACATCTTCCTTATCTAGGTGAGTGTAGGAGAATATCCATTCAAGCCAGCCCCATCCACCACCTATATATAAAAGTCTAGAAGGTGAACCCAATGGAAACTAAGCTCCCAACCAAATCCTCAGGCCTTTTCTTCAGAAATCTAGTTTAATCTTTCTATGGCCAGGAATTTTTGGACCCATGTGTACTTACTAAAAAAGTACTTCACATTATCGCTGTAGAAAGAGATCCTCATTCATACTGTTAGATTCTCCCAAAGATATTGACAATTACCCTGCTTATTTTCACTTTAGCTTTTGAAGACAACTAAGATTTACATTTATTGTGCATGTTTGCTTTTCTGAGGATGTTCTTGAAGCAATTGAATAGTATGTTGATCCTCGAGAACACGACCTGTTAGAGTGTAGCTGGATCCTATTGATGCTATGCAAGGCATGCATAGTATATTTCCTTCCCTAAAGGAGACTAGTGAGTTTTTACGGCTGGGCATATTGTGCATTGGAGAATCATTATTGATTTTGTTTCTTCAAAAGTGAGTGCACAGCTTCACTTTGAACAGATGCCGGTTCAGTCTGGAAACTTGTGCATCTTCTTGCAGTGTGTCATATGTTAGGACCAGAAGGGGGCCTGACTTCAGCATCGATTCCTTGAGCTTTTTCATTACATCTGAAGCATACATGCTAGCTGAGAAACTAAAAAAAATTCATCTTCAGAAAGCCTCAAGAAATTGATACGAGAACAAATAATTATGTGTGCTCTGTCATGGAAGCTTTTGGTGTACAATTCCTTCTACAGCTTGCAGGAGAAAGATCAAAAGTATAAATAAGGAAGGAACAAAATGGTTCTGCTTTTCCAGCAAGGTGACCTTAAAACAATAATTAAATTTTGTTTGCAATGACTTCAGGAATTCTGTTGCATTTTAACCATTCTTTCAATTAATTTACAAGATAATCAGAGAATTACAGAGCCATTGAGCTATAAAGTGGGCTCCTCAGTCAAACGTATCCATGCAGACCAGGTTACCTAACTGAGCTAATCCCATTTGCCTGTTTTTAGCCCATAACCCTCTCAACATTTCCTATCCATGTACCTGACCAAATACTGCATGTTTTAAATGCCCATTAAATGCCCCATTCCATGTCTTCTGGCAGCTTGATCCATATTTGCATCATCTTCTGTGTGAAAAAGTTGTCCCTCAAGTCTTTTTTTAAATCTTTTCCCTCTCACTTTAAACCTATGCCCTCAAGTTTGGCACTTCTCAGTTCTGGAAATAGACTGTGACTACTCACTTTCTCTGCTCCTCTCTAGATTTTATAAACCTCTATAAGGTCGCACCTCAACCTGCAGTGCTTCAGGAAAAAAAAGGCATAGCCTATCCAGCCTCTCCTTATAACCTATTCTTAGTAGCTTTCTTGTAACTCTCATTTGCTGTCTTTCCAGATGAAGACAAATGTGACAAACTCTTTATTTTCTTTTTCTGTTTCATATAATTTATGTGCCGTATAACTGATATTCTGTGTGTTGTCTGAACCTACAATCCTGTAAGCAAGTTGTTCATTGTATCAATATCTCACCATTCTTGTGAATAATGCGGGGTACTCGGGTTGGCACTCTTAAGGAATTATGTATCTGCATCCTCTGTTCTACAACACTCCCCATGGCCCTTCCATTTACTTATAAAGGTAAGTATGAAAATGATTGTTACTGAGCACCAGCCCCTTAGACAGAATGGATTAGTGCCTAGAACAGAGCAAGGAGGTATATCACTGTCATGTACAAAACATTTATATAAAATTTGTACAGTAAGTTGATACACTGGCCAACGATGTCAAATGGCTCTGACAAGCAAACGCTGTTTTCAGTACTACACTTTGTCCTGGATTATTTATCACTAAGGAACTTCCATCGAAAAACTTTAATTGAATATGTTCCACTTCCAAATGGAATTGTGTTATTTGCTTGTCATTCCTTTTGTAGTTGTAAGATAGTGGTCTCTACTTGAGTTAATTAATTCTAATCAGATGCAATTGAGTCATTTTAGAAAAAAATCAGCCAACAAAAAGTGCACAGCTCAACAGTAAATTCTTTTCTCAGCAAAGAAAATCCTATTTAAAACATGATATGAAACATATCTCTATGAACATTTTCACTAAAATGTTGTTCTAGTTGTGGCAGTTAGTCCTAGAAATGTTTTTGTTTGCACAGTGAGAGTAGACAGCATCATTGGGGATGCTAACCTTGAAGGGCTTAAGAGGTATTGATAATGAAAAGCTTCAGCCTTAGCTAAAAGTGTGTATTCCAGCCTCTAAATCAGAACACTATGTGTAATAAGCACATATCAAAGGCTTGAGTACCTAAGCAAAGGGAGTGTTGTGCTTTACAGACAAAATGCTGATCTACAATCTTTGATGGAGAGAAAGTATCATAAAATAAAATCTAGAAAAATATGCAAATATAACCCATTAAATAGTTTACAAGACTATCCAAAGGTTAAATTTTCAGATAGTGTCCAAATGATCTTTTCAATATCATAGAGTTATTGCAGAATTGATCTTAAAGGCAGCAGCAAAGTATGTAGGAATACCGGTTTTGTAGAATTTATTCAGTTTACCTTAGGTGTAATATAACTATTGGGTTCAAATAGCAGATGCTGGAGATGTAAAAAAAGACTGAGAATTCTGAAAATGCCTAGCAGGTCGGGAACACAGTGGAGGGAGAATCGGAGCTGACATCTCAGGTCTGCTTGCTGCACATTATCAGGATTGCTCAGGGTAAGGCTGCAAATGCACTGTTCTTCACAAAATCACCGGTTTTGAGTGGGAGTGGGTTTTGCATGAATTTGGAAGGCAAAAGTAAAATAAAGATTGGCTGATATGAACAATTTGTGGCCCAGATTGTTTTTAGTTCATAGGGCCTCATTTGCATCCACCCAAGCAGCTCTGTCAGAAACTGTCGGGGGGAGGAAGACAGACAGCCAGCTTCAGACTGGTTAATAATTATGGGCTTGTAAACCACCTACTGGTATCAATATAAGATACTGCATTTAGGCAAGCAGGGGGAGACTGAAGCATTTTATGAGTAGGAAGTTGATGGAGACACTGTTACACACACAGAGCTGTTGCAAACCGTTGCTTTATGCCAGTTAGATTTGAAAAAAAGTATTGCTGATGGTCCAGTCTGCTCGCTAGGATCTAATTATTTAGTTCAGTGAATATGAGAGGTGACTGGTGTATACAGCCATGTGGCTGGAAGGCGGTAGAATTGTTTCAGTTTATAAGAGTAGCCCATAATAGCCGTATTGGATAAAACCTCTAGGGTAATTGAAAAGCATTGTGTTTTTCTGTCATAACAAGAGTTCTCATGAAATGAACTCCTAATAACTCTGTAATTATTTTGGATGAATATGCAATATCTTTCCAAAGTTATTGATAAGTTGTTGGATCATGTAGAGTAATTATTCATAGACTTGAGGTAATTTAAGATTAGTTCTGTGTATCAACTGGAATATTGATCTAGCTGCTGTGGGCCAAACATTTGGATAATAATTGTTTAGCAGGCAGTGGGACAAACTGTGTGCTGTTTATTCTGCTGACTGTTCATGTGATGAAATTGTCTCATCTTTTGCTGTGCTGAACTTCCACACTCAAGCATCCCAATCTCTGGTGCCCAAATCACCTCACTGCCCTTGATCTTTGGTCCAGTAATAGCATAGTTCTAAAATCTCTCTGCAGTGTAATCTCCTTCAGAACTAGTACCCTCTGAGATCTTTACACTACTTCAGCTTGGTTTCTTGTGAATTTTTATTTCAATTGGCATACTGATAGCCTCTAGTTGAGTGTTGTCTCGGCTTTGAAATTATTTCTCTGAACCTTTACCCTGTCAGTTTCTCTCCCCACAGTTAAGTCTTTATACAATTACGCAATGCTTTCATCAGGATCCCAAAGCCCTGTAAAAATCTTCAAGTTACAAAAGTTATGGTGGCTGTGATGCTTATTTAGATTAATTAAAGTAATCCCAGATCTTGGACTAGGTCCTTTCTACGAGGCTTATTGTTCTGAGTGAAACCATTAGTTATGGGTGTGATAACATCACTTTTGTCACAATTGTACAGAGTGACATCATAGCTGGAATAGTGCACATAGCTTTGATCCCTTTACCCAGAAAATGATAGGATTTGAAACAGGCCAAAAGGAGGTTCACCAGGCTAATTCCAGGGATGAGGGAGTTATCCTGAAAGAGAGGCTAGACAGTTTGTGTCTGTACTCTTTGGGGTTTAGATCTTCTTCAAACACTTAACGTCATAAGGGTTTCTGACAGGGTAAATATTGAAATGTTTTCACTCATTGGAGTTTTGAACAATGGAACGTAGTTATAAGAAAAGGGGCTGGTCATCCAAAACTGAAAATGCTCATGTCAGATGGTGGAATTTGTGCCACTAAGCATGGTGAGACCAGGTCATTAGATTTTAAGGTGGAGATAGATAAATATTTGGAGGATTGAGGCACTGGAGTTAATGGGAAACTGGAACAGAAGAGGAGATGATGCCAGCTCATATCAGCCCTGATCCCATTGAATGACAAAGGCAGACGAGTGTCTTGGTGGCCTTGTGTTCTTTCCAACTTCCAGCATGTTGAATTTCATGCAGGGGATATTGAACATCTTGCTCTTATTTCTGTAATAGCAACTGTCACCTACCCCGCAGCAGGGCCATGTTTGATTGAGTTGTTTCCTTGGTAAGATCACTATCTAAAGGTTCACTCACAACCTCTGCAGGCTGCTGCTCAAAACCCCGACCTCAACCTCCACTTAATCACCTCCACTGCCTCATAGTGTCTGCATCGTCCATGACTGAGAGCTTGGATGACATTGCCCATACACAAAGGAATTTGCTTCTACCAGAACTTCCACATCTCTATCTAAGAGTCTTACTCTCTCTGTGATACATTATAAAACACAAAGGACCTGCTGTGTGTGTGTGTTTGCTTGCTGGACAATGTGTCAATAGAGTGGGAATGAGTTTGATGTTATCGTTCCAGGAGCCAACATAAACTCATATGACTTCTCTGTGTAGTAAGAGGCTTTAGCAAATAAACAGCACCTGGTATTCAAACATAATGTGATGAGTTTTAACTACTAACAATTTAATATAATGCTAGACCCACTGCCTCTGGACTCAACATGCCTCAGTGTTCTGTCATCTGCAATATCAGAGTGCATGTAAAACCTAACATTTTCACAAATCCTTAAATTTTATGTGAAAAGTTGTGTATAGTGAAGCAATATAGTGAAAGCAATATGGTGAAGCTTGGAATTGATAAAAAAGCAAAAATGCTCTAAATCAGATTTTCTACAGTAGAATATACATCAAAAGCTTTTCACACTTACAATGAAAGGTAATGTACTTTCACTAAACACTGCAGTGTATTTGCTTTGCTAATTGTTCTAACTCAGCAGCTAAGTCTAAAGCAAATCCAGAATTAGAAACAGTGCTCTCTATATTGATATTGTTAATAGGCATCCGTTAGTCTCGTGAGACCATGGATTTGCACCTTGGAAGGTTTCCAGGGTGCAGGCCTGGGCAAGGTTGTATGGAAGACCGGCAGTTGCCCATGCTGCAGTCTCCCCTCTCCACGCCACTGATGTTGTCCAAGGGAAGGGCAGTAGGACCCATACAGCTTGGCACTGGTCACAGAGCAATATGTGGTTAAGTGCCTTGCTCAAGGACACAACACGCTGCCTCAGCCAAGGCTCGAACTAGTGACCTTCAGGTCACTAGATGAATGCCTTAACCACTTGGCTACGTGCCAACACTGATGTTGTTAAGGTACTGTAATTAAGTAAACTGCTGAAATGTTACTCTTACATGTGCAAAGAAATAATATAGTGTCCATCATGATGACCATGAATACTTATTCCTTTTTTTTACTATATTGTGCCCCATTCTATACAATGACATGTTGGCTGTTTTCAGATACATGAATTCTGCTCCGATTGCAATGTACACATCACCATCAAAATGCTAAAATATTTAGGGTCTCATCGTGTGAAGCTTAGAGGATTTGATGTAATTATGTCAGTACATGGCGTTCAGAACTTAATTTTTCTAGCATTGCGTTTCAGTAGCCAGTAAAGTGCTACATCCCTATCTCCCTGCTAACAACACCTTATAGTTGACCAAATAGGAAATCATCGATTTCAAAGAAAAAATGTAGAATCAGATTAGAATCACTCCTGCTGTTGTCCAAGTGATGACTTTGGATTCCAGCATGAATATCACTGCCTGGAAGACCATGGGGAGCCACACATGTTAGAATGTGGGAGAGTGGGAGAGTGAAAGCATTGAAGCTGGCCAAGTGAGCAGCAGTTTGTGTTGATGAAGAGCTAAGTACCTGCTGAGTTTCAGCTGTTTCCTTTAAACTTGTGTTGATGTGATGCTGTGGGATGTGCAGTAGGCAGTTTCATATATCATATTATTTATGCTGGAGGGGCAAGAGGTTCATTTCTAAACATGTACCATGGAGCTGAGATTTATTTTTAATGGTTTTTTTTGTGGCTTACTGATGCAATCGCCAGTCAAAAGTTATTTGTGTATAATGGGTTGACTTTTCTTCATAGTGTTTGCCGTTAGCTTATTACCCTGGTACATGGTAAGTTCGTTGTCTTGCTATCAAAATGGAGTTTCTATTAGTTGCAGTGTACAGGAGCAACTTTGGGTTGCAGCTGTTGCTGGGATTGAATTTTCCAGTGAATCATACATGCTTCAGTCTTGCCTGAGATATTGGATCACCAGCAACTGCATAAAACCACAGAATCGCAGCAGGTTTATAAGAGGCAAAGAGGCCGTTTGACTTCTATGCTCCAGACCAGCTCTATGCAAGAACAATCCAGCTAGCCCTACAAACCCCTCCTTCTCATCATGGCCTTCAAAATACAAATGTACTTTCCTTTCAAAGTTCAAGATAAATTTATCATCAAAGTACATATATGTCACCATATACACCACTGAGATTCGTTTTCTTGCAGGCATTCACAGTAGACACAAAGAAGCATAATAGAATCAGTGAATAACCACAGGTAACAAGATGGACAAACAACCAATGTACAAAAACAACACAAACTGTGCAAAATCAAAAACAAAAATAAGCAAACAAAACAATAATAAATAAATAGGCAATAAATATCGAGAACATGAGATGAACAGTTCTGGAAAGTGAGTCCATTGGTTGTGGGAACAGTTCAATGTTGGGGTAAGTGAAGTTGACTGAACTTCAAAGTTCAAAGTAAATTTATTATCAAGGTACACACATGTCACCATATACAACCCTGAGATCTGTTTTATTGTGGGCATACACAGTAAATCCAAAAAGCACTCTAGGAATCAATGGACGCCCGCGCCCAACAGGACAGACAATCATCCAATCTGCAAAAAACAGCAAAGTGTGCAAATACAAAAGAAAAAATAAGAATAATAAATTCAAGCCATAAATATTGAGAATGTGAGATGAAAGTGACCCCACAGTTTGTGGAAAGATTCACTGTTCGGGCAAATGAAGTCGAGTGTAGTTATCCACACTGGTTCAAGAGCCTGGTGGCTAACGGGTAGTAACTGTTTCTCAACCTGGTGGTGTGAGTCCAGGGCTCCTGTACCTTCTTCCTGATGGCAGGAGCAAGAAGGCAGTATGTCCTGGATGATGGTTTACATCTACATGGAATGCTGCTTTTCTGCAGCAGCATTCCAACAGATGTACTTAAGGGTGGAGAGGGCTTTCCCATTCGTGGACTGAGTCACATCCATTAACTGTTCCTGAACTTGGAGCTGTGGGTCCTGAGGCTCCTATATCTCCTTTCTGATGGCCAGCTCCTATCTGAATGTTACAGTTGAATCAGCAAGTTCAAGTTTATTGTTCTCATAGGCATACATACTCTACACAGGATATAATTCCATGAAAATTGGCTTTTTGCAACAGCAGCACAATACATTACAAGGACAAATATAAGTTATGTTAAACTTAAATTAGTATATGTTATACATAATTTATACCTATCTAAACTATGAGTTTAAAATTGAAATGACACTCGTGCAAGATTGTGAGGAAAAAAACTAGTAATTTAAATTTGTAAATCAGTTTATAATTGCCACTTTATTTCGCATGCCAACCATACAGATTATTTCACTACAACAGTGCATTGAGATTGTACAAGGAAAAGTAACGACAGAATGCAGAATGAAGTACAGCAGCTACAGTGAAAGTGCAGTACAGGGAGACAATAAAGTGCAAGGCCATAACAAAGTAGAGTGTGAGGGCAAGAGTCTATCTCTTCATGTAACATAGTCCAAGATAACACTACAGGTTTTCAAGTCATTTCAAGAAACCAATGGCAGTGAGAAACAAGCTGTTGTTGAAGCTTGGCATGTGGATAATGGCTGCTGCCTTCCAGAGCATCACCTCTTCTAGATGTCCTCAGTGGTAGGGAAAGCTCTACCTGGGATGGAACTGGCTGAGTCCTCCACTCTCTATATTCTCTTTGGTTCCTCTGCATTGGAATTTCTATGCCAGGCTATGATGCAACCAGTCAGAATTATTTCCACTTACATCTGTAGAAGTCAGAGTATTCAACGAAATGTCAAAACTGCTTCAAACTGTGAGAAAGAAGAGGCCACCAATGTATCTTCTTCATGGTCACAGTAATGTGTTGGACACAGAATACTGTAGATTCCCTGAGATGTTGACACCCAGAAACTTGAAGCTGCTCATCCTTACCACTGCAGGCCATTGACGACCAGTGTACGTTTACTTCATTTCCCCTTCCTAAGGTCCACAATCTTGCTGACATCAAGCACAAGGTTGTTGCATGACCAGCTAACCCATCTCACTCCTGAACACTGCCTTATCCCCAGTACACTTCCATTATCAGCAACACACACACAATGCTGAAGGAACTCAGTAGACCAAGCAGCACCTCTGAAACAGTCAATGTTTCAGTCCAGGACCCACTTCAGGACTAGAAAGGAAGGGGAGAAGTCAGAGTAAGAAGGTGGGGGGGTGGGGGGAGGAGAGGAAGAAGTATAATGTGGCAGGTGAAAGTGAAACAAGAAGATAGGAAGTGGTGAATTAAAGAGCTAGAAAGTTGATTTGGTGAAAGAGATAAAGGGCTGAAGGAGGAGGAATCTGATAGGAAGGGATAGAAGTGTTACCAGGTTCGCATATGGCCCTAGTACGGAGTGAGAGACACTGAAGCAGGTCGATAGTTCGCAGACTTTAATGCAAGCAGTGTTGAAGGGAAAATAAAGCAACAAATGCTAGGCCAAACAAGGCCGTTAACTAAAATTCTCAAATGGGAAGCGAAGTTGACACTGTGGCTGTAAAGAACATCTAAACATTAAACAAATACTGCTAGCCTTCAGAGTCACTTGACTCGAAAGTCCAATTTCTCATGGAAGGCAGAATGCAAACAGGCAACAAAGCGTTACTATGCTCTGTCCAAGTCTCGACAAGCACTACGACGACAATATTTGTTCAATACCATCACAATTAAATAATAATTAGCTGACACGTGCAAATTCACAAGCACAATTGCTCTATCTACTGTGCTGTCGAATCCGTCGTTGTGACAAGAAGGCCATGGAAGAAAGGCCTCCATTATGACCAGTTCCAGATCCTGAAAATACATAGTGCAAAGAAGCATACACAAAATGGGTCAGGCAACATATGTGGAAAGGAATAAAGAGTTGACATTTCGGGCTGAGACTGTTCATCAGGACTGGAAAGGAAGGGGGAAGAAGCCAGAATAAGGTGGGGGAAGGGAAAAGAGTACAAGCTAGAATTTGATAGATGAAGCCAGGTGAGGGGGAACATAGGTGGGTGTGGAAGGGATGAAGTGAGAAGCTGGGAAGTGGAAGAAGTAATTGGCTGAAGAAAAAATAATCTGATAGGAGAGGAGAGTGGATCATAGGAGAAAGTGAAGAAAATTAAAAAGGTTAACTGCCCATTCCCATTCCCTCATGTTGGTCCATGGCCTTCTGTTCTGCTACAATAAGACTACTCTCAGGTTGGAGGAGCAACACCAGATATTCTCTCTGGGTAGCCTCCAACCTGACAGCATGAACATTTCCCTGACTCGCCCCTTCTCTCTTTTTCCATTCCCCCAACTATCTCCTCTCTTCTCTTCACTTGCCTATCACCTCTCTCTGGTGCCTCTCCTTCTAGGTATAGTTATTAAATTCACTGCCAAGCTGTCACTGATGTCAACTGGACACATTGCTTATTTGACTATCTTTCAAAAATAAGAAAATCCTTCCCTGGAAATGATAGGCTGAAGAGGCATTGAAGAACACTTGCTCTTCTATCAACACTTAAATTTGTGCATTCCATACACTCATTGATACATTGTGGATCTTGCATGATTATTGAAGATGATAACATTTAGACATATTCTGATTGCCTGTTTAGTTGTATGTGAATTGAACTTGTGAGTAAACACGTGAATGCTTCCGAGTATTCTAAAATAGCAAGAAATAGTAAACTCTCAACTATAGTTGCAGCAGACTTGACCAAGTTGTAGGTAGTACTTTGCTTTATTATATCCAGAAGAAAATACACAGTATTCACTGGAAATGTATGTATAGCAGAGACATTTATTTATTGATTTTAGCTGTCAATTCTTGTAAACTGCTGACATTTAATGTTCACTGCTCTTCTTTCAAGGATGTTTTTGATCCTCACCACAAGAGAACCCAGTAATTTTCAATGTCGGAGATTCACTTGTTTTTGCTTGATATCCTGCTATAATAATTGATTTCCACCTCAATTATCTTTCTCATGACATTAAATTGTATTTCGAATGTCACTGCATCCAGTCTCATTTCTGAAATGATATATATATATGTGTGTGTTTGGAAAATTGGTGCAGATAATGCTACTGTCTTTTTGAAGACATAATTGCCTTTTGATACATTTCCTTTTACCCTTTTATAAATGGCATACTGTGCCACGTTCTTTGGGTTATTTTACATAATTAAATTTAATATATCTTCATGGTGTTTTGAATCCCTGTTTTAGATTTATTGCCCATCCTTAGTTGCCCTGAAGTGTTTACACAAGGGACTGCAGATATTGGAGTCTGGAGCATTGCTTATTGCCCTGAAGTGTTGATGGGATTTCCGTAGCCACTGCAGCCTTCCTCCAATGCTATTAGATTTGAAATTTCAGGAAATTGTCTTCTTATTTGATTCTTTCTTATCATTTGCAACAATCAAGCAACTTTCTTGGTTCTTGGTCCAGAAAAATTCATCATTACAATACTTAGACCTGTGGATCTCATGTTCGTACAGTAAGTGCCTTTGTCTGACTGTCACAAAGAGGTCAAGTGAAGGATGGGCAGTTTGTTGATTTACTGTGAAAACTTTAGATTAAAACAAGGTAGGAGGAAATTCTCTTCTTGAGTTTCATAGGCAAGGCTTACATCCATCTCGTTTGATTGGAATCAACAAAGATGTGGGAGCTGAAAATCATCTGCTTAAAGCACTGGTCCCCAACCTTTTTTGCACCGCGGACCAATTTATTATTGACAATATTCTTGCAGACCGGCCGACGGAGGGTAGGGTTGCCAACAGACAAGAGTAGCAGTGAAATACGTTGCATTTACCCTGGGAAAGACTACCATAACCATGAAGCCTTGTGCAGGCACCAGTGCGCATGCATGTACGTGCCGATTTTTTTTCTACAAATTGTTTTTGGTGATTCTGTTCGGCGGGGTGGGGGTGTAAATCATGACCAGAATATAGGTGAAAAGTGGCTAATACACTCAATTTTGTTTCTAAAAGGGTTTATCTAATGAATTTAATATTAAACACACAGCGCATATTTTCCTCACATCAGTATAGTGATAAGTCAATTATAAGTCAATAGCATCATAACATTTTAAGTAACATTTGGATATTAAACACACAGTGCATATTTCCCTCTTATGAACATATAAAATCATTGCAACACACCAATATCGCTGAATCAGTGGGAGCCCTGGGCTTGTTTCCCTGCAACAAGATGGTGCCATCAAGGGGTGATGGGAGACAGCAATACTCGAAGGGGGTTCCTTATGTCCAGTCTATTCCGCAATTTAGTTTTCGTTGCATTCATTACAGAGATATGTTGGAAATGGAAGCAACGTTTTCAGTGCTTTCGTGGCTATCTCAGGATATTTAGTTTTGACTTTGATCCAGAATGCCGGCAGAGATGTTATTGTCAAACATAACTTTTCAGCCCACCATCCTTTGCAAGCTCGAGGAGTTGATCTTCTTCCCGCGCTGACATGGATGACGTGCGGGTAATGACCTCACATGCGTAATGACCTTGCGTGTGTTCAAGCTCTCAAGCTCAACAGTGGCCATGACAGGGAATGAGGAAAGGTGCAGCTGACTCATATTGCCAAATCATATTGTTTCCTCGCAGCTTGGTAGGATATGCTTTACGGCTCGGCACCGGTCCACGGTCCGGTGGTTGGGGACCACTGGGTTAAAGGACTTTCTCAATCGAAACCCGGCTCGATCAAGTCCTCAAGGACCCAGCGTCATGTGAAGTGTCCTACAAGAAGGATCAATGGAGCTTGAGGGAGGATGCAGATGCATTTCTCCAGGACATGGAGTTTTGCTCTTCCATTCACCAGAATAAACCCAGCCACTCTGTGGACACATCTAGGGGATGCTGGTCAACAACAGTTCCCTGCTCAGTAGGATGGATGTAAGCAGTCTCGGTGCTTGTAGTGTTTGTGTTCTGGATCCAACTAGGGAGGATGGATATAGAACTGTGTGAAAGGAGTCTATGTCTCCAGTGTAAGTCTGTGCAATTGATGTGACCTCTATCTGCTTAAGAGACAAATCCCCAGTGTTAGATGTGCTGACATTCACAGCCCAGAGAGCTAACTGGAATACAATCCAAGGGGATATGCTCTTTGATTTCTTCTGGCCTAGATACTAAATGCAATTGTCCCACAGTACTGTTCATGTATGGCTGTTAAAAGAGTCACCACATGTGACTGCTGGAAGAATTAAAGGCATTCACATAGGTTCAAATTACATTCACGTGATGAACTGGAATGACCTCATGGACCTATCAGGTTTTAAGAGGTAAGAGCAACAGTGACCATGCCAAAGTTCAAACCTGCATGTATCCAAGCAGTGTCTGCCTTTTGTGGGATACATGTGGCAGTCTTTGTTTGGTCCCAGATGGATCCTTTCCTTTATCTTTAGCTGATACATTGAAACTGATTTGATGCAGATCTCCCCTTCCTACCGTCCATGGACCCAAATGACTTTCCAGTCAAAACAAAGGGCGCTCAGAACGTGGTCTCTTCTGCAACGAAGAATCCAAAGGCACATTGAATGATAGCTTTGCCAGACACATGTGTTCAGTCCAGAGGAGTGATCCTGCATTCCAGTTGCCTGCCACTTTAATTCCATGTCCCATTCCTCCTCTGACTTACCAGTCTGTGGTCCAATCACTGTTAAACCAAAACATAAAGGAGACTTAAGGACCAGCACCTAATCTTCTGTCAAAACACGTTGCAGCTTTGCAGATAGGTGCTGAACTCTCCATCTTTAGATAATCCACTCTTTCTTTCTGTCTGCACCAGTACTGGCTACCACTGCTTGTTATCATGTGGTTCTCTTTGTCTTACTCTATTAATATAGTTTGGCATGCTGGTCAAGTTGCTTCTGTTTGCTATTGTCAATGCATTTATCAGACAAGAAAGCACAATAGGTTTCTGCCACTTTACATTATTCACTCTCTATCAGGAAATTCCCTTTGTTCTACCCATTCTCAAAGCCCTTGCCCTTCCCAACCTTCTCTGAAAACTAATTTGATTTATGTCTTTTCCAGTCCTGGCGGAGGGATCCAGCTGCTAAACATGAACTGCTTCTCTTTCTTTTTCCAGCATTTTCTGTTTTTCTTAAATTTCCAATATCTGTACTTTAAAAAAAAATCATTTGGAGCTTCTTCAGGCTCTCGTATAGAACTTGAAAGTTATCAAGTGGAGCCCAGTATAACTAAATTCAAAAGCAGTGGAGCCAATATTTTATTCAGTTACTGAAAGGCAATATGTTTATTGTTAGACATAAACCAGGCTGCAATACTGAGGGGCAGATATGTTGTCAGATACTATCTGCATCTGTGGAGATGAAAAAAGGAATAAGGTTTCAGGCAAAAAATATTTAGTTTCAAGATGAAGAAATGTGAAGAAAAAAGGACTCAGGGGAAGCTCCATGCAAAGGCAGAAGTGTTTAAAGACAATGTGATAAAGTGTGATAATTAGGGAATAGCAAAAGGTTGGTGTGAAAGAGTTGCAAATGAGTGAAACAAATTAATTTTCTGAAATCATCAATAGAAAAAGATCACAAATACTAACAGTGCAAAATAATTATTTTGGAAATGGCCATCATCTGGGAATTTTGACATAAAATTTGTCCAGATATGCTCCTTTGGAATATGAAGCATTGCTCTTTGAGTTCACACTAGACTCCTTGTTGCAGGCTGAGGACAGAGAAGTGGGAGTAACAGAGATCTGATGTTCTATTTTGTATATAAAACTAAAGTGCTGGAAACACTCAACACTGAGTTACAGAGATAGGAGAGATTGTAGAGGCCGGAATTTGGAGCAACACACAAGATGCTGGGGGAACTCAGCAGGCTAGGCAACATCTGTGGAATGAAAGTTGGATGGAAATTCTTCACCTAGATTAAAGGATAGAGATGAAAGGTAGGGGTGGAGCAAGAACTAGAAACGGTTATGGATCCAGGTGGAGGAGGAGGGATGGGCAGGTGAAAGGGGTGGGGGAGAGACTGGAAATAGTGACAGGAGCTAAATGGCAATTGTAAGTTTACAACTGCTGGAAACATGAAAAAAACAAATCTGGTCATGTATCCTCAATTCAGCATAATTTACAAAACCAATCTTGCCATAATTGAGCAATGCGTGGTTAATCATTGACTTGCATTGAGACCCTCCGTTGGTGGGTGTCAACCATGGATGTTGCATCCTCACTGTCTATGTGATATGCAAGCCAATGCAGTATGACCTGGGGAGCAAACTATTGCCCGCGCAGCAGGTCCCCCTCTTCATGCAGCTGATGAATCCAATGGAATGGCAGAGACCAACACATTTTCAAAGTTCAGAGTAAAATGTATTATCTGAGTATATACATGTCACCACCTACACTCTGAGCAACATACATAAAAGTTGCTGGTGAACGCAGCAGGCCAGGCAGCATCTCTAGGAAGAAGTGCAGTCGACATTTCAGGCCGAGACCCTTCGTCAGGACTAACTGAAGGAAGAGTGAGTAAGGGATTTGAAAGTTGGAGGCGGAGGGGGAGATCCAAAATGATAGGAGAAGACAGGAGGGGGAGGGATGGAGCCAAGAGCTGGACAGGTGATAGGCAAAAGGGATACGAGAGGATCATGGGACAGGAGGTCCGGGAAGAAAGACGGGGGGGGGGGGGGACCCAGAGGATGGGCAAGGGGTATAACATATTATTCTCCGTAACTTCCGCCACCTCCAACGGGATCCCACCACTAAGCACATCTTTCCCTCTACCCCTGCATTCCGCAGGGATCGCTCCCTACGCAACTCCCTTGTCCATTCGTCCCCCCCATCCCTCCCCACTGATCTCCCTCCTGGCACTTATCCGTGTAAGCGGAACAAGTGCTACACATGCCCTTACACTTCCTCCCTTACCACCATTCAGGGCCCCAAACAGTCCTTCCAGGTGAGGCAACACTTCACCTATGAGTCGGCTGGGGTGATATACTGCGTCCAGTGCTCCCGATGTGGCCTTTTATATATTGGCGAGACCCAACGCAGACTGGGAGACCGCTTTGCTGAACACCTATGCTCTGTCTGCCAGAGAAAGCAGGATCTCCCAGTGGCCACACATTTTAATTCCACATCCCATTCCCATTCTGACATGTCTATCCACGGCCTCCTCTACTGTAAAGATGAAGCCACACTCAGGTTGGAGGAACAACACCTTATATTCCATCTGGGAAGCCTCCAACCTAATGGCATGAACATCGACTTCTCTAACTTCCGCTAATGCCCCACCTCCCCCTCGTACCCCATCTGTTACTTATTTTTATACACACATTCTTTCTCTCACTCTCCTTTTTCTCCCTCTGTCCATCTGAATATACCCTTTGCCCATCCTCTGTGTTCCCCCTCCCCTTGTCTTTCTTCCCGGACCTCCTGTCCCATGATCCTCTCGTATCCCTTTTGCCTATCACCTGTCCAGCTCTTGGCTCCATCCCTCCCCCTCCTGTCTTCTCCTATCATTTTGGATCTCCCCCTTCCCCCTCCAACTTTCAAATCCCTTACTCACTCTTCCTTCAGTTAGTCCTGACGAAGGGTCTCGGCCTGAAACGTCGACTGCACCTCTTCCTATAGATGCTGCCTGGCCTGCTGCGTTCACCAGCAACTTTTATGTGTGTTGCTTGAATTTCCAGCATCTGCAGAATTCCTGTTGTTTGCGTTTTTACCTACACTCTGAGATTCATTTTCCTGCAGGCATTCTTAGCAAACCTGCAGAGTTGTAACTGTAATGAGGGTCAATGAAAGATCGTAGCAGACAACAAACTGTGCAAATGCAAATATAAATTAACAGCAACGAGAAAAGTAAGCGTCCTTGATGACTGATACTGCTTTCCTACGACAGCGCTTCACGTAGATGTGCTCAATGGTTGGGAGGGCTGTGTGATGTACTAGGTTGAATTCAGTACCTTTCATAGGATTCTCTGCTCAATGGCATTAGTCTTCCCATACCCGGCCGTAATGCATCTACTTTCCACTACACATCTATAGCAGTTTGTCAAGGTTTTTGATGTCATGTTGATTCTCTGCAGACTCTCTGTCGTGATTTCTTTGCAATTGCACTTATAAGATGGATCCGGGACTGGTCCTCTGAGATAGGAATTTAAAGTTACTGACTCTCTCCACTTCTGTTCCTTGATGAGTGCTGGCTCATGGACCTCTGGTTTCCCTCTCCTAAAGTCGACAATCAGTTCCCCAGTCTTGTGAACATTGAGTGAGAGGTTATTGTTATGACACCACTCGGCCAAATTTTCAGTCTCCCTCCTGTGTGCTGATTCAGCTCCTCCTTTAATACGGCCCACAACAGTAATGTCATCAGCAAACATGAATTTCTTGTTGGAGCTGTACTTACCAAACACTGTCATAGGTGTAAAGTGGGTAGAGCAGGAGGCTAAGCACGCAGCCCTGCGGTGCACCTGTGCCGATGGAGATTGTGGATGAGATGTTTTTTTTGGCAATCCAAACTGACCGGTTTTGGCTGCAGTGGTGTCGCAGGAGTTGTCAGTCAGTGTTGAAGTTAGGGACTCCAGCTACAGATTTCCCCTCAGGGTTTACTCCCCATGAACGCATTAAATGCAAGGCAGTGGAGGGAGGTTTGAGATCAGAGTTTTCATTCTGTTAGATGAGCTGCCAACGATGGCTGATGAGTCCCATCTGTCAGAAGCAGCTGTTTTGAAATGGTAGTAACCAGCCTTTGTCCCTTCTCCTGCCAGTAGAAATAGTTCTGCTGGGCTTAGTAGCTGAACCACACGTGAAGGCCAGGAGCTGGACTCAGTTCTCAGAAGCTATCTGACACGCACGCCATTGGAACCGGACCTGGTGGCATCGAGATTCATCGTCACCGAGGAGGACGTTAGAAGGGGCTTCCTGAAGATAAATCCAAGGAAGGCAACGGGCCCAGATGGCGTCCAAGGTCGGGTTCTCCAGGCCTGTGCAAGCGAGCTAGCTGGAGTGTTTGCTGACATCTTCAACTGCTCCTTGCTTCAGTCTAAGATCCCCTCGTGTTTTAAGAAGGCAACGATAATCCCAGTGCCGAAGAAGAGCAAGGTGGCATGCCTGAATGACTATCGACCTGTGGCCCTGACATCAATTGCTATGAAGTGCTTTGAGAGATTGGTTATGGCACACATCAACCACAGCCTACCGGACAACCTCGACGCTTTGCATTTCGCCTACCGGAGCAACAGGTCAACGGCAGATGCCATCTCTCTGGCCCTACATTCCTCCTTAGAATACCTGGAGCATGAAGATGCATATGTAAGGCTCCTTTTCATTGACTACAGCTCTGCCATCATTCCAAATAAACTGATTCCTAACCTTCAGAACCTGAGCCTTAGCACTCAGATCTGCAGCTGGATCTTCAACTTCCTCACAGACAGGACCCAGGCTGTAAAAATAGGGAACAAGCTCTCCTCTACAATCACTCTGAGCACCGGTGCCCCACAAGGCTGTGTACTCAGCCCCCTGCTGTACTCACTGTACACCCATGATTGTGTAGCCAAATTTCCATCAAACTCAATATATAAGTTTGCTGATGACACAACAATTGTAGGCCGTATCTCGGGTAACGATGAGTTTGAGTACAGAGAGGAAATTAAGAACCTGGTGGCATGGTGTGAAGACAATAACCTATCCCTTAACACCAGCAAGACGAAGGAATTAGTTGTTGACTTCAAAAGGAGTAGCGGACCGCACGACCCAATTTACATCGGTGGTGCGCAAGTGGAACAGGTCAAAAGCTTTAAGTTTTTCGGGGTCAATATCACAAATGACCTGACTTGGTCCAACCAAGCAGAGTTCGCTGCGAAGAAGGCCCACCAGCGCCTTTACTTCCTGAGAAAACTAAAGAAATTTGGCCTGTTCCCTAAAACCCTCACTAATTTTTATAGATGCACCATAGAAAGCATTCTTCTAGGGTGCATCACTACCTGGTATGGAAGTTGTCCTGTCCAAGACTGAAAGAAGCTGCAGAAGATCGTGAACACGGCGCAGCACATCACACAAACCAATCTTCCGTCCTTGGACTCACTTTACACCGCACGCTGTTGGAGCAGTGCTGCCAGGATAATCAAGGACACGACCCACCCAGCCAACACACTTTTTGTCCCTCTTCCTTCCGGGAGAAGGCTCAGGAGCTTGAAGACTCGTACGGCCAGATTTGGGAACAGCTTCTTTCCAACTGTGATAAGACTGCTGAACGAATCCTGACCCGGATCTGGGCCGTACCCTCCAAATATCTGGACCTGCCTCTCGGTTTTTTTTGCACTACCTTACTTTCCATTTTTCTATTTTTTATTTATGATTTATAATTTAAATTTTTAATATTTAATAATTTTACTATTTTAAATATTTTTAATATTTAATATTTGTAATCCAGGGAGTGGGAAGCGCAGAATCAAATATTGCGGTGATGATTGTATGTTCTAGTATCAATTGTTTGGCGACAATAAAGTATGAAGTATAAGTATAAATTATTATGTCGTGGGAGCTTATCCCCACTACCTCCCCCAGCTATGGCAAACTTAAGGAACCTTACATTTATTATAAACCTGTCATTTGTCAATGCAGGGGCATTAATATCATTGCACTGCTTGTGGGTACCTGCAAATAGCTTGTCAAATACTTACGAAGGCTTCATTGGATTTTAACAAACTTCTCCATTGTACAGCACATTATGGATATTGCAACAACTTCTCAGGTATGCAATATAATATGGCAAAAATAGTACATAACATATTTTACCCAAGGCTGTTATCAATTTTACAGTCATTTGACAAAGACAGTTTTCTGTGAGGAAAAAATAAATGATGTATCACAGCATTTTTCTTTTGGGTCGATCAGATCTGGTCAGACTAGGTTACTGTAGTTTCAGTCCTATTCCACATTAATTAGGTGAACTTCAGCTTATTTATGCAAAAGAGAAAAAGGATTTTTTTTTTCAAATTTAACACATACACAGCCTCAAAATTCGGGGATGTCCACTTAGAACAGCAATGAGGAGAAATTTCTTTAGCTAGAGGGTAGTGAATCTATGGAATTCCTTGGCACAGGTGGCTGTGCAGGCCAAGTAATCAATTATATTTAAGGCAGAGGTTGATAGGTTCTTGATAAATCAGGACCAAGGCATCAATGTTTATGGGGTGAAGGCGGGAGAATGGTGTTTATAGGGATAATAAATCAGTCTTGTTGGAATAGTAGAGCAGACTTGATGGGTCAAGTTGCCTAATTCTGTTCCTATGTCTCATGTTCTCCTACGAAAGCATATTTTGAGGTGTTTCATGAGATACTTATTGCATAAGCTCGAGTATAATCAAAGTTTAAATGTCTAGTTACATATTGTTTACAATTTTTGTGACTATTGTGTAAATTCCCCATCACCCATATCCTAAGTTCTCTTTCCTGTAACGCATTAAATGAACATTCTTGTGCTTATTCACAAGTACCTTAATAGTCCTGTCCACCTTATTTCTGCAATTTTTCCAGTGATATTATCCATATCCTTCTCCAAACCTTGAGCCCCCTGCTCAAATATACCACTCCTATGGGATGCTATAATTTACCCATATGAGTTATTACTATTTGCAGCCACCCCACAGTTCCAACAGACCGCTCACAATCTCTGATTCTCCTTTTATACATAACAACATCCACAAAACTCATTGATTTGATCTAATTTTCAAATAGCCTTATCTTCTTTTACTGCTTCTTCCTACATGTTTATGAAGCACTCTTTACATCAAGTGTTCTTTGCCATACTTTATCCTGTTACATACAGGTGAGATGATCCAAGACAGCTTCTAAGTTCATCAAAGTTGCTCCGGTGTCCCAGACATTTGTTTATTGCTTTGGCTCCAAGCCTAATTTTAAATATTTCAATGCACTCTTGACCTTTCTCGCTGACATTTTCAGTCGTACTCTTTCCTCGAGCACCAAGCTTCGTCAGAATGTCATAAAATCAATTCCACTCATTCTGAAGATTTCAAAATTGTAGAATTATTTTCTTTTCTCAGCGTTAGAACCATCTGCAATCATCAACATTTAAATCAAAACATAATATTATTTTTTTCTTTCTGATATCCTGCATTATGGACATTGGCACTTTATTAATTTTAGATAAACCTAGGTAAAGCAATGACAATGCCATTATTAACACGTAATCAACTGGGAATCATCAGATGGGGAGTTTTATTTGTATGTTCTATGCCAGGAGTTCCCAGTCTAGGGTTCACAGACCCCGATACTAATGGCATTGGTCCATGGCATAGAACATGGTTGGAAACCCCTGTTATATGTATATGCTAGGATTATATGTGCTGCATAATTGTCAGAGATCATAGGACAGTACAGCACGGGAACAGGCCCCTTATTCACCATATCTCTACCAACTATTATGCCAGTCTAACTAATTCCATCTGCCTGCACGTGGTCTGTAACTCTCTATTCCCTAGTTGTTCATGTGTCTGCCTAAATGCCTCTTAATGTTGTCAATGTATTTGCTTCTCCCACCTCACTTGACTGCATGTTCCAAGTACTTACTACTCTGTGTAAAAAAAAACTATCCTCACAAATTTTCTTTAAACTTTCGCCCTCTCACCTATACCCTCTGGTTTTTGACATCTCCAGCCTGGGAAAAATGACCCTCTTACGCCTCTCATAATTTTATGAACTTCTATATGATCACTCCTCAGCCTTCAAGGCTCCAAATAAAACCATCTAAGTTTCTCAGACTTATCCCAGACACTACTCTCCAAGCCAGGCAACATCCCAATGAACAACTTCTGTGTCCTCTCCAAAGCCTCCAAAACTTTCCTATAGTTGGCAACAGAAGAACAGAACCACACAGACCAAATATGACCTAATTAAAGTTTTATACATCTGCAACATGACCTCCCAATTTTTAAATCAGTGTCTTGAGTGATGCAGTCAGGTACACTTTGGTGTCACTTTCAGGGAGCTTGCAGTCCAAGATCCCTCTGATCATCAGTGCTCCTAAGGATCCTGCCACTTTCTAAATACTTTTTCCTTGTGTTTGACCTTCCAAAATACAACACCTTGAACTTGACCAGATTAAACTTCATCTGCCTTTTCTCTGACCAAATTTTGAATATATCTACTGCATATCCAGCTGTATACTTTGATAACCTTCCTCACCATCCACACTCCACCAATTTATCTTTCAGCTTCAACTTACTATTTAGACTATCTACACTTCCATCTCGATAATGTATTTATTTCACAAGCAACGGATCCCAGCACCTGATCCTGGTCACAGACAGCTGTCTTCTTTTGTACACAGTTTACCAATTCACCGTGTATCTCATGTGAATAATCATGTGAACTAGCCTACCGAGAAGGACAGTATCAAAATGCTTTAATGAAGTGCAGGTAAATATCATCCACTGCCCAACCCTTTTTTCAATCCTCTCCATCATTGGAAGGTACAGTATGACCTGTACAAAAAGGATGGCTCACACTTGAAACTGAGGGGGACAAATATCCTTGTGGGCAGGTTTGCTACAGCTGTTGGGGAGGGTTTAAACTAATTTGGCAGGGGGGATGGGAACCAGAGTGATAGGGCTAAGGGTGGGGCAGTTGGTATACAACTAGATGTGGTGTGTAGTGAGGCTGTGAGGAAGGACAGGCAGATGATAGGGCAAAATTATAGTCAGTGGGATGAGTTAAAGTGTAATGGGGGAGGGGGAAATCAAAAAGCGTGATGAGTACGGGACAGAAGGTGTTATATTTCAATTCATGCAGAACACACAAAATAAGGTTAAATGATATTGTGGCACTTTTAGAGATTGGTAGATATGATGTTGGGGGCATCTCTGAGTCAGGTCTAAAAGAAGATCATAATTGGGAGCTTAACATTGTACCAAAAGGACAGATGGTAGGCAGAGGGGGGTGGGGTGGCTCTGTTGTTAAAAAATGAAATCAAATCCTTGGAACACGGTCACATAGGATCGGAAGATATAGAATCCTTGTGGGTAGGGTTATGAAACTGCAAGGGTAGAAGGAGCCTGGTGGGATTTTTATACTGTTTATAGGCCTCTGCACAGTAGCCAAGATGTGGGCTACAAATTACAAAGGGAGATAAAAAGGGCATACCAAAAGGGCAATGTTGCAATAGTCATGGGGAATTTCAATATCAAGTAGATTGGGAAAATTGGGTTGGTGCTGGATCCCAAGAGAGAGAATATGTAGAATGCCTACAAGGTAGCTTTTTATAGAAACTTATGGTTGAGCCCACTAGGTGATCAACTAATCTCGATTTGGGTGTTGTGTAATGAACAGGATTTGATTAAGATAAAGGAACCTTTGGGAGGCATTGATCAGAAAATAGTAGAATTCACCCTGTAGTTTGAAAAGAAGCTAAAATCAGAGGTATCAGTATTACAGTGGAGTAAAGGGAATTACAGATGCAGAAGAGAGGAGCTGGCCAAAGGTGTTTGGAAGCTAGCACTAGAAGGGATGATGACAGAACAACAATGGCTGATGTTTCTGGAGGAAATTTGGAAGGCACACCATAGGTACATCCCAAAGGTGAACAAGTATGCTAAAAGGAGGATGAGGCAAACGTGGTTGACAAGGGAAGACAAAGGCAGCATAAAAGCAAAAATTAGTAGGAAGGTGGAGGATTGGGATGCATTTAGAAACCAACAGAATGCAACTGAAAAAAAAGGCATAAAGAGAGAAAAGATGATATATGAAGGTAAGCTAGTCAATAATATAAAAGAAAATACAGGAAGTTTCTTCAGGTATATAAAGAGTAAAAGAGATTAGAGTGGATATCGGACCACTGGAGTGGTAGTAATGGGGGACAAAGAAATGGCAGAGGAACTTAATCAGTATTTTGCATCAGTCTTCACTGTACAAGACACTAGCAGTACGCCAGAGATTCAAGAGTGTCGGGCGGCAGTGAGTGTAGTTGCTATTACGATAGAGAAGGTGCTTGGAAAATTAAAAAGCCTGAAGGTACAGCAGATAATTCACCTGAACCAGATGAACTACACCCCAGGGATCTGAAGGAGGTAGCTAAAGACAGTGTGGAGGCATTAGTAATTATCTATCAAGAATCACTAGATTCTAGAATGGTTCTGGAGGACTAAAACATTGTAAATGTCACTCCACACTTTAAAATGGGAGGGAAGCAGAAGAAAGGAAATTGCAGGCCAGTTAGCCTGACTTCAGTGTTTGGAAAGATGTTGGAGTCCATTACTAAAGGTGAGGTTTCGAGGTGTTTGAAGGGACAGTACATAATAAAATAGGCCAAGTCAGCATGGTTCTCTAAAGGGGTAAATCTTACCTGACAAATCTGTTGGAGTTCCTTGAGGAAATAATAGACAGGATAGACAAAGGAGAGTCAGTGGATGTTGTTTATTTGGATTTTCAGAAGTCCTGTGACAAGGTGCCACACATAAGGCTACTTAACAAGATCAGAGCCTATGAATACAAAAGCAAGGAAGTAATGCTGAGGCTTTATAAGGCATTGGTCACACTGCACTTAGAGTATTGCAAGCAGTTTTGGGACCCGGCTCTAAGAAAAGATGTGCTGGCATTGCAGAGGGTCCAGAGGAGATTCACAGGAATGATGCCAGGAATGAAAGGGTTAACATATGAGGGACGTTTGATAGTTCTGGGCCCGTACTCTCTGGATTTTAGAAGAATGAGGTTGCGTGAGGGGTGGGGGGGATCTCATTGCAACCTATGGAATATTGAAAGGACTGGATAATGTGGATGTGGAGGTAATGTTTCCTATTGTGGGGGAGTCTAGGATCTGGAATTTGTTGCCATATAAGGGTGTGCAGACCAAGTCATTGGGCATACTGACTACTAGACAGGTATATGGAGGAATTTAAGGTGGGGGGGTATATGGGAGGCAGGGTTTAAGGGTCGGCACAACATTGTGGGCCAAAGGGCCTGTACTGTGCTGTACTATTTTATGTTCTATTTAAGGTATAGGTAATAGCTTCTTAATTAACTAGGGCACCAGAATTTATGGGGAGAAGCAGAAGAAGGGGGTTGAGAGGGATAACAAATCACCATGATGAAATAGTGGAGCAGATTTGATTGGCCAAGTGGCCAATTTCTGCTCCTATGTCTTATGGTCTTATAGCCTTATGGTTGAGGTATAGCATCTGCATACATAACCATGCTGACTTCTCCAAAGACGGTAAAGCAAGTAAATTCTGTTCCTACACTTCTGCACTAATTGTACTCCCACTGATATAAGACTCGCCTCTAGTTCACCTCTTAAGCTATGTTTCAGTCATGATTTATTTCACTGTTGGTTCCAGCAAGCAGACTAGTTAAGTTGTAAATTACTGTTAGTGAAAATAGGTTGTTCTGAACCAAATGCACAGTATCTTTTTCATGCTCTATGCTTCTGAGATTAAACATAAATTATGCAAGTCTCCAATAAGTAGTTTATGAAGTTAGGTAATTCATGCAGAGGTTTCAGGTTCCAGAAAAATCCAGCACAATATCTTAAGAGAAATTTCACCCTTCAAATTGCATTTCTGAAGTTTAACTGAAAATTAATGCATTAGCATCAGAATTTGATATAGGTAAGTGCTTAGCCAAAACAATAAATTTCTGCTTTTTGATTTATGCAGTGTTCATAAATTCCAGTCTTGCTGCACACAAAGGCGAATGCATTGTTAAATGCCCTTGAAATGTGCTATCTGCGGCAATAATAAATCTCCCTATTTAATTAAATAATAATCCTTTGCATTTGGCAATAATTTACTGTCTCAAACTAATATCTGAAAGGAGCATTCGCAAGTTCTAATAAAAAATATTTCTGAGTCCAAGTGTAGTATTGGATCCTTTCATTTACAGAAATTTTATTTTGAATATTGTCCTTATCTAATACTTAACCATATTCAATACATTATGAAACAACAAGTTGTCATTGATCCCTTTCAAAAATAACCAAGGGAATTGTTGTAGAAATATTAATTGGTTTTATTATATAATTTCAGTTTGCAATTATCTTAAACAAGCATGAGACACCTACCTGATAGTCTGAGGTAATCTGCAGGATAGAGCATTGACCAGCGACCAATCCACATTTGGAAGATTGAAAAGAGTGGACTTCAATCAAGTCCAATGCCCAAGCAGAAAAGGGCAGCAGCAAGCAGGTCACAACAGTGAAATGGAGCATTGACCAGCGACCAATCCACATTTGTGATTCATTAACAGAGCAAATTAAAGGAAGGCAGGGGCAGACGCAGTGACCATATTTGCAGCGGCTGTCGCCTGAGTGGACAGAGTCAGAATGGTTATCTTGAGGCTTTAACTCTTAGAGGCATCAGTGGGGAGAGGTTTCGGTCAAAGAAAGTAAAAAAAAGAAAAACTCTAGGTTAAGTTTCTTTTTCTGCCCTTCTTTATATCTGCTTAGTTAGGGCAGTAGAGATGCCAAACAGGATAATGGAATGCTCCTCTTGCAGGATGTGGAAAGGCAGGGAGACCTCCAGTGTCCCTGGTGACTGCAACTGTGAGAAGTGCATCCAGCTGCAGCTTCTAACAATCTGCGTTAAGGAGTTGGAGTTGAAACTGGATCATTTGGGAGTCTGAAGGGCTGATAGATAGGACATATAGAGAGGTAGTTACACCAAACTGCAGGACACTGGAAACTGGGTGGCAGTCAGGAAGGGGAAAGGGGTTAAGTACCCTTGTGCCATCCCCCCTCAACAACAGGTTTATCACTTTGGATAGTTTTGGTGGGGGGGTTGACATAACAGAGGAAGGTCACAGTGACTGGGTCTCTGGCACTGTGACTCAGAATGGAAGCAGGGAGAAGAAGCAAGCTGTGGTGAGAAGGGGTCCGTTAGAGAAATGGACAGAAGTTTCCGTGGGCAAGAACGAAATTCCCAGATCGTATATTGCCTACCAAGTGCCAGGGCCTGGGACATCATGGATCAAGTCCTCAGCATTCTTAAGTGGAAGAGTGAACAGCCAGAGATCATGGTTAATGTAGGTACAAATGACCTGGGTAGGACGAGTGACAAGGTTCTACATAGGGAGTTCAGAGAGTTAGGTGCTAAGTTAAAAGGCAAGAACTCCAGGGTTGTGATCTCAGGATTGCTACCCATGCCATGTGCTAGTGAGGAAAGAACTAGGAAGATTATACAGTTTAATACGTGGCTAAGGAGCTGGTGTAGGAGGAAGAGCATAAGATTTTTGGATCATTGAACTCTCTTCCAGGGAAGGTGGGACCTGTACAGAAAGGACAGTTTGCACCTGAACTGTAGAGGGACAAATATCTCACCGAGAATGTTTGTTAGTGCTGTAAGATGAGGTTTGAACTAGAGTTACAGGGGTATGGCATTAAGAGACAAAGTTAGGAATCAAAAGGTTGAGCATGATGCAACTAGTGTCCTGAGCTGCATATATTTCAAAGCAAGAAGTGTCGTGGGTGAGGCAGAAGACAGTAATGAAGAGGAGGTAATTGATGTACAAGGGGTGATTGATAAGTTTGTGGCCTAAGGTAGACAGAGTCAATTTTAGAAAACCTAGCACATTTATTTTTCAAGATAGTCCCCTCCTACATGTACACGCTTAGTCCAGCGGTCACGGAGTATATGGATCCCTTCTTTGTAGAAGTGGTCCACAGCAGGGGTGATTGATAAGTTTGTGGCCTAAGGTAGACGGTGATGAGTTATACTACTCTGGTTATATGCACGTGCAGTCCAACTCTTTGAGTGAAAATGCAGAAGGTTTAAAGTTACTAACTCATCTCCCTCTACCTTAGGCCACGAACTTATTAATCCCCCCAGTGGAGTAAAGGGAATTACAGAGGCATGAGAGAGGAGTTGGACAGAATTCATTAGAAAAGCACACTAGTAGAGATGATGGCAGAGTAGCAATGGCTGATATTTATGGAAGCAATTTGCAAGGCACAGGATATATATGTCCCAGAGAGTAAGAAGTATTTTACAGGCAAGATGACATAACCGTGGCTAACAAGAGAACTCAAAGCCAACAAAAAGCCAAAGAGAGGGAAGAGAGAGGGAAAAGCCAAAGAGAACAAAAATTAGAGGGAAGTTAGAGGATTGGGAGGCTTATAAAAAACAGCAGTAGGCAACTAAAAAAGTTGTAAGGATAGAAAAGCTGGAATATCAAAATAAGCTAGCCAATAATATTAAAGAGAGGACCAAAAGTTTCTTCAGATCCATAAGGAATGAGGTGAATGATCTAGTTGCAATATTACAGGTTGCGAGGTATGGTGTTGTGGCCATCACGGAATCATGGTTGAAGGATGGTTGTACCTGGGAGTTGAATGTCCAAGGTTATACGTTATATAGAGGGATAGGAAGGTAGACAGAGGGGTGGTGTGGCTCTACTGGTAAAGAATGGCATCAAGTCAGTAGAAAAATGTGACATAGAATCGGAAGATGTTGAACCCTTGCGGGTTGAGTTAAGAAATGCAAGGGTAAAAGGATGTTGATGGCAGTTATATACAAGCCTCCCAACAGTGGCTGGGAGGTGGACCACAGGTTACAACAGGAAATAAAAAAGGTGAGTCAAAAGGGCAACGTTATGGTAGTCATGGGAGATTTTAACATGCAGGTCAATTAGGAAAATCAGGTTGGTAATGGATCTCAAGAGAGTGAGTTTGTTGAATGCCTAAGAAATGGCTTTTTAAGCAGTTTGTCCTTGAGACTGCTAGGGGATCAGCTGTACTGGATTGGGTGTCATGTAATGAACCAGAAGCGATGAGGGAGCTAAAGGTAAAAGAACCCTTAGGAACCAGTGATCACAATATAATTGTGTTCAACTTGAAATTTGATAGGGAGAAAGTAAAGTGATGTAGCAGTATTTCAGTAGAGTAATGGAAATTAAAGTGGTATGAGAGAGGAGTTGGTCAAAGTAAATTGGAAGGAGCTGCTGGCAGGGATGTCAGCAGAGCACCAGTGGTGTGTGTTTCAGGGAAAAATGAGGAAGGCGCGGGACATGTGTATTTCATAAATGAAGAAATACTCAAATGGTAAAATAGTACAACCGTGTCTGACAAGGGAAGTCAAAGTTATTGTAAAAGCAAAAGAAAGGGCATTCAAAAAACGAAAAATTAGTGGAAAGATAGAGGATTGTGAAGTTGTTAAAAACCTAAAGAGAGCAACTAAAAAAATTCATTAGAAGGGAAAACATGAAATATGAAAGCAAGCTAGCAAATAATATCAATGTGGATAGTAAAAGTATTTTTCAAGTATGTTAAAAATACAGGAGAAATGAGAGTGGATATAGGACCGCTAGAAAATGAGGCTAGAGAAATAATAATGCGGGACAAGGAGATGGCTGATGAACTAAATGAGTATTTGGCATCAGTCTTCACTGTGGAAAACACTAGCAGTATGCCTGATGTTGTAGCGTGTGAAGGAAGAGAAGTGGGTGCAGTTACTAGAAACATAGAAATCCTACAGCCCAATACAAGCCCTTTGGCCCACAAAGCTGTGCCGAACATGTCCTTACCTGAGAAATTACCTAGGGTTACCCATAGGCCTCTATTTTCTGAGCTCCATATACCTGTCCAGGAGTCTCTTAAAAGACCCTATCGTATCCGCCTCCACCACCATCACTGGCAGCCCATTCCACGTGCTCACCAATCCTCTGCATAAAAAAACTTACCCCTGATATCTCCTGTTACAAGAGAGAACGTGCTCAAAAAGCTGAAAGACCTAAAGGTACATAAGTCACCTGGACCAGAGGAACTGCACCCTCGGGTTCTGAAAGAGTTAGCGTTAAAGATTGCGGTGGCATTAGAAATGATTTTTCAAAAATCACTGAACTCTAGCATGGTGCCAGAAGACAGGAAAATTAAAAATGTTATTCCACTCTTTAAGAAAAGAGGAAGGCAGCAGAAAGGAAATTATAGACCAGTTAGCTTGGCCTCAGTGGTTGGGAAGATGTTAGAGTCAATTGTTAAGGATGAAGTGATAGAGTACTTGGTGACCCAGGACAAGATAGTACAAATTCAGTATGGTTTCCTTCAGGGAAAAACCTGCCTGACGAACCTGTTGGAATTCTTTGAGGAGATTACAAGTAAGATAGATAAAGGGGATGCAGTGGATGTTGCAGGTTGAGTTGGTGGTAAGAAAGGCAAATGCCACATTAGCATTCATTTCAATAGGTCAAGAATACAAGAACAAGGATCTGATGCTGAGGGTTTATAAGGCACTGGTGAGGACTCACCTTAAGTATTGTGAACAGTTTTGGCCCCTTGTCTTAGAAAAGATGTGCTGGCTTTGGAGAGGATCCAGAGGAGGTTCACAAGGATGATTTCAGGAATGAAAAGGTTATCATATGTGAAACGTTTGATGGCTCTGGGTCTGTACTCGTTGGAATTCAGAAGGATGAGGGAGGATCTCATTGAAACCTTTCAAATTTTGAAAGGCCTAGACAGAGTAGATGTGGAAAGGATGTTTCGCATGGTGGGAGAGTCTAGGACAGGAGAACACAGCCTCAGGATAGAGGGGTGCCCTTTCAAAACAGAGATGCGGAGAAATTTCTTTAGCCAAATGGTGGTGAATTTGTGGAATTTGTTGCCACATGTAGCTGTAGACGTCAAGTCGTTGGGTGTATTTAAGGAGAGATTGATAGGTTCTTGATTGGACATGGCATCAAAGGTTACAAGGAGAAGGCCGAGAACTGGGATTGAGGAGGAGATTTTTAAAAAAAGCATCAGCAATGAGTGAATGGCAGAGAAGAATCGATGGGCAAGATGGCCTAATTCTGCTCCTATGTCTTATGGTCTTATGGTTTAAATCTGATGGAATTCTTTGAAGAAATAACAAGCAAAAGAGGCAAAAGAGAATTGGTTGATGTTGTATACTTGGATTTTCGTAAGGCCAAGGTCCACATATGAGGCTGCTTAGCAAGCTATGAGCCCAAGGTACTCTAGCATGGATAAAGCAGTGGCTGATTGGCAGGTTGCAAAGTATAGGAGTAAAGGAGGCCTTTTCTGGTTGGCTGCCAGTTCCTAGTGGTTTTTCAAGGGGGTCTGTGTTGAGACCAATTCTTTTTATAAGACCATAAGACCATAAGACAAAGGAGCAGAAGTAGGCCATTGGGCCCATCGAGTCTGCTCTGCCATTTTATCATGAGCTGATCCATTTTATCCTATTTAGTCCCACTGCCCTGCCTTCTCACCATAACCTTTCATGCCCTGGCTACTCAGATACCTATCAATCTCTGCCTTAAATACACTCAATGACTTGGCCTCCACTGCTGCCCATGGCAACAAATTCCATAGATTCACCACCCTCTGACTAAGAAAATTTCTTCGCATTTCTGTTCTGAAAGGGCGCCCTTCAATCCTGAAGTCATGCCCTCTCATACTAGACTCCCCCATCATAGGAAACAACTTTGCCACATCCACTCTGTCCATGCTTTCAACATTCGAAATGTTTCTATGAGGTCTCCCCTCATTCTTCTAAACTCCAAGGAATACAGTCCAAGAGCGGACAAACGTTCCTCATATGTTAACGCTCTCATTCCCGGAATCATTCTAGTGAATCTTCTCTGTACCCTCTCCAACGTCAGCACATCCTTTCTTAAATAGGGAGACCAAAACTGCCCACAGTACTCCAAGTGAGATCTCACCAGTGCCTTATAGAGCCTCAACATCACATCCCTGCTCCTATACTCTATTCCTCTAGAAATGAATGCCAACATTGCATTCACCTTCTTCACTACTGACTCAACCTGGAGGTTAACTTTAAGGGAATCCTGTACGAGGACTCCCAAGTCCCGTTGCATCTCAGAACTTTGAATTCTTTCCCCATTTAAATAATAGTCTGTCCATTTATTTTTTCTGCCAAAGTGCATAACCATACACTTTCCAACATTGTACTTCATTTGCCACTTCTCTGCCCATTCTTCCAATCTATCCAAGTCTCTCTGCAGACTCTCCGTTTCCTCAGCACTACCGGCCCCTCCATCTATCTTCGTATCATCAGCAAACTTAGCCACAAAGCCATCTATTCCATAATCCAAATCGTTGATATACAATGGAAATAGAAGCGGCCCCAACACTGATCCCTGTGGAACACCACTGGTAACCAGCAACCAACCAGAATAGGATCCCTTTATTCCCACTCTCTGTTTCCTGCCAATCAGCCAACGCTCTATCCATGTACGTAACTTTCCTGTAATTCCATGGGCTCTTATCTTGTTAAGTAGCCTCATGTGTGGCACCTTGTCAAAGGCCTTCTGAAAATCTAAATATACAACATCCACTACATCTCCCTTGTCTAGCCTACTGGTAATTTCCTCAAAAAATTGTAATAGGTTTGTCAGGCAGGATTTTCCTTTAAGGAATCCATGCTGAGTTCTGCCTATCTTGTCATATGCCTCCAGGTACTCTGTAACCTCATCCTTGACAATCGACTCCAACAACTTCCCAACCACCGACCTCAAACTAACAGGTCTATAATTTCCTTTTTGCTTCCTTGTCCCCTTCTTAAATAGCGGAGTGACATTTGCAATCTTCCAGTCTTCCGGAACCATGCCAGAATCTATCGACTTTTGAAAGATCATCGCTAATGCCTCCGCAATCTCCACAGCTACTTCCTTCAGAACACGAGGGTGCATTCCATCTGGTCCAGGAGATTTATCGACCTTTAGCCTATTCAGCTTCCTGAGTACTTTCTCTGTCGTAATTGTGACTGCGCACACTTCTCTTCCCTGTCACCCTTGAGTGTCCGGTATCCTGCTGTCTTCCTCAGTGAAGACTGATGCAAAATACTTGTTCAGTTCCTCTGCCATCTCCTCGTCTCCCATTACAATTTCTCCAATATCATTTTCTATCGGTCCTATATCTACTCTCACCTGTCTTTTACTCTTTATATACTTGAAAAAGCTTTTAGTGTCCTCTTTGATATTATTTGCCAGTTTCCTTTCATAGTTAATCTTTTCTCTCTTAATGACCTTCTTGGTTTCCTTTTGTAAGGTTTTAAAAACTTCCCAATCCTCTGTCTTCCCACTAATTTTTGCTTCCTTGTATGCCCTCTCCTTTATGTTATATTTCAATGTTTTGGATGATGGAATTGATGGCTTTGTTGCAAAGTTTGTAGATGATATGAAGCTAGGTGGGGAGACAGGTAGTTCTGAGTCAGTGAAGAGACTACAGAAGGACCTAGACAGATTAGGAGAATGGGCAGAGAAGTGGCAGATAGAATACAGTGTCGGGAAGTGTATGGTCATGCACTCTGGTAGAATAAATGAATGGGTTGACTATTTTCTCACTGGAGAGAGAACACAAAAACCTGAAGTGCAGGACTCCCTAAAGGTTAATTTGCAGGTTGAGTCTGTGGTGAGGAAGGGAAATGCAATGTTAGCATTCGTTTCAATAGGACTAGAATATAAAAGCAAGGATGGAATGTGAGACTTTATAATGCACTGGTGAGGCCATAGTTGGAGTATTGTGAACAGTTTTGTGCTCTTCATCTTAGAAAGGATGTGCTGAAAAGGAGATTCACGAGAATTATTCCAGGATTGAATGGTTTGTCACAGAAAGTGCATTTGATGGCTCTGGGCCTGTCTTCACCAGAATTCACAAGAATGAGCAGTGATCTAATTGAAACGTATTAGTGGTGAAAGTCCTTGATGGACTGCATGTGGAAAGGATGTTTCCTGTGGTGGGAGACGCTAAGACCAGAGTACGCAACCTCAGAATATAGGGGTGTCCTTTTAAAATGAAGATAGGAGAATTTTTTTTAGCCGACGAGTGGTGAGTCTGTGTAATTCTTTGCCACTGACAGCCTTGGAGGCCAAGTCTTTTTGTATATTTAAGGCAGAGGTTGATATATTCTTGATTGGTCAGGACATGAAGGGTTATGGAGAGAAGGTAGGAGATTGGGGCTGAAAAAAAAAATTGGATCAGCCATGATGAAATAGCGGAGTAGACTCTATGGGCCAAATGGCCTAATTCTGCTCTAATATCTTATGGTTTTAGGTACCTACATGCTTCAAGCAGACTTCCCTTATACTGGTGCCTAAGAAGAACATGATAACCTGTTTCAGCAGTTGTGCGTTCTGACTATCTTAGGTCTGTTCATTAGGAAGTTTAACACTGAGGAGCAGAAGTTTGTTCATAGAACAGTATGGCACAGGAGCAGGTCATTCAGCCCCCATGTGGTGCTGAACCAGCTAAAAAACAAATCTAAAATACTCAAACACCAATCCTTCCTACCTACAACATGTCCATATCCATACATCTTCCTTACATCCATGTGCCTATCTACATATCTCTTAAAAGCCTCTAATTTATTTGCCTCTACCACCATACCAGGCAGCACATTCCAGGCATCCACCACTCTCTGAGTGAAAAAGTTTGCCTCACACCCGTTTTGAATCTATCCCCTCTCACTTTAAATGCATGCCCTCTGATATTAGACATTTCAACCCTGGAAAACAGATACTCCCTGTCTACTCCATCAATGCCTCTCATAATCTTATAAACCTCTTATCAGATCTCTCCTCAGCATCCAGCTCTCCAGAGAAAATAGCTCAAG
The DNA here is from genome assembly GCF_963921235.1 of Mobula hypostoma. NCBI lineage: Eukaryota > Metazoa > Chordata > Chondrichthyes > Myliobatiformes > Myliobatidae > Mobula > Mobula hypostoma. The sequence continues at coordinate 182,770,211 of NC_086099.1, forward strand.
TTTATCCAGCCTCTCATGACAGCACATGCACTCTCAACCAGGTGGCATCCTGGTAAATCACTTCTTCAACCTCTCCAAAGTCTCAACATCCTTCCTAGAGTGTGGTGAGCAGAACTGTATGCAGTACTCCAGATGTGGCCTGACCAGAGTTTTATAAAGTTGAAACATAACCTCTTGACTTTTGAATTCATTGCCTCGACTAATAAAAGCAAGTATTCCATAAGCCTTCTTAACCACTTATCGATCTGTGTGGCCACTTTCAAGGAGCTATAACCATGGGTCCCAAGGTGTCTCTGCTCAGCAACACTGTTAAGGATCTTCCCTTAACAGTGTACAGTCTCCTTGCATTTGCCCTGCCAATGTGCAACACCTCACACTGTTTCTCTGCCCATATTTGCAACTGATCTATATTGCACTGTATTCTTTGTCAGTTTCCTACACTGTCCACAACTCCACCAATCTTGGTATCATTCGCAATATTACTAACCCACCCATCTACATTCTCATCCAGATCATTTATATACATACATCGGAGGTCCCAGCACAGACCCTTGTGTAATACCAGTAATTATAAACCTCCAGCTCAGAAAAGTCTCTTCAACCTCTACTCTCTGTCTTCTACACGCAAGCCAGTTCTGAATCCAAACAGCCAATTCACTGTGGACCCCATGCACCTTAATCTTCTGGATTAGCCCCTGTGAGTGACTTCGTCAAATGCCTTACTAAATTCCATGTAAACAACATCCGCTGCCCTACCGTCATCAATCTCTCTTGTCACCTTGCCAAAAAACTCAGTCAACTTATTAAGACACGACCTGCCCCGCACAAAGCCATTATGGTTCTCTCTAATTAGGCCATGGGTTTCTAAATGCTCATATGTCCTATCCCTAAGAATTTTCTCCAGCAATTTTCCTAGAACTGACATGAGACTCACCATTTTATAGTGCCCAATATTTTCCCTTGTTTCCTTCTTAAACAAAGGTACAACATTAGCCACTCGCCAGGGGACTTCACCTGTGGCTAGAGAGGACACGAAGATACTGGTCAAGGCTCCAGCAATCTCTTCTCTTGCCTCCTTCAATGATTTGGGGTAAATCCCATCAGGCCCTGGGGATTTATCCACCCTAATACTATTAGGAGGTGAGTGCTTCCTCCTCCTGGTCCTCCATATCCTTTTCCTGAAACAAAGTACTCATTAACTACCTCATTCACATTCTCTGCATCCAAACAAAATCAAATGCTCCTCTCTTTATTCTTGAGTGGTCTTATTCTCTCCCTAGTTATCAGATTGCTCTTGATGTAGGTATAGAATGCCTTGGGAATCACCTTAATCCTAGTTGCCAAGGACTTTTCATGGCCTGTCCTGGCTTTTCTAATTCCGTTCTATAGTTCTTTTCTGGCTTCTTCATACTGCTCATGTGCTTCATTTGTTCTTGACTTCTGAAACTTTACATACTTTTCCTTTTTCTTTTTGACTAAATTCATCACATCTCTGGACATCCAAGGTTCTCTTATCTTTCCATTCCTGTCCTTCCTTCTAACTGGAACATACCTCTCCTGTACTCTGTGCAATTGATCTTTAAACACTTACACATGTCTGATGTGGACTTCCAGAAAAAAGGTGTTCCCAATTAACTCTTCTTAGTTCCTGCCTAATGCCCTTGTAATTTGCCCTTCTCCAATTTAAAACTCCCCTGCAAGGACCCTACCTATCCTTATCTGTAGCTATCCTGAAAGTTAAGGAGTTGTGATCACTGTTCCCTAACTGCTGATCCACTGAATGGTCAGTCACCTGGCCAGGTTCTTTACCCAACATTAGGTCCAGTGCAGCCCCTCCTCTTGTTTAGACCATCCACATATTGATTTAGGAAACCATCCTGGATACACTTAACAAATTCTGCCCCATCTAAACCCCATTTTACACTAAGAAGGTCCCGGTTTATCTTCAGGAAGTTGAAATCTCCCATGACAGCAACCCTATTATTTTTTCACATTCTTAATTAAAAATTACACATTTTACACTCCTTAATCTGATTAAATATCTGTTCCTCAATGCTATGAGGGGATCTGTAGTACAATCCCATCAGTGTGATTGCACCCTTCCTATTCCTGAGCTCCAACCAAATGGACTCAGTGTCTGATTCTCCATTATGTCTCCTGTGAGTGCAGCTGTGATATTGTCCCTGATTAGTCATGCAACTCCCCCCTTTTTTTTTACCTCCTCCTCTATTTTTTCTAAAACTTCAAAAACGTAGTACACTAATCATCCATTCCTACCCCTCTCTCAACCAGGTTTCAGTAATGGCTTCAACATCATAGTTCCAGGTACTGATCCATGCTCTAATCTCATCACCCTTACCATAATGCTCTTAGCATTAAAATATACACACTTCAAACTATTCGACCTCTCATACGTGTTATTTCGATTTGAACCTTCCCTTTTGACCTTGTGCTGTGGTTCCCAGCCCTTGCAAAACTAGTTTAACCTCTCCTGAGTAGCATTCGCAAACCTCCCGGCCAGGATATTGGCTTCCCTCCAGTTCAGGGGCAACCTGACCCTCTTGTACAGGTCACCCCTTCCCCAGAAAAGGTTCCAATGATCCAAGAACTTGAAACCCTGTCCCCTGCACCATCTCCTCAGCCACTGATTCATCCATGCTATTAACCCGCTAGGCTGTGGCACTGGAAGTAATCCAGAGATTACAACCTTGGAGGTCCTTCTCTTCAGTCCCTTTTCTAATTCTGTATACTCACTGCATAGGGCCTCTTCCTCTTTTTTCCTATGACATTGGTGCCAATATGCACCATGACCTCTGGCTGTTCAACAGTTCAAAGGTTTAGAAGTTCATTTTATTACCAGGGTGTACTAAAGTGTACTGAAATATTTTATTTCTGACTACTCACCCTCCCCCTTGAGAATATCCTGCAGCTGGTCCAATACATCCTGCACCCTTGCATCCGGGAGGGAACACACCATCCTGGCTTCTCTTTTGCAGCCATAGAATCTCCTTTCTGTTCCCCTAACATATCGAGTTCCCTGTAACTAAGGCATTCCCTGACTTTACTCTTCCCTGTTGAGCCTCAGAGCTGGCTGTTGCTGCCATGCCCCAATGGGCCATCCTCCCCCCCGCAGCAGTATCCTGTTGCTGAGGGGAATGGCCCCGGGGAAACCTGCACTGTCTCCCTTATCCCCTTACCTCTCCTGGAGGTCACCTCTACTGTCAGAAGCCTGTACTCTGTGACATATCTTCAAAAGCCTCACCTAGAATATCTTCAGCCTCCCGAATGATCCTGAGTACATCGAACTCCTTGACTCAGTCAGTCAGGCACTGAAGTTGGGTGCACTTCCCACAGATGTAATCATCAAGGATTCAGGTATCCTGAATTCCCACATCTGACAGAAGGAGCATTCCATCCTGACTGCTCTGTACTGAAAACAAAAGGCTTACCTCTTCTTAACTGTGCCTCCACCTGTTCACGCTGAAGCTTGTTTAGCCAAGGCCTTCCCACACTGTCGCTGGCACACTCAAACAATTGCCCTTCCAACAGCCGACCTTCCTTTCACTTGCAGCTGAGTTTAGGCTTCTACTTTATACTTTATACTATTGATACTTATACTCATTGCGCCTATACAACTGAAAAAAACTTACCTGAATCTGCTCCTTTTACACTCTCTTTCTCCCAACTTCAGTAGGGTTCTGACAACACCCACACTCCCCATGCCAGAGCTGCTGATTTAAGATCGGATTTACCAGAATCTGGCCTTTTTTATATTCTCATTTCAACTTTTGGTAGGCCTCTGTGCATTCAGAAAAGACCAGTCTTACCCTAAACTTCTCCTTTTATACTCTCTCTCTCTCCCGACTTCTGTAGGGTTCTGACACCAACACTCCCACTCACACTTCTCACACCTGAGCCACCAATGATATATCAGATTTACCAAAATCTGCTCTTTTTATATTCTCACTCCGACCTTCAGTAGGCCTCTGGCACTGGCACTTACCACCAAGGTCTGTGGACAATAGTGTTGAATGCCAAAACAGCATTCTAACGTAAATGTCCACGTTTTCTAGGTGTGTCAAGGCCAGATGCATGTCAGATGCAATGGCAGCTGTCGTAAAGCGGTTCTGTTAATAAGCATATTAGTGGGTGTCCAATGTGGCAGAAATGGAGTTGGCATGTTGATCTAATAGAAAATGGTAAAGAAACATGGAATGGTGACAAACCTGACATCATGAAGGGGCAAAATACCTTAATTAACAAAAACTGAAAATTACTTTATAATTCAAAGCCATTACAAAGAGCTGAAAGTTTGGGTCGAGAAGCCAGATGGATGGGGACTCGCGACTTACAGCACAGTGATTAAACCAGTTCAATCGTCTGCTATTGTTGCAATGGCTAACACACACTGATCACTTTAGCACAGTTAAGTACTTCAACTGATAATAGAATGATCATATCTCGAGTGTCTGCAGATCCAAGACAAAGACGATGAACAGAGGTAATTTCAGTGATAATTCAGAACAATAAAAAGCACTTCACCATTTGAAGTTCATTCAGACTGTGGCGAACTGGAATTATACAATATCTACAATATCTAGCCCACAAGCAGTAACAGCAGCAAGCAGACAGACTTGCAAGAAAACTGTTGATTAATAACCAACAGCTTGATATTGAAATTGATACTATCATAGACAGAACAATAATGACTCAAGGTAAAATGAGTCAGGTACCACTGTAGGAAAGCAATCCCATTGAAAACTTTCGCAGATGATGTTTTACATTCATGATGGCAACTGAACCGCCCAGTGGAAAAGATAGGAATAAGCTTGTATAACTTTATTGCAATCTCTTCCATTGTGCAAGTTTCGCAAGACAGCTCATACTCAATTGACAGAATATTTTGTGATATTAAAACATTATTGGAAAAGCACGATGACTATGCTAACATAACAAGATATGTGCACATTGGCAACAGATTAGATGCCATGCTGGACTATTGTAAGCCCAGTATGGATCTGCACACTGTTTTAGAATTAGAATTAGGATTTTATTTCTTATATCCATCTCACAACATGAGGGAGTAAAAATCTTTCTGTTGCATCTCTGTCACTATGTACAAGCAATAAGGAAGGAAATTTTTGGGAGATATTGCCCAGACATTAAGATTGAATACTTCTGAATTAGTCCTGACGAAGGGTCTCGGCCTGAAACGTCGACTGCACCTCTTCCTATAGATGCTGCTTGGCCTGCTGCGCTCACCAGCAACTTTGATGTATGAAGATTGAATACTTAACTGTTTTGTATACCCGTATATACAGTCAGATATGTATTGATCAATCTGATGGCCTGGCGAACGAAGACATCCTTTCACCTGTTGGTCCTGGCCTTAATGTTGCGGTACGGTTTGCCAGGCGGAAGCAGCTGAAGCAGTTTGTGGTTGGGGTCCCTGAAGATTCTTTTTATGCATTTGCTGCTGTAAATGTCACAGGTGAGCTGGGCTGTCCACACTGCTCTCTTTAGGGCCCTGCGATTGAGGGTACTACAGTTCCTGTACCAGGCTGTCACACAGCCAGTCAAGATGCTCTTGTAGAAAGTCCTGAGGATTTGGGGACTTGTGCCAAACTGTTAGTATTCAAGCTCAGAAAAAATTGGACAGGCTGGAATAAAAGGTTGCACTTGTAAAAACTGACCAGAGTGAGTGGCCCACAGCATTAGTGGTCATACCCTATGGCAGACAGTACAGTGTGTCTGTGTGGAAGCTAATAAAGAACAGAAGTTCAAGCCAAGGAAATACCCAGCATACGTTGACCAAAAAAAGCTAAGTCAGCAGGAAAAAGTAAGTTCTCAAAATTGGACCCTTACAATTGAAGTCAATTGTTGGCGGGTGGCCAAGTGGATAAGGCGTTCGTTTAATGATTTGAAGGTCGCTAGTTCGAGCCTTGGCTGAGGCAGCATGTGTGTCCTTGAGCAAGGCACTTAACCACATATTGCTCTGCGACAACACCGGTGCCAAGCTGTATGGATCCTAATGCCCTTCCCTTGGACAACATCGGTGACGTGGAGAGGGGAGACTTGCAGCATGGGCAACTGCCGGTCTTCCATACAACCTTGCCCAGGCCTGCCCCCTGGAAACCTTCCAAGCCACAAATCCATGGTCTCATGAGACTAACAGATGCCTATAAAAATTGAAGTCAACAAAGATGTAAGTATCTACCCAATGGCACACAAATATGATTCCACTAACACGTATTTTTTTTTTCTTGAGTTGTAAGACATTTGCCCAAGATTTTCCAGACCATGATCCACAAGATTTTGTAAGAAATTGATTATTATTTTTGTAACTCAGCTGATCTGTTGATTTCTAGGTGCATATAATTAGATGATCTTGTGATTTTGGCAGAAGTGTTCAGGAGATTATACGTGAGCAGGATGTAAAATTTGAAGAAAGAGAATGTTCATTTTCAATATTGAAATTAGTGCGGCTTAGTTTGAAGGCTGATGCCGATGGCCTACAAACAGTGAAGGAAGAGGTCATCGCCAATGTGATACTCCATGTTTTTGCAAACTTTAGTCCTTGTTCAATTGTGTTCAAGGATTCTTATTTAGGTGGGGTGGATAGGTTGCTGCACATCTGCTCTCTGTTGGCTTCGTGCAATTTCTACAAATATTTATGTTTATTATGCAGGTAGTCCATATAATAGCTTAATTAGATTGGAGTGAAAGACTAATTCAGCAACAGGCAGCTTCATAGATTGATGAATTAACATGACTTCAAGGCCAGAATCACAATGGAAATAACAATTGAAACCTTTGTCTTTCTAAACATGTGACAAATATTTGGCCATTCAATTTAAATTGGTATATGAATTGGTTTTCCATTGCACAAAATTTCCAGGAAAGTTGCACCATAGCAGTGATGTATTCACATCATAAAGAACAGCAGGTCTTAGTGCAAAAATCCAAGGAAATCATGAGCAGTTTTTAGATAACTGTATACTTTCTTGAAAGCTTGGACTTCTTCACTGAGATCTCTGACAATCCTCCAAACTCAAACTTCATTTTAAAAAAGTGTGCAGACTTACAGGATTTACTTCAGTTTTCTTAGAGTCCAGTTAGTCCAAGTGCTGATGGATCTGTTGTCACCTGCTAACCATGTTATTAGCAGTTCTTTGAGTGAGTCTGAATTAAGGAGGATTGCTCAAGTTATGTAACTTCATCTTTACATCTTTTTTTGTTTTTCCAATGATCTGTAAAGTGCCTTGGATCATCCTGAGAATCTAATACCTGTAACATAGACAAATGCCTTTCTTTTATTTAGTCTAAGGTGCCGATATTATGAACAGATATTTTAAGCATGAATCAGACAGAGTACGGTGCACAATGTGAAATGAAACTGTACAATATTGAATGATAATGAGTTTGCATCAGGAAGTGGAACAAATGCAAGGACTAGTTCAGGATCAGGACTAAGTTCCAACAGCAGAGTGGAGTCTACATCCAAGAAGTCACGGGCAAAAGAGGTGAGTGATAAAGGAATCTGGAAGAGCTAGGAAATGCGTCATAATCTAATTAATGGATGGATGGGTTCAAAGCTCTTTTCCATTCTCATGTTCTCAGATTGAATGATAACAAAGAATTTTCTATAATATGAGTAGTGATATAATTTGTCCACCACTCAAGGACATGTGTCAAACAAGTACTGTATAAGTATCCATTTAATACCGAAATATGATTGAAAATGAAAGCACTGGATGGTGACATGAGGACATACTTCAGGAATAAAGCTAATTACCATTTTTAATGCCTGGTAATAAATTATTGTTATTGTTTAGATAACGATAACATCAGTGGTTAAGCTCTGGGATTGTTATCTAAAGTTAGGATTTTGATCCAGAGATGTGAACTTGAATCCCAACATAGCAGCTGGGCAGTTTAATTTTAGGTAATTAATATAACTGGAATGAAAAGCTTTGAACAGTAAGTGACCATAAAAAAAGCTATTTATTCCCCAGTACTGCAAGATTTACAAAGGAGATTTGCCATCTTCACTCAATCTGGTTTCGATGCAACTCCTAGAGTACCAACATGATTGACACATTATTGTCTCAGGAAATGGTTTAAAGGGCCATTCAGTTCAGGGAATAGTTAGGATTGTGATGTAGATGAACTGAACACACTGATGAGGGAGAGGGAGAAGTGGAGTGTCCGTTATCGTGCCCAACACCGGCCCCCTAGGTCTGAGTCGACTTAGTAGTGGTAGGGTTGTGCAATGAATGCCAGAGTTGACTGAATAGATTAAAACTAAAGCAAAATAACCAGTGGGGTCAAGTAAATGAACTCCTATCAATCCCCTTTCATTTTCTTTTACTAATTAACTTAATTTTACAATTGTTCCACTATGTAATTGTACATCCTTGATAGTTTTGAATTAGCCAATCATAGCCACATGCTCACTTTCCACACATGCATAAAGAAATTGAGATTTCTTGGCAAAGCATCCAGGATGTAAGTGCAATTATGAAGAAAGCACAGCACGCCTCTACTTCCTATGCGCTGTTATAGCTGCAAGAGGTGGTTCAAGTGAGTACTTAGCAAAGGGGAAGAACACTCTTTGAACTGCTGATATTTGAGTTTTTGAGGTTTTAGTTTTTCATGCTTTACAATTTTCCCTGTTTTTGGTGGGGATATGAGCAGGTGATCCCTAAATAAGAATTCTCAGTTAAATTGATTAAAATCTCTCATTTATAATATTCATTCATGTGAACAAAGGGTTCGGGGCTGAATACTTTTTCAAGGCACTGTATTCATAAAAGATGAAGGAAAGGAGAATCAACTGAGTGAGACTTGGTACTGCAGTAACAATGACAAATAGTTTATATCCAGCTTATTTTTGCCAGAGTTAACTAGTAAATGAACTCCTCTAATTAGCCGTGATGAAGTTTATTACTGGAAACAGTGACTCACTTGAATATTTTGAAGAAATTACAGTTCATATTGAAATGTACAAAAAGTGTGTAAGGAGTTCAAAACACATCATCTAAAGTAACGTGTTCTTGCAGCCATCTAGCTGGTGACAAGCCAATGTGAGACATTTCCAGTGAAAACGTCTCACTGGTCTCAGGTTTTAAGCAATCATTTGCTGCTTCACTTGGCAGTAAAGATAATCATGATGTATCTTTTTATTATGGGTGAGATTCAAGGAATAGAGTGGGGCACTAGATGCTATATGCCAACAAAATTATTGTGCATGCTGGCTGGGGCAAGTCTGCCATATGTTCACCATCCCTGTGTCTAGGTGATTCAGTCTTATCCTGCCATTCATATTGTCTGCAAAATGTCAATATTCACATAAAATGGTTGAGACCAAAATAACATAGTTCCTGTCTTGCACCTATTTCATTTGATATAACATGCATTTGAGGGCTCTGAGCACAAGCAATATGAATATTGTATGTACAGTAGTTAGCACTGGTATGACTGATAATGTCTGTGTCCACAAAGCATGAATTACTATTTTTAAGTTATTGGTAGGGATTCCCTTGCGCAGGATAAGAAATTGACAAAAATTATCTTCTGGAGAGTTACCTTCCCTTGGCAATTGCTGCTTCCACAGGGATTAAGAGTGTAGAAGAAATGGGAGATGTTAAAACCCTAGAAATGCTGGGCATTCCTAATAACCATTGAATAATTTTCGGCCATTTACTAAAGGCATTTTATCATCAAATTTCAATTACTGTTACATACTTAAACTTATCATGAAAAAACACATTTGGTCTTTAACTTTATTCGTTGCACACCACTAATGTTGGCGGAGGTTTATCCGAAATAAGAAATGAGTAAAAAATCAGAGTAATAGTTTAATTGCTTTGCTTCATTTACTGCTGTTCCCAGTTGGTTTGCTGTCCTGGTAGAAATAATGTATTTTCTCCATGGCTTTTGTGCAGTTATTAATGATGTGCCTTGTGTATCCCCTTTACGGATTTTCTGCAGTTATTAACAATGCGTCACTCGATGTTCTTAAACACCAAAAATGAGAAAAAGATGTGAAGGTTCGTTCAGGCAGTTAATAGTAGTTCTGAGAACAGTGTGCCAACAGCTTTCATATATTTTTTCTTTGAAAGGAGCGAATCAGATATTGATCCAGGTTGGAAGCTAATTAACACACCCAAGATATTTCTTACATGATCTGATACACATTATGCCTCTAAAGTCATGATGTAGTAAATTTCAATTTGTGGAAGCAGAAAAGATAAACAGGAAATAAACTGAATATCTCACAATAAAACTAAACTTATTGGTGTATATCATAGGTGTGACACTTCTGCAAAAGATTAATTATATTTTCGGTACACATAGGAGGTTCTGTAAGTTCCAGCAAGATGGCAGCCGCTTAGACACAGAAACTTCTTCGTGTCCAAACAAAGGTGAAATTGTACATCCTTTACGTCCCTTTTACATTTCTAAGACACTGCTGGGTATTAGCAACATAAGTACTGCAGGTCATCCCCATTAGCAGGTTGCTGGATAGCGATGGAGCTGGATTTGTCACGCATCAACTTGCAGCCTATTTCATCCACCCGTCGAAGAGGCGGTACACATAGGCAGTGTGCGATGAACAAATGGTGAAAATGATTGGCTTGGACGTTTTTCTTGCGATCGCAAGACCCTATCGGACTTGATTGTTGTGTGGACAAGGCCCTTATGCCTTGGGGTCACCTGTTGCAGCCACCGGCAAAGGAGATGCTAGAGCCTGCTGTGTGCTGCTGGATTCTGTATGGGGTTGGGGCTGGCCCTTCTTGTTGGTGCTGTCCTCCAGATTTCACTTCCGGGAAGGCAAGTTGGACCTCGTATGTCTGTAGCAGCACTTGTGCAAAATGAGGAACTGCTGCGGCTTGTTCTTGCAGAAATGTGGCTCAAGGATATTATACGCCATCAATCTACAGGCCATGACACTCAGGGACTTGGGCTATATTATTTTACATATTTTTTGTAACTGTCGGTTTTTCTACTGTCATAATTATATGATATATATGTGCAGTGTGTGACTGTCAGTACTATGTTTTGCATCTTAGCCCCAAAGGAGAATTTCTGTGTATAGGTGAATGACTACTAAACTTGAACTTGACTTAAGATGCTAGAAATCTTGAGCACCACACTCAAAATTCAGCAAGTCAGAAAGCATCTGACACTTCAGGCTGAGACACTTCATCAGGACTGGAAAAGAGTGGGGGGAGAGGGGAAGGAAGACAAACTGGCAGGGTGATAATGGACCCACATGAGAGGAAGGTAGATGGGTTGGAGAGGAGAGATGAAGTAAGAAGCTGGGAGGTGATAGATGAAGGAGGATAACGAGCTGTAGAAAAAGGAATCTAATAGGAGAGGACAGTGGACCATGAAAGAAAGGGAAGCAGAAGGGAGGTGATGGGCAGGTGAGGTGGAGAGTGGAGAGGTAATAAACTGAATGGGGAATGGAAAATGGAAAAGGAGAGAAGGGAGAAGGAAGCAGAAACAGAAGATTATGCAATCAGGTTGGAGGCTACCCAAACAGAATTTGAGGTATATAAAATAGGATATGAATATAGGATCCCAATGCAGATTGGGAGTCTGCTTTGTCAAGCACCTTTGCTTTGTCTGTCACAAAAGGCAAGATTACCCGGTGGCTACTGTTACGTTCACGCAACCCTGGGGAAAGTATCGGTTACATGCACGCAACACTAAAAAGTATCAGCAGCAATAGAACACACCTGGAGTCTGATTTTGATGTTAAATTCCACTATCTTTATTAGTAACTACTAAATATAGTAACTTAACCAGGTGTTCAAAAGTTAGCAGTGTTATATAGATAAAGTTCCCAAACTTATTCAAGCTCAGGTGGCAAGAGTTACAGTCTTACGATGGTGTGTAAGAAAGTTCAGTTCAATCCTCAGGTTAATTGATGCTAGATATTTGTAATCCAAAGGCGAATCTTGTGAGAAGGTAATTATGTCGATAGTCCACAGATTCCAGGACAGCAATACAAAATAACAATAGCAGTAGGTTTTATCTCTGAAGTTGTTTCACTCTACACACAAAGTATCACCGACAGTAGCTTCTCACAAAGGGGACCATCTTCAAGGGAACCACCACCCAGTCAAGAGTAGACAGATAGGTAGATTCCACACGGTTACCCCAAACACACAACATGATAGCCACTTATCCAGATCCACGACATACGAAATAACTCCAACAGTGATTTGCCACAGGAGTGCCTTCTTCAGTGAACTACCACACCCAGACAAAGGGTAAGCATACACATGGTATTCACAAAGGTTTTCCCCTCACCAGAGAACCCTCCCCTGTGGATTAACTGTGTGACAATCACACTTTCATATCCGAATGGAATCAGACTCACCCTTACAGGCTACTTAGAAGAGAGTCTAACAGTGATCTCTTTATCACTAGGTTTCTTCTGTTTCAAATCTTTCTCTCCCCTCCTCTTTCCCTGCAAACTTCGTCTCATTACAGTACTTTGTGAGAGTTGTTTATCAATACTCTGGGTTGATCTAAACTCACCCCTTTTGGGCTACTGAAAGTTTAAACCAGCAACCCCACTCACTGGTGTCTTTGCATGATTGAACCCATCTCGACTCTGAACTGTGTGTCTGTGTGTCTGTCATCTGACCTTGCTTATTCAAAACATGCTGCGAGCTTGTATAAACATTCATTGTCCATCAAACAACTCCACCTCGCATAGTAACCAAGCAATTTTATAGTCAGTAGAAATCCAAAAATCAGTCTCATTCTCTTGCCACTTTAAAGTGACAGTCCACAGAAAAAATGAACCCTAGGGGTATATAACACTACCTATTTCAATTCACCTTCCCATTCCCATTTTGACATGTCGGTCCATGGCCTCCTCTAACGCCATGTTGAGGCCAAACTCAGGTTGGAAGATTAGGTTAATTGATCTTGGGTAATGCCAACACTGCTCTCCTGAACTAACTTCAGATTCCAATATTCTTGTGTAATCCAAAAATCTATCAATCTCCATCTTAGATATAATCAGTGAGTCAACATCGACAGCACTACCGGGTTGATAATTCCAATAATTCACTATGTCGGGCGAAAAAATCAGAATCAGAGGCCACCGTGAAATGCAATGCATGGTAATAGAGAAAGAAAAATATCAATCAATCAATTACAGTAGTGTATATATGTAATAGTGTGAAAACCAAAATTATATATATATGTATATGAACATAGAATAGTACAGCACAATACAGGCCCTTTGGCCCACAATGTTGTGCCGACCTTTAAACCCTGCCTCCCATATAAGCCCCCACCTTAATTTCCTCCATATACCTGTCTAGTAGTTTCTTAAACTTCACTAGTGTATCTGCCTCCACCACTGACTCAGGCAGTGCATTCCACGCCCCAACCACTCTGAGTAAAAAACCTTCCTCTAATATCCCCCTTGAACTTCCCGCCCCTTACCTTAAAGCCATGTCCTCTTGTACTGAACAGTGGTGCCCTGGGGAAGAGGCACTGGCTGTCCACTCTATCTATTCCTCTTAATATATTGTATACCTCTATCGTGTCTCCTCTCATCCTCCTTCTCTCCAAAGAGTAAAGCCCTAGCCCCTTTAATCTCTGATCATAATGCATACTCTCTAAACCAGGCAACATCCTGGTACATCTCCTGGTAAATCTCCTCTGTACCTTTTCCAATGCTTCCACATCCTTCCTATAGTGAGATGACCAGAACTGGACACAGTACTCCAAGTGTGGCCTAACCAGAGTTTTATAGAGCTGCATCATTACCTTGTGACTCTTAAACTCTAACCCTCGACTTATGAAAGCTAACACCCCATAAGCTTTCTTAACTACCCTATCCACCTGTGAGGCAACTTTCAGGGATCTGTGGACATGTACCCCCAGATCCCTCTGCTCCTCCACACCACCAAGTATCCTGCCATTTACTTTGTACTCTGCCTTGGAGTTTGCCCTTCCAGAGTGTACCACCTCACACTTCTCCAAGTTGAACTCCATCTGCCACCTCTCAGCCCACTTCTGCATCCGATCAATGTCTCTCTGCAATCTTCGACAATCCTCTACACTATCTACAACACTACCAACTTTTGTGTCATCTGCAAACTTACCAACCCACCCTTTTACCCCCACATCCAGGTCGTTAATAAAAACCACGAAAAGTAGAGGTCCCAGAACCGATCCTTGTGGGACACCACTAGTCACAACCCTCCAATCCGAATGTACTCCCTCCACCACAACCCTCTGCTTTCTATTGGCAAGCCAATTCTGAATCCACTTTTTTAAAAATTGAGGTACTGGTTATGGGTTTAATATCCATTTAGGAATCGTATGGCAGTGGGGAAAGAGCTTCATCTTGTCTGAGTCCTGAATGACCAACCTTTTTTTAAAAAGTGTCTGACTTTTGGTTTGAAACCCAGCTGACAAGGACAGTATCTTCCCTGCATCAAGCCCTTTAAGAACTCCGTATTCTTCAATGAAAATGCTTATCGTTCTCCTAAAATCTAAAAATTAAAGGCCTGGTCTGCTTAACCTGCCCTCATATAGTAAGCATTGTACCTGTCCCTTCCCCTACCCATGAATCCCAGAATGAATAAAGTTTTGTTTTACTCCACCTATATCCTTCATGATGTAAGGAAACCAAACCTGCACATATGTTCCAATGCAGCCTTACATATTGGCAGTAAGGCATCTTTACTCTGGTACTCAAGTCCTCTTGTGGTAAAGGAGAACATATTACATGCCTGTGAATGCAATGTTCTGCTATCACCGATTTCTCTGGGTGACCCAGATGGATACATCTCCTGTGCTCCTTGATGTGTGTTTCCATCGTGCATCCCATCTGGCCGATACGCGCTGCTCCGCATTCACAGGGAATCTTGTAAACACCAACCGACCTAAGTCCCAGGTCATCTTTGACCCGCATAAGCTGTGACTTCAGCTTCCTTACGAGTTTGTGGATGGTATTTTTTCAGGATCCTGGCGATCCTTCCAGAAACTGTGGAATATAGGGAAGACAAGCGGTAGCAATGGGTTCCTCCTTGTTGAAGTTGGCAGAGCATTGTATTTGC
The DNA here is from genome assembly GCF_963921235.1 of Mobula hypostoma. Taxonomy (NCBI): domain Eukaryota; kingdom Metazoa; phylum Chordata; class Chondrichthyes; order Myliobatiformes; family Myliobatidae; genus Mobula; species Mobula hypostoma. Next base: position 182,785,312 of record NC_086099.1, read on the forward strand.
AATGGCCATAAGATTCACTTCGGCAGCACAAAACTACTGTTCTGTGCCAGTGGCTTTTGGGACCACCTGATAAACAAAGCCATTGAAGTAAAACTAGAGGAAAAGAATTGCAACAAAGATGAAGGTCTCGCTCTAACTGAGAACTGGAATTCGATTGTAAACAAAATAAGAGACCAGAAACATGATTGGATGAGGACTAACCAATCAGGAGGGATGGACACAGGGGTATAAATATCACCGGACTAGACATACCCAGGCATCATCCCTGAAGAAGATGGTCGAGTTTGTCATCAAAATGTTGGTTAAAATCGATACCTGTACCCAGCTGGAAGTCTGAGAAAAGTTTATGCATCATATACACTTGGAAATCACTGGATGCTCTTTCATATTATATACCTGCCCATTTGCTTGCTGAATAATAACAATAATTTTCTCTGACTTTGTATAATGAAAATTAGGACCCTCTGAACATCAGAAATTTTCAGACTTGCACCATTTAAAATATCCTCCTGTTCTATTTTATCCTTGTTGTCCATTTTTCCACATTATATTTCATCTACCAACTCCCCACCATTCATATAATCCGTCTATATCACCCAGAAAACTTAATACATCCTCCTGGCATCCCATGTTGCCATCCAGCTTTGAATTATCTGCGGAGTCAATATATTACACATGTTTCCTCATCAAAATCATCAATGTACATTTGGAAAGCTGGGACCTCATTTCCAGTCTCTGTGGCACCCAATTGGTCACAGCTTCGCAAGTTGAACACGGCTCATGTTCTCATGCTCTGTTTTTTTTTTCTGCCAACCAGTCCATAATTCAGACATGTTAATCCATTCCCTCCTGCTGTGATATTGCACCTCTTGTGTGGCATCAGAGTGATGGTGTTCTGAAAAACCAGACACATCACAAACACCGATTCATCATTATCTACTCTGTAAGTCAGAACCTCAGAACACTATTTCAGATTTGCTAAACATGCTTTCTCTTCTACAATTGATTCTATTCATTTTCTGGAATTATGAGTCATTGACAAAAGCAGATTTTATTACCCATGTTGAATTGCACTTGAGAAGATAGTAGTGAGTTAGCTTCTTGAACCACTACATTCTTGAAAGTGAAGATGCTTCTATAGTTCTGTTAGTTAAGGAACTCAAGAGCTTAGACTCTGTGACAGTAAAGGACTGGTGATATATTTCCAGGTCATGAAGGCATGTGGCTCAGAAAGGAAACTTCAGATGGTAGTATTCCACTCTTGCCTCCAACGTAGTGGCTATGGCTTTGGAAGGACCTGCCCGGGTAATAGCAGTGCTTGTTATAGGTGGTACACACCATCTGTCATGGTTGAGACTGCAGATATGGTGCTGTTAAGTGGGAGCTTTGTGGATAGTGTCAACTTTATGAGAGTTGTTGGAATTGCACTCCTCTGACCAATTCCCCCACACTCTTGACCAGAAAGTCTATGAGGGGGTCAAGAGACAAGTCACTCATTATAGGACAGCCAATCTTTAACTGCTCATGGTGTCATCATATTTTATATGATTGGTCCATCTGAGGTTTATTTCTGTGCAGTGGAAACCCCTAGATATTGATGGTGCGAGACTCTGTAGTGATAATGCCATTGAATGTAAAGGATAGGTGGTTAAATTCTTCACTTTTCAACTCTGTCCTATCATACTATTATTTTCTACATCACCTGTTACATTCCTTTCATAATAAACAAGTACGTCAAGCATTAGTGTGAGGGGAAGTATGAGAATTTATTATGAGTAGCAATCTTGTCTGTACATGCACAGAATCTTTCTCCCTCCTTTCGTTCACCTCATTCACTCTAGACCTGTTACTCCCCACTATTTCTGTCTTCTGTGAAGGCTGTCAAAAAATATTTGCCATATCCTCATTCCCCAATATAATTCCTCTTGTCTGTCACTGTAGGGACTCCTATATTTTCATATTCCCTTACAGCGAAGAAGGAAGCTACTTCAGCCCAGGGAATCTTTAATGGATCACAGAGCATTCCCTTTCATCAATAATTTTCCTTATAACCTCTAACCCCACCAGCTTCATCCCAATTCTACCAGACAGCCTCAAGCTCCCAGTCCGAGTTTCTCTCCAATACTGAAGAGGGTCCTTCATCTTGGTACTGGGTCAGATGTATAGCTTATAGCAGAGCTTTCATTGTCAGTTTCTAGATCCGTATTCCTCAGGAAGCCGTTTGCTATGTTGCATTGAATTATTGAGATTATGTTCAGTACTCCTTCTTGAGATTGTGGCTGGATTGTTTCTAGTTTGTTTTCTCATCTGTCTGTAAATGAAAATAAGTAACTGGATAAGCCATTTCATAAATCACTGACAGTCAGCTGTGTTGGTGAGTCTGGGAATCATCCTTGTAAGTGCCGAGAACAGTACCTAACTTCTTAACTACATATGCTGCCTCCAATCGTAACTGACATTCCTTCTTGTTGTTACTACATTTTCCATTTTGGGTTCCTTGTCATATTCCTTTTGTGCATGTTTGTTTAAATTGCACCATTTCATTCCACAAATCTAACATGCCTTTTGTGCAATGAAGTGCTTGAACCAATTACATCAGGCCGATGGGGCGTAACAAAACCAAAATAAAAATAACTTCTTACTTCTCTCAAAGACTCTTCGCTGCATCCATACATCAAAAGTTGATTTGCAATATGATGACTTGTTAGTTAGATAACTGAAGCGGCGATATTACCAATTGACAGATCCCACAAAGAGCAAAGAAATAAACGGGAAACTTTGAAATCACAGATGCATAAGAAATAGAGGCATGAGGAGGTCATTTGACCACTTATCCCAGTTCCTCTATTCAATAAAATGTTGACAGATCTTGCACTGCCACACTCATGCACCAACCCCATATCCCTTTAGAAACCTTGTAGTGGTGTATTGAATTATTAGATTATTGTCTTATTCCAGGGATTATTAATGGACCAGATTATTTTTCCATTTATGCATGTATTGACCTTGAACTGAGTGGCATGCTCTGCATTTCAGAGTGCCCTGAGGGTCCACCTCATTAGCAGCTCTGGAGCCACGTAAGGACCATACAGAATATAGTTCCCAGCCAATCCCCTTCCCTCAACAGCATTAAGAAGATGGCTTTTCAAAAATCAAATAGTTATACAGTCATCACTAATAGTGACGTGTATCTGTTAAAAAAAACCTAAGGATTTTTAACTGAATTTAAATTCCACAATTGATATGCTGAGATTTGAACACTTTCTCTAGTTCTGCAGCACTGGAACACTTACCGCATCCATAACCCTCCAGTGCCAGGCATAGATTCAATGTTGTCCCTGCTTATTGGCTTTGTGGAGTTTGCATGTTCTCCCTGTGAGCACTTAAATACTCTGATTCCAAGCATTGCATTCCTTCCCAAATACATGCAGGTTGGTAGATTAACGGGTGACTGAAAATTGCCCCTGGTGTGCAGTTCAGTGGTAGAATCTGGGAGAGTCACTGAGGATGTGAGGATGTGTGATTAATATAGGATACATGGGTGGCTGTTAGCAAGTGTGAACAGTTTCAATGCTGTGTGTCTGTATAACTCTGTTACTCTCTTACTGCTCGAGTAAATTAACCAGCACATCAGCATATTAATGAGATAATGACAATGAGTCAAACCTTGAATTATATGCTGTCAGATCATCAACAACAGAATCTTCAAGACAGGGTCTCAGAATTGTCCATCCAAGCTATAGATCTTGCAGCACTACTTCATTGCCAACCATGAGATGTCAGACTAGTATTCCTCCATTGGTCATGGTGGATGATTTGAATCAAGTGACTTACAGAGAAGAGAGACAAGCAGTTGGGCCAGAGGAAACTTTTGGAGCACAATACTGATCAGAAATACAATTCATAGGGATTCATCTAAACCAGTACATTGTAAGTTAAATTATTTCCATTGCAGTCAAATTCTGTTAAAAACAGAAGTAGAAATACGTACTTAGTGGCTTTACTCAATTCAGTCTTTTGGCAAGCTCACTTTGAAGGCTGCTTGCAGACTAAGGAAAGAAAATCAACATGCTTTTTGTATGACCGTGATGTTTTGCCCCAAATATTTCAGTCACAGGCAAATGGGCATCAAAGAAACCTGCCAACAATGATTAAGCAGTCTTCAGCACGAAGCTGTGCAGTTTACCCAGGTTGCCTTCTAGTTTCTGTAGTGAATGCTTTAGATACTCTGACAACTTAGTATTTAAGTAGTGCCTTTGACATATAAATATGTTTCAAAACATTTCACACATCCCCATGCAAAGGTTATAAGTTTGTGTCAGTGCCGAAGAAGATAGTTGGACAGTGGTTAGGGAACAGAGTTTGTAATGGGGAATTGGAGGAAGGAGAGAAAGCACAGCGGGGATGGAATGACCAATAGTGTCAGAGGAAATGACTTCGGTTTTCCGCATGTACGATGGTGCTAGAAAGTTGTGAACCCTGCAGAATGCTCTCTATTTCTGTATAAATGTACCTAAAATGTAATTAAATCTTCACATAAGTCCTAAAACTAAATAGAGAACCCAATTAAATAAATAACTCAACAAAGCGTTATACTTATTCATTTATTTATTGAGAAAAAATATCCAATATTACATGTATTTCTTGGGAAAAGTATGTGAACCTCTGGGGTAATGCTTTCTACACAAGCTATTTGGAGTCCAGTGTTCCATTCAATGAGATGACATTGGAGGTGTGGGTTGTAGAGGTGCAAAAAAGACACACAAAATCAGGTTACTGACAGCCTGCTCCTCTCAAGAAAGATCTGTTTATGTGCATCACGCCTCACTCGAAACAACTTTCAGAAGATGTTAGAAAAAGAAATTGTAGAGATGTATAAAGCTGGAAAAGGCGACAAAAGCATTTCTAAAGATCTGAGTGTTCATCTGTCCACAGTAAAAGGAATTTCAGTACTAGTGCTGGTATCCCTAGGAGTGGACATCCTGCAAAGATCACACCAAGAGCATAATGTGCAATACTGAAGGACAACAGCAAAGGACCTGCAGAAATCTCTGGAACTTGCTAAAGTATAAGTTCATGTGTCCACTATAGGAAAAACATTGAACGAGAATGTTTTTCATGGAAGGGCACCACAGAGGAAAGCACTACTCTCAAAAAAAAAACATTGCTGCATATTTCAAGTTTGCAAAAGACCACCTGGATGTTCCACAATGCTTCTTGAACAATGTTTTGTGGACAGATGAGACAAAAGTTGAACTTTCTGGCAGAAATGCACATTGCTATATTTGGAGGAAAAACCAGCACCAACACCAAAACCTCAACCCAACTATGAAGTATTGTGCAAGGAGCATCATGGTTTGGGGCCACTTTGCTGTCTCAAATTCAAAATTATATCAAGACATTTTGTAGGAGGATGTCAGGGTAGCAGTCCATCACCTGAAGCTTAATAGAAGCAACAGGACAATAATCTGAAAGACAAGAGTAAATCAACAACAGAATGGTTTAAAAAGAAGAAAATTTGTGTTTTGGAATGGCCCAGCCAAAGTCCTACAGAAATGTTATGGAAGGACCTGACGCAAGCAGTTGATGCAAGGAAGCCCACCAACATCCCAGAGTGGAAGCAGTTTTGTAAGGAGAAATGGCCTAAGATTCCTCCAAGCTGATGTGCAGGACTGATCAGCAGTTACCTGAAATGTTTGGCTGAAGTTCTTGCCGTACAAGGGGGGTCATACCAATTACTGAAAGCAAAGGTTCACATACTTTTTCCAACAAATGCATGTAATATTGGATCATTTTCTCAATAAATAAATGAAAAAGTAGAATGTTTTTTATGTTATTTATTTAATTGGGTTCTCTTTATATAGATTTAGGACTTAGGTGAAGATCTCATTGCGTTTTAGGTCACATTTATGCAGAAATAGAGAAAATTCCAGAGTTCACAAACTTTTTAGCACTACTGTACAACAAAAAGGACTTCTAAACACATGCATGTGCAATGGCATGTTCCTGGCTTCATGTCTGTGAGTTTTGCTATGATTTGCCCCGCTGTGTGATGAACCAAGGATATGGCTACAGGCCCACTTCAGCTGCTCTGGGCTTCGGGGGGATGAACTCACTTTTGTTCTGAATGCGGTTGTTTGCATGAATTGTGTGTTTTTTTTCTCTCTGTGTATTGGGTGTTAATCTGTTTTCTTTAATTGGGTTCTTTTGGGTTTCTTGTTTTGTGACTGCCTGTAAGCAGACGAATCACAAGGTTGTATAATTTACACATACTTTGATAATAAATATACTTGGACTTTGAGTTCATAGTTTAGGTCCAAAACTCCACTTTTTAAAATGATTTCTCACTTTATTTATGGCGACAATCAGAATCAGGTTTATCAATAGCATACTGTATGCCATGGAATTTTGTTGGTTTGTGGCAGCAGTACAGTGCAGGATGTAAACAAGTTCTGCAAGTTATAATCATAAATAAATAAATAGATAGATAGATAGATAGATTAGATAGATAGAGCGAACCAGGAAGAGTCATATAGTTTTCTTGGGTTCATGGACCATTCAGAATCTGATGGTGGATGGGAAGAAGCTGTTCCTAAAACTTTTAGGTTTGGGTCTTCCGGCTCCTGTACCTCCTCCTTGATGGTACTAGTGAGAAGATAGCGAGGGTCTTTAAAAAGCCCATAGGACTTAGAAGTAGAATTAGTTCACGCAGCCCATCGAGCCAGTCCACCATTACATTATGGCTGATTTATTATCCCTTTCAACCCCGTTCTCTTGCCTTCTCCCTGTGATCTTAGTCACCCTGACTAATCAAGAATCTGTCAACCTCCACTCTAAATATACCCAATGATGGCCTCCACAACTGTCTATGGCAATGAATTCCACAGATTCATCACCCTCCAGCCAAAGAATTTCCTCCTCATCTCTATTCTAAAGGGACGTCCATGTATTCTGAGGCTGTGCCCTGGTGGTCCTAGACTCCCAGACTATAGGAAACATCCTCTCCACGTTCACTTTATTTAAGCCTTTCAGTATCTGATAGGTTTCAATGAGATCCCCCTCATTCTTCTAAACTCCAGTGAGTAGTATCTCCAGATGTGCCATGTATCTCATGACACATCTTCATTACAAACTGCTGTTAATGCTTGTAAGTCACTAGTCAAGGTAGCTGACGGCTTGATTCCTTCCCCAGGTTTTCTACTATATTTTGAAAGAACACAAATTAATCATGTTGTCATGATTTGTTCAACTGGAACAATGATTATCTGCTACAATGTTCCAAATTCCTAGGCATAGTTCTTTGTAAAGGCAATTACAATTTTATTTCAACTAAGTGATCAAAGGAAAACTCCTTGTGAGAGTAAACTTTTATTCTCCACATTTTGCAAAATGCATAGAGTGAGCTATTAGTTTAATATTTACTTTCTTAACTTTGTCAAGCTACTTTGGCACATTAACCATAAAAATAATTGCCCAGAGTTTTTCCTGAAGTTGATGTCTTTCCACGGCTAGTACCCTGACATAAATGTGTTAGATATGTATTCTAACTATGCTTCCAGTAACAAAGAAGGTTTAGCACCAAGTAGACTCCAAGGCTTGTTATTATTTCATGCATCACACATCCAGGTACCTGGATGATTATTTCATGTTTGTGGACCAAAGTAGGCATGACATAATGACTCTTATTTTTAGGCAGCATGACAGAATGGTCTTCATTTCTTTGATTCTTGAAATTGGTGGTCAATGGTGAAGTTTCTGACCTCAACAAGAGCCCTAAACCAAGATCTTGCAATATTTGTGGAATGGTTTCCACTTTTCCCTATGCCTGCTCCTTCAGATATCAAAGCAAGGAGGATTTGTAGCATGTAGCAGCAATGTTGTCAATAAATTTGGCTGAAAGCCAATTACAGTTAAGAATTCTCACTTCTCCAGTTCATTTAACCTGAAGTATTAACTGCTTTTCTCTCTTTACTCATGTCGCCTGATATGCTGAGTATGTATAGCATTTCTGTTTTTATTTCAGATTGCCAACATTAGAAGTTTTATTTGGGTTTTCAAAGAAATTCACATGGTTGAATTGAATTGACTTTATTTCTTATATCCTTCACATACATGAGTAAAAATCATTATGTTACATCTCCATCTAAATGTGCAATGTGCAATCATAGTAATTTCTAATAATTTATAATAAATAGAACGGTCAAAGTAACATAGAAATACACTCACATCAGCGTGAGTTAATCAGTCTGATGGCCTGGTGGAAGAAGCTGTCCCGGAGCCTGTTGGTCCTGGCTTTTATGCTGTGGTACGATTTCCCGGATGGTAGTAACTGGAATAGATTGTGGTTGGAGTGACTCGGGTCCCCAATGATCCTTCGGGCCCTTTTCTCACACCTGTCTTTGTAAATGTCCTGAATCGTGGGAAGTTCACAACTACAGATGTGCTGGGCTGTCCGCACCACTCTCTACAGAATCCTGCGATTAAAGGAGGTACAGTTCCCATACCAGGCAGTGATGCAGCCAGTCAGGATGCTCTCAATTGTGCTCCTGTAGAAAGTTCTTAGGGTTTGGGGGCCCATACCAAACTTCCTCAACCATCTGAGGTGAAAGAGGTGCTGTTGTGCCTTTTTCACCACGCAGTTGATGTGTACAGACCACGTGAGGTCTTCAGTGATGTGGATGCTGAAGAACTTAAAGCTGTTTACCCTCTCAACCCCAGATCCATTGATGTCAATATGGGTTAGCCCATCTCCATTCCTCCTGTAATCCACAACCAGCTCCTTTGTTTTTGGGACATTGGGGGAGGGGTTGTTTTCTTGCCACTGCTGTGTCAGAGAGATGACTTCTTCACTGTAGGCCACCTCATTGTTATTTGAGATTATGCCAATCAATGTAGTATCACCAACAAATTTAATTAGCAGATTAGAGCTGTGGGTGGCGACGCAGTCATGGGTACAGAGATTAAAGGAGGCATACCATAAGCAGGAAGTACAATTGTAATCAACCATTTAAACACTACTCTGGTAAATAAAGTTTGGAGCATGTACATTTAAATAAGGCAAGAGATAAAGGATAACCATTTTCTAAAGAAAACAGCATTTTATTATTTATAATATTTGGAATATTTATCTTATGGAATTAAATATGTATGAGCATGAAATTAATTTTGGCATCTCTATAGTTTACAAAACAGTAACAACAGATGAGTAGGAGCTTAACTATTGCACCTTAAGCTGTGAAGCATAATATTTACAGGGTACTGGAACAGCAGAACCTGTTCATAAGTGCCTCGGTTTCATATCAGTTTAAGTGATTCATCTGGGTTCTGGCAAAGCATGTTTCAGAAAGTCTAGCACTTGAAGCACTAGCACTGGATTAATGGTAGCAATGCACTAGACCTGGACAAAGTTTAGAGAAGCTTTAAGTGGTCTGAAGTAATAAAGCAATCGGACATGGTAATTTCAAATTTCACTCTTGAATGGTAAAACTATTGACATGAATGATCATTGCTGTTGGGTTGTCCATTGTGATTTTGGGATATGGATCATCATCAGTTTCAGACATGCTTTTTATCAGTAGGTTTTTGTAGCAATTAACATTTTAAAAGATTACCTATTTGCCGAAGTTTGACTAAACAACCTGCCTGATGAAGATTAGTTATTGTCAAGTATATCTGTCATAACTGACTATGAAATGTATGCAGGTGTAACCAACTCTACGCTATATTCAAATTACATTTCTATATTTACCATACCTAGTGCTGATGTCTTATAGCAACAGGTCAAATATGGGCAAGGGAACCTTGTCTTGATGCCATATAATGTCCTCCCTCAGCTGATGAATCTGTGCTCCTTCAGGCTGAACAACACGTGAAGAGAGCACTGATAGTAGCAAGGACACAGAATATAGTCAAGGTAGTGGGCCTCATTGTCCATCACCAAGAGTGGCTTGGGAACATGGCCATTGACTATACTGGTCAGGTTCTGAAGGATGTAGCTATTAGATTGACAAGGAGCAAGTAAACCAATGCAGACATCCCACCTTTCCTGGAAGTTCCGGAAGTCTCCCGCATATTGATAGTGGCTCCCTGATGCCCGGAAATTATATACGATATCCTGGAAATCGATTTTTTTTGAGAGGGAGAGGGAGAGCGAGCATCCTGATTGGTCTCTCTTCGTGCTAAGAGTGGTCCCCAACCACCGGGCTGCGAGGAAACGATATGAGTCAGCTGCACCTTTCCTCATTCCGTGTCACGTACTGTTGAACTTGAACGCACGCAAGGTCATTATGCACACGTCGTCCATGTCAGCGCGGGAAGATCAACTCCTCGAGCTTGCAAATGACGGCGGGCTGAAAAGTATGTTTGACATAACATCTCTGCTGGCATTCTGGATCAAAGTCAAGCTGAATATCCTGAGATAGCCACGGAAGCACTGAAAATGTTGCTTCCATTTCCAACATATCTCTGCAATGAATGCAACGAAAACTAAATTGCGGAATAGACTGGACATAAGGAACCCCCTTCGAGTATCGCTGTCTCCCATCACCCCTCAATGTTGCAGGAAAACAAGCCCAGGGCTCCCACTGATTCAGCGATATTGGTGTGTTGCAATGATTTTATATGTTCATACGAGGAAAATATGCGCTGTGTGTTTAATATCCAAATGTTACTGAAAAAGTTATGATGCTACTGACTTATAATTGACTTATCACTATATTCATGCAAGGAAAATATGCGCTGTGTGTTTAATCTTAAATTCATTAGATAAACCCTTTTAGAAATGAAATTGAGTGTATTAGTCACTTATAAGTGACTTATAGTTGACTTATCACCTATATTCCGATCGTGATAAACACCCCTTCCCCCCCCCCCAGTCGTGGAAACCCCGCCCCCCCCCCCCCCCGGTCAGCAAGAATACTGTCAATATTAAACTGGTCCACAGTGCAAAAAGGTTGGGGACCCCTGCTAAGTAGACCTATCAGTTTTCTCTGTGGGCGGGCTTTACAGTCGACCTCAAAAATAATGACAGTGTTTCTCGCTGCACTGTTTGCAACAGTGACTTTTCTATTGCCCATGGTGGGTTAAAATGTAAAAGACATGTTGAGGTGAGTTTAACAGGTGTCATTTGTTCATTAGCATAGCTAACGTTATTTAAACTAGCTGGCTGGCTGCTGAGGAGCTACTCTATTGATGTCCTACATGATGAGGCCAAACTCCCTGTAGACTTAAAGTTGTAATAGAATAAACATGATAATATAATATAATACAAGTATGTATTTTAATGTCACATTTTCTGCATATACACAACTTGGTTTACAGATTGGACAAAATCACTAAACAAAGTATTACATACACCCTTGGAGGTCGACCGGGGCCGGGGGGGGGGGGGGGCCGGGGTGCTACCTCTCTGAAATGAGTTTTTGCAGGGTGGGATGTCTGCCAATGTGAAAAATAAACTTATTTGATCTCACCCTCACCAGTCTACCTGTGCCAGATAAGATGTGTCTATTCACCAAAGCAACGGTAGAATTCACCACTGTGTTGTCCTTGTTGAGATAAGTCCCATCTGCAGAGCAAGGACACCCTTCAATTATGTTATGTGGAATTATATGTGTGCTAATTGGGATAGATCCAGCACAGATCTGACAGCTCAGAGCTGAGCACCTGAGTCAGTGAGGTCCACCAGCAGTGGCAGAACTGTACACAGCCACTTCCTGTCTCCTCATGACCTGGCATGGCATTCATTATTAACAAATCAGGAGATCAGCACTGGTTTAGTATGGAAACGTTTGCTGGGAACAGTAGAAGATGAACCTGAAAACTGAAGTGTCATCATAGTGAAGCTGCAGCTCAGGATTACTTACAAGATAAACAACAATAACAGTGTACGACATATAGAGCTAAGCAATCTCACAGCCAATGGATCTTATCAAAGCACCATAGTGCTGCCACACATGGGAGAAAGAGGCCCCAAATACAGTGTATTACCACCCTCATTGTCAGTGGGATGCGGTATACCATTCCTAAAGAAGAGGGGGACGTATTTTTAACTATGTTCTCCCAGAAGTTCAGGCTTTTTCCTTCTACATCATTACAAAACCAAACCAGCCAATTTTATTCACTCTACATGATATCAAGAAATGGCTGAGAGCACTGGAAACAGCAAAGTTGTTGGACCAGACAACATGTCTGCTCTCGGGCACCAGCTGCACCTCTATCCAACATGTGAGACACTGGAGGAACTCCGCTGGTCAGGCCATATCTTTGGAGGAAAATGTAGACATGTGACAATAGTAACACACACAAAAGGCAGCGTCTATGGAAGTGAATGAACAGTCAATGTTTCATGTCGAGATGCTTCTTCAAGACTGGAAACAATGGGGGAAGACACCAGAGCAAAAAGGTGGGGGAGGGAAAGGAGGATAGCAAGAAGGTGATAGCTGAAGCCAGGTGGGTGGGAAAGGTAAAAGGTAGGAGAGGAAGGAATTAGATAGAATGGAGAGTGAACCATGGGAGAATGAGAAGAGGGGCACCAGGGGTAGGTGATAGGCAAGTAGAAGAGATAAAAGACCAGTGTAGGGAATAGAAGAACAGGGAGGGGGGAGGGATCATTTTTAACTGGAAAGAGAATTTGATGTTTATGTCATCAGGTTGGAAGCTATCCAGACAGGATATGAGTTGTTGCTCCTCTACCCTAAGAGTGACCTCATCATGACAGAAGAGAAGGCCACAAACTGACATGTCAGAAAGGGAATAGGAATTAAAACGTTTGGCCACCAGGAAATTCCGCTTTTGGTGGATGAAGCGGAGATGCTTGACAATGGTTCTTTCAGTCCAGGTGAAAGGTCTTAACTCGATACATTGACCGTCAATTTTTCTCCCTATATTTTCAGTCCAGATGAAGGGTCTCAACCTTAAACTTTGGTAGTCCCTTTTTCTCCTTCAAAACTGAGTTTAGCAAGAGCATTGATGAGCAGGAGACAGGATTTAATCACTGTTTGTACCCAGCCCCTGAGCTGCCTCTCTGGAAGATATGATGTGAATGTCTGTGGCCGACCCATTGGAGAAAACCTAAGTTATTTTACTTTAAAGTAGTAAAATAATGCGTGCATTTATCTGAAAATTTGAAACAATTTTTATAAGTACTGTATTTATTGGCATTTTGAAGTACTTTTTAAAATGTTCACGTTTTTTCAATTATTTATATTTATTTGAATAATTATCAAAGCTATTTAAGAACACTTCAAAACCTTTTGTCGAAGAGTGTGCTTGGAGAAGGGCCTCTGGAGTGATGCTTGACAGCAAGTGGCTTATGGACGCTCGCAATGCATCATGGGGACTTTTAAGATGTGGGAAGTCAGGCCATTCAGCCCCTTAGTCTCTGGGAAACCGTGGGTGTGTGAGCATGCACTGTGGGGGTAAACACAGGCAGCATGAAGTCTCTGCTTTCTCCCACAGTGTCGACCTATCCACGCATATTTTTTTCAGATGCTGAGGACTGAATATGGCCAAGCACAATCTGCAGCATAGAAATATATTGAAGTGTAGCTTGGAGCTCATTGTGAGAGATGTCTCCTCTATATGCTGCATCTAACAGAACAAACAAAACAATATCTGATAGTTCTAGATATGCAGCTTTCTCCGAGTCCTGTGCTAATCCAGATAAGACTCCAAACCTACAGTGTTCTAACTCTGAAGCGATATTGTTATCATGTACTGCTTCAAGAGCTCATCAACTTGTCAGAGCTTTTCAGCCATTAAGAATAGAATTAGTCATTGGTCTGCAAAAGATAAGACTTAATTCATAAGCAAAATTCAAGATACAACACATTTGCACTCTAAATTTTATGTCTTATTGCCAAGTTATTTTCCCGTAATAATATTCAAAAATAGTTAGCATGTTTTATGCTAGTCTTCACATAATTTCTTTAAAATTAATGATGCTATAAAATTATATGGTCTTAGAATGTGCTTCATGTAATTTTAAAAAATTTATTGCACGACGTTAATTTTTGAAAACATTGTCAATCATTAACGAAGACCTTGAGCAATGTGGAGCTGGATATGGGTCGCTGCACACCCACACACACTTACCTAGGCCAGTTGCAGGGAACCACATGAACAGCCCACCCACACAGGGAGTTTCTGGCAAGACAAGAGTCAGGTTTTAGTGACAAACAAGCCTCAGGCAGCAGAGTGCTGAAACATCACCCCCAGAGGCTATGACTTGGCTGAGGGAAGCTTTGTTTTCCATCAAAACTGTCAACGATGCATTCAAAAAAATGCAGCTTTTTCTGTCTAATTTTTCTGTTATCTATATGCAACCACGATGGCCTTAAATGATAAAAATTACCTAAAAATAAATTAAAGACACATTAGATCATTCAGAGATAATTAGAAGCTTTAAGATAAAATGAAAAGATAACCGAACGTCCTTTTTCCCATCTCTCCTACAGGCCAAATAACTCATTTTACCTTAGTTGCCACTCCTATGCCAGGCCTTGTTGGCAGATAATAGGGAAGACACATTCCACAACACACTTGTGCTCCACTGCTGAGTTGCATATGACTACCAGCGCCACACCGAGTGACAGAATGATGTCATTTTGCACACAGATGATGACACCTGTCATTCTGCACGTCCTGGATCTATCAACGATCCAGGTCTCACGTTGCCTTTGGAACTGCCAGCTGCAGTCAGCCTGATTCAGCACCCTATAATGGTATACAAAATACTGGATTTAGTTGGCTAGTCAGACAGTATCTCAAAAGAGCAGGAGAAGGGCAATACTTCAAGTCACTATCATGTTATCCTATTACGACAAAAGTTTTTGGCTTGAAACATTCAGTTGAAACATTGACTTAAAGCATCAGGGCTCTACAAGGCCTTAGTGGTGTACCTAGTAGGGCACTGAAAACCTGTGCCAACCAACTGGCAGGAGTGTTCAAGGACATATATTGAATCTCTCACTGCTGTAGTCAAAGGTTCCCAGCTACTTCAAAAGGGCGCCTATCATACCAGTGCACAAGAAGAGCAGGGGAGCTGCCTGAATGACTGTCGCACAGTTGCACTCTGTGATGAAGTGCTTTGAGAGTTTGCTAATGACCAGGATGAGCTCCGGCCTACACAAGGACCAGGACTCACTACAATTTGCCTGTCGTCACAGTAGGTCTACAGTGGGTGCAATCTTACTAGCTGTCCACTCAGCCTTGTATCACCTGGACAACAGCAATACCTGTGTCAGGCTGCTGTTTACTGATCAATATACACAATGTGCTGGATGCGGTAGCTCAGCAGGTCAGACGGCATCTATGGATGTGAATAAACAGTCGACGTTTCGAGCTGAGACTCTTCATCAGGACTGGTTTACAGTGTGTGTACTGCTCTAGATTTCCAGCATCTGCAGTACCTCTTGTGTCTATGCTGTTTATTGATTACAACTCGGCCTTCAACATAATTATACCCTCAGTACCAATCAACAAGCTCCGAAGCCTGGGATTTTGTACCTCCCTGTGCAACTGGATCCTTGACTTCCACATCAGGAGACTACAGTCAGTGTGGATGGGAAATAACATCTCCTCACTGAAAATCAATATTGGTGCACCTTTATGATGCTGTACACTCTACACCCTGACAGTGTGGCTAGGCACAGTTCAAATGCCATCTATATGGCAGAACTACTGTTGGCCAAATTCAGAATTTGACGAGGAGTCATACAAGTTAATGTCCTGGAGTGTGCAAATCAGAGTCCAGACCTCAATCCAATGGCGAATTTGTGGCTGGACTTGAAAAAGACCACTCATTCATGATCCCCATGCAATCTGACAGAGCTAGAGCAGTTTTGTAAAGAAGAATGGGGAAAAATTGCAGTGTCCAAATGTGCCAAGCTGATGGAGACCTATCCACACAGACTCAAGGCTGTAAATGCTGCCAAAGGTGCATCTACTAATTACTGTCTTGAAGGGTGTGAATACTTATGCAATCAATTATATTGTGTTTTATATTTGTTATTAATTTAGATCATGTTGTAGAGATCTGTTTTCACTTTGACACAGAAGAGTCTTTTTTTGTTTATGAGTGTTTATGATTTTTTTCCTTCTTTTTGGTCTTCCAGCTTCTACGGCAGACAGCACTGCAGAGAAGAAAGGAGACTCAGTCCACACGGGCTTAATTGTGGGGATCCTGCTGGTGATCATCATTGCTATAGCAGCGGTCCTCGTGACGGTTTACATGTACCATCATCCAACATCAGCGCCAAGTCTCTTCTTTATTGAGGTATACTAGTTTAACAAGCAGGAATGAAATTAATGTATTTAATTTGCATCAAGCCAGTTTTTACTTGCTTGCTTTGATAAAACTGAATTCTGGCTGGAATTTCAAATTCCTTTTATACTTCAGCTCTACTTATGGGTAACATTTGATAAAGAAACCACTTCTGATAATGAAACACTCATCCAGTCATAAAAGTTGTAGCAAAATGCCCCTAAGCTCCTGGATAAAAAGAGGGCAGATTTTACAACCACTGTCACCCGTGAGGACCACATCAATGGTAAGGAAGCCAACAGAGAAGATTCTTAGCAAAAGAGTTAATGAGCATTTGGAAAATTGTCACCTGGATAGGGAAATTAGTATGGTTTTATGTGGGGCGGTTCATGACTTACTAACTTGTTGAGCTTTGAAAGAAGTGACAGGAGGTGATCAATGAAGATGGATGTTATCTCTGTGAACTTTAGTAGGCGTTCAAGAGCGTCCCTCACGGTAGCTTTATCCAGAAGGTTAAAATACATAGGATCATCAGTGATTACTTCCTGTCTTCTATGGGCAAATCATTTTGATTCAGCATAGATTGCTGTAGAAGATAGAAGGTAGTAGTTGATGCGGCTTCTTCCATTTGGAGGTGCATGACTGCTGGAGTTGAGCAAGAATCTGTACTGGGATACATAAATGGATATATGGGTGAATAACTTTGCAGACATGAAGATTGGTGACATTGTGGAAGTTTACCCATAGGATACGATGGGATATAGATCAGTTGCAGATATGGGCAGAGAAACAGCAGATGTGTTGCACTTTAGAGATCAAACATAAAGAAAAGTACAGAGCTGATGGCTGGATGCATAAGGGCACTGATGTACAGAAGGATCTTGAGCCTAAGTCTATAGTTCCCTAAAAGTGGCAGCACTAGTTGACTTAACAATAAAGTAGGCAAATGACAAGTTTGTCTTCACTACTTAAGGGCACTGGGTTCAAAAGTCAATGGAAGTTATGCTGCAACTTTATAAAAATCTGGTTAGGCAAATCTTGAGTATTATATTCAGTCTGGTTACCCCCATTGAACGAAGTACGTGGAAGCTTTGAAAAAGGTGCAGAAGGAACTAACAAGGACCCTGTCTGGATTATAAGGCATGGGCTATAAGAAGAGGTTAGATAAATGTGGGTTGTTTTTCTCTGGAGCGATGGAGACTGGGGGTGTTGACCTGATGGAAGTTTATAAAATTATAACAGGTATAGATGGAGTAGACAGTCAGTATCCTACTTGATGTGTCAAAATGCATTTATACTTGGGGGAAAAATCCAATAGAGATGTGCATGGCAAGATTTTACACAGAGAATGGTGAGTACTTGGAATACACTGCCAGAGGTGATACTGGAGGTGGATGCTATGGTGGTATTTAAGAGGCACATGAATGTGCAGAAAATGGAGGGATATGGACCACGTGTAGGCAGAAGAGCTTAGTGCAACTAGGCGTCATTTGTTTTAATTAGTTCAGTATTACACTGTGGGCGGAAGGACCTGTGCTCTACAGTTCTGTGTTCTATGTTTTTTCTAACAATAACTACTTTCAGAAACACCTTTAATTTTAGGATTTACATGGGTAGCAAAGGCTCTGTTTCATGTACTCCATTTCCACCCAGAACATTGTTTTACAAGTGTGCAGCTTCAATTCAGAATCAAGATTACCAGGACCCTTTGTTCTGGACCCTCTTAATAACTGTATGCAAACACAGTGCGAGATTGCCCTTGGAAAGGCCACCATACACACAGGCTATGCAGAAAGGTCTTGTCTTGTAGCTGGGCATTTGTGTGATTAAGACCCTCTGCTGGCCAGTATAGATTTATGTGATTCTAAAAACCAGCGAGTTCTACATTGATCTAATAATCCACATGGGATGCAGATCAGAGGGTGGAATAATTCCACAGAAGAGTTGTCTGTACCATCCAGCCTTTTCCTGCGCTGTTGCTTAGAGAATGAAATTAGGTGGCATTCTCTCTACCTGATAATCTGCATTATT
Source organism: Mobula hypostoma (assembly GCF_963921235.1). Taxonomy (NCBI): domain Eukaryota; kingdom Metazoa; phylum Chordata; class Chondrichthyes; order Myliobatiformes; family Myliobatidae; genus Mobula; species Mobula hypostoma. Next base: position 182,803,607 of record NC_086099.1, read on the forward strand.
TGGTCTGCTGTCACTGTAGATACAGGCATAGGTCCATATCCAGGTATTCAGAATCAGGCTTAATATCACTGGCTTGTGTCATGAAATTTGTTGCTTTATGGCAGCAGTGCATTGAAATACATAATAGAACATAGAAATCTACAGCACATTACAGGTCCTTTGGCCAACAACGTTGTGCCGACAATGCCTAGAATTTCCCTAGCACATAGTCCTCTATTTTTCCAAGTTCTAAATACCTATCTAAGAGGCTGTTAAGAGACCCTATTGTACCCGCTTCCACCACCGTCGCTGGCAGAGCATTCCATACACCCACTACTCTCTGTGTGAAAAGCTTACTCCTGACATCCCCTCGGTACCTATTTACAAGCACCTTAAAACTATACCCCCTCGTGTTAGCCATTTCAGCCCTGGGAAAAAGCCTCTGGCTATTGACACAATCAATGCCCCTCATCATTTCATACTCCTCTACCAGGTTACCTCTCATCCTCTGTCACTCCAAGAAGAAAAGGCCAAGTTCACTCAACCAATAATAAAACCAGCTATAAATTACAATAAGAAATATATATACGCATTAAATGTAATAAATTAATTGGTATTGCAACAGGGGATTTGCATATAAAATTTACAGCTCGGCGCCTTCATTTCTGATAAGTTAAGCAAGACAAAGAGATCATTACAAATCAGGCTGGGACCATTTCAGACATCTTATATTTGCATCACATCATAAGCATGCCTTGAATTAAAGCAACATGGAAGCTTACAAGTTCACAGTGAACTCCTTCTGTTCAAGATGTGCACTGATACGGCTTAAATAAGTACTATTTAAAAACACACTGTCTGTACAGTCAACTGTGATTAAACTGCAATCAATCAAATGCAAATATTAGTTGTAGCTTCAGAAATATAAGCAATCCAATTAATTAATCCATTCATTATGCTTCACAAGAAACAGTTGGAAAACCAAAGAGATGAAGCTATTACATATTAATCAACTGAAATATTAATCTGTAATGACTAAAAACAGTTTATTTGACATTCTTGTGTATCCTGTCATCATGCACATTGTAACAGTTCGCTCTATCTGAACAACTTCCTCAGAGAAGTAAATAGCAAGCACATCCCGCACAAAAACATTCCACATAGAGTGAAGGGAAAGGCCATTAACATCTTGGCTCAGGGTTTAGCTAGGAGAAAGAAGGAGAAAAATGTCAGGTATAGGCAGCAGGGATCAATGACAAAGTCAAAGTCATGTTTATTGTCATATGGACTAGTGCAGATATGCACAGATGCAATGAAAAACTTACTTGCAGTAGTATCATAGGCACTGAACATCTTTATAGCAATAGCCACAATAAAACAATCAACATAGATTATACACAATTTTTACAAGAACAAACAAAATTAGATTTTATAAAAAGTTAATTCTAGAACAAAATGCTATATGTGCTCATAGTATCGTAAACTGTAGTGATTAGGGTTTTTCCAGTTGTTTTAAGAACCTAATGGATGAAGGGAAGGCACTGTTCTTGAATCTGGTGTTATAAGACTTTAGGCTTCTTGAACTCCTGCCTAGTCTAGCTGCAAATATATGGCGTGGCCCGGATGGTGGGAATCTTTGGTGCTAGATGTTGCTTTCTTGAAACAGCAACTCCTGTCGGTTCTACCAGTCAAAGGGAGGGATGTGCCCATAATATACTTGGCATAGTCCACAAACAAAATGGAGTAAAGGGAGTTACAGAGGCGTGAGAGAGGAGTTGGCCAGAATTGATTGGAAAAGAACACTGGCAGTGATGATGGCAGAGCAACATTGGCTGGAATTTCTGGAAACAATTCAGAATGCACAGGTTATATACATCCCAAAGAGGAAGAAGTATTCTAAAGCAAGTTGACACAAGAAAAGTCAAAGCCAACTTAAAAGCCAAAGAGAGGGCATATAACAGAGCAAAAATGTGTGGGAAGTTAGAGGATTGGGAAGCTTTTAAAAACCAACAGGAGGCAGCTAAAAAAGTCATAAAGATGGAATACAGAAGTAAAATAGCCAGTAATATTAAAGATACCAAAAGTTTCTTCTGTTAAACTGTATAAAGTGTAAAGGAGAGGTGAGCGTGAATATCACAATGCTAGAACACGATGCTGGAGAAGTAATAATGAGGGACAAGGAATTGACGAAAGAATTGAATAAGTATATTACATCATTCACTGTGGACACTAGGTGTAAGGGGTCATGAAGTGCCTGAAGTTATCATTACTAGAGAGAAGGTTCTTAGGAAACTGAAAAGTCCAAAGGTGATAAGCCACCTGGCCCAGATGGATCAAACCCCAGGGGTCTGAAAGAGGTGGCCGAAGAGATTGTGCAGGCATTAGTAATGATCTTTCAAGAATCACTAGATTCTGGAATGGTTCTGGAAGACTGGAAAATTACAAATGTCACTCCACTCTTCAAGAAGGGGGAGAGGCAGAAGAAAGGAAACTAAAGGCCAGTTAGCCTGACCTCAGTGGTTGAGAAGCTGTTGGAGTCAATTGTTAAGGATGCAGTCTCAGGGTACTTGGAGGCACATTATAAAATAGGTATGGTTTCCTCAAGGGGAAATCTTGCCTGACAAATCTATTGGAATTCTTTGAAGAAATAACATGCAGGATAGACAAAGGAGAATTAGTGGATGTTGTATGCTTGGATATTCAGAAGGCCTTTGGGGTGCCACACATGAGGCTGCTTAACAAGATATGAGCCCATGGTATTACAGGAAAGATTCTAGCATGGATAAAGCAGTAGCTGATTGGCAGGAGGCAAAGAGTAGGAATAAAAGGAGCCTTTTCTGGTTGGCTGCCGGTGATTAGTGGTGTTCCACAGGGGTCTGTGTTGGAAACAATTCATTTTGCGTTTTATGTCAATGATTTGGATGATGGAATTGGCAGCTTTGTTGCAAAGTTTGCAGGTGATATAAAGATAGATGGTGGGGTAGGTTGTTTAGAAGAAGTAGAGAGGCTACAGAAGGACATAGACAGATTAGGAGAATAAGCAAAGAAATGGCAGATGGAATACAGTGTCAGAGAGTTTATGGTCATGCACTTTGGCAGAAGAAATGAAGGGGTTGACTATTTTCTAAATGGAGGGAAAATATAAAAGACTGAAGTGCAAAGTGACTTGGGGGTCATTGTGTAGGGTTCCTCAAAGGTTAATTTTCAGGTTGAGTCTGTAGTGAGGAAGAAAAATGCAATGTTAGCATTCATTTCAAGAGGACTACAATGTAAAAAGCAAGGATGTAGTATTGAAACTTTATAAAACACTGCTGAGGCCTTGCTTGGAGTATTGTGAGCGGTTTTGTGCCCGTTATCTTAGAAAAGATGTGCTGAAACGTGGAGTGGTGAAACTGTGGAATTCTTTGACATAGGCAGATGTGGAAGCCACATCTTTATGTATATTTAAGGCAGAGGTTGATAGATTGTTAATTGGACAGGGCATGAAGGGATAGTGGAAGAAGGCAGGAGATTGGGGCTGAGAGGAAAATTGGATCGGCCATGATGAAATGGCAGAGCAGACTCGATGGGCGAAATGACCTACTTCTGCTCTTGTATCTTATGTTCTTTTTAAATTCATGCCACATGTAGTTGCCATACCAGACTAGTTTACCTGAGTTTTCTGTGTAAACCTCCTGATCCTCCTAAAAAGAAAGGAAAGACATTGGCACACTTTCCTTATGATTGCTTCTATGTGCTGGGCCAAAGACAGGTCGTCCAATATGTTAACACAGCGGAATCTAAAGCTGCTGATCCTCAGTGATCCCCCTATATAGATTGGTGCCTGTTCACTCTCCTTCCCTTCTCTGAGATCAACAGCTGCTTTTTAATTTTGTTGACATTGAGCGGGACGATGTTGTTGCTGCCCCACTCACCCTGGTGGCCTATTTCAACCAAGCAAGTCCTTTGAGAAGCATAAATGATGTAGGCATATATTTAAGAAGGAAATTAGAAGGGTGAAAATGTCCAATCAGATACCTTTGGCAGATGCTGCCATTCAGCTGGACGGGCTCATCTTGTTTGGAGCAGACAGAGATGCAGCTGTTTCCGGTAAGACTCGCGGTGGTGGCTTGTGTGTTTACATCAATATGGAATGGTGCAAGAACTCTGTGCTGGTTTCCAGATACTGCTCATCGCTAGTGGAGTTTGTGACTGTTAGGTGCAGACCATTTTATTTGCCGCGGGAATTCACCACTGTCCTTATAGTTGGTGTCTACATTCCCCCCAGTGCTAATGCTAAGGAGGCTTTCTGTGAGCTGTATGGGGCTATTAGCGAACTGCAGAATGCACACCCTGATGGACTGTTCATTGTCGCCGGAGATTTTAAGCATGCGAACCTTAAGTCAGTGCTCCCCAGATTCCATCAGAACATGGACTTTGCAACAAGAGGGGAGAACGCGTTGGACCTTGTTTAGACAAACATTCCCAATGTATACCGGGCAGAGCCCCGCCCCCACCTCCGTTACTCCGACCACATCTCTGTTATGCTGATCCCAGTGACTGGCACATGTTCAGGGAGGGTGCAACCGATGGCGACTCTACCAACTTAGAGGAATACATGGCATCAGTGACTAGCTACATCAGCAAGTGCATCGATGACGTCACTGTGGCCAAGACCATCACTACTCATGCTAACCAGAAGCCATGGATGACCGCGGAGGTGGGTGCGCTGCTGAGGACCCATGACTCCACCTTCAGAGCAGGCGACAAGGCAGCCCTAACAACAACGAGGGTCAAACTGTCCCGGACCATTAGAGAGGCAAAGCGTGCACACGCCCAGCGAATCCACAGCCACTTCGAGGACAGCGGCGACACACGACGCATGTGGAAGGACAGTCGGGACATCACCAACTACAAGACAACACCACCTGCCTGTGCTGGTGATGCCTCCCTTCCAGATGCATCGAACAACTTCTACGCTCGTTTTGAGGTGGAAAATGACGTGACAGTGAGGAAGACCACCCCTCTTCCAAATGACCAGGTGCTGTGTCTTACCGTGGCCAATGTGAGGGGAACCCTGTCCAGGGTCAACCCACGGAAGGCTGCTGGACCAGACAATATTCCTGGCAGAGTGCTTATAGGATGTGCAGACCAGCTAGTAGATGTTCTCACTGACATCTTCAACATCTCTCTGAGCAGCGCCGTCGTTCCTACGTGCTTCAAAGCCATCATCGTCTCTGTGCCGAAGAAGTCTTCAGTGTTCTGCCTCAATGACTACCGTCCCGTTGCACTCACATCCATCATCATGAAATGTTTCAAGAGGCTCATCATGAGGCACGTCAAGACTCTGCTACCCCCCTCACTGGACCCCCTGCAGTTCGCGTACCGTCCCAACCATTCAACAGATGACGCCATTGCCATCACCCTCCACCTGGCCCTAAGCCACCTGGACAAAAAAGACACGTACGTTCGAATGCTGTTCATAGACTTCAGTTCAGCATTCAACACAATCATTCCTCAGAAACTGATGGGAAAGCTGAGCCTACTGGGCCTGAACACCTCCCTCTGCAACTGGATTCTAGACTTCCTGACTGGGAGACCTCAGTCAGTCCCAATTGGAAGCAGCATCTCCAACACCAACACACTGAGCACGGGGGCCCCTGAGAGCTGTGTGCTCAGTCCACTGCTGTTCACTCTGCTGACCCACGACTGTGCTGCAACACACAGCTCGAACCACATCATCAAGTTCGCCGATGACACGACCGTGGTGGGTCTCATCAGCAAGAACGATGAGTCAGCATACAGAGAGGCGGTGCAGCGGTTAACGGACTGGTGCAGAGCCAACAATCTGTCTCTGAATGTGAATAAAACAAAAGAGATGATTGTTGACTTCAGGGGGACACGGAACGACCACTCTCCGCTGAACATTGACGACTCCTCCGTAGAGATTGTTAAGAGCACCAAATTTCTTAGTGTTCACCTGGCAGAGAATCTCACCTGGTCCCTCAACACCAGATCCATAGCAAAGAAAGCCCAGCAGCGTCTCTGCTTTCTGCGAAGGCTGAGAAAAGTCCATTTCCCACCCCCCATCCTCACCACATTCTACAGAGGATGTACTGAGAGCATCCTGAGCAGCTGCATCACTGCCTGGTTCGGAAATTGCACCATCTCGGATCGCAAGACCCTGCAGCGGATAGTGAGGTCAGCTGAGAAGATCATCGGGGTCTCTCCTCCCGCCATTACAGACATTTACACCACATGCTGCATCCGTAAAGCAAACAGCATTATGAAGGACCCCATGCACCCCTCATACAAACTCTTCTCCCTCCTGCCAACTGGCAAAAGGCATTGAAGCATTCGGATTCTCACGACCAGACTATGTAACAGTTTCTTCCCCCAAGCCATCAGACTCCTCAATACCCAGAGCCTGGACTGACACCAACCTACTGCCCTCTACTGTGCCTATTGTCTTGTTTATTATTTATTGTAATGCCTGTACTGTTTTGTGCACTTTATGCAGTCCTGGGTAGGTCTGTAGTCTAGTGTCGTTTTTGTGTTGTTTTACAGAGTTCAGTGTAGTTTTTGTATTGTTTCATGTAGCACCATGGTCCTGAAAAACATTGTCTTGTTTTTACTGTGTACTGTACCAGCAGATACGGTCGAAATGACAATAAAAAGTGACTTGACTTGACTTGACTGACTTGACAAGTTAAAGGGGAATCCTGTAAGACTCTGTAGATGTACTAAGAGCAAAAGGTAGCTCGAGATTAAGCTTCATTAAGGATCAGTGTAGTGTTCTAGATACCTTACCACAGGAGATGGGAAATATCCTCAATGAATACTCCTGTTTATATTTATTGTGGAGTAGAACATGGAAGTTAGTGAAAGAAGGAACCAAAGATATCCTGGAGCATATCAATTTTACCAAATATATACTGAAGGTCTTGATAAATCTTCAACATCTGACGAGGTGCATCCTTGGATGCTATGGAATGCAAGAGAGGAGAATGCTGAGGCCTTGGTAGAGATGTTTGTATTCTCATTAGTCAGGGGTGAAACAGCAGAGGTCTGGCCGACGGTTAATGTTGTGCTTTTATTTAAAAACAGCAACAGAGATAAAGTAGTGAACTACAGGTCAATTGAGCCTACCATCAATAGGGGAAAGTTATTGGTAGCGAATCTGCGAATAGGATTTATGTTCATTTGGAAAGCCAAGTATTAATGAGGGATAGCATGATTTTCGGTGTGGCAGATCATATCTTATGAATTTGAGTTTGTTGTAGAGGTGAACAAGAAGACTGAAGAGGGCACAGTGTTAAACATTGTTTACATGGGTTTTACCATGGTTTTTGACTTCCATTCAGTCAGCTAACTCTTGGGATGAAGGGATTGTACTGTTACTAATGGCTAACAAAACTGAATTGATATTATTTGGAGTTTCAAAGAATGAGGAGTGATATTCATAAAACATACAAGATCCTGAGTGAGCATAATAGGAAAGATGTCAAGATGGTATCACTCAGGAGAATCTCAAACACAAAGTCACAATTTCAAGATGGTGACTGTCATTTAAAACTGAGGTGCATAGGAATTTCTCACAGAGGATGGTGAATCTTTGGGTCTCGTATTTATTTTGAATTCTTTGAGGGGGCAGATGGCGGCATAGAGTGGAGCCCGTGAATGTAATATACTTAGATTTATGTAAGGCATTTATTAAGCTGCCTCACAGAAGGTTACTATAAAAGTAAAGGGCTCATGGAATTATGTGTATTGAATTACTATAATTAAGGCTTGGCTTCCTGACAAAAGGCAAAGGATTATATCACAGTTAAGAAATTGTAACTCATGAGGTTCCTCAGTAATCATTGCTATTTACAACCTGTAATGTTGACTTAGGCGAAAGAACCAGGTTGTAATTAAAGGTTAAATGAATAGAAAATGAATTGCTTTGTGACTAGGATGCCATCCACAGCAGTTCAGCATCATAAAGTCTCTTCTTCCATCACATGGCATTAAAGTAACCTGTTCTGAGCAGTACACAAGGACGGACAGAACTCAGCAGGTAAGGCAGCATCTATGGAGGAAAATGGACAGTCAATATTTCTGGTTAAGATCCTTCATCTATTGCTGTTCTGTTTGCCTGCACTGGAGAAAGCTGGTTAAAAAGATAGGCATTCAAGCTCACTCAAAACTATCCCCTAGGACAGTGGTCCCCAACCTCCGGGCCGCAGACCGATACCGGGCCGCGAAGCATGCAGCGGTGCAGCGGTAGCCGGAGTGCACCCAGCACATCTTTAAGTAAAAAGTTGAAATAAACAAGCTAATTAATTAGGTGCCACCCGGCACGTAAATGTCAGCCCAGATCAGAGGCGATTGCCGATTTCACTTGCTCTACGCGATGTTCACTCCTCTTTCCAGGGTGCTGGAGCCTTTAGCTGTTCCATTGTTCGGTCAATTTAAACGCCAGCCCAGACAGGCTGAAAAGACAGGGCTGTCAGGATCGAGATTGTGTTGGTGCGTGGCTAAGTGGTTAAGGCGTTCATCTAGTGATCTGAAGGTCACTAGTTTGAGCCTTGGCTGAGGCAGCGTGCTGTGTTGCGTCCTTCAGCAAGGCACTTAACCACACATTGCTCTGCGATGACATCGGTGCCAAGCTGTCTGGGTCCTAATTCCCTTCCCTTGGACAACATTGGTGGTGTGGAGAGGGGAGACTTGCAGCATGGGAATCTGCTGGTCTTTCATACAACCTTGCCCAGGCCTGCGCCCTGGAAACCTTTCAAGGCGCAAAACCATGGTCTCACAAGAATAACGGATGGCTACAAGCTACAGGACCGAGGTGACATGTTGAATCTACACAAACTTCTAATAAAGTATAGGCGCTGCCGTGCTTTCTTTGTAATGACAGTTACGTGCTGGTCCCAGGACAGATCCTTTGACACTTTTCAGAGTGAGAAACGTTGATCCTTAATGCCGAAGACCCTGTCCACCTCAGTTCCTCTAATGGAGACTGGCTTCTGGGCGGCACCTAATTAATTAGCTTGTTTATTTCGGCTTTTTTCTTAAAGATGTGCTGGGTGCACTCCAGCTACCGCTGCACCCCTGCATGCTTCGTGGCCTGGTATCGGTCCGCGGCCCGGAGGTTGGGGACCACTGCCCTAGGACTAGGCATAAAATACAAGGTTTCCATGGAAACATGAAAAAATTAAATAATTATTAATCTTCTATTGCTGAAGTAATCAGATACTTATCTGTATTCATTAACTTTATTTTAAACATCAACTATTCAACTCACTTTCTGTTGTATACCTGGATTTCTATGAATTTCTATATGCAGTCATATGCATTTTGTCACAATGTCTGTGCTAATTCATTTCTGTTTTCTTTTAGCGTCGCCCCAGTAGATGGCCTGCAATGAAGTTCAGACGTGGCTCTGGGCATCCAGCTTATGCTGAAGTGGAACCCATTGGGCAAGAAAAAGAAGGTTTTATTGTATCTGAACAGTGCTGAAACTGAGAAACGAACAGTGCACCAGTGCTGGCCTATGGATGTGGGGTTATGCTTTGAGGTGGATAAAGAAATGAGCTAAAGCCCACTATCCACAATAATAACTACTTAAGGATCAGTTCAAAGTAAGAAAGACAAACATTTTCATCTACAAAATCATCACTCCATAGTCTTCCTTAGTAACCCTGCAGACTTCACCAGAGTTTCTAAAGAATGACATAGCATTCCTATTTGGCAATTGTGGAACTGGATGAGCATTAGTGACACAAACAAACTGCAAACACGAAGAATGAAATTCACTCCATCTTTACTTGTTCAAGTAAACCCCAACAAATTACTTCCATGGAAAAGGAAAACAATTTCACTTATCCATGTTGCAAATTTAGCTACAAGCATGTGTTTAACCAATCATCAATCAGAAAAAGTCATGAATAGAGTCACTGACTTCAGCATTTATTGTGATTCGTAAAATGTATGTACATTAAGAATGGACTGATATCAGGTGGTGGCAATGTGGTTAATGTGTGCATTTTCTTCATGATATTTTCTAATGGATTAGTTGGTTTCAGTATCAATCACTATTCTTGGATTTCTTTTCCTGTAGATGAAATGATGTTCAATGTGTGGAATGTTGTGTCCCATTCACAGAATTCAGCTGGAAAAGGGTTGGGAGATAATTTAGACAGAATGATACATTTAACATTTTGCAAAATGTAAATCTAACATTTTTTCTTGAATTTAGTATGTTTTCCGTAGTAACTTTATACATTTCTAATGTACACTTAAGTTGTCGACAATATCAACAGTATCTCCAAAGTATTATACACAACAAGTTAACACTGGTTTCAGATTTCTAAGCAATTTGTAAGATTTGTGTTGCTTACTTTGCTCCAAATGTGCAATGTGTCAACTTTTGGCTGAAATGGTAGTGAAACAGATGAGATTTAAGCAGCCTACAGGAAACCAAATTCTGGGTAATTTTGCACATCCCACTGGTTCTGTTGTGTAGTGTATGCATTAGTTAAATAGATGAATATATTTTGTTTCTTGATAGTTTACACAAGACAGGTTCTTGTGCTCCAGATTGTGAAAAAAATATTATAGTGTATTTTGTTTTCCATCCTGAAGAAGAGTGTAACATGAACTACCCTCTACTTAAAATGGAGTTTGAAATGAAGTTTGAGATTAGAGAGCTGTTTCATTGACAACAAAGAAAAATCACTTTTAACTGGCTTTACTGAAAAGGACTGTTTGCTTATTTTGGGGATTTTTTTTGTGCTGTAAGAGTAGGCTGTCATGAATATCTTCAGGTAAGTATTCCTAAGTAAAATCTTTATTAATAAACTTTTTTTCATTCTTCCAAGTAAAGGCACCTGCAGTTATTAATGTATTGAAACCAGCAGATTCAGATCTAATTATGGATAATTGATTACGTTCAGCTTGCCAATACCCCAATGAATAAACAATAAACATTTCCCTTCAATTAATAAGTGTTGTTAGTGAACCAAAATGAATTTATTTTTCAATAAACATTTTATGTAAAAGTATAAGATAGGGGAACCCTTGTTCAGTTGGATTTGGTTTAGTACTATCATGGAAAACTACTCCAAAATATGCTTCTGAGGTTTATAACATTGGTAAACACAAAAGATTCTGCAGATGCTAGAAATCTAGAACAACACACAAAATGCTGGGTGAAGTCCTCCCCAGTCCCGATGAAGGGTCTTGGCCTGAAATGTCAACTATTTATTCCCCTCTGTAGAATTTGCCTGACCTTCTGAGTATCTCCAGCATTCTGTGTGTTGCCCATTATCACATTTACACCATTAAAGAGGGTGGTGGGTTTATTTTAAACATTTTCTAATGAGAAGAGCCCCTGGAATGGAAATATTTGTAGTTGCATGCTTAATAGATGAAGCAGATTATCACAAGCAATTAATTTTCAAAGTTCAAAGTAAATTTATTATCAAAGTACATATATGTTACCATATACAACCCTGAGATTTACTTTGTTGTGGCATTCATAATTTTGATTCAATATTCATTAGTTGCAAAGATCTGTTGTCAAGCACCCTTTCTGAATACAGCTAGTACAGGTTTGTATCTAATATGACAACAAATAACTGAATGAACATTTTAATGGGTTATGTACTTGCCTCATGAGGAAAGGCTTTGGCTTTAATGTGCGCACTGGGTGACAGATCAAAAGGTCCATTTTTACACATAAATTAGACGTCAACAATGCAGAAAGTGTTTAATTTGCACAGCTAAAGATACACACGATCATGGCAAAAGTTCTGACAACATCTCAACTTCTGAGTTTTCCATTGGGAAGAATAAAACTCATAAAGGCAGTGCTATTTTTATTGCGAACAAAGAATTACACCGAGCACAAATTTCACTATGTCCATTTAGATATTAATCATAATAGCTGTTGGAGCATCATTTGAGATAGTATGAAGTAACAAGGTAATCAACACAGAAGAAATATATTTTACTGTAATATGCAAGCATTATAAACAAGATTAAAGAATAAACCCATAAAAGGATTTAAAACTGTTAAACAATTAAAGAGGTAAGATAAAATTCCAGCAAAAAAAGGTTTGTATCTGCCCAAATTAGGTCTAGTCATATGAGCCTCATTACATCAGTATCATAAATGCGAGGGATTCTGCAGATTAATGATTAATCCAGAGTAACACACACCAAGTGCTGGAGGAACTCAGCAGCATCCATGGAAAGAAATAAACGTACGACATTTTGGGCCAAGAGACTTCATTGGGACTTGAAAGGAAGGGAGAAGAAGCCAGAATAAGAAGGTGAGAGGAAGGGGAAGCAGTACAAGCTGGAAGGTGATGGGTGAAGCCAGGCAAGGTGCTTCGTCCTCAACAGGGATGATTTCCCAGTGGCCAACCATTTTAATACCTATTCTAACGTGTTGGTCCATAGCCTCCTCTCCTGCTAAAATGAGGCTACTCTTGAGCTGGACAATCATATTCTGCCTGGGTGGTCTCCATTCTGATGGCATGACCTTTGATTTCTCCAACCTCTGTAATTTCTGCCTCCTCCACCTCTCTTTTTTCATTCCCTCTTCTGGTTCCCCTCTTACCTTTTTTCTTCTCCTCACCTGCCTATCATCTCCTTCTGGTGGCCCTCTTCCTTCCCTTTCTCCTACGGTCCAATTTCCTCCTAACAGGTTCCTTCTTCTTCAGTCCTTTTACTTTTTCACTTATCACCATCCAGGTTCTGACCTTATTAAACTCCTTCCCTACCCACCTACTTTCCCCCTCACCTGGCTTGACCAATCACCTTCCAGCTTGTACTCCCCTCTCCTGCAACCTCCTTATTCTGTCTTATTCCCTTTTCCTTTACAGTACTGATGAAAGGTCTCTGCCTTTCTCCTCTCAGTAGATGCTGCCTGATTTGCTGAGTTCCTCCACCATTATGTGCATGCTTATGCCAGAATGTACAGAAACTTCCTGAAATACGCATCAGTGTTTGATGTACAAGACTACATCCTCAGCATTGTTTATTCACATTCAATTCACCCAAGGAATGCATCTACACTCAGTGCCCATTATATTAGGTACTTCCTATACCTAATGAAGTCACCACTGAGTAAATGTTCACAGTCTTCTACTGCTGTATCCCTTCCACTTCAAGGTTTGACATGCTGTTACTTCAGAGGTGCTCCTCCGCACTACTCTTGCAATGCATAGTAATTGAGTTACTGTTCATTTGTACCATTCTGGCCAGTCTCCTCTGACCTCTCTCATTAACAAAGCATTTTCGCCCACGGAACTGGGCTGTTACTGGATGTTTTCCATCTCTCATACCATTCTCTGTAAACTCTTAAAGATCGTTTTGTGTGAAAATTCCAGGAGATCAGCACTTTCTGAGATGCTCAAACCACCCAATATGACACCAACAATCATTCCACAATCAAAGTCACTTAGATCACATTTCTTCCCCATTCTGATGTTTAGCCTGAACAACAACTGAACCTCTTGACCATGCTTTAGTGCATTGAGTTGCTGTCACATGATTGGCTGATCAGATATTTGCAGTAACGAGCAGATGTACAGGTGTACACCTCATAAAGTGGCCAATGAATGTACATATAGATTAGATTTCAGGAAAAGAGCATTTAAAAACTCCAACATGCACATACTGCCAGTCAAATTAATTTCAAATATTGTCATTCTGAAAGTAAATTAAATTAATACCTTCATGCTTCATATACATCCATTTGTGGAATTTCAAATTCCTCGATCCTTCATACTTCTTCATTATATTTTTGATTCTTGGGGAATTCTTAGTTCCGTGTCTTTTTTTAAAATTTATATTACTCTGATCTTTCCAGATTTTTATTACTAGCATCATAGAGTACCATTTTTCATTTATCGATATTCTGATGATGGTATTTTAAGATTTGGCAAAGTTTGAAATCAATTCCACCGATATCTGAATTTCTAGCTTGGGGATACAAAGACCTTTATCCCTAACATTTAATTCTAGTAATACATCAGCAATATTATCAAGTAAGTGTAACATTTCTGATCCTCTTCTTGATGAATCAATATAAATTGATAAAAATAATTCATTGGCTGTAACTGAAATTAATCATTAATAAAATCTTGGAATCGTAAAGGTTTTAATATTTATCATTTGGGTTGGTTTTGGACCCAATTTTCTTAAATCAGAACACTAGTACTGCATTAGGAATAAGCTGTTGATGAAGTAATCAGGTCAATTGTTAATTAGAACAAATATAAACAAAGGAAGAAAAGAAATGCAAAATATAGGAAGTGTTAATCAGATCCGCCCAGACTGGTGGAGAAAAGCTGAGCCAATTTTACTGATGGACAACCAGTTTTGATACAACAAAACAAGTGGGATATCTAAAGCTGTTGAATTGAGTACTGCTCCTTCTTGTCAGGTTCTCTCTCACTGGAGTTGGTCATTGCTTGGCATGTTTGCGGTACAGATGTTACCTTCCACTTATCAAACCATGCCCAGGGGAGCTTGATCTTGCTGCATGTAGACATGCACTGCTTAGCTTGTCAAGACGCGAATGGAACTGAGCATTTCACATTCATCAGCAGCCTTCCCGGTTTCCAACCTTACGCAAAAAGGAAGATCATTGGTAGAATAGACAGAAGCGATGTGTATTTTTGTTTTAAATGGTGAGAAATTGGGAAACATCAGTGTTGAAAGGGTGTCCTCAAGGATTAGTCAGTGAAACCTAACTTTCCAGTGCAGCATCTATTTAGGAATGTAAACGGTAAACTGAGCATCATTACTAGAGGTTCGCATTCCAGTTATGTAGGGTGCTGGTGACATCATGTCTTGAGTAATGTACATATACAATTTTGATCTGCTTATCTGTGTTGTCAGTACCTGAATAAGTGGTTGGACTGGTAAATCTAGTGAAGATGAGTCTTAGATTTCACTCCCTTCAGGCCAGCTTGCATTTCTCAGCTGCCTGAAAGAAGAGAAACACAAGTTAAGGCTACATGCAAGAAGATTGTGGATTCGAGGAGATTATAAGATAAGGGACAAGGAGGACATGAGATAAAGGATGAGAATGAGGATGCCGGTATCTTTAATAGTTTCAGTCACTCCTTAACACCCTACATCACCTCCCTCTGCCCACCCATAGACTCAGTCATGACTCCTCAAGTTATAACACTGTGCTGTGCATTCCCTAGGAGTAAGGTAGTGGCAGATCGTCTATCCCCTAGTTCACTGATACTGCAGGAAATCATTGTCCTGTGATAGCAGCAAGTGTGACAATACCATACAATCTGTTTGGATGATTTACCTGTCATGACTGAGGGAATGACTGGCAATGAAACGTGGGAACAGTAAGAGAAGTATGCAGGGGTGTAGAGTGGAACATGGATGTTGGAGACATGAGACATATTGATTGATTGATGTTGGTAGAGGTAGGTGATGAGGATGGGTGCATTTGGCAGTAGATGCGAGTCTCATTATGCAGTTGGTGGGTTGTAGCATTTGAAGGGGGCATGCCTGGCCTTGGCGACTCAAGTGAGGTTATTGACTGATATGCACCACTACAACCAGATCCTCAGTGCTTGGTTTTAGGATGAAAGTCCTAATTCTCCCAAAGTGACTGCCTAAAGAACCACCTGCCCTTTTGACCACGTGACAAGAGTACAGCATTAGAAAAAGATAGAACGATCTGCTCTTTTGACCATGTGACAAGAGTACAGCATTAGAAAAAGATAGAACGATCTGCTCTTTTGACCATGTGACAAGAGTACAGCATTGGAAGAAGATAGAACCCTTTTTCATGTTTTCTCTGGCTGCTTGAACGATTCCCTTTTGTCAACACTTTTATCCCCTCAATTCTGAAACCGTACATAATCTTGGTTAATCTCTTTAAACTCTTGAACAGGAGTCTATCAAGTATTGTTCAGCAATCAATAAAGAAAACATCAATTGTTGGCATATGTCCACTGTACTAAAAAAAAGAAAGCAGGTATGGCACAACATTACAATTCAAAAAATCCATGCTGGCTTTTATAATTTAGTTGGTACTTATTACTGCGTGCTTGATAATTGATTCAGAAACTTTCATTGATAATGTTTAACTTGCAAATTTGAAGTTACATAGATTCTCACTCCTCCTCCATATCTTGGAATAACCAAACCCTGTATTCAGCATGAATAATAATTTACATTTACAAAATACCTTTAATATAGTAAAATATCTCTGAATGTTTTGTAAGTGTGTTATCAGGAAAAATGTGACACTAACATGAGAGAATGAATACGATAAAATTTGATTAAAAAAGCAGGTTTTAAAAACTTCTAACATCTTAAAGCAGGGGAGGGGAAAACTAATGATGTAGAAAGCCCTAGGGAAGAAATTCCGGTTTTGGCAGCTAGACAAATGAAATGCAGACATCAGTAGCTATTAAGGGAAAGTGTCAGCACAGAGGACTTCAAAGTAAAGGATGAGAACATTAAACTTGAAACGTTTAACCGGGAGCTAAGCAAGGGTTAGTAAGCATGGTGAAGTCTCACTTCAGCAGCAAACAATAGAATTTCGAACAGTGTAGCACGGGAACAGGCTCTTCATTCTATAATTTCTGAGCAGATCATGACACTAAGTTAAACTAAACCAATGTGACTGCATGTGAACCCTATCTCTCCATTCACTACAGTGAGCAAAAACGCAGAATGCTGGAAGAACTCAATGGGTCAAGCAGCATTTGTGGAGGCATAAGGTGCAAGTGAATCTTTCAGGTTGAGACCCTGTGTCAGGGCTGAGAGGAAGGATTGCCAGTATATGGCAGTACAGGATGGGTGGAGCAGAAAGGTGGGATAGAGAGTGGTAGATGATAAGTGCAAATAAATGGAAAGCCAATAATAAGCTGATTGATCCACTGGTTAGAATGGAGGGGAATGAGTGAACAAAGGGGGATGAAAACTACATGGGCTGGTGAGTGCGTATGGGAGCAGAACACTGGCAGTGTGGTTACCTGAAAAAAGAAAAAACAGTGCTAATGCCATTGTTGTTCTTCTAACTTACATTTTCCCTCTCTGTAGCAATGGAAAACATAGAACATAGAAATCTACAGCACATTACAGACCTTTCAGCCCACGAAACTGCCTAGAATTTTGCAACCACATAGCCCTCTATTTTTCTAAGCTCCATGTACCTATCTAAAAGTATAGAACATAGAAGTCTGAGGACACACAGTTTGGGGTGGGAATGGGAAGGAGAGTTAAAATGATATGCACTCAGAGTGTCCGGTGGCCACTGCAGACAGACTGCAATGCGCTCTGCAAAATGGTTGCCAAGTCTACATTTGGTTTAACCAATGTTCAGGAGGCCAAATCACAAATACCAAATGCAGGAGAAATACAGGTTGGAAAAGGTGAAGTTGTCCTCTGTCACCCCTGGAAGGTCCCAGAATGATAGTGATGGAGAAGGTGAAGGGACAATTATGAGTGAAGCAACCAATAGTGATAGTGGTTACTCTGTAGTTGGCTGTATGATCCATGCAGAGCAATCTTAGCACTCAAATATTATCAAATTACTTCACTCTATATAAGATTTTAGGATGCCTAATAAATTGACGACAAATTGTAGGTCATCCAAAGTTGGCCAAATTGTGAAAATCTGCCTTTATTGTATCCATCTCATAAAATGTTATTAGAATTGTTGACTGGATATCTATGAATCAAGCACATTCAAGAAAAAGTTGCCAACATCAAGGTCTGATTTAAAAAAGCACGACAATGGGCAGATTCACCATTTAATCATGTTATGGTGCCATTATTCAGTGACCAGTTAGATGAGAGTGTGAGTACTTAAAGGTCTTCAGATCAGTCTTAAAATGGATTCATTCATCATATATCAGTTACACAATTGGTGTTTACACTTCCGAGAGATAAGAAAGAAAGAAAATATTGAAAACTGAGTAAAACTAGCAAATAATGATAGAAATTATCTCTCAGCAGTTTCTAAATGCTACAGTTTCATATAGAGCAAAAATGGTCAAAATATGTTAGAGTGTTGAAGCTTCCAATTGTATCGCAATGTCCCAGACAATCCTCCCCATGTGACAGTTGCTATCTCTAGTTCACCTCTGCACAGGTGTCTGTCTGCATTTCACTTTCTGATAATCTTTTTCCCTGAGGCCATCATGCATTGACTGCATCACCAGCATGTCTGCATTTTCACTGTCTCCCATACACAAACATACATAAACGTAAATGCATTTCAGTATCAAGAATTATCAGTACTTTTTGTTGACAGCTTTGAGACAAATACACACACATATATTCATTATCTCATCACTATTTTTAAGAAAGTTATTTTGGAAGTCATTTTCCTATCTAAATTCCAATAATTTCACTGTCCTATGGTAGAAATTTAGCAAAGCAAATACTTACTGCTTCTCTCGCCCATTCTATTGTTTGTATGAACATGAATAATGATATAAAGTTTCTAATAAAAGAAGAAATAATAAGCTTCACAAAAATATATTGAAATGCATTTTTGATAAATTAATCCCTGCTCTGTTCTTTAAAAGATTTTAAATTACTTTAGCTAAACTAATGGGACTTTACACAAACTTTTCTAAACATTTCTGAAGTATTATGCAAGATGGTAGTAATAATAATAATAATAATAATAATAATAATCATAATGATCAAATGCCTGGCTCAGAATTGGAGACCTCTTCCCAGAAACAAAGGGGTTTGTTATATCAATACAGGACCAGGTGGTTAACATATACAGACATATGTACTAGACTAAACAGTATTCGTATACTGTTTTATTGTTTCTTTGTAGTAATTTTATTATATGTAAACTTCACAATGTTTGAAGTGAAGTCATTCTCACAATTTATCATGCATGGGCAATACCATTATCCTAAGATTTGAACTAAATTTTAAAATATTACTGCAATTGAACCATCCAGTGCTTATCCCACAGATGTATAGACATATTATGGAAGAGTCAAGAATGAATGATTTCAGTGTGACCCAGTGTTTCTTTGGCCAAACTATCTTCTAGCAGGTCTATTACTCCTTCTTTAACTTTTTGCCTTGTAATTTTTACTATATTGAATTCCAGTTCTCATATTCTTATATTTATTGAACACTCCAGATTAGCATATGTCCCAATGATTTTTTTCAATGTTTGACATAGATGCCTTTCAATATTGGATAGTTTACTACGTATTTTTTTCTAAAAGATTATTTTTGTATATGCCTGGTCAATTTGACACAGCATAATGCCATGCATTATATTTGATTACTGAAGCTAGAAGCTGAACAGTGCATTTTATACTGGCCTATATGTTAAATATATATGATTGTCTTGTAAGTACAGCGACCTACTTAAAAGGGTTTATATTGTCGGTAATTCACATTTGGTCCAACTGTCCAGAACATTTTTCAGTTGAGCTATTTTTTAATTTTAGAACAAAGGTACATAGACCTGTTGCACCTTTTAAAGAAGGTAATGATTAAGATCAAGAAATCATAGATATTGAGATATTGTTACTTGCAACAAATCAGCTTATATGGGTCAACAAAATTAATTTCTGTTCATTAGGCACTTTTCATAATGAAAGAGAAAAAAGCTCATCTCCGTGAATTATATTTTGGGATTTCACAGCCCATGGTGTGTGGAAAAGGGTAGAACCAGGATCGGTGCTTAGAGTGGGCAAATGGTATTTAGTAGAACAGGAAAATTGCCTTCTCCTGCTGTCTCTCTCAGTGATGATGTTTAACATGAAGAATATTAAAGGTCTCATGAGTGGAAATGAAATCAACACAGTCCCCCCCCCCCAGATGTGCCACATATTGATTTGAATGAATGATGTAGTTCAACCCAAGAAAGAATTGAAAAAGCTTTATTTCATTTCCATATAACCCAAAGATTACATGCATACATTCTTTTCTGCAATAAATTGTCGTTTATATAATTTTGATCTTCTGTGTCAGCTGATTTTTTAACATTGTCTGTTCAATGGATCTTGCACAGATTTCCAGTCATAAATTCCTAAGCATTTAAAACCCAAGGAAAAATTAAGGAATTGGACATAATGTTTATTAAATGTCTGTATCCCTTTACATTCTCAATATTTGCACTTTCTAAAAGACTCTAAATGTGATTGTACTTTAACAGAAAATAATCCTGTCCAGTCCAGAGTGAATATATGATCAGCTTCCACAGAAGGAACTATCATAACATGGTTTGAAACTTATTACTAAAATGGTAACTTTCACCAGTTTCATGGACTATTCACATAATTTTATTAATGTCAGATCCATTCTGAATAACCATTTTAATATAATGATCTTGAAGAAAAGATAATGATGTGGAGCTATTTTGTTTATTTGAAATTCAAAATTTCATTCCAGTTGTATTACATTAAACATTTTTCCCCCAAAGTCGTGTGGTCTGTATTATGGTGTGTAGTACATCATAAAATTAATCAAACTAAAAGCAAACTTCAGGCATGTAATTTTATTTCCCCCACTTCCTCACTGCAAATATTTAGGTCAGTGCCAGTTTCCTTTTAATAATCTCTGATAACCGACAGAAATACATTCTTCATTCTGGCATTATTATTCTATTGAAAATTGCACCAAAGGTCTCTGTCTTCTAGGTAGTCCTTTGGGGCTGAGGAGGATTTGCTTCCACTCCAGTTCTATGGGTTTTGAAATGACTGATGGAGACCCTCAAACTATTGTATGAGGGGGTGAGAAGTGGTGATTTCCTTCTGTACTTTCCACTAGGAGTTCTGTATCTCCTGATGAAAGGACTTGAGGTTCTTGATGATATCCTGAAAGCCCTATATTCCATACTGAGCTGCCGTAAGTGAGGGATTCCCATGCGTTGATTGGGATGCCTCACTTCTTCAAAAAGGCTTTTAGAAAACTGTTGATTCTCTTCCTAGGTGCCCCTGGTAAATTAAGTTTACCCTGGTAAATCTCCATAGAACATAGAAATCTACATCATGTTACAGGCCCTTCAGCCCACATTGTTGTGCCGACCCTGTAACCTGCCTGTGACGGTACTTGAAATAGAGTGTCTGTTTCAGAATTCTGATCTGGGTCATGTACATGTAAAGAGAGCTCAAATATTGGGTATTGTGTTTTGAGGGACAACACACATTAGTTAACGTGTCCTATTTGGAGAACTTTCCAGGAGATATTTTTGTCACATCTCTGCTGTTACGAAGTCCTATAGGAGGGCAGGAATTAGTGCTGTATGAATTGGGATGAGCTTTGTGCTGTATTTGAGGTCTTGAGAACTTCACGTACCCCTCCTCAGAAGGCAAAGGCTTCACTGGCGTACTGACAGCAATGGTAATTTTAATCATTGATTAAATGCCTGCATGATAAGTGACTCCTGAGAAGCAAGAAGCAATCATGATTTTCAGAGTCTTGCCAGGAAACTTTATTATAGGAGAGTGTTCATTGCCGGGAGGATAATTTGTGGAGGTTGCAATACAGGACCAGGTGGTTAACACAAAAAAAAAATCAAAAATACGTAATAAAGTACCAACAAATTCAAGGCAATAAGGCAGAAAATGACAAGAGAAGCCTGAAGCAATCCAACACAATACAGGATCCTGCAGAAGTTTAACTCAATCTGTTTACTTTCACAGGCTCAATCGAGTAGCAAACACCATTCACCAAAATCTTGTTTTAAAATGCAAACTCATAACAGACACTATACCTTATTATAAATACAAGCGCGATCTAGTTATAGAGTCACAGTCCTACAAATTATATCATGACCGATCCATTATTACAGATAGGATGATCCATAATAACTGTCTGTATATAATATTACAGGGTAAACAAGCAAGAACTTAATATACTTAATAGATATAGCCATTCCAAACCCACACAATATGCAGAAATCAATAAGTGAAAACACCTGAAATATGCTGAATTAAACAAGGAAATTGAAAGACTGTGGAACATGAACAGGGTATATATTGTCCAAATATTGATATCTACAACTGGTATCATCCCAAAGTCACTACACAGTAGCATTAAACAATTCAGCCTACACAGTAATATTTATGTAAATCTTCAGAAAACCTCAATACTAAACACCATTAGAATAGTCCAAAAGTTGTTAGTAATTGAGGAATGGGTAGAGTTAGAGTGAATATTGGATAAAATGAAATTACATTTAAAAAAACTACTGCAAATGTAGAGCAATATAACAGAGAAATTGTCTTACAGACTGTTCTCAGGAACAGAATGATGAACAACCTGGGGACTACCTGTAATTATAAAACTTCCTTAATTTTACTTATTCTCCAAATGTTAAAAACTAACTATACGGTGTGTTAACTTTATTCTTCAAAGTTGGTGTTGTCATCAGCAGATGACACATTTAATAGAAATACATTTTGAATGTGTAGTGATTATCCATTCACATAACCCAGGAATTTTGAAACACCAGATTCACTTCTGAGGTATTTATAAAATGCAGAATGGGAAAATGGTCATTCAAAATGATAGTGGTTACCACCGAGGATCAGATATTACCAAATTATATTTGAGTGCAAACGTTATGGTAAAAAAATCTAGTACCACTTACTGTAACACCCACAGTATATTAAACCAAATAAAAAGCCACCAGGCTTTAACTTCAAAGCAATGTGGTTCTAAATATAGTTATAGTTGAATAACTACATACACATTCACTAAATAGTTAGATATTTACATTCTGTTTCTGCAGACCAAAGAATCATGATGTCTATAACTTAAACATTCATAAATATGTGAGAAATAATATTGTTGAAACTATTTTAGGAAAAGTCACCCTACATCTGTGGAATTCTCTGCCACAGCAAACTGTTGAGGCCAGTTCATTGGCTATGTTTAAAAGGAAGTTAGATATGGCCCTTGTGGCTACAGGGGTCACGGGGTATGGAGGGAAGGCTGGGTTCTGAGTTGGATGATCAGCCATGATCATAATAAATGGCGGTGCAGGCTCGAAGGGCCGAATGGCCTACTCCTGCACCTATTTTCTATGTTTCTATGTTTCTATATGGCAATTTGAAGACTGTTGACTAGGAGCTGGAACACAGGCTTTGTAGCACTTATTGTCCACCCCTAATTTCCTTTGAGAAGGCATCGGTGTGGCTATTTAAACTACTGTGTTCAGTGTTTCAAAAGAGCTCCCACAAAAAGAGATACTTTCAGGATTTTAACATTGAAAGTGAATCAATGCAACTTTCTAATATGGGGTGGTGCTAGACTTGGTAAGGGACTTAAATAGTGGAACTGAAACCAAACTCTTGTCATGAAGTGGGGTCCTTGGCTTGAAACATTAACTCTGTTTCTCTTTCCGTGGGTTCTGCTTGACCTGCTGAGTGTTTCCAACATTTTTATTTTTATTGCTGTTCTTGTTTTGTGTGGTAGAGATTGCAGGTCAAGGAGGAGCTGAGGAAAAGGTCAGCAAGTTGCTGTTGTACTTTCTGTAATTGGAAAGCACTGTCCCAAGGGACTCCTGAAGCAACATCCAACAGCTGTATTGATTGGCATTCAACAACCTCCCTTTAACTCTAGCATAAAGTGAGTGGACTGTGATAGTGGATCTTTCCAGTAGCCTTTCATATGAAAAATATTTTCTGTAGCAGTGATTTTCAGAAATCTGTAAGAACTTATAATCTGTAAATTCCAATGAATGTTTATCTACACAAAAGATACCGGCCTCTTCTACCACCTCTCACACATCGGAACGGTAGGATTCGCTGTTGCAAATCCAGGTACCCATTCCAGTGGTGAATGAAAGTGGCATCAGCATGGTTTTATGTCTGGGAAATCAAGTTTCACAAATTTGCTTGAGTTTTTTTGAAGAGGTGATCTGGAGATTCGTGAAGGGCCTGGTTCTATGTTATACAACCACAGACTAAACATCAGGAATGCCAAACAGTTCAATATACAACAGAATAACAACAGGTTTAAGTTGCAGAAAACAAGATTTCCTGAGTACAGTTCCACCAAAAGGACAACATTGGAGATAAATTTGGAAGAATTATATTGGATAATTTAGATATATTAATTTAAATGCAGGTTGGCAGTTTTAAAGAAAACTACAGTAAAGATACAAGAAACCAGCACTGGTGATACATTCTAGACTATTGGATGTTATTCCTTAAGAATATCCAAACACTTCTTTATCATTTTACCTCTCACAAGATAGTGGAATAAACCCAAAGGAGTGGGAAACCTGCCCACCTGTCTTATCTCTGGTTCCCAGTTTCAGATCGGGCCACATGCTCTGCCCACAATTTATACCCCACACCCCATGTGTACTCTGAATCCTCTGGCTTACGTCCTGCTCCAATGAGTGAGCCAGATGGCAGACAATCTGTATTTCCAAACCATCAGAGGACGTGTCGACAGGGAAACACCATTGCAGAGTTAAATAAGAAATTCTGAGGCATATTTATAGGTAGTCAGTTTTAATCGATTACGTCCATCTTATTTATGCCTCAACATATCTTTTAATTAAGAAATAAATCAGGCCCACATTTACTGCCTCATAGTTATAACTACAAGTAAATAGTTTGGTACTAAGGATTCAGTGTTATGCATGAAACATACAGTAAAACACAATCTAATCTTGTGCTCCTACAATGTCTCCTTTCTAAGTAAATCAAAATGAATGACTTCATCTTAAACTTAATTTTCAAGTGAAGATGTCATGCCCGCAGGACTTTGATCATGATTACATGTCATGTTACATCAGTTCATGAACCTCACAGTGTAAGCTCATAACTTAATATTGCAGAGATCCATTTTCATGATGTCACTTTTCCATGACATCAACAGGATATGGAGTATAATATCAAATTATTAATTAGCTTTTGTTCTGTTGGTGGAGGTGGTCAATTTTTAAGCAAGGAGCCAATATAACACTGAAATACCAATTTAAGCGAAATAATAAGACTAAAGATTTAATTTCATTTTGGTTATTTTTAACTGACAGTATTTAAGTGAGTGATGTTGAGATGCGGATCAATCACATCTTCAAAGTGGCACTCTGTATTAATTACACACACAAGCTTCATCTGTCAGGTGCATTTCTTATCCAAATCATGGATCTAACTAACCTGCCCATAGTTGCTGGTGCAGCTGCTCCACATTATTTAAACCTCTCTGCCGTCATTAAAACAACCGAGCTATGACTCCTGACAACTCCAGAGTTGACTGCAAAATCACCCACTGGACGTCCTATGGAATAATCTGGCACACTGTATCATGAAGAACAGTGAATTTGCAATGGTATAAAATCAAAAATGGGAGGTAAAAGATTTTGCAACTGTACCTGGATTCCAGATTTCGTACCAATGCGAGAAGCTGATAAAAGGATAATTTCTGTTTGCATCATTGATAGCAAAATCACAGCTTTGCTATGGCATGTAATTGTAGTCTCCATACAATGTTACAGCAGTATGATATCTTCCCACTTCTCCTTCCTTTTCTATTTGTCTACTTCCCCTTGCCACATCTCTTGTGATTCCATGCCACAATCCTGTTTGTTTAATGTTTTCTCTCTTCAGTTAGTGGAATAATCAAAGATGAAGTTAATTTAGACATCTTTCCCCATTCTCTGTATCACCCTCTAGCTGGCATTTTGGCCTCTTTATGAAAAACTTGCTCGTAATTCCTTGAAATCTTACAAAAAGTTAAGTCTTTGGGTATAGCGGATAAAGGAACAGAGTAAGTGTCTTGACCTGTACACATGAACACAGAACATGGAACACAGAAAGTACAATATAGTAGTGGGCTGCTCGGGCTGCTGTGTATGCATTGGCCATCATGTAAGAATAAATGCCTTTTAAATATTGTTATCACTTCTGCTCCGAACACCTCCCTGGCACACATTCCAGGAACTCGCCACTCTAAGAGTGAAAAAAAAACTTGCCTTACTCAGCTCCTTTAAACATTTCCCTTCTTAACTGGAACCTATGGCCCTGTACAGAAGGCAGCTAAAAAGGAGAGCCGCAAGGGGAGGAAAGATGAAATATGAAGGTAAACTAGCCTGTTATATAAAAGAGGATACCAAATGTTCTTTGGCCCAGATATATGAAGAGTAAAAGAGAGGTGAAAATGGATATTGAATGGCTGGAAATTTTCACTGGGGAGGTAATAATGGGAACAAAGAAATGATGGACAAATTGTATAAGTATTTTGAATCCTTCGGCGCTGTGGAAGACACTAGCAGTATGCTAGAAATTCAAGAGGTTAACGGGGCAGAAGTGAGTGTAGTTGCTATTACTAGGGAGAAGGTGTTTGGGCTGAGAGGCCTGAAGGTAGATCTATCACCTGGACCAGATGAACAGGGTTTTGAAGGAGGTAGCTGAAGAGATTATGGAGGCATAGGTAATGATCTTCCAAGGGCCACTAGATTCTGGAATGGTTCCAGCAAAATGGAAAATTGCAAACGTCACTCCATTCTTTAAGAAGGAAGGGAGATAGATGAAAGGAAATTGTAGGTCAGTTAGCCTGACTTCAGTGGTTTAGAAGATGTTAGAGTTTATTATTAAGGATGAACTTTCAGTGTACTTGGAGGCACAAGATAAAATAGACACAAGTCAGCATGTTTTCCTTAAGGGAAAATCTTCATGGGAATAACAGGCAGGATGGACAAAGGAGAGTCAGTGGATGTTGTTTACTTGGATTTTCAGAAGACCTTTGACAAGGTGCAATACATGAGGCTGCTTAACAAGTTAAGAAGAGCCCATGGTATTACAGGAAAATACTAGCATGGATAGAAAATTAGCTGACTGGCAGGAGGCAAAGAGTGGGAATAAAGGAGGTCTTTTCTGATTAGCTGCCAATGAATAGCCGCTTCTTTTGATGTTACATGCCCATGATTTGGATGGCAGAATTGTGCCCAAGTTTGGAAATGATATATAGATATATATAGGTAGTGTGGAGAACGTAGTGAGTCTTCAGAAGGACTTAGAAGGACAGATTAGAAGAACGGGCAAAAAGTGACGGATGGAATATTGTGTAGGAAAGTAGGTGGTCATGCACTTGCATAGAAGGAATAAAGACATAGACTATTTTCTAAACGGAGAAAATTCAAAACTCTGAGGCATAAATGGATTTGGGAGTTCTTGTGCAGGATTCCCTAAAGGTTGGCTTGCAGGTTGAGTTGCTGCTGAGGAAGGCAAATACAATGTTAGCATTCATTTCAAGAGGACTAGAATGTAAGAGCAAGGATATCATGCTGAGGCTTTTTAAAGCATTGGTTAGACCACTCGGAGTATTGTCAGCAGTTTTGGGTCCTTTATCTAAGAACAGATGTGCTGGCATTGGAGAGGGTCCAGAGGAGCTTCACAGGAATTATTCCAGGAATTAAAGGGTTGATGTAAAAGGAGCATCTGATGGTTCTAGGCTTGTAGTCTCTGAAGTTTAGCGGAATGCGGGGTGGGAGAAATCTCATTGAAATCTATCGAATAATGAAAGGCCTAGATAGAGAGATAGAGAGGGATGTTTCCTGTAGTGAGTCTAGGACCAGAGGGCACAGTCTCGGAATAGAGGGATGTCCATTTTGAACGGAGAAAAGGAGAAGCAACACACATCAAAGTTGCTGGTGAACGCAGCAGGCCAGGCAACATCTCTAGGAAGAGGTACAGTCGACGTTTCAGGCTGAGACCTTTCGTCAGGACTAACTGAAGGAAGAGTTAGTAAGAGATTTGAAAGTGGGAGTGGGAGGGGGAGATCCAAAATGATAGAAGAAGACAGGAGGGGGAGGGATGGAGCCAAGAGCTGGACAGGTGATTGGCAAAGGGGATATGAGAGGATTATGGGACAGGAGGCCCAGTGAGAAAGACAAGGGGGTGGGGGGGAACCCAGAGGATGGGCAAGGGGTATAGTCAGAGGGACTGAGGGAGAAAAAGGAGAGTGAGAGAAAGAATGTGTGTATAAATATAAATAACGGATGGGGTACGAGGAGGAGGTGGGGCATTAGCGGAAGTTAGAGAAGTCAATGTTCATGCCATCAGGTTGGAGGCTACCCAGATGGAATATAAGGTGTTGTTCCTCCAACCTGAGTGTGGCTTCATCTTTACAGTAGAGGAGGCCGTGGATAGACATGTCAGAATGGGAATGGGATGTGGAATTAAAATGTGTGGCCACTGGGAGATCCTGCTTTCTCTGGCGGACAGAGTGTAGGTGTTCAGTAAAGCGGTCTCCCAGTCTGCGTCGGGTCTCGCCAATATGTAGAAGGCCACATCGGGAGCACCGGACGCAGTATATCACCCCAGCCGACTCACAGGTGAAGTGTCGCCTCACCTGGAAGGACTGTCTGGGACCCTGAACGGTGGCCCAGTCTCTCCCAGTGGCAGACCACTTTGCTGAACACCTACACTCTGTCCGTATCTGCAGAATTCCTGTTGTTTGCGGAGAAAAGGAGAAACATTCTTTAGGCAAAGAGTAGTGAATCTGTGGAATTCATTACCAGAAATGGCTGTGGAGGCCAAGTCATTGGGTATATTTAAAGTTGAGGTTGATAGGTTCTTGATTAGTCAGGTGTCAATGGTTACGGAGAGAAAGCAAGAGAATGGGATTGAGAGGGATAATAAATCAGGCATGATAGAATGGCAGAGCAGACTCAATGGGCCAAATGGCCTAATTCTACTCCCATGTCTTATGGTCTTAAACCAGACACCATCTTTGGAGAGTGGAATAAGTTTAGAGTTTCTGTTAAGCATTTAATGATCTTCTGTCATCACACTCCTGAACTGTTTTTCTTAATAACCTTAGACATATAATGGAAGAAAACTGTGTAATTATTTTGTGTGAAGGACAGACAGATAATTGAGCTGGGAAACACACCCCTGCTATAAGCATAAATCTTCCATTCCTGACTATGTTCAGGCAAGGTCCTGGAGATTGGAAAAATGGCAAATATAACATACTTGTTCAAAATGAATTTGACAAAATACAAACAACAACAGATCAGTCAGTTCAGCTTTATTCATAAGGAAGCTTTCAGAAAAACGTAATCAGTAAAAGCATTAATGGCACATGGATAAGTCTGAATCAATAAAATAGAGCCAGCATGAATTATTTAAAGGTACACTGCTATTGACTAACCTGACTGAGTTCCTTGATGGCCCAACAAAATAAGTTGATGAAGGGAATATGGAAGCTGTTATCTACATGGATTTTCTGAAGGCTTACAATCAAGTTCCAGTCAAAAAGCTGATGGGCAAAATTGAGACCCGTGAAACTAATGGCGCGGCAGCAATCAACATAAAAGCAGGAAAGTAGAACATTGTAATAAATGTTTGTTTGTCAGATAGAGAATGTGGTCAATAGGTGTCAATGTTGAGACCGACAAGAACCTGAATTTTCAGGATAAGTTTTTCAAACTTGCTGATGACACAAAGCTTGGAAGCGCAGAAAACAGTAAAAAGAGCATAAAATTCAACAAGGGAAGATCAGCTGTGTAGGTGGTGGGGGAGGGTGTCAAGTGATTAGACAAGTGGTACATGAAATTGGGCACTAAAAAGTGTAAAATGGTAAAATTTAGCAGAAGGAAGGAGAGATAATATTGACCAAGTGGCACCATTCTGAAGAGCGTTTCACAACAGAGGGACTTCTGCACACCTATCTAAAAAGTGTCAGGGCATGCTGAGAGAGTGGTTAGTTCCTGGATTCACAAAGAGTGACACAAAGAATAAAAGGAGATATATTTTGAACACCGTATAAAATAGTGTTAAGGCCACTCCTTGACATCTAGTTGTGGTCACCAAAATTTTAGGTTGTGAATAATCTAGGGAAGATGAAGAAAAGATTTACTAGGGTGAGGAGCATCAACCATAAGTTAAGCTAGAGAATTTGTGGTTGTCTTCTTTGGAATAGACCCAGTTGAAAAAAAAATGGTCAGAAATCATCCACTAGTTGAGGATTCAAGGACTGGGAGATACAGTTGGAATATTTTGGGGGAATAGTCCAAGGAGGATATAGAATCATAGAGTTATACAGTATGGAAATAGGCGCTTCAGCTCTAATCATCCATGCAGACCAAGTTGCTTTCCTGAAGCCAGTTTCATTTTCTTGCATTTCCTTCATATTCTAATTAGATGCCTCATTATTTCATACAGTTTAATTAGTCTGCATTCAGCTTGCTGCGCTCCAATGAATACAGTTCCATTTTATCTGATCTTTCCTTCCCATAGTTTTGCAATCCTGACAGTAATCTTGTTAATCTCCAAAGCATCTGCTCCAGTGCCATAAGGTAGGCAGAACAGTACGCACTATTCACACTGTAGTCTGTCATGTATTGGATATAATCCTAATATAATCTTCCTTCTCGTATGTTTATTGTATTTATCTTGCCTTGTCACTCCTTCTCAAATGATTCCGGATTAAATGCTATTTTATATTTTGCTGAGCAGATCATTTCCATTTCCCTTCAATATAAAGGTTTCCTCCTCATTGTCAACCAAGTGACCTATTTTCGCATTATCTGATTTCTTCTACCTGCATAGTGGCCCCAGCTCTAACTTAAATGTTTCAATGTTCTCCTTAGATCCAATCTGCTGCCTCGAAGTGTGCAGACCCCTTGGCTATGGCTACTTGTACCAGCATGTTTCCTTGACTCCCATTTCATTGGAGCAAGGAGAATGTGATCCAGACTTCTATGAGAGCCAGCAGAAATCTTTTCATATTCTGCAGCATCCTCCAGGGTCAAGGATAACTAGATTTCTACAGGTGGAATATAAGGTGTTCAACGGGGCAGTGAAATGGCTGGATTTGGAAGTGATGTGCATCATTTGCTGCTCTCACTGAGTTCCAGTATGGTCCCAACAAATGGACCAGATTTCATGGTTTTCCCAATGTCCCTTCTTAACTGAATAAGTTATTCAGTTATGGAGTCATAAATTTCTGCAGGCCCACCACATGCATGCTGACCTTTTTGTCCCTTTAAGTCATTCCTTACTGCCTGCATTCAGACTGAATCCTTCAATGTCTTGCTTGTTTAAGTGTTTGAATGCCACTTAAATGTAGTAATTGTATCTGATTCCATCGTCTCCTCTTGCACATTGGCTGCACTCTATGTAAAACCTTTCTCCTCAGAAACTTTTTCAAACTCTTTCATTGTACTTCAAACTTACGCCCTCATGTTTTCTTTATATCCCTACCATGAGAAAAAGAGAAACAAGAGAATATCTGCAGATGTGGAAATCCAAGCAACACACATAAAATGCTATAGGCAGCATTTGTGGAAAAAAGTATAGTCAACGTTTCAGGCAAAGAAAAAGAAATTTGATTATCTACGCTATCTATACCTCCTATAATCTTATATACTTCTACTAGGTCATCCCTCAGACTCCTCTACACCAGGAAAAACTAGCCCAGCCTATGAAATCAGAATCAGCTTTACTATCACTGAATTATATGATGGGAGATTTGTTTCACAGCAACAGCAGTGCAAAGACATAAAAGTTACCATACATTACAAAAATAAATACTGTAAGTGGGAATAAAGGAATGACAAGGTAGTGATGGTGTGTTCATGACTCATTCAGAAATCTGATGGCAGAGGGGAAGAAGCTCTTCCTAAATCATTGAGTGTGGGTCGCCAGGTTCCTGTACCTCCTTCTTGCTGGTAGTACCAAGAACTGAACCTAGTGATGGATACTGCCTTCTTGAATCATCACATCTTGAACATAAGATGTGTCTTCAGACACTCAAGGGTGACAGGGAAGAGAAGTGTGCGCAGTCACAATTACGACAGAGAAAGTACTCAGGAAGCTGAATAGTCTAAAGGTAGATAAATCTCCCGGACCAGATGCAATCCACCCTTGTGTTCTGAAGGAAGTAGCTGTGGAGATTGTGGAGGCATTAGCAATGACCTTTCAAAAGGATAGATTCTGGCATGGGTCCAGAGGACTGGAAGATTGCAAATGTCACTCCGCTATTTAAGAAGGGGGCAAGGAAGCAAAAAGGAGATTATAGACCTGTTAGCTTGACATCGGTGGTTGGGAAGTTGTTGGAGTCGATTGTCAAGAATGAGGTTACAGAGTACCTGGAGGCATATGACAAGATAGACAGAACTCAGCATGGATTCCTTAAAGGAAAATCCTGCCTGACAAACCTATTACAATTTTTTGAGGAAATTACCAGTAGGCTAGACAAGGGAGATGCAGTGGATGTTGTATATCTGGATTTTCAGAAGGCCTTTGACAAGGTGCCACACATGAAGCTACTTAACAAGATAAGAGCCCATGGAATTATGGGAAAGTTGCATACATGGATAGAGCAAAGGCTGATTGGCAGGAAACAGAGAGTGGGAATAAAGGGATCCTATTCTGGTTGGGGGCCGGTTACCAGTGGTGTTCCGCAGGGGTCCGTGTTGGGGCCGCTTCTTTTTATATTGTACATCAACAATTTGGATTATGGAATAGATGGCTTTGTGGCTAAGTTTGCTGATGATACGAAGATAGGTGGAGGGGCCAGTAGTGCTGAGGAAACAGAGAGTCTGCAGAGAGACTTGGATAGATTGGAAGAATGAGCAAAGAAGTGGCAAATGAAATACAATGTTGGAAAGTGTATGGTTATGCACTTTGGCAGAAGAAATAAACGGGCAGACTATTATTTAAATGGGGAAAGAATTCAAAGTTCTGAGATGCAACGGGACTTGGGAGTCCTCGTACAGGATACCCTTAAGGTTAACCTCCAGGTTAAGTCAGTGGTGAAGAAGACGAATGCAATATTGGCATTCATTTCTAGAGGAATAGAGTATAGGAGCAGGGATGTGATGTTGAGGCTCTATAAGGTGCTGGTGAGACCTCACTTGGAGTACTGTGGGCAGTTTTGGTCTCCCTATTTAAGCAAGGATGTGCTGACTCTGGA
The DNA here is from genome assembly GCF_963921235.1 of Mobula hypostoma. Taxonomy (NCBI): domain Eukaryota; kingdom Metazoa; phylum Chordata; class Chondrichthyes; order Myliobatiformes; family Myliobatidae; genus Mobula; species Mobula hypostoma. The sequence continues at coordinate 182,836,475 of NC_086099.1, forward strand.
GAGGGTACAGAGAAGGTTCACTAGAATGATTCTGGGAATGAGAGGGTTAACATATGAGGAACGTTTGTCCACTCTTGGACTGTATTCCTTGGTGTTTAGAAGAATGAGGGGAGACCTCATAGAAACATTTCGAATGTTGAAAGGCATGGACAGAGTGGATGTGGCAAAGTTGTTTCCCATGATGGGGGAGTCTAGTACGAGAGGGCATGACTTAAGGATTGAAGGGCGCCCATTCAGAACAGAAATGTGAAGAAATTTTTTTAGCCAGAGGGTGGTGAATCTATGGAATTTGTTGCCACGGGCAGCAGTGGAGGCCAAGTCATTGGGTATATTTAAGGCAGAGATTGATTGGTATCTGAGTAGCCAGGGCATCAAAGGTTATGGTGAGAAGGCGGGGGAGTGGGACTAAATGGGAGATTGGATCAGCTCACGATTAAATGGCGGAGCAGACTCGATGGGCCGAATGGCCGACTTCTGCTCCTTTGTCTTATGGTCTTACGGTCTTATATCCTCTAGGGTGAGGATGGTTGAGCCAATGATAGGACTGGGTGAGTTTACAGCCCTCTGTGTTCTCTTATCATCTTGTGCATGAAGCATCCATCCCAAGTTGTGAATGCTCTACACCGTACATCTATAGAAATTTTTAAGAGACACATCCCATCTCCTCATAGTCCTAACAAAGTAGACCCACTAGTGTGCTTTCTACACAATTTCATCAATGCGTTGGGCCTAGGAGGACCTTGAGAATATCCTTCAATTATTACCTCTGCCCTCCTGATAATTTTGCTTCAAGGTTCAACAACAGGTTCTTCCCCATTGCCATCAAATTCTTGAACTGACCTGGTAAAACCAAATTGTACCTTAAATTATATTTTGCTCAACGTACACTAAAGTCATTATGTTTACTTTGTTGTGTAAAATGTGTATAATTTACGTTCATTTAAGTTTATGTAATTTATGTCTGTCATGTTTGTAATAAACTAAGCTGCTGCTTGCAATAACCTAACTTTCATAACTTTTATACACTGCGTATGTATGCCCATGACAAGAAACTTAGTTGCATAACTTATAAATGAACTCAGAGCTGAATGCTTCCTTTGAGAGTTTGGAGTTGGGAATACAGATAACTGGCCTGCTCAACAATTTCAGGATTAAATCTTCAAACATCCAGAAGTAATAACATGGGTTGACAAGGGAAGTGCTAACATGTTGACAAATTAGTTCAATTTATTTGGGCTTATCTGCTGCAATGGGAGGTTAGTTGTGATCATAGCTGGCCTCTGACTTTTGCCTGGAAAATATGCATAAGGAGGATATTAGGATATTGCCAGCAATTCTTCTGAAAGAGTTGGTGGCCACATGTGACTACAACTTTTACATATTCAGTGGTTTCTGCTCAATTGGGACGCATTGGAACCAGTGTATGCTGGCCCAAATAAGAGGCTGGCCCAATTAACTAAAGTTACATGGAAGTAGTTAAAAAGGAAAAAAAGACAAATTATGTATTGAAATGAAACAGAACATATTAGAGCACAAGCAATAAACTCTACATTAGTTCCTGAGTTATTAACAGAGGAATTTATCCAGTGTATGTAATTAACGCAGAAACCTAGTGCAGATAATGACTGCCTTCATACAATGCTTTCAACACTTTCACTCTCTAAATTTTTGTTTTCATTTTCACATTCAAGATGGTTGTTAATACACTCAAATTCTTTATAGTCTCCTCATTTGTTGAAGTAGCAAAATCATTTCCTTTTCTCTCCCAGCAGTTTCTAATTTCTCCAAGTCTGAATGCTTAAAACTGTAATGAGAAAAGCAGTTCAGAATATTGTCTTACTGCTTATTTCTCGCCAACTATCAGTGACAGAAATCGCTGCTTTTTGAACACAGACGTATGCAACTGATGCTATTTAAAAACTGTTTGCTGGAAACACAGTGTAGAGTCTAGCGGCCACACAAGTGCACATGACTGACACTAGCTAGAACCTGTTTGGCAACAATCTCCTGCCTCAAATAAATGGCATAGTGTCCTAAATAAATGAAGATTTGTCCCAAAAAAGTGACTACCCTGATTAACCGATGGCCCAATTAACTAGAATCCACTGTATGTCCCCCTTTATTCTTTTTCAGTGGATACATTAGTTAAGCAGCTTAAAAAGGAAACACCTAAATTGAGTAATGGTTTCCTTGTCAGGACACTGGATGAGCCCTGTTCTCTCTATAAATGTCCCTGGGAAAAGTCACCACACCTGTGATAAAACTTCACCGAAACTCCATAAACTGGAAACTTTTCAAGAGGATAAAGCAAGAGAAAGTGAGAGGCTATGTGGTACTGAGGTACTGATGCCAGGCTGTATTAGGATAAACAGAGGAAACATTTCAAAGTTCAAAGTTTATTTATTATCAAAGTACATATGTGTCACCATATACAACCCTGAGATTAATTTTCTTGTGGGCATTCTCAATAAATGCATAATAGCCATAATAAAATAAAGGAAAAACTTCACCAACTGGGTGTTCAACCAATGTGCAAAAGATATCAATCTGTACAAATACAAAAATATAGAAATAATAATCATAAATAAATAACCTATACATATCAAGAACATGAGATGAAGTGTCCTTCAAAGTGAGTCCATAGGTTGTGGGAGCATTTCAGTGATGGGGAAAGTGAAGTTATCCCCTTTGGTTCAAGAGCCTGATGGTTGAGCGGTAATAACTGTTCCTGAACCTGGTGATGTGAGTCCTGAGGCACCTGTACCTTCTTCCTGATGGCAGTGGTGAGAAGAGAACATGTCCTGGCTGGAGGGGCCCCGATGGTAAATGCTGTTTTTCTGCGACAACGTTTCATATAGATGTGCTCAATGGTTCACTGTGCCGCAGGAGACCAATGTATCACAGTATTTTTTGGTCTCACACCACTGAGCACCATATTAGAGATAGATAACACTAGAGGGCATAGATTTGGAGTAGGGGATAAGAGATTCACAGAGAATCTAAAGTGTTCTGTTTCACTCTGACAGTGGTGAGCACCTGGTATCTTTTGCCTGAGACAGTGGTAGAAGGAGCGTCATTGAGAGCACTTAAGAAGCATTTGACTTGCCTTCAAAGGTGCTGGAAGATGGAATTAATATGGATGAATACTGATCAATGTTGAGTTGGCTGGCTTGTTGAATTTCCATGTTGTATGGCTCTATGACAATTTACTGGATTAGTTATAGATACAAAGCAAGAAAAACAAAAAGCAAGTCAGGTGCAAGAAAAACTAGATAGGAAAGTCGATTAAGTGCAAAGAATTCAATGAAGATTGCAGGATTTGAGAGGTGAGGAGGTAATATGGTATAAAACATATTAGTGCAGTTGACAATAACATACCAGAGGATCTGTCCTGGGACCAGCCCTTAAGAGTCATCATGAGAAAAGGTATGACAGCACCTCTACTTTCTTAGAAGTTTGCTTAGGTTCAGCATGTCAACAAAAAATTTGACAAACTTCTATAGATACTCAGTGGATCCTAACTGGTTGCATCACAGCCTGGTATGGGAACACAGCCCAGGAATGGAAAAAGCTACGAAAAGTGTTGGATACAGCCCTTTCACCACAGACGAAGCCCTCCCCAGCATTGTGTACATCTACATGTGGTGCTGCCACAGGAAAGAAGTATGTATCATAGAATCAAGAGCACGGCAGCACAAAAGCAGGTCCTTGGGTTCATCTGGTCCATGCTAACCTAGATCCACACCATCCAGGATATGCCCTCTTCTCGCCACTACCACTGGGCAAGGGAAACATTAGTTCCTACATCACCGGGTACAGGAGCAGTTATTACCTTACAACCAATAGGCTCCTGAATCAGCATGTCTGCTTATGTAGTTTTTCAGTAAAATTCTACAGTATTTCTTTTTCCCTGTAAATGCCTGCAAGGAAGTAAAACTCATGGTAGTATGTGGTATCAAATACATACTTTGATAATAAATTTACTTTGAACTTTGAATGTTGAACCTGCTATAACCAAGCAATGGACAAGCAAGCTGCTTTAAATGGAATCTTCCCATGGGTTAACAAGATTGTTGTTCCCTGGAGAGCCCTTTGAATGTCTGATAAGATCTACTATGATGCATTTTATATAGGTATAAAGATTACAGTTGGTCTAAGGGATAGGATTCAAGCTCTGATAGCAAAGCTAGGATAACAGTGATAGTAATTTCTTCAAATCATTGCTACAAGGTAAGGAATGATTGACCTTCACTATGTATAGTATATGTGACATACATGTATTGCATTTTGTAGATCATTCAATGTCCTTTGATTTGAAAAAGTTGAAATGAGCCACTGCACCTCCAGAGCAGTTTTCAAAGTTATGCACAAAGCCCACTACCAACTCCCACCAAAAAGCAGTAAATATCATAGACTGTAAGATTCCAAAGAGCATGAGACCAAAAAATACAGAGTTACATGAGATAACGGATGGAGGAGCAATGTGTTGGCCACTAGTTTGTTTCAGCTGCAATGCAAAAGATTGAAAAAAAAGATCTGTGCATATGTGAGTAGAGTATCCAATTGTCCTGACTGCTAACCCAAAAGGAATTAGAGTACTGTCTGCTCAAACAGCCTAAGCATCCAAATGTCCTCAAACTCCCCAGTGAGATAGTCTGAGGCTTCCAATATACCACAAATACCCAGCGGGATTAATGTAAAGGAAATTCTACATGCTTGATTGCAGAGTTACGGGACTAGATCAAAATGTTATAGAAACCAAGAGCACAGCAAACAGCTAACTGACAATACTGGTGGAGAGAAATTTTACAGGGGATGCAAAGTACCATAAAAGACCAAATAAATAGAAAATATATTTAAGCAGACTATTAAGAAAAAAATGAATAATCCCAGCACATGGAAAAATGTAGAATGAAAAACATTGCTGTAACACACATCAAAGTTGCTGGTGAATGCAGCAGGCCAGGCAGCATCTCTAGGAAGAGGTACAGTCGACGTTTCAGGCCGAGACCCTTCATCAGGACTAACTGAAGGAAGAGTTAGTAAGAGATTTGAAAGTGGGAGGGGGAGGGGGAGATCCAAAATGATAGGAGAAGACAGGAGGAGGAGGGATGGAGCCAAGAGCTGGACAGGTGATTGGCAAAGGGGATATGAGAGGATCATGGGACAGGAGGCCCAGGGAGAAAGACAAGGCCGGGGGGAAACCCAGAGGATGGGCAAGGGGTATAGTCAGAGGGACAGAGGGAGAAAAAGGAGAGTGAGAGAAAGAATGTGTGTATAAAAATAAATAACGGATGGGGTACGAGGGGGAGGTGGGTCATCAGCGGAAGTTAGAGAAGTCAACGTTCATGCCATCAGGTTGGAGGCTACCCAGACGGAATATAAGGTGTTGTTCCTCCAACCTGAGTGTGGCTTCATCTTTACAGTAGAGGAGGCCATGGATAGACATGTCAGAATGGGAATGGGATGTGGAATTAAAATGTGTGGCCACTGGGAGATCCTAAGGAAGGGCCAAGCACAAAGAAGTGGCAGTGGCTGGATGCCGACACGGCCTTGGGCTCGAGTTCGGCAGGGCGGCAGCGGGCAGTGGCAAGGCAGCCAGCGAGAACAAACTGGAGGAGAAGCTGTACTCGGTGCTGTCGCAAGATCGAAGAAGATGGAGGTGCATAGCTGCCAACCCTAGATTCAGGACGCCACCCACCAACTGATTGAGGTTAATAAATTAATAACAGTAGAAGACAATAATGACAATAGGTAAAATAATTAAGTCTTGTAATTCATTAATGACCTTTTATTCTGAATAGAATTCAATAAGCTTCCTTCTTTGAATGTATGTTAACTGCTGTTGTTTAAGCAATGTTCATTCCTGATATTGGCAACTGAAAGAAGAATCACAGCAGCATCTGTGTTTACCAGCGCATCTTTATAATAAAGTTAAATGAATAACAGCAGGAATAGGCTGTCTGGTGCTTTAAATCGGCTCTGCCATTCAGCAAAACCTTGGCTGATCTTTTACCTTAGCTGCATTTCCTTTCTCTGCTCTCCTGTGCTTTGATTTCTTTATTATCCAGAAATCTATCAACCAGTGTGTTTTGCATTTAATGACTGAACCTCCACTGACTGCACGGGGGAAGAATTCTGAAGATTCACCTCCCTGAGAGCGAAGTAATTGCTCCTTATCTGAGTCCTAATTGGCCACTCTCTTATCTTGAGACTGCATCCCCAGTTTCTTGCCAGTGTGACGACCCTCCTTGAAACCAGCCTGTTGAGCCCTTTGTGAATTTCAGTGAGATCTCCACTTGTTCTTCTTGAAAATACAGGTACAGCCTCTGCTCAGTCTCTTCTGGTAATACTGTTCCAGCAACCAGTCTGGTAGTCCTTTCATCCTCACTGCTAAGCATATCTTTTTTTAGGAAAGGACACCAAAACTCTACAGAACCCACACAGAACACTGGCGCACCTCAGGGGTGTGTGCTTAGCTCACTGCTCTACTCTCTATATACACATGACTGTGTGGCTAGGCATGGCTCAAATACCATCTATAAATCTGCTGATGATACAACCATTGTTGGTAGAATCTCAGGTGCTGATGAGAGGGCCGACAGGAGTGAGATATGCCAACCAGTGGAGTGGTGCTGCAGCACAGGACTGAAAGAAGCTGCAGAGGGTTGTAAATCTAGTCAGCTCCATCTTGACTAGCCTACAAAGTACCCAGGACATCTTCAGGGAGCAGTGTCTCAGAAAGGCTGTGTCTATTATTAAGGACCTCCAGCACTCAGGGCATGCCCTTTTCTCACTGTTACGATCAGGTAGGAGGTACAGAAGCCTGAAGGCACACACTCAGCGATTCAGGAACAGCTTCCTCCCCTCTGCCATCCAATTCCTAAATGGACATTGAACCCTTGGACACTACCTCACTCTTTTTTTTAATATACAAAATTTCTAATTTTTGCATGTTTTAATCTATTCAATATACATACATTGTAATTTATTTTCTTTTTTTTAAATTTTTTTTTTCTCTCTTCTATATTGTGTATTGCATTGAACGGCCGCTGCTAAATTAACAAATTTCACATCACGTGCCGGTGATAATAAACTTGATTCTGATATAATTGCCTGAAGATAGCTTTGTTCCCAAACTCAAATCCTCTTCCAAAAACAACAAGAATTCTGCAGATGCTGGAAATTCAAGCAACACACATCAAAGTTGCTGGTGAACGCAGCAGGCCAAGCAGCATCTGTAGGAAGAGGTGCAGTCGACGTTTCAGGCCGAGACCCTTCATCAGGACTAACTCTTCCAAAATGTTACTGTTTGATCGGAGGAGCGGAACAAAGTTATGACGGCACTAAACAGCGACTCTTTGCTTGCATCTTTGGAAACAGCTCTATTTCTATCTGTGATATCTCTTTTTTTCCTTTACAAGGTTCTTTTGAAGACCCTGACCTGGAGTTACACTCTTACTTCAGTTCTTTGTGGAAATAGACCCGCTCTCAGGGCCTCATGACTGGCCACTTTTTGATATCCCAAGGAGGTAGAGTGCACCTTCAAGGTGACGGATTTTTATGGCTCTGGAGACATGCTGACTTTCGGCCAGTGCTCCTGACTGAGGCGTTGTGGGAGAACACAGAACATCAGGAGCAGCAGGTTAGCTGCCAGGGGTTGTGTGTTCAGGGAGCTGCACTCTGGTGCCAACTCTCTGGGTGCAGAGCTCGGAAAAAGTGACACAACGGACTTTCAACTTCGTAAATCAGCGAGTTGTTTGGTGTGTCTTCCCTCTCGCTGTGAAACGGGGCCATCTCTTTTCCCCTTATTGGGAAGAGAGAGAGCCTGTGGTATGTCGAATTGTCAGGTGAATAAGTAGTCTTTGGGGTACTGCAAGTCTGTGCCTTTATTGATGCTTTGCTGCACACTTCAGTGCTTTGTAGAGGGCGCTGATGCATTTTTGCTGGTGGGGGTTGGGAGGTTATTGCCTTGCTGCTGCTTGTGCGTGGGTGGGGGGAGCTGGGGGGGCTTTGGGGTTCTAACATTTTAACTGCCATTCATTCTTTGAGGCACTCCTCTGTTTTCATGGATGTTTGCCAAGAAGAGGAATTTCAGGATGTATATTGCATACATTTCCCTGGCATTAAATGTACCTGTTGAATCTATTGATTACTCCACCTGTATGTTACCTTTCAATGACTTGTGTACTTGTCAACAGGTACCATAGTACCTGTTAAAATTTACTACTTAAATTTTCACCATTTGAAAACTACTCTCCTTTTCTGCTTTGTGCACCAATCCTGTATGTTCATCATTACAACTTAAATAGTATTTCACTACATATTCAACACTCTGCAATCCTGCCATATCTTAATTAATAGAGAACAATTCACTTTCTAAAGGGAAGTCAAAGCTACTTCAACATCCCACCCTCAACTGTGGTGGGAACCAGCATGTGAATGCCATAGATTGGCTCATGCATTTAAAACTTCGTTCAGCCAGAATTACCATGTGAATGATCTACCTTGGCTTCCTTTGATACCTCCACCATCTCCACCAAGACAGTCTTCAGCCAATTAGAATCAACCTCATTGGAGAGAGTCCAGAGGAGGTTCACAAGGATGATTCCAGGAATTAAAGGGTTAACATATGAGGAGCATTTGGCAGCTTTGGGCCTGTACTCACTGGAATTTAACAGAATGCATGGGGATTTCATTGAAACCTACCAAATGTTGAAAGGACTAGTTAGGATGAATGTGGAGAGGCTGTATCCTATGGTGGGGGTATCCAGAACTAGAGGGCACAGCCTCAAAATTGAGGGGTGACCTTTTAGAACAAAGGAAAGGCAGAATTTTTTTAGTCAGAGAGCAGTGAATCTGTGGAATGCTCTGCCACAGTCTGCGGTAGAGGCCGAGTCCATGGATATACTTAAGGCAGAGGTTGATAGTTTCCTGATCAATCAGGGCATCAAAGAATATAGCGAGAAGGTGGGTGTATAGGGTTGAGTGGGATCCGGGATCAACCATGATGGAATGGCGGAGCAGACACGATAGGCTGAATGGCCTAATTCTGCTCCTATGTCTTAAGGTCTTAGATCTGATAATACCAAGAAAAAGCTAGGCTTGCTGAATGCAACAATGCCATGAGACCAAACATCCCCCCACCCCGCAACATTGTAGATTTACGCTCTGGAACTAGCTCCCTTGTATTCAAACTACGTTAACAGCATCTGCTCAGCCATGTGAAAAAGTACTGAGGTATGTCTTGTCCACAAAAGTCAGTGAAAAACCAAATGGCTTATCCAATCAATCTGCTCTCATTGAGCAAGGTGTGGGCAGGTGTCCTCAACAGTGGTATTACGAATCACATATTCAACAACTTAATTCGAAAGGTGTAGTTTGGGTGTATGAGGACTATCTTATCATAGCCTTGGAAGATCTGAATCCCAGAGGTGAGGTGCTATTATAATCGAGGCAGCATTTAGCCAAGGGAAGCTAAGGAAGCCTGGTAAAAGTGGAAAATTGTCAGTGCGTTCGGATATGGCCCAAGTCCAGAGAGAGAGACACTGAAGCTGGTTGACAGTTCGCAGACTTTAATACAAACAGTACTTCAACGGAAAAGAAAACAATAAACGTTCGGCCAATCAGGACCAGTAACTAAAACTCTCAAACAGAAAACTAAATGCCAACACCAAAGCTGAAAGGAATATCTAAATATAAAACAAATACTTCTAGTCTTCGACATCAGTCATCTTGATAGTCTACATTCGCAGGCAAGGCCAAATGCAGGCAGGCAGCTGTGCTTTGCTCAAGTCTCGACAAGAACTACAATGATAAGAAGGGAGTTAAACACCACAATAACTAGCTGAAATGTGGATATTCACCAGCACAATTCCGAATCTGCTGCACTGCTGAGTCTGTGGTTGAGACAGAAACACTGGCAGAAGTCAAACCTCATTGGAAATAGGTTAACGGTGGTTAGAAGTTGTCAAGTCATCACTATTTCAAGACAACATTGCAGTCCATTTGCAAACCTCTCAAGGCAGTGACCTAAGCCCTAAGCACTGTATCAATAGACAATAGTCAATGTGGAGATATTCACTGATGATTGCATAATGAGCAGCTCTGTTTATGCCTCCTCAACAAATGAAGCAGTCATCATGACCTAAACAGCATTCAGGCATGGACTGTAAGTGGCAGGTAACATTTGCACTGAAAGGATAGGCAATGATCATCTTTAACAAAAACAAGTCCATTTACAAACCCTTAATGGTATTACTATCACTAAGTCACCCAGCATTAACAGTCTGGAAGTCACCATTGATCAGAGTCTTAACCAGATCAGCCACATCTATAAGTAATAAGTTGGGAGTGTGATAAATCACTTGCTTCTCGAAGTCCAACCCTACGTACCCATCGTGAGAGGTGGAAATGTGTAAGGCCGACAGGGCTTTGGTGAAGCTCTATAGGGCAATCTCCTGTACAGTGGATACAATGGATGACAGAAACAGTGGTGAACTCTCGGCTTTGGATGATGGAGATGGGCTGTCATCAGTGGCCTATGCTCTACTTGGGAGCTAAGGGCTCAAGAAGAAGTTGCCTGCCTGGATGTGTGCAGTTGCAACTTAATACCATCAGACTGGCACCTCACAAAGCATTCATTTGAAATGTCATTTTCCCAGGCATCTCTAGAAACATGTTGGTTAGCCAATGGACTCTGTGGAGAGCAAAACCACCTTTCTCGAGCACTGTACATCTAGAGTCGATATGGCTTGGGTCCCACCAGACCGGGAGAGCTGGGATGTTTCGACCACCTGCACCCCAATCTGAGCAAATACTGTGTAAGTGCTGCCTACTTGCAATTACCTGTTGGCACGAAATAACAGATTGAACGCTAGATACAATTATAAAGGAAGTATATTTACAAATTTCAGCTTTATCAAACCGTTAGTAGGAAAAAGAAAAGAAAAAAATTAAAAAGGCTTATTATAGTTAACACAGTCCAAATGTGCACATAAGTTTGGAGACTTTCTTGAAGTTGTTTTTAACTTACACACTAGACCCACGGTCTGCGTGAAAGCACACACTTCCTTCTGAATGTTGCTCAAAATCAATCTCGAGCAAATGGGCTCCCCCGTGGGAGTATCGGTCCATCCTCCTTGAATCATTCATCTGCACAAAGCACCTTGTGCACCAGGGATGGCATCTTCAGCCATCTTCCCTTCTTGTCTTCTCCCAGCTCCCGCCAAAAAGCCCTTGACCCACATCAGGATCCATCATAAAAACCTCTTCACTCAGCGTTCTCTGAAATCTTCTCCTAATTCCACCACCCTGATCGGCTGATACAACATTCCTAAGTTGAACAACATAGCCACTTCTCATTAGCTCAGACCCAAACATGCTAAAGTCAGAGCTGCTAAAATGAAATACCTACAGCATAGCAGAAAAAAATCTTAACCAGGGCATTACACATTCTTTCAGCCAAAGGCACTGTCGGGCTTAAAGCTTTCTACTGAAAAAATACACAATAGATACTTACCTGACCTTCTCCAACATCACCTTCCCTGACCTTGACTTCTAGAAGGACAATGGCAGCCAGTATGGTAGCTCCACCACGTGTGGGTTTCCTTCTATTTCGTATACAGTGTAGTCCTGATTTGGCAGTATCTTGTTGGTCCTTCATCCAAGGAGTTTCAGCCCAACAACACTTTAGGAGTACATACACCAGAAGAACCACAACTGTTCAAGAAAGTGGCTAGTCACCACCTTCTCACAGGCATTTAGGGATGGACTATAAAAGCTGGCTTTACCTGTGAAATGCAGTTCCCAAAATATAAAGGAGAAAAACAACCCTCATTATTTAATATTCTATTTCTGTTCATTCATTTCAGCCTTTTCAAGCTTCAGTACCCATCTGCTGATGACAAGTAATTTTGACTAGCAGCTCATGTTCAAATGTAATATACGTGGTGGTCCCTCCAGGGGTATTAGGCCTTCCATATTATGTGCAATCCAGGATCATTAATTAAACTGGATTAAGATGAACATTGTTTCTTTTGTTTTTTCCTGATGCTTCCGTGATAGCTTCTTAATGCAATAGCCAGGTGGAAGGTGTAATAAGACAGGATTAAGTATTGCTCTCATGGTAAATTATCCCTGAGGAAAGAATGATCACACTAAGAGAGAATTTCAAATTCAATTTAAGCCCGAGAAAGCTGGGTTTGAAACTAGTGTGCTGAATTTAAATGCAGATAGCTGTAATGGTATGAATATAATGGTATCGTTCTGGTAAGATGGCGGCGCCCTTGGACTCAACGGCTTCTACAGGATCAGCCAAAGATGTTGATGTCTTTTTTTAAATGCATTTTTTTCATAATGGCAAGACTCTGCTGGACATCAAGTACTTAAAGAGCTGCAGGTCGACCCCATCAGTGAGTTGCTCACAGGCGGAGAAGCTGAAGGAGCTGGACTTGGTACAGACCGTGATGCTGCCAGCAACAGAGAGAGGCGAAGGAGGTGTGCAATCTAACAGCAAGTGATCATCTTACTCACTTTTCTTGTGATGCAAGACCCTGTTGGAACATTGCACGTCCAATTCATTGGTTTATCGGTGAATGGTGGGGGATGGACAGCGTTTGGCGGGGCGGGGAGCTGCGTGGCCTCAGTCGTAACGAGGGCTAGGCCTCAAGCCGTGGTAACATTAGTTTGCAGCTGTCCAAAGGCAAGCGTTGGAGTCAGGCGCTCCACCGGAGTGCCGGAGGTGCTGTTGTGCGGCATCCATGCTGGAGTTGGTGCTGCCCCCAGTGTTCGCTTGGCAGAAGACAAGCTGTATTGTGTTCATTTGCAGACTGCTGCAACATCCATGGACTCAGGGACTTGGACTACAGTTCTTTTTTTGGTCTGACAGTATTTTACTGCTATCATATGTGCTTGCTACCTTATATCTGCTTGCTGCCCTATAATGTGCTATATATGCCTTGTGCTGTGTATGGCCGTTAGTACTGTGTTTTGCATCTTGGCCCTGGAACAACACCCTTTTGTTTGCCTGCATTTATGGGTACTCATGTATGGTTGAATGACAATTGAACTTGAACCTGACATCCCATTCCCATTCTGACATGTCTATCCACGGCCTCCTCTACTGTAAAGATGAAGCCACACTCAGGTTGGAGGAACAACACCTTATATTCCGTCTGGGTAGCCTCCAACCTGATGGCATGAACATTGACTTCTCTAACTTCCGCTAAGGCCCCACCTCCCCCTCGTACCCCATCTGTTACTCATTTTTATGCACACATTCTTTCTCTCACTCTCCTTTTTCTCCCTCTGTCCCTCTGAATATACCTCTTGCCCATCCTCTGGGTCACCCCCCCCCCTTGTCTTTCTTTCCGGACCTCCTGTCCCATGATCCTCTCGTATCCCCTTTTGCCTATTACCTGTCCAGCTCTTGTCTCCATCCCTCCCCCTCCTGTCTTCTCCTATCATTTTGCATCTCCCCCTCCCCCTCCAGCTTTCAAATCCCTTACTCACTCTTCCTTCAGTTAGTCCTGACGAAGGGTCTCGGCCTGAAACATCGACTGCGCCTCTTCCTATAGATGCTGCTTGGCCTGCTGCGTTCACCAGCAACTTTGATGTATGTTGCTTGAACCTGATGAGGACAAGATTGGCAAAGTTGGATCTGGAAAATAGAATAAGATGGTAGATCAGCAGCACCAGATTTTCAGGTGTTTATTTTCTGATTCTCAACTGAAGTTCATTGCAGTGACAAAAGTTCTACAAGAATTCTGCATCAGCTCTGGCTAGCTAATGAAGAAAGGAAGTATTAAATTGAAAGAAGACATTCATTGTTGTGAAGATTAAAGGTAGGTCAGGAGATTGAGAAATATTTAAAAACAAGTAAAGGATTGTTTAAATAATTATAGAGAGAGAGAGTATGAGAATAATTGACGAAATAATGTAAAACACACATAAAAATTGTTACAAGTATATAAAACGAAAGAAAGTAGCCAATGTAAACATTAGTCTGGTAGAGGATAAAACCTGGGAATTAATCATTGAAAATAAGGATAAAAGAAATTCTAAATAATTATTTTGTATCAGTATTAATGGTAATCATGGGCTTTCAGGGAAGAAAGACTTTAAATATATCCCTGCTGCTGAAAAACAAGCACCCAGCAAACTGATGAGGCTAAAGGATGAAATTGATGCAGCTACAAAGAAGGCATGACAGCTGCTACATTTCATCTGGAGTTTGAGGAGATCTGGCGTATCACCAGACATTTGCAAATTTCTACAGATGTACCATGGAGAGCATTTTAACTGGCTGCATCACCGTCTGGTAAGGCGGGTATGGCGGGGGGGGGGTGCATTGCATAGGATCAAAATTAGCTGCAGAAAGCTATAAACTCAATCAGCTCCATCATAGGCACCAGCCTCCCTGGCTTCCAGTACACCTTCAAGGAGCAATATCTCAAAAAGGCAGTGTCCATCATTAAGGACCTCCCATCACTTTGGACATGCCCTCTTCTCATTGCTGCCATCAGAGAGAAGATACAGGAGCTTGAAGGGACACACTCAGTGATTCAGGAACAGCTTCTTCCTGTCTGCCATCCGATTTCTGAATGGACATTGAACCCATGAAAACTGCCTCACTACTTTTATCTTCTCTTTTTGCGTTACTTATTGAACTCACAGTTGTTATTATTCTGTATGACAATGTACTGCTGCCGCATGACAACAAATTTCACGACATATCCTAGTGACATTAAACGTGGTTCTGGTTCTGATTCTGAAGTTCTGTCCATTTAATGTTCGACATCCTAGGACCTTAGAGGAGATTTCTGGATGGATAGTGGGTGCATTGACTTTGATCAACCAAAATTAATTGGGCCCTAGAAAGAACAGGGAATTAGAAAATGGTAGATGTAACATCATTATTCAAGAAAGGAGCAAATGGAAAACAGGGAACAGTAGGCCAGTTAGCCTAATACCTATCATTGAGAATATTGTGGAATCCATCATTAGGGAAATAATAGTGAGATACTTACAACTCAGAAGAAAATAAAGCAGAATCAACTTTTGTTTATGAAAGGAAATTGACTTTGAAATGTTTGCTAAGATTCATAGGTATATAACAATCAGGATGGATAAGGGGAAACCAGTGAACATAAGTGATATTGTATCACAAAAAAGGAGTACTACACAAAGAAAGAACTGTTTGGGGATGATGTGTTGGATGGATAGTGGAAAGCCTGATTAACAGAAAAAAAGAGCCCAAAAAGTGAGTCATTTTTAGATTGGTAGTAAGTAACAGTTATTTGCTCTCAGCTACGGTAACAGTAGTGTAGCGGTTAGTGCAACACTACCACAGTTCAGGGCTTTGAAGTTCAGAGTTCAATTCCAGTGGCATCCTGTAAGGAGTTTGTAGATTCTCCCTGTGACCACGTGGTTTTCCTTTAGTGTTCCACTTTCTTCCAACAGTCGAAAGACCTACTAGTTTGTAGGTTAATTGTTCATTGTAAATTGTCCTGTGATTAGGCTAGGGATAAATAGCTGGGTTGCTAGGCAGTAAGGCTCATTGTGCTAGAAAGGCCTGTCCCATATTGCATCTCTAAATAAGTAAAAATAAATGCATTAGTAAATTCAATGAAGAGTGCATTATAGCTATTTTTGCTCATCAAAAAAATTATGATGGGTTACTAAGTTGTGAAGAGGCACAAAGAACATGAAAAGGGATGTTGGTAAGTTAAGTGAATGGGCAATATAGAACATAGCACATTATAGCACTGGACCGGTGACATTGATGCCAATTTATACTAAATATTCCCGTCCTGTGTATCATCCATTTCCCTCCTTTCCCTTCGTATTCATATGTCTACCTGAAAGCTTTTTAAACTTCACCAAACTGCCTGGTTTCACTACCATGTCGGGCACCTACCATTGTCTACGTAGAAAACTTGTCACCTTTAAACATCACCTTTAAACCTCCCTCCTCTAGCCTTAGGAACATGTCACCTGGTGTTTGATATTTCTACTGTGGAGAACAGATTCTGACTGCCTACCCTCTATCAGCCTTGATTGCTGTAGGGAAAACAACTAAAGTTTGTCTAACCATATATAAGTTGCAAGGAACAATGTTGTGGTAAACCATATATATATGTTGTAACTGGGTTACCTGTCTGGACATGCCCCTCTGCTGACTGCCCCTGTGGCTCCTCCCACAGATCCCTGAATAAAGGTGTTTTTGCCCTGCTCCTCCCCCTCAGACCAGGGGTAGACACTCAGCATGGAGGTCACGTCTTACTGCGAAAAAAAGCCTTTCAGTATTTACCCTACTTCAGTCTTTTGGAATTATTGAAGGAGCTTCAATTTTATTTGCAGTAAATTTTAAAGCATGGAACACACCCTGAGACCCGACAAGTTAGATCTCGATCCTCAAACGCCTGAAGCTGGAAATGCTTTCGAACTCTGGCTGGCCTGCTTCGAAGTGTACCTAGAGGAGATTAAAGCAATTGACCCTGTAGAGAAGCGCAGATTTCTACTTTCCAGGGTCAGTCCACAGGTCTATTCGCTGATCAGTGACCAGCTGAACTACGACAGCGCGATGAGCGCCCTCAAAGGACAATACCTGCGGCCGGTAAACAGCATCTATGCGCGACATCGCTTAGCGACACGGCAACAATGCCCCGGGAAATCGAGTGCTGAGTTCGTCCAGGCCCTACGGACGCTCGTGTGAGCCTGCAATTGCCAGGAGCTGACGGCGGCACAGCATGCAGAGCTCCTAGTGAGAGGCGCCTTCATCATGGGGACCAGGTCAGTGGATGTGCGCCAGTGACTGCTGGAACAAGCTGATCTTACCTTACGTTCGGCGATTGAGCTGGCCGACACGCTGGAGGCCGCTCTGCACAACTGTCAGGCTCTCCAGGCACGCGATCCCTGATGACCGCAGACCCCATAACCCGCCAACAAATCAACCTCGGCTGCTGCCAGTTGTGAGTCCGCGAACTGCTACTTCTGCGGACTCGAGAAGCACCCCCGGAAACGCTGCCCGGCCCGAGAAGCTACCTGCTCCAGCTGTGGAAAGAAGGGCCACTTCGCCAAGGTCTGTAAGTCAAAACCGCGAGCGGTATCGAGCAGCACCGCGTACGAAACATGAGGGCCGCCATCTTGCCTGCCGCCATCTTCCCTGCACGCCGCCACCACGTGCGAGACATGGGGGCGGCCATCTTGGTCAGCGCCACCTTTCACCGCCTACGACCAACGGGTGCTCACAGGGCACCCCACCACGCTGGACCAAGACAACGACTCAACCTTGGCTTCCGTGACCCTCGACCAAAGTGCTCCCCACCAGCATGCAAGGTCAATGATGGACATCCTGGTGGAGGGGTGCAAGACAGGCTGCCTGTTTGACACAGACAGCACGGAGAGTTTTATCCACCCGGACACGGTGCGGCATTGTGGACTCATGATACGGCCGGTAAGTCAGAGGGTTGCCGTGGCTTCCGGGTCGCATACAACAGACATCCAGGGGGTTGTGTAGCGATGCTAGTGGTTCAGGGCACAGAATATAGAGACTTTACATTACTGGTCATGCCTCAACTGTGTGCCCCTGTGCTATTGGGGCTCGACTTCCAGAGCCACCTGAAAAGCGTGACAATGAAGTATGATCGGCCCCTTCCACCAATTACTGTCGTAAATCACCAGTTTTGTAGGAATACGTCACATACCCCGCTACTGACCACACACACACACCAACCCGCACATCCCACCCAACACCATGCCAACTGCCGCACTACCGACACCACTTGCGGCCTCTCCACCCTCAGGATCCCTCTCCCACCGCTGTTCACCAACCTGACCCCCGACTATAAACCTGTGGCAACTAAAAGCAGGAGGCACAGCGCGGGGGACAGAGCCTTCATTAAGTCGGAGGTGCAGCGGCTGCTTAGGGAGGGGGTCATTGAGGCAAGCACAAGTCCTTGGAGGGCGCAGGTGGTCGTTGTTCGGAACGGGAAGAAAAATAGGATGGTCGAGAACATCAATAGGTTCGAGCAGCTCAACGCATACCCTCTACCCCGCATCGTGGATATGGTCAATCAGATAGCACAGTACAAGGTGTACTCGACCATAGACCTAAAATCCGCTTACCATCAGCTCCCCATCCGCCGGGAGGACTGCTCTTACACCACCTTCGAGGCGGATGGCAGGCTTTATCACTTCCTGCGCGTCCCCTTTGGTGTCACGAATGGTGTATCTGTCTTCCAGAGGGCAATGGACCGGATGGTGGACCTGTGCCAACTGAAGGCCACGCTCCCATATCTGGATAATATCACCATCTGCGGTCACAACCGGCAGGATCATGACAACAACCTCCAAAAATTTCTCCAAGCGGCCAAAGCTTTCAATCTCACCTATAACAAGGACAAGTGTGTGTTTGGGACCACCCGACTTGCTATCCATGGGAGTGTCATGGAGAATGGAGTCATTGGCCCTGACGTCGACCGTATGCGCCCCCTGTTGGAACTCCCTCTTCCAACACCCTCAGAGCCCTCAAGAGGTGCCTGGGCTTCTTTTCGTATTATGCCCAATGGGTCTCTAACTACACAGACAAGGCCCGCCCCTGGTCAAGTCCACCACATTCCCCCTCTCTGCTGAGGCCCGCGTGGCCTTCAACCGCATAAAAGGGGACATTGCCAAAGCAGCATCTCATGTCCTCAATATCTATTGATTAGTTTTTTTAATTATTATTTCTTCTTTTTGTATTTGCACAGTTTGCCTTCTGCACTCTTGTTGAATGCCCTGGTTGGGTGATATTTCATTGATTCTGTATGGTTGTTATTTGATAAATTTATTGAGTATGCCCACGAGAAAATGAATCTAACAGCTGTAAATAGTGACGTATTTGTCATTTGAAAATAAAATTTAGTTTGAACTTTTTGAAGTTTGGAGCACCTGCCACATGAAATACAAAAAAGGCAGAAAATTAAGAAGGTAGAGTTTAGAAGGTTTAATGGCGCCTAACGGCAACTCCTTTACTTGCAACTTCAGAAACGGCTCTATTTCCATCTTTAATATCTCTATTTTTCCCTTTCAGGGTTCTTTTGAAGACCCTGACCTGGAGTTACATGCTGACTATGGTTCTTTGCAGGAATGGGACCTGCTCTCGGGGTTCCATAACTGGCCATTGTTCAGCATGCTGAAGGCTCAACCCAAGAGTCTGGCTCAAATTTGGAAGCCTAGGATCTCAGGGCTCTGGAGACGGGCAAATCGGGGGTCGGTGTCATGACAGGAGACCCGTGTGTCGTCGGGGGAGTCGGGATATCTGCAGTGTGCCGGGAGACCCAGGATCTTTGCGATCTTCAGGCACAGAACTAGAGAAAAGCGACGTAATGGACTTTTAACATCATAAACCAGCGAGTTGTTTGTAATGTCTCCCTACTCACTGGGAAAATGGAGACACTTCTTTCTCCCTTATTACGGAGAGAGAAAGAACCTGTGGTATGTCAAATATGGGTGAATCGTGAAGTCTTTGGAGTAACTGCAAGTCTGTATCTTTGCTATTGTTTTGCTCATGCTTGAGCGCTCGTTGGCGGTGCCAATGCTCGCTTTTTTTGCCGGTGGGGAGAGGGGGATTGTTGCCTATGCGCAGGATGGGGCAGCGGGACTTTGGGGTTCTAACGTTTAAGTGTCATTCATTCTTTGGGGCACTCCTCTGTATTCATGGATGGTTGCAAAGAAAAAGCATTTCACGATGTATATTGTATACATTTCTCTGACATTAAATTGTACCTTTGAACCTTTGAACCTTGAACCTTAACAGGATGATAGTACTTAATGCAAGGGTTGAGCAGAATTAAGTAGGGAAACCATCATGCAACTTTACAAGGCACTTGGTGATTTTGGTTTCTATATATTAGAAATGATACAGTATCTTCAAAACGTATGCTGAGTAGATTTATTAGGTTGAGTCCTGGGATAAAACAGCTGAAATATGAAGGAAGATTGAGCAGAATGATCTATGGTCATAGATTTTAAAGGAATTCTTGGAGTACAAGCTTTGAGAATTCAGGAGCATATTTTTAGAATAAATGGGTGCCATTGTCAAATCCTGAGGCTTTTGCGATCCAAAGGTTTTTCAGAAATCAAGAATGAGACATAAAACTTGATGTGTATGACTGTTTTATTATGTATTACAAGGACAAAGAAGAACAGAAGAATGAAGAAAAGACTGACTAAAATGTGGTTGTGATATTCTCATAGGCAGACGAGAGATAGCAAAATTACATTGATAACAATTAACCTATAAAATAGTCAGCTTCACATGGCATGACACCTGCTACTGAAAACTAAGAAGCTTCTAGAAAAATACAGAAGCAACAGTACCATAACTACTGGAAGATGCATTGAACAATTCATACTGTATATGTAGGTGCTAGATATTAAAATAGAAACAAGCACAGGCAAGTTAACTGCAAGGTAAGCAACAATTCTACACTCCAATTCAACACAATTTAAAGTAATAAGGAGGAGAAATTCATTCTCACAGAGGATCGTAAATGTTTGGATTTCACTAGTCTAAAAAGCTGAATGATTTAACATATTCAGGATGGAGAGTGACAGATATTTGATCAAAGCAGACAGGAGGCTTAGAGGCAGCATAGAAAATGGTGTTATGGCCAAGACTGGGTCGGCTACGACCTTCATAAAAATCAAAGCAGTTACAACAGACTGATTGGTCTAGTCTTGAAATGTTTTTACATTCCCTTTGGCATTAACTGCCTCTTGGAAAACAACAAAAAGCCAGGTTAATTAAGATCTTATTCTATGTGGTATGTGACTCTAGGATGCTGCCTGGATTAGAGAGCATGCCTTATGACAATAAATTGCACAAGCTGTGGCTTTTCTTTTTGGAGCGAAGAAGGATTAGAGATGACATGATGGAGACGTATAACATTATAAGAGACATAAACAGAGTGGACAGCCAATGTCCTTTTCCCAGTCCTACTGAAGGGTTTTGGCCTGAAATGTTGACTGTACACTTTTCCATAGATACTGCCTGGCCTGCTGAGTTCCTCCAGCTTTTTGTGTGTGATGTCCTTTTCCCAGGGTGGAAATGGCTAATATGAGAGAGCATAATTTTAAATTGATTGGAAGAAAGTATAGCTAGGATGTCAGAGGCTGTTGTTTTTACAGTGTAATGGGTGTATGGAACGTGTTGTCAAGGATGGTGATAGAGGCAGGTTCATTAGGGACATTTCAGAGGCTCTTAGATTGGCACATGGTTGATAGAAAATGGAGGGTCATAAGGGAGGAAAGGGTTAGATTGATCTCGGAATAGGTTAAAATGCTAACACACCAACATGGGTTGAAAGGCCTTTACTGTGCCATACTGTACTATGTTCTATGACTAATTCAGGAACATTGTCATATTTGTCCTGAAGGCCTGGGGAAGTGGGTCGAATACTTACTTGGTCTCTCTTAGAGGAATGTACTGCAAAACTAAACAAGAACAAATCTGAGGCTCCAATCAGATTCCACCCCAAAATCTATCCTCTGGCTCTCCTGTCCTTCTTCAGAGAGGTGGACCATTACCTTATATTCACCTTTCTGAACTGTAAACACTTCTAACCACTTCTATAAGCTGTTTACATTGTAAGTACATTCTGACTTTTATGTATTTAGGCACATTTTGTTCCACATCCATACTATATACTCAAACTTTATTTTTATATAATGCTTTATACTTTATAATTGTTGAATTTTGGTTTGTTGCATGTCGCACATCAGCAAATTCTTAATACATGTAAATGTATTTGGTGAATAAAGCTGATTCTTGCTTCCGCCATAAGGTTCTAGGTCCATGCAGAGTAGAGCAGATATTAACATATACCTCAACTCCACAGCAATACAATCTTTTCACTCTCACCTTTAATGCTGTACACATGATTCCAATCTTTCAATGTCTGGTTAATCCTCCGTGCTGAATTCAATGTACTCAATGACGCAACAGATGCAGCTCAGCAGAGAAACACTGCAGTGGCGTATCGTAACCACCAATAACTAGCCCTGGAAATCCCACCCCGGTTTATCATTGAAGTAATATGAATTTTGCAATTACACTGGCATTCTCTTGATAATGCCAGTGTGGTAGTAATTAATGATGAATTATTGTTCAGGAGAGGAGAGACTAGACTGTGGTTTAATTGTGGATCCTTGCAGCTGCTAATGTATGGATAATATATGGAGATTGCCAGCCCATCAACTCGGGATGGCTTTGAACACATGGCCCCAAGATAAATAGAAGCTGTTTCTACCCGCATTGATTTATGTTCTGTGGTAATTACATCACAATTCTGTGACATGGCAGGATTAGAAACTTACATAAAGAGTATGATTTCAGTTTAAATAAATGCCATTTAAAATCATTTATACAAAGTCCCTTATTCAGTATCTATTATAATTGAGTTGGTAAATCTTCATGCGGCTTTTTAGGATTCTGCAACTCAAAACTTGGCACTGCCAGTGTGTGATGCCCATTGCGAAGTTTGTGAATTCTGCCAAACGTTAAGCATTAGATGCAGGAGGGTATCTTTTATTTATCTACACTGCAATGTGTTTGGAATGTTTTTGGGAAAGGAATCTGAGGGATGGGACTAACGTACACTTGGAAAGGCAAGGATTGCTTCAAGATTGTCAGCATAGTTTTGTTAGGAGGAGATCCTGTCTGATCAATTTGATTGTTTTTTTTTAAGTCATTACAAAATATACTGATGAAGGCAGTGCAATTGATGTAATCTACATTGACTTCAATAAAAAGGTTCCATATGGGAATCTGTTCAAAGGTCAGAGCAAAATCCAAGGCAAGTTGGCAAATTTAGTCCAAATTGACTTAGTAATGAAAAGCAGAGGAGGAAGATAAAGGACTGTCTTTTGTGATTGAAAGCTTAATTGTACTGATAAACTACAGAGATGGTACTGGGAACCTGTTTGTAGAATATAATAACAATTTGGACGTGCATGTAGAATGCAGTGTGCAGATGACACAAAACTTGGCAGTGCTGTCAATAATGAGATAGTCTCAGGTTACAGGATGAAATTGATCAGTTGATAAAATGACCTGGGTTATGGCAGAAGGAACTTAATCCTGATAAATGCCAGATGAAGCATTTTGGCATCTAGTAAGGCTGGGCCATAAGCAAGGAGTGGCAGAACCAGGGTGTATCGAGGAATAGAGTGACATTGGTCCAAAGATTCAGAAAGATGGCAGCACCATTATTAAGGTGGTGAAGTAGGCAATTGAGATACTTGCCATACATAGCTAGAGTATAGAATATAAGTGCCGAGCAAGTATGGTCCAACTTTATAAAAATTTGTTTAGGGGACTGCCAGAGTATTGTGTGCATTTCTGCTTGCCACACTGTAGGAAGGATGTCATTGGACTGGTGTGGGATATTGCCTAGTAACAAGTGCTTCAGATGTGAGGAGAGACTGAATAAACTGTGTTTGTTTTCTTTGGAACATAGGCAGCTGAGGGATCGTCATAGCAGCATGTAACATTAAGAATAGCATTAATGCAATTGATGATAGGAAACTTATCTTGATAGCAGATGTCTAAAATTAGTGGGCATAAATTTACAGTAAGGGGTGAAAGGACTATACTCTCTGGAGTTCAGAAGAATGAGAGGGGATCTTATGGAAACACACAAAATTTTGAAAGGAATAGATAAGATAGAAATACAAAACTTGTTTCCATTGGTAGGTGAGACTAGAACTAGGGGACACTGCCTCAAGATTCAGGGGAGAAGATTTAGGACAGAGATGAGGAGAAACTGTTTTTCCCAGAGAGTGGTGAATCTGCGGAATTCTCTGCCCAGGGAAGCAGTTGAGGCTTCGTCACTAAATATATTTAAGATACAGTTCGATAGATTTTTACATAGTAAGGGAATTAAGGGTTTATGGGGAAAAGGCAGATAGATGGAGCTGAGTTTACGGACAGATCAGCCACAATCTTACTGAATGGCGGAGCAGGCTCGATGGGCCCGATGGCCTACTCCTGCTCCTATTTCTTATGTTCTTATGTTCATGCTGACTATTCCTAATCATATTATGCCTCTCCAATTGTTCATAAATCCTGCCTCTCAGGATCTTCTCCATCAATTTACCAACTACTGAAATAAGACTCACTGGTCTATAATTCTTATGTTCTTATGGTTAGAGGGAGCCTTTCAGAGAATGACTAGAATCTGGATTGAACTACCTGAGTGGGCAGTGAAGAGAGATGCCCTCAGTATATTTAAGTATATAGACAAGCACCAGATTCACCAAGACATAGAAGGCTATGGGACCAAGAGCTAGTACAGTGGTATGCAAAAGTTTGGGCACCCCTGGTCAAAATTTCTGTTACTGTGTATAGCTAAGCGAGTAAAAGATGAACTGAGTTCCAAAAGGCATAAAGTTAAAGATGACACATTTCTTTAATATTTTAAGCAAGAAAACTTTTTTATTTCCATCTTTTACAGTTTCAAAATAACAAAAAGGGAAAAGGGCCTGAAGCAAAAGTTTGGGCACCCTGCATGGTCAGTACTTAGTAACACCCCCTTTGGCAAGTATCACAGCTTGTAAATGCTTTCTGTAGCTAGCTAAGAGTCTTTCAATTCTTGTTTGGGGGATTTTCACCGATTCTTCCTTGCAAAAGGCTTCTAGTTCTGTGAGAATCTTGGGTGGTCTTGCATGCACTGCTCTTTTGAGGTCTATCCACAGATTCTCGATGATGTTTAGGTCAGGGGACTGTGAGGGCCATGACAAAACCTTCAGCTTGCGTCTCTTGAGGTAATCCATTGTGAATTTTGAGGTGTGTTTAGGATCTTCATCCTGTTGAAGAAGCCATCCTCTTTTCATCATTGGCTTTTTTTATAGACAGTGTGATGTTTGCTTCCAGAATTTGCTGGTGTTTAATTGAATTCATTCTTCCCTCTACCAGGTAATGTTCCCTGTGCCACTGGCCGCAACACAAGCCCAAAGTATGATCGATCCACCCCCAATGCTTAACAGTTGGAGAGGGGTTCTTTTCATGAAATTCTGCACCCTTTTTTCTCCAAACGTATCTTTGCTCATTGTGGCCAAAAAGTTCTATTCAAAAGGTTCAAAGGAACATCTAAACAAGCCTGATGCACTTTGGAAACAAGTCCTGTGGACTGATGAAGTTAAAATAGAACTTAAAAAGAAGTTAAAAGTAGAGTGATCCACTTGTCAGGAAAGACATTATCCCACAAGAATACAAAATCCTCTACAGTGATTAAATCTGTAAGCCTGAATAGGGCATTTTAAAATTTACTATGCTGTGGATGTCTGCATATAGTAACTGTACTCTATAATACACTGTGCATATAGTTGAGATAAATTCTACATTGAGTTAGAGTTTATAGCTAAGCAGGGAGGAGTGTTGTGTACTTAATATCTCAGTAATGTTTGAGTAATCTCATATATATTTTGGTTGATTAAGTACTCTTGTTCAATGAAGTAATTAATTACAGGTTATATGTATAAATACGTTACCTGCATGGATCATCACACTACCACTTGATACTTAAAGTAAAGTCGAAGTACACCCATATTCCCAGACTCCTGAATCTTCTCTTGAATTAGTTTAATGTTTCAAAGTTACAAATCATAACATCAATCCCTGTGATAATGACCTCCACAGTCTCATCACTTTTTGTATAAGGGAATTTCTTCTGAATTTCATTTTGGATTTCTTGGTATCTCTGTGTGATGGTGATCTCAGAACCTACACTTACCCTCTGCATTCACTTTGTCAAAGCCATTAATTGCAGTAAATGTCTCCAGTAAACCTCCTCAGTACCCTTTCCTCATCGAATGTGATCTATGGGGAAAACACATCAGTAACAGTTTTTCATTGCCAATCTGGTTTACAACTGGATTTTTCTAATATTTTGTTGCTGAGTTGGCTGTGTGATTTCATGACCTTGTAAACTTCCTCATAATACTGGCAGATAGAAAGGGGAAAGGAAGAAAGTCTTGCTTCATGGTGACTTGAATAGCCAATAAATTATGGACACAGGATGGAGTAACCAGTCTCAGTTCCAAACACTATAGCAAAAGAAATCAATTTTCACAAGAAGACAGCCTATTAAAGAGCAAAGGATATAGTCATTGCAGCCAAAATAGATAATTTGGCTGTTGCTTGTCCCAGCAAAAGCAAGATAACTTCTCCAATAAAGTGAAGTTACAGGAAAAAAGTTATATAAAAGTTATGTGCATAACATCATTTTCAGTCGCATAGCACTTATGAGGATAGGATGCAGAAGTGGGCTGAGAAGAGTCAGATGGAGTTCAACCCGGAGAAGTGTGAGGTGATACACTTTGGAAGGACAAACTCCAAGGCAGGGTACAAAGTAAATGGCAGGACACTTGGTAGTGTGGAAGGGCATTGGGATCTGGGGGTACATGTCCATAGATCCCTGAAAGTTGCCTCACGGGTAGATAGGGTAGTTAAGAAAGCTTGTGGGGTGTTAGCTTTCATAAGTCGAGGGATAGAGTTTAAGAGTCATGAAGTAATGATGCAGCTCTATAAAAGTCTGGTTAGGCCACACTTGGAGTATTGTGTCCAGTTCTGGTCGCCTCAATATAGGAAGGATGTGGAAGCATTGGAAAGGGTACAGAGAGGAGATTTACCAGGATGTTGCCTGGTTTAGAGAGTATGGATTATGATCAGAGATAAAGGGAGCTTGGGCTTTACTCTTTGGAGAGAAGGAGGATGAGAGGAGACATGATAGAGGTATATAAGATATTAAGAGGAGTAGATAGAGTGGACAGCCAGCGCCTCTTCTCCGGGGCACCTCTGCTTAGTACAAGAGGGCATGGCTTTAAGGTAAGGGGTGGGAAGTTCAAGGGGTATAGTAGAGGAAGGTTTTTTACTCAGAGAGTGGTTGGTGCGTGGAATGCACTGCCTGAGTCAGTGCTGGAGGCAGATACACTAGTGAAAGTTAAAAGACTACTAGACAGGTATATGGAGGAATTTAAGGTGGGGGGGGTTATATGGGAGGTAGGTTTAAGGGTCGGCACAACATTGTGGGCAGAAGGGCCTATACTGTGCTGTACTATTCTATGTTCTATGTTCTATAGCATTGACTGATAACAGATTACCCAAGCTTCTCACTCTGTGGAAAGTTTTACAATTAAATATTGACTTTCTCCTCAAAACTGCCGAACTGACATTGTAAGTTAGGTCTGCTGTCAGACACAGAGGTATTTGTTCCTTGAATCTGTTCTCCAACTTAAAATGTATTATTGGCTTAGCATTAACTGCTAGTTTCTGAAAAGAACTCCAACATACAGCCTTGAAAACAAAAAAAATTGCAAATGATATAAATCAGATATACAAACAGGAAGTAGTAAAAATACTCAGCCAGTCAGGAAGCATCTACAGAATGAAATGGAGCCCATGTTTCAGGTTGAAAACCCCTTCATCAGAACCAGGGAAACTGACTCTTCAGATCAATGATCTTCTGGAGTCACTCTGTGACTTGCTGATTTGCTCTTCCATCACCTATAGCCATTCCCTCTCGCATCACTTCCACATGCAACTGCAGAAGACATAGTTTTCATCTAATCCTTTCGCTTAATTCATGCATCTAAACAATCCTTCCAGGTGAAGCAACAACCCACTTGCACTTCTACCAGGCCACTGCATTTCATTTGGTTTTAAAGATCTCGTCTTCCCTACATCAGAGAACTGAAATGCAGATTAGTGACTATTTGGCAGAACTCCTCCATTCAGTTTGCAAGGATTATCCTGAGCTTCTAATTGTCTGTTAAACCACTCCCATTCTGATAACTCTATCTTTGGCCTCCTGCACCGTCCCAATAAAGCTCCACCTAAAAGCGTCTCATTTTCTATCCAGACAAGATTGCAGCTGTTAGGATTCACAACTTCAACAGCTCCAGATAACCAGCCTTTTCTGTTTGTTTCATAATTGGCCATTTCTGATGTAAAGTCATCCATATATAACAGTACTTAATCTTTTATTTTCTCCACAGGTGTTGCTGGATCTATTAGGAATTTCAAAATATAAAAACATAAAAATTAGGAAAAGAGTTACAACTGGATTTCCATGGTTTCCACCATACCACAGAAATTCCCTTTGCTCTCACCACTATTCCTCCACCCTATGATTTCAAACACTATTGTTTACTCACTTTTTCACATCTTATGAAGGATCATTGACCTGAATTGTTTCTCTCTGTCTCTAAATGATGCCTGACTTGCTGGGTATTCTCAGTTCTGTTTCATATTCAAACCACTTTGTGTGTAGAAATATTTCCTAGCTTCACGCTTCAAAGGCTTTGCTCTTAAACTTTGGCCATGTTCCCTCGTGTTAGAACATAATTAAGTAGCTGTAGCTAACTGACATTCTAATTCTTCACAGTTTCAAATCTTTGTTTTGCTGAAATTCCATGACACTGGAAATGTACCAGCAGTATTATATGGCCAGATCTGAATTCGCAACAAGGATTTTAATGTTTTTAACAGAAGGTGAGATGACATTTCTTGCAAGAACATGCTTCCAGGTTCTCTTTATTAAAAATGTTGGGATGATTAGGCTGGCAATACCCAATGTTTCTCTTAAGTCAAAATGTAGACTTGATGCTGGCAGAAGCTTAGTATGCTTGGAAAGCAGGAACAACAGACCACGTGAAAATAGGAGGAGTAGATCATCTGGTCTCTCAGGGCTGCACCAAGTTAAATATGACCATAGTTCCATAATAATGATTCTCTACGTTATCCTAGGCTTCAGATCCTTCTCTATGCATCACCCAAAATCTTTCAAAAAATACCTACCTCCACTTTAAACACACGTAACGAGCTAGCCTTTACAATGCTCCAGGGCAGAGAATTCCAGAATTCACTGCCCTCTGTGCAGAGAAATTTATACACATTTCAATTTTGAATGACCTGCCCCTCAACTTCAATCTACGTCCCTTGGTTCAAGCAAGTATAAACCTACATATTGCTTCCTAAGACAATTTCTGGTTGACTTCACAATACTGTGTCAGGATACCAAACCTTGTCACTCCCTCCACTAGTATGTGGCCAATCAAGTTCTGCTTAAAATGGCAATGCCATTCACTCATTATATGGAAACACCCAGATCGCTGTCCTCAGGGTTTGGAATATGACCTGGATAGCATTTATTATTTCAGTGGAAGTCGCAGTTCATCCCTGAAATGCCCCAAATGACTCTCCAAATAGATTTAGCTTTTAAAATAAGAGAAAATACACTGCTTTTAAAAAATCATGTAAAATATGGAATAGGAGATTATTATTTTTTTATTCAGAGATACAGCATGGAATAGGCACATTCAGCCCTTTGGGCCACTCTGCCAGCAACCCACTGTATAAGATGATGTGAGGCATTGATCTTGTGGAAGCTTTTTCCCAGGGCTGGAATGATTAACATGAGGGGGCATAATTTTAAGGTGTTTGGAAGTAGGTACAGAGGGGATGTCAGGGGTAGGTTTTTCACAGAGAGAGAGATGGGTGCATGAAACGCATTGCCAGCAACTTTGGTGGAGGTGGATACAATAGGGTCTCTTAAGAAATAGGTACATTGAGCTTAGAAAAATAGAGGGCTATAGGGTAGGGAAATTCTAGGCAGTTTCTAGAGTAGCTTACATGGTCAGCACAACATTGTGTTCTGTGTTCTAACCCTAGCCTAATCACAGTACGATTTACAATGCCTACTAACAGATACTTCTTTGCATTGTGGGAAGAAACTAGAGCACCCAGAGGAAAACTATGCATTCACGGGGAGGATGTGCAAACTCCTTACAGGAGATATCAGAAGTGAACTCAAACTCCGGTTGTAATAGAATCGCACTAACCATTACCCTACTGTGGTTTATGTATGAAATGTAATCAGAAAGCCGGAAGAACTTAACCATTGAAGCAGCATCTGCAGAGCAAAAGCCGTAAGTTAATATTTCAGGTCTAGACTCTGTCATGATTATTGTCACTTTCATACAGAGATCACAAGAGGAAAAGATGCATTTACAATTCCAGACCGCCTCTCAATTTCTCAGGTGGTTGAACCTGTAGAAAATCATTATTACAGTTCTCAGGTAAATCTCATTGAATTTATATTTAGTATGATGTTTATTCTCAGTAGACTATCTCAGCTTACAGTGGGAGTGGAATGAAGACACTCAGGGATATTTGAAATCTCAAAAATGTGAATTGGATTGAAAAGGAAATAACAATGGAAAACAATCCAAATCTGAATCTGCCTCGAAGTATGTGGAAGGGGGGGATGGGGTCTCCAGATAACCAATCCATTTGGGAAACGTGTTCCTGAATTAAGTTTAGTTAATTTGATATCTTTCTGATTCTGCTGACACAAAGGTAATTTTTCTGATACAAATCTCCAGTTATGCACCTGAATTTCCTGGCCCTCAGGAAATCCAGCAAGTAAAGGAGACAACTATTGATTGTTGGAGTCACCGACTCACAGAGTTACACACCACAAAAATAGGCCCGTCAGCCCAGCTCATTCATTCTGAGCAAGAAGCTGATCTAAATGAATCCCATTTGCCTGCATTTGACCCTAGAACAGGTGTGTGCCTTTACAGCAATAAGCAATCTGCTAGAAAAATTCAGCATCTGCAGCTGTGGGAGGAAAGGAACTGTTGATGTTTTGCGTCAAATCCCTGCATCAGGACTGGTGAAGTAGCAGTGTTTCATTTCCCCAACTCACCCATTCATTCCCCCCAGCCCCACCCCCTCATCCCCACCCCTATGCAACCAGTTAATAATGGCCAAACAGAAGAACACAAGTCTTTGCCTCTGCAGTCCTTCTAATGAAATCCAGGATTTGTCATTATGTTCTGCATCTGTCT
Source organism: Mobula hypostoma (assembly GCF_963921235.1). Classification (NCBI taxonomy): domain Eukaryota; kingdom Metazoa; phylum Chordata; class Chondrichthyes; order Myliobatiformes; family Myliobatidae; genus Mobula; species Mobula hypostoma. Next base: position 182,867,372 of record NC_086099.1, read on the forward strand.
CCCAATGAACTCCTCTCTCCACATTATTTTTGAAGACTCTTGCAATTTTTCCATTTGACTACCAATCAGACTCTGTCACATTTTCACTTTCGAGTAAATATCTTGGCCTCACTATATAAATTAAAATAGCAATCAAGAACTGACTGTCTTTGACCATTATAAATGCCATACCCTCATTGCTTCTGGTCCAGGTGGTGCCTACATACAACATTCCTTTAGTTAACATCCTCTGGACAGATCATGAACCAATATATTTCACTTCTTTTATGGCTTTTACATTTGTTTTTCATCTAGAGTATGATACAGGAGCTGTTGGAGCCCAAAATTTGCAGTTTAGAAATCATCTGGGTGTTCCAGTGCTCCGCAGTCTCTAAGGGGATTCCAGGAACCTCATAGTGAGAAGGCTGCGAGCCGAAGTTTGACTCCATTTCACCGATTAAGCTTCCATTGTTCGCTCATTGAAGCAATGAGGGAGATTCAAACACCGCCTGTTTTTTATTGCTCGGAGATTGCTCTACTGCTGGAGAAGGGAGACTGTCTTTTTATCACTGACATGATTGTTCTGCTACGGAGATGGGAGACTACCTTTTTATCAGAGGTGAGATCGCTCTACTATGGAGAGGGAGAATATTGCCCAGGTTTTCTGCGTTTTGGATGTAGACTCGGACTGTGGACTTTTTTTAGTCTTATGACTTTTTTTGCACTTTTGTATTTTTTGCGCGATCTTTCTTGTTTTTTGTGTGGGGGGAAGGGGGATTTGGGGGTCAATGTGCCTGTTCCATTTTTGTTCATTTTTTTGTACGGGGATAAGGGATTTGAGGGGTTGATGATCATGCAGCCATTCTTTTCTTTCTTGGTTTTGTGGCTACCTGGAGAAGAAGAATTTCAGAATTGAATACTTTGATATTAAATGCATCTTTGAAATGCTACAGATGTCATATAACTGATTCAAGCAAGATCTCTCTTTTTAGCAATGTGATAAAAGGTGCTAAGGGCCTCCTTTACTTTCCTAACAATAAAATGCTGATTTGATTTGCACTTGTGGGGATTAATTATCTGTATCTAAGTGCTGGGAAATTAAATGGCTAATTAGCACATGGGAGCACTGAATTGGGACACCCGCCCTGCGCAAACTGCTTTCAACTCGGCAGTCACTTTGCTTTCTGTTTTACAGAGATTAAAGCTTTTGTGACATTTTCCCACCCAAGCCCGGTTCAAGCCTGAGACTGAATGCTAAACTGTTTAAATAGAGAATGTCAGAATCCAATGCTATTGATGGAAGTTGTAGTCAGAGTAGTTGTGGGTGTCTGAGTTTAAAATTATGTTTTTGCGTTAGATACTGCTATTTTTCTAATTTTCCAAATAGTATACATGAAAATATTACTAATAAATAAACCTAATATAAATGTTTATTGATAAAATTAAAAAATATATATATTTTTTACCTATTCATTCAAGGAATGTGGGCTTTTCAAGCTGCAGTAGCATTTACGGCAAAAATGCAAAAGAAATTTCAGTGGTGACTCTTCTAAAAGCATCCCTTCGGAATATAGAAGCAATCCATAAAAATTCCAGAAATGCATCCTCAAAGCAAATTTGAGGAAGAATTTCTCTTTGGGTGTTTTGACTTTCCTGTCTTTTACCTTATTTTTGGGTCTATTAGTGTAACCAGTCCATTAGTTTCCATCTCATCTGGACAAAACTTCTGAAAATCGGTTTGAAAAGTGAAGGTTCCATGTTGACTGTTTGAGGTAGTTTGAAGCTAAGAATTTAGACCATACAACCATATAACTGCAGAATTAGGCCATTTGGCCCATCAAGTCTGCACCATCATTAAATCATGACTGATCCTTTCTTTTCCCCTCCTCAGTCCCATTCCTCCGGCCTTCTCCCCATAACCTTTGATGCCATCTCCAATCAAGAACCTATCCAGTTCTGCCTTAAATGCACCCAATGATCTGGCCTCCATAGCTGCATGTGACAACAAATTCCACAAATTCACCACCCTCAGGCTAAAGAAATTACTCCTCTGAACCCTCTCTAATGCCAGCAGATTATTTCTTAGATAAGGATCCCAAAACTGTTCACAACACACAAGGCGAGGCCTCACCAGTGCCTCAGCATCACATAAGAATGCTCTTACATTCTAGACCTCTTGAAAAGAATGCTAACATTGCATTTGCCTCTTCACCACCAACTCAACCTGCATGTTCACCTTTAGGGTGTTCTGCACAAGGACTCCCAAGTCCCTTTGCATCTCAGATTTTTGAATTTTCTCCCCCTTTTAGAAAATAGTTTGCACATTTATTTCTTCTACCCAAGTGCATGACCATGCATTTTCCAACATTGTATTTCATTTGCCACTTTCTTGACCATTCTCCTTTTCTGTTAAGTCCTTCTGCAGCTTTCCCATTTCCTCAATACTACAGGCCCCTCCACCAATCTTCATATCATCTGTAAACTTGGCAACTAAGTCATCATCTAAATCACTGATATACAGCATAAAAAGAAACGGTCCCAACCGACCCTGCAGAACACCACTAGTCACTGGCAGGCAACCAGAAAGGGATCCTCTTATTTCCACTCACTGCCTCCTACCAATCAGCATGCTCTAACCATGCTAGTAAATTTCCAGTAATATCATGGGCTCTTAACTTGATGAGCAGTCTCATGTGTGGCACCTTATCAAAGGCCTTCTGAAAATCCAAATATACAACATGCACTCCATCTCCTTTAACTATTCTACTAGCAATGTCCTCAAAGAATACCAACAGGTCCATCAGGCAAAATTTTCCTTTAAGGAAACCATGTTGACTCTGTCCTGTCTTGTCCCATGTCACCAAGTGCTGCATAACCCCATCCTTAATAATTGACTCCATCATCTTCCCAACCATTGAGGTCAGGCTAACCAGTCCATAATTTCCTTTCTGCTGCCTCCCTACTCTCTTTAAAGAGTGGAGTGACATTTGCAATTTTTCAGTCTTCCAGAACCATGTTAAAGTCAAATGATTCTTGAAAGATCATTACTAATGCCGCCACAATCTCTACCACTACCTCTTTCAGAACCGTAAGGTGCATTTCATCTGGTCTGGATGACTTATATATCTTCAAGTCTTTCAGCTTTTTGAACACTTCTCTCTTGTAATAGTAACTACACTCACTTCTCTTCCTTCACACCCTTCAACATCTGGCACAAAGCGAGTGTCTTCCACAGTGAAGACGGACGCAAAATACTCATTTAACTCATCTGCCATTTCCTTGGCCCCCATTATTATTTTTCCAGCTTCATTTTCTAGCAGTCCTATATCCACTCTCATCTCTTTTATGTTTTATATACTTGAAAAAGTTTTTTCCTATTCACCTTGATATTGTTTGCTAGCTTGCTTTCATATTTCATCTTCTAGCTGGTTGAAGTATAATGCTCTCTGAGTTTAGGCAAGCTACTGTGGTGCTCCTTGCAAGTGGTACAAATGGCTGCCACTGTCTTTCAATGGTGGTGTCAGTAAATGGTGATTGATGAAGTGCATATCAATCCAGAGGCAACCTATCCTATTAATCCTCCCTCTTATATAAAGTCCATCAATTTCAGTTGTAGGTTTCTGTTCTGCATCAATCAGCTTTTTGTGCTGTCTCTCAGAGGGTGGTGATACACCAACTTTATGTTTGTCATCTTTCAATCACTCAACCTCAAAATACTTACGTATTGAGGAGATCAGCCCTTAGCTGACAATTAGAAGCATCAAGTAACACAGCGAGATTACACCAAGGTGAAATGCTGGAAATCTGAAATGAAGTCAAAAACTGCTCAGCAGGCTTCAAATTTCTGCTTTGTATTCTGTATTCAGAGCTCACAGTCTCAGATCCTCCATGTTATGGAAGTTATGATGCTCTCTTTTGGAAAGACACAGAGTGAAGCATCATGGAAACAGGTCCTTCAGACATGCAGATTAAGCTAGTCCCATTAGCCTACATTTAGCCCATATTTCTCAAACCTTTCCTATCCATATACTTGTCCAGATTTCTTCTAAACATTGTGCATGCCTCTGTCACTTCCTCTGGCAGCTCAATCCATACCTGCTATCCTCTCTGTGAAAACCTTCCTCTGCAGGTTTCCTTTAAATCTTTCCCCTCTCACCTTAAACCCAAGCCTTCTAGTTTTAGACTGCCCTATCTTGGGAAAAATACTGTGACAGTCTATTTTATCCACCCTCCTCATAATTTTATAAATATCTGTAAAGTCACCCCTCAAGGTCCTTTGCTCCAAAAGAAAACATCACAGCCTGTCCAGGCACTCCTTATAACTCCAGTGTTTCCAACATGCTTGTGAATACTTACTTCATCCTTTCTAGCTTAATCTCATATGGTCAGATGACCAGAATGGTACACAATATTTTAGGAGTAGGCTCACCTATTTCCTGTGCAACTGTAACACAATGTGCCAACTTTTGTACTCAATGTACACCTGGTGAAGGTAGTCATCCGACTTGCCTTCTTCACCACTTTGTCTGTCTGTGCCACCGCTTTCTGAGAACTACATCTTTGCACCTCTAAGCTTCTCTGCTCTACAACATTCCCATGACCCTATCACTCACTAAGACCATGCCCTGGTTTAACTTCCCAAGATGTATCACTTTGCACCTGTAAGAGTTAAACTCACGCTATGCGCCACACCACCAGTTTTGGTGTCATCCACAAACTTGCTAATCATGCCCACCATATTGGCATCCAAATCATTAATACATATAACAAGCAATAGAGGAACACCTTCATTCAGTCCGCAAGTGTGACCCTCACCTTCTCATTGCCTATCCCATTAATTGTCAGTTCAACTCCCACTCTACTCTCTCTGATTTTGTTTTCTTACATGGTTCCGGATAAGTACAGGATAAGTTAAAGGTATAGATTTATCTCATCTCACAAATTCAGGTTCGGCTTTATTAATAACATGTACATCAAAAACGTACGGTGAAATCTGCCTAGGGATGTGCTAGTGGTATCCCACAAGTGTCACCACATTCCCATTTCAACATAGCGTGCCCACAATGCTCACCAGGACAACAGAGAACACAACACGACACAACATAACACAACAAGCAGCTTTCAAAACAGACAAGGTGGGTTAGAGTTCCAGACACTGCAGATTCAATATTTTCAAATACGATCATGCGTCTCTCATTTACTCTTCCTCATTCCTTTCTGCTGAGCAAAAAAGTTACCAGGAGACAGTGATTGTGACCATTGTGGTATATATTGATGACATGAATGTTAATATATGAGGCATGATTATTAAATATGCAGATGGCACAAATGCTGGTGATGTTGTGGATGGTGAGGAAAGTTGTTTAAGGCTACAGAAGGATCTGATGGAAAGTTGGGCAGAGTATTAGCTGACAGACAAATGTATGATTATTGCACTTTAGGAATTCGAATAGGGGTAGGATATATACAATAAATGATGCAGAGCTGAGGAATATTAATGGGTTTTAAGTCCTTAGTTCCATGAACGTAGTAGTTGAGGTAGATAAGGTAGTTAAGAAGGCTTATGCATGTATTCATGGGTTGAGGCATAAGATATAAAAGTTAGAATATATATAGCAGCTTTACCAAGCACAGTTTAGGCTGCCCTTGGAATACTATGTGAAATTCTGGACATCACAATATAGGAAAGATGTTGTTGTGCTGAAGAGAGTGCAGAATTTATTAATCAGAATGCTGGAGGACTTTAGTTATGGGAAGAGATGGGTAGGTTCGGTTTGTTTTCCTTGGAGTGAAGGAGGCTAGTAGGAGTGATCAGATAGAAATATAAGAAATTATATGAGTCTGAATCTTTTTCCCATTGTATGGGGTATCAAAAGCAAGAGAGCAATAGTTCACCATGAGAAGAAGGTGATTTAAAGGGGATTTGAGTGGATACCATGTTTACACAGGTTGATAAAGCGGAAGTCACTTCCAGAGGAGATGATGAAATTAGATACAATCACTACTTTGAGAGACATTTTAAAAGGCACTTAAGTAAGCAAAATGTAGGAGGATACTACTTTAAACAGGGCAAATATGATAAAATGTTGTCACAAAAGTGGTGGACTGAAGGACATGTTTCTGTGCTATGACTGAAAGATTTGTGATTGACAGCTTGCTGACAGTGAAAGGTACAGCTAAGGGACTATAGTCTGAAAGATTCTGAGCAAATATATTGAGCACAGAGTGTGAGATAGCTGACAGTATATGGAGCAGGATATTACTCTAGCTAGTCTAGGGAGGAGATCACTGAGTCAGTGCATAGAGTGCAAGACAGTTGACAGTACATGGAGCAGAATAATGCTCTACCTATTCTGGGAGATTGCTGAGCAAGTATATAGAGTGTAAACAGTGAGAGATTTCTGAATGAATATAATGAGCTGAATACTGCTGGAAGTATATAGAGCAGAGAATTGATTAGAGAGTTATAGAGCAAGAGATTACTAAGAAAAAAGTGAAAGACTGCTTATTGAGAAAAGGGAGCAAGAGATAGATGAGTATAATAATGTGATTTTACTGTGTGAGTAGTAAATATCATAAATTTTCTATTAAGAATTAAGAACAACTGAAAGCTGTAATTATAAACTAAATTACATTACGGCAAGTCCTGATAAGAATCTACTAGATGTAATTTTTAATTTGAAACCTTTTTATAATGGATCTATATCTAATATTTATAATATGCTGTTGGGAATGAGAAGTGTTCCTTCAGATAAAATTAAAAATCTTTGGGAACAAGATTTACAGACTTCAATTTCTGAGGAAACTTGGAATCAAAATTTTTAATTGGTTAACACTTCATCATTATGTGCCCGCCACTCTCTCCTACAATTTAAAATGGTCCATAGGGCCCATATGACCAAGGACAAGTTGTCTCGTTTTTATTTAGATATATCTCTGTATTGTGATAAATGTAATAATGGAGAAGCTTCACTCATTCATATGTTTGGACATGCCTGAGTCTTGAAAAATATTGGAAAGAAGTATTTCGAACTTTCTCGATACTTTTCAAAGTAACATTTAAGCCTAATCCTTTGACTGCTTTATTTGGTATTGTTGGAGGAAAGGATATTATTTTGGAGCCATCTGACTTGCACATCTTGGCTTTTATTTCTCTTATGGCCAGAAGGACGCTCTTGCTTAAATGGAAAGATGCGGCCCCTCCTATTCACGCCCAATGGTTACGCAATGTGATGTCATGTTTAAATTTAGAGAAGATTCTTGAATCTAGCCAAGACTTTTAAACATTGCAGGGACCTTTTTTGAATTATTTTCAAAACCTTTGATTTGCTGTTAAAGCACAGATGATGACTAATTTTTTTTTTCCTTTTTTTCTTTACTAATCAGCTTCAGTCTCGGTAGTGGGTTAGATTTTTTATATAATAAAATTACTATATTTCAATGTTATGAATTAATTAATCTGTATGAATATAAGAGTCTTTATATATGATTTAGTATAATTTATTGATATATATTTTTTCTTGTACTCTGTATTTTTATATGTAAAATTAATAATAAAAATATTGGAAAGAAATTACGTTATGGCAAATATGAAATGTCAGATGCACCTTTTACACTAAAATTTTGAAGTCATATTCATTTTATATTCTTACCCTACCATCACGGCTGTACTTCAAAATTATGCTCTGGGTTGAAAAGTAGTTTTGGATGTCCCTTGTTGAATAAGAAGCTCTCATGCTGCAGTGAAGGATGCCCATTAGAGGAAAACAGTGTGTATTGCTTCTCAATTTCCAAGCAAATGATCTTTGTCAATACCTCACTCCCGTCTGTCAAAGCAGGAAATCACTATGTTGAGAAAACAATAGAAAATGAAAATCTCCAAAGGAAATTTCAGGTTGAAGAGAAGCAGAATTCACAGTTTTAGAAACACACAAAAATTCAAAAACTTTGTACACTTAACAATTCAATTGAATGCCACTTTAAAAGAAATCCTGTACACTAATGGACGTACAATACTTAATAACTAATACAATATTCAATACTTAAATATTTACAGTGCCTATAAAAAGTATTTACCCCCCTTCCCCGGAAGTTTTCATGTTTTATTGTTTTACAACATTGAATCACAGTGGGCTTAATTTGCTTTTTTTGACACTGATGAACAGAAAAAGACTCTTTCATGTCAAAGTGAAAATAGATCTCTACAAAGTGATCTAAATTAATTGCAAATATAAAACAGAAAATAATTGATAAGGGATAATTAATTCATCCCCTTTAATATGACACACCAAATCCTCACTGGTGCAGGTAATTGGTCTTAGAAGTCACAATCAGTTAAATGGAGATCACAGTGTGAAGTCAAGGTGTTTTAATTGCTTTTGGTAAAAATACACCTGTATCTGGAAGGTCCAACCTATGATGAGTCAGTATCCTTGCAAAAACTACACCATGAAGACAAAAGAACACACCAAGCCAATTTGCGGAAAGGTTATTGAAAAGTACAATTCAGGAGATGGATACAAGAGAATTTCCAAGACACTGAATATCTCTTGGAACACAGTTAAGTACTCCAAGAAATGGAAAAAATATTGTACAGCTATAAATCTGCCTAGAGCAGGCCGTCCTCAAAAACAGGGAGACTGTGCAAGAAGGGGACTGGGGCGGGAGGCCACCAAGAGACCTATGACAACCCTGGAGGAGTTACAAGCTTCAATGGCTGACATGGGAGAGACTGTGCAGGCAACAATTGTTGCCTTAGTGCATCACCAGTCACAGCTTTATGGGAGAGTGGCAAAGAGAAAGCTATTGTTGAAAAAAACTCACAAGTAATCTCAGCTAGAGAGCATGTTGGAGACTCTGAAGTCAGCTAGAAAAAGGTTCTATGGTCTGATTAAACCAAGATTGAGCTTTTTGGCCATCACACTAAATGCTACGTTAGCGTAAGCCAAACACCACACATCATCAAAAGCACACCATCCCTACAGCAAAGCATGGTAGTGGCTGCATTATGCTGTAGGGACGCTTCACTGCAGCAGGCCCTGGAAGGCTGTGAAGGTAGAGAGTAAAATGAAAGCAGCAAAATGCAGGGAAATGCTGGAGGAAAATGCAGTCTGCAGTAGAACTGCAACTTGGGAGAAGATCTGTGTTCCAGCAAGACAATGACCCTAACCATAAAACCAAAGCTACACAGGAATGGCTTAAAAACAAGAAGGTTAATGTCCTGAAGTCAGAGTCTAGACCTCAATCCAATTGAGAATTTGTGGCTGTACTTGAAAATGGCTGTTCACTCACGATCCCCCTGCAATCTGACAGAGCCTGAGCAGTTTTGTAAAGTAGAATGGGGAAGAACTGCAATGTCCAGATGTGCAATGTTGATAGAGACCTAGCCACACAGACTCAAGGCTGTAATTGCTGCCAAAGGTGCATTTACTAAATATGGACTTGAAAAAGGTGAGTAATTATTCAATCAATTATTTTGTGTTTAGTAATTGTAATGATTTAGACCAATGAGTGTAGAAATTTGTTTTCCCTCTGACACTAAGGAGTCTTTTGTGTTGATCAGTGTCAAAAAGGCCAAATTAAATCCAGTGTGATTCAATTTTGTAAAACAATAAAACATGAAAACTTCTTGGGGGTGAATACTTTTTGTAGGTACTGTATCTTTTAAAATGAGCCGCAACCTTAAAATCTCACCATCTAACCAGAATCTTTTACTATCTCCCATTCTTTAAATACTGTACGATTCAATGATTTTGCGCATTGTAAAACTTTTAAATTTATCTAAAATATTCTGGAGTGTTGGACTGTATTTTGCTTGGTATAGACTACAAGATTTCCCCCACTAGAGATCTCCATGACCACACTAACAGATCCAAAAACTCACATCTGGAGTTTTGACCCAGCAACAATGAAGGAACAACAATGTATTTCAAAGTCAAGATGGTGTGTGGCTTGGAGATTAACTTCTAGTTGCTGGTGTCCCATGCTTTTGCTTCTGGCTGTAGGTGCCGTGGGTTTGGAAAGGTCAGATTGAGAAGTCCTGGTGAGCTGCTACCATGCATCCTGTAGTTGCTACAATCTGCAGCTGCTGTGCATCAGTGGTGCAGTGAGTGAACGGTGGTGGATGAGGTGCCTACCAACAATGCTGCTATGTCCTGTATTGTGTCAAACTTCTTGAATGTTGTTGAAGATGCAGTTATTCAGGCATTTTCAGGCTATATTCTTAAGTTGTCCCAATATCCTTCTGAGAGTTCCCAAAGGTTATTTCAACTATAAGAAACATGTGATTTGGCTGAGAAAAATGGAGAAGAGGTTCAACAATATGTTTCCTGGATTGGTGAACTTTAGTTTTCAGTAGATTGGATAGACTGGGCTTGTTTTCCCTGTAGCAATGGGTGTTGAGGGGATAACCTGATAGAACTATATAAACTTATTAGAGGGTAGGTGGTCAAAATATTTTTCCCAGCATAAGGATATAGGTTTAAGGTAAGAGCAAGTATTTTTAAAGAGAGGGGTCTGAGAGGAAAGTTGTTTACACAGACAGTAGTTGTTAACTGGAATTCATTGCCAAAAGAGGAGGTAAAATCAGAAGCCATTACTATATTTTAAAGGCATTTAGTCAGACAAAGTATAGAAGGAAGGAGTCCTAATGCAGGCAAATGGTAGTAGTGTAGTAAAGCAGAAAGGTCAGCATGGATCTGATGAGCCAAGTGGACCAGGTTTGTGATTCTACAACCACATGGCTCTTTGACTTTATGCTTCTAAATTCCTCTGATCAACACAGACATTAAAATAATTCAAATAAATGTAAATAATGTCTAAATATTAAATACATTAAAAAATCTAAAATATAAATTTATTTGGAAATCTATTTATCTCATGCAAAATTGTTTTTTTTTATATATATTTATGTCTTTAATAAAGAAAAACACTTTGCTTTTCCATTGAGGTCAGCAACCCTATTCAGTCTGGGAACTGAACAGAAAAATCTGCAATGCCTGATTTTAAAAGCTGGTCTGATAAAAAGACTCCTTTGAAATTCAAGGGGAAAAATTGCCTTTAATGTTGAGCACTATTTTGAAATCGGCATTCAATTTCACCTCCTGTATGAGTTGATTATGTAAAATCAAATTATATTTAATGTAATAGTATTTACATTTTGACAAAAAATAAAAGAATACAGTTGGATGTACAATTGGATTAGAGTGAAAATGTAAATACCATTACACCATTGTGGCAGTGAATACAAATCCAAATGAGAAATTCTGTTTTAATATCAATCCATTGTTTCCACAGATAGCATGGTGACACAGCAAATGTTCTAATAAATCAGTGACACATTCAAAATAATAACCTTTGACCTTAAAGGTGATTCTTGTTTAATTATCTCTTATCAGAAGACATCACTTTAGGAATAATTTAATTCCCTACAGAGCAAAACATTCGGTAGACTTAGATTAAATGGAGAGAAAACGTCTCAGAAGAGCAGATAGATTTACATTAAGATGAAAGCTGAACAGTTACGTCAAACACACATAACAGTTTTCGGGTTGAAGCCCCTCCACACCTTCCATCTAATTAAATGCCTTTGACCTGAAATGTTAAACTGTTTCTCTTTTCAGATGCCACTTGCTACTTGACAGAGTTCTTCCACCATTCTATAACTGACTTGGATGAGGAAGTGGAAAGAATGTTTAACATAGTTGCAGTTGACTCGAATGTCGGTGGTGTTGTCAACAGTGTAAAAAAGCTGCCATAGGTTACAATGGATAGGGTGTAGAGTTGGGCTGAGCCGAGGCAGATGGAGTTCAATTTGGAAAGTTATGAAGCGATACTTTGGGAAAGACGAACTTGAAGGCCAGGATAATGGCAGAATTCTTAGCAGTGTGGAGGAAAAGAGGGATATCCATGTCCATAGATCCCTCGAAGCTACTACACAAGTTGATGAAGTGGTTAATGTGGGGCCTAATTAGTCAAGGGATTCATTCAAGAGCCACCAGGTAATGTTGCAGATCTATAAAACTCTGATTAAACCACACATGGATTATTGTGTTCAATTCTGGTCACCTCATTATTGGAAAAGTGTGGAAGCTTTAGAGATGGTGCAGGGGAGATTTACCAGGATGCTGCCTGGAATAGAGAGTGTCTCTTAAGAGGAAAGGGTGAGTGAGCTAGAGATTTTCTCTCGAAGCAATCAGGCATGAAAAGTGACTTGATAGAGTTGTATAAGACCCTGAGATGCATAGAGAGAGTGCACAGCCAGCACCTTTAGAAATGGCTAATACAGGAGGGCACAATTTTAAGTAATTGGAGGGAATTGTAGAAAGGTGTAAGAGTAGGATTTTACACAGAGAGTTGTGGGTGCGTAGAATGCGCTGCCAGGAGTGGTGTTAGTAACAGATACATCAGGGTCATTTAAAAGGCTCATAAATAGCAACATAGATGAAGGAAACTAGAGGACTATGCTGAAGGAAAGCGCTGATCTCAGAGAAGGTTTAAAGGTCAGCACAACATTATAAGCCAAAGGACCAGTAGTATGCTGTACTGTTCTATGTTCATTTCTATTTTTGTTTAATCTCCGGAATCTCCAGAGCAGAAGGCCCTGAAATCCTCGGCTTTGCTTGTTTCAGTGGCCGGGGCGAGGTCGAAGGCACTCGGCAGAGGATGGCACTCGGGAGGCTGTATCGGAGAGGCTGGTCGGAGGCTCGAAGTTTTCGGACAGATGGACTCAATGTCGGCTGTGGTCGGCTGCTTCCAAGGTATCGGCAAGTTGACGGTGCCTGGAGGTTTATGGCAGGGAGTTTCTCGCTTTTGCCACCTGCTATCGGGGACTCAGGAGCTGATCGACTCGGGGACTTCTGAGACTTTTTTTACCATGCCCGTGGTTTGTTCTTCATCAAATTATGGTATTGCTTTGCACTGCTGTAACTATATGTTATAATTATGTGGTTCTGTCAGTGTTAGTCTTTGGTTTGTCCTGTTTTCTGTGATATCACTCCAGAGAAACATTGTATCATTTCTTAATGCATGTATGCATTTCTAAATGACAATAGAAGAGGACTGAGTGTTCTCATAATCTAATCTATTTCAGCACCTTGAGTTCTTATTTCTTAATTCAGTTGATTGAGAGATATAGAAAACAAATGGAGATGTTTTGAAGGACATTCATATTACCAGAGAGGAGGTACTTGCAGCTTTAATTAAGATATATAAATCCCTAGTGCATCACCCAGTGTACTCTTGAACCTTGTGGGAGGCCAGAGAGGAAATTGCAGAGACATTTACTTCAGCAGTAGCCACCGGTGAAGCTTCCAAAGATTGCAGGGTGATTAATGGTGTATGTTATTTATGAAAGGTAGCAAGCTAGGGAATTAGAGGCCAGTCAGAGTAACTTCAGGGGTGGGGAAATTACTGGAGGAAAACCTGAGGGACAAAATCTACCAGCATTTCTACAGAGGATGTCTGATTAGAAGGAGTCAGCATGGCTTTGTGAGTGGGAAGTCTCACTTGAAAAATCTTTTATCATGTTTTGAAGAGGTAAACGAAAGAGTAGATGAGGGTGGGGCAGTGTATGTGTCTACTTGGACCTTAGCAAAGCCTTCTACAAGAGCCTGCATGGTAGGCTGTTCTGGAAGATTAGGTCCATGAAATCCAGTGACAGCTAGTTAGGTGGATTCATTATTAGCTTGGAGTAGAAGATGGTGGTTGAAGGTTGTTCATCGGAACAGAGACTGGCTACTAATAGTGTGCCACAAAAGTCAGCGTTGAGACCCCTGCTATTCATTATTTATAGAAACATGGAAACATAGAAAATAGGTGCAGGAGTAGGCCATTCGGCCCTTCGAGCCTGCACCGCCATTTATTATGATCATGGCTGATCATCCAACTCAGAACCCCGCCCCAGCCTTCCCTCCATACCCCCTGACCCCTGTAGCCACAAGGGCCATATCTAACTCCCTCTTAAATATAGCCAATGAACTGGCCTCAACTGTTTCCTGTGGCAGAGAATTCCACAGATTCACCACTCTCTGTGTGAAGAAGTTTTTCCTAATCTCGGTCCTAAAAGGCTTCCCCTCTATCCTCAAACTGTGACCCCTCTTTCTGGACTTCCCCAACATTGGGAACAATCTTCCTGCATCTAGCCTGTCCAATCCCTCTAGGATTTTATACGTTTCAATCAGATCCCCCCTCAATCTTCTAAATTCCAACGAGTACAAGCCCAGTTCATCCAGACTTTCTTCATATGAAAGTCCTGCCATCCCAGGAATCAATCTGGTGAACCTTCTTTGTACTCCCTCTATGGCAAAGATGTCTTTCCTCAGATTAGGGGACCAAAACTGCACACAATACTCCAGGTGTGGTCTCACCAAGGCCTTGTACAACTGCAGTAGTACCTCCCTGCTCCTGTACTCGAATCCTCTCGCTATAAATGCCAGCATATCATTCGCCTTTTTCACCGCCTGCTGTACCTGCATGCCCACTTTCAATGGCTGGTGTATAATGACACCCAGGTCTCGTTGCACCTCCCCTTTTCCTAATCGGCCACCATTCAGATAATAATCTGTTTTCCTATTTTTGCCACCAAAGTGGATAACTTCACATTTATCCACATTAAATTGCATCTGCCATGAGTTTGCCCACTCACCCAACCTATCCAAGTCACCCTGCATCCTGTTAGCATCCTCCTCACAGCTAACACTGCCACCCAGCTTCGTGTCATCCACAAACTTGGAGATGCTGCATTTAATTCCCTCATCCAAGTCATTAATATATATTGTAAACAACTGGGGTCCCAGCACTGAGCCTTGCGGTACCCCACTAGTCACCGCCTGCCATTCTGAAAAGGTCCCGTTTATTCCCACTCTTTGCTTCCTGTCTGCTAACCAATTCTGCACCCACACCAATACCTTACCCCCAGTACCATGTGCTTTAAGTTTGCACACTAATCTCCTGTGTGGGACCTTGTCAAAAGCCTTTCGAAAATCCAAATATACCACATCTACTGGTTTTCCCCTATCCACTCTACTAGTTACATCCTCAAAAAATTTTATGAGATTCGTCAGACATGATTTTCCTTTCACAAATCCATGCTGACTTTGTCCGATGATTTCACTGCTTTCCAAATGTGCTGTTATCACACCCTTGATAACTGACTCCAGCAGTTTCCCCCCCACCGACGTTAAGCTAACCAGTCTATAATTCCCCGGTTTCGCTCTCTCTCCTTTTTTAAAAAGTGGAGTTACATTAGCCACCCTCCAATCCTCAGGAACTAGTCCAGAATCTAACGAGTTTTGAAAAATTATCACTAATGCATCCACTATTTCTTGGGCTACTTCCTTAAGCACTCTAGGATGCAGACCATCTGGCCCTGGGGATTTATCTGCCTTCAATCCCTTCAATTTACCTAACACCACTTCCCTACTAACATGTATTTCGCTCAGTTCCTCCATCTCACTGGACCCTCTGTCCCCTACTATTTCTGGAAGATTATTTATGTCCTCCTTAGTGAAGACAGAACCAAAGTAATTATTCAATTGGTCTGCCATGTCCTTGCTCCCCATAATAAATTCACCTGTTTCTGTCTGCAGGGGACCTACATTTGTCTTTACCAGTCTTTTCCTTTTTACGTATCTATAAAAGCTTTTACAGTCCGTTTTTATGTTCCCTGCCAGTTTTCTCTCATAATCTTTTTTCCCTTCCTAATTAAGCCCTTTGTCCTCCTCTGCTGAACTCTGAATTTCTCCCAGTCCTCAGGTGAGCCACTTTCTCTGGCTAATTTGTATGCTTCTTCTTTGGAATTGATACTACCCCTAATTTCTCTTGTCAGCCACGGGTGCACTACCTTCCTTGATTTATTCTTTTGCCAAACTGGGATGAACAATTGTTGTAGTTCATCCATGCAACCTTTAAATGCTTGCCATTGCATATCCACCGTCAATCCTTTAAGTGTCATTTGCCAGTCTATCTTAGCTAATTCACGTCTCATACCTTCAAAGTTAACCCTCTTTAAGTTCAGAACCTTTGTTTCTGAATTATATCAATGATTTGGATGTGAAAGCTCAACGTTTTGAAGATGATGCAAAACTAGATGGTGTTGTTGATAGTGAAGAAGGTTATCATAGGTTACAGGGCGACATTGATCAGTTAGGGAAGTGGGCTGAGGAATGGCAAATACAGATAAATGTGAGGTGATGCATTTTGGAAAGTCAATCTAGCATAGGACATACTAGCAACACACATCAAAGTTGCTGGTGAACACAGCAGGCCAGGCAGCATCTCTAGGAAGAGGTACAGTTGACATTTCGGGCCGGGACCCTTCGTCAGGACTGACATACTATGAAGGTTGGGGCATCAGGGAGTGTCAAGGAACAGAGGAACATAAGTGTACCAGTGCATAGTTCATTGAAAGCACCATCACAGGTAGACAGCGTAGTGAAAGAGATGTTTAGCACAGTGACAATCATTAGCCAGAGCATTAGGGATTAGGAGTAGAGACCTTAGGTTGCGGTTATATAAATTGTTGGTGAGGTCACACTTGGAGAAGTGTACAGTTTTATCACCCTGTTGTAGAAAAGACATGGTTAAAGTGGAACAAGTGCAGAAAAGATTTATGATGATATTGCCAGGACTAGAGAACCTCAATTATAGGGAAAGGTTGGCCAGGCCAGGCTTTATGCCTGGGAACATAAGAGGATGAAGGTGACTTTATAAAAGTGTTTAAAATTATGAGAGACATAGAGAAGGCAATTAGAATGAAAGATTTAAATGTACCCGAGAGGCAACTTTTTGACACAGAGGGTAGTGCACATATGGAATGAGGAAGTGGTTACAGCAGGTGCAATATTATAATTTAAGAAGTAGTTGGAGAGGTACTTGGAGGGGTGGGACTTAGAGGTATATGTATTGAACAAGGGAAACTGGGACTGGCTGGGTGAGCACTGTGGTTGGCATTGATTAGTTGGGCTGAAAGGCCAACATCCGTGCTGCATGACTCTGTGACGATAAGATTATTCTCAGCTACAAATGATTACTGTAAAATTAAATTATTACCAGATGCCACAAGTTCAAAATTTGAGACATGAGACATGAAATGCTAGAACCTGGAGCAAAAGATACACTGCTGCAGACCGTCAGCAGTCAGGCAGAATCTGTAGATGAAAAGGAATGGTTGATGTTGGGGTCGAGATCCTGCATCGGCACTGAGAGCACAGAGAGTTTTCCAATTTCCCCTCTCCCCCTCCTCCATCTGGCTAGATCTGTCCATCATCCTGCGCTCCATCTACATCAGTGGTTCCTAAAGAGGGCAGTATCGCCACTTCTCGGGGAAGGTGGGAGTTTCTAAGGGGGCAATAAAGATTAAGGGCATGGTGGGGGTACTTGCTAGCAAGGGGAGCAGCAGGGATTACAGGCTGAATTACTTATTATAAGCATTTAATCCTCAGTACCTCATAATTGATTACAATGAGAACATAATCAGCTCGTCACTTGCTAACCCACCGTTCTCTTAGACTTTGCTCGAAGTGCATTACAGTTGTTGAAAAGCGATGTGACATTTCCGTCTTTGGCCTATCATGAGAAATCTGGACTGAAGAAATTACGTTATTTCAAGGCCTGGCCCGTGCATTATTGCCTTTCACTACTGTAGTACAGTGTTCACCTGTACGATTCCCACACTCTAATCACGCAGTGACGCAATTCCTCTGAATTAGGAGTGGAATTCAAAGGGGTAAAGTTCAAAATCTGCCCTTTCGAAAGGACATGACCGCATCTCTCTAGCCCATGCCCCAACCGAGATATTCCCTCTCCACTTTAAGTACCTTCAGGCAGAGAGTCAGGTTTTGCCCAAGTAGTGATGACATCATAACTTTCCCCTTTATTTATTGCAGCACTTGAGGTTGTACGTAAGCAATAGGCGATTGACTGTGGTCATTAATCCATAATGAAAATGGTGGAAGTAGACCAAATGTAAAAGAAGTGTAGACAGCATAATGTGGAGCACCTGAAATATAGATTTACACCAGCATCAAGCAATCAACAGCAGCCAATGTGTCTGCTGTGTGAAAAAGTTTTTTTCAAATGAGGCAATGAAACCATCCAGGCTCCTTGAACATTTGAAGAGAATACACTGTTAAAGAAAACAAGAACTTGGCTTATCGTCAGTCATTTCATGAAAACTTTTGGAAAATGAAAACACTTCAGAACATGTTTGCCAGCACATCACTTCAAAACGGAGATTTCACATCACACATTTCATTGCTCGTTGCTAATTCGGGAAAGCCCTTTACAACTGATTCTGCCAGCACTAAGGGAGGTTTGAAGTACAGTTTTACATATGTCACCAGGCCAAATAATTAAAGTGATACTGCTCAGTGACAACGCTGTTTAAAGATGAATAGATGAAATGTTCGAGAATGTGAACGACACCTTATGCAACATACTTGGGACAACAGAATTTGCTCTGCAGTTGGATGAATCAACTTTGCCAGGCAATGAATCTTTGGTGCTTGGCTACATTTGCTTCATAAAAGATGAAAATGTGGTTCAGGAATTGATATTTGCAAGGGGATTAGAAACAGATATGAAGGGGGAGTCAATATTTCATGTTGTTGAGCAGTTCTTCAAACAGAAGGACGTTCCACTCACCAACATTCTTGCTTGCGCAACAGATGGGTACCACTAATGACAGGACACTATAGTGGGATTATTACTTTCTTGGGAAAAGCAGTACCTGGCATATTTACCATTCACTGTGTAATTCACAGATACCTTGTTGCAAAAAAACACAAGTGAACATCTGCACAAATCATTAAACACTGTCATCACAGCTGTAAATAAAATCAAGTCCCATATTCTCAGTTCTCGACTATTTCAAGTTTTGTATTGAGAATGATGAACAGTTTGAACACTTGCTGTTGCACACAGAAATCAGATGGCTCTCAAAAGGAAACTGCCTGAGACATTTTATGCACTTTTTTGAAACTGTGATCAAATTCTTTGAAGATTCAAATGCTTCATTCAGTAATCAACGCAAGAATATTAAGAATAACATTGCTTATTTGTCAGAATTTTTCACAAAGTTTAATGAAATCAATCTTAATTATAAGGAAATAAAGTGAATTATACCTAAGTCAATTCAGCTACCTTCACATTTCTGTACAAGTTAACCCTGTGTAAGTGCAACATTGGCCCAGCCTCTCTGAGGAGGAAGAGAAAGAAAGAATACCAGATGATACTCTTCAAGTATACTGTACCCACTTGGGTGAGCTGCATAAAGACAGGTCAGACAGATTTCAGGATCTTCTCTCAATCCAAATTCCAGATTTGTTCAAAATCCATTCCTGAACATTTGTAATGGGAAATTAACAGGACCGATGGAGGCGAGAACTGATCTTGCTACAAAATGACTTTGAGCTGGATCCGAGGTTCAAAAAAATCGTATCAAGACTTTTGATTGCAGAAAGAAAGCTCTGAATATTATCTGGGACTGTGGGAAAAAAGATCACAACGTTCTTTACTGCCATTCCAACATTATATTTAGCGGAGCGTGGTTTCAGTGCAGTTGCCCAGCTTCTTTCAAAGCGATGAAACAGACTACAAATTACTGAACTTGGGGATCTGAGACTCCTTCTGAGTGACATTCAGCCTGATGTTGAGAAGCTGATATCTCTGGACCAAATCCATCCATCTCATTGAAAGATGAATAGCTGGACTACTAATATGTGTTCTAAAATTGTGATTGAAAATTGTTTTTACTGTAATTAAATAAAGAATTTGATTTGTAGCTTTAGGTAGGTTTGAATAATTTTTGCAATTATTTGTCACTGTTTTGAAGGTGCAGTTCCTATTTTCTTTCACTGTTCATCGTACATCACAATTCTTTAAAGTTTCTATATATTGGGACTGTAGCTATTGTCCCTATACACTTTCAGTCCTTATACAGGGTCTCAATCCAAAATGTTAACCATTCCTTTTCCTTGACAGATACTGACTGATCTGCTGAGCTTCTACAGCAAATTGGCTTTTTTTTTTGGTAATGATAGAACCATAGAACCATAGAAACTACAGCACAGAAACAGGCCTTTCGGCCCTTCTTGGCTGTGCTGAACCATTTTCTGCCTAGTCCCACTGACCTGCACATGGACCATATCCCTCCATACACCTCCCATCCATGTATCTGTCCAATTTATTTTTAAATGTTAAAAAAAACCCCGCATTTACCACCCCGTCTAGCAGCTCATTCCATACTCCCACCACTCTCTGTGTGAAGAAGCCCCCCCAAATGTTCCCTTTAAACTTTTCCCCCCTCACCCTTAACCCATGTCCTCTGGTTTTTTTCTCCCCTTCCCTCAGTGGAAAAAGCCTGCTTGCATTCACTCTATCTATACCCATCATAATTTTATATAGCTCGATCAAATCTCCCCACATTCTTCTACGCTCCAGGGAATAAAGTCCTAACCTATTCAACCTTTCTCTGTAACTGAGTTTCTCAAGTCCTGGCAACATCCTTGTAAACCTTCTCTGCACTCTTTCAACCTTATTTATATCCTTCCTGTAATTTGGTGACCAAAACTGAACACAATACTCCAGATTCGCCTCACCAATGCCTTATACAACCTCATCATAACATTCCAGCTCTTATACTCAATACTTTGATTAATAAAGGCCAATGTACCAAAAGCTCTCTTTACGACCCTATCTACCTGTGACGACACTTTTAGGGAATTTTGTATCTGTATTCCCAGATCCCTCTGTTCCACTGCACTCCTCAGTGCCTTACCATTAACCCTGTATGTTCTACCTTGGTTTGTTTGATAATAGGATCCCAGTTTGCACTGTGGGACATCTTTGAAAAAAGTAGTGAAATATTTTCTCTTTTCTTTATTTTTGCCTAGTTTAAACAGTGCACTTGGAAAAGAAGATCAAAGTTTTTTTTAGCACAAGAAATTGACATTCTTGGTAATTAACAATGTGGGCTTCTTTGGCACTGAATAAGAAACTGCAGCATTCGATGATCTTCAGCCATGGCCTAGATGGATCTATGGGCGTGCATGCCATAACTAGGCTATTCTTGAGCAGAGGATGTGGTGCAGCAGACAGCCAGAGTTGGACACTTACACTGCACTAAAGGACCCACATAGGAACAGTCTGAAATAACTGAATATAATATTTCCAAATTTATCGATGACATAAAACTCTGTGAAATTGTGAGCTGGTGAGAAGTCTGCTAAGGGACTTCACAGTAATTTAGAGAAGATGATTGAACAAACACATGGTCGGTGCAGTTTTAACATGGATTAATACAGAGTTGTTCTCTTCTGTACAAAAAGCAGAAATGCAGAGTACAAAACAGATTATTGTGGGTTTGGAAATGTTGATACACCAAAGGAGCTAGATATATCTGTTGCTCAAAGCAACCAAACAGGTGCAGTGAGCAGTTAAGAAGATTAATTGCAGACATGTTTATTGCAGATTATTTGAATTTGAAGTAAAATACAAACAGATGAAGGAACTCAGCAGGTCAGGCAGCATCTACGCAGGGAAATGCACAATCAGCATGTTGGGCTGAGACCCTTCATTTGGAGAAAAGGTGGGTGGCGTGGTAGCATAGTGGTCAGCACAACACCGTACGCTACAGTTACCGGTTCAATTCCTGATGCTGCCTGTAAGGAGTTTGTATGTTCTCCTCATGCCTGCGTGTGTTTCCTCCGGGTACTCCCGTCTCCACCCACAGGTCAGTAGGTTAATTGGTCATTGTAAATGGTTCTGTGATTAGGCTAGGATTAAATTAGGGGATTGCTGGACAGAGTGGCTTAAAGGGCCAAAGGGCCTATCCCACACTTAATCTCAATAAAATAAATAAAAATAAAATTTGTATGATGGCTTTCATTCCATGAAGTTTTCAGTGCAAGAGTAAGGATGCGTCAATACAATTATGAAGTAGTTCAGAGAGACCAATCTGGATTATTGCATACAGTTTTTTTGTCTCCTTGCCAAAATAAAGGATGCAGTTACAACAGGGTAAATGTAACAAAGTTTCACTCGACTAACTTCTAGAATGGAAGACGGTTCTATTAGCGTTGGGTCCATGTGAGTTCAAAAGAATAAAGGAAGTTATAACTGTAAGGAAGCAATTCTTACAGAATGCAACTGACTGGATAGAGCAGGGGTCCCCAACCTTTTTCGCACTGCGGACCAGTTTCATATTGACAATATTCTTGCAGACCAGCCGACCGGGGGTGGTGGGGGGTGGTGGTGGTGGTAGGGTTGCCAACGGACAAGAGTAGCAGTCAAATACGCTGGGTTTACCCGGAGAAAGACTACAATGACCATGAAGCCTTGCACGGGCACCAGCGTGCATGCGTGACTTGCGCATGTGTGTACGATTTTATTCTACAAATCGTTTTTGGCGATTCTGTTCGGGGGGAGGTGGGGGGGAGGGTCAATCACGACTGGAATATAGGTGATAAGTGGCTAATACACTCAATTTCCTTTCTAAAAAGGGTTTATCTAACGAATTTAATATTAAACACACAGCACATATTTTCCTTGCATGAATATAGTGATGTCAATTATCGGGGGAGCTTGAAGTAAGTGTTGAACGAACTTCCAGTAGAAGTGGTAGAGGCAGGTTCGATATTATCATTTAAAGGAAAATTGGACAGCTATATGGACAGGAAAGGAATGGAGGGTTAGGGGCTGAGTGCAGGTCGGTGGGACTAGGTGAGTAGAGTTCGGCACGGACTAGAAGGGGCGAGATTGCCTGTTTCCATGCTGTGATTGTTATATGGTTATATAAGTCACTTATAAGTCAATAGCTTCATAACATTTTAAGTAACATTTGGATATTAAACACGCAGCGCATATTTTCCCCGTATGAACATATAAAATCATTGCAACACACCAATATCGCTGAATCAGTGGGAGCCCTGGGCTTGTTTCCCTGCAACAAGACGGTCCCATCAAAGGGTGATGGGAGACAGCGATACTCGAAGTGGGTTCCTTATGTCCAGTCTATTCTGCAATTTAGTTTTCGTTGCATTCATTGCAGAGATATGTTGGAAATGGAAGCAACGTTTTCAGTTGTTTCGTGGCTATCTCAGGATTTTTAGCCTTGACTTTGATCCGGAATGCCGGCAGAGATGTCATGTCAAACATACTTTTCAGCCTGCCGTCATTTGCAAACTCGAGGAGTTGATCTCCATCCCGCGCTGACATGGATGACGCACAGGTAATGACCTCGCATGCGTAATGGTTCAACAGTGACCATGACAGGGAATGAGGAAAGGTGCAGCTGACTCCTATCGCCAAATCATATCGCTTCCTCACGGCCCGGTAGCGCATGCTTTGCGGCCTGGTACCGGTTCACAGCCCGGTGGTTGGGGACTGCTGAGATAGAGGAAGGATCTTTCTCCTGTTTGGAGATTCAGAACCGCAGGTGATAAACTAATGATTCTGAGAGGAGCACAAACCTGTACAAGTTCCAACCACATGAGATAATAATGATCAATTCCCTGAATGTATTTGAGAAGGATTTTGAGGCCTAATAAGCATCAGTAGTTATGCTGACAGGAACAGGATGTAGTGTTTAGAGAGAAGATCAGTAATAAACATATTGAATAGTGGAGAGGGCTCAAAGGCTGAATGGCCTCCTCCTGTTCCTATGTACTTCCGTTCTTCTTTCTAGCATTGACATCCATTGGGAGGGAAATCATCCACTGGACCAGGTCTAAGTTAACTTGATGCGACCACAAAGGTCACATCGGAAAGAAAGGAGGAAATCGGTCGCCAGGAGAAGGGTAAGAAAACTTCCTTTATTTGACTCACAAACACGAGGAATTCTGCAGATGCTGGAAATTCAAGCAACACACATCATGTGATGTGTGTTGCCTGCCTTTATTTGACTCAGTCGAGTTTCTTTAAATATTTTTAATTGTGTGTTTATTATTAACTCCTCAGCTTGAAATAACTTGTCAGTTTCTGAATGGTTTTGAATGTTTATGAATGAATGTAACTTACTGATTCTATTTCAATGGAATCTTTGGAAGCCAGTGGTCACAGGGGCAGTTATCAAAGCCATTCTATGAGCACAAATTATTCTTGTGCTGTGAGCCATGGGCCTTGGCACTGAACCAGGAGCTGGAATCAGTATGCCAGAACGTATCCCTGGGCTACACCAGTAAGAACAATGGGGTCCAGGGCTATAGAAACCAGTGACCTCCTGGCAGTGTCCCATTACACTCAGTGGCCACTTTATTAGGTACATATGACATAGGTAGGAAAAGGGATGAGGTCCTGAAGGAAGAATATAGGGAGCTAGGAAGGGAGTTGAGAAAAAGGACCGCAAAGGTAGTAATCTCGGGATTACTGCCTGTGCCACGCGACAGTGAGAGTAGGAATGCGATGAGGTGGAGAATAAATGCGTGGCTGAGGGATTGGAGCAGGGGGCAGGGATTCAAGTTTTTGGATCATTGGGACCTCTTTTGGCGCAGGTGTGACCTGTACAAAAAGGACGGGTTACACTTAAATCCTAGGGGGACCAATATCCTGGCAGGGAGATTAGTGGGGGCTACTGAGGTGACTTTAAACTAGAATGGTTGGGGGGTGGGAATCAAATTAAAGCGGCTAGGTGTGAGGAGGTTAGTTCACAACAGAGGGATGGGAACCAGTGCAGAGAGACAGAGGGGTGTAAAGTGAGCGTAGAAGCAAAAAGTACAAAGGGGAAAAGTAAAAGTGGCAGGCCGACAAATCCAGGGCAAGCATTAAAAAGGGCTAAGAGAGTTGTAAAAGAGCGCCTGAAGGCTTTATGTGTCAATGCAAGGAGCATTCGTAATAAGGTGGATGAATTGAAAGTGCAGATTGTTATTAATGATTATGATATAGTTGGGATCACAGAGACATGGCTCCAGGGTGACCAGGGATGGGAGCTCAACGTTCAGGGATATTCAATATTCAGGAGGGATAGACATGAAGGAAGGGGAGGTGGGGTGGCGTTGCTGGTTAAAAAAGAGATTAACGCAATAGAAAGGAAGGACATAAGCCGGGAAGATGTGGAATCGATATGGGTAGAGCTGCGTAACACTAAGGGGCAGAAGACGCTGGTGGGAATTGTGTACAGGCCACCTAACAGTAGTAGTGAGGTCGGAGATGGTATTAAACAGGAAATTAGAAATGTGTGCAATAAAGGAACAGCAGTTATAATGGGTGACTTCAATCTACATGTAGACTGGGTGAACCAAATTGGTAAAGGTGCTGAGGAAGAGGATTTCTTGGAATGTATGCGGGATGGTTTTTTGAACCAACATGTCGAGGAACCGACTAGAGAGCAGGCTATTCTGGACTGGGTTTTGAGCAATGAGGAAGGGTTAATTAGCGATCTTGTCGTGAGAGGCCCCTTGGGTAAGAGTGACCATAATATGGTGGAATTCTTCATTAACATGGAGAGTGACGTAGTTAATTCAGAAACAATGGTTCTGAACTTAAAGAGGGGTAACTTTGAAGGTATGAGACGTGAATTAGCTAAGATAGACTGGCAAATGACACTTCAGGGATTGAAGGTGGATATGCAATGGCAGGCATTTAAAGGTTGCATGGATGAACTACAACAATTGTTCATCCCAGTTTGGCAAAAGAATAAATCAAGGAAGGTAGTGCACCCGTGGCTGACAAGAGAAATTAGGGATAGTATCAATTCCAAAGAAGTAGCATACAAATTAGCCAGAGAAAGTGGCTCACCTGAGGACTGGGAGAAATTCAGAGTTCAGCAGAGGAGGACAAAGGGCTTAATTAGGAAGGGGAAAAAAGATTATGAGAGAAAACTGGCAGAGAACATAAAAACGGACTGTAAAAGCTTTTATAGGTATGTAAAAAGGAAAAGACTGATAAAGACAAATGTAGGTCCCCTGCAAACAGAAACAGGTGAATTGATTATGGGGAGCAAGGACATGGCAGACCAATTGAATAATTACTTTGGTTCTGTCTTCACTAAGGAGGACATAAATAATCTTCCAGAAATAGTAAGGGACAGAGGGTCCAGTGAGATGGAGGAACTGAGCGAAATACATGTTAGTAGGGAAGTGGTGTTAGGTAAATTGAAGGGATTGAAGGCAGATAAATCCCCAGGGCCAGATGGTCTGCATCCCAGAGTGCTTAAGGAAGTGGCCCAAGAAATAGTGGATGCATTAGTGATAATTTTTCAAAACTCGTTAGATTCTGGACTAGTTCCTGAGGATTGGAGGGTGGCTAATGTAACCCCACTTTTTAAAAAAGGAGGGAGAGAGAAACCGGGGAATTATAGGCCGGTTAGCCTAACGTCGGTGGTGGGGAAACTGCTGGAGTCAGTTATCAAGGATGTGATAACAGCACATTTGGAAAGCGGTGAAATGTTCGGACAAAGTCAGCATGGATTTGTGAAAGGAAAATCATGTCTGACGAATCTCATAGAATTTTTTGAGGATGTAACTAGTAGAGTGGATAGGGGAGAACCAGTGGATGTGGTATATTTGGATTTTCAAAAGGCTTTTGACAAGGTCCCACACAGGAGATTAGTGTGCAAACTTAAAGCACACGGTATTGGGGGTAAGGTATTGTTGTGGGTGGAGAATTGGTTAGCAGACAGGAAGCAAAGAGTGGGAATAAACGGGACCTTTTCAGAATGGCAGGCGGTGACTAGTGGGGTACCGCAAGGCTCAGTGCTGGGACCCCAGTTGTTTACAATATATATTAATGACTTGGATGAGGGAATTAAATGCAGCATCTCCAAGTTTGCGGATGACACAAAGCTGGGTGGCAGTGTTAGCAGTGAGGAGGATGCTAAGAGGATGCAGGGTGACTTGGATAGGTTGGGTGAGTGGGCAAACTCATGGCAGATGCAATTTAATGTGGATAAATGTGAAGTTATCCACTTTGGTGGCAAAAATAGGAAAACAGATTATTATCTGAATGGTGGCCGATTAGGAAAAGGGGAGGTGCAACGAGACCTGGGTGTCATTATACACCAGTCATTGAAAGTGGGCATGCAGGTACAGCAGGCGGTGAAAAAGGCGAATGGTATGCTGGCATTTATAGCGAGAGGATTCGAGTACAGGAGCAGGGAGGTACTACTGCAGTTGTACAAGGCCTTGGTGAGACCACACCTGGAGTATTGTGTGCAGTTTTGGTCCCCTAATCTGAGGAAAGACATCTTTGCCATAAAGGGAGTACAAAGAAGGTTCACCAGATTGATTCCTGGGATGGCAGGTCTTTCATATGAAGAAAGACTGAATGAACTGGGCTTGTACTCGTTGGAATTTAGAAGATTGAGGGGGGATCTGATTGAAACGTATAAGATCCTAAAGGGATTGGACAGGCTAGATGCGGGAAGATTGTTCCCGATGTTGGGGAGGTCTAGAACGAGGGGTCACAGTTTGAGGATAGAGGGGAAGCCTTTTAGGACCGAGGTTAGGAAAAACTTCTTCACACAGAGAGTGGTGAATCTGTGGAATTCTCTGCCACAGCAAACTGTTGAGGCCAGTTCATTAGCTATGTTTAAAAGGAAGTTAGATATGGCCCTTGTGGCTACAGGGGTCAGGGGGTATGGAGGGAAGGCTGGGTTCTGAGTTGGATGATCAGCCATGATCATAATAAATGGCGGTGCAGGCTCGAAGGGCCGAATGGCCTACTCCTGCACCTATTTTCTATGTTTCTATGTTTCTATATGTACATCTGCTCATTAATGCAAATATCAAATCAGCCAATTATATGGATGCAACTCAATGCATAAAAGCATGCAGACATGATCAAGAAATTCAGTTGTTGTTCAGACCAAACATCAGAATGGGGAAGAAATGTGACCTAAGTGATTTTGACGATTGTCACGTACCCCGTGACGGGAATAAAGAAACCAGCAGAAATAGAAACCACTTTGGAGTCTAGTATTGCTATAAACTAATAATATTTATTAATAGCTATGCAATAGAGTAAACTAAGTGAAGATAAATCAAACAGGTTAGCAAGAATTATATATATAAGTAAGTAAATCAATAAGTGTGGAAAAATATGTATGAAAACCAAGCTTTTTTAAGTCTAAGGGTAAAAAGATACAGTCCTACAATGTTGAGCAAAGTTCAGTTCAGTTCGGTTCGTGGTATGTAGTTGAATAGCAATGGAGAGAGAGAGAGTGAGTTGAGTCTTCAGGTGAGCTGTTGCCATCGATCTTCTCGTCGTCCTCTGAAATCCTTCACAAGTCAGCGACTGTGACTTTAACACAAAGGGGACTGTACTTCGGTGTGGTTGAGCTGTCTACCCAGGCCAGGGTCAGACACATGGACAACTCCCCACCGGTCTTGCCTTTGAATTTTCACTGGCAGAGCAATTGGGATCAATCCGCCTGATCGATCCTCCAAAACCCACTTTCTCTGCGGGCACAACAATGCTCACTCAGTGCCCAGATAATGTGTCTGAGGTCTGTATCATCTGACCTCCTATTTATTTCACCGTGCTGAGCATCACCTGTCATTCAAAGACTCCCTCCTTCCTTTGTCTGTAAAGGAATGCGAGCAGGCAACAAGTCCTTGGAAGTAACATCAATAATGTCCTGTCGGTCACCACAGCAACCTTCAAGCTGCTCGGTGCTGTCTCCAAACCCAACTCAGTAGAAATCCAAAGTTACTTCCAGTGCCTTAAAGTGACAATCCAACTGTCAATCTTCATCTCTCTCTCTTTTTAAAACAAACCATCGGTGATAAATAACTCTCTCTCTGTTTCTCTTCAAACAGTTAACAGGGGCATTCCTGGATCTCCTCACACTGTGGAATTATTCTTGGTGCCTGACAGGGTGGATTGAGTATCTCAGAAACTGCTGATCTCCTGGGACTTTCACACACAATGGTCTCCAGAGTTTGCAAGAAACAAAAGCGTCCAGTGAGTGGCAGTTCTGTGGGAGAAAATGGCTTGATAATGAGAGAGGTTAGAGCAGAATGGTCAGACAGGAAAGCAACAGTAACTCAATACCCACACGTTACAAAAGTAGTGTGTAGAAGAGCATCTCTAAATACACAACACGTCGAACCTAGAAGTGGATAGGCTACAGCATACACTCACAAACATATACTCAGTGGACACTTTATTATGTACAGGAGGTATCTAATTAAATAGCCACTGACTGTATATGAGTTGGACAAATGCTTGCAAATTATTTGCAGATCTTTAAAGAGTTTGGATATTGGAATTTTGTCTGTGGCCTTTAGATTTTCAAGAGGCACTAACCTGAGATCAATGGGAAATAGACTGTATTGTTTGTATATTTTCAAAAGCATCAAGAGAAATTCAACTTGTCGCAGATGCAACTTGATCTGGAAGAATGTAATTGTAAAGTTCCAAGGTATGGCACTTGAATGACTGGATCAATCATGCGACCTCGGATGGTTAACGACTAATATGTTTAAAGATGCAGAGGCAGGAGAATAGAGAGAAGAATAAAAAGCAAAGGCCTGTAATAGGGCAGATGCAGACTTACAAGTGGAATTAAAAGCAAGATCTGCTCATTATTTTATAGCTGTACAATTCTTTGGTGAAACTACACTTAGAGTATTGTGTGCTGTTCCCATCACCCTGCTATAAGAAGGATGTCATTGAGATAGAAAGAGTACAGACCAGGTTAATGAAGATGTAACCAGTACTGGAGGGCTTGAATCACAAGATAAGGCTGGATAAGTTGAGACTTACATTCCCTGGAGTGATGGGGGATGAGGGTTGCTCATATAGAGGTATAGATACGGTGAAAGTCACCGTCTATATCCTAGGATAGAGAGGTCTAAATCGAGAAGATTTAAAGTGAGAGGGAAAAGCTTCAAAAGGGACCTGAGGGTCAATTTTTTTGCACAAACAATGGTGAGTATATGGAAGGAAATCCTAGAGGAATTTATAGTGATGGGTACAACTACTTTGTTTAAGAGACAGAGCCAAAATCAGACAAATGGGACTAGCTCAGATAGACACCTTAGTCAGAATGGACCAGTTGGGTTAAAAGTCCTTCTTCTGTGGTGTATAACTATAAATTGATGACTATCACTCTGTGATGGCACTGGGTTGGTTGGCTGACCACAAAGTACAAAACTTAATGAAGACCTTAAACCCTACTGCATATAAGTAGCCACGAATACTCTCACTAAATGTAGATGCTACTCTAACTACCCAATCTTCAAAGACTAGTCACTTCCTTGTTTATTCTCCATGGTGACTTTAGCTTCCAATACCCACTATTTGAGTGGCGGGTCCCCTCACCCTACTGAGGAGAAGTTGCTTGCAACCAACAAAATAGTTTAAAACACAGTTCATTTATTTTAATGATACACATTTAAATCCAAACAACATTCTTAAAACACATTTAAAACTCACAGAGGATTTATATCTCAAACATTTCCAAATTACAAACCATTTCTAAAACAAAAAGCTTTTCTCAAACACAAATCACAAAGGAGTAAGGATTTCCAAAACTCACATACAATACCTATAATCTGAAAGGGCATAGAGTGCCCACAAGTCTCAGATGAACAAAATGTTCATTGCAGAAATTTAAGCTAGAGGAATGGATTCTAGTTCACTCTATGTTTCTTTCATAGCATCTTGATGTTCCCTATCCCATTCCTAATAAGACTGAACTGCTCTCTACATTTATACCCAATCTCTCACACTTAAGACATTCCTCAGATATCCTTTTAATATAAAAGGTATAAAAGCATCTTGGAGACTTAGATTAATCAATACTGTGAAGCTAACTTCTTTGAGTACACAAAACTCACAACATTAATAGTTCCGTTATTTGATATGCTAAATGAAATTATCCATCAGATCTGCAAGCTTCCTTGAACTAAGGCAACTTAGTCAATTTTGTCTGTTTGAAACAATCAAAAATTAAATAACCTAAAGTCTTATGTTGCATCCTTCGAGCAGTAATAAACCAGGTGCTGTGAGCTACATCCTACTTCTCACGGACAGAGTGTCTGCTATAACCAGAGCTTGTTTGCAAAGCCAATCTTTAGACAGTACTTAGTTTTAACTTTGAGCTGATTACTGCTTTCTATTTAAATTTTAAGAACAAAAGACTGACTTCCATTTATTACCAGAGGCTTCTAAACTCACAGAGAGCATATACCCAATCTGTTTAATCTCCTCACTTCCCACTCACACACAATGCCAGGAAAAACTCTGTTGAATTTTCACTGCAGAGTTTCTACCAGAAATAAAAAGCAACACTCTGAGATTAAAAAAAAGGAGAATGAACTGGAATTTATGTAACATCTATAGTTTCAGATAACATAAAGTGCTTTACATCCTCATTGAAGTACTTTGAAGCATAGTCACTACTGCAAAGTACAAAACACAGCCATTAAATTGTGCACAACAAGTTCCAAACAACAAAAGATTAAGTAATTTATTTGAGCCAATGACTTGTAAGTAGCGTTGTGGACTCTGGATAAACCCTTTGACCATCTGTCGGAACACTTTATGAAATCTTGTACGTCCATCTGTGAATACTGACAGACATAATGACTCCTCTGTAAGGTTCCGGGATCATCAGTGTGTGAGCCTCGATAGTATTGCTGTGGAGGTGGGCTTGAGCCCAAAGACTTAGGTAAGTACATGAATAAGAAGGATTCGAAGGATTCTGGGTCAAAAGCAGGCTGATGAGACGAGCTCACTGGGCAACACAGTTGGCATGAACAAGTTGGCCTGAAGGGCCTGGTTGTGTGCTGTATGACTCCATGACGTCTGACTCACAGCCAGCAGTGCTGACACCAAGCCAAACTTGGAACAGCCTGAGTTCAGCAATTTCAAAATGAAAACATTGGTTATTTAAACATTAAACATAATAAAACCTCCAACCATCAATACTATCCAGACAACTCATCTGGGGGTTGAGTTAATATATATTTCAAGAGTGCCTAGTCATTTCTTTTTCCTGACCTGAACTTTTAATCCCTCATGCACCAATTCCCACAATAATTGATTTTAAATGATAATCTCAATGACAGAAGTAACTGTTTGTTCCAGTAACCCCATTGTCATGAATATTGTGATTAATTAAAGAATAAAGTTAAAACACATTTGAAAAATTGTTCTTAAAAATAAAAAAAACAGATGCTAGAAATCTCCAAATAAAAATAGAGCACTTGGCAAGTCAAAAAAGAGAAACAACTAACATTGCAAGCTGGACACTTTCCTCAGAATGGGAAATAGAGAAAGTAAGCTATTTTTAATTGCAGAGTGGAATGGTTGGAGGAAGGATGGAAGGAACAAAGGGAAGATTCCTGATAGGGTGGAGGCTAAGTATCACGGGAAGAAGCCGTTAACAATCCATCTAGTTGATAGGTTAATGAGTTTAGCAGCAGAGAAAGAATAATTGGACTGAGCAAGCATGCCCAGGTCTGCCTAGGTCCCTCTGATCTCTGTCATTTGCTTGCTGAAGCTCAATGTCTGGAAGTGCAAATGACATTTCCCGTCTGCACTTCCAGACAATATCGAGGCCAACCTCAACAATTTCAGATAAATCACTTTCTCCTTCTGGCAAGTTCTTCTGTAGGTTACTAGACTGTAATACTAACTCATTTTCCTCTCTCCACTGACAGTGTTACCTGCTAGTCACCTGCATTTTACAGCTTTTACATATCCTTTGTTTTTAAGCATCTCTTTTACTGGCCACTCTAACTTGTTAACCAGACGGCTTCCTTGACAAATAATCATAATGGAAACCTTGGCTTCACTCTCTCTGATATCCTTATATCGTAGTCCATCCTCCTCTACACTTTTTGTAACTTAAGGGTAACTTGTTCTGTTTCTTACCAAGTTTTAACAACGGGTCTTAAAACTGAAATGTTATTCTTTCCACAGAAGACAACTGACCTGTTGAAGTTTCCAGCATTTTCTGTTTTCTTTTTATGGAAAATTGCATTATTTCAAAGCATTGCTGCATTTCTGAATATTTCTGTGACAGGAGTTGGCATCAAATTTATTTTTGGTTTATTGAATTGACTTTCTATAATGGAATGAGGAATAATTTCATTCTGCAGTGGAATGATAAATTATGCTAGAGAAAAATAGAAGCACATTAAACCATGTAAGTGTTTTATGTTCTCCATTTCATTAAAGAATAAATCTAAAGACCATAGTCAAATAAGATGAACTGCTACATTCAAAATGCAATAAGCATAACATATGTTTTGAAGCATATGAAAAAGTCACTAAATATGTGTGTGTAAGTGAAGCTTCTAAGTTGAACCTAATATCTAGAGGTAAATTAAAGATGTTTTTGGCAGTTCTCATATCTCCTACTGTGATATCCATAACCATCCCATTGAGACTCTTTGAAAGTGGAATTTAAGCTGGTTAGGATTGTGTATTATTGGTGACATTTAATGATATTTATTCTATATTTAACTGAGAGAATGTGGTGCTCTGCAAATTGAGTGCTGCTTTCAAATTAAGAGAATATTTGTCAAGCCATATTCAGTACGTAAGACATTTCAGAAATTTAAGAGTTAGGATACAGTCTTTTGTCTTTGGAAGGTCTTCCCTACCTCCTCCTCATTGTGAGAGCCTCATCAGACCAGCTCTCAAGAGAAATGAAATGGTAATAATCTTGTCCACTTTGGGGAGCACTGTAAAACTGAACACCTTTTGTGCCATCTGATTCCTGTTTTGTAATTTATTTCATCCTTATGTGCTCTGAATCTAACAAAGAAAACACCCTTTTTGTACAATGTTAGGTTTAAAGTGCTACATTTAAAGAAAAGCTTTCTCTGATGTGGTTCACAGAAAGCCAGCAATGTGTAACCTGAAGAAAGCTGATGACAGCAAAGAGTGCAGGATTGATACTAGGAAAAATACAAAGGAGATCATTTGTAAAATAATCCTTATTTTCTTAGTGAGAAAGTCACCTTCTTGTTGTTCTGAAAACCTTAAGTGTTGTTTTAAATACTGAAGGAGAAACTATGCTGAATGAATGAACAGAAGAATTTTACATGAATGCATTAAAAACAGCATTATAGACATTGCACTGCAGAATTTCAACTTTATGTTTGCTCGATAAAGGAATCCAGACAGGAGAAAGGAGAATTTTCTGAACTCTGAAGTGAACATGGCACATTTCTTATATAAAAAAAATCCTCTTGTTTAATCCATAAAGAGATTCAGAATGAAGTCATTTAAATAATTCCTTAATGCTGACTCAAAAGACAGCTGCTCCATATTTTTGTCCTCCTGTCCTTTCATTTTTTTTCTTGCTTCCTGCCAGGATGTTTATCATTGCCAAATGTTCTTGTTTTTGCATTTTAGGCAATGCTCAAGAGGGAAAAAAAATGCCTTAAAGACTTCACTCCTTAGCGTTGTCTTTACGCTGAGTCACATGGAATGACAATGTTGTCCCCAGTCTCCCCAAGCTCGCTTGCACAGGCCCGGAGAACCCGTCCTGGATGCCATCTGGGCCAGTCGTCTTCCTTGGACTTATCTTCAGGAAGGCCCTTCTAACGTCCTCCTCGGTGATAATGAATCTCAATGCCACCAGGTCCGGTTCATCCAGAGGGAGCGGGACGCTCCTCTTCTGTTCGAATCTTGCGTAGAATACATTAAGTTCATCAGAAAGAGAAGCGCCACAGTTATTGATATTCCCAGCCATTTCCTTGTGCCCAGTGATCTCACTTAGACCCTGCCACAGTCTACTGTCATCCCTCTGGTTAGCCTGGGCTTCCAACTTGGATCGATATTGCCTCTTGGCACCCTTAATGGCTTTCCGGAGTTCACGCCTGGATTCCGTGTAGCCACTGGTATCCCAGGACCTAAAAGCCGCAGCTCTAGCCTTTAAAAGGGACTTGACCTCATAATTCATTCAAGGTTTCCGGTTAGGGAATACCCGGATCGTCTTGCGAGACATACAGTCCTCCGTGCATTTCCAAATAAATTCCGTGACAGCTGAGGCATACTGATCGAGGTTAGCTGCCGAGTCCTTGAATACTAACCAGTCCACCAATTCAAAGCAGTCACGGAGGACCTCATCCGTTTCCTCCGTCCAATGCGACACTACTTTTGACACTGTGACCTCCCGCTTCAGTTTCTGTTTGTAAGCCAGGAGGAGGAGTAAGGCCTGATGGTCCAATTTTCGGAAGTGAGGGCGTGGGATGGAACGGTAGGCATCCTTGACTGCTGTGTAGCAGTAGTCAGGTATATTCGGGCCTCTAGCGGGGCAGGAGACATGTTGGTATAACTTTGGCAGCACCTTTCTGAGGTTGGCCTGGTTAAAGTTCCCGGCTGTAATGAGCAAAGCCTCTGGATACCTGGTCTCAAGTTCACTGATGTTGGCATACAGTATGTTCAGAGCATACTCCACTTCCGCCTGGGGGAGAATGTAGACCGCTGTCAGTATGACCGAGGTGAATTCCCGTGGCAGATAGTAGGGATGACACTTCACCGACAGGTGTTCCAGGTCCGGGCTGCAGGAGCTTGTCAGTGACACCGCATCCGAGCACCACAAAGTGTTGATCAGTAGGCAGACACCACCTCCCCTCGTCTTGCCCGAAGATGCTGTGCGGTCCATCCGATGGATCGAAAATCCCTCTGGTCAGATGGCACAGTCGGGAGTGGCAGGGGAGAGCCAGGTTTCAGTGAAGCAGAATACACAACAGTTCTGCATCTCCCTGCAGTAGGTGAGTCTCCCTTTAAGATTATCCACCTTGTTCTCTATGGCTTGCACATTAGCTAGTAGGATGGTGTGCACAGGGACCCTGAAGCCTCTCAGCTTCAATCTGACCAGCAGCCCAGCTCTTTTCCCACGCTTCCTTGGTAAATAGTGCATCTTTCCAGGTTTCCATCGATGCAGTGTGTTGTTGTCAGCTCTTTGAGGTTGGTGGACGCATCCTGCAGGGATCGATCAGTGGGTCGCGTTATCGGACACTCTGGGTCGGGCCGAGTAATGGGGGAGTCTCCGCTGCCACTTCCAGCCACCGGGGGCCTGGGCTGTCGATTGGATTGGGCCTCGAAGCCGACATTTAATCCCGGATGGCCGGGCTCCTGGCTGAAACAAGTCCGTAAGCTGAGTCACGGTTGCGGAGGCCTCCGCTCCAGCCGAGCCTCAGGCTCGATTTCCGAAGTCAGCAGCGGAGGCCTCCCTTCCGGCATCTGTGGATGGTCACCAACAGGGCTTTACGGTGGTCGCTCCAGGGAAGTGTCTGGGGCACCTTGAGGTCTCCGCCGTCACTTCTGTGTGGTCGTCTGCTCCGGAGAGGTGCTGGTCCCAATGGGCCGTGTCTCCAAGCACTCCGGCACGGTAGCAGACCACGGGTCTCTGGGAACGTGGTGGGCCTCGTTGGTCGGGTCCAGGTGCAGTCCAGAGTTTAAGAAGCAGATCTGGCGCGGTGGTCTCCAGCTGGGTCAGTAGCTTCGCCAGGGTGTTGTTGATCTTCATCTTGCTAGATTGGAGGTTTAGAAGGGTTTCTCGGGTATAGGATAGAGGAGAGGGCATTTGCTCGGGAGAGCACGCGCAAAGTCGCCAATTACCGGTGCCATCTTTCTTTAGTATAGCCAGAAAAATGTCCAAAAACATATTTAATTAAGGACAAAATATGATTTTCTTGAAGTAATACCCCTCACTGGAAAGTAATACACACAAAATACTGTAGGAACTCAGCAGGCCAGGCAGCATCTATGGAAAAGAGTAAACAGTTGATTTTTCAGGCCAAGACCCTTCGCCAGTCCTAATGAAGACTCTCAGTCCAAAACATTGACTCTTTACTCCTTTCCAGAGATGCTGCCTGATCTGCTGAGTTCCTTCAGCAGTTTGTGAGTATTACGTTGATTTTTTTCTTGTTTGTGATGAGATCCCTCATTGTAAAATTCCATTCGTATGCAGTGGATTCTGGTTAATTGGGCCATCGGTTAACCAGGGCAGCCATTTATTACGGACAAGCCTTAAAGAGCAAAAAATAATTGAGAAAATAGCTGAGATTCCCTTTGTTTATTTGAGACATATGCCATGCCACTTAATTGGTTCAGAAGACGGTTGCTGAACAGTTTCTAACTAGCATCAGTCGTATGTACCTGTTTGGCCTTTGGACTCTACCGTAGACTGTGCTTAGAGCAAACAGCTTTTAAATAGCGTCAGTTGTGTATGTTTGTGTTCAAAAGGCAATGATTTTTGTCAGTGATACTTTGCCCAGAAATAATTCGGAACCATTTTGCTCACTATGGTTTCAAGCATTCAAGCTTAGAGATGGCAGAAATGGCTGTTGGACATTACGAAGTGAAAAGTTTTTAAATAGCGTCAGTTGCATGTTTTTTTAAGGTTAGATTAGATTCAACTTTATTGTCATTGTGCCGAGTACAGATACAAAGCCAATGAAATGCAGTTAGCATCTGACCAGAAATGCAAAGAATAGTGTTACTTACAAAATAACTGCAAATAAAAAGTAAGTGCTACAGCACACAAATATAAAAGTACTGAGACAGTACAATATGGGTGCAATACTGCTTAGCACTGTGATGTGAGGTTCAGCAGGGTCACAACCTCAGGGAAGAAGCTCTTCCTGTGCCTGCTGGTGTGGGAGCGGAGGCTCCTGTAGCGCCTACTGGATGGGAGGAGAGCAAAAAGTCCATGGTTAGGGTGAGATGCATCCTTGATAATGTTTTTCGCCCTGCCCAGGCAGCGTTTATGGTAGATGTTCTCGATGGTGGGCAATTGGGTGCTGATAATCTGCTGGGCAGTTTTCACCACACGCTGGAGTGTTTTGCAGTCCGATATGGGACAATTGCCATACCACACTGAGATGCAGTTGGTGAGTATGCTCTCAATGGTACAGTGGTAAAAATCCGTCAGTATCCTGGGACAGAGGTGAGCTTTCTTGCTGCTCCACAGGAAATAAAGGCACTGTTGCACCTTTTTGATCAGGATGGAGGAGTTCAGGAACCAGATGAGATCCTCGGAAATGTGGACACCAAGGAATTTGTAGCTTGATACACGCTCTACTACAGCTCCGTTGATGTAGATGGGGACATAAGTGTGGCTCCTAGCATGCCTGAAGTCCACAATGATCTCCTTGGTCTTCTGGGTGTTAAGGACCAGGTTGTTGTCGGCACACCATGTGGCTAGGTGCTGGACCTCATCCCTGTAGGCTGTCTCGTCATCCCCTCTGATCAGACCAACCACCGTGGTGTCGTCTGCACACTGTGATTTTGATCATTTTGTTTGTTTTTATTTTGACTTTATCAAGTCAAGTCAAGTCACTTTTTATTGTCATTTCGACCATAACTGCTGGTACAGTACACAGTAAAAATGAGACAGTGTTTTTCAGGACCATGTTGCTACATGAAACAATACAAAAACTACACTGAACTACGTAAAAACAACACAAAAACTACACTAGACTGCAGACCTACCTAAGACTGCATAAAGTGCACAAAACAGTGCAGGCATTACAATAAATAATAAACAAGACAATAGGCACAGTAGAGGGCAGTAGGTTGATGTCAAGCC
Organism: Mobula hypostoma; assembly: GCF_963921235.1. Classification (NCBI taxonomy): domain Eukaryota; kingdom Metazoa; phylum Chordata; class Chondrichthyes; order Myliobatiformes; family Myliobatidae; genus Mobula; species Mobula hypostoma. The sequence continues at coordinate 182,905,845 of NC_086099.1, forward strand.
AGGCTCTGGGTATGGAGGAGTCTGATGGCTTGGGGGAAGAAACTGTTACATAGTCTGGTCGTGAGAGCCCGAATGCTTCAATGCCTTTTGCCAGATGACAGGAGGGAGAAGAGTTTGTATGAGGGGTGTGTGGGGTCCTTCATAATGCTGTTTGCTTTACAGATGCAGCATGTGGTGTAAATGTCTGTAATGGTGGGAAGAGAGACCCCGATGATCTTCTCAGCTGACCTCACTATCCACTGCAGGGTCTTGCGATCCGAGATGGTGCAATTTCCGAACCAGGCAGTGATGCAGCTGCTCAGGATGCTCTCAGTACAACCTCTGTAGAATGTGGTGAGGATGGGGGGTGGGAGATGGACTTTTCTCAGCCTTTGCAGAAAGTAGAGACGCTGCTGGGCTTTCTTTGCCATGGATCTGGTGTTGAGGGACCAGGTGAGATTCTCTGCCAGGTGAACACCAAGAAATTTGGTGTTCTTAACGATCTCTACGGAGGAGTCGTCGATGTTCAGCGGAGAGTGGTCGCTCCGTGTCCTCCTGAAGTCAACAACCATCTCTTTTGTTTTGTTCACATTCAGATACAGGTTGTTGGCTCTGCACCAGTCCGTTAGCCGCTGCACCTCCTCTCTGTATGTTGACTTGTTGTTCTTGCTGATGAGACCCACCACGGTCGTGTCATCGGCGAACTTGATGATGTGGTTCGAGCTGTGTGTTGCAGCACAGTCATGGGTCAGCAGAGAAAACAGCAGTGGACTGAGCACACAGCCCTGGGGGGCCCCCGTGCTCAGTGTGATGGTGTTGGAGATGCAGGAACGCAAAGAAGATAGTCCATTATCTGCACCAGTTGTCTGCACTGGGTTTATTAATTTACAGTCAATCAAAAGAACTTAGCAGCGGTGAATTCTCTCATCAATAACTATCAGGAGCTATTACATATTTTTATATTACTATAGTGGTCTAATTTGTTTTATATTTAATTTAAATGCATAATTTGTTATTCAGTTAAATGGCAGTTTATCTTTGTTATGCCTTCTAACTATTTCCATAAAACTTCAGGTAAACCAGACAGCCGCTTAAATGGGCCAAAATATATTGGTCCCGATGTGTCCCAATTAACCAGAATCCAGTGTATGTAAGTCTCCTGGGAGGTACAATATAATGCAAATAAAATTCTGCATTGATCATTATTATTGAAAGTGAGGCATATAAAACAAGTTCTAACAAACAATTTAATAATAATACCAGAGTTACATTTTGATATATTTAACTGGTAGACTCCTGTTCACATATAAAGGGCCAAACACTGCTGGCAACACTGAAGGAAAGGATGACTTAATTTTGAAAGCAGTGCTGAAACTAAGACGGTTAACTTTCAACATAACATCTATATAACCTCCGTCTGCCCTATTTGCATGTCTGACCAGTTTGTAGAACTAATTTACCATCTGTGAGTTCCTCTGTTGACCATTCGGCCTTTTGACATTGCAGTTAAAGAGATATGTTACATTATATTTCTTTCCCTAAAATGGAAGTGTGATCTAAATAACACCTTAACATATTATAATCTACAAAAGATCATCCCCACTTCTCTCTCTGTAATAACCAGCATAGTGTGATAGATTGCCAGCAGAAATAACAACCATACAAGCCACTTACTGCATGTCAGAATCCACAGGAATAAAAACAGCAGCAGGAACAAAGGGAAAATAGCTAGATTTTCATCAGAATGAAAATCACCTAATAAACATCATGAAAAATATAACTAAAAACGTGTTGTGTGTGTGTGTGTGTGTGTGTGTGTGTCATTGGGATTCTGGATCAGTTCTGAGAAACTTTAGCTGATAATTCAAACTCACAGAAGCTTTACAAAATCTAGGTTGGGTAAATTAGATTGTCCAGAGTTCAAAATATCCAACCAGAAGAGGGTGAAATCAGATGGCATTTTTGCATGATGTCAGTGAATTGTACAGTAAAATTTAGAAGTTTAATTTAGAAAAATTAGAAGTTTGGAAACAGATATAAGCTGCTCACCATCAGTATCCTCCTCCATATCAATAAACAATTATAATCACATGGACCTGGCCTGTTCCCATCTCTTTCCCTCGTCTTTATTTTTAACCATCTTTAACGTTGACCCATGTGATTGACTCTGGAAGTTTCACAGCCTCACAAATTACATGGAACATAAAATGGTAGAGCACAGGAACAAGACCTTTAGCCTGCAATATTGCAGCAAACTAATTAAATTAATCAAGTGCTCAACTCAGCTAATCCCTTCTGCCTACATCATGTCAATATCCTTCCATTTCCAACACATCCATGTGCTGATCTAAGAGACTATTGGATGCCTCCACCACCACTCCTGGTGGAAAATTCTAGGCAATCGCCACTCTCTGTTACCCCTTCTCACCTTAAACACATGCCCTGTCGTATCAGACATTTCAACCCTAAGAAAAAGATACCAGCTGATTTCCCATCAGTCTCTACTGTTCCTTAGAAAACAGCCCAAGTTTGTCAATCTGGTATAATGAAGTAGTATCCTGGTAAACCTCTTCTGCACCCTCTCCAAAGCTCCAACATCATTCCTGTCATGTGGTAACCAGAGTTGAATTCAATACTCCAGATCTGGCCCAGCTAGTGTAAAAAGCTGCAACATAGCTTCCCAACTGTTCATCTAATTTCCTTGAATGATGAAGGCAAGTATACTATATGCCTTCATTACTGTCCTATCAATCCAAATAGCCATTTTGAGAGACTATGGACTTGGTCTTCAAGATCCCTTTGTACATCAGCACTGTTATGGGCCGCTTTACACTTTATTCCTAAAGTGCAACATTTCATATTTGTCCGGGTTAAATTCCATTTGCCAGTTCCCTGCCCACATTGTAATTGATCTCTATTCTCTTATATCCTTTGGCAGTCTGCTGTGCTCTTCTTAACACCACCAATCTGAAAACTTACTAACCCACTCATCGATGTTTTCATCCAGGTCACTTACATAAGTATATACAGCAGAGGTCCCAATACGAACCCCTGTACAACACCACTAATCACAGGCCTCCAGCCAGATTAAGTCCATTGACTACTATCTATATATCTTCCAAGGCAGGCCAGTTCTAATTCAGCATGGATTCCATGCATTTTAATCTTCTAGATGAGCCTCCCACAAGGATGCTTGTTAAACAGTTTACTAAATTCCTTGTAGACAACATCCACAGCTCTACATTATTCATTCAATTAATGAAATTATTGTGCAACAAAATTCATTTTGCACTGTGATCCCAAGTTGTTGAAATAATAGTTCCATTACTAGCTCTGATACAACTTCTGTTATGATCATACACATTACCTTGAAAAAGAAAACACGGCATTTGTTCTTTATTAATTATTTCTTCTTTAAGAGACCTTGGATGGGTACATGGTTAGGAAAGATTTGGGGGGCATGGGACTAGCTTAGATGGGAATCTTGGTCAGCCTGGAGAACTTGGGCCAAAATGCCTGCTTCCATACTGTATAAATCAATGACTTATCTTCTGAGGAGCTGGTTTGAATAACTGTCCTTTAAGCTGAACACCTACAGCCGATTATCACTGGATTTATCTCTCAACAGAAGAGTTGTATGCATTAACAAATTGTACTCTGACTCCAAAATTCAACTCCATTCACTCCAATTTCAAAGGCAAAATATCAAGTGCTATTGCAGCTCAGTGGTGTGTGTCACCCCACGGGCAAGGAGGTAGAGTATAACCTGTTGATACATTTAACCATCCAATGAGGGATAACTTCCTGACAATTGTGTGTTGTTAATCTATTGCACAGCACAGTAGAGCGCTTCAGTCCATCTGTGAGTATCAGTCTACAGACTAGGGCTGACCTTTCTGTATCACATTCTATTACTACAACCCTGTTATCTTACTCTTCTCCTTTCACTTCATGCTGATGCTTGTCTCCACTCTAACAGACACTGTGATCTATCCAAAGCTCCTCTTTCAGCACAATTCAGCATGCTTTTCCGCTTCATAATTCATATTTGCCAAGCTTTTATTCTTTTCTTCATCTCTCACTTCACAGTAATATCTCCTTTACTCGACCAACACATATAAAAGTTGCTGGTGAACGCAGCAGGCCAGGCAGCATCTATAGGAAGAGGTACAGTTGACGTTTCGGGCCAAGACCCTTCGTCAGGACTTTGTGTTTGCGTCCTTTACTCGACCCCCTGTTTCCTCCCAACATTCCCCCCCCCCACTTCCAAGTTCATGCAGGAATTTTGCATTTACTGCTCCTTTATGAAAAGCAATCATCATACTTTTTCGCAATGATATTTCTAATCCCTCTCCTCTCTCACAACTTGATAGCAATGGTTTCTGTTCCCTCTATTAAGTCCTCTTCCCTCCCTCTACCAGGGAACAGAAGGAAAAGGCCAATTACTCACAAGGTTGTTCTGCCACTCAGTAAGATCATGGTTGCTCCAAACCTGGCCTAAACACCACTTTCACACATTTTTTATTTCACCTTTCTCAGATATCATGAACCCCTTCAACTTCTATGCTAGAGAATTGTAGAGGCAGAGTTCCTGAAAGCAGTGAAGGCAGAAACAAACAGACCTTTAACTTATGACCCCCTTGCAGTTAAAGGTCTATCAGTCGCTGCCTTCAATGACTCTGGGGTAGAAACTGAAGAGGTTCATGAACGTCTGAGAAAATAAACTCCTCTTCATTTCCATCTATCTAAACCTGTCAACACCCTTAATATGAAGTTATGCCTCCTATTTTCGATGCCCCTTGTGGGGGAAATATCCTCATAGCATCTAACCTACCAGTCTCCCTCAAAATCCTGCATATTCTATAAAAACATCTCTGATTCTTCTAAACTCCAGAGATAATGTTTCAGCCCATTGTAACTATCTTCAAACTTTATTCATGTAATCCAGGAATCAATTTAATGAACCTTACATGTCCTGTCTCCTATACAAACATATGCTTATTTAAATATAGAGAACAAAAATATACACAATTCTCCACAGGCAATCTTATGAGCACTTTGTAAATTTGGATGAAAACTTCCTTACTTTTGTATTCCATGGTCTTGCAATAAAGATGCATATCCCAATAGCCTTCTTACAGAACAGAAGGTCCCTTCGTCCAAGACATCTTAAATAATTATAAATACCCAAGGCCCTGCATCATTTCCTGCTAACTCACTTGCTAATCCAAAAATGATCCATTTATCCAAACACTCTAATTTCATTTAGCCACCATGCCGATATATTACCCACAACTCTGTGGGCTCTTACCTTCCTCACCTGGAAGGACTGTTTGGGGCCTTAAATGGTGAAGAGGAAGAAGGTGAATGGACAGGGAATCTTCCACTTGCAGGGATAACCATTTTAATTCCAATCCCCATTCCTATTCCATGGTCCATGGGTTCATGGCCTCCTCTACTGCCACGATGAGGTCACACTCAGGTGAGAAGAGCAACACTCATATTCTGTCTTGGGTAGCCTCTACCTGACGACATGAATGTTGATTTCTCTCATTTCCAGTAATTTCCCCACACCTCCTTCCCCACGCTCTCTTTTTCAATTCCCTATTCTGGATTCCCTTTACAGCTTCTCTTCTCCTTGCCTGCTTATTACCTCCTTCTAGTGCCTCTACTCCTTACCTTTCTCCCACAGTCCACCCTCCCTTCTTATCATATTCCTTCTTCTTCATTCCTTTACCTTTTCCACTTACATGAGGTTGCCTTGGCAGTCAAAGTGAAGGATAATCCAAAGAGCTTTTACAGGTACATTAAGAGCAAAAGGATTGTAAGGGATAAAATTGGTCCTCTTGAAGATCAGAGTGGTCGGCTATGTGCGGAACCAAAGGAAATGGGGGAGATCTTAAGTAGGTTTTTTGCGTCTGTATTTACTGAGGAAACTGGCATGAAGTCTATGGAATTAAGGGAAACAAGTAGTGAGATCATGGAAACTGTACAGATTGAAAAGGAGGAGGTCCTTGCTGTCTTGAGGAAAATTAAAGTGGATAAACCCCCGGGACCTGACAGGGTGTTCCCTCGGACCTTGAAGGAAACTAGTGTTGAAATTGCAGGGGCCCTGGCAGAAATATTTAAAATGTCGCTGTCTACAGGTGAGGTGCCAGAGGATTGGATAGTGGCTCATGTTGTTCCGTTGTTTAAAAAAGGATCGAAAAGTAATTCGGGAAATTATAGGCCGGTAAGTTTAACGTCGGTAGTAGGTACGTTATTGGAGGGAGTACTAACAGACAGAATCTACTAGCATTTGGATAGACAGGGACTTATTAGGGAGAGTCAACGTGGCTTTGTGCGTGGTAGGTCATGGTTGACCAATCTATTGGAGTTTTTTGAGGAGGTTACCAGGAAAGTGGATGAAGGGAAGGCAGTGGACATTGTCTACATGGACTTCAGTAAGGCCTTTGACAAGGTCCCGCATGGGAGGTTAGTTAGGAAAATTCAGTCGCTAGGTATACATGGAGAGGTGGTAAATTGGATAAGACATTGGCTCAGTGGAAGAAGCCAAAGAGTGGTAGTAGAGAATTGCTTCTCCGAGTGGAGGCCTGTGACTAGTGGGGTGCCACAGGGATCAGTGCTGGGTCCATTGTTATTTGTCATCTATATCAATGATCTGGATGATAATGTGGTAAATTGGATCAGCAAATTTGCTGATGATACAAAGATTGGAGGTGTAGTAGACAGTGAGGAAGGTTTTCAGAGCCTGCAGAGGGACTTGGACCAGCTGGAAAAATGGGCTGGAAAATGGCAGATGGAGTTTAATACAGACAAGTGTGAGGTATTGCATGTTGGAAGGACAAACCGAGGTAGAACATACAGGGCTAATGGTAAGGCACTGAGGAGTGCAGTGGAACAGAGGGATCTGGGAATACAGATACAAAATTCCCTAAAAGTGGCGTCACAGGTAGGTAGGGTCGTAAAGAGAGCTTTTGGTACACTGGCCTTTATTAATCAAAGTATTGATTATAAGAGCTAGAATGTTATGATGAGGTTGTATAAGGCATTGGTGAGGCCGAATCTGGAGTATTGTGTTCAGTTTTGGTCACCAAATTACAGAAAGGATATAAATAAGGTTGAAAGAGTGCAGAGAAGGTTTACAAGGATGTTGCCAGGACTTGACAAACTCAGTTACAGAGAAAGGTTGAATAGGTTAGAACTTTATTCCCTGGAGCGTAGAAGAATGAGGGGAGATTTGATAGAGGTATATAAAATTATGATGGGTATAGATAGAGTGAATGCAAGCAGGCTTTTTCCACTGAGGCAAGGGGAGAAAGAAACCAGAGGACATGGGTTAAGGGTGAGGGGGGGGGAAGTTTAAAGGGAACATTAGTGGGGGCTTCTTCACACAGAGAGTGGTGGGAGTATGGAATGAGCTGCCAGACGAGGTGGTAAATGCTGGTTCTTTTTTAACATTTAAGAATAAATTGGACAGATACATGGATGGGAGGTGTATGGAGGGATATGGTCCGTGTGCAGGTCAGTGGGACTAGGCAGAAAATGGTTTGGCACAGCCAAGAAAGGCCAAAAGGCCTGTTTCTGTGCTGTAGTTTCTATGGTTTAGTTTCTATGGTTTACCACCTCCCACCTTCTCACTTCATTCCCCCTCCCCACCCACCTACCTTTCCCTTTACCTGGCTGCACCCATCACCTTCTGGCTTGTATTCCTTCCCCTCCCCCACTCTCTTATTCTGGTTTCTTCCCCCTTCTTCTCCAGTCCTGATGAATGGTCTCAGCCCAAAAAAATTTACTCTTTATTCTTTTCCATGGATGCTGACTGACCTGCAGAGGTCCTACAGAATTTTACGTATGTTATTCTGGACTTTTACGTATGTTATTCTGGACTTCAAGCATCTGCAGAATCTCTTGCATTTATGATTTTGCTTCATAATTTTCAAAAGACCCTTTCACTGCTTCCTTATTAAAGGATTCCAAAAGTTCCCAATATAATGTCTTCGGCCAATTGACCTATGATTTCCTGTTTCCTGTTTTCCTCATTTCTTGAATAGTGCTATTACATTTATAATTTTCTGATCTCCAAAATAAAGAGCAGGTTAATGCTAACACATCCACCATTTCTCTGGCAATTTCTTTAAGATTTTAAGGTGTAGCATTTCTGAAATCTCCTGAATCAAATTTGGAATGTTTGAAGCGTAGAATAAAAGATCAGAAAAGTTCTGGTGTTGCTGCACAGGACATTAGCTAAGCCACAGCTTGAGTACTGCATACAGTTCTGGTAATCACATTACAAGGAAGATGTGATTGTACTGGAGAGGAATATTAGAGCTATGAGGTGCTTTGGATAGACCAAGGTTGTTTGCTTTGTAACAGAGGATACTGCAGGCAGACTTAAAATTATGATTGCTCTGCATAGAGTAAATGGAAAGGAGCTATTTCCCTTGGCAGAGGGTCAAAAGCCAAATTGAAAGTTATTGGGAGGAACATTGGAAAGAAGATGAGGAGAAACAATTCCTATCAGATAGTGGTTAGGATTTGGAGCTCAGACCTGATAGGAAAATAGGGGTAAGAATAATAGCAAGAAGGGCCACCGACTAAGAGCCGGGAGACAGGATTAGATTAGTGGCCCTGTTTCAACCAGCACAAAAAAGATGGTCTGAATGGCCTTCTTCATTGTAGTAGATTTTCTCTGATTTCTGTGATGTTGTTGTGGGTTGGAAGTCTCATGTCTTTTTTTGTGATGCCACCAATTTTCTTCTCTCCCAAAGTACCTACAGTCCAAAAAGAGAGCAGCACTGAGCAATGGAGTTTACTTTCTCCAGAACGATAATATATAGAAAGTGCCCGATGAACGAGTCCCGTTCTCTTCAACTGGAACTCCATTACTGACTGTAGGGAAATGTTAAAAGGCATTATGTTGGCCTTTGAACTGCCATTGCTTACCCTGCATGAAGTTAGAGTCCTGTTGAGAAGGTACAAGGAGTCATTTGTTTCCATGGCACCAAAAATAAGAATGTCATTGTTACGTGGCTTGACATTAGCGATGTTTCCTACGAGCCTATGAATATACAGACCCGTTCTTCAGTATGTCAGCACTAAAGCCAAACTTTCAGGTTTTGATTTTGCTTTTGTATTTTAATATGTTTAAGGAATTTGTGTAAAGATTTAGCATATGGAGCATTCTCTCAGTCAGTTCAAGATCCCAATTCAAAGCAATAACAAGTGACCTTTGAAAGTTACTGCATGTTATCCAACTATAATTTGAATTTCAGTGTGTTGTTGAATTTCAGTATGTTGCATGCTGGGTGGAGAAAACAGATGTCACAGTGACTCTGTGGCAATGAATAGATTTCTGAGTACTGACACACCATTTCCAAGTCAAGCACAGCCAGATACATTTACTGTATTGTCAGCTGTGCTTCAGTATGGTAGCGCAGTCAATTATGAGGCAGAAGACTTGTGTTCAAGCCACATTCCGGAGACTTGAGCAAAAATCTGCACTGATTTTTCAATAGATTGCTGAAAGTGTGGCAATCTGCCTCCTCTGTCTGGCAGAACTGGTCCTCACACTCTATATTTTCTCCCAGTTTCTCCAAGCTCAAGGAGTAACCATATCCATCCACATGGGCTCCAGCTAACTCTGCCTTTATGTTGGCTATGTAAAATAGTCTATGTTCCAAGCATCCTTCATAATGCTCCCTAACTCTTTCTGCACTACACTGATTGCTGCATTGCTGCTACTTCATACACACATGCTGCATTCATCAATTTCATCAACCTTGCCTCCAACTTCCACCCTGCCCTTTAATTTATTTTATTTAGTGAGATACAACATGGATTAGGCCCTTCTGGCCCTTTGAGCCCCACCGCCCAGCAATCCCCTGGTTTAATTCTAGCCCAGTCCAGGTTGTTACAGATGGGAGTGGTAATAAAGACAAGCTCCCACTACCTATTAGACGTTCCCAAAGGCGTGTTCCTCAAGTAGCCTCTGACAACCAAGTCTAGCTCCTGGCCTTCGTGTGTGGCTTAGCTACTAAACCCAGTAGAACCATTTCTACTGACTGGAGAAGGGGCAAAGATGAGTTACTGGCCCCTTAAAACCAGTTCCTTTGACCAGATGGGGCTCATCAGCCATGGTTGGCAGCTCATCTAGGAGAAGAAAAACTCTGATCTCAAACCTCCACTGCCTTGTCGCTGTACCTACTCATGGGGGGTAAACCCCAAGGGAGAAATCAGGAGCCGGAGTCCATAAGGCAGTTCTACATCGAGTTCAATGGTGACTGGCAACTCCTGCAATGCTGATGGTACCAAACTGTATCGGTCTCTGCCATTCCTTTGGGTTCATCAGATGCATGGAGAGGGTGAGCTTTCTACATGGGCAACATCTTGATCTCTATATCGTGCTGCCCAGCCCTACATATATAGACAGTTGCAATATCCATGGTCAACTCCCACCCTGTCTCCTGTAAAACTGCGATTCCCTTTTCTCAGTTCCTTTGTCTCCCAGGAAGAGGCTTTCCTTTCCATAACATCACAGATGCCCTCCTTCTTCAAAGAACAGGGTTTCACTTCCTCCACCATTGATGCAGCCCTCACCTGCAATTCCTCAATTTCCTGGACATCTATGCCCACCCCATCTTCCTGCTGCCTTAACAGGCATAGAGCTCCTCCTGTTCTCACCTCCCACCTCATGTGCCACCACATCCAACATATCATTCTATATAACTTCCACCATCTTCAACGGGATTCTACCATTAATTACATCTTTACCTACCCCCACCCACTCTCCACTTTCCGCTGGGGTCACTTCTTCCATGATTCCCTTATCCATGCATCCCTCCCCACTAACCTCCCTCCTGGCACATATCCCTGAAAGCAACAGAAAAGCTACACCTGCCCATTCACCTCCTCCCTCACCACCATTCAGGGCTTCTAGGAGAGGCAACACTTCTTCAGCGAATCTTTTGGGGTGACCTAAGGTATCTGGTGCTCCTGATGCGGCCTCCTTTACAATGTTGAGGGCAAAAGTAAATTGAGAGTGCACTTTGTCAAGTACCTCCACTCCATCAACCAAAAGTGGAATTTCCCAGTGGTCAGTCACTCTAATGCCTATGTACATTCCCTTTCCAACATGTTAGTCCAAGGCCTCTTTTTTGCCATGATGAGGCCACTCTCAGGGCAAAGAAACATTTAGATAGCCCCTATCCTGATGGCATGAACATTGATTTCTCCTTCTGGTAATTTTTTTCTTCTTCTTCTATTCCCCACTCTAACCTCTTCTCACCTGCCTAGCACTTCCTTCTAAGTTCCCTCCTCTTCCCTTTCTCCTATCGTGTCCCTCTTTCTTCCCTTTCTCCTATGATCTACTCCCTTCTTCTATCAGATTCTATCCTCTCCAGCCCTTTTCCTTTCCCATCCTCTTGGCATCACTTATTAGATTAGATTAGATTCAACTTTATTATTATTGTGCCCAGTACAGATACAAAGCCAATGAAATGCAGTTAGCACCTAACCAGAAATGCAAAGAATAGTGTTATTTACAAAATAACTGCGAATAAAAAGTAAGTGCTACAGCACACAAATATAAAAGTACTGAGACAGTACAATATGGGTACAATACTGCTTAGCACTGTGATGTGAGGTTCAGCAGGGTCACAGCCTCAGGGAAGAAGCTCTTCCTGTGCCTGCTGGTGCAGGAGTGGAGGCTCCTGTAGCACCTATCAAATGGGAGGAGAGTAAAAACTCCATGGTCAGGGTGAGCTGCATCCTTGATAATGCTTTTCACCCTGCCCAGGCAGTGTTTATGGTAGATGTCTCAATGGTGGGTAATTGGGTGCCAATAATCTGCTGGACAGTTTTCACCACACGCTGGAGCGCTTTGCGGTCTGATGCGGGACAATTGCCAAACCACACTGAGATGCAGTTGGTGAGTATGCTCTCAATGGTACAGCGGTAATAGTCCATCAGTATCCTGGGACAGAGGTGAGCTTTCTTGACGCTCCACAGGAAATAAAGGTGCTGTTGCGCCTTTTTGATCAGGGTGGAGGAGTTCAGGGACTAGGTGAGATCCTTGGAAATGTGGACACCAAGGAATTTGAAGCTTATTTCACGCTCCACTACAGCTCCGTTGATGTAGATGGGGACGTGAGTGTGGCTCCTAGCATGTCTGAAATCCACAATGATCTCCTTGGTCTTCTGGGTGTTAAGGGCCAGGTTGTTGTCGGCACACTACGCGGCCAGGTGCTGGATCTCATCCCTTGTAGGCCGTCTCGTTATTCCTTCTGCAAACTTGATTATAGAGTTAGAACCACATACAGGGACGCAGTTTTATCACCTTCCAGCTATCTTCCTTTCCCTCCCCCCATCTTTTTATTCCGGTGTCTCCCCCCTTTCTTTCCATTCTTGAAGAAGGGTCTCAGCTCCAAAATGCCAATTGTTTATTCATTTCCATAGATACTGCCTGACCTGCTGAGTTCCTCCTGCATTTTTTGTATGGGTCTCTGGATGTCCAGCATCTGCAGAATCTCTTGTGTTCTTCACTGTTGATACTGCCGGCATTTGGTTGAAGTGAAGCTGCCTTTGCTCTTTCAAAGAGATGTAAAAGACCCCATGCCCAATTCTGAAGGACAAATACACATGTCCTAGTCAACATGCATACCTAAATTAACACTCATAATAAAATAAAGTTAATGAGTTATTTTCAAAGTGCTACTTATGAAAATTGGTATTTACTTTGCTACATTACTATAATGACTATAGAAATGCTTTAATAGTTGTAAAATGGAAGGGTTATGCAAGGCTTTATTAAACACAATCAAGTTTCCTCAGTTTTGCTGATAAACTAGTGGAGATAGCATGATTGGCAGCTCTCAATAGTTTATCTGAAGGGGAGGGAACGTCGACTCAGACCATGAGAGGCCTGCGTCGGGCATTTTCATGCCTTACAAGACGCAGATTGGAAGTCTATGTGGGGCGCCACTCTTTGCACAGACTAGAGCAATGTGTGATTAAGTGCCTTGCTCAAGGACACAAACACGTTGCCACAGCTGAGGCTCGAACTAGCGACCTTGAGCTAACTAGATGAAAGCCTTAACCACTTGGCCACGTGCCCAACACATATCATTATCTGTAATGGCAAATCAATAAAGATTGATTTGTTTGCAAATAGTTGCCTTTGCAATGATCTATCAATTTAACAACAGGGAATTAAATGTAGGACTGCCTTGTTATTTACTCACTTAATTGATTTAGTAATTGTTTTTACCATAGTTAGAACGTAAAAAGAGCAAGAATAGTATAAATTCAGCCACGCACTTCTGTGCTGTTATTCAATAAAATCATGGATACTTTTGCTCCTTGGCAGCACTTGCTGTATGAAGCATACATCCTTTAACTTCTTTTAGCATCTATCAAAAAATGTATCAATTGCTAATTTAAGTACATTCAATATCTGAGCCTCTATGGCCCACTTAAGTGGAGCATTCCAAAGATTTTCATTTCCTGAGTGGCCTGGAGAACTTAACTCCACATCCATAGCAAACACTTCTGAGTCTACCCTTTCAAACTCAATTTTTTTTGTCCATTTCAATATGATCACTTCTTATTCTTCTAAATGCCGAAGAGTATAGGCATAATCTACATAACCTCTCCTGATATGACAAATAAACTGTCCCAGAATTCAGTGTGACAAAGCTTCACTGCAGACTGTCAATCACAAGTACTGTATAACCTTTCTTTGGTCGAGAAGCAAGATCCATACACAATACTGCAGGTGCAATCTCATCAAAGCCTTTCGTGTTTCGTGTAAAAGTTTTTCCGTTCTTGTCCACAGATCATCTTGCAGTGAAGGTCAAAGCACTGCCTGCCCTCTCAATTCCTAGGTATACCTGTGAATTAGCTTTGACTGATTTGAATGCAGAGACACGAGGTCACCCTGCAATCCTTCCACTCTCTCAAATTAGAAGCTGCTGCACAGTTTTATTCTTTTTTCGGTAATTCGGCCTACTGTTTCAGAATATGTTGTCGTTCACTTAGAAGGGAAGCTACTTCACAGCATTGCCACCCATTGATAAACCGCACAGATGTCTAATCTGCCTTATAGGGCAATTTAAAGACCTCTTACAGAAAATGTTTGGAAGATTCAATTAATCATTATTTATAGATGCCAAAAATGATAATGACTCCTGACAATTTCCCATCTGCTTGAATTGGGATCACATTGATTTTATCTTCCTGCATGCAAAACAGATGATAATAAAACTTTCACATTCAGTGGCTCTCATGAAGTAAGATGTTCCTGTGTTTTTATTTTATAATCTTTCTGGTATATTTTCAGTTTGTTAATTCTTTTTTTTTGCTTTTTCTTAATCAGTATTTTTCTTGAACATAGCTGTCTAAGCAGTGCAATGCAGAGCAGATATGCAAATTTTTTTGTATATTTCTTTCAATTCATCATCACTGTATAGCTCCATAGCTAGGCCATGTGTCAGTACAGAGCAGTGTGTGCCTTGACCTGGTAAATGTATCTGCGTACTTTTTATGAGACCCAGCGATGGCATAGAATATGTTTGCTACAGCATTGCTGCTGACTGAAATATTTTGCATTACAGGATGAACTCTTCAACCTTGAAAGTCAAAGAAATATAAACACTTTTCACACCCTCAGTTCATTTTAAAGTGCCTTTATAAGCTACGAGGTGCTGCTCAAATATAGCTACTATTGTAACGTAGGGGTTAAAAACTTGCCCTCTTAGAGGGTTAAAAAAATGTTTCAAATACTTAATTGTCAGAAGCAGAATTCAAGGTCTGCACATTCACACATGTACCAGAGCACATTTCAACTGCAACGCTTCACATTTGTAGTGTTTAAATTTCATAAATGATTGGGCTGAGGTGTGTAGCAGAATTTTAATGGGTTTTGTGAGATATCTGGATATTTGCCCAAACTTGATGAAACTATTTTGTCCATCTGGCCGCACATTTATCTGATTCATATCTGGACAGCTGAATTTGCTGGGAAACATCATCCAGCCAAGATTACGGATCATTACATGTCCAGCACACTGTTTATTGCTTTTTTTTTCTTTTCTATTTGCACAGTTTGTTCTCTTTTGCACATTGTCTATCCTGTTGGGTACAGGCTTTCATTGATTCTATTGTGTTTCTTGGATTTACTGTGTATGCCCATAAGAAAATGAATCTCAGGGTTCTATATGGTGGCGTATATGCATTTTATAATAAATTTAATTATAAATATACCAGCTCTCTTTGACATTTATGAGTGATAGATGTTATTGACTTGAGAGGTACTAGTAAAATAATGTAGATAAGCATTTTTCAGCTGGCATACACTGAACCATGGAGCTGCAGTGGTGGAGGATTGTATGTCTAGGGTAGTGGGTGGAATGCTAATCAAGTCTGTGTCTGTCCCAAGTTGTGTCAAACTTCATGTATGTTGGAACTGTTCCTGCACAGACAACTGTATTACATCACGTTCCTGATCTGTACTGCGTAGATGGTGGAACCTTTGAGTGTGTGCCCTTGAGCCTCGGGTCAATTGTATTCCCAAGTTGTTGGTTGTGGAGAAATATAATATTGAATGTCAGGAGTAGCTGATTAAACACCAGTTTGTTTGAAATGGATATTGCTAAGCACTTGGCTGGTGCAAATGTTACATTGCCACATTATTATGGCAATATCAGGGTTTGTGATGGAGAGTGGGTAGTACAATGATTTTACAGTGCCAGATGTAAACTCCGGGTTCGATTCCCTCAGCTGTCTATAAGGAGTTTGCATGTTCTTCCCGTGACCAAGTGGGTTTCCTCTGGATGTTCCAGTTTCCTCCCATGTTCCAAAGGCATACAGATTAGGGTTAATAAATTGTGGGCGTTCTATGTTACTGCCTGCTGTGTGGTGACCCTGCTGTTCAGCACAATCCTTGCTAATCTGATTTGATGCAAATGATGCATTTCACAGTATGTTTCAATGTACAGGTGACAAATAAAGCTAATCTTGTTTTGTCGTATCATAATGAAACAATTGAAGATAGTCTGATGCCAAAGCCCAGAGGAACTCCTGCAAGAATATCTTGGGGCTCAGATTATTGGCCCCCAACAAACACAAACCTTTTCTTTGGCATTGGATTCCTATTGGCCTGCACAAATATGATGTGCTTGTCTCCGTGGTGTATGATTCAATTATTCTAACACCCCTACAGATCAAATGAGAGTGTCTGCACATAAATTATTAACGATATGTTTGTTTCATAGCAAGAAAATGGTGACAAAGTATTGAATTTAATCACATTGCTGACTATGAGGGAAAAAAACTTTCAGACTGGTTAGGGAAAGGCAAATAAATGGAGATATTGGAAATA
Organism: Mobula hypostoma; assembly: GCF_963921235.1. Lineage (NCBI taxonomy): Eukaryota > Metazoa > Chordata > Chondrichthyes > Myliobatiformes > Myliobatidae > Mobula > Mobula hypostoma. Next base: position 182,922,202 of record NC_086099.1, read on the forward strand.
TGAAATAAAAGCAGAAAATATTGGAACTACTCAAGCGATCAGGAAGCAACTATAGAGTGAGAAACAGAGTTAAAGTTTTAGACTGATGCTGCCTAGCCAGGTGAGTATATCCAGCATCTTCTGTTCTTATTCCACATTTATTGAATCAGGCAGTACTGACGGACACCTCTCTGATGGACAATTCTCTGCCTTCAGTTTCAACCCAATGTTTATCAAGATTGTTATAGACTCATTAATCCAAATTAGACTAACTAGCCAACCATCCTACTGGTAACACTAGTCAGTTAAACAAATGTTTTCTTCGTAACATTTTTGAAAGAAGTTGCTATTTCCGCGTCTGAATGTAAAAAATATCCAATGAAGTGAAAGCCAGTAGCGTGAATGGCAGCGATGCTTCACTACCAGATGAACTCAATGCCTTCTATACCCACTTTGAAAGGGAGGATATATCTACAGCTGTGAAGATCCCTGCTGCACCCAGTGACCCTGTAAGCTCTGTCTCAAAGGCCGATGTTAGGCTGTCTTTCAAGAGAGTGAACCCTCGCAAGGCGGAAGGCCCCAATGGAGTACCTGGCAAGACCCTGAAAACTTGTGCCAACCAACTGGCAGGAGTATTCAAGGACATTTTCAACCTCTCACTGTTACGGGCAGAAGTTCCACTTGCATCAGAAAGGCAACAATTATACCAGTGCCTAAAAAGAATAAGGTGGGCTGCCTTAATGACTATCACCCAGTAGCACTCACATCTACAATGATGAAGTGCTTTGAGAGGTTGGTCATGACTAGACTGAACTCCAGCATCAGCAAAGACCTGGACCCACTGCAATTTGCCTATTGCCATAATAGATCAATAGCAGATGCAATCTCAACGGCTCGTCACACGGCCTTAGGCCACCTGGACAATACAAATACCTATGTCAGGATGCTGCTCATTGACTATAGCTCAGCATTTAACACCATCATACCCACAATCCTGATTGAGAAGTTACAGAACCTGAACCTCTGTACCTTTCTCTGGAATTAGATCCTCGACTTCCTAACTGGAAGACCACAATCTGTGCGGATTGGTGATAACATGTCCTCCTCGCTGATGGTCAGGGATGTGTGCTTAGCCCACTGCTCTACTCTCTCTATCCCCATAACTGTGTGGCTATGCATAGCTCAAGTACCATCTATAAATTTACTGATAATACAACCATCATTGATAGAAACTCAGGTGGTGATGAGAGGGCTTACAGGAGCAAGATATGCCAACTAGTGGAATGGTATCACAGCAACAACCTGGCACACAACGTCGGTAAGACAAAAGAGCTGACTATGGACTTCAGGAAGGGAAAGACGAAGGAACACATACCAATCCTCATAGACGGATCAGAAGCAGAGAGAGTAAGCAGCTTCAAGTTCCTGGGTGTCAAGATCTCTGAGGATCTAACCTGGTCCCAACATATTGATGCAGCTATAAAGAAGGAAAGACTGTAACTATATTTCATTAGGAGTTTGAAGGGATTTGGTATGTCAACAAAAACTTCTATAGATGTACTGTGAAAAGCATTCTGACAGGCTGCATCACTGTGTCGTATGGGGGGTGGCTACTGCACAGGACCGAAAGAAGCTGCAGAGGGTCATAAAACTAGTCAGCTCCATCTTGAGCACTAGCCTACAAAGTCCCCAGGACATCTTCAAGGAGAGGTGTCTGAGAAACGCAGCAGCCATTATTAAGGACCTCCAGCACCCAGGGTGTGCCCTTTTTTCACTGTTACCATCAGATGGGAGATACAGAAGCCTGAAGCCACATACTCAGCAATTCAGGAACAGCTTCTTCCTCTCCGCCATCTGATTCCTAAATGGACATTGAACCCGTGAACACTAGCTCCTTTTTAAATATATATTATTTCTGTTTTTGCAGGTTTTTTAATCTATTGAATGTACACATACCGTAATCACTTTATTTATTTATTTATCTTCTTCTTCTTCTATATCATGTATTGCATCGAACTGCTGCTGCTAAGTTAACAAATTTCACGAATCATGCTGGTGTTAGTAAACCCGATTCTGATTCTGATTCTGATTAAATCCCAGTAAATGGATATTAAGGACCAATATAACCCACAGTTTACCTACTGTACTTCACTTTCAACAAGATAGTGGGTTTAACTTAATTATAAAGCATAAGATGGGAGGATGAAAGAAAGAGAAAGGTTTTGAGAAGGATCTACTGTATGCTGTAAACATACATCTTGGAACCATAACTGAATAAACATTACCTCACGGGTCTGGAGAACACATCATAATACACAAAGTGGATGATTCCTCTCCACACTACATGGTTCATTGTAAAAGAGGCACTAATTGCAGGGAACTGACAGCAGTGTAGCACAAAGAAAATCACTGACAGGAAGAAACTTGTGACATGATTTTTAGGTGAGAAGGCATTCAGAATAATAAGTACCTGAAGACCACAAGGGTGCAGTTGCTCAGGAAGGCAGTTCACCAACCACCTTCTCAATAACAATTAGAGATGAGTGTTACATTCGTGGCTGTGTCAGCAACTCCCACATCCCATGTATGAATTTAAATAAGACACTGAAAAATACTCAATGTGGTTAGATGAATTCCATTAATATTACTCAGTAAAAATAAATTGACTTCAGCTCATGTGATTTTTGTGCTGTGCACATATATTATCTTTTATTATTTGGCTAGACATATCAAACTTGCAGTATATTGATAAGGGGAGGGTAGAATATTACTAAGCTGTTCAAAGTATTAGCACTAGCATTGTACTGAATATTATTCAGTACATTTGCCAAAACATCATTATATAGAGTACCTCAGATAGCAGAGTGCTATATGTGCACGTATAAGGTTGTTTGATTTTGCCAAAATAGATTTTTTTTATTTTACAAAACTGCAGCTGCTGTTCATTTCACAAAGGATTATAGGAAATGACCGTAATATTCCTCCTGTCCAATGGCATCCTTACATTCCTTACAACAATTTGTTGCCATTATCACATGTTATGTAAAATGTAGAAATTCTTGGATATTTCACTCTGTAAAAAGATATTTCTTACCAGTAGCTTGATCAAAATGCTGAATATTGCAGCATTCAGATATCAGTAAAAATGCTGAACATTGCAGCATTCACATATCAATAAAAATGCTGAATATTGCAGGATTCACATATCAATAAAAATGCTGAGTATCACAGCATTCACATATCAACAAAAACAAGAACTGAAAGCAGGAGGGCCATTCAGCCCTACTGACCTCCTTCACAAATCAAGGTTGATCATTATCTACAATTTCACCTTGCTACTCTCTTCTCTGTGTTGATAAATTTCCTCAGTATCCAATAATCCACCAGCCTCTATCCTCGCTCTGTGTCCTGACGTAGAGAATTCCAAGAATTCACAACTCCCTAAGTGAAAATTTTCTCCTCATCTTGCACTGAAATGACTGACACATCATTCTTAAACTACCCCTCCCCACCTGTTTAGTTATTTTCTTCCCACACAGGAATGAAAATAACCCCTCAACATCAATACTATCAAGCCAGATAAAAATCGAGTGTTTCTATGAGATATTCTCTCATTTTCCTAAAGCCCAAGTAGTATTGGCCCAGTCTACTCAATTTTGCATCATTGGGACATCAACATCCGGGAATATCAGAGTTAATGATTTTTTTTATTATAGATGCTGGAAACTTGGAATAACAACAGAAAGTACAGGAAATACTAAGCAGGTTGAATAGCATCTATGGTAAGCTAAACACAGTTGATGTTTCAGGTCCAAGATTGTTCATTAGAATCAGAGGAGTGAAGCCTTGCCATAATCCTAAGGCAAGTTTATCCTTCCTTGGTTAATCATTCTGCTGATAGCTGGAGCAACATTTATAAATTGAACCTGAGGTACACAAGCTGCTGTACGACGCTGTGAAAGAATGGGACTCAATTCTATTGAAATTATATCAGAGGCAAAACATAGTCCATTGTTTGATCTAGTGCACTGGCTGGAAGTTAATGGTTTTCCTCTGATTCATCCTGTTAAGTGAGGTCCCACTTAATCCCACAACTAATATCATCATAATTTAGGTAATAGAGTAACTTGACTCGTTATTTCCTTTGGCAAGGAGATCAGCCATACATAATACTACTGGTGGGCTGCTGCCAGGACCCTCTGTAACTACAGTTAACCAATCTTTTTTTTTTATAAAAAAGGGATAGCATTCTATATAATAGAATAGGCAGCCGTTGAACCCCAGGGATGATGGGTTTGATCCTCTGGTGGACTGGGTCAGGCAGAGTCTGCTATGACTGGAGAATTCAATGCAGGAGTGACAGTCCTTGCCACACTTGTGTATAGTAGAACGCTGAGGCAGCTCTGAGTCTTGGGCACAGAGCTTTTGGCGGGCTCCCTTTTCCTCTGCTTGCTACATCAGAGTGGTCTTATACCTCAAGAGACCCCATTTCACCTCCTGCTTCCAGGCACACCTGTCTGAGGCGAGTGACTGCCATGTGTTGGTGCTAATACCAAGGGCCTTGAGGTCACGCTTGCAGGTGTCCTTGTAGCCCTGTTGGCCTCTTTCCAGATTCCAGCTCCCCAAAGAAAAGGTCCTTCAGTATGTGCCCATCTGCCATGCGCAAGACGTGGCCTAGCCAGCGCATACGTTGTTGCTCTTGTTTTGTGCGCAGGCTCCAAGTTTCGCTGGTGTAGAGCAAAGTGCTCAGCACACAAGCCGTGTACACCTGGACTTCGGTGTTCATAGTGAGACTGTTGTTGGCCCAGACTCTCTTAGTCAACCTTGAGAAGGTTGTGGCTGCTTTTCCGCTGTGCTTGTTGATCTCTCTTTCAAGTGACTGGTTATCCAAGATAGTGGAACGTCTTGCCCCATCACCTGTGTCTTTTTCAGGCTGATGGTCAGGCCGAACTCTCTGCGGGTTTCCGCAAAGCAGCTCATGAGATCTTGTAGCTCCTGCTGTGAGTGAGTTGTGACACTGGCAAACAGGAAGTCCCTGAGGAGCCTTATCTGCACGTTGGTCCTCGCTCTAAGTCCTGACAGTCTGAAGAGGTTTCCGTCTGATCTTGAACAGACACAAATGTCCTTGGTGGCCTTCCCCAAAGGCGGACTTGAGCAGGACTGCAAAGAAGATGCCCAAAGGTGTGGGAGTGCAGACACACCTCTGTTTTACCCCGCTGAGGATGTTAAAAGGACTCTGATGTGAAGCCATCAAACACTATGGTGCCCTTGATGTCGGCATAAAATGTCCTGATGATACTGAGTAGGACTGGGATCTCCAGGAGCCTCTCTGCTTACAAGGTCGAATGCCTTAGTAAGATCAACGAAGGCGATGTACAGTGGTTTCTGCTGTTCTCTGCACTTTTCTTGCAGTTGCCTGAGGGAGAAGATCATGTCGATGGTGGACCGCTCAGCTCTAAACTCACACTGAGACTCGGGTTAGACTCTTTCTGCAAGCAGCTCCTAAGTTTGTTATAGACGGGGTGGTAGTGGGGATAAGCTCCCACTACATATAAAGTGCTCCAAATGGCGTGCATCGCTGCTTTGGGCAGGTGGGATCCATCAGCCTTGGATGGCAGCCTGCCTAGGAGAAGGAAAACTCTGATTTTAAACCTCCGCTATATTGCGGCCATACCCACCCATGAGAAAAGCTTCGGGAGTAAACCCCGAGGAAGAAATCTGGAGCCGGGGTCCCTAAGGCAGTTTGATGTTGTTGACAACTTCGCTCTGGCAACCTCTGCAACAATACTGGTACCAAGCTGTATCGGTGATTGCCCTTTCCTTAGACTATATCAGTGATGTGGAGAGGGGAAACTCCCTGCATGGGCAACAGCCAGTTCTTCAAATCTTCCACCCAGGCTTGCGCCCTGGAGAGGACACTTCAGCCTCATAAATCAGCATTGACACAACATGGGAAGCAGCAGTTACCAGTGATAAGCCACTGCACTTGATTGGCATAGATTGAGGAGCTAGGGGCTGCTTCTAACAGTGGGAGAGGTCCTAGGACCTCACTGGGCAGCTACTACCCACCTCAAGCTGGGCAGTCCCCAGTCAAATAGATGTTGCCCTGCCACGGTCCACCTGCTCCACTGGGTATGAGGCTCAGGGAACACCCGACAGGTGGATCGATAGCCTTACCCCTGGATAACGCCCTTAGTTCTGATACTTTTGCATGGCAAATTTATTGATTTACATACAGTGGCATTAAGATTCCTCTGCATACTGGGGTATCGACTTGCATATTATTTTGTGTGTCACGGTGCCCCGTTTTGATCCACAGTAATTTCTAATTTGTTTCTTTATGACTGAGATCTCTTTGTTGCCATGCTGTAGGGTTCCAAAGAGCTCAATCACATATACTTGAACCCAGTAAAAGCTGTGTACAATAGGACTGTGGTGCAGTGGGTAGAACTGATGCTTCTGAATCCTCTGATCCAGGTTCAATCCTAAGCTCAGGAGCTATCTTTGTGGAGTTTGTACACACTCCAGCTGCGTCCCACATCCAAAAGGCTTGCAGGTTGGTCAATTAAATGGCCACTGTAAATGATCTCGTGTGTGTAGCTGAAACGTAAAATATGGAGATTTTGATGGGAGCGTGAGGACAATCAAATGGGATTGATGCAGGATGAGTGTACATGGATGCCGATGGTTATGAAGTCTATATGGACGACTGGGCTTGTTTCAATGCTAAGCAACTATGAATCAATTAGAGGAAATTAATTGATCGTACTCTGCAATTTTAATTCCTGCAAAAGCCAATTTTTATGTTCAGTAGTGTAAATGCCTAAAATAATAATTGTATAATGTTTTCATTTATTTTATTGAACCCATTTGTTATGACATACTGAAATCTTAGAATTAACCTTTCAAATATTCAGCACTCCTCGAAAAGGTTATGATTGAGAAGTTAAATTCTCCAAAATATTAGAATATCAAAATGGAAAAAACAAAAGAAACTGAAGTGTTGAAGTACAAAGCTATTACAAATCAGAACACCTAGGAGCATGACTCCCCAGCTTATTCCCAGAAATTAATCTCAATACCTCAGCACTCATGTAACTTCCAAATTCTTCATTTGTCCAAACTTGTTTTTAAGTACTTCAGGGAATTTCCCCTATAATAAACATGTAGCAACTGCACCTTATAACATCACACATCACCTCCACCCGACCTTGAGGACAAGCGTTATATGCAAATGCTGTAGCTCTTTATTTAGGGCTACTCTTGTAGTACCAGTATTTCTGAGCCATTGCAGTCTCCTTTTATATGGCTTATACACATAGTTACTTACATTTCATTTATTGATTTTATTACCCCTACTTGCCTTCTCTGCTAACAATTGTGACACGAATATTCAACTTTAAATAATTATTTTCATTGAAAAAATATGGCACCGAATTATTTCCCATTCAGATGTAAATAAATTTACCTGTTAGAACATGAGAGTTGTCGCACTACAAAACCAATGTTGGCAGAATGTCAATAGCATCCGGTGAATGAATATTGTCATACAGTGCCTATAAAAAGTATTCACCCCGCTCCCCCGCCCCGGAATTTTTGATGTTTTATTGTTTTACAACATTTAATCACAGTTGATTTAATTTGGCTTTTTTGACATTGATCAACAGAAAAAGACTTGTGTCAAAGTGAAAACAGGTCTCTACAAAGTGAACCAAATTAATTACAAATATAAAACACAAAATAATTGATTGCATAAGTATTTATTCCCCCCCCCCAATTTAATATGACACACCAAATTGTTACGGGTGCAGCCAAATGGTTTTAGAAGTCACATAATTATTTAAATGGAGATCTGTTTATGGAGACCTGTAGCAGTTGAGGTGTTTCAATTGTTTGTAGTAAAACCACACCGGTATCTAGAAGGTCCAACTGCTGGTAAGTCAGTATCCTGGCAAAAACTACACCATAAAGACAAAACAATACTCCAAGCAACTCCATGAAAAGGTTATTGAGAGGCGGAAGTTAGGAGATGGATAAAAGAAAATTTCCAAGTCACCGAATATCCCTTGGAGTACAGTTAAATCAATTATCAAGAAATGGAAAGAATATGGCACAGCTGTAAATCTGCCTAGAGCAGGTGGCCGTCCTCAAAACTGAGTGACCGTGCAAGAAGGGGACAAATGAGGGAGGCCACCAAGAGGTCTATGATGACCTTGGAGGAGTTACAAGCTTCAGTGGCTGAGATGGGAGCAACTTCGAGTTTAGCAGAAGGCATATAGGAGATTCTGAAGTCAGCTGGAAGAAGGTTTTATGGTTTGATGAAACCAAAATTGAGCTTTCTAGTCATAAGCCAAATACCGTACATCATGAAAAGCACACCATTCCTATTGTGAAACATGGTGGTGGCTGCATCATGCTGTGGGGGTGTTTCACTGCAGCAGACCCTGGAAGGCTTGTGAAGGTAGAGGGTAAAATGAATGCAGGGAAATCCTGGAGGAAAACCTGACGCAGTCTGCAAGACAACTGCAACTTGGGAGAAGATTTGTTTTCCAGCAAGAAAATGACCCCAACCATAAAGCCAAAGCTAGACAGGAGTGGCTTGAAAACAACAAACTTAATTTCCTGGACTGGTCAAGTCAGAGTCCAGACCTCAATTCAATTGAGAATTTGTGGCTAACTTGAAAAGGACTGTTCACTCATGATCCCCATGCAAACTAACAGAGCTTGGGCAGTTTTGTAAAGAAGAATGAGGAAGAATTGCAGTGTCCAGACGTGCAAAGCTGATAGAGACCTATCCACACAGACTCAAGGCTGTAATTGCTGCCAAAGGTGCATTTACTAAATACTGACTTGAGGAGGGTGAATTCCTATGCAGTCAATTATTTTGTGCTTTATATTTATAATTAATTTAGGTCACTTTGTAAAGATCTGTTTCACTTTGACATGAAAGAATATTTTTATGTTGAACAGTGTTAAAAAGGCCAAATTAAATCCACTGTGATTCATGTTGTAAAACAATAAAACATGAAAACTTCCAAGGGGGACGGGGTGAATACTTTTTATAGGCACTGTAATAACTATGTTCTTGGAAGTTTTTAGAAATTTTGTATGTATAATGAAGAATTTTTTATTCAAAGTATCACACACAAAGTGCTGAAGGAATTCAGCAGCCCAGGCAGCATCTACAAAAAAGAGTAAACAGTTGATGTTTTGGGCAGAGACCCTTCATCAGGACCTGTCTTGATGAAAAGTCTCAGCCCAAAATGGCAACTGTTCACTCTTTTCCATAGATGTTGCCTGGCCTACTGAGTTCTTCTAGCATTCTGCGTGTATTACGTTGATTTCCAGCATCTGCGGATTTTCTTTTGTTTGTGATTTTTCATTCAAACTTTGTTTAACCTATGGAAATTTAAAATATCTTCAGATGCTGGAAATCTGAAATGGAAATGTTGTATACCTTCTGCAAGTTAGGCAGCAGCTGAGGAAAGAGAAAGAAAGTTTATGATTCATTTAAACCTTCATCAGAACTGAGAAAGAGAAAAAAGTTGGCTCTAAGTGCCAACCAGTATAGTGGATGGGTGAATGGGGCAAAGGAAGTGTCTTTGATTGACTGAGGTCAAGGTTGTTGTTCAGATAAATTGAAGATAAGATCATCTTGTCAATAGATTAATAGGGCAGTGAGAGAGAGAAAACTTAGCAAAAGCAATGAAATAAAGGAAATAAGCAAGACAACATACACACGACGGAATGTAAAAATTAAGCAATGCAGATTTGTGGAAAATATTCAGTATTGTGCTTTATCATGAAGAAAGTGGATTTCAGAAATTATTGAACTCAAAATTGAGTCCACAGTACTGAAACATGCCCAGGTGAAAATCAAATACCACTCCTTAAGTTTGGGTTGTTTTTTATTATAACAGTGAAGGAGGCAGCAGATGGGTCAAAGTGAAAATATCTTCAGGTGATTGAAGTTTCATAAAGAATGCTGGAAACCTTCAGCAAGTTATGCAGAAGGAGAAACATAGTTCATGTTTCAGGTCCAAGGTCTTTCACCAGAACTGACTCATCAGAGTGGGAATGGATTGGAGAATTAAAGTAGTGCACAACTTTTGAGTCATTTCTGTGAACTGAACACAGGTGTTCAGCAAACCCACCATTCAATCTGCATTTTCTTTTTCCAACATGCAGGCGACTACATTGGGAAAACTGAATGTGATAAATTAAATCTGACCTACATTGTTGCATTGTCTTTCTGAAGTCAAGGAAATGCTATTCTGCAGTTGTTACAGCTAGTCGATGGTTGTCATTAAATCCTTAAAGACCAAATGCAATTTTTCAACACGTACAAAGTGCTGGAGGAACTGGGCAGGTCAGACTGCATATATGGAGTAGAAAAAACAGTCGACATTTCAGGCCTAAACCCTTCATCAAGACTGGAAAGGACTTCATCCTAATCCTGTGCTGTCACAACATGAACTTCCACAGTCAGGATGTTTTTGTCTGCAGTTTTTGACTGTCTACATTCAAAAATGTTGAATTTCAGTGACAGCTTTGACTTCAATGAAGCCTAGGTAAGTGGCTTCACTGTCTGTCAAATAATTAATTGAGTACAAGCAATTTCTCTTCATACCGGGGTCCTCAATGACAGAGAACAGGTATTTTTTCGAATAAGAAGGTCTTTGGTTCATTCTATTAGAAATTGATAATGATGAGAAAAAAAATAATATTTAACTATTTTCCTAGTGATTTTTTTAACAAGGTTGTGATATTTCCTTTTTATATTCAATAAGTATAAAGCAAATTCCTTATGGAGCTGCAGATGGACACGTAGGTGCACTTGGTCAATTCGTTAACCTAAACCTCATTTTGAATAAATATTCCATCTTTAATATTAGATATGCTATTATAACACACACCTTAAGTAATATCATTAACTGCAATTATAACTGTGGTACATTCAAATTATGTATTCAGTTTGTCATGCAAAATTAGATTTAATCGGGTTAACATTATAGCCTTTGCTAGGTTCATTGAACACATTATATGTAGGTATAACAACCTACACATAAATATTGACTGAAATAGTTTTTGCCATGTCGACCTGCTGTTATTTCCATAAACATAAGGGTGTCCTCTTTATGTGAGAAATTGTCAAATGTGAATGCGAGAGCTACCATTAGTTTAAACTTAGAAGAACTTACAATCAGCAAATTGCATGTCCTCCTATTATCTCTGACAATTGAGAAGCCAGAAGGACGATATATTCTGTGATGAGTGGTTCATATCCTGACCTTAAAAGCCTATTTAGAACCAATAAGCCCCAGCTAGAAAAATGTTGAAATAACCTCCAATTCCCTAGATGGTTGCAAGCCCAACTACATTCAAGGAGCTCGGCAGCATCAGTGTAATCCCATCTGTTTACACAGCACTTTATTCGACACTTTAAACATTCCTTCCACAATTAAGGTACTGTCACTGTGTTTGTGGATTTTGTACAGATTGTACTGCAGCAGACCACTGAATCTTTTGACCACATCTCCAAAGGCCACGTTCCACACGGCCTAGGATGATGATGGCAAAGGCCAGAGCAAAACCCCATCATGACTTGGGCGTATATCTTCATTTCTTCTTTTCTTTCATTTTAAATCTTTTTATTAATTATTATTGAAAATCAACAGCAGAGAAAAATACATCAAAATAATCAAGATAACATATGCATATGTAGAGTAAAAGTTAAACTATCAACAGTATACTAATAATAATCAAAAAAAAGTATTAAAGCTTTTTTAATGGAAAAAAGGAAAGAAAGAAAAGAAGAACCCCTACTAACTAAAACAGAGAAAACCCCTGATAACTAAAAAAAAGGGAAAAAAATACCCATTTGGAGCACAAACCCCGAGCTATACGCTATACAAGCTTCCATAAAAAAAAGACATCAAACTGCCAACCAAATTTATATAACCAAGCATCAGAAAAGGCTCATCTTAGTTAACTCAAGTCAAATGATAATAACAGGCAAAAGAACCCCACCTTTTCTCGAAGTCAAATTTAGGATGTATCTTCATTTCTTATTGATTCTAGCATGAAAGTACTGGCACTGCCTACTTACCTGCATTGTCTGTGCCTTCCCCACACAAGTTGCAGTGGTTCATGAAGACAAGTTGTCCCTAGTTTTTCCAGGGCAGTTAGAATGCAAACTATCAAACAGTGAACAGTACATCCTACAATGTCTGTGCTACCAGGTGACAATTTAAACTGCATCATCATGCATGTAGTGTATATCTCCCAATCCTATAACGGTTCACCTATCTGTCTAAATGCTTCTTAAATTTTGCTATCACATTTGCTTCCACTGGCAGCACATTCCAGGTGCCTACCATTATTTGCATTAAAAAAAACTTGTTATATAAATCTCCTTTAAACCTCCCTCTTTCACTTTAAAGCTATGTACTCTATATTTGACAATTCTATCCAGGGAAAAAGACTACCTCCAAACAAGAGAAAATCTGTGGATGCTGGAATCAATGTAACACACACAAAATGCCGGAGAAACTCAGCAGGCCAGGCAACACCTACAGAACAGACAAGCTTTCAGGCCAAGACTCTTCATCAAGACTAACTACTCTATCTATGCATCTCATAAATTTCTAGACTTCTATTAGATCACCCCCAGCCTCTGACACTCCAGAGAAAGCAATCAAAGCTTGTTAAACCACAAACAGGAGTCTGGAGATGCTGGAAATCCAAGCAACAAGCAGACAATGCTGGAGGAACTCAGCAGGCCAGACACCAAAAAAAAAACATATTTTAACTATTTTCCTTGTGATTTTTTTTTAACAAGGTTGTGACATTGCCTTTTTATACTCAATAAATATAAAGCAAGTTCCTACCAGGAGCACTTCTTGTAATACCGTATTCCCCGCCCCCCACCATTTCCCTCTCTCACCTTATCTCCTTAACTGCCCATTACCTCTCTTGGCGTTCCTCTCCATTTTTGTTCTGTCCTATCAGATTCCCCATTTACCAGCCCTGTACCCCTTTCACCAATCAACTTCCCAGCTCTTTACTTCACCCCTCCCCCCTCCCAGTTTCACCTATCACCTTGTGTTTCTTCCTCCCCTCCCCCCACCTTCTTACTCTGACTCCTTATCTTTTTTTCTCCAGCCCTGTTGAAGGGTCTTGGCCCAATACATCGACTGTTTACTCTTTTCCACAGATGCTGCCTGTCCTGCTGAGTTCCTCCAGCACTGTGTATGGGAAGCTTGTCAAACCTCTCCTTAGACAGTGGCTAAGGTTCCCAAGCAAAGGCAACATCCTGGTAAACCTTTGCATCATCTCCCAAGCCGTTACATCCTCCTGTAAGGGAACAATGTGAAATACACACAATGCTCCAACTGTAGCCTAAGCAACATTTTATACTGTTGCAACATGACTTCCTGACTTTTATACTCAATACCCCAACTGGTAAACGTAATATGCCATATGTCTTCTTCACCGCCTTATCTACTTGTGTCTCTACTTTCAGTGAACTCTGGACTGGTATCAAATATCCCTCCGTACACCAATGCTCCTAATAGTCCCGTCATTTACTGCATACTTTCTTCTTGCATTTGATCTTCAATAGGAAACACCTCATACTTGTCAGGATGAAACTCGATCTCCCAATTTTCTGTGCACATTTCCAACTTTAATATCCTTCTGAATCCACTGCCAACCTTTCTCATTATCCACAGCTCTCTCAATTCTTGTGTCATCTGCGAATTAACTCAACAGCTTGCCTACATTTTAATCCAATATATGACCATGCATAGAACTATGTGATTAAGCCGCAGATTCCATCTGCCTTAATCTTTTGGATAGCCTACTGTAAGGGATTTTGTCAAACGCTCTATTAAAATCTGTGTATACAACATCCACTGTAACTCCATTGTCTACTCATCCCTCCCCACCAATCCGACTCCAGGCATCCCTGCATCCATGCTTAGTGTTACACCTGCCCTACACCTCCTTCCTCACCACCATTCAGGCCTTAAATTGGCCTTCCAGGTGAGACAACACCTTGCATGTAAATCCTTTGGGGATGTTTATTTTATCCAGTGCTTCCGGTGCAGCTCCTCTACATCAATGAAGCCCGACACAGACTGGGGGTGTTTGCTTCATTAAGCATCCTCATTCCACCTGATGTAACAGTCAGGGTCTCCTGGTGGCCAGCCATTTTAATTCCACTTGCCATTCTCATATTGACATGTCTGTCTACAGCTTCCTCTACTGCCATTTGAGGCCAGATGCAGACTGGAGGAGTGGCACTTCACATTCAGCCTTGGTAGTCTCCAAACTGACGGATTACTCTAACTTCAGGTAACCATGGCCCTATTTCCCCTCCCCCATATACACCATTGTTTTCCCTCATCTCTCTGGCCCATACAGCCCTTCTCTTTCCCCTTCCCACCCTAAAACCTTGCTCATCACTTAAACCTTCCTCCCTCTGGGTTCCTCACCTTCTTTCTTTCATTCAGATTCCTTCTATTTGAGCCTTTTTCCTCTCTACATATCACCTCCCAGCTTCTCACATCATTCCTTTTCATCCCCCTTCTCTCACCTTCCTGCCCTCACCCAGATTCACCTGTCATCCACCAACTCATCCTCCTCCTCTCTCCCATCCTTTATTCTGACCTGCCTTTTTCCTTTCCAGTACTGACAAAGGGTCTCAGCCCAAGACGTGGCCTCTTCATTTTCCTCCATTGATGCTGCCTGACCTCCTGAGTTCCCAACAAGTGTGTTCATCCATACTTCCAGCATCTGTAGACTCTCTTGTGTCTCTAAAATGTTTTTAAGACATCACCTCCCTCCATACAAAACCATGCTGACTATCCCTAATAAGTCTATGCTTTTCCAGATGTCAGTTGATCCTATTCCAAAAAATTGTCTCCAATAATATTTCTACCACTAATATAAGGATTAATTGTCTATAATTTCCTGGTTGGTTTCTTCTGCCCTCTTCCAACAGGGGAACAATATTGGCTATTCTCCTGTATTATAGGATCACACCTGTGACAGTCTCTAACCTTGCAATCCTTATGCAAGATTTGGATAGGAACTGTCAACACTTCCTGACCCCCCTGCATCTCCCCCCACCCCATCACAGTCACTGCTCAAACCACTCCATGATTGTTGCTTGCAATCCTTCATGCTCTTCACCTTGGTGAATACCAAAGCAAAATATGCAAGATGCCAAATGAGTATTTCACCCACTGCTTCAGGCTCCAGGCATAAATTCCCTCTTTTGCCCTTTGGTGACCCTCCCCTATCCCCAGCTTCCCTTTTATTTTTAATGGATGCATAAAATGCCTTGGGATTTGCTAAAGATAGAGTGGGCTTTGTGGGAGCAAAATGGGCAGTGAAAAGGGACAAAGGGGAGAGCTGTTTACCTGAAGCTTGAAAATTCAATGTTCATGCTGCTGGGCTGTTGACAACCCAGGCAGAATATGAGGTTTTATTCTTCCATTTATCTACTTAACCTCTCCCTGTTCCCCTCTGTCCCTTTTTTCTCACATAGTGATCAACCCAGAATCTTCTACACCTGCCCCAGTCACCCAAGCATCCCATCATCTTATTGTTTTCACTTTCTTTATCCATTCCATCTACCCATCACTCACTGGGATCCATTCCCCTGTTGCTCCCAAATGTCCACTTAAATGGTCCCATGCTCCACCTTCCTTTCCAATCAGATTCCACCTTCTGCAGCCCTTTCTAGCCTCCACCTATCATCATCTTGCCTCTATCGCTATTTCCATTCTTTCTTCCTCCATTTACCTATCACTCCTCCTCACCCTCCTCACTATGGCTTGCCAGCTTTTCATTCACTCCTTCTCCTTATTTTTTTTACACTGGCTATCTCCCCTCTATCTTTCAGTCCAGATGAAGGTTCTCGACACAAATTTTCAGCTGTCTATTTCTCTCCATATAGGTACTACATTGAGTTCCTCCAGCGGTTTGTTATATGCTCCAGATCCTAGCCTCTGTAGTCTTTTGGGTTTCTAAGAATCTGGATAGCTTGGTCACAATGAGTGCCTTCAATAGCAATAGAAGTAGTCTTGTCTTTAAAAAATTACATCTTGCTTTGCGAGATATCCATTCTGCTTCTAGTTGGTACCGGTGCAGAATGTTTTTTTATCGGACAATTTCAAACTTCAACCATTGAAGCTGACACAAGGAAGAATGGTAAGAATCTACAATGCACCCCACTATCCACCCAATACCACTCCACCTCAACCTCATCCCATACTCATTAGTCACCATTTTGAAACTTCTTGATAGATAAATTGTCTGATTTCCCCCAGCCAGCAGTTATCTGAATGGACAATGAATCCATGTACACCTCCTCACCATTTTGTTTCTTTTTTTTTGTCTTTGTGCCCTACTTACTGAATTAACTTTTGTATATTTCTTAGTGTAATTTATTTCTTTATTAAGTACTGTTGTCGCAAAACAACATATTTCATGACTTATGCCAGTGATGCCTGATTCTGAATCTGACTCTGTCATGTCTCTCTTCTAAGATCTCTCTTAAGCACTGGGGACTTCAAGTTCAAATTCAGTTTTGTTGTCATTGAACTGTAAAAATGTATACAACTGAATTAAACTGTTCTTCTGCGACCAAGGTGCAAAACACAGTACATATACCACATACAGCACATAAAGTAAAAAGCTGTTAACCGGCCTAGTAGTCCATATTCTTATACCCTGGTATCTTTTGCCTGATGGTAAGAGGTCAAAAAGATTGTGGGACAGTGGGTGGGATCCTTGACAATGCTGAGGACTCTGTGCCTGCAGAACTTCTGGTATGTGTCCTGGAGAGTGGGAAGAGAGAGTCTTTGCGCTCCAGTAGTGTGTGGTTAGAATGGGGGCCTCAGTCTCCTCAGGGAGTGCAAACATGGCTGAGTGTTCTTGACTAAAGAGGTGATGTCGAGGGGGCAGGTGAGATCATTTGTGATGTGCACTTCAAGGAAATTTTGCTGCATAGTGAAAAGGGGGATTCATAATGCCAGAGCAGGAATTTAATGAAAATATCACAGCCTGAGATAAAGTCCAACATGATGGTGTCAGATGTTTGGCACACATTCAAAATTGGATCAAAATAACAAATGAATCAATAAGAGATCAGGGCAATCTACAATTGTATTTGACTCATGATCTACAGTGGATATAAACACAAATATACTCATAATGCCCCATAGAATTGATTCAAATTACCACGTACTATCACTTTTGTTATATAAAGCATGTTATTTTTAATAATTTAGTTTTGTGCTTTAAAACAGAACAATTTTCTTATCTGAATTTTACCATAGCCACATCAATGAAAATGAACATTAAAGAGAAGCTAATTATAAACGGTCCTTAAAATCCAAATCTTTGGACAAGCATAGCTATCAGGAAACATCAGTTCCATTTTCTGGAGAAAAATAGTTAAATCTCCACCTCATTGCCCAACATCTATCTCTGCTTCCACACTCCCCTTCCCTCACCTGGTACCATCAGCTGTTGTTTTATAATTATCATTTGTGATTTATTTCATGATGGCTCTTTTATAATTCTCATTGTGGGCTTGTTTAATCACAGAACAAAGTGGTGACTTTTCCCCACTTCATATTTAGAAAACAATATGAAATATAAAGAATAAGAGGCAATTCAGCTCCAACGTTCACAGTTGGTATTTTACCTCATTCCCTTTCATTCCAATAATATCTAAAAATCTATGTTCCCTATACTTATAAATCTTACCCAATATTCACAAAAGAGACTTTGCTGGTATGTCCATCGTTTCTAGCTGATCTTCTGTCACTGAACATTTTCTCATACCTTGACTCTTCTCCATTTCCAATTGTTCAGACCTTTCTCACCTACATCCGGGGCACATTGCATGCTCTCCACCACTATGACAGCTTCCAGTCTCCTGGTCCCCACTGCCTCATCTTCGCCATAAATATCAAGTTTTTATACACCTCTAACTGCCACCAGAAAGGTCTTCAGGGCCCACCACTTCTTTCTGGAAAAAAGATGCAAGCAGTGGCCCTACACCAACGCTCTCCTCACTCTAAATTTCTCCTTGAGCAGACTTGATGGGCCGAGTGGCCTCATTCTGCTCCTATGTCTTATGCTGTTTTGATTCCTCACACTTTCTACAAATCAAAGTTATAGCCACAGTCTCTTGCATGAGAATAAGCTACAACTGCCGGACCTACCCAGCAAAGACGAGGACACGAGGAGACAGTTCCTAACTCAGAGTAGCGGCAAAACAGCTGGACCTACTCAGTGGAGACAAGGGCACGAAGAGACGGTACCACACGACGATAGACAGTTCATACCTTGACATGAAATGGCTCCAAGTAGTGGCAAGCCCTTGACGTGGCCCAGGAACTACAGACAGCGGCTCTAGTCTTACACCAGCGGGTTAACTTGAATTAACTTGATGGACCCGATCCGGCGAGGTAGCTTAGCGGCTCAATCAGGCAAGGTAACTTAACAGGCTGGCTCCAGTGAGGAGAGGCAACTTACTGGCATTCGCTTCAGGGAGAAGACTTGAGTAGTTCCGATGATGTAACTTGGCTCGTTCCAACAGGGTGACTTGCTCACACTTGCTTCGGTGACATCCGATGACGATCTAGCTCCGAGTAGCTGTAAGTCCGACACTAAACACTGCTCATTCAGCTGAGACTCGTGCCTTTAATTACAGAGCCCAAGAAACACGGGGAAACAATGAATTAAGGAAAACAAGGAGTCAACGGACCTGATCGTGACACAAGGCAAATTTAAAGGGACCCAGGGAATAACCTATCAGGACCGTGACACTCGCATTCTCTCCATTTCCTGGATTTACACTCTCTAGCCTCCTCCCCCTAGACAGAACAGAGGTAGCTTCACTCAGCGTTACCTTTCATCCTACCAGTCTCTGCAAACAGCATGTGATCCCTCATCATTTCCATGAGCAGCAATGACATCCCACCACTAGTCACATCTTCCTCTCTGCATCCCTTTCTACTTTCCACAGGGACAACCCTCCCCTTGGCTCATTGGTTTGCTCCTCTCTTTCCACACGTCCACCCCTCCCTGTCCCCTTGCACTGAGCCTGTCGTCATATAAGATGCAAAACCTGTCTTTAACCTCCTCCCTCTCCACCATCCAGGGACCTAATCAGATCTTCCAGGTGAGGCAAAGTTTCAGGTACACTTCCTCCAACCTTGTCTGCTGCATTTGGTGCACCTGATGAGGACTTTTCTATATCAGCAAGACCAGGCCTACACTATGCAACAATTTTGTTGGCCTCGTGTGCTCTGTTTGCAAAAGCCACTCTGAATTCCTGGTGTATTCCATTTTGACTTCCCCCCTCATTCCCACACCAGTCTATTCCCCAATGTTGGGTAAGGTGCAAGGCAAATTAAAGGAACAACACCTCACATTTCACCTGGGTACCCTAAATCCCAATGTTATAAACACTGAGTTTTCTCACTATAGGCATCCCACAGCCCCTGTGCTTCCTTTCTCTCCTTCTAATCCCTACAGGTCCTCCCAACACACACCCCCTACCTTACCCCCTGTCCCATTTCATTCCCCTGCACCACACATCCCTCCTATTACCTATCAAGAAGATCCTGAAGAAGAGTCTCAGCAGAAAACATCAACTATCTATTCATTTCCTGACCTGCTGGGTTCCTCCAGCATTTTGTCTGTGTTGATTTGGATTTCTAGCATCTGCACACTTTCCCGCGTTTATGCCTCAATTATTTGGCTCCATATCACCCTATTCTTTCCTTTAACTGGATCCACCTGCCCAACACCATCCCGCACCTTATCTGGCTCCACTTATCACATTTCTTACTTAATAGATTCCAGCATCTGCAACCTTTGTCTCTACATCCATACTTCCCTCCCCTCACCTGGCTCTATCTGCCCTTTATACTTTTTCCTTCGTCTCCTCATCCCCCTCCTCACCTGGTTCCACCTATTGCCTGCCAGCTTCTGTCGCATTCTTTCTTCTCACCTCTTTATACTGGCTATCTCCCCTCTGTCCCTGTGCAGAGTTTCAACCCGTAACCTTAACAACCCCTCCTTCTCCACACTTGATGCTTGATCTCCTGTGTCCTTCGGCAAAGAAACAACTTCTACAGAAGCACCTGAGGGGGTTAGGGAAGAAATTGTTCCGGAGCTTCTCCAGCAATTTGTCTTTTGCTAACTGTGCCAGTCTTTGCTTGTGTGTAGTTTTTTATTGATTCTACTGTATTTCTTTGCACTACCGTGAATGCCAGCAAGAAAATGGTTCTCAGGGTTGTTGTTGTCGTTGTTCGTCCATCGTACGTCGATGAGGACCTCGACACCATTATTGATGGTGTCGAGACTAGCGCTTGATTTGGATTTAAGTCAGGGAGAGTTGCGCAGCGTCAGCCTCACTCTCTCTTCCCAATTTCCATCTGGATCCAGTGGCAAGACAGATTCGAGACGGCTGGAGATGGGACTAGGCGCAGTGGATGACCAGGACGTCTTCTGTGTCTTGTCCTGCTCTACACGTGCCACGACGCAGAGACCACCTTCTTGACCGTTGGACCTTCCATTGGTCTCGTCTGCTCAATCCGCCGGAGTCTGTCTTCACATGCTGGGATAGACAACTCCCTATCTCACTGAGGGTTTGAGACCCGTCGGCTACCCTCACCTGGTTTAGCCGGCTTGTCGAACCCGTTGCCCGGGGTGTGGCCGCTGTCACATGCAAACAGCTACAGGGAGCCACAGGTGAGAGCTGAGTGCCAGGTGGGGACCAAAGGTGGACTAACTGCCCTGAAAAGGACGCGACATGTTACCCCCACCAGAGGTGCTACCCCTCCCTGACACCCCATACACCCCAGGGTAGCTTATGGTGACAAATGTATTTCAACAATAAATTTACTTTTCAACTTTTGACTGTCCTTATTAATTAGCAAGTGGAAGAAGAAAACTTGATCCAGCATCATTTGATCATTTAATGTCAATATGTCTAGATTACGGTTGCTATTCTTGATATTTTATGGAGTATTATGATACATAAAGCCGAAGGCCTTGTTAGTTCACCTCATTCATTTAGCAACAGGCACAAGATAAATTTGCATTGAACAAATTGCAGGCCCAAGTTGAACAATGGGTATCAAGGGAACTATTCATTGAAACAATTCCTCAATTTTTTGAGACATTTGTCAGTTAAGACATTTTGTTAATTTGCTGTAACCTTATAATCTGTAACAAACGCTTCATCTACCATTTGTTAAATTATGGGTTAAAATTAGTTTGCTGAATTTATTCAGCTGCAAGCAGCTACCTGTATATCACATTTTGATTTAATAAGATCATTGGCTACATCTAATCCTATCAGTAGTAAGACCGTTTTAAAGATCATAATTGAAAAATTAAAGTCAGGCTTCTCTTGCTGAACTATATTTTAATGTAGCTATTTTTGTCATTTGCCAGATGCAGATTAACTGTACCTTTCCTTACAAAATGCTATTCTCACACCAGCTAAAACTGGCCTTGCAAACAAAGGAAGCCATGACTATTTGTCAATGTGCCCCTACTCAGACTGCATGAAGACTTGGTCAAAAATGAACATAACTCTCTCCATGTGATCATTCTACATTTTACATACAAGATAGAATATTGCAGCACAGTGCAGTTGTTTTGGCCCACTATGTTCGGCTAATGTTTCAATCTACTTCAATAGCAATCTAACCCTTCTCTCCTACATAGCCCTCCATTTTTCTTTCAACCATGTGCCTAGCTGAGAATATCTTAAATGTCCCTAATTTATCTGCCTCTACCACCACCCCTGGCAGCACATTCTATGTGTAACACTCGGCTCTATCAACTCACGTTTGTCCAGGGGAAACTGCCGTCTGCCCACCAAACTGTGTCTCATGTTTGCCTAGATGCTGTGTAATGCACCCCGGTACAAGCCCACTACATAAAATATCGGACAGTACACAATGTATGATTTAATGATTACACTTTATAACACTTTTTGGTGGTATGGTTAGTAGAAACAAATAAAACAAAGGTGCCACTCAGTAAATTTATCAGTTTATGCACAAAATAATTCATTGGAGCTCACGAAACCAGGTCTCCTTTCCACCGATCGATCTCCTCCGAACTCCATCGACCCTCGGCTGGGACCACCCCCGGTGGTCTACCAGAGTGTTCCACATGTGTCCGTCCTCTTCTCTTCTCCTCGACGAAAGCCCGTGCACTAACTCCAGTTCCCACACATACAGATAGAATAACATGATTTCCATTGGTTAGTTCCCTGTTAGCTGTAGTTATAACCCAAACATTGCAGCTACAGAGAACCATTACCTCATTATTTAACATTACAGAGAAGCCATTTTGTTATAACACTATAGAGAAGGCATTTTGTTAGCCTTAACAGTTAACATTACTGAGAACCCTACATATGCACCCATCATTCTCTGTGTAAAACCCATCTCTAACATCCCCTCTTTTCTTTCCTCCCAATATCTATGCCACCTTGTATTAGCCATTTTGATGCTGGCAATAAGCCTCTGATTGTCCATTCTGTCCATACCTCTTATGATCTTATGCACCTCTACCAAGTCACCTCTCATGCTCCTTTGTTCCAAAGATGAAAGATCAAGCTCACTCAAACTATCCTCATTAGACATGCTCTCTAATCCAGCCAGCATTATGGTAAATCTCCTCTGCACCCACTCTAAATCTTCTACATCCTTCCTATAATGAAGTGACAAGAACTGAACTCGTATTCCAAGTGTGGTCTAACCAGCATTTTATAGATCTGTAGAATGACCTTACAGTTCTTGAACTCAATTCCCTGATTAATGAAGGTCTATCAACTCACACAGGAATTTTAAGGGAACTATGGACATGGATCCCAAGATCCCTCTGTACCTCCATTCTGCTAAGAATCCTGCCATTAACCCTCTACTCTGCCTTCAAGTTCAGAATCAGGTTTATTATCATCAGCATATGTTGTAAAATTTGTTAACTTAGCAGCAGCAGTTCAGTGCAATACATCATATAGAAGAAAAAAAATCATAATAAATAAATAAATAAATTACTGTATACGTATATTGAATAGATTAAAAATCATGCAAAAAAACAGAAATAATATATGTTAAAAAAAATGAGGTAGTGTTCAAGGGTTCAATGTCCATTTAGGAATTGGATGGCAGAGGGGAAGAAGCTGTTCCTGAGTCGCCGAGTGTGTGCCTTCAGGCTTCTAACCACCTACCTGATGGTAACAGTGAGAAACGGGCATGCCCTGAGTGCTGGGTGTCCTTAATAATGGAAGCTGTCTTTCTGAGACGCCCCTCCTTGAAGATATCCTGGGTACTTTGTAGGCTACTAGTACCCAAGATGGAGCCGACTAGATTTACAACTTTCTGCGGCTTCTTTCAGTCCTGGGCAGTAGCCCCCACCCCCATACCAGATTGTGATGCAGCCTGTCAGAATGCTCTCCATGTTATAGAAGTTCTTGAGTATATTTGTTGACGTACCAAATCTCTTCAAAATCCTAATGAAGTATAGTCATTGCCTTGCCTTCTTTATAACTGCATCGATATGTTGGGACCAGGTTAGGTCCTCAAAGATCTCAATGCCCAGGAACTTGAAGCTGCTCACTCTCTCCATTTCTGATCCCTCTATGAGGATTGATACATGTTCCTTCAGCTTACCCTTCCTGGTCCACAAACGGCTCACTTGTCATAATGACGTTGAATGCCAGGTTGTTGCTGAAACACCACTCCACTAGTTGGCATATCTCGCTCCAACTAAAGAGTACTACTTCACACTTTTCCAGATTGAACTCCATCTGCCACTTCTCAGCCCATGTCTGCATCCTATCAAAGTCACATGGTAACCAACAACAACCTTCTGCACTCTCCACAACTCCACCAACATTCATGTCATCTACAGACTTACTAACCCACCATTTCACTTCATTATCCAAGTCATTTGTAAAACCCACAAAGAGCAGGTTGTCCCAGAACATATCCCTGTTGTACACCACTGGTCACTGACCTCCAGGCAGAATATGCTCCATCGACTACTACTACTACAACCATCTACCACCTTCTGTGTGCAAGTCAATTCTGAATCTACACAGTAAACTTCTACTGGATCCCATACCTACTGACTTTCTGAATGAGCCCACCATGAGGGAACCTTATCATATGCCTTATATTCACCACATCCACTTTTCTACCATCATCAGTTTGCTTTGCCACTTCCTCGAAGAATTTAACCAGCCTCATGAGGCATCACCTACCCCTCACAAAGCCACGTTGACTATCCCTAATCAGATTATGTTTCTCCAAATGCTCACAAATCCTGTCTATAAGTATCCTTTCCAATTGTTTGCCCACCACTGACATAGGACTCACTGGTCTATAATAGGACTCACTGGCAACAATTACTCTTATTAAACAAAGGTGTAATATTTGCCAACCTCCAACCTTCTAGCATTAAAAGGTTTCAGTTTAAGATGGCGATGGTGAACCTCTACAACTTCTGGCTGGTGGCTAACGAAACAAGAATAGCAAACAACAGGAATTCTGCAGATGCTGGAAATTCAAGCAACATACATCAAAGTTGCTGGTGAACGCAGCAGGCCAGGCAGCATCTATAGGAAGAGGTGCAGTCGACGTTTCAGGCCGAGACCCTTCGTCAGGACTAACTGAAGGAGGAGTGAGTAAGGGATTTGAAAGCTGGAGGGGGAGGGGGAGATGCAAAATGATAGGAGAAGACAGGAGGGGGAGGGATAGAGCCGAGAGCTGGACAGGTGATAGGCAAAAGGGGATACAAGAGGATCATGGGACAGGAGGTCCGGGAACAAAGACAAGGGGGGGGGGGTTGACCCAGAGGATGGGCAAGAGGTATATTCAGAGGGACAGAGGGAGAAAAAGGAGAGTGAGAGAAAGAATGTGTGTATAAAAATGAGTAACAGGTGGGGTACGAGGGGGAGGTGGGGCCTTAGCGGAAGTTAGAGAAGTCGATGTTCATGCCATCAGGTTGGAGGCTACCCAGACGGAATATAAGGTGTTGTTCCTCCAACCTGAGTGTGGCTTCATCTTTACAGTAGAGGAGGCCGTGGATAGACATGTCAGAATGGGAATGGGATGTGGAATTAAAATGTGTGGCCACTGGGAGATCCTGCTTTCTCTGGCGGACAGAGCGTAGATGTTCAGCAAAGCGGTCTCCCAGTCTGCGTCGGGTCTCACCAATATATAAGAGGCCACATCGGGAGCACCGGACGCAGTATATCACCCCAGTCGACTCACAGGTGAAGTGATGCCTCACCTGGAAGGACTGTTTGGGGCCCTGAATGGTGGTAAGGGAGGAAGTGTAAGGGCATGTGTAGCACTTGTTCTGCTTACACGGATAAGTGCCAGGAGGGAGATCAATGGGGAGGGATGGGGGGGACAAATGGACAAGGGAGTTGTGTAGGGAGCGATCCCTGCGGAATACAGAGAGAGGTGGGGAGGGAAAGATGTGCTTAGTGGTGGGATCCCGTTGGAGGTGGCGGAAGTTACGGAGAATAATATGTTGGACCCGGAGGCTGGTGGGGTGGTAGGTGAGGACCAGGGGAACCCTATTCCTAGTGGGGTGGTGGGAGGATGGAGTGAGAGCAGATGTACGTGAAATGGGGGAGATGCGTTTAAGAGCAGAGTTGATAGTGGAGGAAGGGAAGCCCCTTTCTTTAAAAAATGAAGACATCTCCCTCGTCCTAGAATGAAAAGCCTCATCCTGAGAGCAGATGCGGCGGAGACGGAGGAATTGCGAGAAGGGGATGGCGTTTTTGCAAGAGACAGGGTGAGAAGAGGAATAGTCCAGATAGCTGTGAGAGTCAGTAGGCTTATAGTAGACATCAGTGGATAAGCTGTCTCCAGAGACAGAGACAGAAAGATCTAGAAAGGGGAGGGAGGTGTCGGAAATGGATCAGGTAAACTTGAGGGCAGGGTGAAAGTTGGAGGCAAAGTTAATAAAGTCAACGAGTTCTGCATGCGTGCAGGAAGCAGTGCCAATGCAGTCTTCGATGTAGCGAAGGAAAAGTGGGGGACAGATACCAGAATAGGCACGGAACATAGATTGTTCCACAAACCCAACAAAAAGGCAGGCATAGCTAGGACCCATACGGGTGTCCATAGCTACACCTTTAGTTTGGAGGAAATGGGAGGAGCCAAAGGAGAAATTATTAAGAGTAAGGACTAATTCCGCTAGATGGAGCAGAGTGGTGGTAAAGGGGAACTGATTAGGTCTGGAATCCAAAAAGAAGCATATTCTGGCAAATGTTCCTTGTAAGTAATATCAGAATCAGAATCAGGTTTATTATCACCGGCATGCAACGTGAAATTTGCTTACTTAGCAGCGGCAGTTCAATGCAATACATAATCTAGCAGAGAAAGAATAATAATAATAAATAAAATAAAACATAATAATAAATAAACAAGTAAATCAATTAAGTATATTGAATAGATTTTTTAAAATGTGCAAAAACAAAAGTACTGTATATTAAAATAAGTGAGGTAGTGTCCAAAGCTTCAATGTCCATTTAGGAATTGGATGGCAGAGGGGAAGAAGCTGTTCCTGAAACGCTGAGTGTGTGCCTTCAGGCTTCTAACCACCTACTTGATGGTAACAGTGAGAAAAGGGCATGCCTTGGGTGCTGGAGGTCCTTAATAATGGACGCTGCCTTTCTGAGACACCGCTCCCTAAAGATGTCCTGGGTATCTTATAGGCTAGTGCCCAAGATGGAGCTGACTAGATTTACAACCTTCTGCAGCTTCTTTCGGTCCTGTGTAGTAGCGCCTCCATACCAGACAGTGATGCAGCCTGTCAGAATTCTGTCCACGGTACAACTTCCCTTTGGACTTGGAGGCAATTCGATGTGGCAGAACCGAGGCAGGGTGAGGCGGCGGGCCTATCACCGTGAGTGTGGAAGAGCATGAAAGATCAGGCACTGGCCCAATCGAAGCCATGGGGTCCAGGCGCCAGATGCGTCTGAGCACGATGGGCAAACAGAGATTTACAGGCTGAACCAAAGCAGTGAAGTCCAGCATATTCAAGTGGCAGAACCTGTTATTCAGACGGAGAGTTAAGCACCAGGCCAGATTGAAAAGGTCAGAGTGGTTGCGGTTACTATTCGCATGATGTTTTTTTGTCATTGCACTTTGGGTGTTTGACGGTCCTTTTTTGGGTCATTTTATTCTTTCTTTTCTTATGGACATGATGTGTTTTTTTATTCTCTGCACATTGGGTGTTAGACAGTCTTTCAGTCTTTTTTCATATTATGGGGTTTGTTTGTGGGTTTCCCTGTTTCATGGCTGCCTGTAAGGAGATGAACCTGAAGATTGTAAAATGTATACACATTTTGATAAATGTACTTTGAACTTTGTACTCCTGTAGCAAGTGAGGTTGCAAAGTTGATCAAAGTACACCAATCTCTTCCCTCACTTCCTGTAGCAGCCTGGGTATATCCTGTCCAGCACCGCTAACTTACGTTTTTCAAAAGTTCAAGCACAATCATCTTTTTAATATCGACATTTCCCAGTATCTCAGCCTGTTCACGCTGTCCTCACGTTCATGAATGTCCTTCTCACTGGTAAATACTAGAGTTTTCATTAAGGACTATCACATCCTCCTCTGACTCCAGCCATATGTTTCCTCTTTTATCCATGATCAGTCCTGCCCTCTGGCCATCATCCTGTTCTTCACATATATGTCAAATGCTTGGAGCTTTCCTTAATCCTTCATGTTTCTTATGTCCCCCTTCTAGCTCTCCTAAGTCCAACCTTAAGCTCCTTCCTGGCTACCTTGTAACTTTCTAGAGCCCTATCTGAACTTTGCTCCCTTAACCCTAAGAATGCTTCTTTCTTCCTCCTGACCAGATGTTTCACATCTCTTATCAGCTGTGGTTCCTTCAACCTACCGTCTTTATCCTGCTTCAGTGGGACAAACCTATCCAGAATCCCACGCAAGTGTTACACACCTATCTGGAACCACATGCATATTCCTTCAGAATTTAGAAGCAAGTTAGCAAAATCTACAATTTAGTGAGGTAATAGCTCACAGCTGATGTTGGATTTTAGCCAGTTAAGATATGGCAATCTTCCTACTTCATTGTTTGGAGAGACCCAGGGTATTTATTTCTTAGAGCTGTAGCTTCAAAGTTGAAAGCACATTTATTATCAAAGCACGTATGCAGTATATAACCCTGAGATTCGTCTTCCCACAGAGTCATGAAACAAGGAAAACCATAGAACACTTTCAAAGAAAGACGTCAAACCCCCAACATCCAAAAAAAGAACAAGTCACACAAACGGCAAAAAAAATGAGCAAATAACATACAAACAAAACACCAAATCACAAAGTCATCGAAAGAGTCCAGGCATATCAATTCAGCTCAGATCAGTTCAATCCAGCACCTCATTGCTCACTATCTGCAGGCGGCAACATCAGACCAGCCTGATCGAAATCGCTCAAATCACCAACTAAAAAAGGAGCAACCAGAAACCAGAAACACATCACAACATGAACTACACAGTCCAATCCACAATCTGCATTGATTAAATCTTGACCAGGACTCAGAAAGGCAGCAGCATTGAGTGCCAGGGAGAGAGAGACCATTCACATATTATTCCAGGAGCAGTGGGCGAGTAGGAGAGAGAAATCAGTCACACGCAGTTAGACAGGCTGAACACCTGCCTGCCTTCCGCACCTGTCTTCATCAATCTCTATCTTCCTTGATGTTTTAATCAGCAGGATTGGCGATAAATGGAGTTGACCATGGGCTCACGCCCTGTCTCCAGGTCGCACACACCACTCGAAACCTCGCAGAGCTCCCTCAGAGTCAGCAAAGCGCCAGATCGCTCAATTGGCCCGAAAGCACACCACCAAAATGTAGATCGCAGGCTCCAACAGTAGCAGAACCACATTTGAAAGGAAACGATGAACTAAGCGAAGTGAAAGAGGAGGTTTGTGAACCATCTGAAGGATATCACCCTTGGTCGTGTTGCTCACT
The DNA here is from genome assembly GCF_963921235.1 of Mobula hypostoma. Classification (NCBI taxonomy): domain Eukaryota; kingdom Metazoa; phylum Chordata; class Chondrichthyes; order Myliobatiformes; family Myliobatidae; genus Mobula; species Mobula hypostoma. The sequence continues at coordinate 182,951,252 of NC_086099.1, forward strand.
GACACCATCTCCTTCTGGAGTGGGACATTGCACAGCTGTGAGAGCCAATGAGAAAATCTCAACCAAAATAACGTCCAGACCTCGAGGTCTCATTAGTTAGCCAGTATGGCTAATGAAATGTCACTCTTACAGCCCTGCATTATTTATTACTTTGCCACAGAGAATGACATGATTGTGGACAAAATTATTCTCAATATGTAGCAATATTTCTTTGTTATTTAATCTCTCCTAAATATCACAGATCCTAACTTTCGTTATTCTCCTCTACTTCTGTTGAATGATCGATGACGTGGGCTGTCAACTCTTTTCAACCTACACCACTGTGTTAGAGAAGTCAACTCACACAATGCCAGCGTTTATTGTACATGCAGATGTTTCTTGTTTCTTGTTACACCTGAATGGAAGAGACATTTAAAAGTCAATCATATCAAAGGGTCTGAAGTCACACAAAATCTGGTACAGGTAAGGATAATAGATTTCCTGTCCTGAAGCACATTACGGATCCAGATGGGTTTTTACAATCATTTTGGTGTTACAGTTACTCAGACAAGCTTTTGTTTTTGAATTCATAATTATTTTTTGTTTATGAACGTATATTCTCCAGTTGCCATAGTAGCATTTGAACCATGTCACAGAATTACTGGTCTAGGACTCTGGTTACCAATCTCATAACTTAACTACTTGCAACCATATCCATATCTGCAGAAATTTCCCAGTCATTTTGCTTGGCATCTGCGGATGCAAAAAACCTTGAGTAAAACACACAGGATGCTGAAGGAACTCTGAAAGTCAAGCTTCATCTATGGAGGGAAATAAACAGTCACCATTTTGGGTCAAGACTGTTCATCAGGGTCCTTTAGCCTGATGAATGGTCTTGGTATGATTTATTGACGGTCTATTTTCCTCAATAGATGCTGCCTGACTTGCTGAGTTCCTTCAGCATTTTGTGTGTGTTACAGCAGTTTTGCTGTTTGTTTCTGCCTGGAAGGAAGCCAATCAGCTCATTATATTTTTGCAGTCTCATAATTCAACTCCTCCATAGCCAGGAGACCTTCTCCACAACAGAAATGATAAACTATCTCCAAGCTGTCTTGGTCCATTAGCCCCATTTCATACCTTGTACATGGTACTCTAACAAAATCAAACTTTCCTATTTCCTAGTCAAGGTTTGCAATTTTCAGAAGCTCTGGTTTTGTTTTAAAGATGTATCCAATTCCTGTTCAAACAACATTCAGTTCATTTTCATAAGTGTAGTCAATTAGGCAACAGAAATGCTTTACAGTGGTTAGTGAACATTATTCAAAGGGATAAATATGAAAAGCTAATTTTTCTTCCGTATATTTATAAAGTAGGTGAAAGGAAATATATCTGTACTGTGTGTCAATCCTTCTCTTTTTCCTTAGATCATGTCTCAGAACCAAGGATGATTTCATTCCACTCCATTTCTATGGGTTCTGAGGTGACCAATAGGAGATCTCAGATTCTTCATAAGTGGCATAGGAGATTCGTGATTGGAGAATGAGAGGAATCTGATGGGTGGCTAGCTTGAAATGTGTGCTCCTTCTGCCATTTGGTATGACCTTAATGTACCGAGTGCCTTTCCAGAAAGACTGCTTGAGAACTCTTAGGATAGGGAATTCTATACGTTGGAAAGGGAGTTTGGTTTTCAAGGAGACTTTGACAGTATCCATGAAGCATTCCCTTTGTTCCCTGGTATGATTGAACTCAGAGTAGATTGACTGTTGTAGAGAAGTGGTGTCTGGCATGTGAAAAATATGGTCGACCTACCTGAGCTGGCTGAGTGTACCTGAGCCTCAAAGCCTGAGATGGTAGCCTGGGAGAAGATACTGAGATTGTCTATCTTGCCCATGGATTTGGAGGATTTAGTGGATATTCTTCCAATGCTTTAAATTGTCTATTGGAAGGTATCTATATCTTTGAAGCTTTCAAAGAGACTTTGATATTAGTGTATTTATATTGATCGGTTCATCTTTACATGTCAAAATTAGAAGTTTGCATGAGAATACTAAGATATTGCATTGAACATAAAGTAGAAACCAGGTAGTACTTTGTTGCCAGCTGTAAAATATCAGCTTTAGTTTTTTTCTCTTCTACAGGTTGATAACTGGAATACTTCAGGCACTGAAAATTAAAAGTTCTTTGTTATTTGCAAATACATGAGGATGAGTAACAGTTTGATATACTTTTATCTTGTGGAAGCAGCACATGAGCGAACGTCACCTTTAAATACCAAGAGCAAATGCATTCACTGGAAATATGAAAAACATGACAGCCTCAGCCATGAAGTGGGCATGAATAAATCTCTAAAGGTGCAGTGTTGGTGCTGAAAAAATTGTCAGAAATTATGTCAGATTCTCAATTACTAGAAGTTTCCAGTCTTCCATCCACAATTTCTGTTGCTCATTGCACTTTCCTTTGAAGAAAATCACTCCTATGTATAGATCCACTTTTTCCTAAGCTCTAGGATTCTCTCCCTAAATTTCTTTCACCCCATTTCACTTCCTTCTCGAGGCTTTGACAATCTGTCTTGGTAGCTCCTTAAGTGATTTAGGTGGCAACCTTTATTTCATACTGCTTCTGAGAAGGCCCTGAGAAATTTTATTATATTGATGGAGCATGGTATCTATTAACATAGAAACATAGAAAACCTACAGCACAATACAGGCCCTCCGGCCCACAAAGCTGTGCCGAACATGTCCTTACCTGAGAAATTACCAAGGGTTACCCATAGCCCTGTATTTTTCTGAGGTCCATATACCTATCCAGGAGTCTCTTAAAAGACCCTATCGTAACTGCCTCCACCACTGTCACTGGCAGCCCATTCCACACACTCAACGCTCTCTGGGTAAAAAACTTACCCTGGCATCTCCTCTGTACCTACGTCTAAGCACCTTAAAACTGTGCCCTCTCATGCTAGCCATTTCAGCCCTGGGAAAAAGCCTCAGACTATCAACACGATCAATGCCTCTCATCACCTTATACACCTCCATCAGGTCACCTCTCATCCTCTGTCGCTCCAGGAAAAAAGGACATGTTCAGTCAATCTATTCTTATAAGGCATGCTCCTCAATACAGGCAACATCCTTGTAAATCTCCTCTGCAGCCTTTCTATGGTTTCCACATCTTTCCTATAGTGAGGCAACCAGAACTGAGCACAGTACTCCAAGTGGGGTCTGACCAGGGTCCTATATAGCTGCAACATTACCTCTCGGCTCCTAAACACAATCCCATGAAGGCCAATGCACCGTATGCTTTCTTAACCACAGAGTCAACCTGCGCAGCAGCTTTGAGTGTCCTATAGACTTGGACCCCAAAATCCCTCTGATCCTCCACACTGCCAAGAGTCTTACCATTAATACTATATTCTGTTATCATATTTGACCTACCAAAATGAACTACCTCACACTAATGTGGGTTGAACTCCACCTGCCACTTCTCAGCCCACTTTTTGCATCCTATCAATGTCTCGCTGTAACCTCTGACAGCCCTCCACATTATCCACAACACCTCCAACCTTTGTGTCATCACCAAATTTACTAACCCATCCCTCCACTTCTTCATCCAGGTCATGTATAAAAATCACAAAGAGTAGAGGTCCCAGAACAAATCCCTGAGGCACACCACTGGTCACCAACCTCCATGCAGAATATGACCCGTCTACAACCACTCTTTGCCTTCTGCGGGCAAGCCAGTTCTGGATCCACAAAGCAATTTCCCCTTGGAACCCATGCCTCCTTATTTTCTCAATAAACCTTGCATGGAGTTCCTTGTCAAATGCCTTGCTGAAATCCATATACAGTACACCTGCTGCTCTACCATCATCAGTGTGTTTAGTCACATCCTCAGAAAATGCAATCAGGCTCGTAAGGCATGACCTGCCTTTCACAAAGCTATGCTGACTATTCCTAATCATATATTGCCTCTCCAAATGTTCGTAAGTCCTGCCTCTCAGGTTCTTCTCCATCAACTCACCAACCACTGAAGTAAGACTCACTGGTCTACAATTTCCTGGGCTATTTCGACTCCCTTTCTTGAATAATGGAAGACATCAGCAACCCAACAATCCTCCAGAACCTCTCCCGTCCCCATTGATGATGAAAAGATCATCACCAGAGGCTCAGCGATCTCCTCCCTCGCCTCCCTCAGTAGCCTGGGGTACATCCTGTCCGGTCCCGGTGACTTATCCAACTTGATGCTTTCCAAAAGTTCCTGCACATCCTCTTCCTTAATATCTAGGTACATGCTCAAGCTTTTCAGTCCACTGTAAGTCATCCTTACAATCGTCAAGATCCTTTTCCGTAGTGTATACTGAAGCAAAGTATTCATTAAGTACTTCTGCTTTCTCCTCCAGTTCCATTCACACTTTTCCACTGTCACATTTGATTCGTCCTATTCTCTCACATCTTATCCTCTTGCTCTTGACATACATGTAGAATGCCTTGGGATTTTCTTAACCTGTCCATCAAGGCCTTCTCATGGCCCTTTCTGGTTCTCCTAATTTCTTTCTTGAGCTCCTTCCTACTAGCCTTAAAATCTTCTAGATCTCTATCATTGTCTAGCTTTTTGAACCTTTCATAAGCTCATCTTTTCTTCCTGACTAGATTTACAACAGCCTTTGTACACCACGGTTCCTGTATCCTACCATCCTTTCCCTGTCTCATTGGAACGTATGTATGCAGAACTCCACCCAAATATCCCCTGAACATTTGCCACATTTCTTCCATATGTTTCCCTGAGAACATCTGTTTCCAATTTATGCTTCCAAGATCCTGCCTGATAGCCTTATATTTCCCCTTACTCCAATTAAACGCTTTCCTAACTTGTCTGTTCCTATCCCTCTCCAATGCTATGGTAAAGAAGATAGAGTTGTGATCACTATCTCCAAAATGTTCTCCCACAGAGAGATCTAACACCTGACCAGGTACATTTCCCAACACCAAATCAAGTACAGCCTCTCCTCTTATAGGCTTATCTACATATTGTGTCAAGAAACCTTCTTGAACACACCTAACAAACTCTGCCCTATCTAAACCACTAGCTCTAGGGACATGCCAATTGATATTTGGAAAATTAAAATCTCCCACCACAACAATCCTGTTATTACATCTTTCTAGAATCTGTCTCCCTATCTGCTCCTCAATGTCCCTGTTACTATTGGGTGGTGTATAAAAAACACCCAGTAGAGATATTGACCCCTTCCTGTTCCTAACTTCCACCTACAGAGACTCTGTAGACAATCCCTCCATGTCTTCCTCCTTTTCTGCAGCCATGACACTATCTCTGATCAACAGTGCCATGCCCCCCATCTCTTTTTCCTCCCTCCCTGTCCTTTCTGAATCATCTAAAGCCTGGCACTCAAAATAACCATTCCTGCCCCTGAGCCATCCAAGTCTCTGTAATAGCCACAACATCTATTGAGCGTTATCTGGAGACAGAAAATTAGAGCAAGAACTGTCATAGCAAAAATTTTAACAGACCAAAAAAAATCAGTTCCCAGGCAGAATTATTTAATGCATGATTGTTAGTGATGTCTAGGCATGATGTACATGTAATTGTTTGAAATTATTTCTCATGTGACATGTGTGATTTATTTCTCCATTTCACCTTAATTCATCAGCAACATTTAAAGAATGCAATGGAACCCAAGCTATAATCATGCAAACCACTGACTTTAACAGCAGGAACTAAATCACTTGTCAGATGATAAGAGGTCAGTGTTTTCTGACGATGAAGAGGTTGAACTTTTCTTTTATCAAGATGAAAGATACAGTTGCTAGGAAACCAAAGACTACTGCTGCCTTTAGGCACTTACTACTTGGATGCGAAGTTTGCAGCGAGGGTCCTTGTGCTGACGCCTGGGTTCCTCTTTCCCATGACTGCTCAGGTGTAGATGCCATGAATTGTACATTGTATTAAGTACATAGAGGTGCAGCATTAGTGGTAGCAACAGCCACCAGTCAGCCCCAGCATTCCCCTACTGCCCCCTCCTGTGGATGAGGCTGCAGTTACCACACAGTCTTCCTCAGTGGAGTGGAAACAATTCATCCTCAGGTAGAAAGGATGAAGAGACAATCTTGAATAAGGTTGGAGGCGACATCGGAAGCACGGCAACTCTGGCAGGGTCTGCAAGACATTACTTCCGACAAAGCGAAACCCAATAGCGTGAATGGCAGCGATACTTCACTACCAGATGAAATCAACGCCTTTTATGCTCGCTTTGAAAGGGAGAACACATCTACAGCTGCACCTGATCACCCTGTGATCTCTGTCTCAGAGGCCAATGTTAGGCTGTCTTTAAAGAGAGTGAACCCTCGCAAGGCAGAAGGTCCCAATGGAGTACCTGGTAAGGCTATGAAAACCTGTGCCAACCAACTAGCGGGAGTATTCAAGGACATTTTCAACCTCTCACTGCTATGGGCAAAAGTTCCCACTTGCTTCAAAATGGCAAAAATTATACCAGTACCTAAGAAGAATAATGTGGGATGCCTTAATGACTATTGCCTGGTAGCACTCACATCGACAGTGATGAAATGCTTTGAAAGGTTGGTCATGACTAGACTGAACTCCTGCCTCAGCAAGGACATGGATACATTGCAATTTGCCTATTGCCACAATAGGTCAATGGCAAACGCAATCTCAATGGCTCTCCACATAGCTTTAGACCACCTGGACAATACAAACACCCACATCAGGGTGTTGTTCATCGACTATAGCTCAGCATTTAATACCATCATTCCCACAATCCCTATTGAGAAGTTGCAGAACCTGGCCCTCTGTACCTCCCTCTGCAATTGGATCCTCAACTTCCTAACCAGAAGACCACAATATGTGCGGATTGGTAATAACATATCCTCCTCACTGACGATCAACACTGGCGCACCTCAGGGGTGTGTGCTTAGCCCACTGTACCACTTCCTATATACACATGACTGTGTGGCTAGGCATAGCTCAAATACTGTCTATAAATTTGCTGATGATACAACCATTGATGGTAGAATCTCAGGTGGTGACAAGAGGGCGTACAGGAGTGAGATATGCCAACTGGTGGAGTGGTGCCGCAGCGACAACCTGGCACTCAACGTCAGTAAGACGAAAGAGCTGATTGTGGACTTCAGGAAGGGTAAGACGAAGGGACACATACTAATCCTCATGGAAGGATCAGAAGTGGAGAGAGTGAGCAGCTTCAAGTTCATGGGTGTCGAGATTTCTGAAGATCTAACCTGGTCCCAACATATCGATGTAGTTATAAAGAAGGCAAGACAGCAGCTATGCTTTATTAGGAGTTTGAAAAAATTTGGCATGTCAACAAATACACTCAAAAACTTCTATAGTTGTACAACGGAGAGCATTCTGACAGGCTGCATCACTGTCTGGTATGGAGGGGCTATTGCACAGGATCAAAAGAAGCTGCAGAAGTTTGTAAAGCTAGTCAGCTCCATCTTGGGTACTAGCCTGCAAAGTACCCAGGACATCTTTAGGAAGCAGTGTCTCAGAAACGTTGCGTCCATTATTCATTCTTTTCAAATCTTTTTATTATTGTTATCCAAAATTAACAAGAGTACATCGAAGTAGTCAACACTTACAATGTCTCAAGAAAAAAAATATTGTTTTAATGATTGAGAAAATTTTGGTGACAAAAAAAAGAGAAAAAATAAACCCTACTAAGCAAGGAAAAGTGATAAAAAAAGTCCATTAGGTGTTCAACCCCGGAGCCATGCATCATACAAAAAGCATCTAAAGATAAACATCAAACAGTCAGCAAGGGAAAAAAGTACCAAAAATTTACAATTAGGTCATGGAGGAAATCTATCAATTAACTCAAATGATAGTAACAAGCAAATGAACCCCATCTTTTCTCAAAATCAAACATAGGTTCAATGGTTTGACTTCTAATTTTCTCCAAACTAAGACATAGCATCACTTGAGAGAACCACTGTGACAAAATGGGAGCCGATGTATCCTTCCACTTTAACAAAATGGCCCTCCTAGCTATCAATATAACAAATGCAATTACATGTTGGTCAGACAAAGAGATACCACGGATATTTTGAGGAATTATTCCAAAAAGCACAGTTAATTTATTAGGTTGTAAATTAATTTTAAGTGCTTTAGTAATTGTAGAAAAAACTGACTTCCAGAACTGTTCCAGTATAGAACAGGACCAAAACATATGTGTCAGTGTAGCTGTCTCAGTTTTACATCTATCGCAATAACTATCAACATTAGGAAACATCTTAGACAATCTTTCCTTCATCAAATAGTAATGATGTACAATTTTAAATTGAATCAGTGAATGACTATCACAGATCAAAGAAGCGTTAACCAACTTCAGAATCGGCGTCCAGTCCTCCATCATAAAAGTCAAATTAAGTTCCTTTTCCCAATCTTGTTTAATCTTAAATAAAGGATGCTTATCCCATTGTAATAGTAAATTGTAAATTCTTCCAATAGAACCCTTCATCAAAGGGTTCATACTCGTAATAGTATCTAACAGGTTGGCATCCAATACGTAAGGAAAATTACTTAAATATTTTTGTAAGAAATGTCTAACTTGAAGATATTGTAAAAAATGTATGAAAGAGAATATTTATCAACTAATTGTTCAAAAGACATCAGTGCTTGTGCTGATTGTCAGTGACAATGAAATGTTATTTTTGGTCCACACTAACTGTAGTCTCCCAGTGAGGAAGTCAAGAATGCAGTTGCAGAGTGAGGTACAGAGACCCAGGTTTTGGATCTTGTTGATTAGCACTGAGTGTGCCACTGTGTTGAATACTGAGCTTTAATCAATAAACAGCAGCCTGATAAATGTATTGCAATTGTCCAGGTCATACAAAATCAAGTGGAGAGCCAGTGAGATTGCATCTGCTGTAGACCGATTGTGACAATAGGCTGATTGTGTGGGTCCAGCTCCTTGCTTAAGTAGGAGTTGATTCTGGCCAAGACCAACCTCTCAAACAACCTCATCACAGCAGATGTAAGTGTTAACTATGAAATGGACTGAATGCCGTTTATTTTATGTATACCCATAAGAGACCACTATTCATAAGTCATCCATCATTTCAACTTACTTCCTTTTGTGTCCCTTAATAAAATGATTTTTAAGTAATTAATTTGTTATGAAGCATGCTAGGATTTAATGAAACTTTGGAATACACTCAACATAATGGAATTGTTGTCCTTCTTTCCTTCAAAACTAGTAGTCCTTGATACAAAGAGCTTATTCAGGAGATTATCTATCAAGTCTGATTCTAAACAATAAGTGTTTGTCCAGAAAATACAGACACAAAATTATCATTCTGTGTCTGAAAACCTATCTTCACATTTACACAGGAATATCTACTACATGTTTACTGATATTATCAAATAAACTTAACAAGGTGATTTTTTTTGGTACTGAGGCTATGGTGGAAAGTGATCTGAAGTAGGCGTATTTTGCTCCTCATTACCTTTTGGAATAGAGGAGAATGTGAGAGCCCACCTTTCAAAGTTAGCACAAGTATTTACTATCATCTGTGTACATTGTAGCAAACCTTTTGCCAGCATTGTTACAGTAAATGTGAAGATTTTAATAATCATATAGCTTGGCAATCAAATTCAGAAAGCTAGTTTGGTGGAGTCAGTCACAGAATGCATTAAGGACAGTATAAAGGGTAGTTTTAATAACTTATGGAACAAATATCAAATTGGTTACGTTAGATCCCTTAACATGGCAAAAATAATTGCCCATTAATTTTTATTAAGTAAGTTTTTATTAACTAAGTTCTAGGCAGCCAAATTTCAGTAGGAAATTAAAATCTTGAAGTTGAATAAAACTACTCGCAAAGTAAATTGTGAATTTATATTAAATTACTGTTGAGTAGATAAATAATGGAAAACAGTTAAGTGCAGACTTTAAAATTCTCATGTACATATATTTCATTGAAAAATTACTTCTCGAAATAAATGATATACTAGCTCTTCAAGGCTCATTTGTTTTCAAGCAGACTACTCATCCTAAGCCTTAGGAATGTCTGAGGAACCAGTAGCAGATGAACAAAACATTGATAAATAGAGAGAAGATTGAATATAAATTTTAAAAAATTTTAAGTCAAGAGCCTCCGCAATTATTTAAAATGCCTTGAAGGTAATAGCAGGAGAAATGATAATGAGAATAAGAAAATAAGTGAGACATTAAACAAATATTTTGCATCACTCTTCATTATAAAAGACAGAATAAATGTACCAGAAATGGTGGATAATTAAGCATCTAATGATGAATTTATATTAATTAATATTACCAAAGTTAAAGTTTTTGCAAAATTTTTAGAGAACTCCCCGGGCATGAGACTCTGTGCCCTTGAATTCTAAAAAAAACAAGTGGCTGCAGTGACAGTGGAGCTTTTTGTGATGACCTTCCAAAATATACAATATACTGCAACAATCCCAGCAGAATGGAAATAGAAAATATAACACTACCTTTAAAAAAAGTAAGAATCAGGAAACTGAAAACACCATACAGCCACAGCATGATTAGTATGTCCCACAATATTTGCTCCCCATATCTTCAGCTGGTTGATCCCCATGTCTTCTGGTTTCCTCAGTGTCCTAAATAAATCCTTAAATTATTCTTTTAAATGGTGAGGGGATGACTCTGACCAATTTGCATTGCATTCAAGTAGTGTATGGGACTTCTAGAGTTACACTTGCTGCTGACGTTAATGTGAAAAACATAGTATTTGGTACTGGTCAAACTTTGCACAAAATATAACCAGATATCTGAGCAAGTGGCGGAAGAACAAAGGATATTCAGAACATGGAGCAGTTGGACTGAAGGGCCTGTTTCCGTACTGAGTGACTCCGTGTTTATCCCCATTCCATTTTCCAGCACATTCCAATTACTGGTCTATTAATAATCACTTTGGCTTTACAGTGTGAGAACAGATATATTCAGGAAGGTCTCCTTCCCCTGCAGCTAATGCCCGTTCAAAGGAAAATGCTGCACAGAGCAATTGTATTTTAAAGTATTTCTTTGTTTAAACAATGCAGTATTTATCATTATGTTCTGATTGTAAGAGTAAGAAACATTGTTAATGTGGTCAATCATTCATTATCTTATGAAATCGTGGCTGGTTACTCCTAGCTTTATTTTCTGTGTAATCTTGTTCAACTGCTGGCTGCGCTTTCTGCTTTTTTTTTAATTTCTTAATCAGATGTAGGCATAGCAAAATTTATCACTGACAATGTCAGGGTATGTGAAGTGTTTACACAGAGAATGTCTAACTGTCTTCTCATCTAAAGGAGAACATCTGCTTGACAATTAGTTTCCTATCCTCTTGTCTTCAACAGTAGCTACTCACAGTGTGACTGCGGAAATTGAAAATTCCATACAGCCACAGCATGATTAGTATTTCGTACAATAATGGAGTCCGATTGTTAAAGTGAGAGTTAAGCACGGCAGCTATTTCTTTTCACGTTTCACTGCTCTATCCTGATAAAAGCTATCCATTGCAAATGGAATAGAGGGAAGGGTTTTCTCTATGCCTAACACTTTTTATGCTATCTTAAGACTGGGAGAAAAGACTAACAATTAAAATTCCTTGCATGAGTAACATGGTGAAGAGATTTTCATTCTTTGCATTTCAATATTTTGATATTTGCCCCACTGATTATCTGGAATCAATTGTTCCAGTTCTCTTGCTCTTTTTCTTTTCACCACCATCATTCCAATCATTCTATGATTCACCACCATTCCTTCAGATGGCCCCAAAGTGCTGTTTTGGAACCATGCCATTAATTTTGGTGATAAATAAGTTGTATTTACTCTCGACCTGATGGCAGCAATAATCCACCAGGTGCAAATTTAGTGTTGATCTATTGTAACATAGGTATTGCCTACTCCAGCATTAAAAAATATAGCCAGGCAGTAGTATAGCTGGGTTTTTTTTATGATGCACTTTCAAAAAAGCACTAACATTTTATTGGCAAATATTGAAGGGTGAGTAGAATTCGACAATGTTATCCAGGCTCAGATTCCCAGGTTTTACAGGCCTCGTTCAACTGCAGTTCCAAATCCTCCTCAGATCAAGTCTTAACTTAATGCTGCAACTGGGTAGGCAAATATTTTTATCAGCTAATATCTTTCATGGAGAGTGAATATTTTCTACTGATGCATATAGAGAAATCATACATCAAAACAAGTGGGTGTAAAATACAATGTTGACTGGTTAAAGAGCAACATTTAACACAGTAGTAGTGTTAGAGCAGCTAAAAAAATACATTCTTTATTGAAGGTGAACAAACTTCAGCTGTAACAGTGGCTTTGCTAGTAGAGCTACTGCCACATAGTACCAGCGACCTGGATTTATCAGTGGGCTGCAATCATTGTAATAAGTCATTTGTTGGTGAGGAAGCACAAGCTTAAAAAGAGCTCCAGGCCTTTCAGAACTTCTCGGCGGGCAGCAACAATCACAAGGAGTCATTTGTTAGTGAGGCAGAGCAATGTTTAAAAAGAGCTTGGGGGTCTTTCAGAACTTTTTGGCAGGCTGCAATCATTGCAATATAATCTGTTGGTGAGGCAGTACGAGGTTTAAAATGAACTTGGGGCCCTTCAGGTCTTTTCAGCGGGTCAATCATAATGACCTCGTATGCACTCGGCAAGGGCCAATAAAAAGAAGTGAAGAGTAAGCAGAGCAGCCTTTGCTGGGTAGACGGTGTTAGAGTGGGTAGGCTTTAGCTCAACAGGCTTAGGTGGGAACAGGCACAGACTCCCCCACGTTGTTATTATGGCTTCTTCCCCCTTCCTTTTCAGTCCTGAAGAAGGGTCTCAGTCCAAAATATCAAATATTTATCCAATTCCGTAGATGCCACAAGACCTGCTGAGTTCCTCCAACATTTTATGTGTGTTGCAGGCTAGAACTTAAGCTTGTGAAGTTAGAGGTATAACAAGTGTAGGCAGGATGGTAGTTAAGGAAGTGGAATGCTCCTCCTTGAGATGTGGGGTTTCACGGTACCAAACAGTCTCCCTGATGAGTACATCTGCAGGAAGTGCACCCAACTTCAGCTGCTGCCTGACAAGATTAAGGAACTGGCGCTGGAGCTGAATGTACTCAGGACCATCCGGGAGGCTGAAAATCTCGTAGATGAGACTTTTACTGAGGTGGTCACGCACAATGTGTAGGTTTCAGATAGTAGATAGGTAAGGGGGTAGACAGTCAGTGCAGAGTTCCCTGTGGCCATTCCTCTTGGCGACAAGTATACCCCTTTGGATATTACTGTGGGGGAGAGAGATGACCAATAGGGGTACAGCAGCAGCAGCCACCAGGCCAGTGGCATTGAGACCAGCTCCAAATCAACAGGGAAGAGTAAAGTCAGGTAGTTTGATAGTAATAGGAGACTCAAAAGTTTTGGGAATGGACAGGAGATTCTGTGGCCATGAAAGAGATGCCAGGATGATGTGTTGCCAGCCAGGTGCTAGGGTCCAAGATGTCTTTGAGGAGCTGCAGGAGGTTCTCAAGAGGAAGAGTGAACAGCCAGAGCCTGCAGTGCACAGTGGCACCAATGACAAAAGTAGGAAGGGAGAAGAAGTCCTGTGTAGTTACACAAGAGACTGAAGAGCAGGGCCTCCAAGGTATTAATCTCTGGATTACTCCCAATAGCACATGTTAATCAAGGCAGGACTAGAATAATTTGGCAGAAGAATGGGTGGCTGAGAAAGTGGTGCAGTGAGCAGGGTTTCAGATTTCTGGGTTATTAGGATCTCTTCTGGGAAAGGTTTGACCTGTACAAAAGGATGGGTTATACCTGAACACAAGGGGACCAAATATCCTTGTGGGCAGGTTTTCTAGAGTTGTTGGGGAGGGTTTAAAGTGATTTGGCAGGAAAGATGAGAACCAGTGTGTTAGGGCTGATGATGGGGAATTTGGTATACAAGTAGATGACGTGTTTAGTGAGACTGTGAGGAAGGACAGGCAGATGATAGGGCAAAATTTCAGCTAGTGAGATGAGCTGAAGTGTGACATGGGGACAAAATCAAAAAGTGTGATGAATACAGGACTGAAGGAGTTATCTTTGAATGCATGCTGTAAACAGAATAAGGTAGATGATCTTGTAGCACAGGTAGAGATTGGCAGGTATGATGTTGTGCACATCACTGAGCTGTGGCTGAAAGCAGATCATAGTTGGGAGCTTAACGTCCAAGTACACATTGTATCAAAAGAACAGTCAGGTAGGCAGAGAGGGTGGTGTGGCTTTATTGGTAAAAAATGAAATTAAACCCTTAGAAAGATACGACATATTGTAGGATCAGAAGATGTAGAATCCTTGTGGATAGAGTTAAGAAACTGCATGTGTAAAAAGACCATGATGGGAGTTATATACAGACCTGCTGAACAATAGCAAGGATGTGGGATATAAATTACAATGGGACATAGAAAAGGCATGTAAAAACAACAATGATATCACAGTCATAGGGGATTTCAATATGTGGGTAGATTGGGAAAGTCAGGTTGGTACTTGATCCTAAGAGAGTGAGAGTAGATGGTCTATAAGGTGGGTTTTTAGAGCAACTTGTGTTTGAGCCCAGTCAGGGCAAGACAATTCTGGATTGGGTGTTGTATAATGAACAATGCTTGAGTAGGGAGATTAAAGTAAAGGGACCCTTAGTAGGCAGTGATACGTTATGATAGAATTCATCCTGTCGTTTGAGAGAGAGAAGATAAAGTCGGATGTATCAGTATTACAGTGGAGTAAATTGAATTGCAGGGGCATGAGAAAGAAGCTGGCCAAAGATTTGAAGAAGGGTAAACTCACAGGGATGGCAGCATATCAGCAATGGCTGCAGTTTCTGAGGGCAATTCAGATGCTGCAGAATAGATGCATTCCAAGCATGAAGAAGTATTCTAAAGGGAGGCTGAAGTAACTGTGTCTGACAAGGAGAGTCAAAGACAGCATAAAAGCAAAAGAGAGGACACATAGCAAAAATTTGTCCGAAGTTAGAGGACTCTTAAACTTTTAGAAACCAACAGAAGGCAACTAAAAAGCCATAAGGAGGGAAGAGAAGAAATATGAAGGTAAGCTAGCAAATGATATCAAAGAGGAAACCTTTTTTCATATGTATACAGAGTAAAAGAGAGGCCAGAGTGGATATTGGACCACTGTAAAATGACATTGGAGAGGTAGTGATCAGGAACAAAGAAATGGCAGATGATCTTAATCAGTGTTTTGTGTCAGTCTTCACCATGGAAAACACTAGCAGTATGCCAGACATTTGAAAGTGTCAGGGGACATAAGTCAGTGTAGGTGCTATTTCTAAGGAAAAAGTGCTTGGGCATCGGAAAGGTTTGAAGGTAGATACTTCACCTGGACCTAGATGGATTACACCCCAGGGTTCTTAAAGAGGAAGCTGAAGAGATTGAAGAGGGATTATTAATGATCTTTCAAGAATCACTAGATTCCAGAATGGTTTTGGAGAACTTGAAAATTGCAAATGTCTCTCTATTCTTTAAGAACGGAGGGAGGGGGAAGAAAGGAAATTATAGGCCAGATATCCTGACTTCAGTAATTGGTAAGATGTTGGATTCCAGTACTGACAATGAGGATTCAGGGTACTAGCAGGTGAATGATAAAGTAGGCCAAAGTCAGCATGGTTTCCTTCAGGGAAAAACTTACCTGAAGAATCTGTTGAAATCCTTTGAGGAAATAACAGGCAGGATAGACAGCCAGTGAATGTTGTTTACTTGGATTTTCAGAAGGTCTTTGACAAGGTGCCACACATGAGGCTGTTTAATATGATAAGAGCCCATAGTATTGATAAAAGCATGAAAAGAAGATTGGCTGACTGACAGGAGGCAAAGAGTAGGAATAAAGGGCGCCTATTCTGGTTGGCTGCCAGTGACTGGTGATGTTTTGTAAGGGCTGGTACTGGGACCCCTTCTTTTCATCAACAATTTCAATGATAGAATTGATGGATTTGTGTAAAAGTTTTCAGGTAATACAAAGATAGATAGATGGGCAGCTAGTGTTGAGGAAGCAGGGAGACTGCAGAAGGATTTGAGCAGATTGGGAGAATGGGCAAAGGAGTGGCAGATGGAATATGGTGTAGTGAAATGTATGATGATGCACTTTGATAAAAGGAATAAAGGTGTAGTCTATTTTCTAAACAAGGAGAAACTTTGAATATCAGAAGTGCAAAGGGACTTGGGAGTCATTGTGCAGGATTCCCTAAATGTTAACTTGTAGGTTGAGTCAATGGCAAGGAAGCCAAAAGCAATGTTAGGATTCATTTCAGCAGGATTAGAAGATAAGAGCAAGGATATAATGCTGAGGTTTTATAAGCCATTGGTCAGACTGCATTTGGAGTATTGTGAGCAGTTTTGGCCCCCTTATCTAAGAAAAGATGTGCTGGCATTGGAGAGGGTCCAGAGGAAAACCATGAGAATGATTCTGGGAATGAAAGGGTTAATATATGAGGTGAATTTGATGGCTTTGGGGCTGTACTCTCTGGAGTTTAGTGGAGTGAGGTGGGGGGGGGGCGATCTCCTTGAAACCTATTGAATATTGAAAGACCTAGATAGAATGGATGTGGAGAGGATGTTTCATATAGCGGGTGAGTGTAGGACAAGATGGCGCTGCCTCGGAATAGAGGGACACCCATTTAGAACAGTAGTAAGGAGCAATTTCTTTAACCAGAGGGTGATGAATCTGAGGAATTCATTGTCTTGGATGGATGTGGAGGCCAAGTCAGTGAGTATATTTAAAGAGGAGGTAGGTAGGTTCTTGATGAGTTAGGGCACCAAAGTTTGCGGGGAGAAGGCAGGAGAAATGGGTTAAGAGGGCTAATAAATCAGCCATGTAAGAATGGTGGGGCAGATTCGATGGGCTGAGTGACCTAACTCTGCTCCTACTGTATGTTTTATGGTCTTATTTAATCTTGACTTACAGTGCTCTCTGTGTGGAGTTTGCACACACTCTCTCCAGTTTCCTTCCACATCCCAAAGACATGGGTTGTTAAGTTAATAGGGCACTGTGAGTTGCAGTGTGTGTGTGGAGGCGAGTGGTAGAGTCCTGAGGGAGCTGATGGGAATTGAGGAGAATACAGTGTGATTAGAGCACTCAGACAGCGTATTTCTCCAGGACAATATCTTTGATCTGGAAAGAAATCATGAGTTATTGACCTGCCTGGACAATAAATTTGCTGACGATACAACCATTGTTGGTAGAATCTCAGGTGGTGACCAGAGGGCGTACAGGAGTGAGATATACCAACTAGTGGAGTGGTGCCGCAGCAACAACCTGGCACTCAACGTCAGTAAGATGAAAGAGCTGATTGTGGACTTCAGGAAGGGTAAGACGAAGGAATACGTACCAATCCTCACAGAGGGATCAGAAGTAGAGAGAGTGATCAGCTTCAAGTTCCTGGGTGTCAAGATCTCTGAGGATCTAACCTGGTCCCAGCACATTAATGTAGTCATAAAGAAGGCAAGACAGTGGCTATACTTCATTAGAAGTTTGAAGAAATTCGGCATATCAACAAATACACTCAAAAACTTCTATAGTTGTACCATGGAGAGCATTCTGACAGGCTGCATCACTGTCTGGTATGGAGGGGCTACTGCACAGGACCAAAAGAAGCTGCAGAAGGTTGTAAATCTAGTCAGCTTCATCTTGGGTACTAGCCTACAAAGAATCCAGGACATCTTTAGGGAGCGGTGTTTCAGAAAGGCAACGTCCATTATTAAGGACCTCCAGCACCCAGGACATCCCCTTTTCTCACTGTTACCATCAGGTAGGAGATACAGAATCCTGAAGGCAAACACTCAGCGATTCAGGAACAGCTTCTTCCCCTCTGCCATCCAATTCCTAAATGGAATTTGAAGCTTTGGACACTACCTTACTTTTTTTTAATATACAGTATTTCTGTTTTTGCACATTTTTTAATAATCTATTCAATATATGTAATTGATTTACTTGTTTACTTATTACGTTTTATTTTTTTCTCTCTCTCTGCATTGAACTGCCACTGTTAAGTTAACACATTTTACATCACATGCCAATGATAATAGACCTGATTCTGATTCTGATTGTAGGTAAAATAATAGAATCTATTATAAAGGATGTGATAACAGCACATTAGAAAATATCAATAGGATTCAACAAACTCAGCAAGGATTTATGAAAATCCTGTTGAC
This sequence comes from Mobula hypostoma, assembly GCF_963921235.1. Lineage (NCBI taxonomy): Eukaryota > Metazoa > Chordata > Chondrichthyes > Myliobatiformes > Myliobatidae > Mobula > Mobula hypostoma. The sequence continues at coordinate 182,969,440 of NC_086099.1, forward strand.
AAAACTTCTGGAGATTTTTTATGGATGTCACTGATTAAGTAAGCAAGAGTGAACCAGCAGATGTAGACTATTTGAATATTATTAACATATAATTATATCAGTACAGGATGGTATGGGGCTTTTGGCCCACGATGTTGTGCTGACCTACATAAAACTACTCCACAATCAATTGAACCCTTCCCCTAACTCTCCATTTTTTACATCTGTGTGCCTATCTAACAATCTCTATTGTATCAGCCTCTTAAACCAATCCCAGCAGTGCATTCCAAGCACCTACTATCCTCTGTGTAAAATAGCCTACCTCTGACATCTCACCCTAAACTTTCCTCCACTCATCTTAAAGTGAATGTCCTGGGGTCTTGGCTATCGCAGTACTGGGGAAAATGTGCTAGATGCCCACTCTATATTCGCCTCTCAGAATCTTCTACATCTCTATCAAGTTGCCTCTCATCCTCCTTCAATCAAATCAGAAGAGCCATAGCTTGCTTAACCATCTTCTCTAATCCAGGTGGCATCCTGGTAAATCTCCTCTACACTATCTCTAGAGCTTCTGTGTCATTCCTATAATGAGGCAAACAGAACTGAACACATTACTCCAAGTGTGGTCAATCAGAGTGTCATAGTCCGGATCAGGATCCCTTTAAATTTACTTTGTTTATGTTACAATCCAGACCGTTGACTCCCTGTTTCCCTTTGGTTCCCTGTTTTCCTGTGTCCCTCAGCCTTGGTGATTAGAGGCAATTTATTCTCTGCTGAACCGGTAGTTTATAGCCTCCGGCTTTCAGCTGTTCAGAGCTAGAGTGTTTGCAAAGTTACCAAGGTACGGCGTGCCAATGTCATCTGGCCGGAGCAAGCGTAGTCTCCGCCCAAAGCGAGTGCCGGTAATTCGCCTTTCCTCACCGGAGCAACCTTGTCAAGTTACCTCGCCAAAGCGAGCCTGCAGTTTCCTCACCCAGGTGGGTCCGTCAGTTAACCCGACGGAGGGAATCAAGAACCACTGTCTACTGTTCCAAGTACCGAGTCAAGTCCTGGCCCTGGCGGCATCCAAGTTCTGAGTCTAGTCCTGGCCCTGGCGGTCTGTGATTCCTGTCCTACCACCCTGTCTGAATCCCCTCTCTGCCCCTCTCGCCTCTAGACCTCGCCTGCACCTCGGTCTAGTTCTATCGCCGGAGCTAGATAGGTACTGTCTGGTGTTCTTTTGTGTTGGTCTTGTCTTATCCTCGCCTCCGTGGTGTAAATCTGGCCGTCTTGCCGTTGCCCCGCAGGGTTCATGTCTTGTCTTGTCTTGTCCTCGCTTCCGTGGGGTAAGTCTGGCCGTCTTGCCATTGCCCCGCGGGGGGTCATGTCTTGTCTTATCTAGTCCTTGCCTCCGTGGGGTAAGTCAGACTGTCTTGCCGTTGCCCCGCAAGGGATCATGTCTTGTCGTGTCTTGTCGTGTCTTGTCCTCGCCTCCGTGGGGTAAGTCAGGTTGTCTTGTCGTTGCCCGTGGGGGGTCATGAGTCCCGGCCCTATGTCCTGTCCCCAAGGAGGGGTCCCGACTCTCTGTTCTGTGTGTGAGTCCCGACCCTATGTCCTGTACCCAATGAGGGGTCCCGACTCTGTGTTCTGTGTATGTGTCCGTGGTTCCATGTACCTGCTCTCCCGAGACCGAGGCTCTGTTTTTCCCATGTTCCTCCTCTCCCTAGCCCATGTCATGTCCATGCCTGGTTCTGGGGTCTGAGCCCGAGGCAAGAGCCAGGTATTGGGTCCTTGCCCAGTCTCGGGCTCGGAGTCCATACCGTAGCCTCTTCACGTCACCTCTAGTTCTGGGAGCCGATTCCGAGTCCAAGCCCAGACCCTTGGTCCCAGCCTAGTCGTAATCCTGAGTCCTTGTCCAGTCGCTAATCCTGCTTCTGCTTTGCTCTCCTGGTATCGAACAATAAACTAAATCTAAGTAACCTCACAAGATGTGTCTTGCATTTGGGTCCACCCTTGCTCCCAATGCTCCACCATTGTGACACAGAGTTCCGTAGAGCTGCAACATTGCCTTGCTGCACTTGAACTCAAATCCCCTGGCTAATGAAAGTCAGCACACCATACATATAGGTGTATGCACACCGCCCTAGCAACTTTGAGGGATTTATGGTAATAGACTTCAAGATCCCTCTGTTTCTCCACATTACTAAGAATCCTGCCATTAACCTTGTAGTCTGCCTTCAAGTTTGATCTTCAGAAATGTATCTCTTCATACTTTCTTGGGTTAAACTCTATCTGCCACTTCTCAGCCTACCTCTGTGTCCTATCAATATCCCATTGTAAACTACAACAATTTTCTACACTATCTACAACACCTCCAACTTCTGCAGCATCTCCAAACTTACTAACCTACTCTTCCACTTTTTGGTCCAAGTCATTTATAAACATCACGTAGAGTAAGGATAACAAAGAGGAAGGGTGGCAATATTTCTAACCATTACGAATGGCCGACCACAAGCAAACAAAAAGTTTTTGATTCCAGATAGACAAAGTCAATGTATTCATTAGAAGGGAGGCATCAGTAAACAGTATTCAGGCTGGAGAAGTAAGCAACTACTGGCTGCAGTTCTGAGCAGGAATTCATCTGATCACCAAGCCTAAATTTTCAGAAGTAATATCATTCATTCTGTGTTGCATGCATCAAGATGTTTGAGGTACTAGAGTAACAAGTTGCTTCATCAATTTCCTCACAAGAGACGTCATCCATTATTTGAGGTATCTGTAAAGATTAAAGATTAAAATATTAAAGATTAGCTTCATTTGTCACATGTACATCGAAACATACAGTGAAATGCATGGTTTGCGTCAAATCAGATCAGTGAGGATTGTGCTGGGCAACCCCCAAGTAAGGCCATGTTTCCAGCACCAATATAGCATGCCCACAACTCACTAACCCTTATGCATACATCTTTAGGTTGTAGGAAGAAACCAGAGTACTCAGAGAAAACCCATGTGGTCATCAGGAGAACGTAGAGTCTCCTTACAGACAGCAGTGGGAATTGAACCCCGATCTTACAGCCTGTGCGGTAAAGCATTATACTAACTGCTACAGTAGTCTTCCATGTGAAGTCAGAGAGTTGTATGGCACAGAAGCAGGTCCTTCAGCTCATAATATCCATGCTCCAATGTTCATTTACATTGATCCCGCTTTCCTACACTAGAACAGTATCCTTCTATGCCTTGCATATTGAAGTATCTGTCTACATGTCAGTAAGACATGGTAACTGTATCTGATTCTACCACTTCTTCTGGTAGCATGTTCCAGATATCAACCACTGTCTGTGTAAAAAAATACCCTTAAGATCCCCTTTAAAATTCATATCACTCTTCTTAAATCTATACCCTCCAGTTTTTGATGCCTGACCCATGGAAAGAAAAAAATTGACTATCCACCCTATGCCTCTCACAATCTTATGAATTTCCATCAGGTCTTCCATTAGCCTCCTTTGCTCCAGAGAAAAGACCAGCCTGTTCAATCTCCCCTCCCTCCCCAGAGCTGAAGTTCTCCAATCCAATCCATATCTAGGCAAAGAGACAGATGGCTGCAGATGCTGGAATCTGGAGCAATACACAACTCGGTGGAAGAATTGAGTCAAGATGAAGGGTCTTGGCCCAAAGCGTCGATTGTTTACAACTTCCATAGATGCTACATGAACTGCTGAGTTCCTCCAGCATTTTGTAGCAACCTCATTTTTTTTTACATTAATCTGGATTCCCAGCATCTGCAGAATCTCTTGTATTCATGGTGGAAGAACTTAGAAAGATGGAAGCAGACAAAAAGAGAATCAGATGGAGACAGATGACTGAAAGTGGAGACAGCTGCTGGAGGTTGATAAGCAGGAGCACAAAGACCAACAGAATAAGTATCAGATAAATAAGAGAGGTAATAATGAAGATAGTTAGGGGAGAGGTGAAAGGCAAATGTATTGGTGAATCTCTCCTGCCATCTCAGCATTCCAATTACTATTAATAGCATTGCCTTCCTTTTTCTATCTCCTGTTCATATTACTGTGTTCTCTGTCCTATTCCAGGAAGTTGATGATGTCCTTGACTCAGATAGCTGCAACCTCTTATATTTTTCCCAGCTCACCAAGATGTCCAGCACATTGGTGTCTGGCATGATTATCATGCTATGCAGAAAATACTATTCTATTTCTTATGTGTTACTCCTTGGCTGTTCCTTCAAGCAGCAATATCAAACTTACAATCTAAATATGATTAGGCAAACCTGAAGCATATTATCAAGCATGCTTGCTGACAGCCAGAGCATTATAAAATGATAGGCACACATCAAGAATCACAAGGCACCAGTTTCCCTTGCTGAACATGCCAGTTTTATTCAAGCACCCTCCTTCACCTGTGGTCATTTTGAGCTCCTTTAACCCAGGTTCAATCCTGAGCACAGCTGCTCTCTTTGCAGCTTTTGTACCTTCACCCTGTTTTCTCCATTTATTCTGTGAGCTTCATGCAAACCAAGTATTTCACTGCATTCCAATATAAATAACAACAATTTAGCTAATCCATTACTGCCTGGGTTTCCTCCATGTGCTTTGGTTTCCTTCTACACCTCACAGATATGCTGGAAGGTTAATTGCCGACTGCAAATTGACCTTCAGCAGATGGATAGCAGGAAAACTGGGGAGTTGATGGTCATGTGAGAGAGAATAGGTTACAGAGAATTAAGTGAGCAATGGAACTGATGGAAATGCTCTGAAAGTTTGCAAAGGAAAATGAAAATATAAAAAGTACAACTGAATTTCAGTCTCCATTTTATGTGGGGAATGAAGAAGGGACCACCTCTCTTACATAGCAGCAGAAATCATGAGCGCTGCACCATTATTACCAGAGCCACAGTGAGAGTCTTTGATCAGTCAACTAAAGTACATGGCTACAGACTTTTTCTGAAACCATTTCTTGTTTCTTTGTTGTGACTCTTCATTTCTGTTCAGTTGAATCTTTATACTTAGGCTGAAGAATTCAAAACACGTTTCTCTGCATTGGCTCCAGACTTAAGTGATCAGCTTGAGTGAATGTTTTTCTGGCACTCTAGGGAATCTACTTGGGGACATACATTAGGTTAGGACTACACTGCCAGCATGCAGCCAGCAATTCCTTTAGCAGGAATTATACTTTCCAGATTGGGAGAGAGGGCTAGAACATAGCACAGTACAGCACAGTACAGGCCCTATAGACCATGATGTTGTGCTGACCTATATAAATGTTCACCTACATAAATTTTTAAAATTATTTCAAACTAACATAGACTGTTCAGCTCAGCCAGTCTATGCCAATTTTTAAAGAAACTCTTTGAATCCCATCGTCCTACATTTCCCAGTAATTATCCTCTCTCAAATGTCCATCAACCCCTGCTTCCAGTCAGTATAACTTATAGTAACCTACCAGTTACAAACAATCTGCTGGACGAACGCAGCGGGTCATGCTTCATCTGTGGGAGGAAAGGCCTTATTGACCTTTCAGCTCAAAACCCTGCATCATACCTACCAGTACATCTTTGTGCAGAAGAATGGAGCACCCAAGGGAAACCCAGATGGTCACAATGAGTATTTGAAAACTTCACCGAGGAGTCAGGATCAGCTGCAGTTGGAGCTACAAGGCAGCAGCTATCCCTCTTGTGCAGATACTCCACCATATAAATATTCAAACCCTAGTTCTCTGTAAAACATTTTACCTTCCACTACTAATTCAAAATAAGAGCTGATTGATTGCATTGCTTTTCAGAACCAAATTTAATTAACTAATCTTAATAATCCATGAACGCAATTTACTTGCGAACCGTGAAAGCATTTTCACCTCAAGGAATAAGCCAATTCAAAAAGTGATCTTACTACCAAATTCTCAAAAGATGAGCAATAAATGGTGAGATCCTGTGGTCAAATAAATGTTCATTACTGGTTTTAGATTTCTCTACTGGCTGAGATGGGATGTGGTAGTTTACCGTTATTAGTCTTCAACTGCTCTAACTCAGGGTTTCCCAACTTGGAGTCCACTGAACCCTTGCTTAGTGGTATTGGTCCATGACATAAAAAAGGTTGTGAACCCCTGCTCTAACTTAGTGTGAAACACAGTGAAGATCTACACAGAAAAGTCCCCAGAGTAGTTTATGATATTTGTATTTATCTCAAAAATAAATTGTATTCTCTTCATACATGTATATCTTTAGGAAGAACAGTGCATTCATTGTGTTATTAAGTCAGCATGAAACCAATTACATTTGCCAGTATTTGGCACAGAACTTTCTAAACCTTTCCAGTCCACGTACATCAATCATCCTATTTGCAAAGCATCAATGCCATTCATGCAGCCTTGTTGAACAATACATTCACCAAGTGTCTCAGAGACTCCTGGACTGCGTTCAACCCTACAGCACCAAGTTTCAGTGAGTCCCTTAACACATATTCCTGAGGCCAGTCAGCAGCATTGATTTATAGACACTTCATTGCACAGGAAGACAAGCAAATTTCATGCAGAGCAAAGTATGCTCTTCACAAAATTGATGAACCTCCAGCAGCACTTTGTCTCAATGTGCTTCCTGGGGAACATCCATAGATCAAAGAGCCTGCTCAGGATGAAGCTCAACAAGGACTACTGTATCTTTCTCCAAACATTTTTAGCAAACCTACGATCAACAGAGGTAGATGACCATCTCATTCTCGTTGCAGCCATCTCAAGGACACTATGCTTTCAGAGCGAGATTCCAACCAATACAGGGAGGAACTTTTAAATGTAGGTGGAGATACCAGGATTCCCTGAGAAGCAGGTGTGTGTATCCTCAGGGAGTGATGGGTGGTAGCAGAAGGATATGCCCATCAGGCAGAAGCTGAATGTTACAAGTGAGAAATATCACCTGTGAGCTAATGTAAAACTGAAAGGTGAGCACAATACATGAAGTTGAAGATTTTGTGGAACTGACTGTTCTTTCAATTTCACACAGTGAAATTTCACACAGAAATATCCTGAAAGAGACAATCATTACTTTCAGTTTGTCTGTGTCAAACATCAAATTGCCTCACCACAGAAGTTAACATTAATGCTTAATTAAGAAGATTGAGAGTTCCTGAACATTTAACCTAAGCTTCCATTCTGCTCTGTGAAAGTGCTGTTCTTCTGAAAGCCTTCTTTGTCATATTCAACAGTAAAATGAGAGTCCTAGTGTCGCCTGAGGAGACTGTAAGCAGCAATTTGCCTTACTTGATCCATTTCAAAGACTGATTGAAGGCAATGGCAGGCATGGAGAGTGATTTTTAACAAGTGGGATAAGAGTAAGCACTGAACTGCGGTCAGGAAGCCTTGGGAAAGAAAAGACTCTGCTGCCAATTGAGAGGTAAATGGAGAAAGTTCAGGGCAATTCAGAGCTGGGAAAATAAAAGGTTGCAGGAAACAGAGGCTGAAAGGTATTCAAAGGTGAGAATGAGGACTTTAATCCCAAGTATTGTAAATAAGTTAAAGGAGGGACGTGAAAGAATCAGGAAACTGCAAAGGTCCACCTGGACATGATATGAGTGTTGGATAAAATAATAGCAATAGAGGCCAGGAAGGGGATCTAACCAGCACAAGGATAGGTGAAGTCCAGCAACTCCATCAATAATAAATGAAACAATACATACCTTCTGCACATGGTCCACACCACTCAGCTCAGCCATTGGATCCCCGTGGAGACACAAATCAGAGCATAGCAAGTTAAATTATGCCAGAATGGGACAAAAACTACACAAAAATCTAACCCTAACAGGAGTCAGCTAAATTTCAAGAACTTGAATGCCACGTAGTTCAATGACTCACCTACCTCCCTTCTAAATTTAAACACATGTACCATTCTCTGGAACTCACTCAGCTGCCAAACCTACTGAGCTAGCACTAAAAGATGAGGGATCTTTATTAACAAAAAGAGCTCTTTTCAAAATTAGCTACCAAGATGTGAGAAGTTGACCCAGCTACCAAACTAGATATGGTCATGCTTCTAAATTCCTGGAGAAAATTTTTGTTTCAGAGTGAACACAATAGGTTGTTAAACTTGATGGATGGTTCCAACCATACATAGAATGACAATGAAAACAGCTACATACTTATCATGATTGTGCTAGTGAATAGGATCTATGCACATTTTAAGTGGTCCCGGTCACTGGTACCTTACAGAAGAATTGCAAGTGGAAGAAGTAGGCTCTCCACTCATGCTGCTGCCCCACCGTTGCTAGGTCCCCAGCATGGTGGTTATACAGATAAGACAGTGCTTCTTGTCCATAGTGATGTGCAGTAACTACGCTAAAACTTGGCTTTTGCATCTTGTACAACCATAATAATTTACCCAATGCATGCATAAGAAAATATTGCCCCCACCCCCATAGAACAGGTGTGGGTGGCCTCTATAACATCACTATTTCCACGTAAAATTTCTAACCCGTAATCTAAACCTATAAGTCATGTAAAATTCTACCATGGCATGAAAAATAATGTGTCAATTTAAATAAATGCATAACGTTAATTTGACATTTTGACAACAAGCAACTCTACCACTCTATCATCTTAGAATTTAAGAATTCCCAATCTTCTAATGAATTAATCAATTATTTATTGTTATCTGTGTGTTGTCATATCTCTAAAATTATTATAAGGATCGGGTACAAATGAATGTAGCTCATTAAATATTAAATGCAATAAATATTCAGTTAACATTTTGGTAAGTAAATGACTTTTGCCAATCAATAACATAATTTACATCCATGCAGAAAAAAGATGAAGTGCACTAAAATAGGACCAGACAGCAAAGACCTTTGATGACATCATTTACATTTGTTTCCTGTGTATCCCATCTCTTTTAATGCTGTGTTCATGCCACAACAATAAAATGAAATCACAATAGCATTGTACTCATTAGCAACAGGCAGTTAAAATGATCCACTGCCTTAATTTTTCAACAGTAATAGCTACTTATTGGATGCAAGAAAACAGCTTGAGTCTAATTATATTTTAGACCCTCCTTTAAGATTAGGTGATGGATTTTTTTGTGCAGTTACATCTTGATATCTTCAGCTGCCCCTAATATTTCTATCAAGTTGTAAATTTCATTAATATGAAGGGAATATATTTGATTCAATATAATTTAGTGAACTCGCTGAGCAGATTCCCATGCAGAGATCTAAATAAAGATACTGGTTAAGCAATGTGAGCAAACAAGATTTTTTTGATGATATTGAGATCCTCAGGAGTAACTGCAAAATAAAGATTTTATATCTGAGGGCAGAATTTCCACTTTGTACCCAAGTAATGAAATTGGTGCAAATTGCAGTTAGAATTTTTCTACTTCTGAATTTATTTCCTTGAGTTCCTACATAAACTTAACTGCAAGGCAGAACATATACTCTACTATGACCCGGCACAGTTGGACAATGATTCACAAAAACATAGTGAATAGAAATACAGCACAGAAGCAAGCCCCTCAGCCCACTATGTCCATGCTGACTAAGTACCCATGGTTACTAATCAGTAATGTAGAAGTCCCAAATGGAGAGAGTGTGATACTGTGCAGGTGACAGAAGCGTGTGCAGGGGTATATTTCAGTTAATTCCATTAGTTTCAAGATAATTATGGAGAAGGATAGGTCTAATCCTTGAGTGGAGATTCTAAATGGGAGAAATTGTAATTTTGATGACATCAGAAGGGATTTGGCAGGCTGGATTGGGATAGACTGTTTTGTGGCAGAGGTATGCTTGGTAAGTGTGAGGCCTTCAAAAGTGAAATATTAAGAATAGAGAATTTATACGTCCCTGTTAGAACAAAAGGCAAGGATCACAGGTTTATGGAATCTTGCTTATCAAGGGATGTTGAGGACTGGCTAAAGCAAAAGAAGCATAAGGTATAGGCAGTTAGGGTCAAATGAGGACCATGAGAAGTATGAATGCAAAAGATAGCATTTAAGAGAGAAATACAAAGGGTTAAAAGAGGACACGAGGTTGCTTTAGCAGACAAGACGAAAAAGAATTCCAAGAATATCTATAGCCATATTAAGTCCAAAAGAATAACAAGGGACAGAATTGGTCCTCTGCAAGATCAGAGTGGTCACCTTTGCAAGGAGTTAAAAGAAATGAGGGAAAACTTAAATGGATTGTTTGAGCCAGTGTTAACTCAGGAGACAAACTCTGGGGCTATGGAGCTGAGGCAAAAGATTAGTGAGGTCATGGACCATATCCAGATTACAGATGAAGTGGTGCTGGCAATCTTGAGGCGAATTAGGGTGGCTAAATCCCCAGAACCTTACAAGGTGTTTGTCCCCTCATACCTGTGGGAGTTTAATGCAGGAATTTACAATGGTCTTAGGCATGGGTAAGATGCCAGATGACTGGAGGACAGCTCATGCTATTCCATTGTTCAAGAAAGAAGATTATCGGAGTACATATATGTCACCATATAAAGCACTGAAATTCACTTCTTGTAGGCATATGCGATAAATCTATAGAATAATCACCATAACAGAATCAATGAAAGACTGCCCAACTAGGGATTTCAACCAGAGGACAGAAGGCAATAAACTGTGCAAATAAAAAAGAAGAAATAATAAAAAATAAACAAACAAACAAACAAGCAATAAATATCAAGAACATGAGATGAAGAGTCCTTGAAAGTGAGTCCATTGGTTATGGCAATGTTTTAATGCTGGGGAAAGTGAAGATGAGTGAAGTTCAAGAGCCTGATAGCTGAAGGTTAGTAACTTCCTGAACCTGGTGGTGTGAGTCTACACATCTATAGCAGTTTGTTGAAGTTTTAGACATCCAGCAGAATCTCCTCAAACAGCTGAGGAAGAAGATGCGCTAATGTGCTTTCTCTGAAATAGTAACACCTTGGAATTTAAAGTTGCTAACCCTCTCCATCTCTGATTCTCTCATGAAGACTTGCTCCTGGACCTCTGGTTTCCTTTTTCTGAAGTCTATAATCAGCGCCTTGGTCTCGTTGACATTGAGTAAGAGGCTGTTATTAATACACCACTCAGCCAGATTTTCAATCTCCCTCCTATATGCTGATTCATCACCACCTTTGATACAGCCTACTACAGAGGTGGCATCAGCTAAGCTGAATATAGCATTGGAGCTGTGCTTAGCCTCAGTCATAACTGTGAAGAGACTATGCACACAGCCTTGTGGTGCACCTGCGCTGAAGGAGATTGTGGAGGAGATGTTTTTGCCAATCCAAACTGACTGCGGTCTGCATGTGAGGAAATCCAGGATCCAATTGCACAAGGAGGTAATGAGGCCAAGGTCTTGGAGCTTATTGATCAGTTTTTTAAAATTTAGGGAGTTTTTCGAGGAAGTTAACCAGGAATGCTGATGAAGCAAAAACAGTGGGCATGACTTTAACAAGACCTTTGACAAAGGCCAGCAAGTGGGGTTGGTCCAGAAGTTGAAGTTGCTTGGCATTCAGGATGAACTAGTCAATTGTATTCAACATTAGCTTAGTGGGAGAAGCTGGAGAGTGATTGTAGATGATTGTTTCTCTGGCTGGAGGCTTGTGACTACTCCCATGCCACAGGGATTGATGCTGGGTCCATTGCTGCTTTTTGTCTATATTAATGATTTCAATAATAATATAGTAAACTAGATCAAATATGTATGGATGATATCAAGATTGGTGGCATAGTGGACAGTAAGAAGGCTATCAAAGATTTCTGCATGATCTGTACCTGCTGGGAAAATGGGTTGGAAATGGCAGATGGAAGTAAATGTAGACATGTGAGATGTTGCACTTTGGATGGACATACCAAGGTGAATGGTACGGCTTTGAGGTGTGCGAGAGAACAAGGCCACTTGGGACTACAGATCCATAATTCTTTAAGAGTGGCATCACAGGTAGACAAGAGAGCTTTTGGCACCTTGGCCTTCATAAATCAGGGCATTGTGTACAGGTATTGAGATGCTACCACGATGCTATCATGGTTTCCCTTCTGCTGTCATTAATGATGCCCTCAGCCGCATCTCCTCCATTTCCCGCACTTCGGCTCTCACCCCATCCTCCCGCCACCACAACAGGGACAGAGTTCCCCTTGTCCTCACCTACCACCCCACTAGCCTCCGGATCCAACACATTATCCTCCTCAACTTCCGCCACCTTCAACAGGACCCCACCACTAAGCACATCTTTCCCTCTCCACCCCTCTCCGCTTTCCGCAGGGATCGGTCCCTCCGTGACTCCCTGGTCCACACGTCCCTCCCCACAGATCTCCCACCCGCCACTTATCCCTGTAAGCGCAAGTGCTACACCTGTCCCTACACTTCCTCTCTCGCCACCATTCAGGGCCCCGAACAGTCCTTCCAGGTGAGGCAACACTTCACTTGTGAGTCTGTTGGGGTCATCTATTGCATCCGATGCTCCCGGTGCGGCCTCCTCTACATCGGTGAAACCTGACGCAGATTGCGGGACCGCTTCATCGAGCAGCTCCGCTCCGTCCGCCAAAACAGACAGGATCTCCCAGTAGCTACCCACTTCAACTCTGCTTCCCACTCCCATTCAGATATGTCCATACATGGCCTTCTCTACTGCCATGATGAGGCTAAACTCAGGTTGGAGGAGCAACACCTCATATACTGTCTAGATAGTCTCCAGCCCCTTGGTATGAACATAGAATTCTCCAACTTCCGGTAATTCCCTACCCCTCCCTTCCCCTATCCCTATGTCACTCTGCCCCCTCCCCCAGCTGCCTACCTCCTCCCTCTTGGTTCCGTCTCCTTCTACTACCCGTTGTGTTTTCCCCTATACTTTCTTCACCTTTCCTGCCTATCACCTCCCTGCCTCCCTTCCCCCACCCTTTTATCTTTCCCCTTACTGGTTTTTCTCCGGAACCTACCAGCCTTCTCCTTCCCACCCTACCCCCACCTTCTTTATAGGGCCTCTGCCCCTTCCCCCTATAGTCTTGACTAAGGGTTCTGGCCCGAAACGTCGACTGGTCTTTTCCACAGATGCTGCCCGACCTGCTGAGTTCCTCCAGCGTGTTGTGAGTGTTGACATGCTACGTTGGAAACTGTATAAGGCATTGGTGAGGATGAATTTGGAGTATTTCGTGTCATTATGGTCATCTGCCTACAGGAAAAATACAAGGATGATGCAGGTAGTTGATGTCTCGAGTTACCAGGAAAGGTAGGAAAATGAGGGAAGATATTTTAGGAGTATACAACATTATGGAGGGTAGCAATAGGGTGAATGCAAGCAGGCATTTTCCCCTCAGGTTGGGTGAGGCTAGAACTGGAGGTCAAGGGTTTAGGGTAAAAGATAAAACATTTAAGAGGAATCTGAGGGGAACTTTCTTCATTCAGAGGGTAGAGCGAGCGTAGAATGAGCTGCCAGTAATCATAGGTGCAGATTCCATTGTGAATTTAAGAGAAGTTTGGATAGGCATATGGATGAGATACTTAGAGATTAATGGAGGACTATTGTCCGGGTAAAGGTAGATGGAACTAAGCCAAAGATCAGGTCAGTATTAACTAGATGGGCTAAAGGTACTATTTCTGTGCTGTTGTACTCTACGGCTCTATTTACCAACATCTGGTCCACAGCCTGTTTTAAAATTATTTTTTAACTTTGTTTCAAAATTATTTCTCAATATAATTAAGAGCAGCGATAGCTGAATTTGTGTTTATTCCACAATATAAGCATTTTAATCACAATGTCAATTCATCAGTTGTTTGGGAAATTATACACAAAAAGCCAGAAAGATACATAGTCCTTTAAGAATTTACTATTGTCCCCTTGTCCAAAATAATGGTTTTAATTTTTAGTGTCCTCAAGGAGCTCAAACAAATGTGATCAGAGGAAATTGCAAAAGATGAATAATTAACACTTGGGCCATAATCAGTCTGACATGGGCCTGGTTCTGACAGAAGTTTTTTTAAAAATTTGAGCAAAAGATGGTGGATATGCTGAACGGGACTTGCGATTGAAATTCAGCAACACTTTATAGCACATTATAAATAGAAGCACACATGGCTCCTCAAATCTACTCTAACGTTCAATTTCATAGTTGAACTCCACTTTCCTAACATATCATTTTTTATCCTTCATTCCCACAGTGTCAAAGATCTATCAGTATTAGTCAAATATTTTTGTATACTGAGCCTCAGAATATTCCAAATTAGGAAATGACAGGTAGCACAGTAGCATAGTGGCTAGCACAACGCTTTACAGTACCAGTGACCAGGGTTCAATTCCCGCTGCTGCCTGTAAGGAGTTTGTACATTCTCCCTGTGACCGTGGTTATAAACTGAAAGGAGTTTGTACATCCTCCCCGTTACTGCGTGGATTTCCTCTGGGTGCTCCGATTTTCTCCCACAGTCCAAAGACCTACTAGTTGGTGGCTTAATTGGTGATTGTAAATTGTCCAGTGATTAGGTTAGGATTAAATTGGGGGATTGCTGAGTGGCAGGGAGAGCTGGAAAAGCCTATTCTGTACTGTATCTCAATAAATCATCAATCAATCAATAAATGGTCAATCAATCAATAAATGAAATACCAAATACTGAGCATAAGAAAAACCTTCATTCTGGGGACAAATGTTGACCTTTTTCAGCCATTAATTTGGAGGTCTTTATAAAGGTAGTCAATGGAGCAACACTCCTGTTTTGGAGGCAGGCACAGTCTAAATTTTGCAAGCACACAATAAAGTAAGGATCACAACTGCACATTCACCAACAGCAGATCCATTCGCAACTTCCTCCTCATTGGGCCTTACTCATTTTGGGATAGAAATGAATCCTGTACATATAACCGGAACCCCATTAAGTTAGCAAGTTTAACTACCATTTCCACTGAAAACTCCCATAATTATCATTCCACGTTATTTAATTATTTCTCTTATCTCTCCGTGTGTTTCTCCTCTTCTATTTCCGGATAGTTGCAGAAACTAATTAAACCAGAATTATAATTTGCTTGCTTATGTATGTGTTAAATTGCAGTGACTCAATATAAGTCACCTAAATCCCCTTGAAATCCAACATCAATTAGTTACTGACCTTTTAAGAATATTTGTTTTCACATTCCTCCTATTAAGGACAATAATTTTGGTTTTCCATGCTCTAAATCACTTGCCACATCTTGGGCATAAACTTAACTGCCAATGGACCTTCTGGATCCTCCTCAAAGCTGACCTTTCCAGTTCGTGGTTATAAACCATACAGAATAAACAAGAATGTTCTTTACTCCAGATCATAGTAAATAATTTAAGGTATTTTATATAGAAACATAGAAACATAGAAAATAGGTGCAGGAGTAGGCCATTCGGCCCTTCGAGCCTGCACCGCCATTTATTATGATCATGGCTGATCATCCAACTCAGAACCCAGCCTTCCCTCCATACCCCCTGACCCCTGTAGCCACAAGGGCCATATCTAACTTCCTTTTAAACATAGCTAATGAACTGGCCTCAACAGTTTGCTGTGGCAGAGAATTCCACAGATTCACCACTCTCTGTGTGAAGAAGTTTTTCCTAACCTCGGTCCTAAAAGGCTTCCCCTCTATCCTCAAACTGTGACCCCTCGTTCTAGACCTCCCCAACATCGGGAACAATCTTCCCGCATCTAGCCTGTCCAATCCCTTTAGGATCTTATACGTTTCAATCAGATCCCCCCTCAATCTTCTAAATTCCAACGAGTACAAGCCCAGTTCATCCAGTCTTTCTTCATATGAAAGACCTGCCATCCCAGGAATCAATCTGGTGAACCTTCTTTGTACTCCCTCTATGGCAAAGATGTCTTTCCTGAGATTAGGGGACCAAAACTGCACACAATACTCCAGGTGTGGTCTCACCAAGGCCTTGTACAACTGCAGTAGTACCTCCCTGCTCCTGTACTCGAATCCTCTCGCTATAAATGCCAGCATACCGTTCGCCTTTTTCACCGCCTGCTGTACCTGCATGCCCACTTTCAATGACTGGTGTATAATGACACCCAGGTCTCGTTGCACCTCCCCTTTTCCTAATCGGCCACCATTCAGATAATAATCTGTTTTCCTATTTTTGCCACCAAAGTGGATAACTTCACATTTATCCACATTAAATTGCATCTGCCATGAGTTTGCCCACTCACCCAACCTATCCAAGTCACCCTGCATCCTCTTAGCATCCTCCTCACTGCTAACACTGCCACCCAGCTTTGTGTCATCCGCAAACTTGGAGATGCTGCATTTAATTCCCTCATCCAAGTCATTAATATATATTGTAAACAACTGGGGTCCCAGCACTGAGCCTTGCGGTACCCCACTAGTCACCGCCTGCCATTCTGAAAAGGTCCCGTTTATTCCCACTCTTTGCTTCCTGTCTGCTAACCAATTCTCCACCCACACCAATACCTTACCCCCAATACCGTGTGCTTTAAGTTTGCACACTAATCTCCTGTGTGGGACCTTGTCAAAAGCCTTTTGAAAATCCAAATATACCACATCCACTGGTTCTCCCCTATCCACTCTACTAGTTACATCCTCAAAAAATTCTATGAGATTCGTCAGACTTGATTTTCCTTTCACAAATCCATGCTGACTTTGTCCGATCATTTCACCGCTTTCCAAATGTGCTGTTATCACATCCTTGATAACTGACTCCAGCAGTTTCCCCACCACCGACGTTAGGCTAACCGGCCTATAATTCCCCGGTTTCTCACTCCCTCCTTTTTTAAAAAGTGGGGTTACATTAGCCACCCTCCAATCCTCAGGAACTAGTCCAGAATCTAACGAGTTTTGAAAAATTATCACTAATGCATCCACTATTTCTTGGGCCACTTCCTTAAGCACTCTGGGATGCAGACCATCTGGCCCTGGGGATTTATCTGCCTTCAATCCCTTCAATTTACCTAACACCACTTCCCTACTAACATGTATTTCGCTCAGTTCCTCCATCTCACTGGACCCTCTGTCCCTTACTATTTCTGGAAGATTATTTATGTCCTCCTTAGTGAAGACAGAACCAAAGTAATTATTCAATTGGTCTGCCATGTCCTTGCTCCCCATAATCAATTCACCTGTTTCTGTTTGCAGGGGACCTACATTTGTCTTTATCAGTCTTTTCCTTTTTACATATCTATAAAAGCTTTTACAGTCCGTTTTTATGTTCTCTGCCAGTTTTCTCTCATAATCTTTTTTCCCCTTCCTAATTAAGCCCTTTGTCCTCCTCTGCTGAACTCTGAATTTCTCCCAGTCCTCAGGTGAGCCACTTTCTCTGGCTAATTTGTATGCTACTTCTTTGGAATTGATACTATCCCTAATTTCTCTTGTCAGCCACGGGTGCACTACCTTCCTTGATTTATTCTTTTGCCAAACTGGGATGAACAATTGTTGTAGTTCATTCATGCAACCTTTAAATGCCTGCCATTGCATATCCACCGTCAATCCTTGAAGTGTCATTTGCCAGTCTATCTTAGCTAATTCACGTCTCATACCTTCAAAGTTACCCCTCTTTAAGTTCAGAACCTTTGTTTCTGAATTAACTACGTCACTCTCCATGTTAATGAAGAATTCCACCATATTATGGTCACTCTTACCCAAGGGGCCTCTCACGACAAGATCGCTAATTAACCCTTCCTCATTGCTCAAAACCCAGTCCAGAATAGCCTGCTCTCTAGTCGGTTCCTCGACATGTTGACATGAGAAATACCATAGATGCTCAAAATCTTGAGAAACATAGAAAATGCAGGAAAAACTCAGAAAGTAGTGCAGCATTAATGGGTGGGAATGAACAATAGACATTTCAAGCTGAGACCCTTCATCAGGACTGGAAAGGTGGGGAGAAGGAAGGGAATAAAAGCTGGCAATTGAGGAGGAAGGAGGCTGGGTGCAGGAATAGGGATGAATTAAGAAGCTGGGAGGTGTTAGGAAGAAGAGTTAAACGGCTGAAGAACGCCACAAAATCATTAGACATAGGAGCAGTATTAGACTATTCAGGCCATCAAGTCTACTCCACCATTCCATCACTGCTGATTTACTATACCTCTCAATTCCACTCTCTTGTCTTCTTCCTTTATAAGCATCCGTTAGTCTCGTGAGACCATGGATTTGCGCCTTGGAAGGTCTCCAGGACGCAGGCCTGGGCAAGGTTGTATTCAAGACCAGCAGTTGCCCATGCTGCAAGACTCCCCTCTCCATGCTACTGATGTTGTCCAAGGGAAGGGCATCAGGCCCCATACAGCTTGGCACCGGTGTCATCGCAGAGCAATGTGTGGTTAAGTGCCTTGCTCAAGGACACACATGCTGCCTCAGACAAGGCTGGAACTAGCGACCTTGAAATCACTAGATGAATGCCTTAACCACTTGGCCATGCACCAACACACCTCTGATTAATCAAGAACCTATCAAACTCTGCCTTAAATATAACCAATGACTTGACCTGCACAGCAGCCTGTGGCAATGAACTTCATAGATTTGACACTCACTGGCTTAAGAAATGTTTCCTCATCTCTGTTTAAATGGATGTTTCTTTATTCTGAGGCTGTGCCCTCTGGTCCTAGAATACCCCACTATAGGACACATCCTCTCCACGTCCATTCTGTCTAGGCTTTTCAAAATTTGATAGGTTTCAATATTCCCCCTCAATCTTCTAAACTCTAGCGAATACAGTCCCAGAGCCATCAAACGCTCCTCTTATGTTAACCCTTTCATTCCTGAAGTATTTTTTGTGAACCTCCTCTCAATCCTCTCCAGTGCCAGCACAACTTTTCTTAGATAAGGTGCCCAAAACTGCTTGTAATACTCCAAGTGCAGTCTGACCTATGACCTATAAATCCTTGCTTTTGTATTCTAATCCTCTTGTAATGAATGCTAACATTGCATTTGCCTTCCCTACCACTGACTCAACCTACAAGTTAAATTTCAGGGAAACCTATATGAAATCTCCAAGTTCCCTTGCACTTCTTTGAATTTTTGATTCTAAACCTCTCCAAGCTCTTTTGATTTTATAATTTTCTCCCCATTTAGAAAATAATTCACATCTTTATTCCTTCTACAAAAGTGCATGTCCATGCACTTCCCTACAATATATTGCATCTGCTACTTCTTTGCCCATTCTCCAAATCTAAGTTCTTCTGCAGACACCCTGTTTCATCACCACTATCTGCCCTTCCACCTTTCTTTATATTGTCCTCAAGCTTGTCCACAAAGCCATCAATTCCTTCATTTAAATCATTGTCATATAACATGAAAAGAAGCAGTCCCACACAAATCCCCTGCAGCACACCATTGGTCACCATCAGCTAACCAGAAAAGATCTCCTTTATTTCCACTCTTTCCCTCCTGCCCTTCAGCCAATTTTCTATTCATACTAACATCTTTCCTCAAATATCATGGGCTCTTAGTTTGTTAAGCAGCTTCATATGTGGCACCTTGTCAAAGGCCGTCTGACAATTTAAATAAACAACAGCCACTGACTCTCCTTTGTCTATTCTGTTATTTCCTCAAAGAATTTCATTAGATTTGTCAGAGAAGATTTCCCCTTAAGGAAACCATGCTGACTTTGGCCTATTTTTCATGTGCCTAAAAGGACCCCAAAACCTCATCCTTAATAATAGATTCCAACATCTTTCCAGCCACTGAGTACAGACTAACTGGCCTATAATTTTCTTTCTTCTGCTTCCATCTCTTCTTAAACAGTGGAGTGGCATTTTCAATTTTCCAGTCCTCCAGAATTGTTCTAGAATCTAGATATCCCTGAAAGGTCAGTACTAATGTCTCCACAATCTCTTCAGCTAACCTTTTCAGAAACTGTATCAGCTGGATCTCAATGTACCCAAAATGGTCATATTCTTCTTCCTCGGGTCATTTTTAATGTAGCAATTGGTCAATTTCAAAATTCTCATCCTTATTTTCAAACACTTCCATCCCTCATCCTTCATCAACTCTATAATGTCTATCAGCAGTGCAACTGCCTGAGATCTTGAACATATATCTTCCTGTCCCTGACTGCCCACATTTAACCACAGTTGGCCATGTCTTTAGATGCCAAGATCTGTAGCTGTAAGTTCTTAAATTTTACAAGGTCTTTCTTTTAAGACACTCCATAAAATGGTTAACCTACCTTCATACCTCTTTATACGACTTGTTATCAAGTTCTATTCAATAACACTCTACTGCAGCACATTCTGGATTTCACTGCTTCAAAGCGTATAATAAGAGTAAGGTATTTTTTGATTCAATGCCAAACATACATATATTTTAGTTACTCCCACTTCCCTCACTAGATCTGATTCATACTTTCTCTGTAACTAACGTGTTGACTCCATTGATGACGGCTGTACCCAGGTCTCTCAATGGACATGGAAGAAGCTTATTTGAAATATAAGCAGAATTTTCGTGAACTGCGAATGTGGGTAAAGAATGGCAGCTAAAATGTAACTTAGACCCGTGTGAGGTCTTGCATTTCGGTGAGTGAACCCAGAACAGGACTTACATAGTGAACGATAATGCCCTGGTGAGTATGGTTGAAGTGACTACAGATAGAGATACATAGTTCCCTGAAAGCAGTGACATAGGTAGACAATATGGTGAAGAAGGAGTTCAGAGTGTTATGTTACAACTGTACAAATCATTTGAGAGACCACATTTGGAGTATTGTGTGCAGTTCTAGTTGCCCAGCTGTAGAAAGGATGTCATCAATGTGGAGAAATGCAGCAAACCTGTACAAGAATGTAACTAGGAGTAGAGATGCTGAATTATAAGAATTGGCTGGATGAGCTGGGACTTCTTTCCCTGGAGTGTAGGAGGTCGAGGGATGACCTTGTGGTGATAAAGTCATGAGGGAGACAGATAAGCTGAACTACATAGTCTTTTTCCCAGGGTAGGTGACTGGAGAGCATAAATTTCAGATGAGGGGACATTTTTAAAAAGAGATCTAGTTCACAATTTTTTCCCACAAGTGTCAGGTATATAGCACAAAATGGCAGAGACAGCTGTAGAGGTGGGTAGTATTACAGTTGAAACACTTTGTTTCCACTGCTGCATGAGTCCAGCGAAGACAATCTCTGCCCCGTCAAATATGTGAGATTGAGGTGTGAGCCCATCCCAAAACCCCTGTTTGTGCAGATGCCGCATGATTTGTTACACTATTACAAATATGTACTGCGAAATTACAGACAGTACAGTGCATACAATTAAAAGATTTAGCTTTATAATTCTTAATTTGACTAAAGGGTTAGTAATGAAAAAGCAAAAAAAAAGAAAAGGGCCCATTTTAATGAAGCAGTCCAACGTGCACAAATTGGAGCTCACAGTTTCCCCTTCACCGATCCTCCTTCGAGCTCCCTGGACTTTGTCAGATCACAGCCCTGCTTCAGGTCGAGTCCTACAACCTCTTCTCTCCGGCACCTTCTCCTTTCATCTCCCGCCGAACAAAAAGCCTAGCTCACCCCCGTGTCAGGCACACACTACAAAAACACTCTCCCTTCATTGGACAGCTCACATTCCAAAGTACCCATTATCTCTAAGCATAACTCAAACACTGCTTCTACAGAAAGACCATTACGTTAGCAGTGAAACCTTTCCCAAAGTGGGACACAGAGCTTAGAAGACATTTGGACATGTACGTGGATAGGACAGGCATGCAACCAATGCAAATAGACATCTTAGTCAGCATGGACATGTTAGCCAGAGTGATCGGACTCTGTCTCGGTTAAACTAACACTTCAGTATCACTCTTGCTCTTCTGATCTGAATTTTCATAAAGGTGTAATGAAATTAGAATGTGCACGAAAGAGGTACACTAACAATATACAACCATCAGAATGTACCAACTGAAGTTCAGCAAAAAAGAGGAGCAAATGTAATTTTTCTTTCATCTTGATACAATTAAACACTTTTCTCATTTACAGTCAGGTACACAAGCCTTCCTCATTATTTGCAGTAGGAGGCTATGCCTCTACTACAATGGGAGATTTAAACACTGAAAGTTCAAGGTTCAAAGTAAATTTATTATTGAAGTATATTACCAGATACTACCTTCAGATTTATTTTCTTGCAGGCATTTGTCATTTCGTACGGTATGACCTGAGAGGGGCAGATGCGAATCTGTCATTCGGAAGCTGGGGTTGGATCAATCTTCATCTGATATTTCATCCACAGCCATTCCAGCCTCAGTGGTCCTGAGTTGGCATTACCGGATGGAGTCCTTGAAGCACATAAACCTCCACATGGTATCAACATGTTGATCCAGGCATTTACCGGAAAATAAAGAAATACAACAGAATTTACGAGAAACTACACGTCAACAAAGACTGCCAATCAACCCAAAATACTGCCAACATGAGTTGTAAGGAGTCCTTGAAAGTGAGTCTGTAGGTCTGTAGATCATAGCATCAGCTCAGAGTTGCGGTGAGTGAAGTTATCCATGCCAGTTCAGCAGGCTGATGGTTGTACGATAATAACTGTTCCTGAATCTGGTGGTGTAGCAGCTAAGGCTTCTGAACCTCCTGCCTGATGGTAGAGGTGACAAAAAGTTTCCTTGGTTCTCCTCATGCTCCGGGGTATCTCAGCATCATTGTTAGCCAACATGTCTTTTCTGTGCCATGCTTAGCAATTAGTCAGCTTTACTGTTACCATGGCAACTCCACTGACAAAGTATTTTTCTTATGCAGAATTCCAGAAGGCAAGTGGAAGTTAAGTTAACCACTGCGTACACATTACATTCTATGAACTATAATTCTTCTTCTAACAAATTGTACAATAGACTAAGTAACCTAAAGAGAATTATCATTTTCTTGTAAATAATAAGTTTAGGGAGGAGACCCAGTTGTGAACCATCCCTTGCATGCTGCATCCAATACAAATGTCCCCATGTAGTGGGCCAAGTGAAAGTTTACCTAAGGAAATCAAGGCTTACCTGTCAAGTGCCTGCGTGCCACCTTGTGCAGCTGGATCCTAGTCTTCCTATCGGATCACTGATGGTGGTAAGGATGAGCTCTCTCACCTCTGATGATTTAAATTTTTTTTAAATATAACGTCAGAGGTCAGCCATAAATTTATCAGAATCAGGCTTAATCTCACTGACATATGTCATGAACTTTGTTCTTTTGCGGCAGCAGTACAATGCAATACATAATAATAACAACTATAAATTACAATAAATTGTGAAATATATAGTGAGGTAGTGTTCCTGGTAAAATTGTCCATTCAGAAATCTGATGGTAGAAGAGAAGAAGCTGTTCCTGAAATGTTGCGTGTTTGTTTTCAGGCTCCTTCTGAAGGGGGCATATCCTTGATGACAGGGGAGGGGGTCCTTAATGATGGATGCCACCTTTTCTGACGCAATGCCTTTTGATGGTGTCCTCGATGCCGGGGGAGGCTGGTGCCCACGATGGAGCTGGCTGAGTTTACAACTTCCTGCAGCTTTTTCCAATCCCGTGCAGTGCCCGCTCCATACTAGACGGTGATGCAACCAGTTAGAATCTGTACATCTGTAGGAATTTGCAAGTTTCTCTGGGGTCATCCCAATTCTTCTCAAGCTCCTAATGAAATGCAACCACTGTAATGACTTCTCTGTAATTGCATCAATATGTTGGGCCCCGAATACAGTAGATCTTCAGAAATGCTGACACCCAGGAACTTGAAGATGCTCACCCTTTCCACTGCTGATCTTTCAATGAAGACTAGTCTCTTCCCTCGACTTTCCTTTCCTGAAGTCTACATTCAAGTGCTTGGTCTTACTGACATTGAGAGGAAGGTTGTTGCTGCAACGTCATCAATCTATCTCGCTCCTTTACGCCTCCTCATGACCTTATGAAATTCTGTCAAGTAAAGTTGTGTCAACAGCAGATTTGTAGAAGGCACTTGAGCTTTGCCTAAGCACACAATCATAGGTGCACAGAAAGTAAAGCAGTGGGCTAAGCACTTATCCTTGAGGTGCACCCATGGTGATTGTCAGCGAGGAAGAGGTGTTATTTCCAATCTGCGCAGGCTGTGATCTCCTGATACAGTTGCAGAAGGAGGTACTTAAGCCTGGGATTTGAAGCTTGTTGATTAAAATTGAGGGTATGATTGTGTTGAACTCTAAGCTGTAATCAGTTTTAAACAGATGTAGACAGCTTTAACTGGATGAAGGTGTGGCACCTTTAAGCAAATGAAGGTTCACTGCCATGGCTGGAAACAAGGCAGGATAGGGGGACTCAAAGCCAGGCTGAAACACAGAGGAATGAGACCTCCTCTACCCAGCATCTTGTTAGCAATGTGCAGTCGCTGGACCTAATGGCAAGACTGGTGTATTGAAGAAATAAGAAATTGTTTTCTGTGTTTTACCAAGAGGTGGGTTACCAAGATATGGTGATCAGACTTGAAGACTTCTCGATACACAAGATGGACTAAACTGCTGATTTAGACAGGGCAGGAGGTGGAGATGTATGTTTATGATAAACGCTCTATGGTGCTCCAAGTGGCGGGTTTGTTCTACTTATGCCTTCCTGACCTTGAACACCTGGCAATCAAATGCTGACCATTTTACTTACCTAGAGAATTCTCCATAACCCTGTCTGCAGTTTATATACACCCAGCAGTCAACTAAAGTCAAGCGCTTGAGATACTACATGACGCCATCACCAAACAAGAAACAGTCCACCCCGATGTATTTCATATCGTAACTTGGGTTTTCCATCAGGCTTGTTTGAAAAAATCCTTACCCAATTACTATCAGTATATAACTGATAGCATCAGAGGTCCCAATATATTAAACTACTGTTATACTAAGATAAGGAATCTCTACCATTCCATGCCCTAACTGAATTTCAGAAAATCTGAACACTTGGCTGTCCTTTTACCCTCACACAGGCAGAGGCTAAAGAGCAAGGCTCCAGAGATTAGGATAACAACGAAGTGGTCACAGGAGGTAAAGGAGCAGCTGTGGGATTGCTTCCAGTTGGTGGACTGGGCCATATTCAATGACTCATCTGTGGATCTGATTGAATACACCACGGTTGTCACAGACTTTATAAAAACAGCTGTAGACAAGTGTGTCCACACAAAATCATTCAGGCATCCCCAAACATAAGCCCTGGATGAACCATGAGATCCGCAATCTGCAGAGGGCCGGATCAGAGGCATACAGGTCTGGCAACCAAGAAAGTTATGAGGTTCAGGTATGATCTCCGGAAACCCACCTCACAGGTGAAGTGGCAACTTGGACTAAACTTGAATCAATGAAGGATGCTTAACAGCTGTGGCAGGGCTTGAATGCTAACACCTCTTCCAAAGTGAAATCAAATAACAGGGCTTCACTTCCAGATGAGGTCAATACCTTCTATGCTAGCTTTGACTATCAAAAAATGGAGGATCCATCACAAACATCCACAGCCCCCAGTGATCCTGTGATTTCAGACTCTGAGGCCAACATCTGAACAGCCTTCGGGAGGGTGGACGCACAGAAAACATCCAGCCCAGGCAGGGTACTTAGCCAAGTACTAAAGACCATGTGCTGATAAACTGGCTGAAGTGTTCAATGAGATCTTTAACTTCTGAGTTGGATGATCAGCCATGATCATACTGAGTGGCGGTGCAGGCTCGAAGGGCCGAATGGACTACTCCTGCCCCTATTTTCTATGTTTCTGTGTTTCTATGTTTCTCACTCTGACAGTCTGAGTTTCCCACCTGCTTCAAGCAGGCTTCACTTTACCGGTACCTCAGAAGAACATGGTGACCTGCCTCAATAGCTTTCATCCAATAACACTTACATCCACAGCGATGAAGAGTCTTGAGAGGTTGGTGATATAAGAAATTAACTCCTGCCTGAGGAGTGACTTGGATCTGCTCCAACCAGATGAATGAGCATTAAAGAGGGAGACTGAAAATCCAGCTGAGTGGTACCACAGAAAGAACCTCTCTCGCAACATCAGCGAGACCAAGGAGCAGGAAGAGGAAACCGGGTGTCCATGAGCCAATCCTCATTGGAGGATTAGAAGTGGACAGGATCAGCAATTTTAAGATTCTCAGTGTTATCATTTCAGAGGACTTCTCCTAGGCCCAGTATGTAAATGCAATTACGAAGAATGCATGGCAGCATCTCTACTTCCTTAGGAGCTTGTGAAGATTCGGCATGACATCTAAAACATTGACAAACTTCTATAGATGTGCAATGCAGAATATATTGATTGGCTGCATTACAGCCTGGTATGGAAGCACCAACCCCCTTTAACAGAAAATCCTACAAAAAGTCTGGATACTTTACCTCACAGACAAAGTCTTCCGCACAAGTGAGCACAGCTACACCAGCAAGCATTGTCGCTAGAAAGCAGAAAGCAGATAAAATGGATGACATTTGTCCTCTAGATGTTTCAAGTCAGGTAAGCAGGACTGAGGCAGAATTATCACATGTGTGCATCACAATGAGGTAATTATAAAGCATATTCCTCCTCCTCCACCTTTACAAGACTGAGCTATCCTGTCCTGGAGGAGAACGGCAAAACCATCAGGCTGATGTCCCCCTGGTATAGCACTCTTGCTATGAGATCTTCAATTTTACTTTTGCCAGCAGGGTAGTTGGGAGTGGAAGTCTAAGGCATCTGCATTTCAATGATCCCTGTAGACCAGCGTGGTGCCCCCACTGTTGTGTTCTTTATACGTACTGTGGGTTACTAAGAACAAACCATATTCTGGAAGAACATAACTAGAACTTTTATTTAACAGCAAACAGCAACCACGTTTAACATAAAAGCTTCTCGATCATTCTGTCATTTCTGCGTATGCTCCGAATTCTGCCCAATCACGTTCTTACATGTGACACATGATATCACCACATCCTCCTTTCCTTAAAAAGAAAAACAATTAGCAACATTAATCAAAACAAATGCATAATTTAACACGTCTCTATCAGTCTCTCTGGGGGTTTATGAACACAAGGAAGTGGTTCACACAGTTCTTGTATTTCATTGTTATTTTCATGTTTCGTCTGGACTGCATCAGTTAACTGAAACTCTGAAGTTGGCTCTTTCTTGAGGTCTTTGCAAAGAAATTGCAATTCATTCATTAACTGTGTAATCTCTTTTTTCTGCTGAGACTTCATCATTTCAATAAAACTTCTCAATTCCTTCACTTGTACTTTCACTTCTTTAATTGGATCCTGATTCTTGTCACTCTTTGGCTTCAGATCCATATTGTACTTACCGGCAAGCTTGGTTTTGGTGGCAAAGCTTTGTCAGATGCTGGTAACAAAGGGATGGGTCTGGGATTTTTTTTATGACTTCTTTTACCTTTTGCCATGTTGGAATCAAATTCTGTTCTCTCTCTCTCTCTTTCATCAAGTCGCTGTATTCTGACTCTGTGTCACTGTCCAGGATGAAGACACTTTTCACAAAATTCAGTCTCTCACAGGCAGATAATCCCAATATTTACTGTACATTCTTAGGCATGACCACAAATGAAAGTGTGTGCTCAATATTTTTGTGTGATACCTTTGCCACACATGTTCCTTTAACTGGAATGTCTGCACCTGAATACCCAGTCACTTTTATATTTGTCTGATGTAACTTTGGTCTTGGCTTTAATGCATTAAACTCAGATTCTGCAAGAACATTTACTTGTGCTCCAGTATCCAATTTAAACAGAATAATGTTTTGGTTCGCTTGAAATGGCATAGTCCAGTCAATCTTATGTTGCTTGTTTTCACAAAGCCCTTCTATGTAAAACTGCTCACGTTCATTTTTTAGCACTGCATTTACATGTTTTATTTCCTTTCTACTTCTGCTACAGCGTGAAAAATGATTAATCTTACCACAGTTGTTGCACAGTTTCCAATAAGCTAGACATATTTTAGGTCAGTGCTGCTGCCCACAGTGACCACAAAGTTTTTTTCTTTCAAACGACGTCTTGCTCTCTTTGTCGGTTTTATAGTTGCTTCATTATTTTTTCTAACAACTTCGCAGTTATTCACAGTGTGTACACTGCAGTTGTCAATAAAAAGCTCTTTAGCCTGTGACTTTACAGTTTCCAAAACTTTGCAGAGAATCAAAGCTTTTTCCAAATTTACGTCCGATTTTCTTATGAGTCTTTCTCTCAGAGCATTATCCAGAATGCCACAAACAATTTGGTCTTTAATGAGAGAGTCCGTCAGCTCTGCAAACTCATATGTTTTACTGTGATTTCTCAATTCCATAACAAATTGATCAATCATTTGACCAGCTTTCTGCTTGCATGTAAAGAATTTATACCATTCATATGTCACATTGCGCTTCGGTATGCAAAATGTCTCAAACGTGTCGATTATAGCTTTTAGATTCAAATTATCTCCATCTTCAAAAGTAAAATAGTTATATACCTCAATTGCATCATCCCCAATCATGTGGAGTAGAATTGCAGCTTTTGTTTTCTCCATTTTATTATCTGCTCCGATCACCAACAAATAAATTTCAAAGCGCTGTTTAAATCTTTTCCAGTTTTCAGCTACGTTCCCAGTCAGCTAAAGTGTTTTTGGAAGTTGCAAAACTTCCATTCTTAAAGCTGTTAGCAAACAACGAAAAAGCTTGCGCTGTTTTCTTTTCAACTATCTTCGCTTCTCCCATGTTAGTGAAACAAATTATTCTTCCAGACCGACTTCTGACACCATGTTGTCTTCTTTATACATACCGTGGGTAACTAAGAACACACCATATTCTGGAAGAACATAACTAGAACTGTTATTTAATGGCAAACAGCAACCACGTTTAACATACAAGCTTCTTGATCATTCTGTTATTTCTGCGCATGCTCCAAATTCTGTCCAATCACGTTTTTACACGTGACACGTGATATCACCACACCCACTCCATTTTCTTAAAAAGAAATTGCTCTTGTAAACCAAGAATGCCGTCCAAGTTTCATTGATTTTGAGTATCAAAAGATTTTGTTTAACATCTTAAAACAATGTTGCTCACTGAAGTACCCTTTGCTGTGACTGTGGATTTCAGATGTAGGTCCTAAATGGGAATATTTTGTGATTCCTATTGGCACTGCATGCAAAGAGTCACTACTTAATGCTGCCATCTTTCTGGAAATTACCAAGTGGGCTGGTTTGGAGTAACAATCGCTTGAATGATAATTTTAGCAGCAGATGAGACAAGAAATTAATGAGTCAGATAGTGTTACAAAAATGAAAATGGGTGACCTTGATGACATATGACGTATGATGTATCTTCTCTAAGGTCATACTCAGTACCAAGTCTGTGCAGATTTTTGTTCTTCCTCAGAGAGTTACCAGGTGAGGGATAAAGTGAATTGTGAGGAGACAATGCCTTTGCTAGGGAAAGAATGACAGAATGGAATTTGATTGATTGACTGCTCCATATTCAAATGCTTCATGGTTTGATTTTCATGTCAATAAGTAAGTGATGGTACATTCATCATCATCATCAGGTGCTGTGCCCAGTTTGAGCTTTGACTGCCACGGCCCACACACTCCTGTTTCGGGTCAAGTGGATCAGTTCATTGGTATTCGTTTCCAGTTCTCTGGCTGCTGTCTCCATCATCATTTGTCTTTGTCTTCCTCTTGTTTTCTTCTCTTCAATCTTTCCCATAATTATCGTGCATTCTAACTCCTCTTTCCTAATCACATGTCTAATGAAGTTAGGTTGCCTTTTCATGATCTCATACATTATTCCCCTTTTTGTGTTTGCTCTGTTCATGACATCCTCGTTAGATGATGGTATATTAGCTGTTTAATAAAGACTTATTAATACTTTAACATTCTGAATTGTGAACATTGCTCAAAACAATTCATCCAGTTAATGGATTTTTCTTTAATTTTGCATACTTTAATTAAATTATTGTATTTAATTATGAGTGTTAATTAAATGAAGAAAACTCGAAGCCCAAGTTTAAATGTTGATACCAGGGTTAGTCATGTAGTCTGAGATGACAGGGGCCAGAATTGTGGCAGTTTACAAACTGGAGGTGACCATGCGAACAGGAAGTCAGGAATCCTGCATTATTGGGAAGATGTGAAGGCTTGGAGAGGATGTAGAAGAGGCTCAAAAGAATGCTAGAGTCACAGAGTCCGGAACCTGCGGAAATATTCCAGACTTAAAGACAACATGGCCTTTCTTCTTATAAACCTTCATGCCGTCAGGTGGCTTTCTGTTAGAAAGATTAAGAACAAAGATATGTCACTAAATGTGTGATCATTAATTTGGTGGAAACAAGGGGTGTACGAGCAATTGTTCAAAGCAGACTTCCATATGAACAATGGATTGGTAACAGTGTGAATGTGGCTTTGGGAGAAGAGAAATATTTAAACAAGAGACTGCAGATACTGAATTCTGGAACTACTGTGGCCAGAAAGGAATTGTCAACACCCTCAGTCAAAACCCTGCAGCAGGATGGAAAATGGAGAGACAAGATGGGCGATACAAAGAGGACAAGGGGTGTGGGGAGACAGGAGTCCAAGGTGACTGAGGAACGGTGACAGACAGGTAGGAGTGAAGAGCTGGGGGAGGAGTTGTGAAGATGGGAGACAGTGGCAGGTGAATGATTAATGGAGGCAGACAAGAGAGAGAGAGAGAGAAGAAACTGAAAGGCAGATCGTGCAAGGTGGGATGGGGGGAGGTAAGTGTGATAGCTGGAGACAGTTGGGGGGGCACAATGAGCTACCAGACCTAGACTCTGATAAGTAAAGGAGGTAATTATGGGAACCATTCAGCGAGAAGTGAATGGCAGACTTAACCAGAACTGGATAGGAGATGGAGGAGCTGAAGCCATTGAGTGAACTGTATGTATACTGGGTGGATTGAACCAGCAGGGAGAGGCTGACGAAGATTGGTGATGGTGGGAGGAGGCTGGGGATGGCACATTTGCTTGTGAGAAAGGGGAGAACAATGAGAGGATCATGGAAGGATCAGAAAGAGGGGCAGATGGAGAAAGGGCAAAGAGTCCACTGTAGGGGAGGGTTACCTAAAACTGGAAAACTCGTTGTTCATGCCACTGGGGTATGGACTACCATGGGTGGAACATGAAGTGTTGTTCTCCAGTTTGGGTACTCAAACAATGATTGGGGTTTGCGAATAATTCTGAACTGTCATACAAATTCCATATAAAGACAGAAGAGTGGTAAATAAAAGAAATGCAATCTTACTGAAATTGGAATATATCTAGGAGCATTTTCTGATCTAATTCCTTAGGATATTGGAGGCTATTTAGCCCACTGAGTCTTGGCCAGTTCTCAGAGCTTTCCCATAGAGTTAATTCCCCCCCCCCCACCCACAAACAATGTTTCTCTCTCTCTCTGTCACATGCCCATCAAGTCATGCCAGTTCTCCTACCACTAATTTGCACCGGTGAATTCTTCTGCATGCAGCACAACTTTGACTGTTGGAGGAAACCAAAGCACCTGGGAGAAACCTACAGAGGAAATGTACAAATCCACATGATCAGCATGGAAGGTTGGGATCAAACCCATATCACTCGGTCTGTGAGGCAGCTGCACCACCTACAGTGCTACAGCTCTGCATCTGAGAAGACAATGCAGGCAAGTGATCGCAGTAAATAGAAATAAAGCAGTGTCCATGGGAGTGTGGGAGCACAGGACCCAGCGATGAACTCTGGAACAAAAGAATATGTAATTGATAGCTGAAGGGTCTAGGCCCGAAACGTTGACTGTGCTTTTTTCCATAGATGCTGCCTGGTCTTCCGAGTTCCTCCAGCATTTTGTGTGCGTTGCTTGGATTTCCAGCATCTGCAGATTTTCTCGTATGAAATTGATAGCTATTTACTTGCATATATTGTAGAGAACCTTAACAAGCCTCACCTTCAATATGAAACTTAAGCCTCTACCAACCACCGATTTGGGGTTAAGTTACCAAACATCAATTTGTTTGCAGAAGGCCCAGAAAATGGCCTTTATCCCCAAAGGAAGTTATGATGTTCTGCAATCTTACATTAGGTTGGCCAGCCTTGTCCTGTGGCTCTCCCTCCTGTTACAGGTACAATTCAGAAAATGGAAAATGAGAGAGGAATACTGCACCAGAAGATCACCAGAATGATTCCAGGGCTTAAAGGGTAAAAAATGAAAGAGATGATAAACTGCTGCATTCCAGCTTTCACCAGAATATGGCTAAACAACAACATGCTCGACTCGGCCTTTCACTTCGACGGGATGAGTCTGTTCCTCGCCAATTGGAACTCCCTGTCATTGGGGAAATCCACAGGAGGCAGACTCTGTGTGTACACTAACAAAGGTTGGTGCACAAACTCATCTGCAGTTAGCAGTCACTGTTCTGGGGAAATTGAACATCTTACAATTAAATACCGGCCACACTGCTATTGTGTTCATCACTGCTGTCTATCCCCCCAAGCATGAACGCCAAGGGTGCACTGAGGGAGCTTTACAGTATCATCAGCTCTATACAAAATAAGCATCTGGACAGTCTCTCCATAATTGCCGGACACTCCAGTCATGTTAACCTGCAAGATATTTTACCAAAGTTTCACCAACACCTCACCATAGCCAATAGGTGAATAAACCCGCAAACACAAGGAATTCTGCAGATGCTGGAAATTCAAGCAACACTCAAAAAAGTTGCTGGTGAACGCAGCAGGCCAGACAGCATCTCTAGGAAGAGGTACAGTCAATGTTTCAGGCCGAGACCCCTCGTCAGGACTAACTGAAAGAAGAGCTAGTAAGAGATTTGAAAGTGGTGGGGGGAGGAAGAGATCCAAAATGATCAACTGTCCAGTTCTTGGCTCG
The DNA here is from genome assembly GCF_963921235.1 of Mobula hypostoma. Taxonomy (NCBI): domain Eukaryota; kingdom Metazoa; phylum Chordata; class Chondrichthyes; order Myliobatiformes; family Myliobatidae; genus Mobula; species Mobula hypostoma. The sequence continues at coordinate 183,002,114 of NC_086099.1, forward strand.
AACTCTCCCCCTCCTGTCTTCTCCTATTATTTCAGATCCCACCCCCCCCCGCTTACTAGCTCTTCTTTCAGTTAGTCCTGACGAAGGGTCTCGGCCCGAAACGTCAACTGTACCTCTTCCTAGAGATGCTGCCTGGCCTGCTGTGTTCATCAGCAACTTTTTTGTGTGTTGCTTGAGGGGAATAAACCGACTGGACCATGTTTATACAAACAAATGCAGTGCTTACAAAGTTACTCCACACCCTCATCTTGGCTTCTCTGACCACATCTCCATGATGCTAATCCCAGTATACTGACCGTGCTGAAAGTGGAGAAACTAGTCAAGATGGCCGTGACCATATGGTCTAATGAGGCAATTCTCTATGCTTCAGGACGGTTTTGAATGTGCTGGCAGATGTTCAAGGAGGCTGCCACAAATGTAGGAGACACAGGCCTCGAGGAATATGCCTCAACTGTCATTGGTCACACCTGTAAGCGTGTAGATGACATCAGTAGCTCAAGAATGGTCATCTCATGGCCCAAAGAGAAGCCTGGCTGAACACAGGGGTCCACTCCTGCTAAAAGCACGGGACACTGCCTTCAAGTCCAGTGACAGAACATCATTCAGTGCAGTAGAGAGGAACCTCATTTCAGGTATCAAGAAGGCAAGGACTGCCTATGCACAAAGAAATTCAAGAATAACTGTCTGATAACGAACCCCAAAGCCTGTGGCTGAGCATCAAGACTTTTACTGATAATGCAAGGAAAAGAGCATCTGTGTCAGTGACACCTCCCTTCATGTTGCTTTAAACAACTTTTATGGACACTTTAAGGCATGCGACACAACCCCAGCCATGAAAGCTAACGCCTCCCAGGTGAACAGCCACTGTCTGTAACAGCAGCAGACATGAGAATGACTCTGCAGATAGACAACCCCCATAAGACAACAGGCCAGACAACATCCCAGGCTGCGTGCTCAAGGAGAATGCACACCATCACACTGACATCTTCATGGACATCTTCAATGCTTCACTCATCGAGGCAGCTGTCCCCACGTGATTCAGATAAGCCACCTCTGTCATGCACCCAGCCCTGACACACCTAGAAAACAAGGACACTTATCCCAGAATGCTGTTTCTGGATTTCGGTTTGGCATTCAACACTATTGTCACACAGATCTTGGCGAGCAAACTCCTACTCCTCGGTCTAAATACACCACTCTACAACTGAGTGCTGCACTTCGTAACCAACAGACCTCAGATAGTCAGGATGCAGAACAACTCCACCCTCCCCATCATCCTCAGCATGGGTGCCCCCCCAGAGCTGTGTGTTGAGCCCACTGCTCACATGTGACTGCAAGTATCCAAACATCCAAGTAATCACATTGTCAAAATCGCTGATGACACAACAGTGGTGGGGCTCATCACCAACAATTATGAGACGGCCTATAGAGAGGAAGTGGAAGCACTAGAAGCCTGGTGTCAGGCAAATAACCTCTTCCTCAAAGTTAATATTACAAAGAGGGTGGTTATCGACTTCAGGAGAACTTGCACCACTAACATACCCATCTTAACATTGGTGGCCTAGCAGTGGAAACTGTGAGCGTGTTCAAACTCCTGTGAGTGCACACCTCGCACAAACTCTTCTGATCACAGAACACATCCTACACAATCAGGATAGCTCACCAACACCTCTGCATTCTGTGTCGGCTGAGTAGAGCTGGACTTTGCACATCTATACCCGGAGCCTTCTGCAGATGTCCCGTAGAGAGCAACCTAACATGCTGCATCACTGCATGGTTGGAAACTGCAGTGCGGTGGACTGCAAAGCAGTACAACAGGTAGTCAAAGCTGCCCAGCACACAACATTGTGTCAGAGAACTTCCAGCAGTATCATGAAGGATCTCAGCCACCATTACCATCAGGGAGGAGGCTATGCAGCAGCCACGCCAGGACCACCAGACTCAAAAACAGTGACTTATCCCAAGCAGTAAGGCTGATCAAAACCTCCAACCATTAACCCACCCCACCACCACTACTTTATCACTTCCTGTCAGTCACCTTATATGCAGGCACTCCTGTACCTAGCGTCACTTTATGCACATGTAATCAATCTACTTATTTAAGCTATCTTAGGTATTATATTTAATGTGTTGTTATTATTGTGCTGTTTATCTTATTGTGCTTTTCCTGTGCTGCATTGGTTCTGGAGTAACAATTATTTTGTTCTCTTTTAAACTTGTGTACTGGAAATGACATTAAACATTCAATGAATCTTGAACAGTTCAATTATACTTACCTTCAGAAGATCCAGGAAGATGTTAATCAGACAGTTGAAATCATTGAAGATGCTGCTTCCTCCAGTTGTTGTAGTACCTATCATTTTGAATGTGGTGCTAGGCCATTTAGTAATGAAACTAAGAAAGACTTCTGCTTCTGTAAGGATAATGAAAAATGGCATCCTTACATCAAAGTGATCCTAGATACTGGGCCAAATTTTTAAGATTAAATTCAGCATATTTTGTTTAGACAGCAATGTGAGTAATGTGAGACAGTAAGACAAGAGAAAATGAGAAAATCTGCAGTTGCCGGAAATCTGAGCAAGACACACGAAATGCTGGAGGAACTCAGCAGGCCAGGCAGCATCTATGGGAAAGAGTACAGTCGACGTTCTGGGCTGAAACCCTTCAGCAGGACTGGAGAAAAAAAAAAGCTGAGGAGTGGGAATGGGACGTGGAATTAAAATGGGTGGCCACTGGGAGACCCTGCCTTTTCTGGTGGACGGAGTGTAGGTGCTTAATGAAGCGGTCTCCCAATCTACATCGGATCTCATTGATACAGAGGAGGACACACTGGGAGCACCGGCTACAGTAAATGACCCAAACAGACTCACAGGTGAAGAGTCGCCTCACCTAGAAGCAACACATACAAAATGCTGGAGGAACTCAGCAGGCCAGGCAGCGTCTAAGGAAAAAGGTACAGTTGACGTTTCAGGCCAAATTCCTATGGCAGGTCTCTTCTAGGGACACTTACCCTGAGCAGTTTAAATTTTCCCTTTGAAAGGAGTTCAGTGAAACTTTCTGTCACTGCTCCCCTGCTGTGATCTCTGCTGCTCCCCTACTCTTTGACCACGTGCTTATCCAGACCCAATACTATAGCCATGTATCCTTTCTGGGAACACATCTTCACTGCAAGAGTCCTGTCGAAGGAATTTGGACCGAAACATCGACTGTATTTTTTCCATAGATGTTAGTGTTCCCCCAGCATTTTGTGTGTGTTGTTCAGATTTCCAGCATCTGCAGATTGTCTCTTGTTTGTGGCTTTATCTAGAAGGACTGTAAGACCATTCCGAAAAAGCACCAGAAAAAGCATTGATCTCTCGAACTTCTGGTAATTGCCTCCCCCTTCAACATTCCCTTTCCCATTCCTATTTCCCTCTCTCATCTCATCTCCTTACCTGCCCATCATCTTCCTCTGGTGTTCCTCCTCCTTCCCATTCTTCCATGGTCTTGTACCCTTTCCTATCAAATTCCCCCCTTCTCCAGCCCTTTATTTTTTTCACCTATCAGCTTCCTAGTGCTTTACTTCACCACTCCCCCTCCCCAGGTTTCACCTATGACCTACCACCTTGTACTTCTTCCTCCTCTCCCCCCATCTTCTCGCTCTAACTTCTATTTTTTTTTCCCCAGTCCCGATGAAGGATCTCGGCTCAAAACATCAACAGTTCACTCTTTTCCATAGATGCCGCCTGGCCAGCTGAGCTCCTCCAGCATTTTGTGTGTGTTGCTTGGATTTCCATCACCTGCAGATTTTCTTCTCTTTTTGCTACAGTATATACTTAATGTAATTCAGTTTTTTTTTCTTCTATATTTTTTTATCGTGTATTTCATTGTACTGCTGCCATAAAGTTAACAAATTTCACAACATATGCTGGTGATATTAAACCTGATTCTGAAGAGTTTGAGAAGAAACATTGTTAAGTGTTGGTGAGGGGAGGATCCTGCTGTTTCTCGTTTTCCTTTGTAGTAATGACGTGCACAAGAAAAAAGTAATCTTGGCTTCCAGCTGAATAAGCCAGCTAACAATAAAATTCTTTGCAATCCTGTAGTTTTTGATTGGATGTGGATGAAATTATTTGCCTGACTGACTGCAGGGGGAGAGAAAAAAAACTGAAGGAGTAATCTGTTGAAAATATTGTGAAACAGCCATCCAGAGCCTAATGGTGCCACTATCTCCAGCCACATTCTGTTTAATCAGCTCTCCATGCCATGCAAATTAACTTCATATTTTTCGGAACAACACACATCAAAGTTGCTGGTGAACACAGCAGGCCAGGCAGCATCTCTAGGAAGAGGTGCAGTTGACGTTTCAGGCCGAGACCCTTCGTCAGGACTGCTGCATTCACCAGCAACTTTGATGTGTGTTGCTTGAATTTCCAGCATCTGCAGAATTCCTGTTGTTTACGTTTTCATATTTTTTGGCCTTTCTTTCAGCTCTGTGCATGTCTTTTCATCACTCTTACTCCTCTGTCCAAATCATACCCTTTCCTTAACATTTATTTCACATGGTCACCTGTTCCCCTATTCCCCCTAACCTTTATCTCCCTTAAACAACAGGAATTCTGCAGATGCTGGAAATTCAAGCAACACACATAAAAGTTGCTGGTGAACGCAGCAGGCCAGGCAGCATCTCTAGGAAGAGGTACAGTCGACGTTTCAGGCCGAGACCCTTCGTCAGGACTAACTGAAGGAAGAGTGAGTAAGAGATTTGAAAGTTGGAGGGGGAGGGGGAGATCCAAAATGATAGGAGAAGACAGGAGGGGGAGGGATAGAGCCGACCTATGTTCGTGACACTTCTCACGCTCTTAAACTTTTCGATGATTTTAAGTTCCCTGGCCCCCACCGCTTTATTTTCACCATGGATGTCCAGTCCTTATATACTTCCATCCCCCATCAGGAAGGTCTCAAAGCTCTATGCTTCTTTTTGGATTCCAGACCTAATCAGTTCCCCTCTACCACCACTCTGCTCCGTCTAGCGGAATTAGTCCTTACTCTTAATAATTTCTCCTTTGGCTCCTCCCATTTCCTCCAAACTAAAGGTGTAGCTATGGGCACCCGTATGGGTCCTAGCTATGCCTGCCTTTTTGTTGGGTTTGTGGAACAATCTATGTTCCGTGCCTATTCTGGTATCTGTCCCCCACTTTTCCTTCGCTACATCGACGACTGCATTGGCGCTGCTTCCTGCACGCATGCAGAACTTGTTGACTTTATTAACTTTGCCTCCAACTTTCACCCTGCCCTCAAGTTTACCTGGTCCATTTCCGACACCTCCCTCCCCTTTCTAGATCTTTCTGTCTCTGTCTCTGGAGACAGCTTATCCACTGATGTCTACTATAAGCCTACTGACTCTCACAGCTATCTGGACTATTCCTCTTCTCACCCCGTCTCTTGCAAAAACACCATCCCCTTCTGGCAATTCCTCCGTCTCCGCCACATCTGCTCTCAGGATGAGGCTTTTCATTCTAGGACGAGGGAGATGTCTTCCTTTTTTAAAGAAAGGGGCTTCCCTTCCTCCACTATCAACTCTGCTCTTAAACGTATCTCCCCCATTTCACGTACATCTGCTCTCACTCCATCCTCCCACCACCCCACTAGGAATAGGGTTCCCCTGGTCCTCACCTACCACCCCACCAGCCTTCGGGTCCAACATCTTATTCTCCGTAACTTCCGCCACCTCCAATGGGATCCCACCACTAAGCACATCTTTCCCTCCCCCCCCTTTCTGCATTCCGCAGGGATCGCTCCCTACACAACTCCCTTGTCCATTCGTTCCCCCCCCATCCCTCCCCACTGATCTCCCTCCTGGCACTTATCCGTGTAAGCGGAACAAGTGCTACACATGACCTTACACTTCCTCCCTTACCACCATTCAGGGCCCCAAACAGTCCTTCCAGGTGAGGCATCACTTCACCTGTGAGTCGACTGGGGTGATATACTGCGTCCGGTGCTCCCGATGTGGCCTTTTATATATTGGTGAGACCCGACGCAGACTGGGAGACCGCTTTGCTGAACATCTACGCTCTGTCCGCCAGAGAAAGCAGGATCTCCCAGTGGCCACACATTTTAATTCCACATCCCATTCCCATTCTGACATGTCTGTCCACGGCCTCCTCTACTGTGGAGATGAAGCCACACTCAGGTTGGAGGAACAACACCTTATATTCCGTCTGGGTAGCCTCCAACCTGATGGCATGAACATCGACTTCTCTAACTTCCGCTAAGGCCCCACCTCCCCCTCGTACCCCATCTGTTACTCATTTTTATGCACACATTCTTTCTCTCACTCTCCTTTTTCTCCCTCTGTCCCTCTGAATATACCTCTTGCCCATCCTCTGGGTCACCCCCCCCCCTTGTCTTTCTTCCCGGACCTCCTGTCCCATGATCCTCTCGTATCCCCTTTTGCCTATCACCTGTCCAGCTCTCGGCTCTATCCCTCCCCCTCCTGTCTTCTCCTATCATTTTGGATCTCCCCCTCCCCCTCCAACTTTCAAATCCCTTACTCACTCTTCCTTCAGTTAGTCCTGACGAAGGGTCTCGGCCTGAAACGTCGACTGCACCTCTTCCTAGAGATGCTGCCTGGCCTGCTGCGTTCACCAGCAACTTTGATGTATGTTGCTTTATCTCCCTTGTTCACTTTCTAGTCTTTAAACATCTTGCAGCTTGTGAAGATGGGGAATATAGTATCTTGAATGGATCATAAATGTCAGCATCGTTAAGTTGGGCTGAGAAGCTGGTTCTCTGCAAGAGATTCTGCAGATGCTGGAAATTCAGAGAAACACATAAAATGCTGAAGGAACTCATCAGATCAGGCATTGTCTATAGAAATGAATAAACAATCAATGTTTTGGGCTGAGACCCTTCATCAGGACTCTTGATGTTTGTGTTACTCTGCAGTAATTTCTATGCCACTCTAAATAATTATGATAACAAACACAGTAACATGAAAGTTTTGATGAGTGTTGTAGTCTATAATTTATGTCGAGATGATCAATACCAAATAATGAAGTGCAGGCTAAGAGCCTTTGCTATACATTGATAAAAGGGTATCCTGCTGGGTAAAGATGATTGCTGGAAGAGAGAGCAGAAATGTTGTGACTGCAAAATAAAATTCTCACAGCGGTGCAGCAAAGAACTGCTAGCGGAAGAAAAAATAGATTTGATACAGATGAATGATGAGTTTTGTATAAACTAAGAGACTGTTGTAGTAGAACTAATGATAAATGGCTTGAGAAAGAGTCGGTGAGGAAATATATTATAATAATGCCAGGAACATCTCCCTGGGTCACGTCAACAAGAAATCAGGAGGTACTATTTCTCATGAAGTAACAGAAATTCAATGAAATGCTTCAGACCAGTCTGAATTATTTTATCAAATGTTTAAAGTCTAAAATTTTGCATTATGGATGAATTTTCTAAAGATCTTTATACTTTCCTAAGTAAATAACGACGACTCTTTTTTAAACTATTGCCTCTGCAATGAGAGTGAGCCACTATCCAAATCAATAAGGGTCAATGGTTAAGCAGATTCTGTCTGTGGTCAATAGTGAGGAGTCCAAGGTCAGCCAGCAATTAGACCCCGAAACCCATTAGTATTGTGTCTGCAAGCCAATCCAGCTCTCAGTAGCCTTACATTGCAAATATTGAACATTACATCATATTGCCATTTATGTTCTCATTTTGTACCTGGGAAATAAATGTGACATGGATTCAAATTCTGCCTTTGTCCCTTTATCCCAGTGCAGTTTCAGGCACTGTGACAGCCACAATGGTACAATTAAGTCAGAGCAAAATATTCTAGTGTAATATTTCAATCATTCTGAAAAAGACAGGTTTCTAAAATGTTACTGTGCAAGAAATACAATATAGAACCCAGAGCAGTTCAGCACAGTAAGTGGACTTCTGCCCACAACGTTTTGCTGACCTATATAAACCTACTCCATGATCAATCTAACACATCTCTCCCTCACAGCCTATAACCCTCTATTTAAGTGGCTTTTAAATGTCCCTATTGTATCAGCCCCTATCACCATTCTTGGCAGTGTGTTCCAGGCATCCATCACTCACTCTGCCCCTGACATCTCCCCTAAACACTCCTCCACTCACCTTATATAGATGTCCCCTAGTATTGGACTAGTTACCCTTGGTAAAAGGTGCTGCCTGCCTGCTCTATCTATACCCCCCATAATCTTATGCAACTCTATCAAGTTGCTTCTCATCCTTCATCACCCAAAGACACCTCAGATAGTCAAGACACACAACCGCTCCTCGATCCACATCATCCTCAGCATAGGTGCCCCCAGGGCTGTGTGCTGAGGCCATTGCTGTATGCTCTGCTCACACACGACTGCACGGCCAAACCCCCGAGCAATTATATCGTCAACTTCGCCGATGACACGACAGTGGTGCGGCTCATCACCAACAAGGATGAGACAGCCTATAGAGAGGAGGTGGGGGAGCTCAAGGCCTGATACAGGCAAATAACCTCTTCCTTAATGTCAACAAATTGAAGTGGACGGTTATCGACTACAGTAGAACTCACACCACTCACAATGGCAGCACAGCGTTAGAAACTGCAAGCAGTTTCAAACTCCTGGGAGCGCACATCACACACAACCCAGAATACATCCTACACACTCAAGCAAGCTCACCAATGCCTTTCCTTTCTGAGGAGGATAAAGACAGCTGGATTTTCAGCATCCATACTCATGTCGTTCTACAGACACGCAGTAGACAGCATCCTGACAAGCTATGTTACTTATTGTTACAGTAACTGCACGCCGGCAGACAGCGACAGCAAGGCTCTACAACGGGTGGTCAAAACTAAAACCAACACATTACCAACACCAGTCTACTCACCACACATACAGAAAGGATCCATAACAGGGCCTCTGATATTTTAACTTCATCAGTCCACAGGACTTGTTTCCAAAATGCATCAGGCTTGTTTAGAAGTTCCTTTGAACCTTTTGGATAGAACTTTTTGGCCGCAATGAGCAAAGGTATGTTTGGAGAAAACAGGGTGCAGAATTTCATGAAAAGAACCCCTCTCCAACTGTTAAGCACAGGGGTGGATCGATCATGCCTTGGGCTTGTGTTGCAGCCAGTGGCACGGGGAAAATTTACCGGTAGAGGGAAGAATGAGTTCAATTAAATACCAGCAAATTCAGGAAGCAAACATCACACTGTCTGTGAAAAAGCCAAAGATGAAAAGAAGATGGCTTCTACAACAGGATAATGACCCTAAACAGGTGGAGGAATTTAGGGTGGGGCCTTATATGGGAGGTAAGGTTTGAGGGTCGGCACAACATTGTGGGCCGAAGGGCCTTTACTGTGTTGTACTATTCTATGTTCTATGTTAATAAACACACCTCAAAATCCACAATGGACTACCTCAAGCGGCACAAGCTGAAGGTTTTGCCATGGCTCTCACAGTCCCCTGACCTAAACATCATCGAGAATCTGTGGATAGACCTCAAAAGAGCAGTGCGTGCAAGACAGCCCAAGAATCTCACAGAACTAGAAGCCTTTTGCAAAGAAGAATGGGCTAAAATCCCAAAACAAGAATTGAAAGACTCTTAGCTGGCTACAGAAAGCATTTACAAGCTGTGATACTTGCCAAAGGGGGTGTTACTAAGTATTGCCATGCAGGGTGCCCAAACTTTTGCTTCGGGCCCTTTTCCTTTTTTGTTATTTTGAAACAGTAAAAGATGGAAATAAAAAAGTTTTCTTGCTTAAAATATTAAAGAAATGTGTCATCCTTAACATTATGGCTTTTGGAAATCGATTCATCTTTTACTCACTTAGCTATTCACAGTAACAGAAATTTTAACCGGGGTGCCCAAACTTTTGCATACCACTGTATATGTCACCATATACTACCCTGGAATTCATTTTCCTGCAGCCATACTGAATAAATCCATAATAGAATAATAACCATAATAGAACTAATAATGACCGCAGCAACTTGGGCATTCAACCAATGTGCAAACGACGACAAACTGTGCAAAGACAAAAAGAAAGAAATAAAATAATAATAAAAATAAATAAGCAATAAGTATCGAGAACATGAGATGAAGAGCCCTTGAAAGTGAGTTCATAGGTTATAGGAACATTTCAATGATGGGGCAAGTAAAGTTGAGTCCCTTTGATTCAAGAGACTGATGGCTGAGTGGGAGCAACTGTCCTTGAACCTGGTAATATGAGTCCTGAGGCTTCTGTCTCTTCTTCCTGATGGCAGCAGCAAGAAGAGAGCATGCTTAAAGTAACTTATTACTTCAAATGAGTAAACACCCACATCAGAAGAGCAAGAAGTCTGATACGATTTGAACAAGTACTGTATATCAAACTATATCACTATATTAATACCGTATATCACACTGTACAATCAAATAATGTGTTTCTGTGATGTAGGGAAATTTGGAAGTGGTGGTTTAAAAAAGATGTTCTTGAAATGTTCATTTACGCCTTGTAATTGCTCTAAGAAATTGCACTGAATTTTAGAATGCCGGAATAACAAAAGTATTTAATGAACTTCTGAGCCGAAATTTATCAATGCATTTTCCTGGTGGAATAAAAAATATTGTGTTCTTCACAGAAGGTATCTCCTTCAAAAAACAATTAACTGTTAACTTTTACAGTTTCTATGTACTGGAATCCCTCTTTTAATGCATATATTACAAATTGTTTTCAGTAGATTTGTAGATCCTACTGTTTAATGGTCAAATTGTTACAAATTTTCATAGCAGATATGCACCCGTTTGCTGGTTTTAGTAGAAATCAAAGCATCTGCTTGATAGGTGTCATAAATTTTGTTGGAGGGTACAGCTCAGTGGCATAGCAACACGGATTACTGCTTAGAGCTATCACAAGAGCAGGGTTAGTAGATTTATTGGAAAAAAAGTCAACAAGAGGCTTCAAGCTGGAGCAATTCAATTGCCAGATGCTTTTCCCATTTGCTAGCTCCATGTCAATCAGAATACTTACAGGAATAAGTGAGAAAGAAATTACTCCTACTTGCATGCCACCTTTTGACTCAATGCACACTGCAGGCAATGTGAAATTTTTGAAATATAGTTCCTTCAGTAAATTAGACCAAAATAGATCTGCAGTTTTTATTGCTGGAAGTCTGATAACATATAGATCAATACAAAAGGCTCTACTGGCCAAGCTGTCCTCTGAATAAAAATATAGGATTCTACCTACCCTGCCATCCATATTGAGATAGCATGTTTCGATTCAATTAGAAAGTTCAGCTAAAGATGTTACATCTTATATCTGAGGAAAATATTTAGATTAGTCATTGATGCCTTTTCACTTTCAAAGACTCTTTATCTCGTTTTCTCAATATTTATTGCTTATTTATTTATTATTATTATTATTCTGTTTGTTTTTTCCTTTTTGTACATGCACAGTTTGCTGTCTTTTGCACATTAGTTGTTTGACCATCTTTCTGTGTACATTTTTTCTTTGATTCTATTGTATTTCTTCCCACATGAAAATGAATCGCAGGGAAGTATATCAACTTTGTTAATAAACTTCAACATAGAAACATAGAAAACCTACAGCACAATACAGGCCCTTTGGCCCACAATGCTGCACCAAACATGTACTTATTTTAGAAATTACCTCGGATTACTATAGTCCCCTATTTTTCTAAGCTCCATGTACCTGTCCAGGAGTCTCTTAAAAGACCCTATTGTATCCGTCTCCACCACGATCGCCAGCAGCCCATTCCACGCACTCACCACTTTCTGCATAAAAAACTTACCCCTGACATCTCCTCTGTACCTACTTCCAAGCACCTTAAAACTGTGCCCTCTCGTGTTAGCCATAAATTTACTTTGAACTTTTATTTTTAACATCTGAGCCAGTTTCTGATTTCCCCTAAACAAGACAAATTTGTACCAATCTCTGTGTAACTTATAAAGATTTATAATATTTGACCTTGGCACAACCTGATATGTCTAGATTTCTAAACACTCGGACTTCCTGATCCAACATACTGGAAAACTATTATAATAATGTCAGTGGAAATACGTTTTCATTTCTATAGCTTTTGCCAAGCATTTAAAAATATAACGAAACTTAAGTTTACTCTCTGTTTTCGGAGTTAATGTTTCAATTGGCAGGCAAAAATACATTTTAGATAATTACCTGGCAAGAAGTACAATAATTTACCTCAATCGCCTGTAACAGTTGGAAGGTAATAAAGCTGATCAGAATTTAGATGCAACTGTTCTGAACTTTTATCTACTGTATGGGAGACTGCTGATTCAGGTTATTTAGTAATAAATGCAAATGATTGTGACACCACCTGCTGGTGATAAAATTTGTAAAATGGGAGTTCAGATATAAACAAAGACTGTGACTTTCTGTAGATTACTAACAGATTTGAGAAGACTTAGTCATAAAACATATTACACCTCAAAAACACCAATGAAACATTGCGCCCAGATTATTCTGAAATAAAAACTGGTCCTCTTGAAGGCCCACAGGAGAATACTGATGTTGGAACTGATTAATCGTTCCGAAACACTTCCTCCAAAATAAAATTAATGCTTGAAATACTCAGCTGTAGATCAGCATTTGAGGAGAGAGGAAATGATTAACATTAACATTAGATTAACTGCAGGGATTGTAATAGGGCAGCACGATAGGGGTGGCATTGTAATGTCATGTTTAGCACAGTACTTTACAGTGCACCAGCTGTAAGTCCGGAGTTGAATACCCATTGAAGTTTGTATGGAGTTTGTTCTCCCTAGGAATGCATGGGTTTCCTCTGGTTGCTCCGATTTCTTCACACATTCTAAAGACGTACAAAGTTCAAACTTCAAAGTAAATTTATTATCAAAGCACATATATGTTATCATATACAACCCTGAGATTCATTCTCTTGCAGGAATACATAGTAAATCCAAGCAACACAATAGAATCAATGAAAGACTGCACCCAACAGCATAGACAAACTAACAACATGCAAAAGACAACAAACTGTGAAAATACTAAAGAGAAAAAATAATAATAATAAATAAATAAACAATAAATATCAAGAATATGAAATGAAGAGTCCTTGAAAGTGAGACCATAGATTGTGGGAACAGTGATGTGTTGGGGCAAATGAAGTTAAGGGAACTTATCCACTCTGGTTCAAGAAACAGATGGTTGAAGGGTAGTCACTGTTCCTAAACCTGGTGGTGTGGGTCCAGAGACCCCTGTATCTTCTTCTGGATGGCAGTAGCAAGAAGCAAACATGACCTGTGGTGGGGGTCCTTGATGATGGATGCTGTTTTCCTGTGACAGCATTCTGTGTAGATGTGGAGAGGGTTTTATCCGTGATAACCTGGGCTATATCCACAACTTTTTGAAGGCAATTACATTCAAGGGCATTGGTGTTTCCATACCAGGCTGTGATGCAACCAGTCAATATACTCTCCACCTCACATCTACGAAAGTTTGTCAAAGTTTTAGATGTCATATGGGATCTTAACAAACACCTAAGGAATTAGAGACCCCACTGTGCTTTCTTTGTAATTGCACTTAGATTAGATTAGATTAGATTATGAGGACACGCAGTCCTCTTTTATTGTCATCTAGTAATGCTTGTGTGTTGGCTCAGGACAGATCCTTTGAAATGATAATGTTGAGGAATTTAAAGTTGCTGACCCTCTCCACCTTTGATCTCCCACTGAGTACTGGTTCATGGACCTTCGATTTCCTCCTCCTGAAGTCAATAATTAGCTGCAACACAGAGAAAATTTTGGAGGAACTCAGCAAGTCAGGCAGCATCTATAGAAAAGAGATAACCAATTGTCTTGCTGACATTGAGTGAGAGATTGTTGTTGTGGCACCACTCAGCCAGATTTTCAATTTCCCTTCTAAATGCTAATTATCTCCACCTTTGATTCAGCCAGTGGCAGTGGTGTCATCAGCAAATGTAAAAATGGCATTGGAGCTCTGCAGTCATGTGTAAAGCGAGTAGAGCAGGGGGCTAAATACACCTGTGATGCACCTGTGCTGATGAGATTATGGAGGAGATATTGTTGCCAATCTGAACTGACTGGGCTCTGCAACTGAGGAAATCAATGATCCAATTGCACAAGGAGGAATTGAGGCCAAGGACTTGAAGCTTATAGAGTAATTTTTAAGGGATGATAGTATTTACGGGAATGTCAAGCTGGAGTTGATAAAGGACATCCTGATGTATGCATCTTTGCTCTCCAGGTGTTCTAGGGTTGAGTGAAGAGCCAAGGAAATGGCATATACTGTGGACTTGTTGAGACGATAGGCAAATTGGAAAGGATCCAAGCTGGGGTAGGTAAGCTGTGGGCACGCTATGCTGGCATCGGAAGCATGGCAATACTTGTGGGCTACCCCCAGCACATCTCAGATTCTGTCGGCCGTTGATGTAAATGACACTCTTCACAGTATGTGTTGATGTACGTGTGACAAATAAAGATAATCTTAAAATAATCTTACTTGTATACTGCTAACTTAGCAGGCCATGGACCTTCTTGAAATGCTGAACTCCATGTGGTGAAAGTGCTATCACAATGGACAGAAGACATAGCAGAGAATTTGTAAGTGTAAGTAGCAACATTAGGTCAACTACAGTCATCCTCAGGTTTTTTTTTATGGCAAGGTAAAATTGAGCAATGGAGCCCAGTGAGAGAGTCCAGAGTTAACTGCACAATATTAATATCACGATGAAGAACCATCTGCTGCCACCAAAAGAGGAAGCTAAGTAAGAAGGTCCACGCTCCTTACTACTTCAGCAGAGCAAAGAGGAAGGGACAGTCAACAACCACAGCTTGAACAAAGACATTATAAATTATAGCTGAATGAGTTAATTTTATATTTCAAAGAGTTGTCCTGCTGCATCAGCTTACTTTGCTTCTAGATGATCTTTAAAAATTCTTCATTATCCAAGAAAAGTATTAAATAACTTTAGTCTGGTCATAGTAATGTGCTATCACTTCCCTGCCTTAACTTGTAAATCTATTCTGTAATATTTGTTTTGTATCCTTTTCTATAATATTCATACAAAGTTAAATTGGTCATTCAATTTAATTTTAACTATTGCTTAATATTACTTTATTTGTTGTAGTTTCTGATTTTCTATTTCTACAAGGAAGTCAAAGTTCAGTTACTTTGAACTTTTGGTTGTTGAGATGAAAGTTTGGGACCTGATTTAACTCAGTAAAACTCTGTATGGTGCTTCAGATGAACCAGTTCCTTCTGAATTTTTTGACTGATTTCAGCCACTAGTTTTTTTTTTAAATCACATTAATGTTCCCAAAGCTTGAATCAACTGAGCTAAAGGTAGATCAATTACAACACACAGATGCTTTGCTAAGAGACCGTGAGAGAAGTTTTTGCATCAGCCTAATCAGGTCATCCAGTGGTACACTGGCAACAGACCCATATGGTCAAAATACATCAAATCATGCAATTTATTAGACACTGACAACAGAACAGATTGGCTCCTAAATCTCATCTCACTGATGGGAAACTCATTATCATCCTTCAAGCTGTGTAGGAATTTTTCTTTGAAACCTGTGTGAAGTTTTCACCATTCACTTTTCTGGCTATATGGGGCCAATTACTGATGGGCTGACTGATCCGCAAAAGAAGCTAAAAAGCTTCATAAGTACTGAGATCCTCAGCATAGGTGTATGTAAGGAAAGTACTGTACCTCACAGCATTGAACTTTAATTTATTTATCACGTGAGTTTGGGAGCAGTGAGTGAGGTTATGGTCACTGAATGAGTTTTGGATCGGGAAGCACTGTACAATCTGGAGATTCTAACCTTTAACTTGAGCACATCAGGTTGTGAGGGGTGGCGACACACCTCAGAGAGGCAAGCTGTCACTTTGAAGGAAAAGTTACCACAACAGAAAAAGGAAGGTGAAAGAGAAGGTCAGAATGGTTTTAACTCAGAGCTCTAAGTTTGATTGTGCATGTACAAGAGTTCGCAGACTTCCTAAAAATCACGTGTGACAGCAAGAAATTGGAGAAGGCTGAAGAACTGGCAGGAAAATCTGTTGTGCAACCTCACAGCTGTTTTGTTCTGTAACTCTGGGAAAGTTCCTTGTTAAAAGAAAAACATGCTAGCTTTGTAAACATTGGAACTAGCATTGTAAATGCTGGAGTGGAGTTTCCAACATCAGTGTCTATTCTGTGTTCTGACCTTTGAACCTCTGATTTAAGGTGGTACAAAGCTGCAGCTAGTGGAGCTGCTGCCTCATAACTCCAGTGACAAGGTTGAATCCTGATCTCTGGGACTCTCTGTGTGGAATTCTCCCTGTGATAAAGCAATTTTAAACACCAGCACAAATCTATTTATTTAACCTTGCTTTTAACTAACAACATTTTGTCTTTTCTTCTCGTGGTTATTTTTATTTTTATGTTTGCACTTTATCCCACTGTAAAACAGTTTGAACTACATATTCTGTATGAAAATTGTACTATAAATAAGTTATTATTTTATTTTTATTCTTTCTCAGCCCAAGCTGGTAAAACCTGAGGTAAGGGGAATAGCCAAGCACACTTACAGTATTTCTCAATTGCTAGGAACTTTCGGACTATTCTACTGGTGTTTAGTATTATGGCTTTCTGGAGATTTACATAGATATTGCTGTCTGTGGTGGCCAGTGCTATCATATTTGCTGTTGTGTGCTGGGGCAGCAGGCTGAGGGTAGCAGACACCAACAGAATCAACAAACTCATTTGTAAGGCCAGTGATGTTGTGGGGATGGAACTGGACTCTCTGACAGTGGTGTCTGAAAAGAGGATGCTGTCCAAGTTGCAAGCCATCTTGGACAATGTCTCCCATCCACTACATAATGTACTGGTTGGGCACAGGAGTACATTCAGACAGAGACTCATTCCTCCGAGATGCAACACAGAGCGTCATAGGAAGTCATTCCTGCCTGTGACCATCAAACTTCACAACTCCTCCCTTGGAGGGTCAGACACCCTGAGCCAATAGGCTGGCCCTGGACTTATTTCATAATTTTCTGGAATAATTTACATATTACTATTTAACTATTTATCGTTTTATTACTATTTATTATTTATGGTGCAACTGTAACAAAAACCAGTTTCTCCCAGGATCAATAAAGTATGACTATGACTATGTATGCCTAATTGTTTAATGCTATTGTATAGTGACTTTGCAATGTTACCAGTTGTAGATATTACTATTGGAACAATGTATACGCTGTTCATGTTCCATAGTCTATACTGGTTATAGAACACAGAATATAGAACAGTAGACCACAGCATAGGCCCTTTGGCCCACAATGTTTCTGGGCAAATTAAATCAATTACTCCTAATTAATCTAATCTCTTTTAACTGGTCACTGACCATATTCCTCCCTTCCCTTTTCCGGTGATATAGGTTCCCATTTCCTCCCATATCTCCCTTCCCTTTTCTGGTGATATAGGTTCCATTTCCTCCCATATCTCAAAGTTAACTGGGCACTGTAAATTGCCCTTTTGTGACCGGTGAATAATAAAATCTGGAGAGGAGCTGGTGAAATGTAGGGAGAATAGGTTACAAGGGAAATTAGTGGGGTGGCATGGTAGCATATGGTTTGCATTACACTATTGTATTGTCAGCTGTATGATCCGGGTTCAATGCTGCACTGCCTGTGAGGAGTTTGTATATTCTCCCTGCAATCGCGTGAGTTTCCCCCAAGTGCTCTGGTTTCCTCCCACATTCCAAAGATGCACAATCAGAGTTATTGAGTTGTGGGCATGCTTTGCTGGTGCCAGAAGCGTGACGACACTTGCGGGCTGCCCAGCACAATCCTCGCTGATTTGATTTGATGTAAATGATGAATTTTACTGTATGCTTTAAGATTCAAGATTGCTTGATGTCATTTCCAGCACACAAATTTAAAGGAGAACAAAATAACTGTTGTTCTGGATCCAATGCAGCACAAAAATAAAACACAATGAGATAAAGAACACAATAAATATAAATACTTAAGATAGCTGATATACATAGATTGATTGAATGTGCATAAAGTGAAACTGGGCACAGGAGTGGCTGTACATAAGGTGACTGACATGAAATTAGGACATGGTGATAGTGGGGGCTGTGGAAGGATGGGTTACTGGGTGAAGGTGTTGATCAGATTACTGCTTGAAAAAATAACTGTTTTTAAGTCTGGTGGTCCTGGCGTGGATGTTACCTAGCCTCCTCCCTGATGCAGCAGGGTGTGTGGGATCCTATATGATGTTATTGGTTGTTTCTGTATATATGTCCTTAGTGACAGGTTAGCTGCCGCTGGTGATGCATTGGACAGCTTTGACTACCCATTTCAAAGCCTTCCTGTCTGCCACAGTGCAGTTTCTGTACCATTCAGTGATACTGCATGTTAGGATGCTCCCTACTGTATGTCCGAGAAAGACTTGAGTAAGGTTTTGCATAGTCCAGCTACATTTAGCCTCCACAGAAAGCTGAGGCATTGCTGACCTTCCTCGAGTGTGTGGGATATGTTTTGGCACCATGAGAGGTCATGTGAGACATGCTGTCCCAGGAATTTGAAACTGCTCACAGGTTCCACTGCTATGCTGCTGAAACAAAGAGGATTGTGGGTGGTGCGGGTTTTCCTGAAGTCAACAACCATCTCCTTTGACTTATTGACATCCAGGAAGAGGTTATTTACCCGGCACTAGGCCTCAAACTCTTCCATCTTTCAATGTATAAATGACAAATAAAGCTAATCTCTTTAAATCTCTTTAGAATGGGATTTCCTTCCAATCTGACATGGAAATAGTGCTCCTTGCATGCCATAATGAAATGTGAGTATAAAGTATGGCGCAACACACACAAAATACTGGAGGAACTCAGCAAGTCAGGCAGCACCTATGGCAATGAATAAACGGTGGACATTCCAGGCCGAAAGCCTTCTTCAAGACTGGAAAGAAAAAGGAAAGACACCAGAATTAAAAGGTGGGGGGCAGGGAAGGAGGATAGCTAGAAAGTGACACGTGAAGCCAGGTGGATAGCAAAGGTAAAGGGCTGGAGAAGAAGGCATCTGATAGGATAGGAGGGTAAACCATGGAAGAAAGGGAAGAAGGAGGGAGATAGAGGCAGGTGAGAAGAAGAGGGAAGGGGAAGGGAAAAAAAATTATCGGAAGGAGAAATCAATGCTCATGCCATCAGATTGAAGGCTATCCAGGCAGAATCATTGGCCACCAGGAAATTCTGCTTTTGGCAATGGAGCAGTGGTGGTCTCCCCAATTTATGAATGGTCTCACCAATGAAAAAGGAGGCTCCATCATGAGCACTGGATGCAATAGGTGACCCCAACAGATTCACAGGTGAAGTGCTGCCTCACCTACAAGGAGTGTTTGGGGCCCTGAATTTTGGTGAGGAAGGAGGTGAATGGGCGGGTGTAGCACGTTGGCTGCTTGTGGAGTTAAGTAGCTGGAGGGAGATTAGTGAGGAAGGACACATGGACAAGGGAATCACAGAGGGAGAAATTCCTGCAGAAAGTGGAGGGTGCGGTATGTAAAAATGTGTTTGGTAGTGGGATCTCTTTGGAGGGGTGGCGGAAGTTGCAGAAAATTTAGCATTCTTGATGACACTTAGAACACAGTTATTAAAACAGTGAAAAATATATAAATATAGAATCGCAAACATGAGAAAGTCTGCAGATGCTGGAAATCCAAAGCAACACACACACACAAAATGCTGGAGGACGTCAGCAGGTCAGGCATCATCTACGGAAATGAATAGATAGTCAACCTTTCAGGCCAAGACTCCTCTTCATCGGAAGAATAGGAAGGTAGGCAGAGGGGGAGACATGTCTTTATTGGTAAGAAATGCTATTAAATCATTAGAAAGAGGTGACATAGGATCAGAAGGTGCAGAATCTTTATGGGTTGAGCTAAGAAATCGCAGGGGTAAAAGGACCCTGATGGCAGTTATTTATAAGCCTCCAAACAGCTGCAGTGATGTGGACTACAAATTACAACAGGAAGTAGAAAAGGCTTGTCAGAAGGGCAGTGTTATGATAATTGTGGGGGATTTTAACATGCGAGTGGATTGGGAAAATCTGGTCGGCACTGGATCTCAAGGGAGAGAATTTGTAGAATGTCTGCGAGATGGCTTTTTAGAACAGCTTGTTGTTGAGCCCACTAGGGGATCGGCTGTACTGGACTGGGTATTGTGTAATGAACCAGAGGTGATTGGAGAGATTGAGGTGAAGGAACCCTTAGGAGACAGTGGTCATAACATGACTGAGTTCACTGTGAAACTTGAAAAAGAGAAGCTGAAATCCGATGTGTTGGTATTTCAGTGGAGTAAAGCAAATTATAGTGGCATGAGAGAGGAACTGGCCAAAGTTGACTGGAAAAGGACACTGGCGGGAAGGACAGCAGAGCAGCAGTGGCTGGAGTTTATGCAAGAAGTGAGGAAGGTGCAAGACAGATATATTCCAAAAAAGAAGAAATTTTCGAATGGAAAAAGGATGTAACTGTGGCTGACAAGAGAAGTCAAAGCCAAAGTTAAAGCAAAGGAGAGGGCATACAAGGAAGCAAAAATTAGTGGGAAGACAGAGGATTGGGAAGTTTTTAAAAGCTTACAAAAGGAAACTAAGGAAGTCATTAAGAGGGAAAAGATTAACCTTGAAAGGAAGCTAGCAAATATTATCAAAGAGGATACTAAAAGTTTTTTCAAGTATATAAAGAGTAAAAGACAGATGAGAGTAGATATAGGACCAATAGAAAATGACGCTGGAGAAATTGTAATAGGAGATGAGGAGATGGCGGAGGAATTGAACAAGTATTTTGCATCAGTCTTCACTGAGGAAGACATCAGCAGTATACCGGACACTCAAGGGTGGCAGGGAAGAGAAGTGTACGCAGTCACAATTACGACAGAGAAAGTACTCAGGAAGCTGAATAGTCTAAAGGTAGATAAGTCCCCCGGACCAGATGGAATGTGCCCGCGTGTTCTGAAGGAAGTAGCTATGGAGATTGCGGAGGCATTAGCAATGATCTTTCAAAAGTCGATAGATTCTGGCATGGTTCCGGAGGACTGGAAGATTGCAAATGTCACTCCGCTATTTAAGAAGGGGACAAGGAAGCAAAAAGGAAATTATAGACCTGTAGGCTTGACATCGGTGGTTGGGAAGTTGTTGGAGTCGATTGTCAAAAATGAGGTTACAGAGTACCTGGAGGCATATGACAAGATAGGCAGAACTCAGCATGGATTCCTTAAAGGAAAATCCTGCCTGACAAACCTATTACAATTTTTGAGGAAATTACATGTAGGCTAGACAAGGGAGATGCAGTGGATGTTGTATATTTGGATTTTCAGAAGGCCTTTGACAAGGTGCCACACATGAGGCTACTTAACAATTAAGAGCCCATGGAATTACGGGAAAGTTACATACGTGGATAGAGCATTGGCTGATTGGCAGGAAACAGAGAGTGGGAATAATGGGATCCTATTCTGGTTGGCTGCCGGTTACCAGTGGTGTTCCACGGGGGTCCGTGTTGGGGCCGCTTCTTTTTACATGCACATCAACGATTTGGATGATGGAATAGATGGCTTTGTGGCTAAGTTTGCTGACGATATGAAGATAAGTGGAGGGGCCAGTAGTGCTGAGGAAACAGGGCATCTGCAGAGAGACTTGGATAGATTAGAAGAATGGGCAAAGAAGTGGCAAATGAAATACAATGTTGGAAAGTGTATGGTTATGCACTTTGGTAGAAGAAATAAACGGCAGACTATTATTTAAATGGGGAAAGAATTCAAAGTTCCGAGATGCAACGGGACTTGGGAGTTCTCGTACAGGATACCCTTAAGGTTAACCTCCAGGTTGAGTCGCTGGTGAAGAAAGCAAATGCAATGCTGGCATTCATTTCTAGAGGAATAGACTATAGGAGCAGGGATGTGATGTCGAGGCTCTACAAGGCGCTGGTGAGACCTCACTTGGAGTACTGTGGGCAATTTTGGTCTCCTGATTTAAGAAAGGATGTGCTGACGTTGGAGAGGGTACAGAGAAGATTCACTAGAATGATTCCAGGAATGAGCGGGTTAACATATGAGGAACGTTTGTCCGCTCTTGGACTGTATTCCTTGGAGTTTAGAAGAATGAGGGGACACCTCATAGAAACATTTCGAATGTTGAAAGGCATGGACAGAGTGGATGTGGCAAAGTTGTTTCCCATGATGGGGGAGTCTAGTACGAGAGGGCATGACTTAAGGATTGAAGGGCGCCCATTCAGAACAGAAATGCGAAGAAATTTTTTTTAGTCAGAGGGTAGTGAATCTATGGAATTTGTTGCCACGGGCGGCAGTGGAGGCTAAGTCATTGGGTGTATTTAAGGCAGAGATTGATAGGTATCTGAGTAGCCAGGGCATTAAAGTTTACAGTGAGAAGGTGGGGGAGTGGGACTACATGGGAGAATGGATCAGCTCATGATAAAATGGCGAAGCAGACTCAATGGGCCGCATGGCTGACTTCTGCTTCTTTGTCTGTCTTATGGTCTTCACGACTGAGAAGGAAGGGGGAAGATGCCAGAATAAAAAGATAGGGGAGAAGAAAGTGGCTAGCTGGAAGGTGTTGGTGAAGCCAGGTGGATGGGAATGGTCAAGGACTGGAGAAGAAAGAATCTGAAAGGAGAGGAGAGTGGACAATAGGAGAAAGAAAAGGAGGAGGCAACCCAGGGGGAAGTAATAGGCAAATCAGAAAAAGTGAAAGGTCAGAGTGGGGAATAAAGGAGGTGGGGGCAGAATTGGCATGTAGCAAAGGTAATGCTACAATTGTTATGAGGGATTTCAACATGCAGGTAGACTGCAGGAATCAGGTTGGTACAGGACCCCAAGAAAGTGAGTTTGTGGAGTGCCTCCAAGATGGATTCATAGAGCAGCTTGTACTGGAGCCTACCAGAGAGAAGGCAATTCTAGATTTAGTGTTGTGCAAGGAACTGGATTTGATCAGGGACCTCGAGGTAAAGGAGCCATTAGGAGGTAGTGACCGTAATATGATAAGTCTTAATCTACAAATGGAGAGGGAGAAGGGAAAATCGGAAGTATTACAGTTGAATAAAGGGAACTATGGAGCTATGAGGGAGGAGCTGGCCAAAGTTCAATGGAACAATACCCTAGCAGGGATGACAGTGGAACAACAATGGCAGGTATTTCTGGGAATAATGCAGAAGGTGCAGGATCAGTTCATTCCAAAGAGGAAGAAACATCCTAAGGGGAGTAAGGGGAGGCCGTGGCTGACAAGGGAAGTAAAGGACAGTATAAAGATAAAAGAGAAGTATAACAGAGCAAAGATGAGTGGGAAGCCAGAGGATTGGAAAACTTTTAAAGAGCAACAGAAGATAACTAAAAAGGTAATACACGAAGAAAAAATGAGGTACAAAGGTAAACTAGCCAAGAATATAAAGGAGGATAGTAAAATCTTCTTCAGATATGTGAAAAGGGAAAAAATAGCTAAGACCAAAATTGGGCCCTCGAAGACAGAAAAGGGTGAATTTATTATGGGGAACAAGGAAATGGCAGACGAGTTGAACAGGTACTTTGGATCTGTCTTCACTAGGGAAGACACAAACAATCTCCCAGATATAATAGTGGCAAAAGAACCTAGGGTAATGGATGAACTGAAGGAAATTTATATTAGGCAGGAAATCATGTTGGATAGACTGTTAGGTCTGAAGGCTGATAAGTCCCGGGACCTGATGGTCTGCATCCCAGGGTACTTAAGGAGGTGGCTTTAGAAATCGTGGACGCACTGGTAATCATTTCCAATGTTCTATAGATTCAGGATCAGTTCCTGTGGATTGGAGGGTGGCTAATGTTGTCCCACTTTTCAAGAAAGGAGGAAGAGAGAAAACAGGGAATTTGTAAGACCAGTTAGCTTGACGTCAGTTGTGGGAAAGATGCTGGAGTCAATTATAAAAGATGAAATTACGACACATTTGGATAGCAGTAACAGGATGGGTCCAAGTCAGCATGGATTTACGAAGGGGAAATCGTACTTGACAAATCTTTTGGAATTTTTTGAGGATGTAACTATGAAAATGGACAAGGGAGAGCCAGTGGATGTAGTGTACCCGGACTTTCAGAAAGCCGTTGATAAAGTCCCACAGAGGAGATTAGTGGGCAAAGTTAGGGCACATGGTATTGGGGGCAGAGTACTGACATGGATTGAAAATTGGCTGGCTGACAGGAAACAAAGAGTGGCGATTAACGGGTCCGTTTCGGAATGGCGGGCAGTGACCAGTGCAGTACCACAGGGTTCAGTGCTGGGACCACAGCTGTTTACAATATACATTAGTGATTTAGATGAAGGGATTAAAAGGAACATTAGCAAATTTGCAGATGACACAAAACTGGGTGGCAGTGTGAAATGTGAGGAGGATGTTATGAGAATGCAGGGTGAATTGGACAGGCTGGGTGAGTGGGCGGATGCAGTTTATTGTGGATAAACGTGAGGTGGTAAGAACAGGAAGGCAGATTATTATCTAAATGGAGTCAAGTTAGGAAAGGGGGAAGTACAACGAGATCTAGGTGCTCTTGTACATCAGTCACTGAAAGCAAGCATGCAAGTACAGCAGGCAGTGAAGGAAGCTAATAGCATGCTGGCCTTCATAACAAGGGGAATTGAGTATAAGAGCAAAGAGGCCCTTCTGCAGCTGTACAGGGCCCTGGTGAGACCACACCTGGAGTACTGTGTGCAGTTTTGGTCTCCAAATTTGAGGAAGGACATTCTTGCTATTGAGGGAGTGCAGCGTTGGTTCACAAGGTTAATTCCCGGGATGGTGGGACTGTCATATGTCGAAAGATTGGAACGACTGGGCTTGTATACTCTGGAATTTAGAAGGCTGACAGGGAATCTGATTGAAACATATAATATTATTAAGGGTTTGGACACGCTGGAGGCAGGAAGCATGTTCCCGCTGATGGGTGAGTCCAGAACCAAAGGCCACAGTTTAAGAATAAGGGGTAGGCCATTTAGAACGGAGTTGAGGAAAAACTTTTTCACCCAGAGAGTGGTGGATATGTGGAATGCTCTGCCCCAGAAGGCAGTGGAGGCCAAATATCTGGATGTTTTCAAGAAAGAGATGGATAGAGCTCTTAAAGATAGTGGAATCAAAGGTTATGGGGATAAGGCAGGAACTGGATACTGATTGTGGATGATCAGCCATGATCACAGTGAATCGTGGTGTTGGCTCAAAGGGCCAAATGGCCTACTCCTGCACCTATTGTCTATTGTCCTGTTCACTGGAAGGAGAAATCAATATTCACGCTATCAGGTTGGAAGGTACCCAGATGGAATCTAAGATGTTGCTCTTCCACCCTGAGAGTGGCCTCATCTTGCCACAGGAGAAAGCCATAGATCAACACTTCAGAACGGGAATGGGAATCGGAATTAAAATGTTTGGTGGCCAGGAAGTACCACTTCTGGCAGATGGTGTGGAGGTGCTCGACGAAGTGGTGCCCCAGTTTACAAAGGGTCTCACCAATGTACAGGAGGCCGCATTGGGATCACTGGACACAATAGATGACCCCAGCAGATTCGTAGGTGATGTGCTGCTTCACTTGGAAGGACCGCTGGGGCCCTGAATGGATGTGAGGGAGGAGGTGTATGGGCAGGTGTATCACTTCGGCAGCCTGCAGGGATAAGTGCCCGGAGAAGGTGTAGTAGGGAGGGACAAATGGGCAAGGGAATTGTGGAGGGAGTGACCCCTGTGGAAACCAGAGAGGTGGGGGGAGGGGGGAGGTAAAGATATGTTTGGTGGTAGGGTCCCTTTGGAAAAGGCGGAAGTTGCAGAGGTTAATGTGTTGGGAGTGGAGGGTGATGGGATGGTAGGTAAGGCCGTGAGTGACGGGGAGATGGAGTAAGTGAGGATGTATAAGAAATAGATGAGAACCAGGTGAGGGCAGCATCAATATTAAAGGGAGGGAAACCTCATTCTTTAAAGAAGGAGGAAGATCTCTGATGTCCTGGAATGGAAAACTGTGCCCTGGGAACAGATGAGGCAGAGGCAAAGAAACTGAGAAAGGGAAATAGTGTTTTACAGGAGATAGAGTGGGGATCAGTAGGTTTATAAAATATATATGGAATTACATGGAGTCCATATTTTCTGATGATATTTTGTTTGATTGAGATATAGCAGTAGGCCCTCCAGACCCTTCCAGCCCTTCGAGCCACACTGCCCAACAATCGCCCAATTTAATGCTAGACTAATCCAGGAAACAATTTACAATGACCAATTCACCTACCAACTGGTATATCTTTGGACACTGGGAGGAAACCAGAGCACCCGGAGGAAACCAATGCTTCATGGGGATAACATACAGGCAGTGGTGGGAATCCAACCCGGGTCGCCTGTACTGTAAAGCGTTGTGCTAGCCACCGTGCTGCCATGCAGCTCCATTTAACCCATTAAAAGAATGAACATCTTAGATTTCTTTCACACTTTGTTGCTTCCACTTTGAAATATTAGCAAAAAATCCAGTATTTACTGTCTCTAGTGTCTCCAAATTAGCAAGAACTCTACTTACTTGGAGCGTTAGTGGATGTCCAGCAACATTATGCTTGTCGAGTAAAAAATAACTTAAATGAGATTTATCTGCATTGTTTATCTGTAATTCAACTGATAACCATTTAAACTTACTTATTAGCATATTTTTGAGACTGAATCATACTGGTTCTCCTAATCCTTCTATTTCTTTTTCTTATTTTCTTTTGTTTCCTTATTCTTCCTTTCTTTTCCTCTTTACTGACATTTTCTTCTTTCTCTTTCTCTCTCCCCTCTTCATGGTGAAAGATGATTTGCTTCTCCTCAATTTCTTCGGTGCCTGGATCCATGGCCTGTGCTCTGCCTAGCCAGGTGATGTTTGACAGAATCAGTAGGTAAGTTGTTTAGATTGTTGTGTATTTCTCACAAGTTGCAATTGGCTTCCATGCGCCCCCGTCACAGAGAATTTTGTAACCAGATGCTTATCTGCTAGATTGCAGAGGTCACAATTCACAAACTGTTGATATCAGCTACTGCATTTAATCGGAGGAAGCAACACAATATTATTACACATTACAAGGTGACTTGTATCAAAAAGTAGAGAAGTTAAGCCTCAGTTATATAGAGGATTATTTAGAAAGCAAACTTTACTCATGGGTGCTGCAAGCACCTGTTGTAATTTGCAATTTGAATTTTTCTGGAATCTATCAGAAAATACTGAGAATGAGTTCCACAGATCTCCCCTAATACTGCCAAGTCTTGTTGGGTAATCTATTTCCATCGATTACACTGCCACGGCTGTCAAAAAGACATAACTCATGCTTGGTTAACTAAACGTCTGCTCAACACTGTCGATTCTGAGGTTTACAGCCAATTATATTGAATCAGTAATTGCTGTAATCATTTTATTGGTGATTGCATCTTAACACACAGATAAATATCTTGTCTCTGAAATGAATCACACACATGCAGTTATGACATGTCCTTGAGCTTCCAGGAGAGCAATTAGTGGCTCCATGAGTAATAGAATGTGAGGAGAGGGTTCAGGGGACTGAGGGGAAACTCAGTAACGGAAGAGAAGATCCACCAACTTTAACAATGATGAGAAGGAAAAATGAACTTCCCTACTGAGGTCCATCAGGTCAGCTGTGACAGGTTTTGCTGGACAATCAAGCACTCTGAAACTGTCGTCCCTGATAATAAAATAACTAAGGTGACAGCCCAGAACACTTGGACTCTTACAGCTCGAGTATTATTTTTATTGTGCTTGAGCTCAAGGAGAACAGCATGGGCCCTCGTTATCCACATTCAGTTTCTGGTCTGAAGTTTGAACACAGAGCTGCTGTTTTGTACAGAATTCGCTTATTAGTTGTATATATTGTCTATTTGGTAAATACTGTATATGTTTGAATTCCTTACTTGCAGGGTCAATTGCATTTACAATAGAGGTGTTAAAAGTTAATCGAAACTTGAAGTTGATAATCGAAGATATTATGAAGTTAGTAAAGCAATTGTCTCTTAGTTGTTGGGCGTATTTCACATCCTTCCATTATTCCTATTTCGTCTGTCTCCGGTACTTCCTATTGTGTAAAGGGATGCTATGTTTTAGGAAACCCTTCCTAGAAAAGTCTCTCTACAGAGGCCTCACTTGCCTGGTTTGAGTCCACACTGCCACAGTCGCCCCAGCCTGTCTCGTCTGTAGTAAGCAGAGGTGTCTTCGGTGGTCTCACTTCAGAGGTGTTGCTTGACCACAGCTGCCCCAGGCTAATTTTGCCTGGACATCATCTTTAGCCCTTGGCTTACTGCAACTTCCACACTCCCTCCTCTTTGTCCTGTAAAGGACAACATAAATAGCACAGAGTCTATGAAACTCTGTGACAGTTTCATCAGAAACAGTTGGCTGTTGATAGCAGAGACAAATGTGCAAAACACCTAGCTGGTAATGGCACAAGTACCACCACTCTTAGACAACAGAAAGTCTAGTGCTAGTTGATTTTGAAGGGCCATGGTGTGGATTGCCAGCATTTTGGCAGGAATGTCATTGATAGCCTGACACACGTACTGTAATGCTAAGGCTGTGTTAGTAGCCAGTTTCTCCAGCAGTGCTGCGGCCATGTTAATGCCTTCACGAACCAGTTCTGGCAGGTCCCCAGAACAGGAACACCACAATCCAGAAACACTCAGTCTCCATAGTCCTTCGATGTCAACCCCACACAGTAGGAGGTAGAGGGAGACAAAGCAGCTGGTACACATTTGGTACTGTGTAGGCCAGGTAACTATGTGGCTTTGGTTCAGCCAAAGATCCCATTTCAGAAGGGGTACCCCTGGCGGCCAATGATAGGCCTCGTGGCCACATACTCAGTAGGTACTGTTACCAGGATCCAGAGAGTCACCGGTAGTATAGACATTGTATGTACTGTTACCCAAGTTTAGTCCTGTCCCTTGATAGACAGTAACATATGTTGTCCTGTTCCGATGCAGCAGCTTTGGAACAGGGAGCGTTATGCAATTGCTGTAGGTCATTTGAAACTGTCCCCCATAATCGTTGCAGTGATAAGAGCCATTCCTATGGGCAGTGCAGTCCCATGCTCCCTTATGGTTCTAGTTTTGTTATCAAAGTGAAATGTAGAATCAAACTCACTATGATTCAGGGTATAGGTTTGGCAACCCACCTTCTGAATGTACGGACGCTCTCTCGGGCACATCCAACTGTCACGGTCTGGTCCGTGAAGTCCGTATTCTGGTTCATGGTCCAGTCCATGGATTCCGTATTCCGGTTGTTTCTGTTTTCCCTTGTTCTGTTGGGCACCTTAATTGAGGCAGCTGATCCTCATTTCAGGCTTGCAACATAAATAGCTCAGGGGTCCAGCTATTCCTTTGCTGAACCATTCCTGTTAGAATCCCTGTCAGAAACCCACACCAAGAAGCTCGGCATCAGAAACCCATACCAAGGAGCTCATTACCAGAACCATGTGACCTCAGCCAGCGTGGTAAGTCCGGACCATTATTGGAGCTACTGAGAATCGTGGGCTCTAGGTTGCCTCTGTGTCCTGCGTCCAGGGTCGAGTCCCGGCTCTGTGTCCTGTGTCCAGGGTCGAGTCCCGGCTCTGTGTCCTGCGTCCAGGGTCGAGTCCCGGCTCTGTGTCCTGCGTCCAGGGTCGAGTCCCGTCTCTGTGTCCTGCGTCCAAGATGAGTCCAAGTCGAGTCAAGCCCGAGTTCCAAGACAAGATCCAAGTCAAGACTAGTCCCTGCCAAGACGCAAGTTCTCAGTCAAGTTCAAGTTCCAAGTCCTAGTCCAGGTTTTCTGGTTGGTTATTCTACGTTCACGTCCCAGGTTGAGATTTTGTCCTCGCTTCTTGGCTTCCCTAATATTCTTAATAAACATAGTCCTGTTCATACTGCTTCAGTGTCTGTGTCTTGCATTTGGGTCCGTTTCCAATGCCCCCTTGTAACACCAGCAACTTGACTGGTAACGCAACATATATAACAAAGGTGAGAAAAAGTGTTAATAGCATTAGTGTTGTGAGATGCCTCTGCACTTGGGTGGAAGTAGGTGTCCAGATTACCCAAAGCTTCTAATGCATAGTGGTTACTTAAGGTGGCAAAAAAAAAAGAGTCCAGCCCATCAGTCATTATCAACATTCTCCTGGCCATCGATTAGCTGGTCCGGTGGCACCACTGACTTAATGTACGAGGCATGCATCCCATGTTCCTTGGAGCTTCACACCGGTATATGTTGTCAGAAACACTTGGAGTAGACGTTCCTAGTGGGACTCGAGGCAGTTCTTTCATTGGTAGATTCTCACTAGTACCCATTCTCCCAGCTAGTAGATGTGGCACTCCTGTTAATAGAAATCTTTAGAAGTTTATATTTGTGCTATACAATAATGTAACATGGTCCTGCTCATAATATTTCATAAAAAAGAGAGGGGTGACTAGCAAGCACATGGGACTTACCACAATTGTTTCCACTGATAGGTGAGACTAGAACTAGGGGGCATAGCCTCAAGATTTGAGGGAGTAGATTTAGGATGGAGATGTGGAGGAACTGCTTTTCCCAGAGAGTGGTGAATCTGTGGAATTCTCTGCCCAGTGAAGCAGTGGAGGCTACCTCAGTAAATATATTTAAGACAAGGTTGGATAAATTTTTGCATGGTAGGGGAATTAGAGGTTCTGGGGAAGAGACAGGTAGGTGGAGATGAGGCCAAGGCCAGATCAGCCATGACCTTATGGAAAGTCGGAGCAGGTTCGACGGGCCAGGTGGCCTACTCGTGCTCCTATTTTTTTATGTTCTTATTTAGCTAACCTGCATTTCAGCTTCCCTGTAAGTTTGAGGTGGAAAGGGCAGCTGAAATGATGTTTACACTTCAAGACTTTTGTCAACTCTTGTATAACTTCACCCATAGATTGAGGACCGTTAGTACTTGCGAATTTCTCAGGGATATCAAACCTAGGAATAAATTCTCATAATAATCACAAACTATACATTTAGTACCTGCATAACGTCCATTTGGAGATGTACAAATAACCTGCTGGGCGAGTGCCCAGTAGCAGCAGATACCAGCAGTGTCTTTCGGGATTATGTCTCTGGAAAATCATACTGCTGCTGCTACTTCTCTTGCTACGGATGAGAATTTCTCATTTTCCATTATACCCATCATCCTTTATAGTCTAGCATATAGTGTGTTTCAGTCCATGAAGTCAGGTTCAGCCTCTGACACATTTGTACTAATTCATCAAAAGAATTTGCCAAGTATTGGCAGTCTGATCACACTGGCGTGCTACGTGGCAACTAAGATCTGTCGTTGCTGCCTTATCAAAGCAGTCAGCTTGTTTCATCTAGTTATTTCATCTTTCCCGTTAGTATAAGCTGCATAGTTTATAACAGCAATTGCAGTAAGTAATTGAAAAGCAGGAAGAGGTTCATAGTAAGTTCACCATGTTTTATTGGAGTTCTGAAGAGGTGAGAAGCCCATATAGTTTCCATAATTGTCCATTGTCACGTGCCGCTCCTAAGGCATAACAAGAATCGGTCTGGCTGCTAGGATGCAGGCTTTTATTAAGGCATAAAGGTTCAGCTCCTTGAGCAAAGCAGGCAGGAGGATAGCTCAGCTGTTACATAATGTGCACACACTGCATGTCCACTAAAACTTTCCATTTATTTTTTCACTATCAGATCAGGAGGAAAAGCTGGGTTTACAACTGGTGACATTTTACAACTTGCAGAATTAAGTACAGTTTTGGGGCAGATTATTTCAAATAAACTGTGTGGTCTATGGTGCTGGTGGTGGCAGACATGGAAACTATTATCAACGTTGCCTTGTCCCAAAGGCAACGCAGAGCCCAGCAGCCGGGCTGTCCACAAACAAAAAATAGACCCCTTGCCAAAATCCCCATGTTTACTCCTGACGTGTCCACTGTCCCAGTACCATGTTTGCTAGATCAAAGAACTGTAAAATCCATACATTTGGAATAATGTTATCTGAACAAGTTGAGAGTACCTCCAGTTGAACTGTCTTTTTGTGTGTTTCCCCCAGCTGTCAGTCTGTGGTTTTGTATTGCCATGTGCTCCTGTCCCCGCTCCTGCTCTACTCCAGCCCCTGTATTACCGATAGTCCGTGTCTCCTCTGTTTCTCATTGTTACCTGTATTGCTGCCACCTGTGTCTCATTGTGCTCCACCTATCACCTGCCTCTCTGTTTATTGCTCAGTGTATTTCAGTGCTGTGTTTTCACCTGTTTGTTGCCAGATTGTGCTAGTGAATTTTCCTGAGCCTTTCCAGCATTGTATCCGTACTCTGTCTGTCTGAATATCGACTCTGCCTGTTTCCCGATTCTGGTTTTTGGATTTCTCTGGATGTTTTGATCTCTGCCTGAACTTTGACGCTGACTTTGTTTGCACCTCAGAATTTGTTACTCAATTAATATCACTGTGTGCACAGTACTGGGTCTGCGATTGGATTCCTGCTCCAGCATCCTGATCCAAGTACACTGTTCAAAACTAAAATGAGTCACGTGTATAAAGCAGGTAATGTTAAAACATGAGGCTTACAGTGAAATGTTAAACAGCCTAAATTAATTTGGTAATGGCCAACCAAAATTTGATCATTTTATTCAGTATAAAACAAAGCTATAAGTTAAAATAACATTCCAAGTGTATGGGACAGCTATCACAACACCTGCTCCCTCACCTCTATTTAGCGCCCCAAACATTCCCCGCCAGGTGAGCCAACACTTCACCTACAAATCTGCTGGGGTTCTCTATTGTACCCAATGCAGCCTCCCCTACATTGGTAAGACACGTCATAAACTGGGGGACTGTTCCATCCACCACAAGCAAGACTTCCCGGTGGCTAAACATTTTAATTCCAGTTCCCAATTCCTGTTCCGATATGTTAATCCATGGCCTCTCTTGTGCCAAGATGAGGCCACCCTCAGGGTGGAGGAGCAACACCTTTTATTCTGTCTGGTTACTCTCCAACCTGATGGCATGAATATCAATTTCTCCTTCTGGTGACCAAATTCTGCCCCCAGCTTCCTCTATTTCCCACTTTGACCTTTCACTTCTCACCTGTATATTACTTCCCCCTGGTTCCCCTCCTCCTTCCCTTTCTCCTATTGTCCATTCTCTTCTCCTATCAGGTTATTTCTTCTCCAGCCCTTGACCTTTCCCACCTACCTGGCTTCACCTAACACCTTCCAGCTGACCTCTTACCCCTCCCCCCACTTTTTTATTCTGATATCTTCCTCCTTCCTTCTCAGTCCTGAAAAAGGGTCTCAGCCCAAAACCTCAACAGTTTACTTTTTTCCATAGATGCTGCCTGACCCACAGAGTTCCTCTAGCATTTTGTATGTCTTTCTTTAAAACAATGTATAATATTGTCCAGAGGCTATAGTGGAGCAGCTGGGAAGTCTCTTCTAAGTATTGTCCACATTCCCCTGACAGCTTTAATCCTTTGATGTTGTATTTACTTTCAGCAATATTGTAAAATACTCAAAATTTTACTCAACCTGTTGGAGCCTGGACTTCCCGTCAGATCACCACCAGGAGGTAAGAGTGGGCTCCCTCATCTCTGCCCCTCTGACCCTCAACACAGGTGTGTCCTAAGCCCCCTCCTTTACTCTCTGTATACTCATGACTGTGTCGCCACCCACAGCTCCAATCTGCTAATGATGAGGCAGCCTACAGAGAAGAAGTCATCACCCCGACCAGTGGTGTCAAGGAAACAACCTCTCCCTCAATGTCGCAAAAACAAAAGAGCTGGTTGTGGACTACAGGAGGAACGGAGACCGGCTAACCCCTATATCAATGGGGCTGAGAGGGTGAACAGTTTAAGTTCCTTGGCATACTCATCACCGAGGATTTCGCATGGTCTGTATATACCAGCTGTGTGGTGAAAAAGACACAACAGTGCCTCTTCCCCCACAGACGGTTGAAGAAGTTTGGTATGGACCCCCAAATCCTAAGAACTTTCTACAGGGGCACAATTGAGAGCATCCTGACTGGCTGCATCACTGCCTGGCATGGGAACTGTACTTCCCTCAATCGCAGGACTCTGCAGAGAGTGGTGCAGACAGCCCAGCGCATCTGTAGATCTCATGACCAGCATTTCACTCTTTCAATATATATTATTTCTGTTTTTACATGATTTTTTATTTATTCGTTACACGTGTACTATAATTGATTTACATATTTATTTATTTATTTTTCTCTTCTTCTATATTAGGTATTGCATTGAACTGCTGCTGCTAAGTTAACAAATTTCACGACACATGCCGGTGGTAATAAACCCGATTCTGATTCTGATCTGGCTTGCCCACACACTGCCGCAGTCACCCCAGCCTATCTCATCTGCAGTAAGCAGAAGTGTCTCCAGTGGTCTCTCTTCAAAGGTCTCACTTGACCACAACTGCCCCAGGCTATGCTTACCTGGAAGATGTACTTAACCCTTGCTTCACCACAACTTCCACAGACTCCTTTAAACCCCACGATCCTCCCTCCAATCCCCAACACTCAAATGACTCACTCAACTTTCTTCTTAAAACTGTGACATTAGACATGATACCCAGATTTAAAACAATTCGCTGCTCACCTCTTCAAAGGGCAGGGTTGTGAATGATGCATGAAAGAAGTAGACATAAAGTAAATGACAGCATGATTTTAACTACTCAATCCATTATTCCTCTTCATAGTTACCATCCTAATCTGGACTAGTTATTTGCTTTTGTAGCATACAGTGATATTTAAATCTTACATTGTACTGCTGCTGCAAAACATCAAATTTTACAACATACAGTATATCAATGATAATAAACCTGATTTTGATTCTGAATTCTGCTTCTGACCTCAACCCAGTTTCCTCATGAGAGGTATATTGTTAACAGCCAGCAACGTGGATTGTCATGACGAAAGGCAAATTGAAATTCAGGCAGAAGATTGAGAGGACTACTGGAGAAATACTCGGTGTCAAAAAATGGCTGCTTGCATTTTTTTCTCAGAGGTTTTGCTGACCTCCTATCAAGTAGAGTGAGATAATGCACACAGAAATTCAGAAGCTATATTGTATCTTTTAATTCTTTCATTTAGTCTTGTGCAGATCTTTGCATGTTCTTCCTATTAAAGATATCTTGCTCAAATGCTTATTAAGGGATAATTGTACTTTCTTAACCTTCTCTTTCCTCCTTTTTTCACAGAAGCTATACGTAGGTGGAATATACTGCTTTGGAAAACTGTCTGACCAAAATTCAAGAAACTTGAAGGACTTAAGAAATCACAACGCACTCAGTGCCCACTTCTTTTGGTGCACCTACTCATTAATGCAAATATTTGATCAGCCAATCATGTGGCAGCAACTCAATGCATAAAAGCATGCAGACATGGTCAAGAGGTTCAGTTGTTGTTCAGACCAAACATCAGAATGGGAGAGAAATGGGATCTAAATGACTTTGACTGTGAAATGATTGCTGGTGCCAGATGGGGTAGTTTGAGTAGCTCAGAAATTGCTGATCTTCTGGGATTTTCATGCACAACACTCTCTGGAGTTTACAAATAATGGTATGAAAAAAGCCAAGCATCCAGTGAGTGGCAGTTCTGTGAGCAAAGATGCCTTGTCGAACGAGAGCAGTCAGGGAAAATGGTCAGATTGGTTCAAACTGGCAGGAAGGCTACAGTAAGACGACTAACAGTGGTGTGCAGAACGCGTTGAACCTTGAAGTGGGAGGACTACAGCAGAAGAAGACCACACTGGATTCCTCACCTGTACCTGAAAAAGTGGCCACTGAGTAAAGATTCTGAATGGATGTGGCGAAGTCAAACACAGCAGCACATTATTCTTCATCCGATGTGTACACAATGGTACAGCGTATTGTCACAGCCACTTGCACAGTTCATTCAAATTCTCACATACCTTGCATCAGTTCATCACTTACCAATCTCAGGTTTGAAGAAACACCCAATTATAATGTGCCAATTGCTGATTAATATCTACAATAATGTGTGATGTAAAGCATTTTCAATGTATTATGTGATTCTATCAAACAAGACTGATTTAAATTAGTGATTCCCAACTGATTTAATGTCCTAAGGGGGCAATAGGGGAAATAGAAGTCATCAGGGGGTGTTCAAGATTCCTGGGGGGGGAGGGATGGTAAGCAGCACCCTAACTTGAGGCACGAGACCTGACTGACCATTAGTACAGCAGGCACTTCCAAAAAAAAGGACTGAGGCACTGGAACACAGGAAGAACTATAGTTCTGCAGGCAGTGAGCATGTGTCATTACAATGCGCCTGAAACTCGGCTATCTCATCCATCCCTAGCAGCCAAACAGACATTTCTGGGGATGCTTAAATTAGCAATCAGACTGCCCAACAGTTCTCCTTGGCTCGTGACATGGAATGAGTTCATGCAATTTAACAATTGGTAAGTCAAGTACACCCTGTCAACTTTCTCTACAGACTGACAGAAAACAGGTTCCATAATGATACAGTGCTGGCCGAAACCAAATGGTGAAATAAAGCCAATCAATGAACTTGCTGAGCCCAAGAATTCCTTGTGAGGTGTTCAAAGAGATTCTCTTTCGTAAAAAGTTAAAAACAAATATCAATGGAGAATCAATCTACAATGAGCTCAAAATGTGTATTCAGGATAAAAGTATTCTGAATAGGAACATGATTTCTTGTGTAACAGATGGAGTAGTAGATATGACAGATCACCACACTGGTTGCGTGGCATTTATGAAAAAAGAAATTCCAAGTCTATTTGCAATCCATTGTGTAATTCATCATCAATATCTCACAGCTAAAAACCTCAGCCAGCAACATTTTCAAACATGACTCTTGTAATATCTGTTATCAACAAAATTAAAGATCCTCCATTAAATACCAGAATATTTCACCAGTTACTCTAAGGTAACAATGAAGAGCTTGAATGCTTGTTTCTTCACACTGAAGTGCATTGGCTGTCAAAAGGCCGCTGCTTGAAACGTTTCTTTGATCTTTTTGACACTGTGGTTGAATTTTTGCTCAAAATCGACAAGAGCTTGGGAAACTTCTATGTGCAGATGTGGCATAACTAGCTGATCTGTATGACAAAATGAACATTCTAAATATGAAGCTGCTGCGTGAGAATTTCAACTTAATCCAAGCAAAAAGTGCAGCGTCCACATTTATTGGAAAATTGGAAATATACAAGCAAAACGTTGGGAGAAGAATGTTCTCTCAGTTTCCCTGCATGTAGAGTGTGCCACTCTCTATCACAGACAGTGATTTGCAAGAGTACTGCTTAGACCTACCAAAGAAGGATTTTCAGATTTGATTCAAGAATTTGAACGGTTTGGAAATTCCAGACTGGGTGTTTAACCCATTTCTTTGCAAGGTAGAAGAACAGGAAGTGAGCTTGCAAGAAGAAATTATTGAAATTCAGAATGCTTTTCAAAAATGTTGACTTTTGTGGTACACGGCTACACTGTCATACAAAATTTCATGGTCTTTGGAGAGGAGCCAAACTGTTCTTCATTGCATTTCCATCCACCTACCTTGTTGAAAGAGGCTTCAGTGCAGTGAACCACATACTCACAAAAAACAGAAACCGCTTAGACATCGTTATGCATCAGAACTTAACACTTTTGCTAAAATCCATCAAGCTCCAGGATCACATTGATATCAAAGCTGCTGTACAGCGCACAGGTAATGTATAAGCTAGGTTTAAGGACAAAATAAAATTAAAGCAGAATCAGTTTTCTCATATTAGCATATGGTAGACATGTTTTTACACTATGGAAAGTATATTTTGCCTAAGGGTGGCATTGGCAAGTCTAAAAGTGCTTTAGGGGACTGCTGGGCTAAAAAAAGTTGGGAAACTCTGACTTAAATGTTTCACTTTAGCTACTAATGAAAAAGGAGCTTACAGCTTGAAATTTGATGCATATCTTAATGATACTTTTTTGGGGAAAAGAACAAGATAGCTATATAAGAAACATATCACCGTGATGAACTTGGCCTCACTTTTTACAGGATATTTCTTTTGTCCCATCCATCCCTACCCACCCTCTCTCTGTCTTACAACTAATTAGTTTTCTCCCTTTGCCAATTCTTGTCCTGTAGTGCTTACTCTGATTCTCTTTCCACAGACATTGCCTGATCTGCTGAGTGTTTATTTTATGTTTATTTCAGATTCGCAGCAGCTGATTTTTTTTAAATTTTGAGTTATTAAGTCTTTCAATATATTGTACAATTCTTAAATAGGACATTGAATCCCTGATAGCTTTGCTGGATATGAAATATCATACATTTATAATGCATCATAGATATTCAATCTACGATCAGACTCCATTCCAAGATAATGTTTACTGGAATATTTGTTGCAACTATGTTTGAATATCACAACACCTTGCTTTTTGGAGACTGCAATTTCAGACTATTCTTTTTCCTTTCAATATACATCTCCTGCCAGACCTCTTCAACATTTTAGTGATGGCTTTTCTACCTATCTATTTCTGAACCAATTATTGTTTTTATTTATTTTCATTTATTTATCAAGGTACAGCATGGAATAGGTCCTTCTGGACTGCCAGTAATCCCGGAATTAATCCTAGCCTAATCGTGGGGCAGTTTACAATGACCAATTAACCTACAATCGGTTCATCTTTGGACAGTGGGAGTAAACGGAAGCATCTGGAGGAAACCCATGTGGTCATAGGGAGAAAATCCAAACACCTACAGACAGCGGTGGGAATGGAACCTGTGTCACTGCTTTGTAAAGCGTTGCGCAAACCACTATGTTATTGTGCCACCCTGAACAGTAATGGTGCTCTACAGTTGTCACCTCTACAAATGTCATGGAAGCTCACTAACGCCTCCTCTGGGCTGCAGTAATATTTATAGAAAGTTCCAGAAGAGGTCAGTGGAAATCCCTTGTTGCCTTACATACATACGCCTCCATACTCTTTCAATGAACCTCATCAGAGTTGAAGAACTCGTTCAAAATTCAAAGTTCAAAGTAAATTTATTATCAAAGTACGTATATGTCACCAAATAAAAGGCATCCGTTAGTCTTGCGAGACCATGGATCTGCATCTGGAAAGTCTTTACTCTCCAGGGTGCAGGCCTGGGCAAGGTTGTATGGAAGACCCGTAGTTGCCCATGCTGCAAGTCTCCCCTCTCCACGACACCGATGTTGTCCAAGGGAAGGGCAAGGGCCGATACAGCTTGGCACCGGTGTCGTAGCAGAGCACTATGTGGTTAAGTGCTTTGCTCAAGGACACAACACGTCGCCTTGGCTGGGGCTCGAACTCACAACCTTCAGGTCACTAGTCGAATACCTTAACCACTTGGCCACGTGCCCACATGTCACCAAATACATGGTGCCAAATAAATGCTCATTTCTTGTGGGCATTCTCGATAAAGCTATAGAATGATAACCATACCAGAATCAATGAAAGACCACCCAACTAGAGCATTCAGTCAGAGGGCAGAAGACAACAAACTGTGCAAATACAAAAAGAAGAAATGATAATAAATAATCAATAAACAGTAAATATCGAGAACATGGGATGAAGAGTTCTTGAAAGTGAATCCATTTCTTGTGGTAAACATGAGGAAATCTGCAGATGCTGGATATTCAAGCAACACACAAAAAATGCTGGTGGAACGCAGCAGGCCAGGCAGCATCCATAGGAAGAAGCATAGTCGATGTCTCAGGACGAGACCCTTCGTCAGGACTAACTGAAAGAAGAGATAGTAAGGGATTTGAAACAGTTCCCCTCTACCACCACTCTCCTCCGTCTAGTGGAATTAGTCCTTACTCTCAATAATTTCTCCTTTGGCACCTCCCACTTCCTCCAAACTAAAGGTGTAGCCATGGGCACCCATATGGGTTCCAGCTATGCCTGCCTTTTTGTTGGCCTTGTGGAACAATCTATGTTCCAAGCCTATACTTGTATCTGTCCCCCCACTTTTCCTTCGCTACATCGACAACTGCATTGGCGCTGCTTCCTGCACGCATGCTGAGCTCCTTGACTTTATTAACTTTGCCTCCAACTTTCACCCTGCCCTCAAATTTACCTGTTCCATTTCTGACACCTCCCTCCCCTTTCTTGATCTTTCTGTCTCCGTCTCTGGAGACAGCTTATCTACTGATGTCTACTATAAGCCTATGGACTCTCAAAGCTTCCTAGACTATTCTTCTTCCCACCCTGTCTCCTGGAAAACTGCCATCCCCCTTCTTGCAATTCCTCCGACTCCACCACATCTGCTCTCAGGATGAGGCTTTTCATCCCAGGACGAAGGAGATGCCTTCCTTTTTTAAAGAAAGGGGCTTCCCTTCCTCCACCATCAACTCTGCTCTCAAACGCGTCTCTCCCATTTCATGCACATCTGCTCTCACCCCATCCTCCCGCCACCCCACTAGGAATAGGGTTCCCCTTGTCCTCACCTACCACCCCACCAGCCTCCGGGTCCAACATATAATTCTCCGTAACCTCCGCCACTTCCAACGGGATCCCATCACTAAGCACATCTTTCCCTCACCCCCTTCTGCTTTCCACAAGGATCGCTCCCTACACGACTCCCTTGTCCATTCATTCCCCCCCCCATCCCTTCCCACAGACCTCCCTCCCAGCACTTATCCTTGTAAGCGGAACAAGTGCTACACATGCCCTTACACTTCCTCCCTCACGACCATTCAGGGCCCCAGACAGTCCTTCCAGGTGAGGCGAAACTTCACCTGTGAGTCGGCTGGTGTGATATACTGCGTCCAGTTCTCCCAATGTGGCCTTCTATATACTGGCAAGACCCAACATAGACTGGGAGATCATTTCACTGAACACCTACACTCTGTCTGCCAGAGAAAGCAGGATCTCCCAGTGGCCACACATTTTAATTCCATGTCCCATTCCCATTCTGATATGTCTATCCACAGCCTCCTCTACTGTCAAGATGAAGCCACACTCAGGATGGAGGAACAACACCTTATATTCCACCTGGGTAGCCTCCAACCTGATGGCATGAACATTGACTTCTCTAACTTCTGTTAATGCCCCTCCTCCTGTTCTTACCCAATCCCTTATTTATTTATTTATTTATTTATTAGCTTGTTTATTTATTTCCCCCCTTTTTTTTCCCCCTCTCTCTCTCTCTGTCCCTCTCACAATTACTGCTTGCCTGCTCTCCATCTTCCTCTGGCACTCCTCTCCTCCTTTCTTTCTCCCTAGGCCTCCCGTCCCATGATCCTCTCCCTTCTCCAGCCTTGTATCCCTTTTGAAAAATCAACTTTCCAGCTCTTAGCTCTATCCCTCCCCCTCCTGTCTTCTCCTATCATTTCGGATCTCCCCCTCCCCCTCCCGCTTTCAAATTTCTTACTATCTTTTCTTTCAGTTAGGCCTGACGAAGGGTCTCGGCCTGAAACGTCGACTGTGCTTCTTCCAATGGATGCTGCCTGGCCTGCTGCCTTCCATTTCTTGTGGGATCATTTCAATAATGGACCAAATGAAGTTGAGTGAATTTATCCCCTTTAGTTCAAGAGCCTGATGGTTGAGGGGTAATAACTATTCCTGAACCCAGTGGTGTAAGTCCTGAGGCTCCTGTACCTTCTTCCTGACAGCAGCAGTGAGATGACAGCATGTCCTAGGTGGTGGGGATCCCTGATGATGGATGCTGCTTTCCTGCGACTGCATTTCATGTAGATGTGCTCAATGGTTGGAAAGGTTTTACCTGTGATGGACTGGGCCGTATCCATTGCTTTTGATATGATTTTCTGTTCAAGGGCATTAGTGTTTCTATACCAGGCTGTGATGCAGCCAGTTAATCTACTTTCCACTATGCCTCTATAGAAGTTTGTCAAAGTTTTAGATGTCATGCTGAATCTCCACAAACTCCTAAGGAAGTCGAGGCACTACTGTGACTTCTTCATAATTGTTTTTGTGTGCTTGACCCAGGACAGGTCCTTCAAAATAATAACACCTAAGAATTTAAAATTGCTAACGCTCTCTACCTCTGATCTTCCAATGAGGACTGGCTCATGAACCTCTGGTTTCCTTCTCCTGAAGTCTATAGTCAGCTCTTTGGTCATGCTAACACTGAGGAAGAGGTTGTTGTTATGACACCACTTCGCCAGGTTTTCATTCTCCCTCCTATTGCTCTGGTAGGCAAATTGGAGCAGATCTCAGGCAGGAGTTGATACATTTCATCACCATCCTCTCAAAACAGTTCATCACTGTAGATGTAAGTGCTACTGGGCAATAGTCACTGAGGCAGGTCACCACATTCTTGCTGGGCACCAGTATAATTAATATCTGCTTGAAGCAGGTGGGTACCACACACTGCCCAAGCGAAAGATTAAAGATCTCACACACACCACACATACAGAACCCTTTCATCTTCTACACCACTTCTATAATAATCTCTGCTTCCTCTACTGTATCGTAGACTTTCCTTGGTACTGTCTACCCACCTCCCTTCCCTGCATCTTTAAGCTTGCTTTATATTTAATTTTTCACAATCCCATTGAAAGTTCATTGGCCTGCTTGTTTTTTCACATCCTCTTACAGCTATCATTTGTGGAAGAGGATTATCTTGGACTAGAAACATAATTGAACCAATTACATAAATTCGGTGGCCAGAAAAGCAGGTTGGAAGCTGACTCACCCCAGTTCTCCAGAATCTTTGCACCAACTGGGATATTCGTACATTCAGTCTCAGATGTAGGAGAATGCTGAAGAAGAGAAAGACACCCTACTTTAAGTTCTGTTATAATCATAATTCGACATATTTATATCTTTTTAAGCACTTCTTGGCAAAACTATTAACTACTTTCTTTTGCCATGGTTTTCAGCTGTTAAAAGGAACAGATAACCTACTGTGTTAGGTCTCTTTCTGTGCACTGCCTTTCAATGTGCAATGCCTTTCTGGGGGAAGTATGACCTGTTCAAAAAGGACAGGTTACACCTGAACCCGAAGGGGACCAATATCCTGGCGGGAAAGCTTAATGGGACTGTTAGGGAGGGTTTAAACTAATTTGGCAGGGGGATGGGAACCAGAATGATAGAGCGGAGGAAGGGGAAAACAGAAATAAATCTAAGATAGTGAGCAATAAAGATGTCAGGAAAGACAGGCAGGTGATGGGGCAAATTTGTAGCCATTGGGATGAGTTGCAGTGCAATAAAGCTGCAGTGAAATCAAAGCAAGAAGTATCAAATACTGGTCTTAAGGTGTTATACTTAAATGCACACAGCATAAGAAATAAGATGGATGATCTTGTTGTACAGCTACAGATTGGCAGATATGGTATTGTGGCCATCACTGAGACCTGGCTAAAGGATGCATGTCTCTGGGAGCTGAACATCCAAGGATACACGGTGTATCGGAAAGATAGGAAGGTAGGCAGAGGGGGAGGCGTGGCTTTATTGGTAAGAAATGATATTAAATCATTAGAAAGAGGTGATATAGGATTGGAAGGTGCAGAATCTTTATGGGTTGAGCTAAGAAATCGCAGGGGCAAAAGGACCCTGATGGCAGTTATTTATAGGCCTCCAAACAGCTGCAGGGATGTGGACTACAAATTACAACTGGAAATAGAAAAGGTTTGTCAGAAGGACAGTGTTATGATAATTGTGGGGGATTTTAACATGCGAGTAGATTGGGAAAATCAGGTCGGCACTGGATCTCAAGAGAGAGAAT
Source organism: Mobula hypostoma (assembly GCF_963921235.1). Taxonomy (NCBI): domain Eukaryota; kingdom Metazoa; phylum Chordata; class Chondrichthyes; order Myliobatiformes; family Myliobatidae; genus Mobula; species Mobula hypostoma. The sequence goes on from NC_086099.1 coordinate 183,045,818, forward strand.
TTGTAGAATGTCTGCGAGATGGCTTTTTAGAACAGCTTGTTGTTGAGCCCACTAGGGGATCGGCTGTACTGGATTGGGTATTGTGTGATTAGAGAGATTGAGGTGAAGGAACCCTTAGGAGACAGTGATCATAATATGATTGAGTTCACTGTGAAATTAGAAAAAGAGAAGCCGAAATCTGATGTGTCGGTATTTCAGTGGATTAAAGGAAATTACAGTGGCATGAGAGAGGAACTGGCCAAAGTTGACTGGAAAGGGACACTGGCGGGAGAGACAGCAGAGCAGCAGTGGCTGGAGTTTATGCGAGAAATGAGGAATGTGCAAGATAGGTATATTCCAAAAAAGAAGAAATTTTCGAGTGGAAAAAGGATGCAACCATGGTTGACAAGAGAAGTCAAAGCCAAAGTTAAGCAAAGGGGAGGGCATACAAGGAAGCAAAAATTAGTGGGAAGACAGAGGATTAGGAAGTTTTTAAAACCTTACAAAAGGAAACCAAGAAGGTCATTAAGAGAGAAAAGATTAACTATGAAAGGAAGCTAGCAAATAATATCAAAGAGGATACTAAAAGCTTTTTCAAGTATATAAAGAGTAAAAGACAGGTGAGACTAGATATAGGACCGATAGAAAATGATGCTGGAGGAATTGTAATGGGAGATAAGGAGATGGCGGAGGAACTGAACAAGTATTTTGCATCAGTCTTCACTGAGGAAGACATCAGCAGTATACCGGACACTCAAGGGTGGCAGGGAAGAGAAGTGTACGCAGTCACAATTACGACAGAGAAAGTACTCAGGAAGCTGAATAGTCTAAAGGTAGATAAATCTCCTGGACCAGATGGAATGCACCCTCGTGTTCTGAAGGAAGTAGCTGTGGAGATTGCGGAGGCATTAGCGATGATCTTTCAAAAGTTGATAGATTCTGGCATGGTTCCGGAGGACTGGAAGATTGCAAATGTCACTCCGCTATTTAAGAAGGGGGCAAAGAAGCAAAAAGGAAATTATAGACCTGTTAGCTTGACATCTGTGGTTGGGAAGTTGTTGGAGTCGATTGTCAAGGATGAGGTTACAGAGTACCTGGAGGCATATGACAGGATAGGCAGAACTCAGCACGGATTCCTTAAAGGAAAATCCTGCCTGAAAAACCTATTACAATTTTTGAGGAAATTACCAGTAGGCTAGACAAGGGAGATGCAGTGGATGTTGTATATTTGGATTTCCAGAAGACCTTTGACAAAGTGCCACACATGAGGCTACTTAACAAGATAAGAGCCCATGGAATTATAGGAAAGTTACATACGTGGATAGAGCATTGGCTGATTGGCAGGAAACAGAGAGTGGGAATAAAGGGATCCTATTCTGGTTGGCTGCCAGTTACCAGTGGTGTTCCACAAGGATTAGTGTTGGGGCCGCTTCTTTTTACGTTGTACATCAACGATTTGGATTATGGAATAGATGGCTTTGTGGCTAAGTTTGCTGATGATACGAAGATAGGTGGAGGGGCCGGTAGTGCTGCGGAAACGGAGAGTCTGCAGAGAGACTTGGATAGATTAGAAGAATGGGCAAAGAAGTGGCAAATGAAGTACAATGTTGGAAAGTGTGTGGTTATGCACTTTGGCAAAAAAAATAAACGGGCAGACTATTATTTAAATGGGGAAAGAATTCAAATTTCTGAGATGCAACGGGACTTGGGAGTCCTCGTACAGGATACCCTTAAAGTTAACCTCCAGGCTGAGTCAGTAGTGAAGAAGGCGAATGCAATGTTGGCATTCATTTCTAGAGGAATAGAGTATAGGAGCAGGGATGTGATGTCGAGGCTCTATCAGGTGCTGGTGAGACCTCACTTGGAGTACTGTGGGCAGTTTTGGTCTCTTTATTTAAGAAAGGATGTGCTGACGTTGGAGAGGGTACAGAGAAGATTCACTAGAATGATTCCGGGAATGAGAGGGTTAACATATGAGGAACGTTTGTCCGCTCTTGGTCTATATTCCTTGGAGTTTAGAAGAATGAGGGGAGACCTCATAGAAACATTTCGAATGTTAAAGGGCATGGACAGAGTGGATGTGGCAAAGTTGTTTCCCATGATGGGGGAGTCTAGTACGAGAGGGCATGACTTAAGGATTGAAGGGCACCCTTTCAGAACAGAAATGCAAAGAAATTTTTTTAGTCAGAGGGTGGTGAATCTATGGAATTTGTTGCCACGGGCAGCAGTGGAGGCCAAGTCATTGGGTGTATTTAAGGCAGAGATTGATAGGTATCTGAGTAGCCAGGGCATCAAAGATTATGGTGAGAAGGCGGGGGAGTGGGACTAAATAGGAGAATGGATCAGCTCATGATAAAATGGCGGAGCAGACTCGATGGGCCTACTTCTGCTCCTTTGTCTTATGGTCGTATGGTCTTATGTTTGATAACTTTTTATGGATTTTGGAACATGAATTCTCCAGTACATTCATCTTTTTTTTTATGGCTACTTCTGAAAGATATCTTCCAAAGCTTTCAAACTGCAGGCCAGAATATCAAAACTTGCATTTTACACCTTTAATTTGTGTTCATCTGTGAGATGTTTGAGTTACTAGAACTTTTAGTGGTAACCATCACAACAAAGTATTGTTAATCCAACCACCATAAATCAGCTTATGATTCACACACAAGTGGCTTTACTAATCACACGCTCTATCACATTGACTTATAATAGCATTAGATTTTATATAATGGTTCTGCATGGTTATATTAAATCACAAGATGCCATGCAAATAACAAAATTGGCTTGTCAGACTTAGAGCCTTATATTTTTGAATATTCAATTCATCTGCCACAGTTTTGCCTGCAAGATATCATCAAACTGAGCCAAGCCAGCAACTTTGATATGCAGCTCCCTATCAATTCATTTAAACAAGAGAGCACAAAAAAATAGGAGCCTGGAGGAGGTCACCTGCCCCTTCAAACTGCCCCACCATTCAGTGTGATAATGACTGATTTGCTTTAAGTTTCAGTTCCTCTAATCTCCCAGTTCCAGTTCCTTATAATCCTCAGTTCCCAGATCTTTAAGTGCTCCCCAATAATCTAGCTTCCAGAAATCTCTGAGACAGAGAATTCCAGAAAATCATGATGATTTGTGAGAGAAATTCTCACGCATCTTGGTTTTAAATGGACTGTCTCCCCATTCAAGGCCCTCCCACTAGCTGAACGTCTATCTCAACGTCTTCCCTGTCAAGCCTCTATAGGATCTTAAATGTTTGAATAAGATCACACTTGTATTGCTATTTTTTTTATAGTGCAAAACAGCGCGGAATAGGGCCTTCCAGCCCTTCAAGCCACGCTGCCTAGCAACCCCTATTTAACCCTAGCCTAATCACAGGACAATTTACAAAGACCAATTCACTGGTATGTTTTTGCACTGTGGGAAGAAGTCAGAGCACCCGGAGAAAACCAACACATTCCAGGGGGAGGTCATACAGACTCGTTTCAGACGAATTGAACTCTGAACTCCGACACCCTGAGCTGTGATAGAGTCATGTTAACTGCTACGTTACTGTGGCTTCGCTCTTAAGAGCAGGAGAGAGTACAGATTCAAATTTGTTGGCCTCTCACTTCCTTCTCATGCCAGGAATTAGCCTGATAAACCTTTTTTGGACTACCTTCAATGCTGGTATGTCCTTTCTCAAATAAGAGGAGTGACTTCAGAAACTTTAGAATTCTATATCCCAGAGAGTTGTTTAGGCTACATCACCAGAGCTATTTAAGATTGAGACAGATTAATTTTTGGACGATAGGAAAGGTGAGGATTATGGGTATTGGGATTGAAACCGCAGTAGAGGCTTAGATTGAGTCAGTCATAAACTTACTGAATGGTGGACCAGATAAGGGAACATATACTTGCTCCAGCTCCAGTTACTTATGATTTTTGTTATTAATAATGTGATTAGATGCAGTCACAACATAGATTTTTAAGGACTACACACTCCTCACTTCACAAATGAGAATCCTGCTAAATAACCACTCTTCACCTCTCGTTCCTCAGTCAGTCTTTTGGTCAGACTATCAATTTGACCCCACTTCCATGAGCTCAACTCTAGCCAACAGTTCCTTAAGGGGGACTTTATTAAAGACCTTTGAAAGTCCATATTAATAAGATCAACGAATGTTCCCCTATGGACAACGTTACACACTTTTTCAAATATTCTGTGGGTTTCTGCAAACATATTGTATCCAATACAAATCCAAGCCTTCTTTGTCGTAATTAACTCTTTAAATGTAATCTCTAATAATTACACAGCAGTTGTTAAGACGATCAAAAATTAAATGCTTTCCATCTTTGCATTTGTGTGTTTTTAGGAATGGTTCCTGAATGCTGAGAACTTTGGAAAAGAATAGTGAGTTTATTTCCAACTTCTTTTAAGTCTAAGATGAACACTCTAATACCCAACCATTTATCTCTTTAGTCATAATATTTTCATCATGTTTAATTTACATGTATTTATTATGAAGATCCCAGTTTCTGGTGCAGTATTTCTTTCCTTGGGGTACCTGGCATTTTATCCTTTTCATACTACAGGGGCAAAGCATTTGTTTAATAAGTCAAATATTTCTTATATCCTTTGGTATTATCATCACTAATAATTTTATGAAACTTCCTTACCACCTGCTCTGTTACTTTCCAAGTTTCTTTTCAGTTGTATGTTAAGCCTCACTCTTTCTATTTTGCCACCCTTTGTTATTCTTTCTCAAGTAAGTACTCTAGTTCTTACATTCTTTTAGTTAACGTTGCCTGCTTAGACTGTCCAATTTTTTTTGACAAGTAGTCCTTTTATCTGTTAGGCGGTGCATTGCACTGTAATCTTTTTTAACACTATCCATTAATATTCTGGATTTGAGCAAATACAGATTTGGCCACTTTAATGGCGATGGTCTCAACTTCATCTTATTGAAATCTACCTTACCTGATCTAGAGTTTTAGCAGTTGCTTTGTGTTTCCCCCTTTCAGGCACTTCACATAAAGTTATATTTGACCATCCACTATGCAACTGCTACTTAGATTAGGTTCATTACACAGAGCTAAATCTAGGATGGTTTTACATTGTTTCTTTTATTCTGTAATGTATGTTTGCAGAAAACTAAAGTGAACTTTCAAGAAACTACCTCTCAAATTAGTTTCAAACTTTCAAACAAACTTTCAAACAGAGATTTGTCTACTTATCCCAATTTATGTGGAAATCTTCGTAAGTGTCAGCTCCAATGTAGTTGTCTTAGGTATAAAGAAGAAATCCAAAGGGTGATACACTCAAGTGCTTGCTTTTAGTTTCATTATATTCCGGCTACGTCCATACTAGACTGGATAAATCCATAACCGAAGCTTTTTCTCTTCATTTTGACCTTCCATCCATACTGAAACGGCGTTTTCCTCCCCCGAAAACAGAGCTTTTCTAAAATGCTCTCCAGAGTGTGTAAATCTGAAAACGCCAGTTGGGCGGTGTATTGTGTACGTGGTAACCGGAGCTTTTTAAAACTCTGTCATGAGGTGCTGGAACAAATGGTGGTGGCAGCGCGACATTTCAATGTTTTCTTGAACGCAACCTCCAACACCACAACAACAATATCTGACAATAGATGTGTAACATCCTAATGTAACATTGTATGGAAATACAAGATAACACTGATGCAGACATGTTTTATACATTTAACAAGGTGCTTTATTAATGTATTGCTTGTGCAAACATTCAATAGATGCAATTGTCACTACTTCCAAAATGCCATTTTTAAGTAGTAGCTTATGTTTGTTATAGACGTGAAAATGTTAAGGCCAAAAGAGGAAATTTTAAGTTTCACTTTTACTCAGGTAAAAATAAAATCACTTTTGCCAGTAACTCATTTTATTGCACGTTAAATACAGCAAAATAATACACAAAGACATGGCAAACGTAAAGGCAAACAAATGAGGTAACTGCAAATTTCACTTTTGCCCAGTAACAAGCATTATTGCATTTAGTTGTAGCTGTCATCCCTTTCATCGGCGAAGAGACTATAGCTGTAGGAAATGTTTCCAGGGTGACCCCTCTGTGGGAGTGGGGAAGATGTTGGTGGGACCACCCGGGGGTCTGTGTGTCCGTATGTGTAGCTATTGTAGTGGCTGTGAGGCTGGTATTGTGGTGGTGAAAAGTACTGGGGGGGAACCATCATATTCCTCATCATTGCAAATCCCTCTGCAACAGAGTTAGTCAGTTTTTCAATGTTCGTCGTCAGCTGGGTCATACTGTCCATCTACTCCCTGTCGGTTGCCTCCATACACTCCAGTATTTGTTTTTTTTAGTTTTAAGTCCTCTTGCAGGAGAGCCAACAGCTGTCCGTCGTTTGGCAATTTCCTTTTAAGTTTTTCTAGTCTGTAACTGGACAAACGCGCACCAAGCGTACCATTTCCTCTTCGTTTGTTTTCTGTAGATGTGTCCTGCGCAAGCCCAGTAGGAGGAGGTTCACCCAAATACCCGTTTTAATATGAACAGAGGTATTTTCAAAAACACCTGGTGTGGACGCCAATCTTTTTTACGCAAAACCGGCGTTTTCAAAATTATCCGTTCTGGTGTGGATGTAGCCTCAGTGTTCCATAGCCAGTGAAAATTTCCATTTATATAGCATCTTTAGCATAACAAAAACATCTTGAGCAGCTTCACAGGAGAGATTTTAAAGTTGGTGTCATTAGGACAGATGACCAAAAGGTTCACCAAAGAGTTTGATTTTGTGAAATGTTATAAAGGAAGAGAAGCGGAGAGGTAAAAAAGTTTAGGGAGGGGTTGAGAAGTGGGGTCCAGATATCTGAATTTATGGCCACTTTGGATGGAAAGGTGATTTTCAGGAGTGAACAAGAAGTAGATGAGAGTATATGTGTTGAAGAGGAGTAGGGCTGGAGAAAGCAATTGAGTCTGGTAGAGGTAAATTACAAAGGCAGTTGAAACAAAGATGATAATTTGAAGATCACATTGCTGCTAAAATGAGATCAGCAAACAGAACAGAGATGTGACAGTTTGAGTTCAGGCCTTAGAAATGGATTGAGTGAATGGGGAGGGCATGTTTCCTTTGGTAAGAGAGTCTAATATGAAAGGGTATAGACTCAGAATAAAGAGAGATGAGGGGAGATTTTTTAGGTCAGTGTGGTAAATCGGTGGAATTCATTGTCAATGATGGCTGTGGAGGCCAAGTCATTCTGGGTACCCTACTTAAGGTCGAGTTTGATAAGTTCTTGTCTGGTAAGAGGTTAAGGGCTAGAGGGAGAAGGCAGGAGGGTGGGTCAACAAAATAAAATCAGCAATAATTGAATGGTAGAGCAATCTCAATGGGCTGAATAGCCTAATTTGCCTGCTATATCTTAAGATCTCATGGTTTTAGATCATGATGAGTAGGAAGAAGGAAAACAGCCAAGAATATATTTCAAAAAACTCATGAGGTGACAAAGCAATGTTTGAGGTTTCAGCAACAGATGGGACAGGAGCAGTGATCTTTCTCCCACACTTTGCCAGGAAACCCATGCAATCAATAACTCAGTGTTCTTCAACATCATCAGACAACACCCTTGCTAAATACTTGTGTCATGTCCCGTATTGTTGGGTTCCTGAAGTTCTATGGCTCTCATTTTTTAATTGCTGGTTGGAATTCACATCCCTAACATTCTGGATAGAACTTTACAATACATGGATATAGTTCTTATAATTTTCGAGACTGGAGCTGTGTAACATTGTGTTAAACAGCACATTCACCTGATTCAGGAAAGTGTTTAGAACTACCTCCCAGGAGCATAAAAAAATGGGCAATAATTTCTGGTTTATCAATGATAGCCAATCCTAAAAATAAATACATAAGAAAACTTGCATCAACACAATTCATCCAAGAGCACTGAGATCAATTAATCCTTGATTTTCCTATTTTAATCATTCTGCTTCTCACTTTAATTTGAAACTATTTTTCCATTGGTATCCCTTCCCTCATTTCTCCACCAGATGTTTGTGTGTTGAGGTGCTGTTGGGAAGGACCATCCTCCTTGCCTCTATAACAAGACTTTTCACAGTTACAGCATAGGAAGAGATTAGCATTGCTACTTTCTGACTTGCCTGTATTTTCATGTTCCTCCCTTCACTAAAACTAATATAAAAGGCAAATGCGATCAATTATTTGACTACTGCATTGCTGTATGGAGGAACAGGAGCAGTGTGGCTTGGCAGATGTTCCTCTTTGAATCCTACTCACGTCTGCACTCTGAGGCAGATTGTTGTTAACCAATCCTCTGACTGCAGATGACAAACCAGACTTGATGAAGGAAACTGAATGTGTGTGGTGGTATGTTAATGTATGCTTGAAAGCGTGGGCCAATTTATCAAAAGATTCAATACATTATTAAAGTTAACTAATAATAAATGCGTAATATTCTTTATACTGTGAGAATGCAACCAGATGTTGCAGTAATTTCTATGTGGCAAAAATCTCAAGAGATTAAAATTACTCTACTCTAATTATTCTTCTGCAAATAAATGTAGCTCCAAGTCTATTATTCACCATGTGTTTGACTTAGTTTAACCTTTAAGTATAAATATCAAAACAGTGTTCAACAATAATAAGAAATTATTCAAACTCCCTCTGGGTTCAGCATTTAACTATTTTTGCACATGAAAATGAAACACCGGAAAAGATCTACGGGCCTTTCTAATGTGTTTGAGCAGCTGATGTCTTTTGTAACACAACACATTTATACTTAAAAACAGAAAGAGACCTTTCAGCCCCTCAAGGCTAGTTTTCCAGTCACGCTGATTTGTATCTTCACTTATTCTTCTGGATTCTGTATCCACAAATGCTCTATCATTACCAAAGTCTATAAATAAGTATCAAAATTTCCACTTGATCTTACCTCACTAACATTTTAAAGAGAAGGTTTCAGGTTCTCCCTGCTCTTAGTGTGAAGTAATCTTTTCTCTCATCACTAATGAAATGCCTAGCCATAATTTTTAAGATTATGTGTTCTTATATGATTCTCTTCTACCAAATCCTTAATTATAATATTTTTGGCAACTCAGTAGATCATCCTTAATCTTCTGTAGTCCAGAACAAAATATTTTACCTTATAAGATATTGGTTCTTCCAACGTCTTTGGCAAATCAATAGATCTCCTTTTAATCTTCACTCGTGCAGAAGAAATGTTTCTCCTTGGTTCTTTACAGATTTTTGTCTTCATTTTTCTTCAATTAACACATTTAGAGGGAATTCCTAAATGAGACATACATCATGTTCATGAGGAACACTATGAACTGTATTTCCATAGATCTCCTTGAAAGCTTTTGCACAATGCAGCTTTCCTCTATGGTGAAAGTTTAACATTGTCCTTTGACAGCCAAGTCACAACCACACAAGCATTTCTTGGAGTCTAACTATGTCATGGTCCGGTCCGTAAAGTCTGTATTCCAGTTCATGGTCCGGTCCATAGCTCCTTATTCCAGGATTTCTGGTTTTCCCCAGTTTCTGTTGTAGGCACATGATTCTCATTTTGGGGCTGAGACATAAATATCTCTGCAAACCAGGGATTCCCTGCTGGACTGTTCTGTTCCCCTCCTTGTCTTTCCCCCCTCACCTGACTCTCTGCCTGGATACCTTGCCTGACTCTCTGCCTGCTCACCTAGCCTGGATACCTCCCCTGTATCGCTGAAGTTTTACCGCCGGAGCAAGACAGGAGCCTTATTAGGTCAAGATAAGGAACTGTCTTTCATTGTGTGGGATTGTCTCTGTGTGTCCATGCCTTTGCTAGGTAGGTCCGGCTGTTTGCCGCTACCTAGTGTTGGGAACTGTCTCTGTGTCCTTGCCTTCGCTAGGTGGGCCCGGCCAATTGCCACCACCTTGTGTTGGGATCTGTCTCTTCATGTTCAGCGTTCTGTGTATGAGTCCTGGCGCTACATCCTGTTCCCAAGGAGGGGTCCAGCTCTGTGTTCCATGCTCCTGTCTCTTCTAGTCCAAGGCTCCGTGCTCTTGAAGGCCCTTGTCCAGTCCGTGCCTAGTCCAGTCCTATCCAAGTCCTGTCCATATGCCTTTACCTGTCCTTGAGTTTTGCCCTACCCAGGAGTTCCTCACCCAAGCCATGTCCAGTCCTGTAGCCTCGTCTTGTCCTTGCCTAATTCTGGAGTCTGAGCCCGAGTCAAGTCCCAGGTTCTGGGTCCTTGCCCAGTCTCTGGCTCGGAGTCCAAACCCAAGCCTCGAAGTACCCTAGACCCCAGACCCAAGACCCCAAGCCTGTCTCCAAACCTCAAGCCTCTAGATGCCAGCCTCCAGTCCTGCAGTCATGTCATGTCCTTGCCTGGTTCTGGGGCCCGAGCCCGAGGCAAGATCCAGGTTCTGGGTCCTTGTCCAGCCTCTGGCTCAGGGTTCAAGCCTAGGCTCCTAGTTGATATTTCCTTGTCCGGTTTCCCTGTTTCTTGTCCATGTCCTAGCCCAGGTCCTGCATCCTTGTCCTGTTCCTAGTACTTTAGTGTCTGTGTCTTACATTTGGGTCGGTTTACCAGCACCCCCATTGTGACAAACAAATGAGAACTTTCAGTGTACATAGGAGTGAAATGAAACAAAACATAAGGGCAGGAAGTAACGATGGAATCTTGATTGATACTCCCAGCTCTTTTAAATGTTATTGCTATGTAGAATATGGACACAATGTAGAATATAAAACAGAGCATCACAGGAACAGCCAATGCTCTCTGCACTGACCATGATGCCAATTTAAACTGCACATCTGCCTGCATGTGGTCTGTATTCACAGCAAGTTCATGAGTCGGTCTAAATTCCTTAAATATTGGTGGGTGTTAAGAGATATACCGGTAGCTAAGAAGAACATGATAAGCTGCCTTAATGACTATTGTCCAGTAGCACTTACATCCACTGTGATGGATTTCTTTGAGAGGTCGGGCATGAAACATGTCACCTCCTGCCTGAGAAGCATCTCCATTTTGTTACCTTCATTGGTCCTTCATTCAACCCTAGGATATCAGGACCATGAAGGTGCTCTTCATTGACTACAGCTCAGCATTCAGCACCATCATCCCCTAAAAACTAATCAATAAGGTTCAAAACCTAGGCCTCAATACCTCCTTGTGCAACTGGACCCTCGACTTCCTCACTTGTAGACCCCAGTCAGTCTGGTTTGGCAAAAATATCTCCTCCCCAATCTCCATCATCACAGGTGGGTGCGCCACAAGGCTGTGTGTTTAGCACTCTGCATAGAAGAGTCTCTACTTTCTTTGAAGTTTTTGATGATTCAGCATGTCCCTAAAACTTCAGCATTCTTATATAGATGTGCGGTGGAGAGTATATTAACTAGTTGCATCAGGGCCTGGTATGGAAGCATAATGCCCATGAATGAAAAGCCTTCAAAAAGTAGAATATACAGCCCAGTCCATCACGGGTAAAGCCCTCCCCACCATTCAGCACATCTATGTGGAGCGCTGTCACAGGAATGTAGCATCCATCGTCAAGGACAACCACTATCTAGGCCATACTCTCTTCTTGCTGCTGCCATCAGAAAGGAGGTAAAGGAGCATCAGGACCCACACCACTAGGTTCAGAAACAGTCATTACCCCTCAACCATCAGGCTCCTGAACCAGAGGGCATAGCTTCACTCAACTTCACTCATCCCATCACTGAATTGTTTCCACAACCTAGGGACTCACTTTTAAGAACTCTTCATCTCTTGTTCTCAATATTTATTACTTATGTATTATTATCATTATTATTATTTTGCATATTTTGTGTTTTGCACATTTGTTGTTTGTCCATCCTATCGGGTGTGGTCTTTATTGATTCTATATATGTACTTTGGTAATAAATTTACTTTGAACTTTGAGATGAACATTTCTGCCCACACCAGGTCAATAGCTAACATAAATTAATGTAAATCGTGGAGACATAAGCTGTCGTCGGAACAAAAATCTCTACAATGATCTTTGCCCTAATCAACTTCCCTCCAATAGAGTTTGTTATCCCTTGAAATTGTTATGAAGTAAAATAAATACAAAACTCGTAGACTGAAAGATTATTAAGTCATGCATGAGTACAATATTTCTCTATTAGGAATGATAAGAGCATCTACAAATAATAATATTTTGAATTATTCAGTCCTATCAGGACATTTTTTTTATTATAAATATATCTGGTTTCAACCTATTGAATACTGCTTTTAAGAATAAAAAGAAACTACATACAATAAACTGCAGCTTTCTGACTTAGCTTTAACAAGTCCAAAAACATTTATGTGAAGCAAAGTAGAACTATTAGCCAAAAGCATATACATTTTCAGTATTATAAGTATGTTCAAATGCTAATAGAAACAATTTGCATATTATTGGCTGTGGGAAAGAGAATTATGGTAAATTTAAAGTTAAACTCCTGTTTTCCTCTGATTAAAAATATCATTTCACCACTCGACCAGCATTCACTCAGTGACAATCTACAACATGGAAGAGACAGCATTAAGCTGATTACCTTGTGCTTTGCAGCAGTAAGATTTGAGCTGTGTGTGTGTGTTGCAAATTCAATTTGCATATATCAGCATTTTGTTTTTGCTCTCTTGCATACCAACCAGCAAAAGGGAAGGATTCATTTTTTCTTCTTTACGCTAGAGTGTCCAAGGTGAAAGTCCTAGCATGTTTGTAAGGGTAACCTTGATATCATCGTCACACTTCAGCTGCTGGCAGCCTCAACTCATCGGTCATAGAACATAGAACATAGAATAGTACAGCACAGTACAGGCCTTTCAGCCCACAATGTTATGCCAACCCTTAAACCCTGCCTCCCATATAACCCCCCACCTTAAATTCCTCCATGTGCCTGCATAAAGACTTATTCAATATCTCCACATTTATTTATTTTATTTAGAGATGCAGGGAGGAATGGACTCTTCTGGCCCAACGAGCCTCATGGCCCAGCAACCCACCTATTTAACCCTCCTACAATTAATTGGTAGTCCTTTGCACTGTGGGCGGAAACTGGAGCATCCAGAGCAAACCCACGGGTTTACAGAAAGGCTGTACAAACTCCTTACAGAGGACATTGGAAATGAACTCTGAACTCCCATGCCCCAAGCTACCCTGGATTGGTGTAGTATCTTATAATGTTAAGATTAATTGCCATAAAAGTTCAATATGAAATTTATTATCAGAGTACCTACATGTCACAATTCTTTTTTCCTTCAATAGATGAGTGTAACTATCCTCTTCTGTTCAAGAGCCTGATGGTTGAGGGGTAGTAACTGTTCATGAACCTTGTGGTGCAAGACCCGAGGCACTTGAATCTGCTACCTGATGGCAGCTTCGAGAAAAGAGCATGGCCTGGGTGGGGAGGATCTTTGGTGATGGATGCTGCTTTCCTACAATAGCGTTTCATGTAGACGTACTCCATGGTTGGGAGGGGTTTACCCTTGATGTACTGGGCTGAAACCACTACCTTTTGTACGATTTTCCACTCAAAGGCATTGGAGTTCCCTTACCAGGCTGCAACGCAGCCAGGCAATGCACTTTCCACTCCACATTTATTGAAGTTTGGCGGTGTTTTATGATGACCTGCTGAATCTCCGCAGACTCTTAAGGAAGTAGAGGCACTGTCATGTTTTCCTTGCAATTTATATGATTGGCCAGGACAGGTCCTTCAGGATTTTAAAGTTACTGACCCTCTCCACCTCTGATCCTCTGATGAGTACTGACTCATGGACCTCTGGTTTCCCGCTCCTGAAGACTACTATCTGTTCCTTGGTTTTATTGACGTTGAGTGAGAGGATGTTGTTATTACACCATTCAGCCAAACTTTCAATCTCCCTCCTGTATGCTGATTCATCACCACCTTTGATACAGCCCACAACAGTAGTGTCATCAGCAAACTTGTATATGGTGTTGGAACTGTATTTACCAAACACTGTCATGGTGTAAGTAAAGCCAGTACAGCAGGGGGCTAAACACACAGCCCTTTGCTGCACCCGTGCTGACGGAGATTGTGGGGGAGATGTTTTCGCCAATCCAAAATGACTGAGATCTGCAAGTGAGGAAATCCAGCATCCAATTGCACAAGGGGGTATTGAGGCCCAGATCTTGAAATTTACCGATTAGTTTTATGATGGTATTAAATGTTGAGCTGTAATCTTTGTTGTCCAAATATTCCAGGGTTTTGTGAAGAGTTAACGAGATCGTTCGCTGTGGACATGTTGCTCTGGCAGGCAAATTGGAGTGGATCCAAGTCACCACTCAGACAGGAGCTGATATGCTTCAACACCAGCCTCTCAAACCACTTCATCACTGTGAGTGTAAGTGCCACTGGGCAATAGTCACTGAGACAGAATAGCATGCTGTTCCTGGACACCGGTATGACTGAAGCCTGCTTGAAGTAGGTGGGTACCACACACTGCTGGAGCAAGAGATTGAAGATACCTGTGAACACAGCAGCCAGTTGGTCAGCACAGGTACTTCGCCATGTACTCCATCCGGACCAGATGTTTTCCTTGGATTCACCCCCTTGAAGGCAGCCTGCACGTCATCTTCAGATACTGAGACGAAAGGATCATCAGGAGACGTGGACAGCATGATAGTTTCTCCTTCTTCTGGTGGTCAAGGTGAGCATAGAAGGCACTGAGCTCATCTGGAAGCAAAGCTCTGCTGTCCCCTATGCTGCGAGACTTAACTGCAAGGTTATGGCATTCAAACCCTGCCACAGTTGTTGAGCATCCTTCGCTGATTCCAGTCTAGTCCAGAATCTCCATTTGAGGTAGTTTTCCCGAGATCATACCTGCACCTCTCGTAGCGTTCTCGATCTCCAGACTTGAATGTCTCTGATCTGGCCCCCATCAGGTCCCAGATTTCATGGTTCATCCAGAGCTTCTGATTGGGGAAGACCTTGAATGATTTTGTGGGTCACACTCATCTGTAGCCGTTTTAATAAAGCTATTCCTCAGCCTCCTGCAACCACCTCTAAGATGTCTTCATCTTTGGAGCCTTGCCTGTTAGGCTCAGTCTGTATGCAAGTAGCAGGAGTACAGCCAAATGGTCCAATTTGCCAAAATGTGGTTTAGAAAGGGAATGATAGGCATTCCTTATCATAGTGTAGCAGTGGTCTAGTGTGTTGGGACCTCTGGTGCGATAGGTTACACACTGGTGGTAATTGGGCAGGGTTATCTTCAAACAGGCCAGTAAGTACAAAAAAAGATCTAGGAAAATAAGAAAACAAAAAAGCTTTAATGCTGTTACTTAGAGTAATTTAGAAGAGCACTGGAAGGCCATGTGCTTCAGTTTGAAGTCTGTATTTCTCATTATTTTATTTTGTGCATCAAATGTATCCTTTGCATTCCATTGTGAATTTAATAATGAATCATAATACCTCCTGGATGTTGCTCCAATGTTCAGAGGCTGTCACTTCTATTAAGTCTCTGGTTGCCCAACTGACAGGGAGGAGGAAAATTTATTGTAGCATGATGACAGCATTCAGCAGTGGAGCTGACATGGATTTCATTAGGCAATTAGAAGCTGCACTTTCACATCAGTGGAAGTCATAAAGATAAATACATTTTTATTGAAGTCCTATTTAATGTTCAAAGAAGTTGAGGGTGAGTTGCAGAAAACAGACAAAATTTTGTACATCCATTCTCCACCACCAACTTCTCCACCAATAAGACAGCAGGTGGCCTTATAAAAAATGCTAATAACACAGGGCAAAAATAATTCAGGATCAGATTTATTTATCACATGTACATTGAAACGTACATTGAGATGTGTTGTTTGCATTAACAACCAAGGATATGCTGGGAGTGGCCCATAGGTGTCGCCACACATTCCTGTGCCAACATAGTACATCCACAATGTTCAGCGAAACAACACAAGCAGCAACAAAAACAACAGAACAAAACAAGACAACAACAAGCCCGTATCCAAATCTCCCACCCACCCCCTCACGCTCACACAGATAGGGCTCCAACCCCAGGAGAGGCCATCTCCGGGCCTCTAGTCCTTGGCCACATAGACTTGCACATAACAGGCCTGGCACGGACTCGCAAATTCATCTTTTGAGTTTTCTACCTCCAGAATCACCAAGCTCTTGATTTCAACCTTTAGCTTTGTCCTCTAGACTTCAGCTTTGTCCTCTGGTATTGACCCCAGGACTTGGTGATTATAGGTTTGACTTCTGGATTCATATGGACCTCCAAACCTGGTGACCTGGGGGGCAGGGGGGTTCACAGGCCCACATGACTCCTGCCAGTACAGACCTTCTACTCTAGAATCACTAAAAGTTCGTCTCCTTAGCTCATGCGAACCCAATCTCCATGATCATTTACCTTCAATCGCAGAGCTCTTCAAGCCTTGACTTCCAGACTCACATGGACCTCTAAGTACAATGACCAGGGTTGGCATTGACACTCCTGACTCCCACCCATATGGACTTCCATTTCTAGACTCACCAATCTGGGGCTCACTGTTCTCCTCAGCGCCTGGCACTCAACCTCTGGAATCACTGAACTTTGACCTTCAATCTGTACTCCAAACACCACTCTGCCCCGACTCTTCATTCTCCCTTACTCCTGCCCTTAAATCCTAATCTGACCACTAAGTTACCATGCTGTCCCTGAAATCATCACTGAAAACCTAAAAAAATTACAATTAAGTCTAAGCCATGACATCGTCGGCCATCACAGATCAGTGCCATCTTGGCCCAAGCTCTTCATTTACTGCCCTGACCTCTAACTTTCCCTCATCCCTGTCCATAAACACTAACCTGATACCTAACTCCACACACTGCCCCCAAAACCATCCCCATGGACCCTGTAATAGCACTGCAGGAAATCCTTTAGGGATATTATAGCTATTGAACAGATGAAGTCATGAAATAATGGCACTCTATAGAGATAAAATTTTTAATCATACTGTAATTCTCTTCTTAATATTTCCAAGATATAATACAATGCAAATCAAGGTATTTCTATTCCCTTGATGTTATTGACTGTACTGGATCTGAGAAGACAGTATGTCTTTAGGTCATGCTGAATGACCATATCTAACAAGAGCAGGCTGTATCTAACATAATGGCCTGGAAGGAAGAACATGAACTTTGTTACACCCGCATTAGTCCCCATTTCTCATTGAAATTAAGTTGAACGTCATGGTGTAATGGGATTTTTTTCTAGGTTTTTTTTGTGTTGTTCTCCAATCCACAACTCTGATACGTGGATGAGCTGAGTGCAAAATGCCTGTGTCACTAATATATTTAGAATTGATTTGAATTGAATTGACCTTATTTCTTCACATACACGAGGAGTAAAAATCTTTGCATTACATCTCCATCTAAGCGTGCAATTTATAGTAACTTGCAATAAATAGTATGCACAACAGGACAGTCAACATAGCATAGAAATGCAATTGCATCAGCGTGAATTAATCAGTCTGATGGCCTGGTGGAAGAAGCTGTCCCGGAGCCTGTTGGTCCTGGCTTTTGTGCTGCAATACCATTTCCTGGATGGTAGCGACTGGAGCAGTTTGTATTTGGGGTGACTCAGGTCCCCAATGATCCTTCGGCCCCTCTTTACACACCTGTCTCTGTAAATGTCCTGAGTAGTGGGAAGTTCACATCTACAGATGCACTGGGCTGTCCACACCACTCTCTGCAGAGTCCTGTGATTCAGGGAAGTACAGTTCCCATACCAGGCAGTGATGCAGCCAGTCAGGATGCTCTCAATTGTACCCCTGTAGAAAGTCCTTAAGATTTGGGGACTCAAGCCAAACTTCTTCAACAGCCTGAGGTGAAAGAGGTGCTGTTGTGCTTTTTCCACCACACAGCCATACAGACCACATGAGATCCTGGGTAATGTGTATGCCGAGGAGCTTAGAGCTGTTCACCCCCTCAATCCCAGATCCATTGATGTCAATAGGGGTTTGCCTGTCTCCATTCTTCTTGTAGTCTACAAGCAGCTCCTTTATTTTGGCAACATTGAGGGAGAGGTTGCTTTCTGTGTCAGGGTGATGACTTCTCTGTAGCTGCCTCATTATTATTTGAGATAAGGCTGATCAATTTAGTGTTGTCAGCAAATTTACTTAGCAGATTGGAGCTGTGGGTGGTGACACAGTGATGGGTATACAGAGAGTAAAGGAGGGGGCTTAGGACACAGCCCCGAGGGGCACCTGTGTTGAGGGTCAGAGGGGCAGAGGTGAGGGAGCCTACTCTTACCGACAGGAAGTCCAGGATCCAGCTGCACAAGGCAGGATGAAGGCCGAGATGCCAAACAAGAGCAAAGCTGCAGATGCTGGAAATGCAAGCAACACATACAAAATGCTGGAGGAATTCAGCAGGCCAGGCAGCATCTATGGAAAAAAGTACAGTCGATGTATTGGGCCAAAACCCTTCGGCAGGACCCTTCTAAACCTTCAAATATATTTAGTAGACATTTTAACAGTTAAAAAAAAGTGTATATATGGACAGTCATTTGCTGTGTCACTTTTGAGCAAGCAACTAAGAAATAACAAGCATAATGTGCCTGTCACTCAGGAGTGTCCAACCAGTGCACAAATAAAATCTCTTAATTCCTGGGGCACTCTCATGTTTGAGCATCAGACATCCAGGAGTGGCCCCCCATCTAAAGCCAGTCTGTGCTGATATTCACAATGTGCTTTGAAGAGGATTAGTTTCATCTTGCCTGACCTGGAAAGATAGAAAGGACATGAGAAGGTAGGGTTGGATGGTGCTCCAATAAGCAAACTGACAGCTTGATGAACAAGACACATTTCTAGTATTTGCTTCTTTGGACTGAAATATCCAAAACTGGGAAAACTTGAAGACAGAAATAGAAAAATGCTTATTACTACATTGGTTACAGGACTGGTCTTCTGGAGAAAATTGATACCACCATCAACAGCTTACAAATAAAACTGGTCTACTACCAGTCCTACATTTGTAATTCCCATTTCTATTAAGCAGAGTCTGAAATTGTCAGTAAATAATTCCCAATTTTCTATCTTCCAATTTCCCATTGTGCATTTTGTTGTTAAAATACACATAATGCTGGCTATCAGTTAGACGTGCTTTGCATTCTGTAATGTGATTCAAGAACTGGTGGATGAATTGAACGCTGCACATCTACCAGATTCATATAGCGGACATTTGGTGAATAACGTAAAGCATTTACAGTTCACAGTGATGGTCTCCTATTCCAGGTTCAAGTTTAATTTATTTGTAACTCAGATTTTCTACTAACAGCTTGTACTAAATGTTTGTGTACAACTTCTCTACGTTTTTGCCCAAAGGAACTTCGACATATAAACAGCTCATGTGTTGACATTGTTTACTGCAATCACACTGAAAATTTCTATATGAATATAAAAATATATTCCCCTTCAAGTTTTCTGAATAGCTTAACATAACTCTTAGATTTATTTAATCTTTGACATTTATTTCAGTTTGCTGTTACCGAGAAAGTTTTTGGGCTGTTTTAACAATCAGAAATATGAAGTTGTTGGGCTGGAAATTTACACACCAGTCAGTCCATATTCTCATACTTAAATTTATCAGGTCATTCGGAGGTATAACATGGAAACAGCCATTCAGTTTGTCAAGTCGGATTTCTTTTTCTTCTTTGAACATGTGCAGCTTCCCCACTTGAAAGAGATTGAATGCGTCTACCCGAAGGTTTTTTAACTGGATTCCACTCAATGACCAAACAACTTTTCCTTTTTCCTCCTTTGATTTTTCGCAAGTGCGGCAGTTTGACAGTTCCATTAGTTCCATCAACCATTAGCCATTAGCCATTAGCCATTAGTCATTAGTCATTAGTCATTAGACATTAGTCACTAGTCATTAGGTGAAAAAACTGGCTGCCTCTCCAGACTTTGTAGACGGATTGCAACCTGCACCTCTCCACTCCCTAATAGACTGTTATGTTTTCAAACCGGGCGACCCTTCCCGAAGGTTCCTGAGCTCTTCTTAAATCTCGCACCATTTCCCAGAAGCGCCTGCACGCGATGATCCCCGTGACGTGAAGCTAGCGCTAACCCAAAACGCAGTGACAGCAGTGCTCTCTTCCATGAAACAGTCTCTCAAGTTATTTAAAGTTCAGCATCTTACCGCAGATTCCAACACTGCTCCCGGACTGCCGCTGTGATGCTGCCGGGTCTTCCCGATGTTCCGGGCAGAAGCAGCACTCAGGCAGCAGGTTCCATCCAGTCTATCAGTGGATTCTTGCTGTTACTTTTAAATTTTATTTTCTTTTGCCTCTAGGTCCCAATACTCTCTAGAAACTCTAGTTTGGCTTGACACAATCCACCGAATCCAAATGGATCATCAGGCACCCATTTACACTAACTAATCCATCAGTTATCCATCTGAAGAAGAGCAAGGAGGCATGCCTGAATGACTATCGACCTGTGGCTCTGACATCAATTGCTATGAAGTGCTTCGAAAGATTGGTTATGGCACACATCAACCACAGCCTACCGGTCAACCTCGACGCTTTGCAATTTGCCTACCGGAGCAACAGGTCAACAGCAGATGCCATCTCTCTGGCCCCACATTCCTCCTTAGAACACCTGGAGAATAAAGACGCATACGTAAGGCTCCTTTTCATTGACTACAGCTCTGCCTTTAATACCATCATTTCAAATAAACTGATTCCTAAGCTCCGGAACCTGGGCCTTAGCGCTCAGATCTGCAGCTGGATCTTCAACTTCCTCACAGACAGGACCCAGGCTGTAAAAATAGGGAACAAGCTCTCCTCTGCAATCAATCTGAGCACCGGTGCCCCACAAGTCTGTGTACTCAGCCCCCTGCTGTACTCACTGTACACCCACGATTGTGTAGCCAAGTTTCCATCAAACTCAATATATAAGTTTGCTGATCACACAACAATTGTAGGCCGTATCTCGGGTAATGATGAGTTTGAGTACAGAGAGGAAATTAAGAACCTGGTGACATGGTGTGAAGACAATAACCTATCCCTCAACGTCAGCAAGACGAAGGAATTGGTTGTTGACTTCAGAAGGAGTAGCGGACCGCAGGACCCAATTTAAATCGGTGGTGCACAAGTGGAACAAGTCAAAAGCTTTAAGTTCCTCGGGGTCAATATCACAAATGATCTGACTTGGTCCAACCAAGCAGAAGGCCCACCAGCGCCTTTACCTCCTGAGAAAACTAAAGAAATTTGGCCTGTCCCCTGAAACCCTCACTAATTTTTATAGATGCACCGTAGAAAGCATTCTTCCAGGGTGCATCACAACCTAGTATGGAAGTTGTCCTGTCCAAGACCGAAAGAAGCTGCAGAAGATCGTGAACACGATGCAGCACATCACACAAACCAATCTTCCATCCTTGTACTCACTTTACACCGCACGCTGTCGGAGCAGTGCTGCCAGGATAATCAAGGACACAACCCACCCAGCCAACACACTTTTCATCGCTCTTCCCTCTGGGAGAAGGTTCAGGAGCTCGAAGACTCATACAGCCAGATTTGGGAACAGCTTCTTTCCAACTGTGGTAAGACTGCTGAACGGATCCTGACCCGGATCTGGGCCGTACCCTCCAAATATCTGGACCTGCCTATTGGTTTTTTTGCACTACCTTACTTTCCATTTTTCTATTTTCTATTTATGATTTATACTTTAAATTTTTAATATTTACTAATTTTTACTATTTTTAATATTTAATATTTGTAATCCAGGGAACGGGAAGCGCAGAATCAAATATCGGTGTGATGATTGTACGTTCTAGTATCAATTGTTTGGCGACAATAAAGTATAAGTATAAAGTTTCTATTTTGTTATTATTGGCAATACAATCCCATCAACTCTCTGTTGAGAGGAAGAAACTTCAAAGGTGATTCAAGGGGAAAGTATTTTACAGAGAGTGGTTGGCATTTAGAACTTGCTGCCGGAGAAGATGGTGAAGTCAGATATAATTCCTATAGCTCTTAGCTACTGCCAGCTTTCCTTAGTGGGTAGGTAAGCAGTTGAATTCAGGAGGTGTTGATGGATGTGTGGGGGAAAATGAAATGAGATTAGTGTAACCTGAGTGTAAATGGGTGATAGATGATCAGCCTGCTCTTGGTGGATCAAAGAGGCTGTTTCCGTGCTGTTTTACTGTCACAGTAACTCTCTGTTACTGTGACAATCACTATGTTTAGCAGACACTAAGATTCGCACGAGTTTATTCTAATCCCATTTTATTTCTCCCCCCCTTCATATTAACCCTCCCAGATTCCACTATTTACCTAGACAACAGGGGCAATTTATAATGATCAATTAAACCACCAATCCGCATACCTCTGATGAAGACTACATGCAAACTCCACATGATCAGCGCCAGAGGTCAGGAATGAATGCTGAGTCACCAGAGCTTTGAGGAGGCAGCTCTTCTAGCTGCAGGCAGCACTGGGCCACCTACCTCTATTGCAGTTATGTTTCATTGTTGAATTTTGCTTGGAGGCTGGCAGTATATCGCAAGGCTGTGACAATACTCCAACACATAGTGAAATAAGTTTAGTTCATTTCTATTTCTGAATTGTTCCAGGTCATTTAATTGTTTTTCTTGCAGCCTGATGCATTCAAACGTCCAGTTTGCTCATTTTTATTGCTAAATTTTTGAAACCAATTGAACATTTTAGATGTTCTTAACTGATTCTGAATGTCACTAAATAATTGCTTGTATATGAATATGGCTACAATCATTCTGCTTTTCATTTGCATGTCCCCACTAGGACAATTTCTGGCTCCTAATCACCCCCTTCCAGTCTTCTCCCCCCACCAATGATGCCCCAGATTGGATAAATCCCTCAGTGTCCATGGGCTTCCTGGAGGTGCAGCCGTTCTCCTGTGATAAAAAGATGGCCGTGTTTGGAGACTGCAGCTTGGTCAGTTTTAATGTCCATAAACTGGCGCATATGAACTTATCTCATCCATGTTTGATGCTTTTGCTGCAGTGCTGTTGAAAATAGATGTGGAATGGAATTCAAGCATATTTTATGCAATTGAACCTGAGGGGTGTTCTGTATCCTCCTCTGTCATCTGTAAAATGCAGATAAAATAGTTATCTCCTCCAAGAGCAAGGCAGTAGCTGATCTATTTTTAACTCATTTCCCACTGGCCTACTGTTTTTGCTCTGTTTATGTCTGTATAGTCAGCTGATATGTGAGCTTTAATTTATATCATTTAGCATCACACATTTGCATAATATTAATGTTGAAATAGAGTTAATCCCTCCTGCTCTGTCACGTCTGAAACAACAAAACCCTGGAACACTGAGCTGCCAGTCCTGTCCCTCCTACAACCAAGTCTCACTATTAGCTACAATGTCATAATTCCACATGCTGATCCATGCCCGAAGCTCATCTGTCTTTCCGACAAGACTCCTTGCATTGAAAGATAAACAACTCGAAATATTAGTCCCACCATGCTCAATCTTTCGATTCGTGAATTTGCATGTCACATCTTTCTCCACTTCCTCTGTAAACCTCTCCACGATCCGTTAAGGTGCTTTGGTTCCTATCCTCCTGCAAAATCCCCCTCCCCCCTACCGCCTCGTACACCACTAGCAAACCTTCCTACGAGGATATTAGTTCCTCAACCAGTTCAGGTGCAAACCATCCTGTCCGTACAGGTCCCACCTTCCACTGAAGAGCATCAGTGGTCCAAAAACCTGAAACACTCCCTCCTGCACCAACTCCTGAGCTACATGTTAAACTGCATGACCTTGTTATTACAGTCCTTCCAGGTGAGGCGACACCTCACCTGTGAGTCGGCTGGGGTGATATACTGCATCCGGTGCTCCCGATGCAGCCTTCTATATATTGGCGAGACCCGGCGCAGACTGGGAGACCGTTTTGCTGAACACCTACGCTCTGTCTGCCAGAGAAAGCAGAATCTCCCAGTGGCCACACATTTTAATTCCACATCCCATTCCCATTCTGATATGTCTATCCACGGCCTCCTCTACTGTAAAGATGAAGCCACACTCAGGTTGGAGGAACAACACCTTATGTTCTGTCTGGGTAGCCTCCAACCTGATGGCATGAACACTGACATCTTTAACTTCCGTTAATGCCCCTCCTCCCCCCGTACCCCATCCGTTATTTGTTTATTTATTTATTTATTTATTATTTTTATATATATATATAATTTTTTTCTCTCTCCTTTTTCTCCCTCTGTCCCTCTTACTATACTCCTTGCCCATCCTCTGGTCTACTCCCCTCCCACTTTCTTTCTTCCTAGGCCTCCCGTCCCATGATCCTCCCATTTCCCTTTTGCCAATCAACTTTCCAGCTCCTGGCTCCATCCCTCCCCCTCCTGTCTTCTCCTATAACTTTGGATCTCCCCCTCCGCCTCCCATTTTCAAATCTCTTACTATCTCTTCTTTCAGTTAGTCCTGATGAAGGGTCTCGGCCCGAAACGTCAACTGTACCTCTTCCTATAGATGCTGCCTGGCCTGCTGTGTTCACCAGCATTTTGTGTGTGTTGCTTGAAATTCCAGCATCTGCAGATTTCCTCGTGTCTGCGTTGTTATTTCTGGCCTCACTCGCATGTGGCACAGGCAGCAAACCTGAGATCATAATCCTGGAGGTCCTATCCTTTAACTTAACACCTAACCCCCCCGAACAAACTTCACAGGACCTTGTCACACTCCCTGCCAATGCCACTGGTACCAATGTGGACCACAGCCTCCAGATGCCTACCCTCCTACTTAAGAATGCTGCGAACACAATTCGAGATGTCCCTGACCCTGGCACCCGAAGGCAACGTACCATCCGAAAATCTTGTTCTTGTCCACAAAACCTCCTCTCTGTTCCCCTAATAAGTGAATGGCTTGTCACTACAGCTCACCTCTCCTAACGCCCCCCCCTCCCCAATCCCCTTCTGAGCCACACAGCCAAACTCATCGCCAGAGAACTGACTGCGGTGGCTTTCCTCTGCTAGGTCATCCCCCCTCCGCCAACAGTATTCCAAGTGGTACACTTGTCATTGAGGGGAATGGCCATAGGAGTACTCTACACTGACAGTCACCCAGTTACCTGTGTCCTGCACCTTATTTGTAACTATCTCCCTGTATCTCCTGCTGATCAACTCATCAGCCTCCTGAGTGATCCAGAGTTCATGCAGACCAATTCCTGAACATGGTCTGAAAACAAGCTGCAGCTGGCTGCACATCTTACAGGCATAGAGATCAAGGCCACCGGCGATCCCCTTGCTTTCCCATATCCTGCAAGAGGAGAATTTCAATGTTCTGCCTGGCATCTCCACTGTTTTAAGAAAGAAAGAGAATTAAACAGAAAAACATCTACCTACAGCCTCCGCTTCCCTTTGCCAAAGTATCTATGAGCCTAAAGCCCCCACTCTAACATTAGCTCACTCACACAATGGCTGCTCCACTTAAACCTAGCTTCTTTTTACTGGCGCTTGCCAGGTGCCTAATTATGCACAATCCAATGTCTCCAAGAGAACTGTGACACGCGGAATGTCCCAACTGCCCTCGCTCCCTTCTTTGAAATCCCTTTCCTGCTACGCAACCCGCATCTCCAAGGGAAATGTGGTGCGCAGAATGTCCCGACTGCCCTCCGTTCACTTCTTTTGATGTCTCTCCCTCTCTACATAATCCAACATCTCCAAGGGAACTGTGATATGCAGAATAATTTGAACATTCAATATTTGAATAATTGAAATCTACTTCTGTAATTTTCTTCAGTCAGTGTTTTCTCTGGAATGTTTAGACCTAAATTATGGTATAATAATTGATTATAACACAATTGGTATTATAAGGTATACATTTCAATATAATTTTAATTGTATCTCTAAAAGTTCATATTACGTTTTTGCTTCACAATAATTATTCAGAATATAGATATGTATTAAAATGGAAATTATATAAGATAAATAAAGGTAGAGTAGCAACTTAAACCCCAAATATTGGATCAGGAAAAACAATTCAAGATAAAGGTGATTGACTGAACGAGTGAATTTCAGTGAATTTAAATGGACAACTCAGTTTAATAACAAATTAAATAGTAAGTCAAGGGTTATATTCACATGCTTACATATATTGTGACTAGTGCTTACAGCTTTGCTTCAAATTAACTTGCCTTATGAATAAATAGAAAGATTAGCAAAAATGTTGTGAAGTACTTCAGGTCTGTAGGAAATATAACTGTACCTTAAGGATCAGATAGTGTCAGTGGAAGAAGAAAAACTGAGTTAAGATTACTGATGAGCTGACCAGTCGTGACGGAGACACTAAGGTTTCCTAATGAAAGATCTTGGCCCAAAGCACCAACTGTTTATTTTCCTTCATAGATATTGCCTGAGCTGCTGAGTTCCTCCAGCATTTTGTGTCAGATGTGACAGAACCCTAAATGTTCTCTGCTTAATTACCATGATCAAATTCCATTCCTCTTAACTTTTTTCTTTTATCTTCTTCATGTTGAATATGCACAATTATTTTAGCTCCCTGTCATTAAGCTATTAGCAACAGTGGGACAATATGGAGTTGAATTTCATACTGAATCCAGCATGGTCTCAGATGGAAGAAGAAAGTGTAGGGTTCTGTCAGGGTTACTTACGGCTCAGTAGGAAGCTTAGGTTTCTCTATCGTTTTATTTTTTTATCAATAATTTGGACAGAGAAGGACAATGGTTTAAAAAACAGACGATAGAATCCTTCACACAAGCTGAAGCTTGTAATTGTCTAGGGCCGCCAAAGAAAGAAAGAAGGGTGGGAAAAATATAGAGTTCATCTGGAGAATAGTGAAATGGCACCTTTATGAGAAAAAAAAATTCTAAGCAGGAAGACTATAAACAATGAGCATATTAAACAAATTATTAAAACTGAAATTTCTCAGAGTAATTGCACCGCAAAGGTAAAATGTAATTTATAAAAAGTGCTGTGAACTAGTGGTTAGTGCTGCTATCTCACAGATCCAATAATCCATTTTTGATCCTATCCTTGCACACTGTCTGAGCGGACTGTACATATTTTCCTTTTGGACCATGTATGATTTCCCTGAGGACCTGTACATTATGCCTTGGAGTAGATAAGTGACAAAAGAATCAAAGAGGAATTACAGGGCATGAGAGGGTATATGTTGTAGGACTGCAAGGAAATGAAATGAGAGGGAATGAGATTGCTCTGCAGGGAGCCAGCATGGACCTAATAGGGCAAATAGCCTCCTATGTTGTAATAAGTAAATTATTATTTTAGCA
Source organism: Mobula hypostoma (assembly GCF_963921235.1). Classification (NCBI taxonomy): domain Eukaryota; kingdom Metazoa; phylum Chordata; class Chondrichthyes; order Myliobatiformes; family Myliobatidae; genus Mobula; species Mobula hypostoma. Next base: position 183,073,023 of record NC_086099.1, read on the forward strand.
TTAGTTAGCTACCAGTAACCTTAGAGAAACTAGTAAAATCTAATGTTACTATTACTTATTTGATTCAAAACCTTATGGAGGCCACCCCCATAGAAATAGTAACCAAACTTAAGTAAGAGGTAGCTGTCAATGATTCTGATATCAGGAAATAGAAGTATGAAATGAAACATGTAAGATATGAGAGGATGCAAAAACTGTCCAAAATTAAGAAGCATGCACATTGGTAAAGCTACTAGTCTGAAGCTGCCCAACTAATGAGATAAGTGTACTTAATCAAGATAAGATAAAATATCTTTTTACAATAATTTATCAAGATGCAAAGATAGAAAGCACACAGCTCGTGAAAACTGTTCCTCATTTATCTACAAAATTGTCACCCCAAGCCACAGTCACCTTCCAAGCAATTAGTTTCAAATCTGACCTTTAAGACCAGTTGCAATTAATACATATGAATTTTATTGCATTCAAGGCATAGCAGTGCTCAGGCAAGTAGCTACATTCAGGATCAATTTTACGTAGCAAGTGTTAGGGGATTTTGAAAAAACTTTCCATCATGTTAAACCAAAATGCCAAGCAAGGTATGCTTTATAAGGAATAGATATATTTAAGACTAATCAACATCTGATGTTCCAAAGAGTAAATGATTCAATATTTTTCCACTATATAGTAGGTAAATGGATCAGTTATGGTTTAATGAAGGAAGAATATGTTCTAAGGATGAATAGTTGTCTTCAGATATAAATTGAAGAATAGGCAAAGAAAAATATATTTGCACAGAAGAGCTATTTGTTGCTAATAGTTTGTTGATGGGGTGCTATAATATTTTGGGATTTTCAAAATGAAGGTAAAAGAAAAAGTTAAGAGAAATGGGATTAGATCATGGTGGTTAAGCAGAGAGCATTTTTAGTTGAGTATAGACTGTAAATTCTTCCGTTCCAGATTTTACTATGTGCCTGGGACCAATACAATTATTTTAGGTGAAATTTTAGTTTTCTTTTTTCCAATCTCGACATAGATAAAACATTTAAGCAACCATTATTTACAATCTGTTCCTGTATCTACTGTGAGATTCACCTGTCACAGCAGAGAAGGCAAATTGAAACCTCCAGCAACTCTAGTCATCTTCTGAACCATATCCAGTAGCTGACTGCTGAATTTCTTTATGAAAATCCTGGAATCAGATGAATTGCTCACTGTTTAGGAAGCAAGGAAGCACACATTCATTGACTGAAACAAAGGAAGATAAAAATCCTTAGCAATAGTACAATAAAAACCTAAGAACTAGCATAATGTATGCTTTATTTCACATTGTTCCTTCAGATTTCATTCCAGTAAACCACAAGAGGCTGCAATCATAAAAGTAAAATCTTATGGACAAGCAGTTGGAATAAGACAATATATAATGTAACATTAGACTGCCCACATACTCACACAAAATGTATCAGCATAAGACCATAAAGTATAACACACGTAAAGTACATAATTAAAGTAGCTAAGCAGAATTATTGTTCTAGTTAAAGTTTTTTTACTCCTCAGTTTTATCCAGACTCAATGGTTATGTCCTTCCAGTCTGGCTTCTCTCTCTACCATTTACTGAAATAGCTCTGAATAAACTCACTAACAGCATTCTATGTGACCGTGACAAAATTAATCTCTCTCTACATTGCCTTCTCCAAGTCTTTCATTTTGTTAATTATAATGTTTTGCTCCCATCCTATGGAGAATGAAAGGACTGGTCCTGGGTTGAGATTCTGAATGGAGTAAGGCCAATTTTGATGGCACCAGAGATCTGACAGATGTGGATCGGGGTAGCTTGTTTTCCACCAGAGAGATGCGTAAGTGGGAGGGCTTCGAAAGTGAAACATTGAGAGTGCAGAATTTTAATCTTTTAGAATAAGAGGCAAGACTAACGTATTTAAGGAACCATGGTTTTAAAGGGATTTTCAGGTCCTGGTTAAGAAGGAGGCACATAATAGGTATATGCAATTAGGATCAAATGAGGTGCTTCAGAGGTATAAAAATGCAAGAGAGCACAAGAGAAAAGTAAGGAGGACTAAAAGAGGACATGAAGTTGTTCTGGCAGACAACGTGAATCAGAATCAGCTTTGATATCACTACCATATGCCATGAAATTTGCTGTTTTGCAATAAGAAGAGAAAAAAAGAGAAACCCAAGGGCTTCTATGAGCATGTTAAAAGCAAAACGATAGCAAGGGACAGAATTGGTCCTCTTAAAGATCAGCTTGGTTACCTATGCATGAAGCCAAAAAAGATATGGGAAGAACTCAAATTTTTTTTGTAGTTATATTTACTCTCAGAATGGACATGGAGTTTCTAGAACAGAGGCAAAAGCGTAATGAGGTTATGGACCATATCTGGATGACAGAAAATGAGGTGCTCGATAAGTTGTCGCCTCAGACCTTGCAGAAGGTTAGTGCAGAAACTGCAGGGCTGTGGCAGAGATACTTCAAACGTCCTTTGTCATGGGTGAAGTGTTAGAGAACTGGAGGATAGCAAATGGTGTTCCATTGTTCAAGAAACATCTAAGAATAAGTCATCAAGTGACAGGCTAGTGAGCCTGGCGTCGATCATGAGTAAATTATTTGTGGGTATTATAAAGGGCGTTATTATGAATCCGAGGGGGACCATATTCTTGCGGGTAGGTTTACTAGAGCTGTTGGGAGTAGTTTAAACTAATATGGCAGGGGACTGAGAATCAGCATGATAGAGCTGAGGATGAGCCAGCAGGCTTACAAGTTGATGATGAATGTAGCATGAGTGTAAGGAAGGACAAGCCAATGATTGGGTACTAGTGCAGACAGAGCAAAGAGTTAAATTGTACCACAGAGGCAAAATTCAAAAGGCGAAGAATGCAGGACTGAAGGTGCTGTATTTAAATGCGCATAGCATTCGGAATAAGGTGGATGAACTTGTGATGCAACTACTGATTGGTCGGTATGACATTGTGGGCATCATTAAACCATGGATGAAAGAAGGGCATAGTTGGGAGCTTAACATCAAAGGATATACTTTGTATTGAAAGGACAGGCCGGAAGGCATAGGCAGTGGTATTATGGCTCTGTTGGTAAGAGATGGAATTACATCTTTAGAAAGTGGAGACATAAGGTCAGAGGATGTCAAATCATTGTGGGTGGAGTTAAGAAATTGCAAGGGTAAAAAAAACGATTATGGAAATGATAAAATAGGCCTCCAAATGGTAGCCAAGATGTAGAGTTGAGATTGCAAAGGGAGCTGGAAAAGGCATGCAATAAGAGTAATGACACAATTGTAATGGGGAGCTTCAATATGCAAGGGGACTGGGAAAATCAGGTTGGTGTCAGATCGCAAGAGAGGGCATTGGTTGAATGCCTATGAGATGGCATTTTAGAGAAGCTTGTGTTTGAGCCTACTCAGAGAAAGGGTATCTTAGATTGAGTATTCTGTAATAACGCAGATCTTATTGGAGAGCTTAACATAAAGGAACCCTTAGGAGGCAGTGATCATAATATGATTGAATTGATACCGCAGTTTGAGAGGGAGAAGCGTAACTCACATGTATCAGTATTGCAATGGAATAAAGGGAATTACAAAGGCATGAGAGAGGAGCTTACCCAGGCGGATTGGAGGAGGATACTGGCAGGGATGACAGCAGTGCAGAGATGCCTGAAGTTTCTGGGAATGGTTCACTAGCGCAGGATAGATATGTCCCACAGAAGTTGTTCTCAAATGGCAGGGGTAGATAACCGTGGCTGACAATGGAAGTTAAGGACTGCAGAAAAGCTAAGGAAAGGACATATAAGGTAGCAAAAGTGAATGGGAAGTTGGATGATTGGGAAGCTTTTAAAATCCCACAAAAGATAACTAAAAAGCTATAAAAAGGGAGAAGATTATATCATTGGCAAACTAGCCAATGATATAAAACAGAATACCAAAAGTTTTTCCAGTTATATAAAGCGTAAACGGGAGGTGAGAGTTGATATTGGACCACTGGAAAATGATGTTGGTGGGGTAGTAATGGGGGACAAAGAAATAGCAGATGAACTTAATGGGCACTTTGCATCAGTCTTCACTGTGGAAGACACAAGCAGTGTGCCAGAGGTCTGTGAGCGTTAGGGAGCAGGAGTGAGTGCCATTGCTATTACAAAGGAAAAAGTGCTAGATAAACTGAAAGGTCTTAAGGAGGATAAGTTAGATGAACTACATCCCAGAGTCCTGAGAGAGGTTGCTGAAGAGATAATGGATGCATTGGTAATGATCTTTCAAGAATCACTTGATTCTGCATGGTGCTGGAGGACTGGAAAATTGCAAATGTCACTCCATTCTTTAAAAAGGGAGGAAGGCAAAAGAAAGGAATTTATGGGCCAGTTAGCCTAACCTTGGTGGTTGGGAAAGTATTGGAGTCTATTATTAAGGATGAGGTTTCAGGGTACTTGGAGACTAATGATAAAATAAGTCAAAGTCAGCATGGTTTCTACAAAGGGAAATCTTGCTTGACAAATCTGTGAAGAGTTCTTTAAGGAAGTGACAAGCTGGGTGGACAAAGGAGAGGCAATGGATCTAATTTACTTGGATTTTCAGAAGGCATTTAATAAGGTGCCACACAGGAGATTGCTTAATAAGATAAAATACAATGGCGTAACAGAAAAGATACTGGCATGGATAGAGGAACAGCAGTAAGTGGGAATAAAAGGGGCTTTTTCTGATTGGCTGCCAGTTGCTAGTAGGGCACCTCAGAGGTCAATATTGGGACTGCTACTTTTCACGGTTTGTCGATGAATTGAATAATGGAACTGATGGCTTTGTGGCAAAATTAGACTGATACAAAGATAGGTGGAGGGGTAGGTAGTGCTGAGGAAGCAATGCAATTGCAGAAGGACTTAGACAAATTGGAAGAATGGGCAAAAAAGTGGCATGTGGAATATGGTGTTGGGAAATGTATGATAATATATTTTGGTAAAAGGAACAAAAGTGTGAACTATTATTTAAATAGGGAGAAAGTTCAAACATCAGAGGTGCAGAGGGACTTAGGAGTCCCTATGCAAGACTCCCAGGAGGTTAATTTACAGGTTGAGTCTGTGGCAAAGAAGGCAAATGCAATGTTGGCATTTATTTCAAGGGAATAGAATATAAAAGCAAGGAGATAATGCTGGGGCTTTATAAGATACTAGTCAGGCCACACTTGGAGCATTGTCAACAGTTTTGGGCCCCATACCTCAGAAAGGATGTGTTGTCATTGGAGAGAGTCCAAAGGAGATTCACAAGGATGATTCTGGGAATGAAGGGGATAACATATGAGGACTCACTGGAATTTAGAAGAATGTGTGGGGATCTCATTGAAACCTACCAGATGTTGAAAGGAATAGATAGGTGGATGTTTTCTATTGTAGGGGTATCCACAACTAGAGGGCACAGCCTCAAAACTGAGGAGAGACCTCTTAGAAAGGTGGAATGTATTGTTGCCAAAGAGTAGTGAATCTGTGGAATGCTTTGCCAGAGACCGCGGTGGAGGCCAAGTCCATGGGTATATTTAAGGCAGAAGTTGATCGTCTCTGATCAGACAGGGTATCTGTGACTTTGGCAAGGCCTTTAACAAAGTCCTGCATGGGAGGCTAGCCCGGAAGGTTCAGTCGCTTGGCATTTAGGATGAAGTGGTGAATTAGATTAAGGATTGTATATTAATGATTTAGATGATAATGTGGTAAACTGGATCAGCAAATTTGCAGATGGCACCAAGATTGGGTTGCAATGGATAATGTAACAGCTATCTAAGCTTGGATGGGATATGGACCAGCTTGAAAAAAGGACTGAAAATCTGCAGATGGAATTGCAAAAAATACAGAGAAGAATTACAAGAATTTTACCGGAACTTGAGGACCTGAGTCAGTCCATGTGGGCAGCCACGTCTCTCATCCCACTACATTGAGCACTGGTGCTACCCAAGGCTGTGTGCATAGCCCGCTGCTGTTCACACTGCTGACGCATAACTGAGCTGCAGGATCCAACTCAAACTGTGTCATCAAGTTTGCGGATGCCACAACAGTTGTTGGCCTTATTAAGAAAGATGACGGGATGGAGTATAGAGAGGAGGTGGAATGGCTGGTGGGTTGGTGTGAGAAGAACAACCTAAGCCTGAACTTGGAGAATTCAAAGGACTTCAGGAAGGTTCAGACAAACCATCCCCTTCTGCAAATACATGGCTCCCCCATAGAGAGAGTTGAGTGCACCAAGTTCTGGGGAGTTCACATCACGGATGACCTCACCTGGTCCCTTAATATCACTTCCCAGAACAATAAGGTGCAACAGCACCTTCACCCCCTCCTTGTGCCCCGACCCACCACCACCTGTCTTAAATGCCCTTAACTGGGGCACCATTGAGAGCATCCTGACAAGTAGCATCCCCATCAAGGACTGTGAGAACAGCTGAGAGGATTGTATGGGGCCCCCTACCATCCATCAGGGATATTTATCAGGAGCGCTGCATACGCAGGGCCCTTAGTATTATTAAGGATCCCACCCATCCATCCAGCATCCTCTTTGACTTTCTACCATCAGGCAGGAGACTACGATGCATAAAAACAAGAACGGTCAGGATGAGAAACAATTTCTTCCCCCAGGCCATTTGGCTTCTGAAATCCTGGCTGCATTGTATTCAAAGTGTCAGCGGTTAATCTGTATCTGTTCCATACCTTACAATATTTAATATCAATGCACTTTAGTTTGTTATTTAAGTGTGATTCATCTGTAGATCTTATCCTTACTGTCATAAGTTATCGGGTGTTTACTACTGTGCTTCATTCCCTGGTTGGGAGAAACATTGTCTTGTTTGTATATACAGTATGCTATATGGTTATATACATTATATACATGCATATAGTTAAATGACAATAAACTTGACTTGACATGACAATAGGAAAATATTGAATAGCTGAGTCTTACTTCAGTGGTAGGCAAGTTGTTGGAGAGGATCCAGAGAGGCAGGATTTCTGAGCATTTGGAGAGACATATTCTGATTAGGGATAGTCAGCATGGCTTTGTCAAGGGCAGGTCATACCTTATGAACCTAATTGAATTCTTTGAGGAAGTAACAAAACACATTGATGAAGGTAGAGCAGTGGATGTAGAGAGGAGGAGAAGAAGATGGCGGCGCGATGCAGCTTGCGTGGCCACTCCGGTGAATGATATCTGTAATCTGTCAAGTAGGGTGCCGTGCACAATCATGATTTGATGGAGACAGATGTGACAGAACGGAGGAACATCTGGAGAAACTTCTGAAATGCCTTTTTCGCTGCCGCTGTTACTGTGTGATCCAGAAGCTCCGGAGGGGAAGGCCCCAAATCCTTGGCTTTGCTTGCTGCTCGGCAGCCGGGACGGGGTCAAAGCACTCAGCAGAGGACGGTGTTCGGTGCTCGGTGTTGAAGGACTGGTCGGAGGCTCGAAGTTTTCGGACGGACTCAGAGTCAGCTGTGGTCCGGTGCTTCCAAAACATCGACAGTTGTCGGTGCCTGGAGGTTTATGGCAGAGAGAGTTTCTCCCTTCTGCCACCTGATATCTGGACTATCAGGAGTCAATCGGAACTTTGAGACTTTTTTTACTGTTCCCATGGCCTGCTCTTTATCAAATTATGGTATTGCTTTGCACTGCTGTAACTATATGTTATAATTATGTGGTCTTGTCAATGTTAGTCTTTGGTTTGTCTTGTTCTTTTGTGATATCACTCTGGAGTAACATCGTATCATTTCTTAATGTATGCATTTCTAAATGACAATAAACGAGGACTGAGTGTCCTCATAATCTAATAATATCTAATATGGATTTCAGTAAGGCATTTGATAAGGTTTCCCATGTGAGGCTCATCCAGAAAGTAATGAGGCATGGGTTTCAAGGAGGCCTTTCTTTGTGGATCCAGAATTGGCTTGTGGACAGAAGGCAAAGAGTGGTTGTTCGTATTCTACATCGAGGACCATGACCAGTGGTGTTCGGTAGGGATCAGTTCTGGGGCCCCTCCTCTTTGTAATTTTTATAAATGACCTGGATGAAGAAGTGAGGAAGTAGAAGGGTGGGCTAATAAGTTTGCTGATAACACAAAAGTAGGGGTATTGTGGATAGTCTGAAGGATCGTCACGGGTTACAGTGGGACATCAATAGGATGCAGAACTGGGCAGGACTTTTAGCAGCGTGGAGGATCAGCGAGATCTTGGGGTCCGTGTCCATAGGACACTCAAAGTTGCTGTTCAGGTTGACAGAGTTGTTAAGAAGATGTATTGTGTGTTAGCCTTCATCAACCATGGGATTGAGTTCAGGAGCCATGAGGTTACAGTTATATAAGACCTTGGTCTGGCCCCACTTGTTCAGTCTAGTCACCTTGCTACAGGAAGGATGTGGATACTATAGAGAGTGCAGGGGAGATTTACAAGGATTTTGCCCGGATTGGAGAGCATGTCTTATGAGAATAGGTTGAGTGAACTTGGCCTTTTCTCCTTGGAGCAACAGAGGATGAGAGGTGACCTGATAGAAGTGTGAGGGGCATTGATTGTGTGAATAGCCAGAGGCTTTTTCCCAGGACTGAAATGGCTAACATGAGAGGCATAGTTTTAAGTTACTTGGAAGTAAGTACAAAGAGGATGTCAGAGGTAAGTTTTTCACACAGAGAGTGGTGGATGCATGGAATGCACTGCCAGTGACGATGGTAGAGGCAGATACAATAGGGTCTTTTCCAAGACTCTTAGATGGGTACATAGAGCTTAGAAAAATAGAGGGCTTTGTGCTAGGGTAACTCGAGGCAGTTTCTAGAGTAGGTTACATGGTCGGCACAACATTGTAAGCCGAAGGACCTGTAATGTGCTGTAGATTTCTATGTTCGATGTTCTATATTCTACGTTAGAATTTTAATCCCTGGAGATTAGGAAAATGAGGGAGATCTTTGTACAAAATTATGAGGGATGTAGATTGGGTGAATGCAGGCTTTTTCATCTCAAGTTGAGTTTTAGACTAGAAATAAAGATCATGGGTTTAGGGTGAAAGGTGAAATCTCCAAGAGGAAACTGATTAGGAACTTCTTCACTCAGTGTTGTGTGAGTATGGTACAAGTTATCAGTGGAAGTGGTGAATGGGGGTTCTATTGCAACATTAAATAGAAGTTTGGATAGGAACATGGATGAGAGGGGTATGGAGCACTACAGTCTGATTGCGGATAGTTAGATCTAGGCAAACAAATAGTTTGGGCTGGAACTGATGGACTGAAGAGCCTGTTTATCTAATGTAGTTCTCGATGACTCTAACTCTTATCCACCATTGTCTTAGTGGATGGTATCACGTTCAACTGCTTCCACTTTCAACACCCAGTCATAGCCAATTACCCATCATAGCTTCTCTTCCCATGTGGCAAAAATACTTTTGGTGATCCCAGGAATCAATTTTGTCAGCACCTTCTTCTTCTCATCTCTATGCTGTCCTTCAGTAATGACATTCAAAATTAAAATGTTTGTTTCCGCATATAACCTGGCGATCTTTAGTTCTAACTTATCACAGCCCCTCCTAATCCTCCACCACACCTAAGTTTTCCAGCGTTCAACATCAAATAGAGAATTTATTTCTAATTAAATATAAGGAAGTGTGGAAACAATTATGTTTGATTCCCTCTAGTAACTATTTCCAAATGACTGACTCACCCTTCTCCCTAGTACATGTCTGAAACTGAAACTACCTGCTCAGATACCAGAAGTTGAATTTTAAAACTCATAACTATGTCATAACTAACATTTCCTCTTTTCACAACAAAACCAGATCACCTCTGTCTTTTGCTCAACTCATCTGTTGCTGAAATTGTCTTCCATGCCTTTGGTTAACTCTATTCTATACAGATTACATAAATTTGTTTTTTGTTTATTTTGCATGTATCTGGAAGACTGAAACATTACACTGATATACAATCAGTGGCCACTTTATTAGGTACACCAGCACACCTGCTTATTAATGCGAATCTCTAATTAGCCAATCATGTGGCAGCAACTCAATGCATAAAAGCATGCAGACATGGCTGAGAGGTTTAGTTGTTTAAGACCAATAATCAGAAAGGGAGAGAGTCTTTGACTGTGAAATGATTACTGGTGCCAGATGGGGTGGTTTGAGTATCACAGAACCTGCTGATCCCCTAGAATTTTCACACACAACAGCCTGTAGAGTGTACAGAGAATGGTGCAGAAAACAAAGCATCCAGGAAGCAGTAGCTCGGTGGGCGAAAACATCTTGTTAACGAAAGAGGTCGGAAGAGAATGGCTGGACTGACATTAACTTGAATAATGATGCTTTACAGAAGGTACCTAATAAAGTGTAATTTTTTGATTTATCGAGTTGGGTCTGAAAGAGCATCTTAGTAAAATCAATTGAAATAAAGGATGAATGGGCAAAGGCAACCACTAATCGTTAATCACATTGAGGAGGGGAGGAATATAAGGATAGGTGGAGGGAATTAAAGGACTTGAGTAATTCCGTGAAACACCAGGAAAACAATGACAGAATTATTTGTCAGTACAATGAGGGTAAAAATCTGAAATCATTCATATTATTTACTCGAAAGGAGTAATATCTCTGGCACACAATTGATAGCAGATAGCTTTATTTAAATACACAAACTATATTATTTTGATAAGGCCAAGTCATTTATTACATTCAGACAACTAGATTTCATCAAATCTGAGCCATAACAGTGTAATTAATTGACTTACTGGCTTATCATATTATCAGCTTCCAAACTTGTATATATTTGTTTATATAAAATAGCACATTGGACAGAGGGATACTAAATCACAGGAGTAATTGCTTAATTCATCACTGTGTCAGGTGCACTGATGATAAACAATGCTGAAAGACTTTTAGGAATTTATGTTATATTAGCAATAATGCAATTAATTGATACCTTATCACTAACATGAAAGAGCTAATCAGCATTCCACTTTGTGCTGGGAGAAAAACTATTTGTACAGCAGTATAAACTTCTCCAAGGAGTTCGGCAAACATTACAGAACAATCATTCCACTTTCCATATCGGCCTAAACAGACTCTTCAGCTTAGACAGGTATTTTCATTTATATATCAACCACAATGTGTCATTTGTCTGGTATTTACTTGTGAGCTACATAATGTTCAATTCATTTCTTGTCCCAATAACTTTAAATTTAATACTATAAACTACGAAACAACTGATCTAGAAGTCAAGGTATGGTAGTTTAACAGCAGATTTTACAGTTAATACAGGGAATCATTAAAATTTATGTAATGTCAGAACATGCTTCTGGTAAAGTCAATTAATTATAGACAATTGGGCAATTGAAACCAATATTTCAATTTGACATTCCAGCTGCCCAATCTGCAGCAGGAGCAGTGCACAGCAAGGATGTAACTCGCATGTCAGCGACACTCATTTAAAAAAGGAGCTTCGTGGGCATTCGGTGTCATTCTGGCGGCCAACCAATGGTGGGAGAGTCAATAAAAATGCAGAAGGGACAAATGGGCCAGCCATTGTTGGGAGTGGGCCAGTGGTGAGAGTGGGAGTGTCAGGATTTGTCTCAAAGGAGGCTTCAGCTCAGAAGAGGTGTTGGCTCTGGGTGAGTTGTCCAGGTAAGTTTCTGTTAAGTTTCCCCTTTCCCTTCCTGTGTCGGGGTACTTACTCAATGGCTGTTGTGTGTTCTTCATACCAGATCTTGGAGTCTGGTGGGGGGTTGGTGGGAGGGTGGAAGGGAACTACATCTTCAAGCTCCATCCAGCTGCAGCTCTGTGGAAGACCGTGTTAGGGATCTGGAGAAGCAGCTGGATGACCTCCAGCTTGTACGGGAGAGTGAACAGATCATCGGTTGGAGTTACAGGGAAGTAGTCACCCCTGAGTAGCAGGAGGCGGGTAGCTGGGTGACTGTCAAGAGAAGGAATGTTTCGGTGAATCGGCAAGTTAGTGCAGAACAACTCCCCTCAGAATTAAACACACCATTTTGGATACAGTTGTGGGGTATGACCCCCCCCTCCCCGGGGAATGCCATAGAGAACAGGTTACTGGTGCTGAGTGTGGGTCTGTGGTGCAGACGGGAAAGAGGGAGCAGAGGGGAGCGGTAGTGATAGGGGACTCAATAGTCAGAGGAACAGGCAGGAGATTTTGTGGACATGAACGGGACACCTGGATGGTATGTTGCCTCCCAGATTCCAGGGTCAGCTATGTCTCGGATTGCATCCACAGCGTTTTGGAGGGGGAGGGAGAACCGCTAGATATCTTGGTACATGTTGGTTCCAATGACATAGCAAAGAGATCCTGAAGAAAGAATTTAGAGACTAGGCAGAAAGCTGAGAAGCAGGACCACCAGGGCAGTAATTTCTTGACTGCTACCTGTGCCATGCGCCAGTGAGAGTAGAAACAAGATGATATGGCGGATTAATGTGTGGCTGAGAAGCTGGAGCAGGGCTTCCGGTTCTTGGATCACTGGGACATCTTCTAGGGGACCTATGACCTGTACAAAAGGGACGGGTTGCACCTGAGCCCAAGGGGGACCAATATTCTCGCAGGCAGGTTTGTTAGAGCTGTTGGGGAGGGTTTAAACTAATTTTGCAGGGGGATGGGTTGGGAACCGGAGTGATGGGACTCAGGATAGAATGGATGGCAAAAATGCAAAGATAGCATGCAGTCAGACTGTCAGGAAGGGCAGGCAGATGATAGGACAAAATTGCAGTCAGCAGGGTGAGTATCAATGTATTAGGGATGCAGAATCAAAAGGGTAGCAAATACAGTACTCAAACTCTTATACTGTATCTCAATGTATGGAGAATAAGAAATAAGGTGGATGATCTTGTTGCACTATTACAGATTGTCAAGTATGAAGTTGAAGCCATCACTGAATTGTGGCTGAAAGACGGTTGTAGTTGGGAGCTGAATGTCCAAGGTTACACGTTGTATTGGAGGGATAGGAAGGTAGGCAGACTCTACTGGTAAAGAATGGCATCAAATCAGTAGAAAGATGTGACATAGAATCAGAAGATGTTGAATTCTTGTGGGTTGAGATAAGATACTGCAAGGTTTAAAGGATCCTGATGGCAGTTATATACAGGCCTCCTAACAGTAACTGGGATGTGGACTACATATTACAATGGGTAATAGAAAAAGCATATCAAAAGGTTAATGTTATGATGGTCATGGGAGATTTTAACAGGCAGATAATTTGGGAAAATCAGGTTGGTAAGTGGATCTCAAGAGAGTGAAATTGTTGAATGCCTACGAGATGGCTTTTTAGAGCAGTTTGTTGTCAAACCTACTAGGGGATCTGCTATGCTGGATTGGGTATTATGTAGGTAATAACGGAGGTGATAAGGGAACTTAAGAGAAAGAAACCCTTTGAAGCAGCGTTCAGAATTTGATTGAGTTCAACTTGAAATTTGATAGTGAGAAAGTGAAGTCTGATGTAGCAGTATTTCAGTGGAGTAAATTAAATTACAGTGGTATGAGAGAGGAGTTGGCCAAAGTGAATTGGAAGGAGATGCTAGCAAGGATGACAGCAGAGCATCAATGGTTTGAGTTTCTGAGAAAAATGGGGAAGGTGCAGGATAGATGTATTCCAAAAACAAAGAAATACTCAAATGGCAAAATGGTACAACTGTGGCTGACAAGGGATGTCAATGTAATGTAAAAACAAAAGAGAAGGCATACAACAAAGCAAAAGTTAGCAGGAAGACAGAGGGTTGGGAAACTTTAAATACCTACAGAGAACAATTAAAAGAAAAATTAGGAGGGAAAAGATGAAATATGAAAACAAGCTGGCAAACAATATCAAGGTGAATAGAAAAGGTATTTTTAAGTATATAAAAAATAAAGGAGAGATGAGAGTGGCTATAGGACTTCCAGAAAATGAGGCCGGAGAAATAATAATAGGAGACAAGGAGATGGCAGATGAACTAAATGAGCATTTTTCAATTTTTCTTACTGTGAAAGACACTAGCAGTGTGCTAAATGTTGAAGGGTGTGAGGGAAGAGAAGTGGGTGCAGTTACTATTACAAGGGAGAAGGTGCTCAAAAAGCTGAAAGACCCAAGGGTACATAAGTCACCTGGACCAGATGAACTGCACCCTAGAGTTCTGAAGGAGGTAGTGGCAGAGATTGTGGAGGCATTAGTAATGATCTTTCAAGAATTTTTGGACTCTGGCATGGTTCCACGGGACTGGAAAATTGCAAATAACCACCCACACTTTAAGAAAGGAGAGAGGCAGCAGAAAGGAAATTATAGCCCAGTTAGCCTGATGTCAGTTGTTGGGAAGATGTTAGAGTCAATTGTTAAGGATGAGGTTATGGAGTACTTGGTAACACAGGACAAGATTGGACAAAGTCAGCAAGGTTCCCTTAAGGGAAAATCTTGCCTGATGAACCTGTTGGAATTCTTTGAGGAGATTGCAAGTAGGATAGATAAAGAGGATGTAGTGGATGTTGTATATTTGGATTTTCAGAAGGCCTTTGTCAAGGCGCCACAATGAGGCTTCTAACCAATTTACGAGCCCATGGTATTACAGGAAAGTTGCTGGCATGGTTAGAATATTGGCTGATTGGTAGGAAGCAGTGAGTGGGAATTAAAAGATCCTTTTCTGGTTGGCTGCAAGTGACTAGTGGTTTTGGAACCACTTCTGTTTATGCTGTATATCAATGATTTAGATGATGGAGTAGATGGTTTTGTTGCCAAGTTTGCGGATAATATGAAGATTGGTGGAGGGGCAGATAGTGTTGAGGATACAGCAGAGCTGCAGAAGGACTTAGACTGATTAGGAGAATAGTTAAGAAAGTGGCAAATGTAATGCAATGTTGGAAACTGCATGGTCATACACTTTGGTAGAAGAAATAAGTTTGCAGGCTATTTTCCAAATGGGGAGAAAATCCAAAAATCTGAGATGCAAATGGACTTGGGAGTCCTTGTGCAGAACACCCTAAAGGTTAATTGCAGGTTGTGTCAGTGGTGAGGAAGGCAAATGCAATATTAGCATTCATTTTAAGAAATCTATAATATAAGAGCAGGGATATGATTCTAAGGCTTTATCAGGCACTGGTGAGGCCTCAGCTTGAGTATTGTGAAGAGTTTTGGACTCTTTATCTAAGAAAAGTTGTGCTGGCATTGGAGAGGGTTCAGAGGAGGATCACAAGGATGATTCCAGGAATAAAAGGGTTATCACACGAGGAACGTTTAGTGGCTCTGGGCTGGTACCTGCTGGAATTTAGAAGGGTGAGGGGGATCTCATTGAAACTTTTGAATGTTGAAAGGCCTAGACAGAGTAGATATGAAAAGGATGTTTCCCATGGTGGGGGAGTCTAGGACAAGAGGGCACAGCCTCAGGATAGAGGAATGTTCAATTTCTTTTGCCAAAAGGTGGTGAATTTGTTACCACATGCAGCTATGGAGGCCTGGTCATTGGGTGTATTTAAGGTGGAGGTTGATGAGTTCTTGATTAGCCATGGCATCAAGGGCTACGAGGAGTGGGGCAGAGGAGAGGGAAGAAAGGATCAGCCAGTTTGAATGGCAGACCAGACTCGATGGGCCAAATGGCCTAATTCTGCTCCTATGTCTTATGGTCTTAACTTAGCAAAGGCATCCCAAGAAAGATAAAATTTGAGACATGAAAAACAGATATAACAGATCTTTTGTCAGTATATAAAAATAAAAAGATCAGAAAAGACAGTAAAGACACTGGAAGCTCTGATTACAAAATTCTATAAACTCTGGAGGAGTTCCTGCAGTTTGGGGGAGTAAATGTGACCCCATTATTTGAAAAAGGAGAAAGAGAAACAGAGAATCGTCTTTCTGGGTTCGATGCAAACATAGCTTTTCATTTGATTTCTGTGTATTTGACAATAATGAAACTCATCCTAGTACTAATTTAAAAAAGGTACTTAGATTTTTGGTAGAGTTCTCAAAATAATCCAGATCGTGAACACGGCGCAGCACGTCACACAAACCAATCTTCCGTCCATGGACTCACTTTACACCGCACGCTGTCGGAGCAGTGCTGCCAGGATAATCAAGGACACGACCCACCCAGCCAACAGACTTTTCGTCCCTCTTCCCTCCGGGAGAAGGTTCAGGAGCTTGAAGACTCGTATGGCCAGAATTGGGAACAGCTTCTTTCCAACTGTGATAAGACTGCTGAACGGATCCTGACCTGGATCTGGGCCCTACCCTCCAAATATCCGGACCTGCCTCTCAGTTTCTTTGCACTACCTTACTTCCTATTTTTCTATTTTCTATTTATGATTTATAATTTAAATTTTTAATATTTACTAACTTTAACTATTTTTAATATCTTTAATATTTAATATTTGTAATCCAGGGAGTGTGAAGCGCAGAATCAAATATCGCTGTGATGATTGTACGTTCTAGTACCAATTGCTTGGCGACAATAAAGTATAAGGTATTTGTATTTGTTCTCAGGATGGACAACAATTTTACAGCACATGAAACTGAAGAAAGTATACTAGCGTGGATTGAAAACTGGTTAATGGATGAAAAGCAAAGAATGAGAAATAATAGACCTTTCTCCAGCTGGTGTGTTGTGACGAGTGAATTTCCTCAGGGAATGGACACGTGGACTTCAGCCATTCATAGTTTATGTTAACAATTTGGATGAGGGGTCCAAATATCACACTTCCAAGTTTCCAATGACACAAAACTAGTGGAAATGTGAGTAAGGAGGAGGATGTAAAAAGACAAAATGATGGAGACAAGCTCACTCAGTGGATAAGATGTTGCTGGCAAGATCTGATGTAGAACAGCATAAGGTTATCTAAAGCCATGCAGTGGATGGTGAATCACTGGAATTCTCTACTCTGGAAGGCTGTGGAGACTCAGTCATTGAGTTCATTCAGAGAACAAAGATTGATAGTCATCTGAGTATTTAGAAAATCAAGGAATGTTGCAATTGTGCAGGCAAATGATGCTACTGTAGATGCTGAGTCATGATCTTGGTGAATGGCAGAGCAGCTTGAAGGGCCAGATGGCCTACTCCTGCTCCTGATGGAGACACAAGGGTCTACGTTTGCTGGAATCTGGGGCAAGGCACAAAGCACTGGAAGTGCTCGGTGGGTCTAATGTAGGATATTGACCCAGAACATCAACTAGCTATTTCTCTCCAAAGATGCAGCCTGAATAACTGAGTTTCTCCTACACTTTGTGTGATCCTCCTGCTCCTGATAGTTAGAAAAATATTTAAAAGATTGAGGGATTAAGAATTATAGGTGTCTGCCACTCAAGAAGAGTTAGGGCCAGCAAAGATCAGCCATACGTGTGGTGGGGAAGGCTTGAGCATGTAGGTGGCTTCCTCCTGCTTTTACTTTCTTGTGTATTGTTGTAATTCTTATGTGTGTCTCACAGGCGGACACAAACCTGCAGAGAAAACTCAGTGTGATACCTAAAAGTATGAGAAAATATGAAAGAGTGGTTACCAAGTGGCATTTAGTGATGGAGGAGCAGTAAATTTGAAACTGCCATTAAAAAAATGACCCGCATATTGTAATGAATATTGATGCAATATAGATCACTCAGTAATGGGGTGAGATACCTACAGGCATAATTTTATTCAAATCCTGCTCCAAGCAATATCCAATTGAGCATACACTTGAGAAGTGCTAAGAATAATAAGAGGATAAGATGACAGGGATGTGCGGACTACACCATGGAACTGATAGTGTTGGATGGGTACCAGACGGTAGCACTTAGGACTCACACATTATGTTGAATCAAAAGAACAAAAGACTTACAAACACAAGAAATAGGAACAGGAGTAGGCCATTCAGCCCCTTATTCCTACCACACATTTAATAAAACTATGGCTGATCTTTTATCTCAATGTCATTTCCAAGCACCAACTCCATATTTGTTCATTGTTTAATGTCCAGAAATCAATTAATTTCTGCCTTGAATATAATCTTCTGGTTGGAAACAACATCTTCATATCTCAATCCTGCATGGCCAATCTCTAACTCTGAGATTGTAGTTTCTGGGTCTAAACACCACAGCCAGGGGAAATGTCATCCCTTTGTCTACCTTAAGAAGCCCTGTAATAAATGTGCATATTTCAGTGAGATTACTTTTTATTCTTCTAAATACATCAGATAATGAATCATCGTGCTTAATCCTTTTTCACAAATCAATCTTTCCTTCAAAGGATTCAACCCAGTGAACCTTCATTCCCTCTATCACAAGTATATCATTCTATGAGTAACAAGGTCACACTCACACGCAATAGTCCAGTTGCAATTGCCTCAGAGCCTTATATAATTGCAGTTATAAACCTTTATTCATGCACTGAAATCCTCTTGTAAGAAAAGTATCCATTCCATCAGCAGAAGAAAACTTTAAAAAAAGATTAAGAAGGATAAAAGAGGCCATGAAATGTACCTGGCAAATAAGATTAAGGGAATTGCATACATTAAATACAAGAGATAAATAGGGAGAGGACAGGTTCACTCAAGCACAATGGACAGAATTTATGCCTGGAGCCAGATGAGTATTTGCATCACTATTCACCATGGAGGACGTAGAGATTAAGGAAAAGGGAAGAGGGTACACTGCTATTCCAGGGCACTGACATCAAGAAGATGTGTTGGAGGTCTTGAAAACCTTAAGATGTATTTGTCCCCCAAGACCTGAAGGATTTACCCAAGGATATTGAGAGACGAAACAGAATAGATTGTAGGGGCCTTGACAGAGATCTTTCTATCCTCTTAAGCCACATCCGAGGTCACAGAAGACTAGAGAATAACCAGTGCTGTTGTTTTGTTTTATTAGAGAGACAAATGAGGAAATTATAGGTCAGTGACCTTTACATCAGTAGTAGGGAAATTATTGGAAAAGGTTCTTAGAGTTAGGATCTACTTGTAATTGGAAAAGCATAAATATTAGGAATAGCCAGCATAGCTTTGTGCAGGGCAGGTCATGACTTAAAAACTTGAATGTTTTTTTGACAAAGATGATTGATGAGGGTAGGGCAGCAGATATTGTATACATGGACTTCAGTAAAGCTTTCAGCAAGGTCTCTCATAGTAGACGAATGCAGAAGATTAAGGCATATCAGATCTATGCACTTATGGAAAATAGAACATATGGCACACGGCTTGCTTGCCTTTATTAATTGAGGAATTGAGATCAAAAGTCAGGAAGCTATGTTGCAGCTTTAAAAAACTTTAGTTAGGCCACATCTGGAGTATTACATACCATTCTGATTGTCCCATTATAGAAAGGATGCCCCGAGGCTTTGGAGAGGATGCAGAAGATGCTGCCTGGATTAGAGGACAAGTGGTATAACGAGAGGTTGGGCAAACTTGGTTTATTTTCTCCAGAGTGACGGGGACGGAGGGGAGATCTGACTGAGGTTTAAAAGATAATGAGAGGCATGGATAGAGTAGACAGACAGTAGCTTTTTCCCAAGGTTGAAATACATGATACCAGAGGGCATGGATTCAAGGTGAAAGGGGGTAAGTTCAAAGGAGATGTGAGGGGCAAGATTTACACAGAGGCTAAGGCAGCAGTGCCTGGAATGCGCTGCCCGGGGTAGTGGAAGAGGCAGAAACATTAGGGACTTATAAGAGATATTTAAATAGGCATATGCATGTGAGCAAAATGGAAGGATATGAACATTGTATAGGCAGAAAGAATTAGTTCAGTTAACCATTAGATTACTAAATTAGTAGTTTTGGCACAACATTAATGCCAAACAGCCTGTTCTTCTGGTACACTGTTCTATATTCTATGATTTGAAGGGGGTGCCAAAGAGGTTCATCAAGCACGTTGCTGGATTAGGTAGCAGTAGCTTTAGAGAGAGGTTGAAACAACAGATAGTTTTCTATGGAGCATCAGAGGCTGAGGGATAATCTGAATGATTTCTATAAAGTGATGCAAGGTGTTGATAGGGTAGCAAGTCAGTACTGTCTTCCCAGTGCGGAAATGTCAAATAGTAGAGGGCATAATTATAGAGTAAGATGGGGGAAGCCGAAAGATTAATAAAGCAAGTTATTTTACACAGAGAATAGTACATGCCTGGAACATGCTGGCAAGGAAAGCGGAAGAAGCAGATATGATTGTAATATTTCAGAAGCATTATGGCAGGCACAAACAGGGAATGGACAGACATAGACCATGTGTAACAGATGGGATTAGTTAACATGTGGTCATCACAGAAGTAATGGGCCTTTTCTACGTTCTACTAGCCTTTAGCATGCCTTCATTGAAAGTCACCTGGAAGTCCAAACATGCCAAATCATTAGTAACCCCAACATACCTGTCGATCAAAACAAAAAACTTATCTGATTAATTTAGAGTCATAGAAAACTACAGCACAGAAACAGGACTTTCAGCCCACTTAATACTTACCCAAACTTCTCTTAGATATTGGAATCAAACCTGCATCCACCTCTTCCACTGGCAGCTCATTCCATCTATTCTGAGCCACACCATTAGTCCTGCACATAGACCATAGCCCTCCATACTCCTCCCATCCATGTACCTATCCAAATTTCTCTTAAGTATTGAAATCAAATCAGCATCCACCACTTCTGCTGAAGCTTATACCACACACTCACCATCCTCTAAGCAAACTAGTTCCCCATCACGTTTCCCTTAAACATTTCACCATTTCATCTTAACTGATGATGTCTAGTTCTAGTCTCTACCAACCTCAGTGGAAAAAGCCTGCTTGCATTTACCCAGTTTATAGCCCTCGTAATTTTGTATACCTCCATCAAATCTCGGCTCAGTCTTCTACCCTCCAGAGAATAAAGTCCTGACCTATTCAACATCTCCCTATAACTCAGGTCTGCAGGACCCGACATGTAAAAAAGTCTTTTTTTACTCATATTCTCAGCTAATTTGTATCAGCAGAAAACCTGGGAATGTGCCAATTGGTCCCCTCATCTAAATCATTGACATAGACCGTGAATGGCTGGAGCCCAAGCACTCAGTCCCTGAGGTACACCACTTGTCACAACACACCAACAGGAGAAAGGTCAACTGTTTCTCTTTCTTTGCTTTCTGTCCATTAACTGATTCTCAATCCACACTAACATATTTTCTCCATTTCCATGTGCTGTAACGTTCTTGTTCATCCTTAGGTGTGGGTTATTTTGAGAACCCTGCCAAAAATCTAAATACTTTTCTTTTAAATTAGTATTGGTATGAGTTTCATTATTGCTATTACAAGAACAGAAATACAGTGAGAAACTAAGTTGGCATCCCACCCAGAGAGATGATTCCATATTGAGGTACATCAAGGTAGTCACAGGGAAAACAGAATGCAAAGTACAATGTAACAGTTACAGAGAAATTACAGTGCAGATTATCAAGGTGCACCCAATACCTTGTCCTAATCTATTCTACTCATCACATCCTTTCGCTCCCCTTTAAACCTCTGCCCCATAACCTTCTACTTAGGTATCCCTGTTGGTGGGAAAAATGTTTCTTGCTATCTGCCCTGTATGCGCCTCTCATCACTTTCCACACCTCCCCTCAGGCTCCAAGGAAAGCCAATCCAGCCCATCCAGTCTCTCCTCATAACTTTAATGCTCCAGCTCAGGCAAAATCCTGGTGATAGGGAAGCCAGCCATGGTTATTAGGGGTTCAGTGTTTGACTGACTTGATATTTTCATGAGGTAGGAGAGAAGACAGAAGAAGCCATGTGTACATAGATACTCAAATTCTCATTTTCATGAAATGCCATTTGTTCGGCTTCTTAGCAAAGTTATCACCCATGAGATATAAGAAAAACAGCAAAATGCATTTCAAGTTGGCAATAGGATAGAAAACTGTTTTTCTAGACGGGAACTATGCATTGAAAATTAAAACCATAAGACGTAGGAACAGAATTATGCTATTCTGTCAATTGAGCCTGCTCTGCCATCTGATAATAACTGACTTATTTTCCCCCTCAAACCCATTCTCCAACCTTCTCACCAGAACCTTTGACCCTTTACTAATCAGGAACCTATCAACCTCAGCTTCAAATATACTGCACAGCCATCTGTAGCAATGAATTCTACAGATTCAACACCATTTAGCTAAATAAATTCCCCCTCATCTCCTTCAATTCTGAGGCTGTTCCCTCTGCCCTCGGATTCTCCCACTCCTGGAATTATCCTCAAAACGTCCATTTTATGTAGACGTTTCAATCTTCAGTGATTTCCAATTAGATCACATCCTCCCCCCATTCTTCTAAACTAAACTCCAATGAGTACAGGCCAAGAGCCATCAACTTCTCCTCATTTGCTAGCCCTTTCATTCTCAGGATCATTCTCATAAACCTCTCCAATGCCAAAACATCCTTTCTTAGAAATGGGGCCCAAAACAGTTCATAATACTCCAAATGTGGTCTGACCAATGCCTCGTAAAGCCTCAGCATTACATCTTTGCCTTTATATTTTAGACTTCTCAAAATGAATACTAACATTGCATTTGCCTTGCTCACCACCGACTCAACCTTTAAGAAATCCTGCACTAGGACCCTTTGTAACTACAATTTTTGAAAGTGCTCCCCATTTAGAACATAGCTGCACCCTTATTCCTTCTACCAATGTGTATGACCATATATTCCCCATCTTGTATTCCATCTGCCACTACTTTGCCCATTCTCCTTCTCTGTCCTTGACCTTCTGCAGACTTCCTGTCTCCTCAACATCACCTGCTGCACACTTGGATGGAAGACCATGAATTCCATCATCCAAATCATTAACATACAATGTCAAAAGTAGCAGACCCATCACCCACCCTATGGAACATCACTAGTGACTGGCAGCCAACCAGAAGAGGATTCCCAGATTTCGACACTAGGCCTATTGCTATTTCTGAAATAAATAAATAGCTTGGTCTTGAGAAATTCAGAACATGTGCTTCAATATAGATGCAGTAATCTTTGAAAGGAACACCACAGTTAGAGTCATAAAATAGTACAGCACAGACGCAGGCCCTTTGACACATCTAGTCCATGTTGATCCATTTAAACTGCCCAATGACCTGCACCTGGACCATAGCCCTCCATATCTCTACCATCGATGTACACCTCCAAATTTCTCTTAAATGTTGAAATTGAGCTCGAATACACCACTTGCACTGACAGCTCATTCCACACTCTCAGGACCCTCTGAGTGAAGATGTTTCCCCTCACATTCCCCTTAGACTTTTCGCCTTTCACCCTGAACCCATGACCTCTTGTTGTGGTCCTACCCAACCTCAATGGACAAGCGCCTGTTTGCACTTAACCTATCTACTCATAATTTTGTATACCTCTATTAAATCTTCCCTCAGTCTCATATGTTCCAAGGAATAAAGTCCTAACTGATTCAACCTTTCCTCATAACCCAGTCCTCTATTCCTAGTAATATCCTTGTAAACATTCTCTATTAAAGCAGGTCCATGTGGATTAAGTGGGTAAATAATGTTAGGAGCAATAGAAGATGGACAAAAATATGAAGACATAATATTATTCGCCAAGCTGTAAGTTTGTTACTAGTTCCGCGATTCTTTGAGACAATCCTAACCAGCCAATGACATCATCAGATGGTTGTGGAAGAGAGTGGGTTGCTCGTTGCACTGAACATGACCAAGGTACCTTTCATTCAAAGTAATTAGCCTTAGATGATAAAAAGTATGAAAGTGCAGTTGGTAACAAAGAAATGAAGAGGCACAGAGCAGCGGTATGGGACAGATAGCCTTCAATGCAGAAATGTACGAAGTGATAGATTTTCATATAAAGTGTGGAGAGAAGCAAACCTGCTAAATGGTACAAAAATGTAATCTGAAGTCTCTGTTTGATTTTCTTTTTGAATATGGCAGGACAACATATCTAAACAGTTAACAATGCATATGGAATTGTTGTGGAGTTTCTAAACAGAGGCACAGAGGTACAAACGTCAGGAAGTAATGTTAACTACAACACTAATTCGGGACCAGATAATTAACCGGCATCAAAATGAACTCCATGCAAAATATTCCTGAAAGCAGATTTAGGGAAGAGTGATTGATGTCATGTGAACCGACTAGGTGTCTTCCTAAAGGAGAGATGCTTCCGCAGGATCTCCATAGTACAGTTCAATATCATGGAAGGTGAAGACAGAGAAACTGGCTCCAGTTGCTGAAGCAACAATAATCAGAAAAATTAGTTAAGATTGCCGAAACATGCAGCTGCCACAAGCAGTTTTTTTTATCCCATGTAATGTTAATTTGCCTTGCTTGATAGTGTAGTATTTTAGATCAATGGCAGCTTTTAAAGGAGATGAGAATAACTGCCTCAAGGAAAAAAAGCAGCCTGTTACGGGGAAAATCCGGAGAACGATATGAACTTTGAAAGAGTCAGCAGGGACCAGAATGGCCAAAATGAGCACCATCTGTGCCGTGTTGTTCCATTCCTCCACGTGTAAACAATGTGCACTTTGTGTTGGGATTAGCTGCACTCTAGGGAAGCCAAGGCTTTACCATGGGCAGTTCAGGTCAGTCTCTGATGAATAATAACATGAGTGAAATGAAAAGGAAGGCAAAATCCGTCTGAAGCTTGATTGCCATTATAATTGGACTAGTCCCAGATCAAGTAAGGCCACAGGTCAGGAGACACCTTTTCGCACACAGAGAGCAACAAAATGAACAGAAAACAGGATAGTTAATGATTTGGTGTTTAATCCTTTACCTAAATAGCTACTCCAAATATAACTGAAGCAGAGATGGGAAAGAGCTTAATGATAAGGCTTGATGAGCCTGTGTTAATGGAGGTGACACTGGGGGAAGCATCAGGTGGATTACATTTGTCTTAAGGTCACAGAATCATAGAAACCCATGGCACAGAGGCCATTAAGCCTGTCACATCCATGATGACCAAAAGAAGCTGCACAGCCTAACCTCACCCCAGTTCTCAGTCTATGGTCTTGTAGTTTGGAACAACTCCAAAACAACTTTGCAAAAGTACTGTTTTCTCCCACCAACACCCTCTCAGGCAGTGAGTGTCAGACTCCTATTACCCACCCCCTCCATTCCTCCTCCTAATTAACTTAATTACTTCACATTACTGACCTCTCTGCCTAAGCAAGTAAGTCTTTCCTACCCACATTCTATAGAACTCTTAGACTCATATAAACCTCGGTAAAGACTCCATTCAGCTTCCTCCGCTCCTAAGTAAACAACCCCATCCAATTAATTTGTTGCCATGACTAAACTTTCCCAGGTAAATATTACAGACCATGGTCAATATTACAGACCTTGTTATCGACACATATTCTCTCTGATGTGGTGACCAACCAGACTGCATACTGTGGCCTAACTCGGGATTTATTGGCTAATTCCCTTCAACAAGCAGGGAATGATTTTCTTTACCTTACTTTGAGGATGAAGAGACCATAAGACATAGCAGAAATAGGCCACTCAACCCATCGAGTCTGCTCTGCCATTCCATCATGGCTGCTCCCAGATCCCACTCAATCCCATACACCTGCCTTCTCTCCATAGCCTTTGATGCCCTGACCAATCAGGAAACTATCATTTTTTGCTTTAACTATACCCGCGGCCTTGGCCTTCACAGGTGTCTGTGACAGAGCATCCCACAGATTCACCACTCTCTGGCTAAAAAGAAGTTCTTCCTTACCTCTGTTTAAAAAGGTCACCGCTCAATTTTGAGGCTATCCTCTCTAGTTCTGGGCACCCCCAGCATAGGAAACATCGTCTCCACATCCACCTTATCAGGTCCTTTCAACATTCAGTAGGTTTCAGTGAGATCCCCCCACATTCTTCTAAATTCTTGCCCAAAAGTACAGGCCCAAAGCTGCCAAACGCTTCTCATATGTTAACCCCTTCATTCCTGGAATCATTCTCGTGAACCTCCTCTGCACTCTCTCCAATGACAACACATCCTTTCGGAGATATGGGGCCCAAAACTGTTGACAATGCTTCGTGTGGCCTGACTGGTGTCTTATAAAGCCTCAGCATTATTTCCATGTTTTTAAATTCTATTCCCCTTCAAATGAATGGCAATATTACATTTGCCTTCTTTACCACAGACTCAACCTGTAAATTAACTTTCTGCGAGTCTTGCATAAGGACTCTTAAGTCCCTTTGCACCTCTGATGTTTGAATTTTCTCCCCATTTAGATAATAGTCTGCTCTTTTGTTCCTTTTACCAAAATGCACTATCATACATTTCCCAACACTGTATTTCATCTGCCACTTTTTTGCCCATTCTTCCAATTTGTCTAAGTCCTTCTGCAATCACTTTGCTTTATTAGCACTACCTACCCGTCCACCTCTCTTCGTATCATTCACAAACTTTGCCACAAAGCCATCAATTCCACTATCTGAATCACTGACAAACAACGTGAAAAGTAACAGTCAGAATACTGACCCCTGAGGAACAGCACTAGTCACTGGCAGACAATCAAAAAAGGCCCCCTTTATTCCAACTCACTGCCCCCAGCCTGTCAACCATTCCTTTATCCATCCCAGTATCTTTCCTGTAATGCCATGGGATTTTATCTTGTTAAGCAGCCTTATGTGTCGCACCTTATCAAATACCTCCTGAAAATCCAAATAAGTGGCAGCCACTGCATCTCCTTTGTCCACCTTGCCTGTTAAGTAGCAATCAGAGCTATAAGCCAACATGGCCTTGAAAAACAACAGAAACCACCTTCTTATTGTGTACATTCTCACATACTACTGTCACAGAAACACCACAAAGCTTTCAGCCAATCATATTCAATCTACAAAGTAAATTTATTATCAAAGTTCATGTATGTCACCATGTACAACACTGAGATTCATTTTCTTGTGGGCATACTCAATAAACCACAATAGAATCAATGAAAGACCATACCAACAGAATGGATAGCCAGACGTCAAAGGACAACAAACTGAAAATACGAAAAGAAAGTCAAAAAAAGAAATAAGGATAATAATAATAGATATGGAGAACATGAGATGCAGAATACTTTAAAGTGAGTCTATGGGTTGGTGGGACCGGTTCAGTGATGGGGCAAGTGAAGTTATCCCCTCTAGTTCAAGGTCCTTATGGTTGAGGGGTAATAATTGTTCCTGAACCTTGTGGTGTGAGTCCTGAGGCTTCTGTACCTTCTTCCTGATGGCAGCAGTGAGAAGAGAGCATGTGCTGAGTGGTGGGGATCCCTGATGATAGATACTGGTTTCCTGCGACAGAGCTCCATGTAGACGTGCTCAGTTTTGGGGAGGGCTTTACCCGTGATGGACTGGGCCATATCCACTACTTTTTGGAGCATTCTCTATTCAAGTGCATTTGAGTTTCAGGCTGTGACATATGTCAGTATACTCTCCACCACACATCTATAGAAGTTTGTCAAAGTTTTAGATGTCATGCCATATCTCCAAAAACTTTTAAAGAAGTAGAGGTGCCACCGTGCTTTCTTCATAATTGCACTTCGGTATTGGGCTCAGAACAGGTCCTCTGAAATTTTAACACCGAGGAATTTAAAGTTCTCCTCTGATCCCCCAATGAGGACTGGCTCTTGGACCTCTGCTTTCCTAATCCTGATGTCAATAATCAGCTCCTTGGTCTTACTGACATTGAGTAAGAGGTTGTTGTTGTGGCACCACTTAGTAGAACAGGGGGCTAAGCACACAGATGTGATGCACCTGTGCTGATGGACATCATGGAGGAGGTGTTGTTGCCAATCCAAACTGACCGGGGTCTGCAAGTGAGGAAATCGAGGACCCAATTAAACAAGAAGGTATTGAGGCCAAGGTCTTGAAGTTTTGAGGAGATGATAGTATTAAGTGCCGAGCTGTAGTCAATAAAGATTATCCAGATGTTCCAGTGTTGAGTGAAGAGCCAATGAAATGGCATCAGCTGGGAACCTGTTGTACCAGTAGGCAAATTGGAGCAGATCCAAGTTGCTTCTCGGGCAGGAGTTGCTAGGTTTCATCATCAACATCTCAAATCACTTCATCACAGTGATGTAAGTGCCGCATGCACGTGCATGTCAATATTTTTGCCTACCTATCGTAATTCCATTTGCCCATATTAGGACCATATCCTTCTGTGCTTTTCATAATCATTTTTCTATCTAAGTACCTCTTAAATATATTGATTATATCACCTCATCTGGCAACATGTTCCCTATATCAACCACTCACACTCTCTGTAGAAAACTTACTCCAGGGAAAACAAGCTTAACCTATCCAATCTCTCCTCATAACTAAAGTCTTTCAATGCAGGTAATATCACAGTGAAATCAGAAGGCTATTGACAAGGTGCCACACATGAGGCTGCTTAACAAGGTAAGAGCCCATGGTATCACAGGGAAGATAATAGAATGGATGGAGGATTGGCTGGTTGCAGGAGGCAAAGAGTGGGGATAAAGGATATTTTCTGTAGGCTGCCAGTGACTAGTGTTCCTCAGGGGTCAGAGTTGGGATCGCTTTTTTTATATTGTACGTCAGTGATTTGGATGACGAAATTGATGGCTTTGTGGCCAAATTTGTGAACGACACGAATATAATTCAAGGAGCAGATAGTGTTCAGGAAGCAGAGAGCTTGCAGAAGGACTGAAGCAGATTAGGAGAATGGGGGAAGAAGTGACAGATGGAATACAGTGTCAGGAAGTCTGTGGTTATGCATTTTGGTAGAAGAAACAAAAGCATGGACTGTTTTCTATATGGGCAGAAAATTCAAACATCTGAGACACAAAGGGGCTTGGGAGTCCTCGTACGGGACTCCCGAAAGGTTAATTTCAGGTTGAGTCAGCCATGAAGATAGGTGGTGTTTATCCAGAGAACTCTGAGGTGTCTGCTGTAGTTAGTGTAAGTCTCAGAAGCATGTATGAAGGCATAATCACTGCTGCCCAGATCATTGTGCTAGATCGAAAGTTTTGCTGTTCATATCCACTTTTCAATGCTGATGCATTGAAGGCTGTGGCAAATGTCAACATCAACTCTGCTTTGCAAAGAGTGATAAAATATACTGACAATACCCCAAACTAATTACACTTCAAATTGTTCTTGAAACAAATTTATTTTACCTCTTTTAACAATTCCAAAATACATTATTAATAGTATTGAGCTTCCCAACTTGCAAATTAGTATCTTTTGAAAAAGGATTCTGGTTAAGGCAACTTTGATTAAATGTGCGGCAAATGAAATGTGCAATCAATGGTCCTTTCCTGCCACCTAGTGGTAATAATAAAAAATTGAGGGGGAAAAAGAACTGTTGAAGGGCTGCCATTCTGTTCAAAAGTGATCCAGCGTCAAAATGCCAATGAAAGGAACTCATTTTCAGTCCTTCAGTGACAATCAACGCAAAGGTGAAAGCTTTGTCCTCAGCATTGGAATGTGCAGGAAGTGATGTTCCATTGGGATCACTGGTGTTGCTGTTCACAACTTACATTAATGATTGAACTTGGGAATTGCAGGTATTCAAAACTGATGAACAGAACAGCCTAACATTTGAAGAGGAGTTTAGTTAATGCAAAGTAAAAATGTGAATGATACCAAAGGAAACTTTAAAATATTCAGCTGGATAAATTGCAAAAAAAAATACTGCTGTACAGTAAGTAGGGGTGTAAGTTCATTTCAGGAGCAGTAAAACTGAAACACCAGAATAGCTTGATTACAATAGCTCGTGGACCAATTCTGGTCTCCACCTCATATTGTGAGTTAGGGGCTTGGATGGTGTTCATTCAGGTAAAAAAAAAAGCATTTGCTACAGAGAGAGTGGACAAATGTTTAATTTGTGATTTGAAACAAGACCAGCAGGTGCACATAAAAGAATTACTAATAAATCTAGTACTGTATTGAATTTACCCAGTCAGTGAAATTGCTACAGTCAGCAGTAGTTGAGGCAAATAAGACAGTTGTAGTTAAGAGAAAAAAAAATCAACTTGAGGGGAAAATGACTTAAAAAATGGCAACAAGTTGTTACAGAACAGAAAAAAACTTGTATATATTTTGAAAGGGTTACTTTCTAAATGCTATTTAACGACTGTAAATTGGAGCAAGGGAATTTTTTGGGCTGGGACCCTGCATTCAGACTGATTGTGGTGAGGTAGGACAGCCAGTACAAAGATATGAGAGGGAAGGGTGACAGTGGCTGGCAGGTGATAGGTGGAACCAGGTGAGAAGAAGGTAGATGGGCAGAAGGAACCAATGTGGGAGGAAAAGGCATGGAGTTGTGAGGCAATGGCTGCTTGGTAAGAGGGAGAGAGAAAGAGGTGCAGATGGGCAAAGGTGGGGCAAGTAGAGACAAAGGCTACAAGGTCGTAATTGGAGACACAAGAGGCTATAAATACTGCATCTAAGATGATTGGTACAGCCAGATAAGTGGAGAGGTCTGTCTGCAATCCAAAGGGATCCTACTAACAAACATATCATTACCTCCTTCCCCTCACTTTCCGCAGAGACCACTCCTCTGTAATTCCCCTGTCCATTCATCCCTCCCTACTAATTTTCCTCCCAGCAAGTGGCCAAAGGTCTACGCCTGCCCATTCACCTCCTCCTTCACCTCTAATCAGGGCTCTAAACAGTACTTTCAGGTGAGGCAATAATTCACCTGCAAATCTGCTGGAGTTATCTACTGTGCCCGGTGTTCCCAATGCAGCCTCCTCTACTTTGGTGGAACTTCATTGGTTAATTAGAGGACCACTTTGTCAATCACCTCCTCTCCATCCACCAAAGGCAGAGCTTCCCGGTGGCCAAACATTTCAATTCCAATTCCCATTCTCATTCTGACATGTCGGACCATGGCCTCCTCTTGTGCCACGAAGAGGCCACCCTCAGGGTGGAGGAGGAGCAGTGACATATATTCCATTGGGGTAGCCTCCAACCTGATGGCATCAATATTGATTTCTCCTCCTGGTTAAAAAAAATCCTTCTTCTGACCTGCCTATCACAGGGAGCGTGAGTTAAATGAAGCTGGAAATTCAGTCTTCGTATCACATTGGGTTGTAGATCAACCTATTTTACCCAGGTGGAATGTGAGGTGACACACATACAGTTAGAAGATGCAAGAATAGGACTGGCTCTTAAGCAATCTGCTAGATCCAAGCAATTCCATAGTTCACAAAACTATATCCATTACAGGGCTTCTTCATGTAAAAGCTAATCCCTTTGTGTGTGTTTATATATTTCAGATAGCAGGCAAATGATCTTTCATAAGTCTAAGACAATTGTTTTATACAGTGTTGGTTTGAACTCATGGAAGACTTCAGTTAAATGATGCGCACAGACACACAATCAACCTCCCCTCTTGACAGAAATTCCATTCAAAAATGCAAGAGAACACACAAATACTGGCCAGCTTAAACAATCCATTACTGACAGTGGCCTGGAGGGAGTACAACTGGCCGCTGAATGAGGGGTAGCAGGAGGAAGGAATTAATTAAGCTCAGCATCTGGGAGATGGAAATATGGAAACACTTTCACCCACTGACATTATCTGTTGATGGTCAGAAATGAGGCAACTCCTCTTTTCAAAGCGCACCTTCTCAGGAAATCCTTCAAAGATTACTTCATAGTAAATTTCTATTCTGCTGCTAGGACATAGAATGTTATATATAACACAGTACAGGCCCCTCAGCCCATGATGTTGTGCTGACCTGTTAACCTATTTTAATCTCACTCTAACCCTTCCCTCCCACATAGACCTCCATTTTTCTTTCATCCAGTCTCTTAAATGTCCTTAATTTATCTGCCTTTACCATTACCACAGGCAATGTGTTCCACCCACCTACCATTCTCTGTAAAATAACTTAGCTCTGACGTCCCCTATATTTCTCTCCAATCACCTTAAATTTTGCAGCCTCCTATTAGTGCTCTGCCCTGGGAAGAAGATCCCTGGCTGTTAATTCTATCTAAGTATGTTATTATCTTATACACCTCCATCAAATCACCTCTAATCCTCCTTCAAGCCCTAGCTCACTCAACCTATCCTCATAAAACATGCTCTCTAATCCAGGCAGCACCTGGTAAATCTCCTCTGCACCTTCTCTAAAGCTTCCACATCCTTCCTGATACAGGATCCAGCAATGAACACAATATTCCAAGTGTGGTCTAACCCAAGTTGCACAGAGCTGCAACATAACCCCGTGGCTCTTGAATTCATTACCTTTAAGCCCCAATTTTCACACAATAAAGGCCAATATAGTATTTCCTTCTTCACTACTTGTCGCACCAGCATGAAAATTGTTTGAATCATCCACAAGAATACCTAGAGTAGAACCCTCTGAGCTCCACTTATTTTACTAAAGCAATAGTTTGCCTTTTGATTTCTCTTATAAAAGAACATGACCTCCATATTAAACAGTCCTGTGCAGAGCAGTTGCCAAGTTTTTATTCAGTTCGCTCATCTAATTCATATTCTTCTGGGGAGTTTGAATATCCTCAGTGGAACATGCACTATCATTTACTTTCAAGTAATCAGTGAACTTGAATAACTCACTCTTTGTCATCTCCTCCAGGTCATTAATATTGAAGAGTAAAGGATTGAAGGTCCCTGTGACACTCCATCAGTTATGTACTTCCAGCCTGAAAAATTCTGACTCTGCCTTCCATGTGATGAGCTCAAAGAGTCCTTGAAAACCTGGAGAAGGAATGACAATAAAGGAATGAGGACTAAATAAATACCGAAGACCTATGTCCAGGTCTCATGGAGGAACGTGAAGCTGGATTGCATCTACTTTACCACAAGGAGTCTGACAAATAAGACAGGTTGGCTTGGTATATGTCTATTATTGTCACGTGTACCAAGATACAGTGAAAAGCCTGTCTTGCAAACTGCTCTGACAGATCAAGCCATTAAACAGTGCATTGAGTTTGAACAAAGTAAAACAAGAACAATGCAGAATAGAGTGTAAAAGCTACCAAAAAAGTACAGTGCAAGAAAACAATAAAGAGTAAGATCATAAAAAGGTAGATTGTAAGGCCAGGTGTCCATTTTATCACACAAGTGGTCCATTCAAGTCTGATAACAGTGGGAACGAAGCTGTCATTGAGCCCAGTAGTACACGCTATCAGGCTTTTGCATTCTCTGCCTGATAGGAGAGAGGAGAAGCAAGAATGTCTGGGGTGGGTAAGGTCTTTCATTAAGAGGGTTGCTTTACTGAGGCAATAGGGAAATACAGTCTGATCTCATAGACTGGTTTCCGTAATGTGTTGAACTGTGTACACAACTCTCTACGGTTTCTTGAACCTAGCATTAGACTGTAAGACTTAAGAGCAGAATTAGGCCAGTTGGTCCATCAAGTATTATTTAGCACCTTATCTAATAAAAGACAAGACCATAAGATATAGGAGCAGAATTAGGCCATTCAGCCCATCGAGTCTGCTCTGCCGTTCCATCGTGGCTGATACCGGATCCCACTCAACCCCATACACCTGCCTTCTCATCATATCCTTTGATGCCCTGACCGATCACGAAACGATCAACTTCTGCCTTAAGTAAAGATGTATTTGCCTTGGAGAGGGTCCAGAGCGGGTTCACAAGAATGATTCTGGAAAAGAAAGATCAAATAAAAATAAAGAGAGGGGCGAGCAAAGCGGCCATTGTTGAAATGGAGCTGTGTTAGAGTGGGGAGACGTGGAGAGGGTCCAGAGGAGGTTCACAAGAATGATTCTGGAAAAGAAAAATCAAATAAAAACCAGGCAGGGGCAAGCAGAGCAGGGGCATCGTTGGAATGGAGCAGTGTTAGAGTGGATTTGGCTCTTCAGGCTTGGTCAGTAACAGGTGTGGGTGACATAAGTATCTGGTAAGCTTTCTCTTGCTCATTCTTTATCTGTAAGTGTATAGTTAAGGCAGAAAGATTGGCTCCAGGGGCTGTGTTGTGTTCTTTGTGTGAGATGTGGGAATTTTGGGAGATCTCCAGCCTCCCGGATAACCACATCTGCACCGGGTGCACTGAGCTGCAGCTCCTCAGAGAATGTGTTAAAGAACTGAGGCTGAAATTCAATGACCTTTGGCTCAAAAGGGAAACTGAGGGGATGATAGATAGGAATCACATGAAGGTAGTCATCTCTAGGTTGCAGGAAGCATGTGTACGGGTGACTGTCAGGAAAGAGAAGGGATATTGGCAACTGGAGAGCACCCCTGTGGCTGTTCCCCTCAATAACAAGTATACTCTTTTGGATACTGTTTTGAGGGGGGGCCGTGAACCTACCAGGGGGATCTACAGCGACCGGGTCTCTGGCGCTGTAGCTTAGAAGGAAAGAGGACAGAAGAGAAATGCAGTGTCGATAGGAAGTTCCATTGCTTAAGGAATAGATAGGAGAGTCTATGAATACGATAGAGATTGGGAGTATGTTGGCTCCCAAGTGCCAGCCAGGGTCAGGGATGTCTCAGATCGCATCCATGACATTAAAAAGGGGAGAATGAGCAGCCAGATGTCTTTGTACATATTGATACCAAAGACGTATGAAGGAAAAGAGAGGAGGTCCTAAAGAGAGAATTCAGAGAGCTATGTGGAAAACTGAAAAGCAGGACCTCCAGTGTAACAACCTCTGGATGCTGCCTGTGCCACGTGCCAGCGAAGGAGAGCAGAGGATGATTTGGCAGATAAACGCGTGGCCGAGAAGCTGGTGCAGGAGGAAAGGTGGTAGATTTCTGGATCATTGGGAACTCTTCTGGGGGAGGTATGACCTGTACAAAAGGGGTAGACTGCACCTGGACCCGAGGGGGACCAATATCCTTGTGGGAAGGTTTGCTAGATTTGTAGGGTAGGTTTAAACTAACTTGGCCGGGGAATGGGAACTGGGGTGATGGGATTGAGGATAGGGCTGTTGATTTACAAACAAAGGTAGAGTATAGTGAAACTCTACCTTTCAGGAAGGAAGGACAGGAGATGATAGGGCAAAATTGCTGTCAGTGGAATGGGTTGTGGTGTAAAAAGAGGCTCAAAGTTGAAAAGAGTGATAAATACAGGACTGGAGGTATTATATTTGAATGCACTCAGTATATGAAATAACATAGGTGAATTTGTAGCAGAGTTAGAGATTGGAAGGTATAACATTGTGGGTATCATGGAGTCATGGCTGAAAGATGATTGTCATTGGAAGCTTAATATTCAAGGATACACAGTCTATCAAAAGGACAGGCAGGTAGGAAGAGGAGGAGGAGTGGCTCGGCTGGTAAAAAATGAAATGAAATCTTTCGAAAGAGGTGACATAAGATCAGAAGATGCAGGATCCTTGTGGGTAGAGTTAAGAAACTGCAAGATTAATAAAAACCTGATGAGAGTTATTTACAGGCCTCCAAACAGTAGACAGTAACAGGTCTACAAATTTAAGCAGGAGGTAGAAAAGGCAAAAAGGCCATGCTACGATAGTCACGAGAGATTTCAATATGCAGATGGATAGGGAAAATCAGTTTGGTGCCAAACCCAAGGGGGGATCTTGTAGAATGGCTACATGACGGCTTTTCGGAGCAGCTTGTTGTTGAGCTCACTAGGGGATCAGCAATTCTGATTGGTTGTTGTGTAATGAGCCAACTATGATCAGGGAGCTTAAGGTAATGGAGTCCTTAGGTAATAGTGATCATAATAAACTGCAGTTTGAGAGGGAAAGCTAAAGTCAGATGTATCAGTATTACAGTGGAGTAAAGGGAATTACAGAGGTATGAGAGCAGAGCTGCCAAAGGAAGGGAAAACTAGCAGGGATAACAGCAGAACAGCAAAGGCTGGAGTTTCTGGGAGAAAATTGGAAGGCACAGGATAGATAAATCCCACAAAAGAGGAAGTATTCTAAAGGGAGGAGGATACAACTCTGGCTGACAAGGAAAGTCAAAGCCAACATAAAAGCAAAAGTGTGGGCATGTAATAGAGCCAAAATTATTAGGGTGTTAGAGAACTGGGAACTTTTTATAAACCAACAGAAGGCAACTAAAAGAACCATAAAAGGGGAAAAGAGAAAATATAAAGGTATATTTAGGAGTATATAAAGATTGGGTATATAAAGATACCTAATAGTATCAAAAATGATACTAAAAGTTTTTTCATATATATAAAGAAAAAAGAGAGGTGAGAGTAAACATTGGACTGCTGAAAAATGATACTGGAGAGACAGTAATGGGGGACAAGAAAATGGCAGACAAACTGAACCGCTTCGTTTTACGTTGTATGTCAACAATTTGGATAATGAAATTGATGGCTTTGTTGCTAAGTTTACAGATGATACAAAGATAGGTGGAGGGGCAGGTAGTGTTGAGGAAGTAGAAAGGCTACAGAAAGACTTAAACAGATTCGGAGAATGGGCAAAGAGGTGGCAAAAGAAATACAATGTCAGGAAGTTTATGGTCATGCACTTCGGTAGAAGGAATAAAAGCATAGGCTATTTTCTGAATGGTGAGAAAATCCAAAATTCCAAGGTGCAGAGGGGTTTGGAAGTCCCCGTGCAGAATTCTGTAAGTGTCAATTTGCAGGTTGAGTTGGCAGTGAGGAAAGCGAATGCAGTGTTCGCATTCCTTTCAAAAGGACTAGCATATAAAAAGAAGAATGTAATGCTGAGGCTGTATGAGGAACTGGTGAGGCCTCACTTCAAGAATGTGAGCAGTTTTGGGGCCCTTATTTAAAAAAGTCTGTGCTGTCATTGGAGAAAGTTCAGAGGAGGATCATGAGAATGATTTCATATGACCGGTATTTCAAAGCTTTGGGCATATCTCATTGAAACCTATCTAATGTTGAAAAGCCTAATTAGAGTAGATGCAAACAGGATGCTTCCTTTGGTGTCAGAGTCTAGGACATAGCATCAAAATATGGAATTCATTGCACAGATAAAATGGCAGAGCAGACTTGATGGGCCAAATGGCCTAATTCTGCTCCTATGTCTTAGAGTCTTACAGTTAACATATGAGAAGTGTTTGATAGCTCTGGGCTTGTACTCACTGGAGATTAGAAGAATAAGGGGGGTCGTCATTGAAACTGATTGAACGTTAAAAGGCCAAGACATGGTGGATGTGGAGAGGATGTTCCTGTAGTGGTGGAGTCTTAAACGGGGGGCACAGATTCAGATTAGAGGAACATCCATTTGATACAGAGATGAGAAGGAATTTCTTTAGCCAGAAGGTGGTGAATCTGTGGAATTCATTGCTACAGATAGCTGTTGAGCCCAACTTACTGAATATATTCAAAGCAGAGATTGATGGATTCTTAATTAGTCAGGGTGTCAAAGGTTACGGGGTGTAGGGAGAGAATGGGATTGAGAGGGATAATAAATCAGTCATGGTTGAATGGCAGAGCAGAGTTGATGGGCCAAATGGACTAACTTTGTTCCTTTGACTTAAAGTCACATTCTGGCTACTGCTGACACCTGTATATAACTCCTAACAAAGTCTTTTTACCCTTGCAGTTTTCTAACTCTACCCACAAGGATTCTATAACTTCCAATCCTATGTCACCTCTTTCAAGCCATTAGGCATCTAGATAAAATGCTTTCTGTGGTTCTTCTCCTAATGGAGAGGGAGGAGCCGGGATGGAGGAGGAAGCCCTCAATTATTATCGTAGCAGCATGCCACCCCAGAGTGCCACGTGCACGGCAGCAGTGTTATCATTGTGTATGAATACAACAGAACAGCACAGAAAGCACTGACTATGAATGTAACCAATGAAAAGGCATTAAGCAGTTTATTCTTGTAAATAATTTTTATTATGAATGAAGTTTAATTTGTTAAAAAAAAACAAGCTCAGTAGGCTTACTGACAAGATTCCACTTGGAAAGATGATCCAAAAAATAAGACCTCATGAATCCAGGCAGTTTAGCAAATAAGATCCAAAAGTGGTTTAGTGGTAGGAGACAGCGGGTGGTGGAATGTTGTTCTTGCATTGAGAAGCTTGTGACCAGCAGTATCATGCAGGAGTTAGTGGTAGGATTGTATTGGTAATTGTGCACATTAACGATTTTGGGTATAAATGGAGGAAGGATAATTAAAAGGTCTGTGGATGACAAAAAACTGGTGATGTTAGACTGCAGGATGATATTGATCAATCGATAAGTTGAGCAAAGGGAAAACAAGGAAGTATTTAATTCTGATGGGTGTGAGGTAATGCATTTTGGGAGGATTAATAACAGCAGGACATACATAATGAATCGTATGGTCTTAAGTAGTATTGATGAACCAGAGGAAAATGGGAAATAGGCCATCCGATCCATCGAACTAGTGGCACCTTTCAATAAGGTCATGGTTGATCTAGGTGTGGACTCAGTTCCACCTACCTGTCTTCCCCTACTAACAAAAATCTATCCTGGGAAACATCAACTGCTCCCCTGTGCAGAGAATTCCACAGATTCACTACTTTCTGGCAAATCTAGTTCCTCTGCCGCTGTCTTCCTAATCCCTTTCATAATTTTGTATGTTTCTATAAGATCCTTTCTCATTTTTCTGAATTCTTAGTCCCGGACAACTCAATCTCTCCTCATAGCCTAACCCCCTCGTCTCTGGAATTAACCTGGTGAACCTCCACTGCCCTGCCTCCAAAGCCAGTATATCCTTCCTCAAGAAATGAGGCCGGAAGTGCATGTAGTACTCCAGGTGCAGCCTCATCAGTACCCTGTACTATTGCAGCATAACTTCCCTGCTCTTAGAGTCAATCCTTTTAGTAATGAAGGGATTCTTAAAGAGTAGTGTGACATTCACTGTCTTCCAATCCTCCAGCATCTGCCCAGAGTCTAAAGAATTTAGGCAACTTATCACAAGTGCCTCCTCTCTAACATACATGGTTTCCCAGTACTCTGGGATGCATTCCATCAGGACCAGCTGCTTTATCTATCTTTAGGCCTACTAGTTTGCTCATCTAGTGATAGTGATTGGATCATGGTTCTTTCCTCCCATTGCATCCATAATCTCTCTCTCTTTGGTATGCTAGACATGTCATCCATTGTGAAGACTGACACAAAATAGTTATTTTAATCCATGCCCATCTCTGCATTACCCAATATTAATTCTCTACTCTCATCTTCCAAGGGATATTTGTTCACTTTAGCGACTGTTTTCTGCTTTATTTAATTATGAAAACTTCTACCGTCTGTTTTTATATTTTTTGCTAGTTAGCTTTCATAAACTATCTCTTCTTTCCTTATTTCTTGCTTAATAGTTCTTTGTTGCATTTTTAAAATTTTCCAATCTTCCAGTTTCCCACTATTCTTGGTCACTTTGTATGCAGGAGCATTTAGTTGATGTCTTCCTTTATTTCCTCCGTTATCTAAGGCTAGCTCTCCTTACCCTACTGTTCTTGCTGTTAACTGAAATATACTTTGGTTGAACAAAAAAAATCACTTTAAAAATCTTCTATTGTTCCTCAACTGACCTACCACATAGCCTGTGCTCCCAGTCCATGCTAGCCAACCACTCCCTCATCCCATTATAGTCTCTCTTGTTTAGGCACAATACACAGGTTTTAGCCGAAATTTGCCCCCTCCACTTGCACTTGAAATTCAATCATACTGTGATCGCTCTTTCCAAGAGTATCCCTAACTACAAAATAGTTAATTTTATCCATGTCATTGCACAGGACCACATCTAAGGCTGCATTTTCTGTGGTAAGTTGAGTAACATACTGTTCAAGAAAGCTATCATGGATACCTTTATTGAGCAGAGGGACTGCGGTGAAACCTGAAGGTGGCAGCACAAGTAGATAAAGAAAGCACAAGAAAGTCTGCAAATCCAAAGTAACATACACAAAATGCTGGAGAAACTCGGCAGATTAGGCAACAAGAATGGAAATGAATAAGCAATTGATGTTTTGGCCAAGACCCTTCTTCAGGACTGGAAAGGAAGAGGGATGATGCCAGAATAAAAAAGTGGGTGGTGGTGGTGGTGGGGGGAGGGGGTGCAGAAGGAGAGTAGGGAGAAGGTGATAAATGAAGCTAGTTGCATAGGAAAGGTAAAGGGCTGGTGAGGAGAGTGGACAATAAAAGAAAGGGTAGGAGAAAGGGACACATGGGAGATGATAGGCAAGTGAAAAGAGGTAAGAGGCCAGAATGGGGAATAAAAGAAGAGGGGAGGAGGAAGGAATTTTTTTCCCCCAGAAGGAAAAATCAATATTCATGCCATCAATTTGGATGCAGCCCAGACGGAATACAAGGTGTTGCCTCATAGCACAAGAGGAGGCCATAGACCAACATGTCGGAACAAGAATGGGAATGGGAATCAGAATTAAAGTGCTTGGCCACCGGGATGCCCCACTTTTGGTGGATGGAGCAGAGGTGCTCGATGAAGCAGTCCAACAATTTATGATGGGTCTCAACAATGTAGAGGAAGCTGCATCGGGAGCACCAGACACAATAGATGACTCCAGCAGATTCACAAGTGAAGTGTTGCCACAACTGGAAGGACTATGGGTCTCTGAATGGAGGTGGGAGAGGAAGTGAGCTGGCAGGGATCGTTGCTTTCATTATTCAGAAGTATAAGGTATATGGTACAACATTATAAAACCTAAGTTAGGGCACAGCAGGAGTATAGAAACATAGAAAACCTGCAGCACAATACAGGCCCTTCAGACCACAAAGTTGTGCCGAATATGTCCCTACCTTAGAAATTACTAGGCTTACCTATAGTCCTATATTTTTCTAAGCTCCATGTACCTATCCAAGAGACTCTTAAAAGACCCTATCATATCCGCCTCCACCACCATTGCCAGCAGCCTCTTCCACACACTCACCACTCTCTGAGTACCCCTGACACCTCCTCTGTACCTACTCCCCAGCACCTTAAACCTGTGTCCTCTTGTGGCAACCATTTCAGCCCTGGGAAAAAGCCTCTGACTATCCACACGATCAATGCCTCTCATCATCTTATACACCTCTATCAGGTCACCTCTCATCCTCCGTCGCTCCAAGGAGAAAAGGCCAAGTTCACTCAACATATTCTCATAAGGCATTCTCCCCAATCCAGGCAACATCCTTGTAAATCTCCTCTGCACCCTTTCTATGGCTTCCACATCCCTCCTGTAGTGAGGCGACCTATTGTGCACAGTTTTGGTCACAAGACTATAGAAATGCTGTGATTACGTTGGAGAGGGATGTTATAAAAATAAAAATGCCTGATGGTAGCAATGAGAACAAGACATGTCCTGGGTGACAGGGGTTCTTAATGATGGATGCCACCCTTTTGAGGCATCGCTCCATGAAGATGTCCTGGATACTACAGAGGCTAATGCCTGTGATGGAGCTGACTGAGTTTACAACTCAACTGCAGCTTATTTTGATCCAGTGCAGTGCCCACCCCCACCGCCCCCACCCCCGTAACAGACGGTGATACAACCAGTTAGAATGCTCCCCACCCTACATCTGTAGAAATCAGTGAGAATCTTATTTGACAGAGCATAGGTGAAACCTGGAGCTCACTACCAGAGGAGACAGGACTCTCATAACATTTAAATGAAGATGCAAGAGACTTTCAGGTACGGAAGCTAGAGCAACAAACAGCAGTTAAGCAGTATCTGTGGAGTAAAGAACCCCTGATGGAGATATTCCAGCTAGAAACATTGACAACTCTTTCCTCTCGCAGATGCTGCTCACCCCATCACATTCCTCTAGCTTATTCTTTATCATACTTTAAAAAGTACCTAAGTGAACTCTTGAATCACAAACTCCATAGCAGTCCACAGGCCAAGTGCTGGCAAATGGGACTTCTATAGATAGGAGCTTGACGACTGGTACAGAAAGAATGGGCTGAAGAACCCATTTCCTGGTTTATATAACTCAAAGACACAACGACTTTAAAAAGCACAGCATCTCCACTGACTCCTGGGTATCCCAGTCCATAACCGCTAGAAGTGGAGGAGCATGTGAATGGCACTGATCCATGCTTCGAGAGCACACTGAAGCCCAGTTTAAACAGCGGGAGTGCGCCCTTTATGAATTATCCACTCGCCTGCACCATTGCACAGCAGTGGCTGCCTAATCTGTGCGAAAGTATATGGCTCTCACATTGGCGTTGTCAGTCACCTTAGAACCCACCAAAAAAGAGAGGGAGCGGGTCATTCTTGATCCTGAGGGGCCACCTAAGGAGAAAAAGAATCATGAAGTAATAACTTATCCCAGCAGCACAGTGGAAACAGCTGCAAAATTGAATGATAGAACTTTAATTTCTAAAATTGTCATGCAATATGCATGACATCCACTTCATGATAGCTTGATAGAAAATCACAGAGCTCATATCCTGCAAGTTTAATAATTGTTCATCTACAGACTGCAGGAATTTATTCATGCTTGCCTGGACAGTATACACTCAGCCAACAGAAGGCATTTTCATTATTTGCCTTTCACGTGAAATGTAAAACCAAAACTCTCTCTGCTCCCAAATGGGTAAAAAGATCCAATGGTATTATTTCAAAGAAAGGCAGGTGAGTTCCACCCACTAATCTGGCAATTGTCAATGTCACTAAATGAACAGAATGTCAGGTCAATGTCACATTGACATTTGGGAGAGCTTTCTGCATGCAAGTTGTCTGTTGTATTTCCTACAATAGAACAGAGGTCAATACATAAAGCAAAACAAGTTGCACAGTCTTGGGAAGTTTTGGAAGACATTAGACAGTTGAAATATACACAGAGCCAATTTTATTAAGTACAGCTGCTCTTTAATAATAATAATATCTAATCAGCCAATCATGTGGCAGCAACTCAATGCATACAAGCATGCAGACATGGTCAAGAGGGTCATTTGTTGTTCAGACCAAATATCAGTAGTCATAGTCATAGTCACAGTCATACTTTATTGATCCCGGGGGAAACTGGTTTTTGTTACAGTGGCACCATAAATAATAAATAGTAATAAAACCATAAGTAGTTAAGTAGTAATATGTAATATGTAAATTATGCCAGTAAATTATGAAATAAGTCCAGGACCAGCCTATTGGCTCAGGGTGTCTGACCCTCCAAGGGAGGAGTTGTAAAGTTTGATGGCCACAGGCAGGAATGACTTCCTATGACGCTCTGTGTTGCATCTCGGTGGAATGAGTCTCTGGCTGAATGTACTCCTGTGCCCAACCAGTACATTATGTAGTGGATGGGAGACATTGACCAAGATGGCATGCAACTTAGACAGCATCCTCTTTTCAGACACCACCGTGAGAGAGTCCTGTTCCATCCCCACAACATCACTGGCCTTACGAATGAGTTCGTTGGTTCTGTTGGTGTCTGCTACCCTGCTCCCAGTATTGGGAAGAAATGTGATCTAAGTGACTTTGACCATGGAATGATTGTTGGTGCCAGACGGGGTAGTTTGAGTATCTAAGAAACTGTTCATCTCCTAGGATTTTCATGCACAATGGTTGCCAATTTACAGAGAATTGCACAATAAGCAAAGCAAAAAAAATCTGGTGAGCTGCAGTTGTGTGGGTGAAAATGCCTCGTTAATGAGAGAGGTCAGAGGGGAATGGCTAGTCTGGTTCAAGCTGAGAGGAAGGTGACAGTGCAGAAGAGTATCTCCGAATGCACGACATGTCAAACCTTGAAGTGGATGGGCTACAGTAACAGAAGACCACCAACATACATTCAGCGGCCACTTTATTAGGTACAGGTACCTAAAAAAAAGTAGCCACCGAGTGTAACACAGATCTTTCTTCCTTGTTTCCATTGAATATGCATCCATCTGCTTGTTTCATATAGCCAAACTCCTGTAGACCGCTGCAGAGATTGTTCAATGCTTTGAGAACTTATGTTCAAAAATGGAAACAAATCTCATTATAAAAATATAACAAAAATATTAATTACATTGCTGGTTCGTAACTTTTCTGTAAACATTTTAAAAGTTCTGAAACTATCTTCTAGTTAATATAATAGACTATTATAAAGCTAGACTGGAATACAGTGGTTTGTAAAATAAAACAATAAACATATACTAAAGTTTTAACACTCATTTTTAATGTTCTTATACCAAAACTGTGTGGATGGTTTAATTCTTACTTGAGCAAACTTGAAGGTTTGCAAAAGAACACAGCAAGCAGAATTTCCCAGTGGTGGTAAATTCACATTGAGGTCATGGGTAATATAGTGGTCAAGGTTTCATTTCAGTGGAACATTATAAAACGGGGTTAAATTATTGAAGAACTAGATGTGAATGTGAATGTGCATTACACTTAAAATCCCACAATATTTTGTGACTGTCAAAGCTGATTTCAACTGAAGAAAACCAGTACAAAATATAAATACCCATAATTGTTTATTCAATTACGCATAT
Source organism: Mobula hypostoma (assembly GCF_963921235.1). NCBI lineage: Eukaryota > Metazoa > Chordata > Chondrichthyes > Myliobatiformes > Myliobatidae > Mobula > Mobula hypostoma. Next base: position 183,117,179 of record NC_086099.1, read on the forward strand.
CCTGAATTTTGTTTTCAGTTATGTGACATCATTCACATTTTGTATTACCTTACAAAGCACAAACTGTAAAGCTGAAATTAGTCACCTGCATAAACACTAGGGCCTGATAATATAAAATACATTAATAATAGAAAGTAATCATGAAGAAAATTAAGAATCTCATATTGCCTCCAATGTCACATAACAAGGAACACGACACTCATGAACCGAACTCACTTCACAACTGTTAACCCATAACATAACCAACACGAATGTTACCTGCTTGTTCAGTCTTCAGCTTGGCTTTGCTGATTAGAAATGCAAAGCCCCTTAGCCTCCCTAACTGCTCCACATTTATTCCAAATGCAGACTGCCTGCTTGAGAGGAATGCACAGAACCTCATACCCTGGCTGTTCTCTCTGTTCTCTTTTAAAGATTAGCTCACTGAGCTGCAAATCCAAGCCACTGATTTGAATGAGAAAGCTCCCCTCTACACAAGTTTAGCCGAGCCATTGCTGGTCCCTCTACATGGAAACACATCCAGCATTGTAGGCTAGAAATTTCAGGATGATCTCTTTTCATTCATGTGAGAAACTGCATAGTAACATCATAATTCAAATTAATGCAAAATCTCTTCTAATAATTAATATCAATCCTAAATCTCCCAAGGAGGTTTCCACCTCCAGTGGAACAGTATCAATGCAATAAATTTACTTAAATGCTGTAAGAATGCAAGACTTTCATTTCTGCTCATGGTTATAATTTCCCATCCCTGGTTATTCTGTGACTTGAAGCTTCTAATTGTTTTATAATCCTTTCAATCAGAGAATAAAAACTAAACAATATCCAGTGACTAATGCCCATTTTCTAGTTGCCTTGTTGTACAATTTCACTTGTCTATTTAAAAAATCCAAAACAACACTTCTTTTCGATACTTTATTGCTCAGTTTTGCCATTGCCTCTGGTATGATAATAGATTTATATACTTGCTCCCATTTTCCTCTCAAAATACACCAGTTTACATATTTTACATTATTCTGCATCAACCAACTATTTATTAACCTGTGTTCAGAGCAGAACATTCCTTGGCTTTACCTAGATGTTTGAGATCAATAGACTCCCATCTGCAGCAGCTACTATGTCCTACTGACCAAAGTTGAGGATTAGATTACCGCTCATTTACAGAGTTTTTCCAATGCAGAGATAATGTCAATTGGCTCCAAAGCTATTTGAGACATCTGAAGGCTAATAACAATTCAATCTGAATGTATCTCTTTCGTCATGGAGCACAAAGGTACAGGAACAAGCCCTTCAGCTCATCTAGTCCATACCGAACTGTTATTTTGCCTAGTCTCATTAACCTTCATCCAAACCATCGCCCCCCCATACCCTTCCCATGCATGTACCTATCCAAATTTCTCTTAAATGTTGAAATCAAGTCTATATCTACCACACCATTGGTAACTCATTCCACCCTCTGTGAAGAAGTGCCCCCTTGTGTTCCCTGTAACATTTTACCTTTCACCCTCAACCCATGACCTCTAATTCTAGTTTCACCCCACCCAACCTCAGTGGAAAACTTTTGTGACCTTCAAATCATTACTGGCAATGTCCCATGATTGCTGCAGTTATAACACTGTCTAATGACCCCTTGGTAGGTAATGTCTGAAAACTTCCACTTATTCAACTGTGCTTTTTCTTCTCAAAAGAGAAATACTTGGAAGTGAGGAAATTGTTGCAAAGTGTAACCAGCAGTTTAACACACCGTGCACATTTGTTTCATATGCAAGATTAAGTGTTTTCTTTAAGACCTAAAAGCTGCTTCCAATATTATTTAAGGTAAGTTCTATGTAAGAAGATTGACCTAATAGCTGAAGGCTTTGATCAAGCAGCACCTGTTTTATTGAACCCAACTACAACTCTATTCTTCAGACTCCAAAAACACTGTGCACTATTGCCTTATATTCAATCTCCATTTTTATGTTGTCAAAACTTCTTTCAGATGAAGGTTACACATGAAAATTCATAGACTGATTATTATTTTTAAATAAATTAACTACATAATCCTATCCTTCCATAATATCAATTGACATTAAAAGGAAACACATTATTTTGCAATAATGCAATTCCATTTTAAGCAAAATTTCTTATAAAAGATTTTACCACAATGTTAATATAAATGGGTTCCCTAGTACTGTATGTTGTTTGCTTCAGAGCCATAGCCCTGACGCCATTTGTACTTTTTATAGCCCTATGGGCTTGCTTTTGATCCTGCAAGTTAGCCTGGAGTCCCCAAATTCCTCCCATAACCTTGGCAAAACTCAAGCCACCCAGTTCGGGCTGAAGAAGTCCAATGAATTATGAGCAGGCAATGGGAAGAAAGTGGAAGCAGATTTTTCGTGTATGAATGACAGCATAGTCCACTTCACCATCACTATACATACTCTCACTGAACTTCTAAATCCCTTAATGTACACATAGCCGCTCTTCCACACTAACATCCCGATCCACAACTAGTTCTGGTTAATGTGAACCACAACCCATATCTCAGATGCCACTTCTCAGTGAGGAAGATGAAATTCATCTGGAGAAGAATATCCTCACAGCTTCTGTGATAAGTGTAGCACCCTTATGAGCATCCCTGGCCTGTGAGCAATTAAACTGGTGAACACAAAAGGCACCAAGTGCTTCAGGGCTCTCAAAAAGAAGACATGGTGATCAAATGTAAACAGAAGGAGGAGCATAGAACAACCCAAACAACTCAGCCAGCCACCCTGTCAGTTTCACATCTATAATGGAGGCTATGAATCACTAGAAGCAAGTCATCCTCAAACTTAAAGTAGGAGGCTGTGCCTCAGGAAATATGAAGACATGGATCAGAAAAAATTACTTTAGGTCTTGTTGCATCTTAGATTTTTGGCACATGTTGTGAGACACTGACATAGATAAAGTTACATGTAAGTTTTCTGGGAATAAAATTGTAATGGCACACACGTCATATTATGCTGAAACTTCCCAATAAATCCTGTTTCAACATCTACAATTTCAACCTTGGTTCAAGTCATTGAAAATAAGCATATTAATAGGCTTGTGTGTATCTGTGTGAGATAAAATGATATCTTCAACAGTATTATAGAGATGAATGATTCTCTTAAAAGTGCATTCAGCTAAACAACTTCTATTACAAAGTAAATCTAAACTCTGTTATGCAGATAACATATCATACTATTAAATTACTGGAATAAACAAATATTTTGAATTTTTGATGTTTTAGAATACATTCTCAATTTAAGAATCTACTAAATAGAAGCCTAATTACCAGAAGATCAAGGGGTATAGAACTTAAAACTTCAGTATCCTCTTCATTAAACAATTTCTTTTCAGTTCTCTCTTGAATAATCATTCCTTTATTTTGAATCTGTGACCCTTGGTTCTGGACATACAGTCAAAGGGAATATTACCTTCATCCATCTTGTCAAACCCTGTAAGAATATTGTATACTCCGATTAGATCACCTCCGATTCTGCTGAACTGAGGTAGAGTATATAGCTCCAGCTTCCTGACACAAAAAACCTCCAGATTTATCAGCCAACCTAGTAAACATTCATTTCTCTCCCTTACTTACAAAGATATCCTTCCTTAGATAAGGAGACCAAATGCAATTATGCAAGTTTCATAAATAATTAAGGTAATTTTCAGTGAAGGCCAGCATACTATTTGCCTTTCTAACTAAATATATGCCTGCTTGGTCTGTTTAAGAATTTTGTTTCCTCTGAACGCAAACAACATACAAACTCTCTTTATTTAGAAATATAATCCTCTGCTATTTTTCCACCGAAGTTTTTCTACCTTAGACTTTTTCACATTATATTCTATTTGCTATGCCCTTGCATTTTTCTGCAAAATTCTTATCTTCTTCACAGCAACCCAGCTTTCAGCAAACAAGCAAACTTCTACATAACGTATTTGATCACTTCAGCTAAATCATTGATATTGATTTTGAACAACTGCACTCTAGACATAGTGTTTAATATTTAGATGAGTTCTTGAAACACTGAGTGCTGTCAAATAGAAATGGTATAGTTGGCACTTCACGGACACGTTAGCCAAAAAAGAACTTTTTCTGTACAGAAAGCAGAATCTCCTGCTATCCCATCATACATCCATGCAAGTTTATTATCCCCAACTCCACATACTCCAATTTGGTTCAGTAACCCCCTAATCACAATGGTTCACCCTTTACCTGATCTCAAAACAAAACTAAAAGACTTGTCAAGCCTGATTTTCCTTCCTAAATCCATGTTGCCCCAGCCAATTGTACTGTTTCCGAAGTATTTTATCACCAGCTCCTTTAATAACTTTCACATATTTTTTCCATTTCACCTCACAGTTTCGGAGGCCATATGAATATATGCTGGTTCTCAGAAAGGTCCTATTAATCTTATTCTCCACTTACTTCCACTTAACCTGTCCTCTCTCACACATTCATTCACACATCCTCAAATTGCTGAAAAATGGCAGATGAAATTTAATGTAGAAAGTGTGAGGTGTTGCACTTTGGTTGGACCAACCAAGGTATGTCTTACACAGTGAATGGTAGAGCACTGAGGAGTGTGTTAGAACAAAGGGATCTGGAAACACAGGTCCAGAATTTATTGAAAGTAATGTCACAGGGTCATAAAGAAAGCTTTTGGCTCATTGGCCTTCATAAATCAAAGTATTGAGTACAGGAGATGGGATATTATGTTGAAGTTGTAGAAGACATTGGTGAAGGCTAATTTGGATTATTACACGCAGTTTTGGTCACCTACTTACAGGAAAGATGTAAATGAGGTTGAAAGAATACAGAGAAAGTATACAAGGATGTTGCCAGGTCAGGAGGGCCTGAGTTACAAGGAAGAATTAAATAGGTTAGGGCTTTATTCTTTGGAATGAAGAAGATTGAGAGGAGATTTTTTTAGAGGTATACAAAATTATAAAAAAAAAATACAAGAGGCTTTTTCCACTGAGGTTGTGTGGGATTACAACTAGAGGTCATGGGTTAAGAACGAAAGGTGAAAATTTTAAGGGGAACATGAGGGGAGACATCTTCATTTGGAGGGTTATGAGAGTGTGGAGTGAGCTGCCAGAATGAGTGGTGGATGCAAGCTTGATTTGAACATCTCAGAGAAGTTTAGATAGATACATGGATGGTAGGGATGTGGAAGACTATGATCCCAGTGCAGATTGAAGGGAGTTGGCAGTTTAAATGGTTCAGCACAGACTAGATGGGCTGAAAGGCCTGTTTAGGCTGTACTTTTCTATGACTCTATTATTAAGTAACTGGAATAAACAAATACTTTGGTGTTCTAGAGTTCATTCCCAATTTAATGATCTACTAATTAGAAGCCTGAACACCAAAAGTTCAAGCGAAAGATGCTAAATTTAATATAAGAACAACACTCAAATTCTAAAAGACAAAAACTGCCTGTGGAATGGGTTTCCAAGACATCCTAAAATGGCCATTTTAGTGGTGCTAGATGAAGGAAACTATATAATCCTCATCAGATAAATTTGGCATCTTCCGCCTGAACTTTTGGTGTTTTCTGAGCCACTAGCTCTGCCAATTGCCAGTCATCAGACCCTGATTGTGTACCTGGCCAGGTACTGAGAGTATGTGCCAACCAAGCAGTTGGAGTGTTTAAAAAGATCAACAACCTCTCACCGCTACACCTTGAGGTTCCCACCTGCTTCAAAAGACAACAGTTATTGCAGTGCTCAGGAAGAATGGAATAAGCTGCCTCAATGATTTTTGTGCAGTAACTCTCATGTTTACCATAAAGAAGTGATTTGGTACCTAGGTCATGGCTAGAATTAACTCCAGTCTGAGCAAGGACTTGGCCCTGCTGCAATTTGCCGAACATTGCAGTGGTACAATTCTACTTTGGAGCAAGACTGCTTTGTCCATGTTATATTGGAGGGATAGAAAGGTAGGCAGACGGGGTGGTGTGGCTCTACTGGTGAAGAATGGCATCCCAGGAGGGGGGAGAAGATGGCAGTGCCATGGCAGCGCGCACTGCCACTTCGGTGATGATATCTGTTATGTCAAGTAGGGGACCATGCACAATTCTGATTTGATGGAGATAGACATGAGAGCACGGAGGAACATCTGGAAAATTTCTGAAATGCCCGCTTCGCTACCGCTGCTACTGTGTGGTAACCGGAATCTCCGGAGCTGAAGGCCTCGAAATCCTCGGCTTTGTGTGTTTCAGCGGCCGGGGAGAGGTCGAAGGCGCTCGGGAGGCTGTATCGGAGAGGCTGGTCGGAAGCTTGAAGTTTGCGGACGGATGGACTCAGTGTCGGCTGCTTCCAAGGTATCGGCAAGTTGATAGTGCCTGGAGGTTTATTGCAGGGAGTTTCTCCCTTTTGCCGCCTACTACCGGGGACTCGGGACTTTGAGACCTTTTTCTTACTGTGCCCATGGTTTGTTCTTCATCAAATTATGGTATTGTTTTGCACTGCTGTAACTGCATGTTATAATTATGTGGTTCTGTCAGTGTTAGTCTTTGGTCTGTCCTGTTTCCTGTGACATCACTCTGGAGAAACTTTGTATCATTTCTTAATGCATGTATGCATTTCTAAATGATAATAAAAGAGAACTGAGTGTTCTCATAATTTAATCTAATCTAAATCAATAGAAAGATGTGACAAAGGATCGGAAGATGTTGAATCCTTGTGGATTGAGTTAATAAACTGCAAGGGTAAAAGGATGTTGATGGTAGTTATATATAGGCCTCCCAACAGTGGCTGGGAGGTGGACCACAGGTTACAACAGGAAATAGAAAAGGTGAGTCAAAAGGCCAATGTTATGGTATTCATGGGAGATTTTAACATACAGGTCGATTGGGAAAATCAGGTTGGTAATGGATCTCAATAGAGTGAGTTTGTTGAATGCCTAAAATTTTGAGGAATATAGACACAGTAAATACATAAAAGGTTTTTTCTGAGGTTGGACAAGACTAGAACATAGTTTTAGGGTGAAAGGTTAAATAATTAAGGGAAACTTGAGGGGGAACTTCTTTAATCAGAGGGTGGCGATACTGTGCAAGTGGCGGATGCAAGTTCAGTTGCAACATTTAAGAGAAGTTTGGGTAGGTGCATGCACAAGAGGTGTATGGAGGGCTATGGTCTGGGTCCAAGTGGATGGGACTAGGCAGAGAAACAGGTTGTCACGCAGTAGATGGGCAAAAGAGCTTGTTTCTGTAGTGAAGTGCTCTATAACCGATGACTCTATACGAGTTCCTTATATCACTCCCTCACCTTTGCCAAATATATGGAAGAAGATAGTGCCAGCGAATGTGACTAAGGGCAACATCCTCCAGATGGTTCACAAAACTACTTCTTTCACATCTTTTTCTTTCAGCTGTGGTTCTGCTACTGTTGAAGCCTGTGATCTACATTTTGGTGGTCTGTTTTTGGGTCGATTGAGCGATCTCTTGCTTTGCAGCCCCCCAGGGTGTTTGGTGAGGTTTTGAGCGAAGTATGCGGACTCGAGGCTAAGAGGCCTGAAGATGGGCCCCAAGCCCATGACTGATTCCTTTTCTCACCAATATTGCCAATTAAAGCCTCAAGGAAGAGTGAAATCATCGAGGCAAATACAGAAGGTGGGCGGGTGTTCAACACCATCTACCAGCTTCTTGCTCAATGCTGCCTGAGCAAGGTGGCTGCGTGTGAAGATCTCTCTCCCTCCCTCAATGCTGTCAGAGGATGGTGCCAGAGTTCTGGGTTTTGGGCATGGTTTAAGGATTGGATCCTAGTTCATGTTATGATGTGTTTCTGGTCACTTGTTTTTTGTTGCTATTTTGAGTGATTTTGATCAGGGAAGTCTGAAGGCAATGAATGATACAGCACTAGACTGAACTGAACTGCATACAGTATACTTGGACTTTTTCAATTTGTGTTTTATATTCTGTGCTTATTGTTCATTTTTATGCCATTTGCACAATCTTTTTGTGTGTGGGAGGGTTGATACTTTTCTTTGAACAGATTCATGGCTTTCTTTGTTTCGTGGCTGTCTGTGAGGAAGATGAATCTGAGGATTGTATGCTGCACTCATACTTGGAATCTTTGAAATAGCGCACTTAATAGTTATAAATTACAAAGTTTACATTGTGGAGTTCTTCAAAAAAACTTTAATATTTATGATGTGCATATGTGAAGGATAACAGCTATATTGCTTTGAAAGAAATACTGACCATTAGTCAAGAGAATGAACATACTATGGTATCTTTATTTAATCCTTTGTGGCACTAGTCACAGTATTGTTGTGCTAGTAATACACAGTTTTTCATTCATCAGGATAAAATTAATGAGAACTACTTTATAAACAATTCAATAAACTGGATTATTGACTATCAAGACACTGCAGACAGAGCATGCATAACCAATAACCAAATCAAGCAAAGCTAAACTAAACAAACCCAGATGACACTCATCCAATGGTATCTCAGTTTCTAATAACCCAAAATACTCCAAAATCTAAAAAGCAAAAAACAAATCCTCTGAAATAAAACATTATCAAGCAAACTATTCAGGGTCAATTCATAGTCTGAAGAAAGTGCTTGAGATATCCACAGTGCATAGGAAGACAGACAAAGTCCCACTAAGGAAATACTTCATGTTATACAGTTGACATTAGTAACCTTTGTGCATCTCACAGGCAAAATACAAATGTGCACGAGTTAGTATTAAATCTCTCCAGAATTAGCCCACATTCATTTGTAACACACATGATTATCATGACGGACCTCTTGAACTTAAAACACTTCGCAAAAACAAGAATCTTCAAATACTACAGAAGCACTTAAAGTAAAGCTTCATACAGCCATTATTATATTTGTGGTACAGTGAGTTATGATCAAAGCTGATCATAACCTGCAACACAAACAGAACAGCTGAAAGTTTCTGTATAACTGTTAAAGACTAGCATTGTCAATGCTGACATGTCAACATTGTTAAAAGCCTTATTGACTGCAGGAAATCAGAGTAATGAGTTTTCCTTCTGAACAATATGATTAGTCAGTAGGAAGAAGAATTTCTTAGAAAGTCTCAAGAGAACATCATTAATACAATAATGAAAAGCTATTTAGATAGTAAATAGGATTTTAATATATGTAAGAGTTATCTTCCCCTTTCAATATTTTAATTACCATTTAGTGTAATAAAAATAAAGGCTTAAGCACAAACGGTGAGAAACAGGATTCAGTGAAGAGGTTCAACATAGTTGGCTGGAAGCATTCCAGTTTTTCCAGTTCTCTGGACAGTGCCATACATCCAACCCTCATCAATTGCTTGTACATTGATGATATAATCGCCATCCTTGAAGGAAACCTCATCCTCATCAGCAGCAGTGTAATCATACATTGCTCGGTATGTCCGCTGTAAGGAAAAGACAAGTCATTAGTGTAGTGAGTATTTGCCAAATGAAGGTTCCATCATTGATACAAACTGGCAATGAAGCTAGACCCAGCTATCATAGGTTACTTACAGCAAAATAATTTAAGCTGATGTGAAGCAGCTTACCCGTCAAATGATAGAGATAATGACTACTGTGAGCTTGACAGCATCAAACTGGGCAAGACTGTGAATGCATCACTTGTATGGTGTAGCAATGGCATGTAAAGATACAGATAATAGTTTTGAGAAGAGTGCTTTACTTCATATAACTACATTCACAGGTATGTGTATTGTATTTAATATTTGAGTACGATTGTTTGATTCAGTACTTTTTGTTTAAATAATTGATTACGGATTCTATGTAAGAAATACAGTATGTGAATGGCACACGTCATTATGCCATCATGTCATATGTGCCTCCCTCACTAAAGCAAAACAAAGTAGACAAGTTATCAAGGGCTCCCTGTGGTTTTCTTTCCTTTAGTTTCTGGAGTTATAAAACATAACACCACTGACGAGTAAGTTTTAAAACAAACCTGAGACAATGACCTACCTGTTGAAGCACAGCATATTTTTCTTTGCAAGAGGAGAGGAATGCTTTATTGTTTAAAAAAGCACAGCACATGTTTCTTTGGAAGAGGAGAGATGGTCGAGTTCACAAAATAGGAAGAAAACTGATAAAATTTATGGGTTCATGAACAATGAGTAACAGGAGATGATAATACATTTAAAAAAAAGTAGAATTGGTTGGCTACATTGGAAGGACAGACACATTAGATTGCACAATGGATTGATGGATAATGCATACTGAATGAATTGAGCAATATTTTGAAGCAAATGAAATAGCCAATGAAAAGCCAGTGTTGCTGAGTATAATAGGTGGAAAAGCATACAGCTTGCTTAGAATTTTAACTGCTCCAACCAAGCCAGCCAAAATATTGTGAAAGTAATGCAGGAACATTTAGAACCAATATCATTGTTGCTTGCAGAACGCTTTAGGTTTCATAAGTGGAATCAAAAGGAAGGGAAGTCTATTTCAGCTTACGTGGCTAAATTGAAGTGTCTAAGAATTGTCAATTCAGTGAGGGGCTTAATGATGCACTGAGAAATCATTTAATTTCTGGAACCTTACAAGAAAGCATTCAAAATTGGCTCCTAACTGAAATACAAATCACATTTAAAAAAGCAGTTGAAATCTCTGTATCAATGGAAAGAACAGACAGTGATGCAATTGAGTTGGAGTCAGGAATGAATGCGAGCATGAACAAAACTGAAATGTCTAAACAGAAGCCTGCCTGGACAATCAAATTGTGTTATCATTGCAGCAGGGGCTCACATGCACGAGAATAATGCAGGTTTAAAGGTGAAGTATGCAGAAAATGTAACAAAATAGGACACATACCAAGAGCATGTCAGGCAGACAAAAATAAATGGACTCCACAGGGACAAGAAAAGGCTAAAAAGTCAAGTTGCAGTTCAGGACGAGCACTATTCTGAATGCTGTTAACAAAATATCTGATAATTCTGAGAGACACACAAAACTAAGTAGCCTTGAGATTTATTTTGTGAAAACTAATGAGAGACAAGCAATATAACTAACACCAAAAGGGAATGGCAAATTAATTAAAATGGAATTGGACACTGGTTCAGCTGTTTCAGACATCCCACAAAATGAGTTTGAACAGCATTTCAAATATACTGAACTGAGGGCTGCAGATATCCAACTAAGAACTTATACTGGAGACAAAATTAACTCCTGTGGGAATGGCATTCATAATAGTTAAATACAACAACCAACAACCCACATTGGCATGTATGTGGTAGAAACAGAAAGGCCAGCATTGTGGGGCCATGACTTGCTGAGACAAATACAACTTGATTGGAGATCAATAAACAATTTGCATGCTACATCCCCTGCAATAAAATCAACTGAAAACTGAGAAGTGCAAAGTACTGGATGATGTCACAGCAGTGTTAAAGGATGGCATTGGAAAACTCAAACATATCAAGGGTAAAATAGTGTTAAGTGAAAATGCCACACACAAATTTTACAAATCCTGTCTGGTTCCTTACTACATCTGTGATAGAGTAGCCAGTGAGCTAGATCACATGGAGGCTGAAAGAACTCTTTCCAAGGTTGAGTGGAGCCCATGGGCCACACCTGTAGTCCCAGTAGCCAAGAAGTATGGGTCTTTCAGGATCTGTGGTGACTTTAAGGTCACTATCAACCAGCTGCTGAAAGTAGATCAATACCTTCTGCCCAGGATAGAGGACATCTTTGCAAACCTTTTCTGGAGAAAAACACTTCAGTAAAATGGACTGAGGCCTACCTACAGATAGAGATGGAAGAAGAGTCAAAGTGTTTTCCACCATAAACACTTTCAAAGTGTTTTATTGCTAATAGGTTTATTTTTGGAGTAGTATCTTCACCTGCTCTCTGACAAAAAGCTATGGGCCAGGGACTACAAGAATGCCCAGGCACTCAGTTTTACCTAGATAGCATCGTTACCAGCGACGACAAGGAACGTCTACAAAATCCCAAGACAGTATTGAATAGATAAGAAAAATATAGTTTCAGATCATGATGCAACAAGAGTGAATTCTTTAAACAAAACATGTATTGTGGTCATACCATTCACAAGCATTACACAAATAAGCTGAGAAAATCTAAGCAGTGATGGACACGTCAAGGCCAAAGGCCATGTGAAGTTGCAGTCCTTTAGAGGATTTGTCAATGACTGTAATGGGTTCTTATCAAACCTGGTAACTGTGCCCCACCCTTTGAACTCATTACTACAGATCAGGAAGAAATAGCAATGGACAAATCAGTTAGAGGTGGCTTTCCAAAAGGTAAAGGAAATGGTGACTTCAGACACTGCATTCACACATCATGATCCACATTGTCCAGTGAAGCTTGCCTGTGATGCTTCACCTTATGGTATAAGTCCAGTCATATCACATGTTACGAGGTATGGAAGTGAATGCCTAATAGCCTTTGCATTATATTCCCTTACCACTGCAGAGAAAAATTACACACAGATTGATAGAAAGGCCTTGGGTATATTTGGGGTATAAAGTGTTTCAACCAGTATTTGTATGGGACAGAGTTTACCCTCATTACTGATTATCAGTCACTGGAGTCCATTTTCAATCAACGGAAAGGAGTTTCACTAACAGCCACAACAGGAATACATAGATAGGCTCTGTAGCTTGGAGAACACAATTACAAGATCAAATTCAAAACAACAATTAATCATGGAAATGCTGATGGATTCTCCAGTTTACTCTTGGAAAAGGAAATACCTGAAAAATTTACAAAAATCGACACTCCCCTTGATAGTTTGTCTCTAATGCAAATTGAAAGTCTCCCTATTACGGCAGAGATGATCCAAAGGGAAAGCAGGAAAGAACCTACACTGTCTCAGGTCTACTTGGCAACCGAAAATGGCTGGAATATGCAACAGAAGTTTAATTGTTAGAGACGAAAGATGCCTAGACCCGTCAGAATCACTTCCTGCAGTCCCAGCCGACAGCCACCACAGAGGAGAGCCCAGAACCCGAGATTGCTTCACAGACACAAGTCCCACCTGCTAAAGACGTTGTCCCACGAGAATAAGAAATCCTCCACAGCAATCAAATCTTTAGGCCTGAATGGGACAATTTAACACTTACTAGGTTGTGCATATCTAACATGTATAGTAGTTGTATTATCATTAAAGAGCATACATTACATTATTTGAGTTGAGATGCATTCTTTTTTAAGTTAGAGTTTATAGCTAAGTAGGGAGGAGTGTAATTTCAGTAATATACTAAATGTACTGTTTGATTAAGTATTCTTTGTTTACATAATTAATTTGCCAGTTATATGTAAAGTATGTGAATGGCAGATGTCATTACATCACCATATCATATGTGCGTGCCTTACTAAAGAAAAACTAAGTAGACTATTTATCCTGGGCTTCGATGTTTTTCTTTAGATTAGTTCCTGGAGTTACAAAACATACCAGTATGGGTGAAACTCGTACAGAAAATCCTTACGTTTGTAATTATAGTTTTATGTTGCTAGTCTCACAGTATTTTACTTACAAGGAGTTTTTTTTTTCTTTACGTTTCATATGAAAGTATTCCAAATGAAATCCATTAGATATTTTAGTCAATCGGAAAGCTGCTGCACCAGCTTCTTGTTAATCTGAAAAAGGTAACCGGCATTTGGAAAGTGGTAACCTCTACTGTTTGTTATTTTTATTAATGATTTGGATAGTGGGAAACTGCCCCATATGGAGGTGTATAAAAGCAGAGTTTATAGATTTAAGGGAAGGATTAAGTGGGTTAGAGGGGAATAGGAACATGACTTTTTTCATCTGTTGGTTGTTGCAATCCAGAACACACAATGCCTGGGAAGGGAGTGGAGGTAGGTACTCTCACAACATTCAAAAATGAAGACCACTTGAATCACTAAGGCACAAAAGGCTACAGACCAGGTGCTAGTAAATGGGGTTAAGATAACAATATTCTTGATAACATGGTGGGCCAAAGGACCTGTTTCTGTGCTATATGGTTAGATGAGTCAATGATACTAAGTTATTGAAGAGAGAAAAACTGAGGCAATAAAACCCATGGATAAATGAAAGCAGCACTAGACAGTTTCATTTGTAAATGAGAATGCATGTTCCTAAAATTGTAGGATGATATTAAATCCAAAAGACTGCTACACAGAGTCATATGGCATGGAAAAAGGCCCTGACAACCAATTCCACTTGTCCACATTTGGCCCAAATCCTTCTAAACCTCTCCTATCCATGTACCTGTCCAGCTATCTCTTAAAAATGTTACTGCACCTGTCTCAACCACTTCTTTCAGCAGTTCATTCCATATATGTAACTTACTCTATATAAGAAATGCTGCGCCTCAAGTCTTTCCCCTCTCACTTTAAAACCATGTCCTCCAGTTCTTTATTCCCCAAGCCTGTGCATTCATCCGATTCCTGCCCCTCATGATTTTATAAGATCACTTCTCAGTCTCCCACACTCCAAGAAAAAAAAGTCTTAATCTGTCCAATCTCTCATATAACTCAGTCCATCAAGTCCTGGCAACATCTTCATAAATCTATTCTGCATGATCCGGTTAACTATTTTTTATTTCTATATCTAGATGATCAAAACTGAACACAATATTCCAAGTGCAGTCTCACCAGTGTCTTGTACAAAACAATATAACCTTTCAATTTCTATACTTATTGCACTGACTGATAAAGGTGAAGGTGCTTAGAGTCTTGTTCACTGTGGAAGTCCTACTTGGATCTGACTTTCCAAAAGTTAACAGCTCGTACTAATGAGAATTAAACTTCACAACAATGCAAAGGGTTCCTACAATTTCTTCTCTGGCTCTCGTGGTACTCTTTGACATATCTGGTCAGATCCCAGAGATCTGTTTAACATTATATCATCTAAGGCATTCAGCACCTCCTCTATTGTAACGTAGACTATCAACAAGATATCCCCCATTAAGTATCCCTAGTTCCTAACTCTTCAAGTCTATCTCTATGGAATAACAAAGGAGAATTTTTCATTAAGAACCTTGCCCATCTCATACAACCCAACACAAAGATGTCCAATTTTGTCTCTGAAGTGCCCTATTCTATCTGTAGTTACTATTTTTCCCTTAATATACATTTAATCTCTTTGGACTCTCCTTAATCTTCCCTGCCAAAGTTATCTCATGTCCCCATCCTGTTTTCCTTATCGAATATATTCCTGCATTGTTGATACTCCTTCAGATACTCACTTGGCCCCAGCTGCCTCCATCTTAGTCCTGGCTAGGGCCCCAATGTTTCTTGTCCTCCAGGATTCCCTACTCCTATCAGTATTGCCCTTCACTCTAACAGGAAAATGTAGACCTTTAGCCCTTGTTACCTTGCATCTAAAAGCCTCCGAATTGCCGGAGGTCCCTTTGCCCACAAACTCTTGACTAATACCATTAAAAGTCACCTTGTTCCAATTTAGAAGCTGAACAGTCAGCTCAGTCACTTGCCCTGCACTATTGCCCAAGAGTAGGTTGAGTCTTGTTTTTTTCCTAGTAGTACCCTCTACATATTTTCTGAACACACAACAAATTCCACCACATCTAAGCCCTTAACACCATGGCAACATTGATCCATGTTAGGAATGTTAAAATCCCTTACCATGACAACCCTATTATTCTTGCAACTCTCCACAATTCTCCTGCATTTTTGTTCTAATTCTATTTGGAGGGCTTGTAGTATAATCCCAACAATGTGATTATTCCCTTCTTAATTCTCAGCTTTACCCATAAAGCCTCACGAATGACCCTTCACTAATTTCATCTGACTTCTGCCATGATATCCCCATAATCAAAATTGCACTCCCCTTCATCCCTTCCCGCCACCTCTATCCTGCCTAAAGCACTTGTACCCTGGAACATTAAAGTTCAAAGTAAATTTATTATCAGAGTACTTATTTGACACCATATACAATCTAGAGTTTCATTTGCTTGTGGGCATACTAAGTAAATCTATAGATGAATAACCATAACAGAATCGATAGAAGGCCCCACCAACTTGGGCATTCAACCAGTGTGCAAAAGAGAAGAAAATGTACAAAGTCAAAAAGAAAGAAATAATAATAATAAATAAAGAAGCAATAAGTATCAAGAAAATGAGATGAAGGGTCCTTGAAAGTGAGTGCATTGGTGGGTCGGCTGGTGGCGCAACGACACCGGCGCTGGACCCGGTAGTGGAGGTTCCCGGGTTTGAAACTAGTCGGGTCCGCCCCCGAGTACATTTTCCATCCGTGCCAGGTTGAATATCAAGATCGCAACTCAACCTCGTAAAATAAAGGGAAAATACTGTGAAAATGTCTGTGTGAGGAGTGGCCGCCAAATAGTCTCTCTCTCTCTCTCTCGCTCCACACCTCGTAAAGTACCATGAAAAAGACATCACAGACGCACGCAGACGCAGACGTAGGCACACGCCAAAAAAACAAAAGAAACTGAGTGCATTGGTTGCGGTTGTGTTGAAGTTGAGTGAAGTTATCTCCTTCGGTTCAAGAGCCTGATGATTGAGGGGTAATAACCGTTCCTGAACCTGCTGGTGGAGTCCTCAGTCTCCTGCACCTCAGTCACTATTTATTAACAGTAAATGACATAGAAAATGAGGTCAGAATGCTGCAGCAAAATTCTCTGACAACACAACGTTTTATGAATGGATTTAAATGTCATCCTCAACCCTGAGGGATTGCCAGTGAAAGCTGTGGTTGATTAAGCAGCCAAAATTTGACAGGTGCAGTACAATGTACAGAATTGAGAGGCTATCCATGGAAGAAGGGAAAAGTATTTTATTGCTTAAATGAACGCTACATCTGGTGTCAATGGAACAAAGTCAGTATTCAGGTTCAATTTTGGTGAGCTTACTTAAAAGGAGTGCACTTGAACACTGATTTTAGAAAATGTTCACTAAATTGATCTCTGAGATGAAAACACAACTTTTTGAGGAGGCTTTACAAAGTAGATGCTGATGAGATATCAGGAATGGACACTGAATCAATTAACATATCCAATTCGGAGAGAACTGAACTTTGGTTGTTAGGAAAACAAAGTAGAGCTAAGCCAACATCAGTTTAACTGTTCTCTTTCTGAATGGCAGAGCAGACGTGAGGAGACATATATGGCATACCACTGACTCTAATGCAGTTTCTCATAGCCATCCAGGCACCCAAAGCATTTCAAAGTCAATTAAACATTTTTGAAATGTTGGCTCTGATGTGCATTCGGGAAATTCAGCAGTCATTTTTTGCATATGACAATTGCTAACAAACAGCAAGTGATAATTAAGCTGCTAATACACTTTAGGTGGAATTGTGCAATCTTTTAATCGACCTGAGAGGGGAAACTGTTGACTATTATCTCAACTGAAGGGTATTAGCATGCCTATCAAAACGAAGTACCATTCTGTATTGTCAACCCAAATTAGGTCACCAACATCGAGTTTGAACTGTTGACCTTCTAGCTCAGAGGCAAATGTCCTGTTTATACACAACTGCTTAAGATTAAGTACCAAAGAATCCAAAATAATTTTAAAAATTGCAAAATCTTTATATATGAAAATGTAGGCCTACTATTGTGAAATTTCTGCATGTCTTTTCATTCAAAAGATTTTATAAAAGCTATCAAAACTGCTGAAAAGAATCCAAACATTCACTTGGCTAATAATGAATAAATGATCATTGACTGACTTCTAAAGGTAAATACATGACATTAAAAAATCTATGTGTTTACATAGAGGAGAACAGCATAAAGACATTTACTTCCTCAAATGTAGGAAAATGAACTGGCTGCTGAGTAAACTCCCATGAAATATGATTTAAAAGTGACATTGCCACATATAGAAGTAGCAACAGTTTCATTATATTTGTAAATTTTATTGAATAAACTGAAGGTTTATTATTGAATAAACCAAGGTCAGCAAATACTTATCACAACATCACTGAAAATTTGTGGCATTGTACAAGGCCTCTGAGCCCATGGTAACTGGGTCAGTTGTAAATGAGCTATCTAACCTAATCTCACTATCCCACATTAAGTCCCTAACTCTGCAGTTATGTTAAGAGTGAAAGGATTACAAGGAACAAAATTAGTCCTCTGGAAGCCCATAATGGTAATCTATGTGTCGAGCAAAAACAAAATGACAGAGCTCTTAAATGAATTCTTTGCATCTGTGTTTACTCAGGAGACGGACACAGAGTGAGGCAAAGCAGCAACAACTTCATGAACCATATACAGATTACAGAGGAGGAGGTGTTTGCTACCCTGAGGCAAATCAGGGTGCATAAATCCCCAGGGCCTGACGAAAGTGTTCCTTTGGACCCTACGGGATACAAATGCAGAAATTACCAGAGCCCTAGCAGAGATATTTAAATCATCGTTAGCGACAGGAAAGGTACCAGAGGATTAGAGGATAGACAATGTTGTTACACTGTTTAGAAAAGGCTCCAACATAAACCAGGAAATTATAGACTAGTGAACCTAACATTAATTGTAAGAAAGCTATTGGAGGCTAATCTAAGACATACAAGTATTTGGATAAATATGGACTGATTAAGAATAGTCAGCATGGCTTTGTGCATGGTATGTCATATCCAACCAAGCTTATAGAGTCTTTTGTGTAAGTTACCAGGAAAGTGGATGAAGGCAAGGCAGTGGATGCTGTCTACATGGACTTTAGTAAGGCATTTGACAAGGTCCCGCATAGGAGGCTGGTGAAGAAATTTCAGTCGCTTGGCATTCAGGATGAGATAATAAATTGGATTAGACATTGGCTTTGTGGGAGGAGAGAGACAGCAGTAGTAGAGGGTTGCTCCACTGACAGGAGGCCTCTGAATGGTGGTGTGCTGCAGGGATTAGTGCTGGGTCCTTTGTTGTTTGTCATCTACCGTATGTATATCAATGATCTGGATGATAATGTAGTTAACTAGATTAGTAAATTTGCAGATGACACCAAGATTCGGGGTGTAGTGGACAGTGACGAAGGCTATCATGTCTTGCAGAGAGATCTGCATCAGCTGGCAAAATGGGCTGAAAAATGGCAGATGGAATTTGATGCAGACAAGTGCAAGGTTTTGCATTTCAGCAGTATCAACCATGGTAAATCTCACACAGTGAGCGATAGGACACTGAGGAGTGTGGTAGAACAAAGAGATCTGGGAATACACGTTCATAATTTCTTGAAAGGGCATCACAGGTAAATAGGGTCGTAAAGAAAGCTTTTGGCATATTGACCATAAATCAATGCACAGAGTACAGGAGGTGAGATGTTACACTGAAGTTGTATAAGACATTGCTGAGGCCTAATTTGGAGTAATGTGTGCAGTTTTGGTCACCTACTACAGGAAAGATGTAAACTAGGCTGGAAGAGTATACAGAAAATTTACAAGGATGTTGCGGAGTCTTGAGGACCTGACTAATAAGGAAAGATTGAATAGGTTAGGACTGTATTCTTTAGAACATAGAAGACTGAGAAATTTGATAGAGGTATACGAAATTATGAGTAGTATAGATAGAGTAAATACATGCAGGCTTTTTCCACTGAGGTTGGGTGGGTAAGAGTCACCTACAACTGGAGGTCATGTGTTAAGGGTGAAAGGTGAGAAGTTTAAGGTGAGCTCGAGGGGAAATTTCTCCACCCAGAGGGTCATGAGAGTGTGGAATGAGCTATCAGCACAAGTGATGCAAGTGAGCTCGATTTCAACATTTAAGAGAAGTTTGAATTGGTACATGGATAGTAGGGATATGAAGGGCTATGGTCCAGTGCAGATCAATGGGAGTAGGCTGTCTAAATGGTTTTGGCATGGCTTAGGTGGACTGAAGGCCCTGTTTTTGTGTTCTACTTTTCTATGACTCTATGACTCTACACACCCAAGTATTTGTTCAGTGTTCTCTCTGGAAGAAAGATCTTTTCCTCATCTACTGTAACCTGTCTATTACTTTCACTTTCAATCTACGTTTCTTGGTCTTGACCCTTCTTTTGAGGGAAAATAGGTTTGCATGGTATAGCAGCTAGTAGCTGCTGCTGCCTAACAGCCCCAGCAAACTGGATTAAATCCTGAATTCCACTGCTGTCTGTGTGGTGATTGCATGTGCTCCCTGTGGGTTTCCTCCAGCTAATCCAGTTTCCTCACACATCCCAAAGGTACATTGTTAGTGTATCTGGTAAAAATCTGGGAAGGGTTGTGGTAGGGGGAAGTTAATGGAGATGACAGGAGAATAAAATGGGTTAAGGTAGAATTAGTCTAAAAATGTGGTTTTGGTATTCAAAGGTTTGTTGGTAGGCCAAAGGGCCCCTTTCTGTTTTCTGTGAATCTATACCTGAAGGTCCTTCCTTTTAATTCTACAGAGGTCGCCATTATTTTATAGAACATAGAATAGTACAGCACAGTACAGGCCCTTCGGCCCACAATGCTGTGCCGACTCTCAAACCCTGCCTCCCATATAAGCCCCCACCTTAGATTCCTCCATATACCTGTCTAGTAGTCTCTTAAATTTCACAAGTGTATCTGCCTCCACCACTGACTCAGGCAGTCCATTCCACGCACCAACCACTCTCGGAGTAAAAAACCTTCCTCTAATATCCCCCTTGAACTTCCCACCCCTTACCTTAAAGCCATGTCCTCTTGTATTGAGCAGTGATGCCCTGGGGAAGAGGCGCTGGCTATCCACTCTATCTATTCCTCTTATTATCTTGTACACCTCTACCATGTCTCCTCTCATCCTCCTTCTCTCCAAAGAGTAAAGCCCGAGCTCCCTTAATCTCTGATCATAATGCATACTTTCTAAACCAGGCAGCATCCTGGTAAATCTCCTCTGTACCCTTTCCAATGCTTCCACATCCTTCCTATAGTGAGGTGACCAGAACTGGACACAGTACTCCAAGTGTGGCCTAACCAGAGTTTTATAGAGCTGCATCATTAGATCGCGACTCAAACTCTATCCCTCGACTTATGAAAACTAACACCCCATAAGCTTTCTTAACTACACTATCCACCTGTGAGGCAACTTTCAGGGATCTATGGACATGTACCCCGAGATCCCTCTGCTCCTCCACACTACCAAGTATCCTACCATTTACTTTGTACTCTGCCTTGGAGTTTGTCCTTCCAAAGTGTACCACCTCACACTTCTCCGGGTTGAACTCCATCTGCCACTTCTCAGCCCACTTCTGCATCCTATCAATGTCTCTCTGCAATCTTTGACAATCCTCTACACTATATACAACACCACCAACCTTTGTGTCCTCTTCAAACTTGCCTACCCACCCTTCTACCCCCACATCCAGGTCATTAATAAAAATCACGAAAAGTAGAGGTCCCAGAACAGATCCTTGTGGGACACCACTAGTCACAATCCTCCAATCTGAATGTACTCCCTCCACCACCACCCTCTGCCTTCTGCAGGCAAGCCAATTCTGAATCCACCTGGCCAAACTTCCCTGGATCCCATGCCTTCTAACTTTCTGAATAAGCCTACCATGTGGAACCTTGTCAAATGCCTTACTAAAATCCATACAGATCACATCCACTGCACTACCCTCATCTATATGCCTGATCACCTCCTCAAAGAACTCGATCAGGCTTGTTAGACACGATCTGCCCTTCACAAAGCCATGCTGACTGTCCCTGATCAGACCATGATTCTCTAAATGCCTACAGATCCTATCTCTAAGAATCTTTTCCAACAGCTTTCCCACCACAGACGTAAGGCTCACTGGTCTATAATTACCCGGACTGTTCCTACTACCTTTGTTGAACAAGGGAACAACATTCGCCTCCCTCCAATCCTCCGGTACCATTCCCGTGGACAACGAGGACATAAAGATCCTAGCCAGAGGCTCAGCAATCTCTTCTCTCGCCTCGTGGAGCAGCCTGGGGAATATTCCGTCAGGCCCCGGGGACTTATCTGTCCTAATGTATTTTAACAACTCCAACACCTCCTCTCCCTTAATATCAACATGCTCCAGAACATCAACCTCACTCATATTGTCCTCACCATCATCAAGTTCCCTCTCATTGGTGAATACCGAAGAGAAGTATTCATTGAGGACCTCGCTCACTTCCACAGCCTGCAGGCACATCTTCCCACCTTTATCTCTAATCGGTCCTACCTTCACTCCTCTCATCCTTTTTTTCTTCACATAATTGAAGAATGCCTTGGGGTTTTCCTTTACCCTACTCGCCAAGGCCTTCTCATGCCCCCTTCTTGCTCTTCTCAGCCCCTTCTTAAGCTCCTTTCTTGCTTCCCTATATTCCTCAATAGACCCATTTGATCCTTGCTTCCTAAACCTCATGTATGCTGCCTTCTTCCTCCTGACTAGATTTTCCACCTCACTTGTCACCCATGGTTCCTTCACCCTACCATTCTTTATCTTCCTCACCGGGACAAATTTATCCCTTACATCCCGCAAGAGATCTCTAAACATCGACCACATGTCCATAGTACATTTCCCTGCGAAAGCATCATCCCAATTCACACCCACAAGTTCTAGCCTTATAGCCTCATAATTTGCCTTTCCCCAATTAAAAATTTTCCTGTCCTCTTTGATTCTATCCTTTTCCATGATAATTATAAAGGCCAGGGAGCGGTGGTCACTGTCCCCCAGATGCTCACCCACTGAGAGATCGGTGACCTGACCTGGTTCATTACCTAGTACTAGATCTAGGATGGCATTCCCCCTGGTCGGCCTGTCCACATACTGTGACAGGAATCCATCCTGGACACACTTAACAAACTCTGCCCCATCTAAACCCTTGGAACTAATCAGGTGCCAATCAATATTAGGGAAGTTAAAGTCACCCATGATAACAACCCTGTTATTTTTGCACCTTTCCAAAATCTGCCTCCCAATCTGCTCCTCTGTATCTCTGCTGCTACCAGGGGGCTTATAGAATAACTGCAGTAGAGTAACTGCTCCCTTTCTGTTCCTGACTTCCACCCATATTGACTCAAAAGAGGATCCTGCTATGTTACCCACCTTTTCTGTAGCTGTAATAGTATCTTTGACCAGTAATGCCACCCCTCCTCCCCTTTTTCCGCCCTCTCTATCCCTTTTAAAGCACCGAAATCCAGGAATAGTGAGAATCCATTCCTGCCCTGGTGCCAGCCAAGTCTCTGTAATGGCCACCACATCATAATTCCATGTATACACCTCATTTAAGTTACCGCTCAGCCTCCTCTGTTCTGAAGAAAACAACTCTAACTTATCCAGTCTTTCCCACAATTTTCCAGTCCGGATAATATGCTGTAAAACCATTATGCCTCCTCTTTATGTCACCAAAGACTCTTCCATATGGAGCAGGTATGCAGTGGAGAGCATTCTGATTGGTCGCCACACAGCCTGGATGGAAGCTCTAGCGCACAGGATTGCAAGACAATGCAGAGGGTTGCTGACTCAGCCAGATCCATTATGGGCAGAGCCCCCTCCACCATGGATGGCATCTTTAAGAGATGATGCCTCAAGAAGGTGGCATCCATCACAAATGTCATTCACCATCTGGGACACAGCCTCTTCTCACTACTGCCATCAAGGAGGATGTGCTGGAGCCTGGAGACCCACACTCAGTGAATCAAAAACAATTCCTTTCTGTCTACCAGTGTTCAGTATTTTCTGGTAGAAATCTACTTTGTTCTTGCTTTTTTGCACTATTTAATTATTTTTAAAATATATAATTATTTTTAAGTCTTTGCATTATACCACTGCCACAAAACAACAAATTTCAGTGATAATAAATCTGATTCTGATTATGAATCTTTCTTGTAATATGGTGACCAAAACTTTTTGTGTTACTCAAATTATGGCCTTGGAGGTGTGTAATTCTAGCTTGATCTCACTGCTCCTAAATCCTATGTTTTAGCTAAAACATACCAAATTATTTTTAACTATCTTATTGATACAAAAAAACTTCAATGTCTCTGTGCGCCTCCATATGACCAATATTCTGTTAATTATTTTATATCCCCTTACCTTAACTCAACTTATTCACTTGCACTTCCTTAATATATTTCCTTACACTTCTCTGGATTAGTTTTCATAGTAAATCTGTCCCAGCACATTTTTGATACCCAAATATGTATTTTAGGATATGTAAATATTTTTAATATTTGGTATATTTATTTTATAACTTAATCTTTAATAAGAATACTCTCCAAAAATATGTATATCCCTTTAAAAGTGAAAACAAGGGTTGGTTTTTGTTCCATATTCTCCAGCAAGGTATGCACCAGAACTGAATAGCCACCAATAATATTTTTATTTGATTTGTTCTGGTACTGGTGGCCAGGAAAAATGCTGCCTTCCTCCATGTTTCAGATCAATGAGTTAGGCTTATAATTGAAAACACGTGGCTCAAGTTGAGAACAAGCTTGAGGATCATGGCACCTGAAAACTTACTGTTAGACAAGTAAGCAACTTGACTCTCTTGAAGCCTATGGTTTCTTATGAATTCTGAAGCTGCACCAAAGTAGTGTCCCTACTGTTTTAATGAAGCCATTCTGAGAGACTCCACATTAATAATATCATGAGGTAGAATCGGAGACAAGTAGCCTAGATTCACCTGACTTCAAAGAGTAGTGTCTCAAAAACACAAATGAAGAGATTACTTTTCTTCATAAAATGGGAAAAATCTTCATAAAAATAAAATTCTTCATGAAGTGAGAGTAATATACCTTAAATATAGAATAACAGATTCTTGAAAATGCTTTCAATCCTATTGTTAGTCTTCAAAAAGATGACATCTAAAGCTTGAGATGAGATACAGCTTTGAAATCACAATTGTATTTCTATTATAACATAAATTACATACTATGCTGATTACCTAGGCCATTTTGGCTTAATTTTCTTGCACTTGCAAGCATGAATTTGATAAGAGACCAAATACTAACCATTATTAAAGAATCCTTTCGATGGAATAACAATATAAGTTCAGAGCTGCACTTAATGCTGATATTAGATAACTTCATGGATAGCTTCAGATAACTTTTTTAAAAATGAATCTATACTGGTTCATTCATAAATCCAGGAAACTCACTTGAGGTGGCCATTTTACATAAGAAAGTGTCCATGTAAATGAATGGAGAAGAGTGTTGTTAACATATTCTGAATAGAGATTTAAGGCACAACCCATATAAACAAAATATGTCTAGGTTCTGAGAGGGTTTCAACTAACCAAGAAATTTTTGGACACTATCTAGAAAATGCATTTCTAATACATTAAAGTATGAATGTTATTATATCATATTTTATTTCAGTCAGCTCAGATACAGTAATCTCTACAATAAATTCCATAAAATATTATCATAACAAATTAATCAAAATTGATTCATATTAAAAATATTATACATGTATGCAATTTCAGCTGAGATGAAGAACCAAATTAATTGATGTAGGTAGATGGTGAATTGTGTTGGAAATAATGCTATTTTTGGTGTTCAAAATCATATAATAAATTTAACATGGTATATTCAAAGTGAGAGGTGAGGTAAAAGTATGGCATAATGGTGTTACATAATTTAAATAAATTGCTTACTGATGCTTATGCTTTCAATACATATGTAGCTTTTAAATACTCCTCCAGCTACTCATTTTTCATATTTAATTTATCAACGAGTGGTCATTTCTACTCAAATATGTAAACACAATTCCAACACATCAAGACAAAAGGCCTATCACTTAACCTTTTAGTAAAACAGTTGGGAGGTGTTTACTCACGGTTGGAAAGCAAGGTAAAGGGGATCCAAGTAGCCAGTCAAAGATTAACATTTTAAGTAGAACGTTAATAATCAATGTAGTGAAAATAAAGCAGAAGAAAAATCAGCTTTTAATTAGTGAAGACACTTACCATACTGATTTGATGAGGAAGAGAATGCTGTGGCCTCAAGGAGGAAACATTGGACTGATGCATATAACCATATCCAGGAGAATGAGGAGAATGCATCTGCTGGTAAGCTCCAGGAAGTACTGCAGCTAATCAATAATACAAACTATGTCAACATCGAAAATAAGGTATTATCATTTCAGCACAAGTTTTAACATAGCTCAATTTTGTATTTGTATGTATTCAGGTAAAAATTCAAATCAATTGTCCTGAGTAAACTCCAGGGGTCCTGCTCTAAATGTTGGTCGGCTCTTGCGGTAACTTTCACAGGTTTCATCTGTACTATGGATTGTAAATGTAAAAGCATAAAATAATTACAAAAGAATTTATGAGAAGATGAGAAATTAATTTTCACTCAGAAAGTGATGGGAGTGTAGGAACTCAAAGCCAGAATAGGCAGGAGAGGTAAAAACTCTCAAAAGACTTCAAAAGCACTTTGATACGTACCTGAAGAGTCATGACTTGCAGGGCAATGGACCTAATGCTAAATGGCAGAACAGCACAATGGTCTGAATGGTTTTCTATGTCATAGATTTTGTATAATTCTTTATCAATACTGTCCAAACTCAGAGAGCCAGGCAATCAATGTGGCAAACATCTTTATACAGTACATTCAATTAAGATCAAAATCCTGGTGCTAGTTTCCTTCGTCAGTCACAGAGCTCCATCATTGTTGCATTTAAGGCCTCAGATGGATGCTTCCTAAAAGAAAGCCATGCAGAGTGACCACTAGCAGAAGCTCAGGCTGTATGTGGTTGTCAGCTTCCCACTGCTCTATGACCAAACCTGGCAGCAAGGAGAACTGACTGATGGGCAACTTCAGGGCCATCATCTAGCATGGCAGTGGTAGGAGCATGAATTTGGCCACCTTGAGAGAAAACAGCAGATTTGTACTTTACAGAGCCAGTAATATTCACAGTTAGGCTCGGAATATGCTGCAGGACAGACTGCTTAACCGCACTGAAGTCTTGACCAAGAGCTATAAGAGCAGAAGATTGAGCTTGGATGGCAGTTAGCTGAGCAGCATGAGGGAAGTCAGCGTTTGCCCTACAGCCCTCGTATGGCAGGCGGTTTTTCCCCAACCAGTGCCCACCACCTTCAGAAACTGCAATGTGATCAGGACGATAAGACTTGATGCAGATGCAGAGCTGGTTACCATTTCCATGTTGAAAGGGATGAGCTCCTGGCTCCACAAAAATACCACTTGCAAGATTGAGAATGGATCTCTCCATGCACTTAGATAACTTAGAAGCTTTCAGATGTTTGCACGCAGAAAGATCTAAACAATATTCAAGCATGTGCTGATAAGTAGGAAGTAAAATTCATGCCACAATAGAGCAAGGCAATGACCATTCCCAGTAAAATAGAGTCTAAACACTTGCCCTCAATTTACAAAAGCATTACCAAAGCTTACCTGAATAAACTTCCTAAATACTGTGGCCCAAGGTGAAAACTTTCAGTTTCTTTGATAACATTCAAGAAATGTGATTCCACTCAAGACAAAGCAGCCCAGTTGATTGGTCCTCCAACCACCATCCTCAACATCAGTTTCATTCACCAATGTTGATGAGCAAAATGACCATGGGGGTCCATGCTTGTAGTTCCATGAATGTAACAACACAACTCATTAGAGTATTGAAGAAGGCCTTCATTGGTCGTTACCTTCACTGGTGGCAACTGCTCTGTCTATGGCCATGACCACACGGAACTCCAGAAAGTTGCAGACGCAGCTCAGCACATCGAGGAAACTCTGTAGATTCTGTCCATATTTCTTGCTGCCTCAGTAAAGCAGCCAGATAATCAAAGACCCCACCAAACATAGACATCCTCTCTTCTCCCCACTCCCATCAGGCAGAAGATTCAAAAGTGTGAAAGAACATACTACCAGGCTCAAAGAGTTTCTGTCCTTCTTTTATATAACTATTAAATGGTGTCCTAGGATGATAAAATGGATTGTTAACCACACAATCTATCTGATTGTAACCTTGTCTATCCACATTGTCTTTTCTCTGTAGCTGTTAACACTTTATCTGCATGCTGTTACTCTTTTACCTTGTACTACCTCAGTTCACTATGCAATGAATTGATCTGTGTAAACATTATGCAAAAGAAGCCTTTCACTGTACCTTGGTACATGTGACACCAATTCTGAATGAAACATAGGAGTTCTAAAGGAAGACTGAGAGGTAAGGTTTCTTTATTAATACAATGATTGCTATCTGGAACTCACTGGCAGAGGAGGTAGTGGAGTCAAATACATTTAAGAGACTTTCAGAGGGACACAAGTAGATAAGGCATAGAGGACACATAACTAATGCAGACAAATGGGATTAGTCCACACCATTTACAAACTGCTCCACATTCACTTGCCTAGACTACTCTGATTCAGTCCTTTCCAGGTCCTCCAGAGCAAAACTAGTGTAAGGTCTCTTTCTCAAGAAGCTACCCTATGAGTTGTATTCCTCTTCAATTTCAAGTTCATTGTCATCTGACTGTACACAAATACAACCAAATGAATCAACATCACTCTGGACCACACTGCACTCACAATACATGTATCACACAGCACATCTAACACATTACCACAAAAAGGTTAACATAATTCAAAATGCCTGTGAAGTGCACAGCATGGGTAAAAAAGTAAACAGTAAACAGCTCAAGTCCTAGTTATGAGACCTCGATTGTGACAGGGTATTTATCAGTCTCATAGCCTGGGAGAAGAAGCTGTTACCCAGTCTGGCAGTCATAGTCCTGATGCTCCTGTAACTCCTTCCTGATGGTAGTAGGTCAAAACAAGTGTGTGTCAGCTCCCAGGTGCTAGGGCCCAGTGTGTCTCAGAGTGGATACAGAGTATTTTCAAGAGAGAGGATGAGCAGCCAGAGGCTGTAGCGCACTATAGCACCAATGACAGGTAGAAAGGGGGAAGAGGTCCTGCAGAGTGAGTATAGAAAGTTAGTGAAGGGGCTGAAGAGCAGGATCTCAATGGTAGTATTCCCTGCATCACCCCCAGTGCCACATGCAAATCGGAGCAGGAATAGGTGAATGAGTGACCGACAGCAGGGGAGCAGGGTTTCAGATTCTTAGATAGTTGGAACCTCTTTTGGGGCAGGGGTGACCTGTACAAGTGAGATGGATTGCACCTACACTGGAGAGGAATCCATATCCTGGCTGGGATGTTCACGAGTGCTACTCAGGAGGGTTTAAACTACTTTGGC
Source organism: Mobula hypostoma (assembly GCF_963921235.1). Taxonomy (NCBI): domain Eukaryota; kingdom Metazoa; phylum Chordata; class Chondrichthyes; order Myliobatiformes; family Myliobatidae; genus Mobula; species Mobula hypostoma. The sequence continues at coordinate 183,146,244 of NC_086099.1, forward strand.
AGGGGGTTTGGAACAGAGCATCAGATCAGAAAGTGGAGGAATGGAGAGGAAGGTAGATGTCAAGACCAGTAAAAACAGGCAGGAGCAAAGTAATAGATACGATGGGAACAGATAGCTTGAAGTGAGTGTGATCTAATGCTAGGAGTATTATGGGTAAAAGTGATGAAATTTGAGCATGGATCAATACTTGAAACTATGATGTTGTGGCCATTATACAGACCTGGTTGACAGAGGGACAAGAGTGGGTGCTTAATGTCCTAGGGTTTCAATGTTTTAGAAAAGATAGAGAGGAATATAACCAATGTGAGGGAATTGCACTATGAATCAGGGACAATATCACAGCTGCATTCAGAGGGAACATAATGGAGGGCTTGTGCACTGAGTCTTTTTAGGAAGGGTGTAATCACTCTGATGGGACTTTACTACAGTTTTCCCCCGACCACCACCACCAATAGCCATATGAATGTTGAGAAATAAATATGTAGGCAGATTAAGGAAAGGTGAAAAAACAACAGGGTAACATCAAAGTTGCTGGTGAACGCAGCAGGCCAAGCAGCATCTATAGGAAGAGGCGCAGTCGACGTTTCAGGTCGAGACCCTTCGTCAGGACTAACTGAAGGAAGAGTGAGTAAGGGATTTGAAAGCTGGAGGGGGAGGGGGAGATGCAAAATGATAGGAGAAGACAGGAGGGGGAGGGATGGAGCCAAGAGCTGGACAGGTGATAGGCAAAAGGGGATACGAAAGGATCATGGGACAGGAGGCCTAGGGAGAAAGACGGCGGGGGGGGTGACCCAGAGGATGGGCAAGAGGTATATTCAGAGGGACAGAGGGAGAAAAAGGAGAGTGAGAGAAAGCATGTGTGCATAAAAATGAGTAACAGCTGGGGTACGAGGGGGAGGTGGGGCCTAGCGGAAGTTAGAGAAGTCAATGTTCATGCCATCAGGTTGGAGGCTACCCAGACGGAATATAAGGTTTTGTTCCTCCAACCTGAGTGTGGCTTCATCTTTACAGTAGAGGAGGCCGTGGATAGACATGTCAGAATGGGAATGGGATGTGGAATTAAAATGTGTGGCCACTGGGAGATCCTGCTTTCTCTGGCGGACAGAGCGTAGATGTTCAGCAAAGCGGTCTCCCAGTCTGCGTCGGGTCTCACCAATATATAAAAGGCCACATCGGGAGCACCGGACGCAGTATATCACCCCAGCCGACTCACAGGTGAAGTGTTTCCCTCCCCCCCCTCTGCATTCCGCAGGGATCGCTCCCTACACAACTCCGTTGTCCATTCGTCCCCCCCATCCCTCCCCACTGATCTCCCTTCTGGCACTTATCCGTGTAAGCTGAACAAGTGCTACACATGCCCTTACACTTCCTCCCTTACCACCATTCAGGGCCCCAAACAGTCCTTCCAGGTGAGGCATCACTTCACCTGTGAGTCGACTGGGGTGATATACTGCGTCCGGTGCTCCCGATGTGGCCTTTTATATATTGGTGAGACCCGACGCAGACTGGGAGACCGCTTTGCTGAACATCTACGCTCTGTCCGCCAGAGAAAGCAGGATCTCCCAGTGGCCACACATTTTAATTCCACATCCCATTCCCATTCTGACATGTCTATCCACGGCCTCCTCTACTGTAAAGATGAAGCCACACTCAGGTTGGAGGAACAACACCTTATATTCCGTCTGGGTAGCCTCCAACCTGATGGCATGAACATTGACTTCTCTAACTTCCGCTAGGCCCCACCTCCCCCTCGTACCCCAGCTGTTACTCATTTTTATGCACACATGCTTTCTCTCACTCTCCTTTTTCTCCCTCTGTCCCTCTGAATATACCCCTTGCCCATCCTCTGGGTCCCCCCCCCCCACCTCCTTGTCTTTCTTCCCGGACCTCCAGTCCCATGATCCTCTCTCATCCCTTTTGCCTATCACCTGTCCAGCTGTTGGCTCCATCCCTCCCCCTCTTGTCTTCTCCTATCATTTTGGATCTCACCCTCCCCCTCCAACTTTCAAATCCCTTACTCACTCTTCCTTCAGTTCGTCCTGACGAAGGGTCTCGGCCTGAAACGTCGACTGCGCCTCTTCCTATAGATGCTGCTTGGCCTGCTGCGTTCACCAGCAACTTTGATGTATGTTGCTTGAATTTCCAGCATCTGCAGAATTCCTGTTGTTTGCATTTAAAAACAACAGGGTTCTTGTCTTGGAGGACTTCAACTTCTCTAAACTAAACTGAGTGCAAGAGGTTCAGATAGGGCAGAATTTGTTAGGTGCATGCAGGAGGGTTTCTTAAATCAATATGTAGACAGTCCAACAAGAGGAGTTGCTGTATTGGAACTGTTGTTCAGTAACGAGCCTGGCCAGGTGACCAACCTTTCACTGGGTGAACAATTAGGGAACAGAGAACACAACTCTAATTTTTGAGATAGCTATAGATAAGGTTAAGTATGGTCTTTGTGGGAAAGTATTAAAATGGAGTAGGGCAAATTATGAGAGTATTAGGCAGGAATTAGGGACAGTTAATTGGGAATAGCTGTTTTGGGGCAAGCCCACATCTGACATGCAGGTGGTGTTTAAATACCAACTGCACAGAGTACAAGACACGTATGTTCCAGTCAGAAAGAAGGGCAAGGATGGCAAGGTAAGAGAACCTTAGATATCGAAGAAGGTGATAAATTTGGTCAAGAAGAAAAAGTAGGTAAAGCTTAGGAAGGTAAAATCAAACAGAGCCCTTGAGGTTCATAAAGAAGCTAATAAATAACTCAATAAGAGAATTAGGAAAGCCAGAAGTGGCGAAAAAAAGTCCATGGGAAGTAGGATTAAAGAGAATCCCAAGGCATTTTATATATATGTATATGTCAAGAGCAACAGGATAACTAGGGAGAGTTCAGGACCACTCAAGGATAAAGGAGGGAGCATGTACTTGAATTCGGAGGATGTGGGTAATGTCATTGATGAGTATTTTACACCACTATTTACCAAGGAGGATGAAGAGGATTGGGAGACCAATGCCAAGCATACTGATATGTTTGTGCATTTCTAGCTAAAAGAGGAAGTAGTGTTGGGTCTCTCAAAGAGCATTAAGGTGGATAAGTCCCTTGGGCCTGATGGGATAAACCCCAGGTTATTGAGAGAGGCAAGAGAAGAGGTTTCTGGGGACCTGACCAATATCTTCATATCCTGTCCAGCCACAGGTGAGGTCTTGGGAGTACTGGCGACGAGCTAATGCTATTCCATTATTCAAGAAGGAAACCAGGGATAATCCTGGAAACCACAGACGGGTTAGAATTCTTACGGATTTAAGAGCATTTGGAAAACCATGGCCAAAGGGAAAACCAGCATGACTTTCTGCAGGGCAAGTTATGCCTTACTAACTTGACTGAGTTTTTTGAAGAAGTGACGAGAGTGATTGATTAAGGTAGAACTGCGATGGATTTTAGTAAGATATTTGACAAGGTCCGTCATGGCAGGCTCATCTAGAAGATTAAGGTCCACAGGATCCATGTTGAATTGGCCATTTTGATTCAGAACTAGCTTGCCCATAGAAGACAGAGGGTAGTGGTCGAAGGGAGGTCTGTGATTAGTGGTGTTTCACAGAGATCTGTACAGGGACCTCTGCTGTTTGGGATGTACATAAATGACCTGGATGAAAATGAAGATGTGTGGGTTAGTAAGTTTGCTGATGAAGAGAAGGTTAGTGATGTTGTGGGTAGCATAGAAGACTGGCAAAGAATACAACAGTTACAGACATTGGCGGAAAAAAGGCAGGTGGAGTTTAATCAGACCAAATGTGAAGTGTTGCACCTTCATAGGTCAAACATAAAGAGACAATACACTGTTGAGAGATGTTTAGATAGGAACATGAATGTGAGGAAAATCGAAGGATATGGAATCAGAATCAGAATCAGAATCAGGTTTATTATCACCGGCATGCGATGTGAAATTTGTTAACTTAGCAGCAGCAGTTCAATGCAATACATAATATAGAAGACAAAAATAAATAAATAAAATAAAAATAATAATAAGTAAATCAATTACAATATACATATATTGAATAGACTAAAAAAATGCAAAAAACAGAGATACTGTCTATTAAAAAAAGTGAGGTAGTGTCCAAGGGTTCAATGTCTGTTCAGGAATCGAATGGCAGAGGGGAAGAAGCTGTTCCTGAATTGCAGAGTGTGTGCCTTCAGGTTCCGACTTGATGGTAACAGTGAGAAAAGGGCATGCCCTGGGTGCTGGAGGTCCTTAATAATGGACGCTGCCTTTCTGAGGCACCGCTCCCTGAAGATGTCCTGGGTATTTTGGAGGCTAGTACCCAAGATGGAGCTGACTAGATTTACAGCCCTCTGCAGCTCCTTTCGGTCCTGTGCAGTAGCCCCTCCATACTAGACAGTGATGCAGCCTGTCAGAATGCTCTCCACGGTACAACTATAGAAGTTTTTGAGCATATCTGTTGACATACCAAATCTCTTCAAAATCCTAATAAAGTATAGCTGCTGTCTTGCCTTCTTTATAACCACATCGATAAGTTGGGACCAGGTTAGATCCTCAGAGATCTTGACACCCAGGAAATTGAAGCTGCTCACTCTCTCCACTTCTGATCCCTCTTTGAGGATTGGTATGCGTCCCTTCGTCTTACCCTTCCTGAAGATCACAATCAGCTCTTCCAACTTACTGATGTTGAGTACCAGGTTGTTGCTGTGGCACTACTCCACTAGTTGGCATATCTCACTCCTGTACGCCCTCTCGTCACTACCTGAGATTCTACCAACAATGGTTGTATTGTCATCCAATTTATAGATGATATTTGAGCTATGCCTAGCCACACAGTCATGTGTATATACAGAGTCAAGCAGCGGGCTAAGCACTGAGCTGCGCCAGTGTTGATCGTCAGCGAGGAAGATATGTTATCAGCAATCCACACAGATTGTGGTCTTCCAATTAGGAAATCGAGGATCCAACTGCAGAGGGAGGTACAGAGGCCCAGGTTCTGCAACTTCTCAATCAGGATCGTGGGAATGATGGTATTAAACGCTGAGCTATAGTTGATGAACAGCATCCTGACGTACGTGTTTGTGTTGTCCAGGTGGTTTAAGGCCGTGTGGAGAGCCGTTGAGATTGCATCTGCCGTTGACCTATTGTGGCGATAGGCAAATTGCATTGGGTCCAGGTCCTTGCTGAGGCAGGAGTTCAGTCTAGTCATGACCAACCTCTCAAAGCATTTCATCATGTAGATGTGAGTGCTACCGGGAATAATCATTAAGGCAGCTCACATTATTCTTCTTAGGCACTGGTATAACTGTTGCCTTTTTGAATCAAGTGGGAATTTCTACCCATAGCAGTGAGGTTGAAAATGTTGTTGAATACTCCTACCAGTTGGTTGGCACAGGTTTTAAGAGCCTTACCAGGTACTCCGCCGGGACCTTCCGCCTTGCGAGGGTTCACTTCCTTTAAAAACAACCTGACATCAGCCTCTGAGACAGAGATCACAGGGTCATCAGGTGCAGCAGGGATCTTCACAGCTGTAGTTGTGTTCTCCTTTTCAAAGTGGGCATAGAAGGTATTGAGTTCATCTGGTAGTGAAGCATCGCTGCCATTCATGCTATTGGGTTTTGCTTTGTAGGAAGTAATGTTTTGTAGACCCTGCCAGAGTTGCCGTGCATCCGATACCACTTCCCACCTCATTCGAAATTGTCTCTTCACCCTTGAAATAGCCCTCCACAAATCATACCTGGTTTTCTGGTACAGGCCTGAGTCACCAGACTTGAATGCCACAGATCTAGCTTTCAGCAGACGATGTACCTTCTGGTTCATCCACGGCTTCTGGTTTGGGAATGTACAGTAACTCTTTGTTGTCACACACTCATCCACACAAGTTTTAATGAAGTCGATAACAGCTGCAGCATACTCATCCAGATTTGAAGATGAATCACTGAATACAGTCCAGTCCACCGTTTCAAAGCAGTCCTGTCTACTCCCAGCTTAAAGAAGGCAAACGTAAAAGAGGTGGACAACAGAAGAGATTCAAAGACGTCTTAAAAGCCAACATGAAGAAATGTAACATCGACATCAACAACTGGGAAACCAGTGCCAAGGACAGGAAACTCTGGCAAGCCATCATCTGAGAAGGAACAGCAACTTTCGAAGCCAACAGATTTGCAGAATTAGAAGAAAAGAGAAGAAAATGGTAAGAGAGGCAGCAACAACCAAAGCCTGATCTGCTGTTTGTAACTACCTGTCTTGAGTGCGGAAGAACTTTCAAAGCCAAGATTGGACTCATAAGCCACTTGAGAGCCCATAAGTAGATCAATAGAATGAAGACCATCATCCTCAACCTCGAGGGATAACCATGATGTAGGTTCTCCTGTGCTTTCTCTGTCCATACCTTCTTGGTCCTCACTGCTGGTGCTGCAGTCTTCAGTCTGTCTTTACTCAGGGAGTAGAAGGGCAGCCAGGTGATCAGACTTCCCGAAGTGAGGGCGTGGAATAGCATGGTAGGCATTGTTGATGGTGGTGTAGCAATGGTCCAGTGAGTTGTTTCCTCTGGTATTGCAAGTGATCTGTTGGTGGTAGTTGCTTAGTGATTTTTTCAGACTGGCCTAGTTAACCAGTGCACCAAGAAGAGTTGATCATGAGGCATACTCCTCCACCTCTGCTTTTGAAAGACTCTATAGATCTATCCTGACAGTGTATAATAAACCCATCGATCTGAATTGCTGCAACCAGTACAGAAAGGGTTAACCAGGATTCCGTGAAACAAAGGATATGTGGTCCTAATGTCCCTGTGATTCAGCACCCTCGCTCTGAGATCATCGATGTTATTCAGAAGAGACTGCACATTTGCCAGCAAGATAGTTGGTATAGGGAGTTTAAAACCCCGTTTCCTTAAACGCACTTGTAACCCCACTCTGCACCTTGCGCTTCCTCCAAGGTATCCTAGATGGGCGCTTCCAACCACAATCGGTGTTGCTTCCATCAGTTTTAAGCAGCGACAGTTCGTTAAGACATCTTTGTAGACTGAACTGACCTTGGAAGCAGTTGTGCTTTTTAGCTGTATCAGGCTGAAACGGGAATATTTAATTGTATCTATCCAGAGTACTGCTCCTACTCGAATAACCCCAAGGCGCCCCTGACATTGTATAGACAGAAGATAGTCGTTTAGCTAGCCATTTGATTACTAATTTAATTGTTTTGGCACAACACTGTGGGCCAAAGGACCTGTTCCTGTGCTGTACAGTTCTATGTTCAATGTTCTAAAGAGAGGGAGGGCTGGTGCTAGGGATCCTCAACAATGTTTTGGATCCTTCTTATACAACGCTCCCAGTAAATGTTACAAATCAGTGGAGAGAGACCCCAGTGACCCTCTTGGCAGGTTTTACTATCCTCTGTAGGAATTTGCTGTCCAATACCTTGTAGCTCCTGTACGTACCCCGTAACTGGGTTGCCAAACCAGCAGAAATGGATCACTCAGTTGGAGTCTGGAGTACTAGAACTAAGAAAGTTTTATTAAAGAAACAAGCAACACAGTAATCGAAAGGATAATAAATGCAACAATTCAACAATGATAACCACACATGTGCACAGAATTAAGATAACAGCATCAATCAAGCTCTATCGTTGTCTAGGGGTTAAATGACCAATTTCAAAATGACTCAAAGTTCAGTCCAGTTTGTAGTTCAGTTCGCAGTAATCGTTGCCATGGCGATGGACAAGGTGGGGGAAGAGAGACAGAATAGGAACAACTGATCATTCAGAACACTGCTTCACTCACAGACCAGCGGGATGGCTCACAAACAGCTTTTGGGCAGGTCCTTGGTGATGTCACCTGAGGTCACCGACTGTGACCCCTCCTCCAGATGCGGTCGATCCTCTGCAGTGAACCCGGCACCCAGGCAAGGGCGGACAAACACCGGGTTCCCGCTGATCGTACCTTTCCACCCTTGTCGTTGTCTGGGACTTCTCACCCACTCGTGAGAAGCGCACCGCTTCCAGGGTCTCGTTACCTCGGGTGGCGTGTGTGTCTGTCTTAGCGAACCTGTCCCTTTTTATCCCCCTGCTGGGGTATCGCCTGTCCATCACTTCAAACAGTTCAGGGCTCAAAGGGGGGAGCCGCTCCAGACAGCTCTTCCTCCCACATCCCTTCATTACACATCTCCAGACGCTGCTCCATTGTTCCTTATCTCTCCTTCCCCTGAGGGCAGGTGGCAGACCAACTGCTGATGCCACTGATGCTAGCCCAGGCCAGCAAACATCTTAATTTTATGTGTATTCTCGTAACACTATCCAGAGTACTGCTCCTACTCGAATAACCCCAAGGCGCCCCTGACATTGTATAGACAGAAGATAGTCGTTTAGCTAGCCATTTGATTACTAATTTAATTGTTTTGGCACAACACTGTGGGCCAAAGGACCTGTTCCTGTGCTGTACAGTTCTATGTTCAATGTTCTAAAGAGAGGGAGGGCTGGTGCTAGGGATCCTCAACAATGTTTTGGATCCTTCGTATACAACGCTCCCAGTAAATGTTACAAATCAGTGGAGAGAGACCCCAGTGACCCTCTTGGCAGGTTTTACTATCCTCTGTAGGAATTTGCTGTCCAATACCTTGTAGCTCCTGTATCACACAATGATACAGCCAGACAGGATACTCTCGATGGTGCTCCTGTAGAAAGATGTTAAAATGGGGGCACATTTTTCACCTGGCACCTACCAGCCTTCTCCTTCCTACCTTCTTTATAGAGCCCCTGCCCCCTCCCTCTTCAGTCCTGACGAAGGGTCTCGGCCCGAAACATTGACTGTTCGTTTCCATGGATGCTGCCCGACCTGCTGAGTTCCTCCAGCGTGTTATGCGTCTTGCTTTGACCCCAGCATCTGCAGAGTATTTTGTGTCAGAATGGGGGTTTGGGAGCCTTGTATGCCTAAGTCTCCTCAGAAAATGCAGACACTGTTGTGGCTTTTTGATCAATAAGCTGTTCTAGGTCCAGGCTAGATCATCTGTTATGTGCAAACCTAGGAACTTTATGATATTCACTCTCTTCATGGCAGAGTCATTAATGTGCAGTGGAGAGTGGACGACCGGTGCATTCGTGGGGAGAGTGTGGGCAGGGGGAGGGGTGACTAGAGATAGGGGGAGAGGAGTTTGGAGGGAGGGGGTAGGGTCACCTCTCAGGAAAAGTTTTTTTCCATGCTAAGACAGCTTCTACAGTCTTCACTGCAGCCATCATGGTCTATTGTTATTTCATTTCAGTCAACAGTGGCTTCTTGGCCCTAGAGTATTCAGAACCTTGCCCCAGATGTCTATCTATATTTCCAACCCAGCATCAGTAGATCAATATGCCTGTTCCTGCCTGTTTGTGGTCATTCTCTCATCAGTTCTCCCCAGGCTGTGCAATAACTTTCAGCTGTCATCAACCTTTTCAGGGGAACACGCAAGTTTAGCAGGTGCTTTTTAACAGGATCCATCCTACCAGTACATCCTGGATTCTCCGGAAGTTAAACACTGCTGGCATCAAGACAAACTAGTGTGTTTCCATTCTGCCAGTGTTTGTTCATTTTATGCAGGACTGAATTTTTAAGGTCTTCCATAAATTATGGAAACCATCTCATTAATTTAGAAGAATATAAAGACTTCTGATAGAGTACATTATTTCAATGTTTTGTTGGATGACTTCTTTGCACAGAATCTACAGTCCCAGTCTCCCTAATTGTATGTCTTTTACTGTATGCATCTTCACACATATACTGCACGCTGTACAACATCCAATCCCAATGAGCATTTTCACTTCATTTTGTCATGAAAATCCTCTCATGTTTGGGATCCTCCTTGTGGCTGCTTCCTTCATTTCTGGCCCATTAAAGTACTGTGACTTTTTTGGTTAAGCAGCTCATCGTTCTCATGCTTTAATGCATTGCTCGGCATATGGGTTGGCCATTTTCAAAGTTTTCTTTCTCAATACTTACTACTCATTAACAACCTCCTACTTTTCTCAACACTGATCATTAATTACCTGTTTTATGCTCAACCTCAGTGTTGGGCAGGTAAATAAGGTAACAAAACAGGATACTGTAAGAAACAACAAAAATAAAACTAAAGACACTCTAAAGAGGAAATGGTGATCTAAAATGTGCTTATTTATCCTTTAATATCAAGGAGTTCATCCAGTAAACAAAAGCATTCTTTGGTTTTCAATGTCCGTGAGTCATGTCATAACTTAATGAATCATGTGGTTGGATGGGAATATAAAAGTAGGAAGTCTGACTCTTTCACCAACAGACCACCAGTTATAACTCCTCCACACAGCAAAGTTCTGTTTTCAAATGGAATAATCAACCATGCTGCTTTTCAAGTATTTGACGAGCCATTTACATCATGCTTACATCTAAAGGCAATGCTCCTATTCTTTTGGGAAATAACAGTTTTAAGATTATGGAGAAATGGCAAAGGCTAGCAATTAACATTTTGGAAAGATATGATTAAAGATGTTGGAACTAACCATGATGGTATGTAGAATAACCCACTTCAGTGCCAGCTGAAGTGTTACGAATTCCATTGATCAATACAGATCAAGCAATTTTCTGTATTTGTGCAAAACATCCTTGAGTGGTGCAGCATTGAGGGAAAGAGGATGGTAACCATACATACTAATAACACTGAACACCATTCATGGGATGGAATTGTTTTCAACTCAGATCCCCTTTAAATGTCACTAGTATGCCACAGTTGTAAAGTACTAGTTTTGGAGCTGACGGAGGGAGTCAGGTTAATAATAAACTAGCTGATTCCCGTTGAGAGGTTCCCATTCATGTCTGGAAGATGGAGGGAGCTGATCCTAAGGAGAGGGGATTACACAGGCCACCATCAAGCAAGTTTATTTTGCAGACGTAGGCAATGTCCATAGCTCCTCCTTACTCCACAATCTACGTCATTTCCCTCTAAAGATCTCTGATCAGCCATTCAATATGTGGTTCAAATATATACAAATTGCTTCTTGCAGAAAACAAGTGGCATGCTGCGCACTCATTTACAACCCTAGCTAAAAATTGTATTAGTGGACGATAGTAACTCAACAACAAAGTGCCCTTTATCCACTCAAACCCACTCATCCAATTTTCAACGGACAGACAAATCAAAACAGGGCAAATGGTAATTAAGAATTATCATTATTGCCAACTTCTAAGCACCCTTCTTACTACAGTTGTCAAAATGTACTGATCTAAATGAAACTATTCAATAGTTGAATTAAAATGGCTGACAGAATAATGTTCTAAAGTATATGGAGCAGATCAGAAACACAGATTTACATCCTTAGTCATATGGTTAATAAATTCTTAATGTATGGTTTTGTACCAGAACAAAAACATTCCTTACTTTTCTTACTCACAGCAGTGACAGTCCTAACAAATCAATTGCCACAAATGACACATGGGCTAGCCACGAGGTAAATTACATTTACTTTACTTTTCCCCTTTGACAATTAAAAGTGACAGTAAAAGGAGGGGGAGAAAAGCCCTACCATTTAAATACATTCCAGATGGTGCCAATTCTCTTTTTCCTGTTCTGAATTCTCACTGCTTTTATAAGTGTACATCCCAAGTTGTCCAAACATGGAAGTAATTTTCCTTTTATCTTTACTTGCATTTCATTGTTGTTCTTGTCTCCAATTTAGCAGTACTAATCTTTCTACATTGGGTTCTTTCATAATGACCATTTAATCATCAGCCTTCTGATCATACCACTGTTCAAGTCCTCTTCTACTCTGTCCACAATCATTGAACACCTATGTTTCATTAATGGGTATTATGTGAAGTACAAAAAGTGGTGAAAATCATAAACATCTTTGTATAGAAAGAGCTTTTTTTAAATTATTTAGTCCTTGGTTACACTGTGTGATTTGGACTAGTCTTGATGCAGAAAGACGAACAAAGCCAAAAGAAAAGGTAAGTTGAGAATGACAGCATCAGGCACATAGCCAGAGGTAATGTACGGTCAGCACTTATTGCCTACTTCTGTCACATTCCTGGAAGCATTTTTACACAGAGTACACTGTGCTTTTCTTAAGCTTATTCCACACATGTTCCCAATTGACAGACTGATACTTCATGAGTAATTTGAGAAAGCAAACATCAAAATCAATACTAAACTTTGACATTACTACCAAAAACATTGCTACTTATTATATGTTAGTTAAAACGTGACTACTGTGCATCAAACAAAAACTGGCTGTTTTTTTAAAAAATTTATACTGGAATCAAAAAGCACTTTAGTGTAACTTCAAGCAAACCTGCCCAGTAAGCAAGTGGTAGAGTCAGATGAATTGTTTGCTGTACACTTTCCTGGGTTTACTTTTCACTAAAGTTAATGGGGGGGGGGGAATCATAAGAGTACAAAGCAAGTTTCCAATCCAAAGTAAATACAAGTGTTGGAAATACTCAAGAGATCTGGCAGTGTGTGTGCAAGGAAGAAAAGAATTAACATTTCAATGTGTTTTCATTCGAACTACCTAATCCAATTGAGACATCTTCTTGCTGGGCAAATTAGGCTAAAAGTATACGAATGTTCAATAACAGAACCCATCCCAGTGCGTAACATGCAATGGTGTGCAATGTTAGTACTGAAATTGCTGATCATGTACCTCCTTCCTCGGATAATTCCAGGGTATTTTCACTGCAGCTGGAGAAGGTTGGATTAAGCTCTGTCATCTCTGACCTTTCATCTCCAGCACTTATGCTACCCACACCCGTGGACTGAGACTGTTTACTATAACGTTTTGCCCTTTCTACAGCAAGGAAAGCATAAAAAGGAAATCTGATGTACAGAACAGTAATAGCAAAAACAAACAGTTTCCACAACTTAAAATAACAAATACAAATTTCTCCAATTTCAGAAAAAATAATATTCCCTATAGCTCTTGTCAAGATCTGATCATAACTTTATTACTAATGCCAGCACAGGAATTTATCTACAACTTTTGATATATTTACAAAGATGATTCTGGCTCTATCTTCTAACACTAATAATATTTTAATAGTACTATACAAAACAATAGAAGCCCTTAGCCCATGTAATCTCTGTGGCATCAACTTCAGATTTACATGGCAATTTCTCTGCCACAAGGAATTAATAGCTCACAAGGTACTCCTTCCAAACCAGCACCACATTCCTTTGAAAATAAAATGATACAACTTCACTGGTTGCAGAAAATGAAACATTAATTGCCTTGCAATGTTCTCAGCCAGTAACTTGCAGTAACATCTATTCGTACACAAATGGATCTCAAAGTAGCATTAAGAAAGAAAGGGTACATATGTTGTGCTTGCTTTTGATTAGTTCCTGAGGAGTCTTCTGCAGACTCAGCGTGAAGCCGAGGTACGGTATGTGAAAATTAAGGTACTGTTAAGGTCTCTAATTAATACTACTGCCTACTGTTATGAGAGATTATGTGTAGAAAGGGAAAGCCCAATTTCTCTGATATACAGTACAAAACAATCAAAAGTTACTATGCCTGGATATTCTAATATATCTTAATAAGTGTAGCAACAGGGTGCCAACAACAATTTCAAATCAATAGGGCAGCAGATTACAGATTCAAGTGGATGATCAGTGCAGAGCTGGTTGAGAAAGTTGGTAGATGAAGAGCATCTAATTGATTAGGTGAAAGGGATCTCATTTCATTATTTTACTCCAGGGAGCGGAATAAACATCACGTAAATTAATTTCTAGGCAGTAAGTGTAACACACTATCTTATAGTTTCCTTGTTTCGTAAGAATAAAATGGAATTCCCTATTATTGACCCAAGTACATTCTAGATTTTTGGAATAGAGATACCAGTTTCAGTATTTGTTTCTAAGTTTAATATGATAGTATGGTTGGCCTGGCAGTCAAAAGACACAAGAATGCTTTGGTTGGGGCTGAAGTCTGAAGTAGGAAGATTAATGGTGGGAAGGAATGGGAAAGCAAGAAGGAATAGGAGTGGCAACGGGAGTTGTGGAAGATTGTAGCTGGATGAATGAGGGACTCTGTGGCTCATGGAAGTGGAGGTGCAAGCTAAAGGAGGTTAGTTACCTCAGCTAGTAGGCTGAAGGACATGATTGAATGTTAACTCCAGTACTCCTCCATCTTGTGTTAGCAGGATATGATTAAAATTGAAGTAGTGATCAAATCTCAACAATCTACCTTCAATGTAATATTTAAGTGAAGGACCCCATACCTGGGAGTGCTTTGGTCACCTGTCTCCTCCACCCCACCGCACCGCTATTAAAGCTGAAGTGCATAGGCTCAAGGTGAACTGAGTTCAGATTGAAAATATTTATTATCCCACTCAACCCAAACCCCTAAATGTAGGAACATTAATATTTTCCTTAACATGCCTGTTAACCTACAATTTTTCAAAGTTTATGTCATTTCTGTTATCAGAAGATGCATCTATTTATTGTCTGCATATTGAGGAGTATCATCCATTGTTACAACTGTTGGTGAAAACTACCTTACACAATTAATGCTTAAGAATATCTGCACATTATACTAACACTGCTTACACTTGCCCTACAGTTTAGTTATCTATGAACCAATCACTTAGGAATCCTTTTCACAATATTTTAAAATGTCCAATTGAATAGATCTAAACATTTCATTCCACTGAACTCAGATGTACATTCAACAGGATATTTGACTTGTTTGGGAAGATTAAACCACAAAATCATGCATGCACAAATTACTGCATAAAATCGTGCTTTTAAAGGTTTCAAAGGGAATCCCCTGCTCTCAGTAAAAGGTTCCAGTGTGACACAGATGAGCTGTAGAGCTGAGAGTTACTGAGTGATAAAAGTCACTACATCTGCCACCATACTCCATCACTAGTTAATCCATTCTCTGATCTTCCGCTGGCTAGATGCAGAGAAGGATTAGAAATCCATTCAATTCAATAGGATTTCCAGCCTGGAGAATGGGGAAAGTGATGATTTTTTTTTAGAGTAGATCTACCTCTTTACTGATTTTTATGTGTCTTAATTAACTTTATTTTCAGTAATTTATTATTTTAGATCATTGACATTATGTTAAATAAATACAAGAACAGCATAAATAAATTATAAAGTAGTTTCAAAGCTCTCTTGGGATCAATAAAGTATATCTATCTATCTATCTAACTACAGGCTTCTGTTAAAAGTTGTGAGTGCAAGGACTCAAAACTATGCTGTTTGAGCTTTAGTTGCAAGGTGTGAATGATCAGCAAAATTTACCCTCCATATCTGGCTCAGGTTGGGAAATGAGCTGCTGATTCCAGTTTAAGAGGCCTAAGTGTGTTGGTGAAGTTTGGTTTAGGATATTAACTTTTTTGTTCTTACTATAATTCAACTTGTAATCAAAAAAAGATAACAACTCAATGACACTAATTCAAGACAGAGGGTTTTCATTGCTTATTAAATTGTTAGGTAACAACCAACACAATTCTGCCAATGTTCAGTGGTTCCCAAATTGAATGTTAACTTGGCCTAAAATTTATAACTAATCCATAAGCTGAATTTAGAAGAATTGCCCTTAGCATCTAAACAAAATGCCTTTTAAAATTTATTAAATAGAAGTAAATAATAAAGAATAAAACTTAAAAGCAAACAGGATTTATACCAGAGAGCAAGTGTAGACTTCTGCTTTGGATGTTGTCTTCAAGAGGATCAAAGTCAAAGATGGAACCAGGATCAGTACGCCATACTTTAAGTTCTTTTAGCAGAAAAGGAAAGGACAAGAAACATGTAACAGCCTTGATAGCACAGCTGACTCTATAAGCAATTCATCATGGGCCCATTCCTTCCCACCATCAGTAGTTTCTACAGGTGATGTTGTCTCAAGAGTCCCTCACCATCCCAGCTATGCCATCTTCCTGCAGCACTGATTGTACAGATGCTACAGAAACGTGAAGTCCTACACCACCAGGTTAAAGAACAGCGACTTCCCTTCAACTATTCACTTCTTGATTCAACCAGCACAGCTCTAATCCCTACCTCAGTAAGCAACACTATGACGTCTTTGTATTAAAATGAACTATTGTTATTTGTTCTAATTAAATTCTGAACTGTACAACTTGCATATACTTTATGCTTTTCTTGTGGAGTCTGCTTAAAATATTGCTCTGTGCCCGAGATGCTGCTGCAAGCAAATTCTTCATTGCACTTGTGCGTATGACAATACACTCAACATTAAGGTTTAAGAAGCATTGTCTGATTAGACATTTCTACAGTCTTCCTTCAGTTTGGTATATACCAAACAACTTTTGCTATTTTACTATAGCAAGCCATTATTCCCGTTGAAGTTGGGAGGCAGGCGGGAGTTTTGTTTTTAAATATCCATTCACAGAAGTAGGCATGCTTGTAAACTCAGCATTAAATTAATTGCATGGCCCAAATGAATGAGTGGTTCTTTTGCCTATTCCATCAGACAGTTAAGAGCCAACCGCTTTGCTTTTGGTCTGAAATCATATATGATACATTATATTATGTATTATATATCAGTATTTTCCCATCCCAACTGAAAGTATCAAGGTCAGTTGAAAGCTTAAGGAGTTGGAACAGGAGTAGGGCATAAGAATCCTTAAGACTATTGCACCATTATCTTATCTGATGTTGACTTAACTCCAATTTTTTTTTTACCTATTTCCTATAATATTTGTGGTCCACCATCCGAAAATCTGTCTATTGTGGCCTCATATATCTGATAATTCAGTGTGTACAATTTCCTGGGGTAAGAATGCTAAAGATTCACAAGTTTCTGAGAGAGGAAACTCCACGACCAAATTAAATATAAGATATGTTCCCTGCTTTTAGAATCGAACCATCCCTGAGAAAACACATACTCACATCAACTCTGTCAAGTGCCTTCAAAACCTAATGTTTCAATAAGATCACCTTCTATTCTAGTAACCTTCAATGATCAGAGGCCAAACAGATCAGTTGTTACTTATGAGCACCTCTCTTTATTCCGAGCAGCATCCTAGTGCATCTTCTTTGAACTACAAGTCCTTCCTAGAGACCAAGGGTACCCATGCTATTCCAGGTATGATTTCACTAACACCCAATATAGCAAAGCAATAGTTGTCTACTTTTGCAATGAATGCTCCATTTGACTTCAAATACTTGTTGTACCTGTATGGTAATTCTCTGCAGTTCATGTTCAAGGACCACCCAAAGTTCAAAATACATTTATTATCAAAGTACCTATACTATATACAACATTGAGATTTGCCTCCTTACAGGCAACCACAAAACAAAGAAACCCAATAAAACCCATTTAAAAAGACAAACACGCACAATGTGCAAAAAAAAACAAATCATGCAAACAATAAAAAATAAGCAAATAACATTCAGAACTAAAGTTCATGGAAGTGAGTTCATAGCCACAAAGCCAGTCATCACTGCAGGTGGCCCAGGAACCCATTAGTTTCAGGCCATTGCCTCAAGTCAATGCAGAGATGAGTAAACCTCGCCATGCCCGAACTAAACATCAGCCTATCCCTCACCTCCAGTCCCAATGCCCAGACATTTTTAGTCTGGCCAGCACTTAAATCAGCGCAACATCAGCTCATTCCTTGATGTCAGAGCCATGCCCTGCCATTTTGAAACGCTCTCGGGCCTGGGTCCTGCCGCCTCAATTCAGCCAAAAATCAACCTTTCCAATCTGAGCCCGTGCTTAAATCGGCCAAACATCGGCTCAATCCTCATTCTCAAGCCTTGGCACCACTGCCTCGACTCGCTTCAGATTTGCCATTTGGAATCAGCTCCAAGTCCACTCTAGCAATGGCTAAACATTGGCTCGTTACCTACTCCTGGGTCTGGGCTCCGCCATCCCATACATGCCATGCCGCAACCATCCTGCACCTTCAAGACTCCAGTTCACATTGCAAAAATGCCAGGTTGTACAGGTGGTTCAAATCCTCCACACCAAAAAGGAAGTTACAGGCTATAGATTGGCACTAATGTACTGAATTGAGTGTTCCTATTGTAGTTTTTTCTACATTAGAGAAATCCGACACAGACTGGGTGATTGCTTTGCAAAGCACCTACTATACATTCAATCCATAAGAATGAACTTGACCTACCGGTTGCCTGACCATTTCATTTTTCAACACACTCTGACCTTTCTGTGATCTCCTACACTGCCGCAACAAAGCATGGAAGAACTTCATTCGCCATCAGGGCACATTATAGGTGTTAATACTGAATCTTTCAATTCAGGTAACTCTCATTTTCTTGTGTGCATCAGAACTGGCAATTTCTACCTGTGATGTTGGCTCAGTTTTCCTCCTCACAGCTGTCCAACAACTGGGCATGTCAGAACTCAACACAAAGAAACATAATGTGACTCTGAATCCCACAGTTACTTATTTGTTCTCACACTATTAGAAACATTCCCTTTGTTATACCAATTCTTCCCTCCAGCTTCTTTGTAATTGAACCTAGCATGCTTTCTCTTTTTTTCTGGTATACGTTAACTCTGTTCCTCTTGCAGCAGATAGACCTGACCTGCATTTCCAACATTTTCTGTTTTTAATCCAAGAAAAACTCAAGTTTATTTTTGTCGAAAGCGCCCTGAATTCTAACACTCATGTACATATCAGCAGCAATTTACAGTGGCCAATTGATGCACCACACACTTTCTTTGGGACATGGAGGGAACCAGAGGACTAGAAGGAGACACATTGTCATAGTGAAAATATGTAAATTCCACACAGACAATGACAGGATTGAAACAGGCCACTAAGAGACAGCTGCTCTACCAGTTTTGCTGCTGCACTGTCAAGTCGATTGTTAAGGATGAGGTCTCAGGGTACTTGGAGCCACTTGATAAAATAGGCCGTATTCAGCATGGTTTCCTCAAGGGGAAATCTTGACTGGCAAATCTGTTGGAATTCTTTGAAGAAATAACAAGCAGCAGGATAGACAAAGCAGAATCAGCTGATATTGTGTACTTAGATTTTCAGAAGGCCTTTGACAAGGTGCCACACGTGAGGCTGCTTAACAAGTTACAAGCCCATGGTATTATTGGGAAGATTCAGGCATGGGTAAAGCAGTGGCTGACTGGCAGGAGGCAAAGACTGAGAATAAAAGGATCCTTTTCTCGTTGGCTATTGGTGACTAGTGGTGTTCCACAGGAGTCTGTGTTGGGACCTATTCTTTTTATGCTATATGTCAATGATTTGGATGATGGAATTAAAGGCTTTGTTGCTAAATTTGCAGATAAAACGAAGATAGGTGGAACGGCAGGTAGTTTTGGGGAAGTAAGAGAAGCTACAGAAGGACTTGTACTTGCATAAAGTTACTCCACATTTAGCTATAGTTTCCTCTCAGTGAAAGGACACAGAGTACAGTGCCCAGATCTGATTATTTCTCTTCATGGTACTACTATGTGCAAATACAGTGGATTCCAGTTAATTGGGACACACTGGCACCAGTAAATTTTGGCCCAATTAAGTGACTGCCCAAATTAGCTGAAAATCCAATGGAAAAATTTAAAAAGGTATGAAAAGGACAAAATATAATTTAACTGAACAATAAATTATGCATTTAAATTAAATACAGAACAAGTTAATACACTAACAATACTAATACAGTACTATAAAACTGTAGTTCATAATAGTTATCAATGGAGAAGTTCATCCAGTGCAAGCCGCCATGTTCTTTTGATTGAATATAAATGAACAAATCAGTGGGAGACATCTAGTGCAGATAATGGACTGCCTTCAATGATTGCATCCTCCAAACCTTCATTTTCATTTTTACTTTCAAGACGATTGTCAGTACCTTCAAATTCTTTGTAGTTCCTAACTTGTTGAAGTAGTGAAATTGTTTCATTTTCACTCCCGGTTGTTACTGACATCTCCAAGCCGGAATGCTTGAAACCGCAGTGAGCAAAACAATTCTGAATTATCTTATTACTATTTCTCGCCAATTATCAGTGACAAAAATCACTGCCTTTTGAACATAAACACATGCAACGGACACTATTTAAAAAGTGTTTGTTTTAAGCACATTGTAGTGTTTAAAGTCCACACAATTGCACTCGAGAGATGCTAGTTAGAAGCTTCAGCATCAATCTTCTGTCCTAATTAAGCAGCATAGTGTCCCAAATAAATTAAGAGAATCCTGGCTATTTTTCTGATTAGTTTTTGTTCATTTAGAGTTGGCTCAAATAAGCAGCTGCTCCATTTAACCGATGGCCCAATTAACTAGAATCCACTGTGCTTTAAAAACAAACACTGAATACTTATGAAAGCTGCTATTTTCTAGTAAATAAAGACATCAATTGATACTATTTTTGGGAAAGAAAATCACCTATGAATGAAAAAATATTTACTTTCCAGAATTTACTACGTACAACACTTGATAACAGATAAGGAAAAAAAAAATTCTTATTTTCTGAAAGCTGGTTTTTGAAATGCCATTTGATGTGTATTATTAGTCCCAAGAGTTTATATCATTTCACTGACTTAGGAAGCAATATTTGGATGGTGACAGACAAGATCAACTATTATCCAACTCGAGTATTTATAATAATACTAGAAATAGATAATCAGGCAGCAGACTAGTAGCATTTCTAATTCTCATCTGTCAAAAGGCAAGTTCTAGCAGAGCCCAAACAAGACTAATTGCACTCATTTGGGTGAAACTGGTTGTTATTCAAAGAAAAATATCAGCTTCTGCTAACAGCAATTATACACTCTCTAAGTTATGTCGTCTGATACTTCAATCAACATTTAAATTAACTAATCAGAATTTATCAAGTGTGGCATTTTACTGAAAATAAAACTTGGAAGAAGTAGTTTTAAGGAATGTAAAATACCTCCCATAATGCCCGTTCTGTTTTTCTCCATCTCCACCACATGGGGCTGTACCCCTTTGTACATTGCATCGCTTACAAATTGAGTGTTCTTCCGAGCTCGCTCTGTTACCGGATCATCAGCTACCGAAGTGAAACCTTTTCCCTTTGTCTTCTCAAAGTCCTCATGGTATTTAATCTGTCAACAAAGCAAACTGTAAATGGTTTATCTGCACATTTTGTTGTATTATTAACCAAACAGTTAGTAGTTTACATTACAATCATCTTAGTAATATTCTAAAGTTTTTTTTTGAAGTTCTCTTCTCACACTCAGAGGCAACCATGTAATCACGTATGCCAATACTCAGCCATACAACATGCACTACCCACACATACAGCGGTCAAATTGCTTCTGGCACAAAATCATTCAAACTGTGTGCAGTGGATCCGGTATGTGAATGTTACACAGGCAATGATTGTGCCACAGAATAGACACAAGCAGGCAGATTCTCAGTTACAATTTTTATTAAGACAAATTCATTTGAGTACATATCCATCACTTCAAATACAGATTAGTGCCAAGTGTGCTCACTTTCCAGTGTAAATTTAGTATGTCATTTCCATTAGTTTTTTTAATGAACTTCCACATAAATTATCAAACACGGTTGGTAGTTGATTTGAAATGTCAATCTTTCTACACAATGTTAGCAGAAAACTAGTTCAGCTGTACCAGAGAGATATTATTTTGTGTTTCACGAACACGTCTCATTTCTGGAGTGTCAAAAAGCTGAATTGGTCTGCCTTGCATTTCCTTCAAGTCAGTATTGTAGAGCACCTACCAACCAAATTAACATATTGGTTTATAAAAATGTTCACATTCCACAATATGAAATAGTGTAGACCAAGCAAAACCAATATAACAAAATTTAAGTAGTTATTATGTCTAATCATTACTGTCCATTTTTAAAAGTGCTTGCAACAATTATTTTATAAATATTAAAAACTATTGAACAGAAAGCCAACAAATTTTGTACTTTGCACTATGCTTGGTACAATCACAGAAGAAACTGACAACCAAAAAAGGGTGTAAAAACTTGCCGAACTGATATTTGATTGATTTTTCTTGGCCCGCTCTGTCTCTAGAGTAACACAGACTGCTGTGCCTGTGCCAACCTTTTCTTTATATTGGACCTTGAATGGAAATATATACATATATATGATGAAATGCCAAATAATTAACTAAAAGATGTGTGCAGTTTAAAATGCATTCTTAAAAATCAACTATTTTATATAACAAACCAAGCTGATGTTCTTCTGATTCTCCTTGACACGTTTTAAATCATAAAGATCTGGAATTGCTGTTCCTTGTCCAATTTCATCTTTGTAATTCACCTACATAAAATATAAATGATACAACATCTACTTCAATTGACAAAAAGCAAGTCAAGCCCGTTAGTTTCAACTTAACAATGTTAATGCCAAGAAGCTATTTAATTTGATCAGTAACTGCTCACTTTCCTGGAAAATATAAAGTGCACTGACAACAACTCTTTAAAACATTATTCTGCATTGGAAGTAAAAACAAAAATACAGAGAGCAATGCTTCGTCAGCCAGCAACTAAGTAGAGAGAAACAGCTGGTAAACGACAAAAGTTCAGTGTAGAACTGCCAGGATTTAACACAATAAACTGCAGCAAGTTCAGAAATTGGTGTGTGCATATACATGCATGATGGTCCTGAACTTGTTGATTGATTTGACAGCTGGAATCTGTTCTTACACTCTACTTCTGGATTTCACACGCATCTGGCATAGAATCCACGAGCCCATTTGCTTCAGTGGAGTTTTACATCTGTGTAAAGCTCAGCATTAGGTAAATTATGTTTCTTTAATTATTAACATAAGAAATTCTGCAGTTGATGGAAATCCAGAGCAACACACACAAAATGCTGGAGGAATGCAGCAGGTCAGACAGCGTCTATGGAAATGAATAAACAGTTGACATTTCAGGCTGAGACTCTTCTTCAGGACTGGAAAGGGAAGGGGGAGACACCAGAATAAAAATGTGGAGAAAGGGGAAGGTTAACTAGAAGGTGATAGGTAAAGCCAGGTGGATACAAAAGGTAAAGGGCTGGTAGGGCACCTAGGGGAGCTGATAGGTAGGTGAGAAAAGGCAAGAGGACAGAGTGGTGAATAGCAGAAGAAAGTAGGGGAAGGGATTTTTTTTAACCTGAAGGAGAAATCAATACAGAAGAGCAACACCTTATAGTCTGGGTAGCCTCCAACCTGTTGGCCTGAATATCAATTTCCTCTTCTAATAAAAAAAATCAGTCTTCCCCCTCCTCCTCCTCTCTTCTTCTATTCCCCACTCTGGCCCTTACCTCTCCTGACCAATAAATGTAGGCTAATGTCACATCAAATCTGCACCAAAGGTTCAAATCAAATACTTGCCCTCAAAATCGATTCCCTTTTTCTGTTCACCCTTATTTCCTACAATTGGATCTTCAGTTTTTTTTATATATAAAAAGGGTTCAAAAATGTTATGGAAGGAACAGATTGAAAAAGTAATTTAATAAAACTCCTTGATCCAGGAAGGAGAGGTCCACTCAGAAAGAGGGATAATAGACATCTCAGAGTAAATGTACCACTTCACAACTATTAGCTAAAGCCACCAATTCTCATCAATCAAAAATAAACTTAGTAAGCAGTGACTGCAGGTGTTACAAATAAATTCAGTGGTGCTGCAATGGAGACACTAACAAGGGTGGATTTGTGTTTTTTCAGAACAGAGAAGGTGGAGGGAAGACCATATTGAGCTGTACAATTTATGACGAGTGTAGAAAATGTAACTGGTAAGAAGCAGAGATGATTGTAACGAGAAGACATGGGTTTAAAGTAAGAGGAGGAGATTTGGAGGGAATTTGGGAAAAAGTTTTTTCACCCGGAGGATGGATGGCAGCTGGAACAAATTACCCAAGTGAGTGGAGGAGGCAGGTACTTGGACGACATTTTACCAGTAACACTATGAGCTCTTAAACTGCCATGGCACAGTAGGCTCCAGGCCAAGCAGGGGAAAATAGGGTTAGCATACATAATTACTTGATGGCCAATAATGACATGGTGAATTGAAGGCCCTATTTCTGTGATGCAAGGCTCATTACTCTACTGACAAACTACATTTGACCGTTCATAATTTCCTCCCACTTCACAAATCAAAATTAAACAAGTTTCTAAAGAATCCATTTCTGAGGCAGCAAGCCAGAAATTTCTGGATTGAGTTAACATTTCAGAAATTAGATTAAGAAATGACTACAAGCAAATTGAAAGTGCACCATGAGTATTCTCTCACTAAGATAAACTTCTCTAATTGTTAAAACAGATCCATACCTCATAGCACAGTGCACATTTATGAATAGGAGTTTATTTTGACGTTTTGCTGGATGGGACAATGGCATCAGGGTTTCTTCAGACCTACTTTTGACAAGCCAGCAATTCAGGAAGCAGTATCATTTAAACTATTAACTCACGATCTCCACCGCAGCATGGAATTGACCAGCAGTAACTGTAGACTGTGCATTCAATCCCTTCAGTATTTGGTATGTTATCCAAACAAAGATGTGATTTCATCTTTATTTCGAGGAACTGTATTCTCTCTCCAGAGCCAATGGCATGCATTCTCATCCACCCAACTAAAGAGCAGTTCCCCTCCCCCAACCTCACCCACCCCTCAGTCAGACAACATTGTGCAAATGAAATCTGAATCTCAAAATAGACCAGGCATCCCCATAAAGCTAGCTCTATTCCAACCTGAACGAAATCCAAATCTAGGTACGAGTTTTCTTTCAGTAATGCCCACATTTTATGTACTAGAAGTGAAATGACAGGTGCCAACTAATATTCAGTTTCCCAAAACTCTGAAGCAGTTACAGAAAGAATGGGTGACAATTATATCAATCTGACAGTCTATTCCCAATTTGCCTTTTTTCCTCTTGCAGAACTACCAGTCTTGTCATGGAAGATAACAGCAGCTCCCTGGGCATTTACATGCATGGTTACAGTCTGGTGTTCAGACAGGAATCCAGCTGTGGATGACAGAATATTTTGACAGTTCCATAACAAAGCATTTACTGAGTGGCAGCCTGATGATACACTAACAAGAAACACAGCACTTCAATGTATGAAAAACTTTGACAAATAATTTGCTATGCATGTTTAAAATGCCTGATTTATCCAACATGTTATTTAGAATTTCTGTTTATATATTTCCATGCATTTTGTGGCTTGTTTAAAAAAAACTGATCCACTGATCTTTGAGAAGTCTGATTTTTTAAAATGATTAGAATAAAGTTTAAAACACAAGACTCTGTGATACAAAGGAAGAATGGAATGCTTTCACTTTGTTTCAAGTGGCCATAATTGTCTGAGCAGGTAAGAGTGAACCAGTAAAACCAGAGTAGAACATGTAATGAAAAGTTTAATAGCACTGATAACCAGAAGAGTAGTTGCTCTGTGAATAACATATGTGCCTGCTGATGTTATTCCCAAAAGGCAAGAGATCATGGGCCAGATCTTGTGACATGTGTCATTAGTTAGAATTCTTCCTGCAGCCGTCAGCATGTTTTTGAGATGTAACTTGCTGGAAGTGCAAGCTAATTAACAGAGCAGTAAAAGTAAATAGAGCATCTGGAATACAAATGATTGGCAGATTCAACAGTAACCAATGTGGCGAGCCAATGAGATTAAAGAGGTGAGAAAGGAAAAAAAGTATTGACAGGAAAAAAGGGTTAGCTGAATTAATTCAGGTCAAAAAGCAAAAGGAAGACATGACCAAAGGGTAAAAAAATAACATTTTAGGTTTTTATATCTCTATGGTGATTTATTCCATGCAGGAGGGAGGGTAATCAGTTAAAATCATTCTTTTTATGGATCACAGAAATGGATGCAGTTACATTAACAATTAACATGTCTTTAAGTCTCGGTTCTGTAGTTAAGGAGTGAATGTAAAAAGCAAAGCTTTAAAAAAAGTAACATGGAGGGTGGGGAAAAAGTGCTGTTTAAAGACAGATCATTGCAACACTATATATACGACCAACAAGCTTTAGATCCTCACAATTTGTAGTGCTTTATATTTTTCAATCCAATATAACAAACCGATTGAACATTAAATGCTGCTAAGTTGGTGTCATTGTCCAGCAAAATGTAATCCATTATTTTTCATACCCTTACATTCTATGCACACAAATAATTATAGTTAATGCTTAGCATGACTCTGTATCTGCATGCAACTCCATTTGTTTCGTTAAATTAGGGACACAGCATGATACACAGGAAGGGGAAAGGCAACTCACCATACTGATATTTTGCTGATTTTCTTTAACACGTTTCAATTCTGGAGTTTCTTTTACTGCTGTACCAGCACCAATCTCTTCTTTATAAAGCACCTTTAATAATAAGTACTTTTTTCAGAAAAGACAAGATAATTATCACAAGAAGGCAGCTTGTGTACACTCTCAGAGGATTTCCGAATGTGTATGGACCATTTGATGTGCCAAGCAGAACTTGTACAGCACGTGTACTAATTGAGCTCTAATTAGACCTCCAAATGCCGACCTTCTCTCACCCTCAACTCCCCAGACCCTGCCCCAGTTTTAGACACTACATTTTCTTACATTTTCTTTGTGTGTTGCAGAGTACTTGAAGAAGAGTCCAATGGCAGTTCTCGGTACCTGATGCATTGAGCCTCAGGTACAACTGATGTGTTTGTAGTGGCAAGTTCATAGCTGAAATGCTTGTTACCAGACCGCAATTATGACCCAATATTT
The DNA here is from genome assembly GCF_963921235.1 of Mobula hypostoma. Classification (NCBI taxonomy): domain Eukaryota; kingdom Metazoa; phylum Chordata; class Chondrichthyes; order Myliobatiformes; family Myliobatidae; genus Mobula; species Mobula hypostoma. The sequence continues at coordinate 183,172,862 of NC_086099.1, forward strand.
TTATTCCTAATACTATTTTATTTTGTATGGCCAGATTTGGGAACAGCTTCTTTCCAACTGTGATAAGACTGCTCAATGGATCCTGACCCAGATCAAAATACCCTCCAAATATCCGGACCTGCCTCTTGGTTTTTTTGCGCCACCTTACTTCCCATTTTTCTATTTTCTATTTATGATTTATAATTTAACTTTTTAATATTTACTAATTATAACTATTTTAGTATTTTTAATATTTAATATTTGTAATCCAGGGAGTGTGAAGCGCAGAATCAAATATCGCTGTGATGATTGTACGTTCTAGTACCAATTGTTTGGCGACAATAAAGTATAAAGTATAAGTATAATATCCAGGCACCACCAAGCCAGCCATAGTTTGCGAAGCTGGAGAAGGCTGAGTGAAAAGGGGCAAATGTAAGTGTGGTGGGCTAAAATTAACTTGCATTGTAAAATTTACTGCAGATGGATCTCAGGTGTTTCATTTATAGTTATTAACTTGTCTTTAAATAACTGTAAAGCTGTATTACAAAAACAGAGAGAAATACCGGGAATAAAAAATTGGGGGATGGAGTTTGCATCACAGCATTTTGAGTCATAGAGCACAGAAACCGGCCCTTTGGCCCATCGTGTCCAAGTGACCATCAAACACAGATTTACCCTAACCCTACATTTATTTCATTTGTTTCATTATCCTGACATTGTCATCAGATTCTACCACTCAGCTTCACGCTTGGAGTAATTTAAATTGGCCAGTTAACCTACCAACTCACATAATCTCTGGGAGAATATGTTAGTTCCACATACTGTAGATGTAACTGTGGTTAAGACTGAATCTGAGTCTGTGATGCTCACTTGCTGCACCACTGCACTGCCCATTTAATGATTTAAAAATTCCAACAAGAGTCATGACACAACTAAGAAACAAATTAAGGACGATTTGTTTGTAATCTAATGGACAGATAGGAAAGTAATTGTTGAAGGGGGTATAAGAAGGCTACAGAGGGAAATGTACAGGTGGATTGACTATGAAAAGTCCTTGCTAATGTAGTCTAAGTGGGGGAAAGCAAAACAGGTAATTTTCACATGAAAAGTGAAAAAACTAAAATAAAAAATTATATTTTACATAAATGCTGAGCAATTGCAGTAGTCTGAAACAGGTATGTATTTGGTGTCCGAATACACAAGTCTAGGGAGAGGCTTTAAGTTCTAGCCTTACTTGCAAGACCCAGATCCTGAAAATGAATGCTAAAAGACAGTATGCAGGTGCAGCAAGTAATCAGGAAAATTAATAAACGTTATTTCTTATTGTTAGAAGAATCTAATACAAAAAGTAGGGAGTTTATCCTCCTTATGATAAAGAACAGTTTGGTCCATTTCTGGACAAGAGAAAATCTGCAGATGCTGGAAATCCAAGCAACACTCACAAAATGCTGGAGGAACTCAGCAGACCAGGCAGCATCTATGGAAAAGAGTATAGTTGATGTTTCAGGCCAAGATCCTTCAGCAGTCCTGAAGTGTCTCAGCCCGAAACGTCGACTATACTCTTTTCCATAGATGCTGCCTTTTCTGCAGAGTTCGTCCAGGATTTTGTGAGTGTTGCTAGTCCATTTCTGGAGTACTTTGTACAATTTGGTTTCCTTACTAAAGAAAGCACATGTCAGAAGCAGTTCCGAAAAAGTTTGCTAAACTAATGCCTTCATTGACATGCTGCCTTTACAATTCAGAAACACTTTCTTCCCTTCCACCACTGGATTTCTGAATAGTTCATAAGTCCATGCACACTATCTCATTATTCCTTTCTTTTTTGTACTATTTATTTTTGGAATTTGTAGTAAACTTGTGTCTTTACAGTGTGTGACTGCTGCAAAAGAACACATTTTACACTATATAGGTCAGTGATAATAAATCTGATTGTGGAAAGTTGGACAAAACAGGTTTATCTTTGATAGAATTCAGAAGATTAAGAGGCAACTTCATGAAATATATCTTGAGTCATCATAACATGGATATGATGTTATGATGGCTCCTTATGAGAGAATCTATAACTAGGAGTCATTTTTCAAATGTAACTATTCACCCTCTGAAAACAGAGATGAGGTGAAATGTTTTCTCTCTGTGGATTGTGACTATTTAAATCTCTACTCGTCAAATATTTTTAAGGCAAAAACGATGGTGATTTGATAAGCAATTGTGTGAAAGATTACAGTGTAAACAGGAATGCAGATTGAAGTTTCAAATCTGATCAGCTATGATCTCATTAAGTAGTGGAGCAGACTGGAAGGGGTCGAGTGACCTACTCTTGCTCCTAGTTTGTATGAAATTAATTACTTGAAATGAGTAAATCAAAGGAATAATGTAAAAAAATCATCTGGAAATATTTAATGGTGTATCAAGTTAATGGTAGTTCATTAAAGTCTTTGGGGATTATTCAGTCTGATGGCTTATTGCATCTACTAAATTGTGTGCTCCTTGACACACACATTATTTAAAGAGTATGTTAATATTGCAACTATGATACTGGGCCAGAGAGCATAAAATTGTGAGTTAAGTCTCACTATGGCATTTAGGAAACTGAATTCAACTCAGCTCTGAATCCTAACCACTAAGGAAACCACATAAAAATATTGGATTACTGGAAAAACTCAGCAAGATCAATGATATTCTTCAAAGAAATAGTTCCATTTCAGAGAGAGAAGCCATTCTTCTCCATCTTCTTCAGCTAGGTTTTGATATCAGTGTTGAACCTATATTGAGTGGTTGATCTTCAAGATACTAAGAACAGTTCAGGGTGAGCTGGGCTGGGTCTTATCTTGCCTTGGAGAACAGCTGAAGAGCAGGAGACTGTAAGCAGGCAAAATATTACAGCTGTCTGTCACAAACTCACTTGAATGCTAAAGCAACTAATTCCCATTTACCAATAGCCTCAAAACTTCTCTGTCACTATTCATTACAGTCATGGTTTGGCCCCAATGCAAAAGGTACAATAAGATAATGTTTCCAAACCAAATGACACATGAATTTATTCTATATTAGGTACAGAAGGACAACTTACAACCTTTATCGATTCCTTAATTGGGTGTCTTCCATATGTCCCTATCTGTCCTGTGTGCCAATGCTACTCCAGTGTCTACACTATGGAAAACAATTGGCTAAAGATTTCCACTAGAGGAGGGTACTGATGCCTGGAGAGTAACTTTGAGCAGTATTAGAGAGATTGCAGTGAGAGGCAGTAACCAACGCTAGCTGTCAGGTAACAGCAGATTGATGTTATCAACCTAAGAGAGGGCAGTAAGTTTGTGTCCCACAACTGCCAGAGTAATCCTCTCTGGGAAGGAGACTTTGGATTTCAAGTAATATATTGGAGAATAAATCATTAAAAAGTTGTGACACGTTGCAAACTGTATTCAACAGTCAAGGTGGCAGCAGTCTGACCTTGCAAAAGAAAACTGGCACCCTCACTATGCTTACTTGTAGCTATCCTGTAACCATTCTCTCTCCACAGGCACATCCTTATTCTAAATTACATGCTCAGAGCATGATCGCCATTATATTTTGAAATATATATCTGAAGAAATTAAAAGCCACACATAAAATGGTAGTTTTCATGGGCCAGAGAGGTTACTAAGCAGTAATTAAAAACACATGCACTTCATCTAAACAAAAAGGTTTTTAGACAGGAATAGTCTTTAATTTGTTTTATTCCTTTGTTCACATATGGATACATTTGACAATCACCACATTTATTGCTACATTAGTTAATCTGAAGTTACATAAGGGCCAGACTGGGTAAGATTGACTGATTTCCTTCCATGAAACACATTAGCGAACCAGATGAAATTTAATGACAATTCAGTCATTCCATAGCTTTATTACTAAGACTACTTGTATTAACTCTGGATTTATTTAAATGTTTGAATTAAATTCCCCAGTTGCCATGAAACATACAAAACCTACAGCACAATACAGGCCCTTCGGCCCACAAAGTTGTGCCGAACATGTCTCTACCTTAGAAATTACTAGGCTTACCCATAGCCCTCTATTTTTCTAAGCTCCATGTACCTATCCAAATGTCTCTTAAAAGACTCGATCGTATCCGCCTCCACCACCATTGCCGGCAGCCCATTCCACGCACTCACCACTCTGTGTAAAAAACTTACCCCTGACATCTCCTCTGTATCCACTCCCAAGCACTTTAAACCTGTGTCCTCTTGTGGCAACCATTTCAGCCCTAGGAAAAAGCCTCTGACTATCCACACAATCAATGGCTCTTATCATCTTATACACCTCTATCAGGTCACCTCTCATCCTCCATCGCTCCAAGGAGAAAAGGCCAAGTTCACTCAAAGACACCTTCAAAGTGATTGCACAACCACCAACTGCGACTCCAGCCTTGAACTCCAGGCCGGGTCTTTATGTGCTGCTATTGTGACTCTCGTCTCCCCTTCCCCCACCAATACTCTGCAATCCCGTCTCCTTCAGATCCCATCGTCAGCTCCTGGGCCCTCAGAGGCTCCATCTTCCTCTCACCCCAACCATCCCCTCTCCATTGACACCTCCAGCCTCCCCCCTCCCCCCTCTGATCCCAGCTCTCATCCGTGCCGGGTCTTTACCATCCCCTCCGACCTTCAACTGTCGGAGGTAGAACGCTCTGTCCTCAGTAAGGGCCTCACCTTTGTCCCCCTTCGCCCACACCTCAGCGAGTTCCGTGTTCACCATGATGCGGAACTCTTCTTCCGCCATCTCTGTCTCCAAGCCTACTTCTTCGGCAAGGACTCTTCCACCCCCACCGATGACCCCTTCTCCCGTCTTCAACCCTCCTCTTCTTCATGGACACCCCGCTCTGGTCTTCTGCCTGCTCTGGATCTCTTTATTGCTAACTGCCGACGGGACATCAACCATCTCGACTTCACCGCACCTTGTCCCCATTCCAACCTCACTCCTTCGAACGCTCTGCTCTCCACTCCCTCCGCACTAATCCTAACCTTATTATTAAACCCGCCGATAAGGGGGGTGCTGTTGTAGTCTGGCGTACTGACCTCTACCTTTCCGAGGCACAGCGACAACTCGCGGATACCTCCTCTTATTTACCCCTCGATCGTGGACCCCACTAAGGAGCACCAGGCCATTGTCTCCCACACCATCACCGACTTTATCCGCTCAGGGGATCTCCCATCCACTGCTACCAACCTTATAGTTCCCACACCTCGCACTTCCCATTTCTACCTCCTACCCAAGATCCACAAACTTGCCTGTCCTGGCTGACCTATTGTCTCAGCATGCTCCTGCCCCACCGAACTCGTTTCTGCATACCTCGACACGGTTTTATCACCCCTTGTTCAATCCCTTCCTACCTATGTTCGTAACACTTCTCACGCTCTTAAACTTTTCGATGATTTTAAGTTCCCTGGCCCCCACCACTTTATTTTCACCATGGATGTCCAGTCCCTATATACTTCCATCCCCCATCAGGAAGGTCTCAAAGCTCTACGCTTCTTTTTGGATCCCAGACCTAATCAGTTCCCCTCTACCACCACTCTGCTCCATCTAGCGGAATTAGTCCTTACTCTTAATAATTTCTCCTTTGGCTCCTCCCACTTCCTCCAAACTAAAGGTGTAGCTATGGGCACCCGTATGGGTCCTAGCTATGCCTGCCTTTTTGTTGGCTTTGTGGAACAATCTATGTTCCGTGCCTAATCTGGTATCTGTCCCCCATTTTTCCTTCGCTACATCAACGACTGCATTGGCGCTGCTTTCTGCACGCATGCAGAGCTCGTTGACTTTATTAACTTTGCCTCCAACTTTCACCCTGCCCTCAAGTTTACCTGGTCCATTTCCGACACCTCCCTCCCCTTTCTAAATCTTTCTGTCTCTGTCTCTGGAGACAGCTTATCCACTGATGTCTACTATAAGCCTACTGACTCTCACAGCTATCTGGACTATTCCTCTTCTCACCCTGTCGCTTGCAAAAATGCCATCCCCTTCTCGCAATTCCTCTGTCTCCGCCGCATCTGCTCTCAGGATGAGGCTTTTCATTCTAGGACGAGGGAGATGTCCTTTTTTAAAGAAAGGGACTTCCCTTCCTCCACTATCAACTCTGCTCTTAAACGCATCTCCCCCATTTCACGTACATCTGCTCTCACTCCATCCTCCCACCACCCCACTAGGAATAGGGTTCCCCTGGTCCTCACCTACCACCCCACCAGCCTCCGGGTCCAACATATTATTTTCCGTAACTTCCGCCACCTCCAACGGGATCCCACCACTAAGCACATCTTTCCCTCCCCCCCCCCACTCTGCTTTCCGCAGGGATCGCTCCCTACGTGACTCCCTTGTCCATTCGTCCCGCCCATCCCTCCCCACTGATCTCCCTCCTGGCACTTATCCGTGTAAGCGGAACAAGTGCTACACATGCCCTTACACTTCCTCCCTTACCACCATTCAGGGCCCCAAACAGTCCTTCCAGGTGAGGCAACACTTCACCTGTGAGTCGGATGGGGTGATATACTGCGTCCGGTGCTCCCGATGTGGCCTTTTATATATTGGCGAGACCTGACGCAGACTGGGAGACCGCTTTGCTGAACACCTACGCTCTGTCCGCCAGAGAAAGCAGGATCTCCCAGTGGCCACACATTTTAATTCCACATCCCATTCCCATTCTGACATGTCTATCCACGGCCTCCTCTACTGTAAAGATGAAGCCACACTCAGGTTGGAGGAACAACACCTTATATTCCGTCTGGGTAGCCTCCAACCTGATGGCATGAACATCGACTTCTCTAACTTCCGCTAATGCCCCACCTCCCCCTCGTACCCCATCTGTTAGTTATTTTTATACACACATTCTCTCACTCTCCTTTTTCTCCCTCTGTCCCTCTGAATATACCCCTTGCCCATCCTCTGGGTTCCCCCCCCCTTGTCTTTCTTCCCGGACCTCCTGTCCCGTGATCCTCTCGTATTCCTTTTGCCAATCACCTGTCCAGCTTTTGGCTCCATCCCTCCCCCTCCTGTCTTCTCCTATCATTTTGGATCTCCCCCTCCCCCTCCCCCTCCAACTTTCAAATCTCTTACTCACTCTTCCTTCAGTTAGTCCTGACGAAGGGTCTCGGCCTGAAACGTCGACTGCACCTCTTCCTGGAGATGCTGCCTGGCCTGCTGCGTTCACCAGCAACCTTGATGTGCGTTGCTTGAATTTCCAGCATCTGCAGAATTCCTGTTGTTTGCAAGTTCACTCAACCTGTCTTCATAAGGCATGCTCCCCAATCCAAGCAACATCCTTGTAAATCCCCTCTGCACCCTTTCTATGGTTTCCATATCCTTCCTGTAGTGAGGCGACCAGAACTGAGCACAGTACTCCAAGTGGGGTTTGACCAGGGTCCTATATAGCCGCAACATTACCTCTCGACTCTTAAATTCAATTCCATGATTGATGAAGGCCAATACGCCTTCTCAACCACAGAGTCAACCTGCGCAGTTGCTTTGAGTGTCCTATGGACTCAGACCCCAAGATCCCTCTGATCCTCCACACTGCCAAGAGTCTTACCATTAATACTATATTCTGCTATCATATTTGACCTACCAAAACGAACCACCTCACACTCATCTTGGTTGAACTCCATCTGCCACTTCTCAGCCCAATTTTGCATCTTATCAATGTCCCGCTGTAACCTCTGACAGCCCTCCACACTATCCACAACACCTCCAACCTTCCTGTCATCAGCAAACCTACTAACTCATCCCTCCACTTCCTCCTCCAGATCATTTATAAAAATCATGAGGAGTAAGGGTCCCAGAACAGATCCCTGAGGCACACCACTGGTGACAGACCTCCATGCAGAATATGACCCGTCTACAACCACTCTTTGCCTTCTGTGGGCAAGCCAGTTCTGGATCCATAAAGCAATGTCCCCTTGGATCCCATGCCTCCTTACCTTCTCAATAAGCCTTGCATGAGGTACCTTATCAAATGCCTTGTTAAAATCCATATACAACTATATCTATTGCTCTTCCTTCATCAAGTTTGAAAGTTGCATTTCTGACAGTAACTTAAATGTAATGATGTCCTATCCACTAAAACAATATTTAACTTCTCAACAATCACAGATTTTTCGACATTATTTGAGCCTGAGAAAATGCATGTCTCAAGGCTAAGTGGGAGGCACTCGAAGAAACTTCAGATCTCTGGGTATGACTGCAAGGGTGGATGCTCCAGCAGTTAGTGCCAGTTTCACTGTGTAATGATGACACTGGCGAGTGTCTCACTGTCAATTACAATCACAAAATCAGGCTATTGTGTTTCACTTCCACTTTATCTACAGCAGGAAGGGAAGAGAAAAGAACTATTTGAAGGACAAGACAATGTGCATGACAATCTGAGGCTACGTCCACACTAGACTGGATAAGTCCATAACCGAAGCTTTTTCTCTTCGTTTTGACCCTCTGTCCAGACTGAAATGGCATTTTTCTCCCCCAAAAACGGAGCTTTTCAAAAATGCTGTCCAGAGTGAATAAATCTGAAAATGCCTAATGGCCGGTGTAGTGTGTACGGGGTAACTGGCTCTTTTTAAGAACGCCATCATGACGTGCTGGAACAGATGGTGGTGGCAGTGCGGCATTTCATTGTTTTCTTGAACGCAACCTCCAACACAAAAATGGCAGACGACTTCATGCATGTGTTGTTTACTTTATTGTCTATGTTAATTTCAACCCTCCACACAACCTAACAATCTCAGAACTGACAGCAATGAGACTGAAGCCAGAAGAGTTAGAAATGTACTCACCAAATACTTTGACCCATAGCTTACTGAATAAATAAGTTTACTCACTTTGCCCCGTTTTCTGTCCTTGCTTGTATGGAGGTGGTTTACCTATTTATGTAAGCACTTCTCTGACAATAGATGTGTAACAGCCTAATGTAACATTGTATGGAAATACAAAATAAGACTGATGCAGACATGTTTTATACATTTAACAAGGTGCTTTATTAATGTATTGCTTGTGCAAACATTCAATAGATGCAATTGTCACTACTTCCAAAATGTCATTTTTAAGTAGTAGCATATGTTTGGTATAGACGTGAAAATGTTAAGGCCAAAAAAGGAAGATTGTAAGTTTCACTTCTACTCAGGTAAAAATAAAATCACTTTTGCCCAGTAACTTGTTTTATTGCACATGTTAAATACAGCAAAATAATACAGAAAGACATGGCAAAAGTAAAGGCAAACAAATGAGGTAACAGCAAATTTCACTTTTGCCCAGTAACAAGCTTTATTGCATTTAGTGGTAGCTGTCGTCCATTTCATCGGTGAAGAGACTATGGCTGCAGGAAATGTTTCCAGGGTGACCCCTCTGTGGGAGTGGGGAAGATGTTGATGGGGCCACCCGGGGGTCTGTGTGTCTGTATGTGTAGCTACTGTAGTGGCTGTGAGGCTGGTATTGTGGCGGTGAAAAGTACTGGGGGGGAACCATCATATTCCTCATCATTGCAAATCCCTCTGCAACAGAGTTAGTCAGTTTTTCAATGTTCGTCGTCAGCTGGGTCATACTGTCCATCTACTCCCTGTCGGTTGCCTCCATACACTCCAGTATTTGTTTTTTCAGTTTTAAGTCCTCCTGCGTGAGAGCCAACAGCTGTCCGTCGTTTGGCAATTTCCTTTTAAGTTTTTCTAGTCTGTAACCGGACAAACGTGCACCAAGTCTTTCATGGCGAGATTCCATACCAAACGTCGCAGCCACCACCCTGATGCTTGATCCAAACTGTTCGAGTCGGGCGTACTCATCGAAGCGAGTGAGTTCTGTAGGTGTGTCCTGTGCATCCCCAGTAGGAGGAGATTCGCCCAAATACCCGTTATAATGTGGACGGAAGTATTTTCAAAAATGCCTGGTGTGGACACCTATCGTTTTTACGCGAAACTGGCGTTTTCAAAATTATCCGGTCTAGTATGGTGTAGCCTAAGACTAAGCGCATCAGGTATCTGTGACAGACTTGGTTATCTCTCATTTGAATCAAGCAGATCTTTGGTACGACAAATCACTACCAGCCAACTTGTGCTGATTTACACTATCTAGAGTGATACAGCCATCCCTAATGCCTGACATTTATCTTACTTCACCTCAGATAATTCTAAAGTTAACCAAGGCAAGATCTATATAGTAAATGACAAGGCTCTGGGGAAGTGTTGGTGAGCAGAAAGACCTTGAGATACAAGTATATTTTTCCAGAAAGTGGCAACACAGATAAACAGCATGGTGAAGAAAGCACATGGTATGCTTTCCTTTGTATGCTGACGCATTCAGTATGGGTGCTTGGATGTCATGGTAGAATTGTACAAATTATTGGTTAGGCTGCAGCTGCAGTGCTGGTCACCACGCTATAGGAAGGATGATGCAAGGATGCAAAAAAGATTCAGGAGAACATTGCCAGGACTAAAATGTTCAGAACATAGAACAATACAGCACAGTAATAGGCTCTTTGGACCACAATGTCTGCACTCACCATAATGCCAATTTAAACTAATCCCATCTCCCTGCACGTGATGCATTCAATGCCTGGTCTTGCGCTTGTCTAAATGTCTGTTAAACATTGCTATTGTACCAGCTTACCCCACCCTTCCTGCAATGCATTCCAGGCTTTGACCACTTTCTGGGTAACAAACATAACTCATAAATCTCCTTTAAGCTTGGCCCCTCTCACCTTAAAGTCGTGCCTTCTACTATTTAAAATTTCCACTTTGGGAAGAACACTACCACTATCTACCTTGTCTATGCCTCTGAATATTTTACCATCTTAAATTGCAAGGAGAGACAAGATAGGATGGGACTGCTTTCTTGGAAGCAAAGAAGGCTGAATGATAATCTTATAGAGGTTTATAAAATCATGAGAAGCAGAGAGAGGTGCATAGACTAAGATTATCCAATGCTACCGGACTCAGAAGGATTTTAAGAGGACCTAAAAAGTAACTTTTTTTCCTTGAGAAGGTGGTGGATATATACAGAACACATAACAGTACAGCACAGGAACAGACCCTTTAGGTCCAAACTAATTAAGCTAATCACACTTAATTAAACTAATCAATTCTGCCTGCATGCAAGAAGTATTGTCGGAAAGACAGATAATAGTACTGAAGACGAGGTAGCTGGTTTACTAACACAGGCAATGTGTAGTGAAGAGAGGCTGTTGATAGGGCAAAACTGCAGTCAACAGGATGAGTTGCAATGTAAAAGGCGGACAAAATCGAGAACGGTGAATACAGGACTGAAGGTGTTATATTTGAGTGTGTGCAGTATGCAGAATAAGGTAGATGAATTTGTAACACAGTTGCAGATTGGCAGGTATCATGTTTTAGGCATCAGTCAAGCATGGCTAAAAGCAGATTATAGCAAGGAGCTTAATGTCCAAGGATACGCATTGTATTGAAAGGACAGGCAGGAAGGCAGAGGGGTTAGCGTTGTTCTGTTGGTAAAATATGACATCAAATCATTAGAAAGAGGTGACAGAGAGTTGGAAGGTGTTGAGTCATTGTGGCTGGAGGTAAGGAACTGCAAGTGTAAAAAGACCCTCCTAGGAGTTGGATACAGAGCCCCAAACAGTAGTAAGGATGTGGTCTATAAATTACAACAGAAGAGAGAAAATTCATGCCAAAAGGACAATGTTACAATAGTCAAGGGGGATTTCAATATGCAGATTCCAGGTTTGAATGGCTTGTTATGTGAAGAGCGTTTGATAGCTCCGGGCTTATACTCACTAGAATTCAAAAGAATGAGGGGTGACCTCATTGAAAACTATCAAATGATGAAAGGTGTTGATCGAGTGGATGTGGAGAGGATGTTTCCTCTGGAGGGAGAGTCTAAGACCAGTTTTCACAGCCTCAGAATAGAGGAACGTCCTATTAGAACGGAGTTGAGGAGGAATTTCTTAAGCCAGAGAGTGGTGAATCTGTGGAATTCTTTGCCACAGGCAGCTGTGGAAGTCAAGTCTTTATGTATATTTAAGGTAGAAGTTGATAGATTCTTGATCATGTGGACAGTCAGAGGCTTTTTCCCAGGGCTGAAATGGCTAGCACGACAGGGCACAGTTTTAAGGTGCTTGGAAGCAGATACAGAGATGTCAGGGGTAAGTTTGTTTGTGTTTTTTTTTACACAGAGAGTGGTGAGTGTGTGGAATGGGCTGCCGGTGACGGTGGTGGAGGCGGATACGATAGGGTCTTTTAAGAGACTCCTGGATAGGTACATGGAGCTTAGAAAAATAGAGGGCTATGAGTAACCCTAGGTAATTTCTAAGGTAAGGATATGTTCAGCACAGCTTTGTGAGCCGAAGAGCCTATATTGTGCTGGAGGTTTTCTATGTTTCTATGAATTAAGTAAAACAGGGAGAAGGCAGGAGATTGGGGTTGAAAGGAAAATTGGTTCAGCCATGATGAAATGTCAGAGCAGACTCGATGGGCCAAATGGCTTAATTCTCCTGCTATACCTTATGGTCTTATATCTCAATTCCCTGCATATTCATGTGTCTATCTAAGGGTCTCTCTAACGTATCCTCATCCACTACTACCCCTGGCAGAGCATTCCACACACCCATCACCTTCTATGTAAGCATACTTACTCTGCTCACCTCTTTTGAACTTTACCTCACTCAGCTTAAATACATGACCTCAAGCGTGAGAGATTTTGACCCTAGGAGAAAGATACTGGATATCTACTTCACCTACCCCTCATAACCTTATCTACCAGGTGTCAGTCAGCCTAGGAACAATCCTAGTCTCTCTGACCTCTCTTGCGTTGGCATGTGGCCAAGTGGTTAAGGTATTGGACTAGTGATCTGAAGGTCACGAGTTCGAACCTCAGCTGAGGCAGCGTGTTGTGTCCTTGAGCAAGGCACTTAACCATACATTGCTCCTGCATGTTTATAGCCCAGCAGCAGTGGTTGGTACAGTATGGCCCTTCAATCTAGGCAGCATCCTGCACCCTCTGCAAACCCTCCACATCCTTCATATAAAAGGGCAACCACAATTAATGTAATACTCCAGACCTGGTTTGCTGACAAATTGCTGTCTGCCTGCCCCTGTGCCAAGCCATTTGTTCCGGGTTGCAGCGTTCCACTGGATGCTCAGATTCAAAGTTCAAAATAAATTAATTGTCACTGAGTGCAACACAGCAATCGTATCAGCACAGGTCACTTACTGGCCCCTCAGAACTATTTTAACAGCCGGTGAATTTCTCCAGCTGCCAAGAATTATAGGCTGACTGAATGGTCAGCAAGAGAGTGGCCTCATCCTGATACATGTCAAAACTGAAACATTGTTTAAAAAAAAACGTACTGTACATTTAAATACACTAAAGCATGTTCATACCACTAAAAGTCAATTTAAATAATGAAAACTAACTTCACTCTTTACAGAAGGACTAGGTTCATGGGGCGACTCGAAGCAATGTTTCTGATATACTGAGATTTGTGTGATAATTGCACTGTACTTTTACTGATTTCCTTCAGTTTCTTGGTGTTTTCTTTCCTGTGGCCAATTGTTGAATGGGTGATCTGTTAATTTTTGTGTGGGGGGTGGGGGAGGACGAGGTTGGGGGTTGGTGCTTCTGTCGTTCTTCTTTTCTGTGAGTGAGTGAATCAGGTATTGTTATTGCCGCTGATCTTTTCTGCGAGTGAGGAGGTCGGGGACTGTTACGTGTAGGGGTTGGACGCTGTTGTTCTGCTGTGGGAGAAGGGGGATTTTGGGGTCTGCGAGTTTTGTTTTTCTTTTTTGTGCCGGGGGAGGGAGTTAATGTCTTTTCTTTCATCAAAACCCATGATCTCTCCGTATTTGATGGCTATCTGGATTAGACAAATATCAGAGTTGTATTGTACATGCATACTTTGCGACAATAAAATTGGTTCTTTCAGCAACCAATGCTACCCATTCAGTTACCACCACAGGCTAGGCTGAAAGGAAGCTTACGGAAAACTACTGTGCTCCACTAGACTTCATGAGGAGTCCACCACAGCCGTACAATTGACAGCCACAGTGAAGGAGCCAGGACTTCAACGGGAACACTTGGGTATTCCTGGTGTAAACACTAACATAGCAATGAAAGACCCATGCCAATCTGATGTTCTATCTTGGCCAAACTTGGCAAGGAGGGCAGGTTTCCTTCCTTGAACAACATCAATGAACCAAAATATTTTTTTAACAATAATCTGGTAACTTCATTGAGACTTCTACTAACATTTGCTTCTGATTGGTAATCTTATTTTAATTCCAAATATTAAAATAATTGAAATTCTAAAGCTACAATAGTGAGATACAAGCTCAGGTCTCTCACCCAGTATTCTAGGCTTCTGGATGACCAGTGCAGTAACTTTACCACTACAACTACAACATACATCAAACACATCACAGTCGAGATACAAATACGTCAATTGAACCAGAGCTAATAAATACCTACCGAGCTAAGATTTTTCTGGTTTATCCTAACTCTTTCTATTTCTGGAGGGTCTGCAATTGCAGTGCACGTACTCAGCGTCTTTTCTGCTTCACTTTTGTATCTTTTCTGTGGAATAACCAGATAATGATAGATTATTACCCTTCAGTATGATAAAAGGCATGTATATGAATCGTACAGAGTTTAAATTAAATGTTGCACATTTCTGATATTTTCTGCTTTAAATATAGTTCCTAGCAATTGCCTTTATTATGTTGTAAATCAACCCGTTAGTTTGAAAATGTATTTCCACAAGCAGATTTTTTTGTGAACTATTACCCACCTGACTGTACATATCCTTTACGTGTGCAGCATGTATCATCTCTGGGGTGTCTGTTACAGTTCCATATTTGTTTTGTCCCAAGTCCGATGTCTGTTTATACATTGCCTATAACAGAGAATCAAACAGGCCGAAATGAATTAACTGAGATTTACTTTCATGATCTACCTTAGTTTATGAAGAACTTGGAATTAGAGTATACTAGGCAAACTGGCAGGTTGTCACAAAGAGTAATTAGTTGCTTGTGGGACAGGTGGTAGAAAAGGAGTACCAGAGCCTAGGTCACCTGGGGGGGGGGTGGGAATCGTGCAGCCCTGAGACACCAGACAAGGTCATTTGATTCAAAACAACTGGTTTATTGATCATTACAGATGTCCCTCTGGTTTTCCCACTCTCAGCCCTCTTCCTTCCCCTTTTTCCCATGATTCCCCTCAACCTACCCCCTTCCCCACTCCCTGCCCCCTTCCCACTCTCAGTTCACAATAGAGACCCACATCAGAATCAGGTTCATCATCACTCACTATATGTCATGAAATTTGTTTTTTGCAGCAGCAGTAGTAGAGTGCAATGTATAAAATTACTACTGTACTCTGCGAAGGTCTTATGCATTCTAGCTATACACATTTGCCGAAGATGTTTGTGCAGTACTGTATCTTTGGGTGCAAGTCCTTAGCTCCCTGAAAGTGCCAGTACGTGCAAAGACCTTTCAACCCCGTGTGTCAGAAAATGAACCAAGGATTAAAGTGATCAGAGTACATTCTTGATAATTTGAAATATTAGATGTCATTTGAGCATATACTTCTAAAGCCTGTCACATGCTGAAATTACAAAATATAATCTTTATTTAACATTGCTAATTCGTATCAGTGCTGTGCTATGTTTCAATTTGAACATACAGTATGTTATTAGCTAATAATGCAATTTAATTTTTGTTTGAGTAACAACAATTTAGGATTATGTGGAAAAAATAGTGAATGAAAATTCTGGAGAACGCATTTCACAATTACATTAATAATTAAAGGAAGAAACAGAACAAAATAGCCTGGCATGTACTGTCATTAAAACAGCTGCTTTGACTGAAGCAAAAGTGGCCTGAAAATGCAATTAAACTACCATTTTTATTTACCTGACTGGCAATTTCTGATGCATTCTTGGCACGTTTAACATCAAGTACATCTGAAGTCAATTGCATCCCTTTGCCTTTGATTTTGACTTCAAGATCTTTTCTGTATTCTTTCTGTAGTAATGAACAGTAAATATTTATAAATATTTTCCTTTAAGCAATATAATCTTTCAGTAAATTAAGGAAAATATTTATAAAACAATATATTGAATTCGATAATGATTAAATAAGAACCATAAAAATTACCTCATTTAATATTTGGGTTGCATTTTTAACTCTAATCATGTTTGGCGTATCTTCCAGCAGAGTGAGACCCTTTCCCTTTACATCTTCTTCCAAGTCTCTTCTATATTCTTTCTGAAGAAAATATTGGTTTAAGTTATCGTTTAAAATAAATATTAGTTATTAACTGTCAGCTGAGTTCTCAGGTCTGCTCCTGAGTACTCTTCGTAATCTGAATAATTCACAAACCAGAAATGTAGCTGGCCAGAAATGTATTTTAATAAATAACAAGTCAATCAAGGGAAATGAGCACGTAAAGCAGGGTGTTTAACTCAACCATCCACATTGCCATGCAAGACGCAATGGTACTGCAGCAAACTGTGTTCCCAGAATATACCTTAAACTGGGATATACTGGCTTGCCTTGTCAGGTAATTATAATGTGGGGATGACCTATACATATTCAATTCAAAAGGAAGGAAGAAGGGAAGGTGGGTGGGTAAGGAGGATGGAAGGAAGGACAGAAAGAAGGCTTGATGGAAAGAATGAAGGAAGGCGGGAGGAGGGAGGGAGGGAGAGCGAGTTACCAAACGATATATTTGTGATACAAGAAAATGAATCTCAAGGTTGCATATGCTAATATATACATATTTAGACAATAAATTTACTTTGAATTTACTTTGAACTATATTTAAGTGTAGTAACAACTGAACCAAATGAAGCAAAATTCTCATTTACCCTTTTGTCAGAATACATGAACGACTGAATCAAAACGTTTCTATTTCATTTCTTGTCAGATTCAAGCAGATATACTGAGGATTTCTATCAATTTCTGTCACAATTAGAGAGACTTACCTCATTTAATATCTGCGACGCATTTTTGACACGAATCATGTCAGGGGTGTCTTCTATCAAAGTGAGCCCTTTTCCTTTGATGTTTTCTTCCCAATCTTTTATATATTCTTTCTGGAAAAAAAATAATTGCAAGAGATTGTTTGTTGTCTTTTAAAAATACTTCTGGATTTTCTGCATTTGATGAAAAATTACCTGACTTTCTTCAGTCGTGCTTTGAGTTAAATTCATTGACAAAAATAAGAATAGATTAGAGCACGCTAACATTTATATTTTGTTGCAACCATTTCCTATTTTTCCCTTGTCTGAATGAGATTCTGCAATTAGTTTCCCTCGAGGTCACAAACCACCTTGACCTGGGAATACACTCAGTGGCCAGTTTATTAGGCATGCCTGTTAGGTAGACCAACATAATCTGCTGCTGTAGCCAATCTAGGTTCAGCATGTAGTGCATTTAGAGATGTTCTTCTGCACACCACCTTGGTAGCATGTGGTTATCTGAGTTACTATCACCTTCCTGTCAGCTTGAACCAGTTTGGCCATTTCATCTGATCTCGCATATTAATCACAGACCCACAGGTTTTCAACCACAGAGCTGCCACTCAGTTTTTTTGTTTTTCGCATAATTCTCTGTAAACTTCATAGAGCGCTGTGCATGAAAATCCCAGGCGATCAGTAGATTCTGAGATAATCAAACTACTTTGTCCCTCTTCCGATGTTTGGCGGTCTGAACAACAACTGAACTTCTTGACCATGATGCTTTTATGCGTTCAGTTGCTGCTACATGATTGGCTGATTAGATATTTGCATTAACAAGCAGCCGCATAGGTGTACCTTATAAAGTGGCCAGCAAGTGTATATTGGCATTCTTTCATCATTTCTAGGTTTACATCTAATGAAGCTTAGAAGAATGAGAGGCAACAATTGAAACAAACAAGATATTTAGGGGCATAACAGGATGAATGTGGAGAGGATGTTTTCTACTATGACAGAATCTAGAACTAGGCTTTACGAGTGTACAACAAACATGAAGCAAAATATTTTCTCAGAAAGCTGCAAGACTTTGAAATTCTCTTCCTTCAAAGATAGGTGGAAGCAGAGTCTGTGAAATTTTCTAAGGCATAAGTAAATAGATTCTCATAACTAATGGGGTGAAAGGTTACTAGGGCAGACAGAAATTGCATGTGAGATTAGTCTTTATCTTATTGAACAGCACAGCAAGTTGAGGAGCTGAATGACTGATTCCTGCTCTGAATTTGAATGTTCCTATACATGTTCATAGAACACAAATACATTATAGAAACAGGCCCTTCAGCTAATCATGATGCCAATCTCACTACCCTAGCTGCCTGTACAGGATCCCTATCTTTCTAAATGCCTCTCAAACATTGCTCCCATTCCTGCTTCTACCACCTCCCCTGACAGAGGGTTCCAGACATCTACCACTCTGTATCAAAATATTTGCTTTAAACATCTCCTTTAAACTTTCCCTTTCTCACATAACCCTATGCCCTCTAGTTTTAGATATTTCCTCACTAGAAAAATGACTCTGATCATCCACCACATACATGTCTCTCATTACTTTACATATTTTTAGTAGATAACCACTCTGTCTCCAATACTCCAGTTAAAACATTGAAGCTAGTTCGATCTCTCATTACAACTAATATACTCTAATCCAAGCAACATCCTTGTAAACCACTTCTGCACCCTCTCAAGAGACTCTATATTCTCTCTACAGTGTGGTGACCAGAACTGCACACAGTACTTCATATGCAGCCTAACCAAAGTTTCATAGAGTTGTAACAACTCGCTAACTTTTATACTCAATGTCCCAACTGATGATGTCATACACTTTCTTTACCTCCCTATCCCCCTTGTGTTGCGACTTGCAGAAAGTTATGGACTTATACACCCCGATCCCACTAAATGTCAATGCTCCTAGGGGCCCTGCCATTTACTGTAAACATTCCTCTTGCATTTGACCTGCCACAATGCACCATTTCACACTTGTCCAGGTGAAACACCAGCCGCCCATTTTCCCAGTTGATCTCCATCCTGCCATTTGCTTTGATACCCTTCTTGCAAATCTACAACTCCACCAATTTAATGCTGTCCGCAAACTTACTAACCAGATCACCTATATTTCCATCTAAGTCATTTATTTCTATGATCAAAAAAACTGTAAATGAGAAAATTCTAGGGGGATTAAAGATTCAGTGGTAATCTGAGATGAAAGGACTGGGATCACAATTTTGCTAAATAACAGAACAGGTTTCAGAATTTGTACTACAATAGATAATGATTCTATTCCTTAGGATCCATTATTACACAGACAGAGTTGCTGCATGAAACTACAATTTCCAAAAAAAAGATAGGAATGGTGGAACAGTTAAAGATCACTTTGCCCATTGAGCCACTATCAACAAAATGTAAGCTATCTTCTCTTTCAATAACTTTGAGTTAATAAAAAGCAGTGATCTAAAAATTTCAAATCATCTACCCACCAGCAGTAATTACCATTTGCAGGAAAGGGCTCAAAAGTTTCAGTCTTCTCATGTATTGGCATTTTGAACTTAGATCCTAAAAGGCCTAGCACAAAGTTTCACTCTATGCCTCTTTTCATGGACTCACCAACAGCACAAATACAGTAAATGCTCAGTTCCCTGCAATATCATAATAAATCAAATCACGTTAGACTTTTAGATTCTGGGAAATAGAATGCTAATTGTGAACAATCTCAAGTTAACAACAGATTGCAGACGCTTGAACTTAGAGTTAAAAAAAGCTAAATGCTGGGGAACTTGGTGGCTCAAACAGCACCTGTGGAGGCAAAGGTATGGTTGGCAATTTGGGTTAAGGTGCTGCATCAGGACCTAGAATGTAGCAGGAAGATAGCCGACATATATATAATTTTAAAATGGGAGTGCGGTGTGACAGGGGCTGGAAGATGATCGATGGCAGCAGGCTAGTTGGAACTGGGCAGGGAAGGAGGGAGTTATGGTTTAGAGTCACAGACTGGTGGGTGATAAGTGGATCCAGACAAGGAAAACAAATGGGCCGATAGAACCAAATGCGGGAGTGGATGGAAAAGGTGAGGCAAGGAAGAAGAAACCCAGAGGGATAGGTATGTGGCTGAGGGGCTGATGGGCAGATGGAAATGGGAAAGGTGAACAAAAAGAAAGACCATTGAGGTGGACCAGTAAGAGTGAGAAAGCAACACAGGGGTTTAAATCGTAGAATTCAATGCTCCTAGTGGAGCTGGCTTGGTTCAGAGAATCAAGGGCACGTGTCACAGAAAATAGACTGCAAAGAGCAAGTGATTGATAAGATTGCTCTGGCAGCTGGAATAGACTCCATGGATCAAAAGATCTCCTTCAATGGTGTAAAGAAATATGAAAATATGAAAAAATTCCTTATCTTTAACATTTCATGCATTATTATTTTCATTAGTGTAGTTCATACCCTCCAAGATATGCTTTTATAGCATTCAAAACTCAGAAATTCTCTTTTATTAAAAAGTATAAAATATTTCCATTGTCTAAATGTAATAACATGCTGAAGCATTATGAAACCCAACAATGTCATTGTTTCTTCCTACAAACATTTGTATTTTGCACTCATATTTTTCTTTAGATTTACATTTTATTTTAGACTACTGAAGATTTTACTAGTCCTTCAAGAGTTAACAAATATGAAAAATGTGGAAGTTCAATAATCCCAGTCTCCTGTTTGGAAGATCCAGCTCTCACTCATGAACTCAAATGTCACTGCATCTTGTCAACACTGTGCCGTTTCTATCCATTCCTTTTAATAGAGTAGCTCGCATTGTGTGTGGAAGAGGGAAAAAATAAAGCTGAAAGAGCACAGTGTTAGGCAAAGTACAGCTGCTGCCAGCTTAGATAGAAAAGCATGTCAGGCACAAGAATTCTGAGGAGAACAAATCATCAGGTCAGCACTGTTCACTGAAGACAATGAAAGAAAATCATGGCACATAACAAGAAAATTGTTTAATAAATGTATATATTGTGACAAATTGTGCAAAAAGCTGTTTCTCATCTTATAACTTACAGCATCCACACACTGCAGTGTGGTACTTCTCATTTATTAATGAGAAATCCATGTGAACACATCCACAATAAACACTGCTATATATAGATAACATGAATGAGAATTACCTTATTAAGGAGACTGGTGACATGTTTGGCATGCAAGTAACTTGGGGTCATATCAAGATCCAGAGATATGCTGCTTTTGATCAATTCATCAAAATCTTTCCTGTATTCTTTCTATTGATTGGCACAAGATTAAATGTGTCAGAATTTTCACAATCACCATGCACACTTTTGTTAAGAAAATAATACTGTATTATTTGTCAGAAGAATATTTGACAATACTTAACTAAGATATATTTATATTCTGAATTTATGACAATACACCAAGATCATTTAAAGCCCATTAGTCTATGAGAAAACAATGAATTTACATAATCTATTCATACGGAGACATCATTTCAGTATTAATACAGATGTGAGGAACAAAATTAAAATGAACCATTTTTTTTAAATATGAAAGAATTTATCAACAGTCTATATCTTTACCTCATTCTGGATGAACTGTGCGTGTTTTGCTGCCATGTAACCAGGAGTCTCAGTAAATTCCAGCATTGACTTTCCTTTAGTTTTTTCATAGTCCTCCTTGTATTTGTTCTGTGATAGGCAAGGGAATTTTGACAAAATACATGAGGGAAAATAACATATTGGGGTTCTGATTTACGAAGAAGTCTGTCTATAATACCTGACTTTGGATTATAGCGTTCTCCTTATGATGAAGCTGTTCAGACGTATCAAGAGCCAAGTGATAATGACCTTTGGTTTTTTCAAACTCTTTCTTGTATTCATGCTGGAAACAAAATTAGTCAAACAAAATTAAAATTTAGCTGTACTTTCACATATAAATTACAGTTCAATTTTCACAACATGGAAAGACAGAAAACCTACAGCACTATATAGGCCCTTCAGCCCACAAAGCTGTGCCTAACATGTCCTTACCTAAGAACTACCTAGGCTTACCCTTAGCCCTCTATTTTTCTAAGCTCCATGTAGCCATCCAGGAGTCTCTTAAAAGACCCTATCGTTTCTGCCTCCACCACCGCCGCCGGCAGCCCACTCCACGCACTCACCACTCTCTGCGTAAAAAACGTACCCCTGACATCTCCTCTGTGCCTTCCAAGCACCTTAAAAATATGCCCTTTTGTGCAAGCCATTTCAGCCCTGGGAAAAAGCCTCTGACTATCCACGTGACCAATGCCTCTCATTATATTGTACACGTCTATCAGGTCACCTCTCACCCTCCATCGCTCCAAGGAGAAAAGGCTAAGTTCACTCAACCTATCCTCATAAGGCATGCTCCCCAATCCAGGCAACATCCTTGTAAATCTCCTCTGTACTCTCTCAATGGTTTCCACGTCCTTCCTGTAGTGAGGCGACCAGAACTGAGCACAGTACTCCAAGTGGGGTCTGACCAAGGTCCTATATAGCTGCAACGTTACCTCTCGGCTCTTAAACTCAATCCCATGCTTGATGAAGGCCAATGCACCGTATGCCTTCTTAACCACAGAGCCAACCTATGTAGCAGGTTTGAGTGTCCTATGGACTTGGACCCCAAGATCCCTCTGATCCTCCACACTGCCAAGAGTCTTGTCATTAATGCTATATTCTGCCATCATATTTGACCTACCAAAATGAACCACCTCACACTTATCTGGGTTAAACTCCATCTGCCACTTCTCAGCCCAGTTTTGCATCCTATCAATGTTCCGCTGTAACCTCTGACAGCCCTCCACATTATCCACAACACCCTCAACCTTTGTGTAGCAAATTTACTAACCCATCCCTCCACTTCCTCATCGAGGTCCTTTATAAAAATCACAAAGTGTAGGGGTCCCAGAACAGATCCCTGATGCACACCACTGGTCACCGGCCTCCATGCAGAATATGACCTGTCTGCAACCACTCTTTGCCTTCTGTGGACAAGCCAGTTCTGGATCCACAAAGCAATGTTCCCTTGGATCCCATGCCTCCTTACTTTCTCAGTAAACCCTGAATGGGGTACCTTATTAAATGCCTTGCTAAAATCCATATACACTACATCTATGGCTCTACCTTTATCAAGGTGTTTAGTCACATCCTCAAAAAATTCAATCAGGCTCGTAAGGCACGACCTGCCTTTCACAAAGCCATGCTGACTATTCCTAATCATATTATGCCTCTCCAAATGTTCATAAATCCTGCCTCTCAGGATCTCCTCCATCTACTTACCAACCACTAAAGTAAGACTCACTGGTCTATAATTTCCTGGGCTATCTCTACTCACTTTCTTGAATAAGGGAACAATATCCGCAACCCTCTAATCCTCCAGAAGCTCTCCCATCCTCATTGATGATGCAAAGATCATCGCCAGAGGCTCAGCAATCTCCTCCCTCGCTTCCCACAGTAGCCTGGGGTACATCCTGTCCGGTCCCGGTGACTTATCCAACTTGATGTTTTCCAAAAAGCTCCAGCACAACCTCTTCCTTAATATCTACATGCTCAAGCTTTTCAGTCCACTGCAAGTCATCCCTACAATTGCCAAGATCCTTTTCCGTAGTGAATACTGAAGCAAAGTATTCAATTAAGCACGTCTGCCATCTCCTCCGGCTCCATACACACTTTTCCACTGTCACACTTGATTGGTCCTATTCTCTCATGTCTTATCCTCTTGCTCTTCACATACTTGTAGAATGTCTTGGGCTTTTGTCAAGAGATGTGAACGAATATTGCTGGAAGATGCTGCAAAAATCTTTGACACTGTTCCTCCCTTCAAGAAATATTTTAAGTGGAGTGTATGGAAGAATCCCCTTTCTGAAGGCTACGCTATGTAGATTACTACCCTTTGGCTTTCACATACCAAATAGACATTCTTAACCATGACACCATAGATGCTATAAACCATTCCAGTGGGAATAAGAAAACAAAATGGCAGACAAACAGCAAACAATATATGTGACTTATTCAAGATTATTCTCCATTATCATCTAAAAATGAAAAGTGACTGACCTTGTTGGTAAGGGCATCAAAGGGCATCATGGGGAGAAGGTAGGGGAGTGGGGATGACTGGAAGAATTGGATCAGCCCATGATTGAATGGCGGAGCAGACTCGATGGGCCAAATAGTCTACTTCTGCTCCTATATCTTATGGTCTTATAATCGGAAATACAAGGTGCTGAGGTCAAGCAGCTTGCGTGCAATCAGAATGGAAGATCCTTTGTTAGAACTAAGAAAGTGAGAAATCTGTAAAGTGCAGAGAAAATAGTGAAGGGCTGGATTGAACAAGGAGTACATCTCTAAGTGGGGCCAGGATTACTGTGATTACAAACCATTGATGAAGCTATCTGATTATACAATCTTACAGCAATACAGCACAGATACAGGCTTTTCCGCCCAATGACTCCGTGCCAATCACAACGTTCCCCTAGCTAGTCCCGATTTCCTGAGTTTACCCTATATCCCCACAGGCCCCTCCCCTCCATACACAGATCCATGTGCTTCTTCAATGATAATTGTACCCGCCTCAACTACTTCCTCATTCCATACTCACAACCCTCAGCAAGTTACCCCTCCTATCTATTTTTAAATTTTCTCATCTCACCCTAATCTATGCCCTCTAACTTTGAAGTCTTCTACTCTGGATAAAAGTCTGTTAACATCCACTTCATCTAGGCCTCTGATAATTTTAAACACTTCTATCAATTTGCCTCTCATTCTTCTGTGTTCCAAGGACAAAGACCTAGCCAGTTTCTAACTACTAACTCAGGTCCTCTAGTCCTGGCAACATCCTACTCAATCTTTTCTGCATTCTTTCCAATTTAACTATGTCTATAATAGTACTCCAAGTGGAGTCATGTGGCATCACCAATGACTTTTACAGCTACAACATAATGGCCCAACTCTAGCACTTAATGACCTGACTGAAGAATGGCAGAGTGCTAAATGCCTTTTTCACCACACTAACTGTGACACCACGTTCAATGAACTATGCACTTGCATTCCTCGTTCTCTCTATCCTATTACTCTCCTAGTGCACCAGCCTTCACAGTATAAAGTCATATCTAGTTTGACTTTCCAGAATAATGGAAACTATGATGATTAAAGAAGAGGAAGTACTGGCGCTTTTAAGGAATATAAAAGTGGGTAGGTCTCCGGGTCCCGACAGGATATTCCCTAGGACCTTGAGGGAAGTTAGTGTGGAAATAGCAGGGGCTCTGACAGAAATATTTCAAATGTCATTAGAAATGGGGATGGTGCCAGAGGATTGGCGTATTGCTCATGTTGTTCCATTGTTTAAAAAGGGTTCTAAGAAAAAACCTAGCAATTATCGGCCTGTGAGTTTGATGTCAGTGGTGGGCAAATTGATGTAAAGTATTCTTAGAGATGGTATATATAATTATCTGGATAGACAGGGTCTGATTTGGAACAGTCAACATGGACTTGTGCGTGGAAGGTCATGTTTGACAAATCTTATTGAATTTTTTGAGAGGTTACTAGGAAAGTTGATGAGGGTAAAGCAGTGGATGTTGTCCATATGGACTTCAATAAGGCCTTTGACAAGTTTCCACACGGAAGGTTAGTTAGGAAGGTTCAGTCGTTAGGTATTAATATTGAAGTAGTAAAATGGATTCAGCAGTGGCTGGATGGGAGACGCCTGAGAGTAGTGGTGAATAACTGTTTGTCAGATTGGAGACCGGTGACTAGTGGTGTGCCTCAGGGATCTGTACTGGGTCCAATGTTGTCTGTCATATACGTTAATGATCAGGATGATGGGGTGGTAAATTGGATTAGTAAGTATGCAAATGATACTAAGATAGGTGGAGTTGTGGATAATGAAGTAGGTTTTCAAAGCTTGCAGAGAGATTTAGGCCAGTTAGAAGAGTGGGCTGAAAGATGGCAAATGGAGTTTAATGCTGATAAATGTGAGGTGCTACATTTTGGTAGGACTAATCAAAATAGGATATACATGATAAATGGTAGGGCATTGAAGAATGCAGTAGGACAGAGGGATCTAGGAATAATGGTGCATAGTTCCCTGGAGGTGGAATCTCATGTGGATAGGATGGTGAAGAAAGCTTTTGGTATGCTGGCCTTTATAAATCAGAGCATTGCGTATAGGAGTTGGGATGTAATGTTGAAATTGTACAAGGCATTGGTGAGGCCAAATATAGAATACTGTGTACAGTTTTGGTCACCAAATTATAGGAAAAATGTCAACAAAATAGAGTACACAGAAGATTTAGTAGAATGTTAACACGAGGAATTCTGCAGATGCTGGAAATTCAAGCAACACACATCAAAGTTGCTAGTGAATGCAGCAGGCCAGGCAGCATCTCTAGGAAGAGGTACAGTCGACGTTTCGGGCCGAGACGTCGACTGTACCTCTTCCTCGAGATGCTGCCTGGCCTGCTGCGTTCACCAGCAACTTTGATGTGTGTTACTAGAATGTTACCTGGGTTTCATCACCTAAGTTACAGAGAAAGGTCGAACAAGTTGGGTCTTTATTCATTGGAGCGTAGAAGGTTGAGGGGGGACTTGATAGAGGTATTTAAAATTATGAGAGGGATAGATACAGTTGACATGGATAGGCTTTTTCCATTGAGAGTGGGGGAGATTCAAACAAGAGGACATGAGTTGAGAGTTAAAGGGCAAAAGTTTAGGGGTAACATGAGGGGGAACTTCTTTACTCAGAGAGTGGTAGCTGTGTGGAATGAGCTTCCAGCAGAAGTGGTTGAGACAGGTTCAATGTTGTCGTTTAAAGTTAAATTGGACAGCTATATGGATAGGAAAGGAATGGAGGGTTATGGGCTGAGTGCAGGTCAGTGGGACTAGGTGAGAGTAAGAGTTCGACACGGACTAGAAGGGCCAAGATGGCCTGTTACTGTGCTGTTATGGTTATATGGTTATAAAATGTATTACTTCAACTTATCTGTATTAAAATCCATTTGCTACCCTTAGTCCACTTCCCCAACTAATAAAGATCTCCCTTATAATTACAAAAATCTTCACTATTAACAACATCTCCTAATTTCATGTCATCTGCAAACTTCTGATCAAGGTTTGTGCACTGATATTCAAACCAATTATATAAATAACAAAGATACCAACATGGACCCCTGTGGCACACCACTAGTCACTGGCCCACAACCTTCAACTACCACCCTCTCATACCTACCTCAGAACCAATTTTGAATCCACCAAACTAGCTCTACTTGGATTCCTTGTGACTTAACCCTCCAGAGTACCTCGCCATGCAGGAACTTCCTGAAGGCCTTCTTAAAGTCCAAATGGACAGCATCCACTGCCTCCTCTCATCTACCCTTTTGGTAATCACTTCAAAAAACTCTAAAAGATCTGTCAAACTTGGCTTCCCACGCACAAAGCCATGCAGACCCCTCCTAATCAAACTCTTGTCTAACCAAATGCTGGTAGATCCTGTACCTTGGAATTCCTTAGTAATTCTTTTCCCTTAATAGACTTCTGGAATGCCTTTGGATTTACCATAATCCTGCCCACCAGTGAAAATTCTGTGACACCTCTTACCCTTTCCAATTTCCTTGGTTTGCTGCAGATTTCCCCTCTGTATCATTACTCCATTCTTCTTCCTTCTGCCCAATCTGCTGGTCACTTCCTTCAGAGCTTAGTTGTGTTTCACAACTCTTACATCACTTCACGGCTTTGTTTTTTTATTTTTCTACCTTGCTCTCCCTGTACTTTGCCTCCTTAACCTATCAACAAGATGGTTGCCATGGCAGCCTTTGCTTCAACCTATTAGAGATGTTCACTTTATTCTATCCATCCATCCCTCTCCCATTTATATAACTTGAAAATAACTTGCCTTCTCCTTTTCACGGTTCTGACAAATAACCCTCAGCCTGAAAATGTAAGTTTCTCTTTCGTCACTTGATGCTCCACATAAAATAGAAGTGTTGACAACAATTTTTCTATTTTTATCTCATGTCATGGAGTTTGACTTCAGCATTACATTGAATGAGCATTTAAAATCAGTGCACTCATCCTCTCCACTGGTTTTTCTACAGGGTATAAAATGACTGAGGTCTAGCCTGCAACTGGCATCATCTCTAAATTTCCGTGCATTACGAAACAGCTATTAACCACACTCAAATTCATTTACACTGTAGCAGTTATCACTGCAAGTATTGTTCCGTATGTTACTGTGCACCAGCTTGCCCAGAAAATCTATTCCCGATACGACAGCAGTTATAAGTTACGGTGGTGGAAGTAAATTTGTCCAGTACTTCAGTGACATTCCTAAACAGCGACAAAGCACCAATATGGATCCTTTTGGCTCATTGAGTCTGTGCTACCTATGAAGCACCCATTTTACTCTTCCCACATTCTCATCAATTCCTCATTTCCACCAGGGGCAATTTATTGTGGCTAGGTGACCTACTGACCTGCACAACTTCGGGACCTACAAAGAGACTGGAGTACGTGGGGGAAGGTTTGAAGCATTCAGAAGAGAATGTGTAAACTCCACATAGACTGGATGTCAGAATTGAAACCAGGTGACTGGAGCTGAAAAGCCAGCATCTCTACCAGCAGCTGCATTTTATCACTCCTGAAGTACACACCCTATAGCCCCTTGGATAATGCATCTGTGTGCTTAATATTGTAGATTATTTCAGTCTATTGTTCTACATACTTCTTATACACAGTGAAACAATACAGAAATCTTCCAGACTTCTTTGTAATTCAGAACATTTCACATAAAGCTGATTCTTCCAATACATATTGTCCAATTGCATTAAGTTACTAGACAATATTATGAACATTCTTGAGGGTACCATTTGAAAAGCTGATATTATACTCCTGCTTTCTATCTGTTAAATAAACATTTTGAAACTTCCACTTGCTGCTATTGAGTTCTAGCCTCTGCTAATCAGAAACAAATCTTACATTACTTCAAGCAAAAGCACTATCCATTAAATAGTTTTGAATTAGCAAGGTATTTTACTTTATTTAGAGATGCAACATGGTAATAGCCCTTCTGGCTCAATGAGCCCACGCTGCCCAATTACACCCATATGACCAACTAACCTACTAACCCGTATGTCTTTGGAATGTCGGAGGAAACCGGAGCACCCAGGGGAAGCCCATTTGGTCACCGGGAGAAAGTAGAGACAGCAGCAGAATTAAACCTGGTCTCTGGCACTGTAGTGGTGTTCTGTTAACCGTTACGCTATCATGCCACCTCAAATATCTCTTACTAGTTTTTCAAGAAAACCTATGTTTAATGCATTTTCATCATAGGAGAGTTGCAAGCACTGAAAATAAATGATTTTTGTACCCATGTATTAAATAAAGTTAATTAAACACATGCTAAGCTTTTCACCCAACTTACATTAAATTATTTATATTGTTACAACCATCTGAGAAGGTAACTCTCCAGTTCAAACAAACAAAACTCACATCACTTTGCAATTTGCTGACTGCCAATACATGTTCCAGGTGCAACAGGTTGGGTAAATTTGATGATGTCTGGTTCAGTTTTTGAAGATCATCCTTGTATTTCACCTGAAAATAGAAGGCAAAAGTAAACTCTGTATTTGGTTTCAAGTACCTGCAGTTCAACTTTTAAAAGAAACGATAAAAATAAAAACGCTGCCGATGGTGAATCACTGAATTAAAAATAACACAAATGCTGAAAATACTCATGTGCTACTGAAATAGAGTGACAAGTGTTGAAAGGTTACTAAGCAAAATAATTTACAGCGGAGTTGCACTGAGATTTAAATCAAGAATTTGAATAAGTGAAGCTTCAAGCCAGATGAATTGTCTTTATAGAAATCATGAAACAATGTTTTCAATTTTCTGATGCTAAATTGACTGTTGTACATTTCCGGTATTTTCTGTTTTTATTTAATCCAGATTTCTAGCCGCCATCCTTTTATCTATGCTTTTAGACATTATTTTCAAAATCTACTGAATGAAGTTTTGTTAACATCAACAGAATTACTTCTAAATTCATAATGAAGTATTTACCACAATTATAATATAAGCATTACTGTAAATGGAAATTTGGAGGAAAGACAATACTGTAGTAAGGCCTGCCAATAATGAGTACAAGGAAAGATGACACAAAAAATATGTTGCATAATAACAAGGAATTTTCAATAATTTTCCTGGGGATCAAGTGAACTGACACTTGAGACACATCTGTGGAGAGGAAGAACCAAAATCATGGGTTTCTAGCACATCTACAGCTGAGCTTTATGAAGGATCCCATAATCCCATAACACACACACACTTAAAGACTTTTATTCATTCAAATTGTTCGTTGGACAAAACAGGAGCCCTGACATGAGTGATTAAAATGGCTAGTGAGAAACAGAAGCTCTAACCAGACAGTAGTCAGTTGCATTATTTCATTACTATTAAATATTCACAACCTGAAGGTTCAGAGTCATCATCTTAAAAGTTCAGACTACAGAGTTATAAAAACATTTAACTAGAAGTGACAATGATTTAGATTCTGATGAACTGGGTCCCCCCACTTGCACTCAGGAACCTCCAGCAAATTCCCACTTTGCTGATAACTCTATAAAGAGCCCAACAGGAGACAGGAGACAGGAGCCAGGAAGTTAGATCTGTAAACTTAGGACTTCCATATGCTGTCCTGAACCTAATAACACTTCATATGCTCAACTATCAGCAAAGCAAAGCAAAATCCAAGCCGTTAGAATAACCAAGAAAAAAGCACAACTGAACACAGGTAAATGTTTTTAAAAAACTGTGGTGCCAAGCTATTTCATTATTTGTTACAAAGTCTGCTTACAGTACTTGCAAGAATAGATGCTGCCTGCAATTGTCTGAAGGAAGCGCTCTCCTGGGGATTGAATCCATGTCTCTTTCCTTTGATCTCCTTATTAAAGTTGTCTTTATAGTGAACCTGCAGCAAAAACAATAATGAGGTTGCAAATTCTGTGACATTCACAGACATCCCACCCTGCAAAAAATCACTTCAGGGAGGTAGCACCACCATTTTGGGAAGGTAGCACCCCCACCCCCCCGGCAACCCCATATACTCCCTACCCCCGGTCAACCTCCAAGGGTGTATGTAATACTTTGTTCAGTGATTTTGTCTAATCTGTAAACCAAGTTGGGTATATGCAAAAAATGTGACACTAAAATATGTACTTATATTATCGTGTTTATTCTATTTCAACTTTAAGCAAGTCTACAGGGAGTTTGGCCTCATAACGTAGGACATCAATAGCGTAGCTCCTTAGCAACTAGCCAGCTAGTTTAAATAACATAAGCTATGCTAATGAACGAATGACACCTGTTAAACTCACCTCAACGTGTCTTTTACATTTTAACCCACCATGGGCAATAGAAAAGTCACTGTTGCAAACAGTGCAGCGAGCAACACTGTCACTATTTTTGAAGTCGACTACCCACAGAGAAAACTGATAGGTCTACTTAGCATGAAGGGAGACCAATCAGGATGCTCCCTCTCCCGCTCCCTCTCAAAAAAACAATTTCCGGGATATTGTATATAAATTCCGGGCATCAGGGAGCCACTATCAATATGCGGGAGACTCCCGGAACTTCCCGGAGAGGTGGGATGTCTGCATATTTGCTGATGATACAAAGATTGGAGGTGTAGTGGACAGAGGAAGGTTTTCAAACCTTGCAGAGGGATTTGGACCAGCTAGAAAAATGGGCTGAAAAATGGCAGATGGAGTTTAATACAGTCCAGTGTGAGGTATTGCACGTTGGAAGGACAAATCAAGGTAGAACATACAGGGTAAATGGTAAGGCACTGAGGAGTGCAGTAGATCTGAGGGATCTGGGAATACAGATACAAAATTCCCTAAAAGTGGCATCACAGGTAGATAGGATCGTAAAGAGAGCTTTTGGTACATTGGCCTTTATTAATGAAAGTATTGAGTATAAGAGCTGGAATGTTATGATAAGGTTGTATAAGGCATTGGTGAGGCCGAATCTGGAGTATTGTGTTCAGCTTTGGTCACCAAATTACAGGAAGGATATTAATAAGGTTGAAAGAGTGCAGAGAAGGTTTACAAGGATATTGCTGGGACTTGAGAAACTCAATCATAGAGAAAGGTTGAATAGGTTGGGACTTTATTCCCTGGAGCGTAGAAGAATGAGGGGAGATTTGATAGAGGTATATAAAATTATGATGGATATAGATAGAGTGAATGCAAGCAGGCTTTTTCCACTGAGGCAAGGGGAGAAAAAAAAACAGAGGACATGGGTTAAGGGTGGTGGGGGGGGGAGTTTAAAGGGAACATGGGGGGGGGCTTCTTCACACAGAGAGTGGTGGGAGTATGGAATGAGCTGCCAGACGAGGTGGTAAATGCGGGTTCTTTTTTAATATTTAAGAATAAATTGGACAGATACATGGATGGGAGGTGTATGGAGGGATATGGTCCGTGTGCAGGTCAGTGGGACTAGGCAGAAAATGGTTCGGCACAGCCAAGCAGGGCCAAAAGGCCTGTTTCTGTGCTGTAGTTTTTCTATGGTTTCTATGGTTTCCATTCATATATACTCCTACCATTCTTGCATCAAGAATGTACAGAAAACCATAGGGCCAAGAACATTGCCGTGAATCATTGTGCAACATATCCTCAACTTTGCAGCACTTCATTATGGATCTGTAACAGTGATTCAGCTTGGGCCTCTAACATGGGAACATGCCTTAGAGGGAGTAACAGGGCCCGTTTCAGTGCTGCTTAAAAGCGGCACTTCTTGACAAGTCCACCAATGATCATTTTTTTCTCTACACACAAATGTATCCTTCAGAAGAGGTTTGCTATCTATGAGAGCAAGGAATACACAACATGGTTGTTGGAACTAGAAGAGAAATTTTCTTCTAAAAAATAAAACAAGAGTTAGAGTGAATTATATCCTTGCTCCTAAAAGTTTAAGAACTGAAATACAAGAGCTCCCAATTCCATATGGTTCCACCCAGCACTGGATTCTATTGTGAACCACCATTGTAGAGAGCTCCAATTACAGCAGGCAAGTTCACCCTTCATGCACTGTTCTGAAACTACGTGCAGCCAACACATTTATTAGTGTTGAGGCCCAGGAATATGCATTACCTCTATCTCTACACCATGACCCTGGGTCCACTGTGCAGAACCATTTCACAATTAAATTTCTAGACCAATTTTAGTACTTCATTCAAAAAGACTTAGTGGAAATGTATATCTTGTATATCTGCAATGTTTTAGCATCAGTGCACTTACTGAGAGCTCATATTTCAATCTTAAACTTGCAGGAACAAGGATCTAACTCAAATCTATTTTGTTTTGAAAGAAAATTTCTCTTTCTATTCAAACAACCATGCAAAGCGACAAGAATTCATTTGACCAATATGCATCTGATTGAACTGCTACATGTTAAATCATATTAGTAATTACTGTTCCAATGAAAGGTGCAAAGACAAATCATTATGAGCTCTGCTTTTTCTTAAACTATCCTGACTTTAAGAGTATGTGCTCTCCATTTTGTGATTTAATTTCACTTTTACTTCACCAAATTTTTGTCTACTAAATTCCTTATATAAATTTCCATCATTGATGATAATTATTAGATTTGGTAAAAAATATTTTACTGAATTAAGAAATGTCCTGGATTATTTTTATTATTTATAAGGCTCATAGTTGAGAATTAAGATAAACTTAAATATTTTTAAATGGGTAGCTATTATTATGAGAAGAAAATTTCTCAGGTTCCTATATTAAGTGTTCCTGTAAGGTTAGGTGTTCTTAAATCTAATAAATTGAACAGAGGCTATGCAATAAAATGAATGATTTGTTTTCCTCTTAAACTGAACAGACTTACTTGGCTGGTAATTTTTGAGACTTCCTTTGCATGTTCTATGTCTGGTCTACCAATAACAGACGTTTTCATAGAGGCTTCTGTTTTAGCTTTGTTTTTATAAGCAAACTGAAAAAAAATAATTTAAGTATTCAATAAATAAAACACTTCAGTAATAAATTTATTTACTACCGGGGGCCAAACACACTCGGCCATTGCTATCAGCCATCAAAGATGGCTATCCCTCATCCACACTTTGGTTATTCAGACAACTGGGCTGTGCTCCTACTCCCACCTTACAAACAGAAGCTAAAATGGGAGAATCCAGAACAGCATGTCATACAATACGGATCTGAGGAAACAGATGAGATTCTACATGACTGTTTTGAGTATGTAGGCCGGTCCACGTCAAAAGACTCAGCTGTCAGCCTAATGAGTACATCACTGCCATCACAGACTTCATCAGCAAGTGTATTGGGGATTATGTACCAAAGAGGACAATCTGGGTGTTTCCAAACCAGAAACCACGGATGAACTGCGAGCTCCACTCTCTTCTGAAGTCTGTAGCATTCAAAAAGTCAAACTATAACCTCCATAAAACTAAGAGATGGTACCAGTCCAAAATTGAGTCTCAGTCTAGCCACCAACTATGGCAGGGCTTACATACTATATAGAGTTATGAAACAAAGACAGACAGCACATCCTGTCCTGGGTGGTGAGTTTACACACAATCTCTGCAAAACTTTGACCAGAAGGACACTGGTATACCACCACCCACCCAGAGAGTCTCCAGTGTACCTGAATCTATAATCACCAACATGGATGCAACATCAGTCTTCTGGAAGGTCAGCCCATGGAAAGCATCAGGCCCAGATAATGTCCCTGGCTACATTCTTAGATCCTGCGTGGATCAGCTGGCAGATATATCTGCAGATAATTTAACCACTGCCTGCTCTAGCCTATGGTTCCCTTCGGCTTTAGTTTTAGATTATGAGGACACACAGTCTTCGTTTATTGTCATTTAGTAATGCATGCATTAAGAAATGATATAATGTTCCTCCAGAATGATATCACAGAAACACAAGACAAAATAAGACTAAAAAAAACTGACAAAAACCACATAATTATAACATATAGTTACAACAGTGCAAAGCAATACCATAATTTGATAAAGAACAGACCATGGGCACGGAAAAAAGAAGTCCCAAAGTCTCTCGAAAGTCCCATCATCTCACACAGACAATAGAAGGAAGAGAAACTCTCTTCCTGCCATGAACCTCCAGTGCCGCAAACTTGCCGATGCAGCACCCTGGAAGCACCCGACCACAGCCGACTCTTGAGTCCGTCCGAAAACTTCGAGCCTCCGACCAGCCCTCTGACACCAAGCCCCGAGCACCATCCCTGCCAAGCGCTTCGACCCTAGCCCCGGCAACAGGCAAAGTCGAGGATTTGGGGCCTTCCCCTCCAGAGATTCTCAATCGCACAGTGGCAATGGCAGCAAAGCAGGCATTTTCAGAAGTTTCTCCAGATGTTCCTCTGTCTTCTCATGCCTGTCTCCATCAAATCAGGATTGTGCACAATACAAGTACGATACCATTTTCAGAGCGGCCACGCGCGCTGCGTCACGCCGCCATCTTCTTCTCCCCACTTTAGGAAGACCACTATCCTTCCTTTGCTAAAGAAAAACAAAATAATGTACCTTAATGACTACTGTCCAGTGGCTCTAACATCTACCATCATGATGTGCTTCGAGAGGCTGGTCATGGCGCACATCAACACCAGTTAACAATTCCTACCAATTTTTATTGATGCACCATAAAAAGCATTGTGTTTGGATGCATATTGTCTTAGTTTGGTAACTGATCTCCATGTGACTGCAAGAAATTGTGGAAAATTGTAGAACATCACAGAAACCAGCCCACGCCACCACCCCGCCCCCCAATCCTTCTATGGATTTTGTCTATGCTTCCAGCTGCCTCAGGATAGCAGCCAGCCTAATCAAACAAAAAAAATCACCCCAGGCATTCTCTCTTCTCTTCTCTCCCATAAAGCAAGACATACAAACGCATGAAAGCATGTGCCACCAGGTTCAAAGACAGCTTCTATCCCATTGTTATCAGACTCCTGAGCGGGCCTCATGAATGATAAGATTGATTCTTGGCCTCACCAAATACCTCATTATAGAACGACAGATGCAGATGTTTCCTAATGCACCACGAGGAAACAGAAGAGTGGCAAGGGAGCCAGGACATTAGCTAAGCAGAGAGCTAACCTAATCAGGCTGGCAGTACCATCACCTTTCTTGGCCAACATCCGCTCTCTAGAAAATAAAATGGATTCTCTGACACTAAGAATGAATGCACAGAAAGAGATAAGAAACTGGTGCATTCTGGTTTTCACCGAAACGTGGCTAAACAACAACAAGCCCAAGTCGGCATTTCAACTCGACGCGTTGAGTCTATACCATGCAGACAGCAACTCCCCGTTAGGCAAATCCAAAGGAGATGAATCTGTCTGTATATTCACAAAGATTGGTGCACAAACGCATATGTAGTTAGCAGTCACTGTTCTGGGGCAATTGAACCTCTTCCAGTTAAATGCTGACCACATTACCTGCTCAGGGAGTTTACTGGTGTGTGTTTATCACCTACATCCTCCCAAGCGCAAACACCAAGGACACACTGAGGGAGCTTGCAGTATTAGATTATGAGAACACTCAGAACTCTTTTATTGTCATTTAGAAATGCATACATACATTTAGAAATGATTCAATGTTTCTCCAGAGTAATATCACAGAAAACAGGACAAACCAAAGACTAACACTGACAGAACCACATAATTATAACATATAGTTACAGCAGTGCAAAGCAATACCATAATTTGATGAAGAACAAACCATGGGCACAGTAAAAATAGTCTCAAAGTCCCCAAGTCCCCGATAGTGGCAGCAAAAGGGAGAAACTCCCTGCCATAAACCTCCAGGCACCGTCAACTTGCCGATGCCTTGGAAGCAGCCGACAATGAGTCCGTCCGTCCGTCCGTCCGAAAACTTCGAGTCTCTGACCAGCCCCTCCGATACAGCCTCCCGAGCGCCATCCTCTGCCAAGCACCTTTGCCCTCGCCCCGTCCGCTGAAACAAACAAAGCCGAGGATTCGGGCCTTGTGCTCCGGAGATTCCGGTTACCACACAGTAGCAGTGGCAGCGAAGCGGGCATTTCAGAAGTTTTCCAGATGTTCCTCCATACTCTCACGTCTGTCTCCGTCAAATTAGAATTGTACACGGTCCCCTACTTGACAGATTACAGATATTAATTACCGTAGAGGCCGCGTGTGCTGCTGTCGCGCCATCTTCTCCTCCATTTGTTGCCAGTCCATCGTCTGCTCTCTACAAAACCAAGCATCTAGATAGTCTCTACATAATTGCAGAGACTTCAGTCATGTAAATGTGCTGGATAGTTTACCAGAGTTCCACCAACATGTCACCATGGCCAACAGGGGAGCAAACTGACTGGACCATGTTTATACAAACAGATGCACTGCCCATATTCCTCATTTTGGCCTCTCTGACCACATCTTCATAATGAGAATCCCAACATACTGACCACTGCTGAAAATGAAGAAACTAGTCAAGGGGGCCTTAACCATACAGCCTACTGAGGCAATTTCTATGCAGCAGTGCTGTTTTGAACTAACTGGCAGACGTTCAAGGAGGCTGCCACGAATGCAGAAGGCACAGGCCTCGAGGAATATGCCTCAACTGTCATTGGCCACACCTGTAAGTGTGTAGATGACATTGGTAGCTCAAGAACGGTCATCTCATGGCCTAAACAGAAGCCTGGCTGAACACAGGGATCCACTCCCTACTAAAAGTCTGGGACGCTGCCTTCAAGTCCGGTGACAGAACAGCTCTCGGAGCATCAGGGAGGAGCCTCACTTCAGATACCAAGAAGCACCAATGCACAAAGGAATTCAAGAACAACCATCCGATAATGAACGCCAGCATATGTGGCTGGCCATCCGGGGCATTATTGACTATAAAAGGAAAACAGTGTTGTCCATACCAGTGATACCTCCCTCCCCGTTGCTCTAAATAACTTTGATGCACACTTTGCGGCATGCAACGCGCCAGCCAGGAGAGCTAACCCCTCCCAGTTGAGCAGACGTGAGAAGGACTCCACAGTTAGCCCCCGAAGACCGCCAGACCAGACAGCATCCGAGGTTGAGTACTCAGGGTGTAGGCACTCCAGCTCACTCACTAACGTCTTCCCGGACATCATCAAAGCTTCACTCATCCAGGCCACGTGTTTCAAATGAGCCACCATCATCCCTGGACCAAATAACTCCACACCTTCAAAACTAAATGACTATTGCCCAGTGGCACTGATACCAATCATGAAGTGTTTTGAACAGCTGGTAATATAAAGAACTCCATTCCTGCTACATTGGACAGTCACTGATATGCTTACTAACAGAACCGCTCTATGACAGATGCCATAGCGTCTGGTCCTCACACACCCAGAAAACAAGGACATACATATCAGAATGCTGTCTCAGGATTTCCGTTTGGCACTCAACACTACTGTCCCACAGAACTTGATAAACAAACTCCCACTCCTCAGTCTAAATACACCACTGGACCGGACTGGACTTCCTAACCAGCAAAGCTCAGATAGTCAGGATGCACACTGCTCCACCTTCCCCATCATCCTCCCAGGGCTATGTGCCGAGCCCACTGCTGTACGTTCTGCTCACACACAACTGCATGGCCAAACACCTGAGTAATCATTGTCAAGTTCGCCAACGGCATGACAGTGGTGGGGCTCGTCACCAACAATGATGAGTAGGCCTACCAAGAGGAGGTGAAAGAGTTTGAGACCTGATACCAGGTAAATAACCTCCTCCTCAATGTCAACAAGACAAAGGAGAAGGTTAGCAACTTCAGGAGAACTTGCACCATCGGCACAGAGCAATGAAAACTGTGAGCTGTTTCAAACTCCTGGGAGTACACATCGCGCGCAAAATCTCATGGTCCCAGAACACATTCTACACAATCAAGGAAGCTCACCAATGCCTGTACTTTCTGAGGAGGCTGAAGAGAGCTGGACTATGCACATCGATACTCACATCCTTCTACAGATGTGAAGTACAGAGCATCCTAACGTGCTGCATCACTGCGTGGTGTGGAAACTGCACTGCGGCTGACAGCAAGGCTCTACAACACGTTGTTAAAAACTGCCTAAAAGCATCACTGGCACCAGCCTACTCACCATCAAAGACATACAGAAAGGTGCCAGAAAAGATCCACTAACATCATTAAGGACTCTGCATTCAAAATTGTTTAATGTCATTTCCAGTACACAAGTGTAAAGGAGAACAAAATACAAACGTTTGTAATTGTTATTCTGCTCTGATGAACCACAAAAAACACAATAAGGACACAATAGTAAGAAGAAGAAATACAATAAATATAAATATATAAAATTGCTTACATACGTAGATTGATTCAACCTTAAGACATAGGACCAAAATTAGGCCATTCAGCCCTATAAGTCTGCTCTGCCATTCATCATGGCTGAGTTATTATCCCTCTCAACCCCACTCCCTGTAATCTTTGATACACTGATTAATATAGAATCCATCCACCCCTGCCTTAAATATACCCAATGACTTGGTTTGCACAGTCATTTGTGGCAATGAATTCCCCAAGTTCACAGCCCTCTAAATAAATTTTTCTTCATCTCTGTTCTAAGTGGATGTCCCTGTATTTTGAGGCAGTTCTCTCTGCTCCTACACTCTCCAACTATAGGAAATATCCTCTCCACATCCACTCTATCCAGGCCTTTTAAAATTCAATAGGTTTCAGCGAGATCCTCCTCATTCTTCCAAGCTCTAGAGAGTACAGGCCCAGAGCCATCAGAAACTCCTCATGCAGAAGCATCTTGTAAACCATCTTCAATGCCAGCACATCTTTTCTTAGATAAGAGGCTCACAGCTGCTCACAATGCTCCAGTCTAACCGATGCCTTAAAAAGCCTCAGCATTACATTCTTGCTTTTGTATTCTAATCCTCTCAAAGTGAATGCTGACATTCATTTTTATTGTATTGTGTACCCTTAAATGATGCCAGTAAAGTGATCCTGTGGGTGGGATCCTTCATGATGTTTCTAGCCCTTTCCTATTCACCCACCCTGCGCATGGACTGTTTGTCCCACCTCCATCAGGGAGGAGGCTACATAATATTCATGCCAGGACCACCAGACTTAAAAACAGTTAGATTCCCTACGCTGTGAGGCTCAACATCATCTCCACCCAGGCCTCCACAACCACTACTTTATCATTTCCTGTCAGTCACCTTATGTAGAGACACTCCTGTGCCTAGAGTCAAATCATAGACAATCAATATATCTATACAAGCTATCTTATGTATTTATATTTATTGTGTTTTTCAATTATTAGGTTCTTTATCGTACTGTGTTTTTTGCACTGCATTGGATCCAGAGTAACAATTATTTTGTTTTCCTTTACACTTGTGTACTGGAAATTATATTAAGCAATGTTGAACGACTTGTTACAATCGTGCACTTCACTGCATAACCTGCATTGCACTTTTCCAGTAACCTTTACACTTTATTCTGCATTGTTACTGATTACCTTCGAGCTTCATGCACTGTGTGGTGAGCTGATCTAAATAAACACTATGCAAGACAAGCCTTTCACTACATCTTGGTATATGTGACAATAATTTACCAACACCAATATTTTGATTTGTAAGATTACACTTAAATACTAGCAGAATTTACCAATCATTATTTAGTCATTCCCATAGGTAATTAGTTGGAATTACCAAGCACTGTAATGATAGGTTTAAGAATGTCTTCCCAAACTGCTGAAAGGGATAGCTCCATGCTATGCAATGATGTTAAAGCACAGTTAAACTCTGAATTTAATGTCTCTTCTTTTCCATTTTGCTATCAGCGGCACTGTTAGTCTTTCCACTTCTGAGGAAGATATATAGTTCTTGTGAAATGGTATTTCAACCATCCACATGGTGAATATACAGAAAGGCATGACAGTTGATTTGGCCTCACAATCTACCTTGTATAGCCCTTGCACCTTATTGTCTAACCACACTGCACTTTCTCTGTAATTGTAACACTATTCTGCATTCTGTTATTGTTTTTCTCTTGTACTACCTCAAATGATCTGTGTGGATGGTTTGCAAAACTAAGTTTTTAAATTGTATCTTAGATCATGTGCCAACATTAAATCAATTACAATTTAACATCCTTTTCACCATAGAAGATTTGCTGTAAATTTAATTGTACTGAAGGGTAAATCTATGTTACTGGTTGAGGCAAAGAAGGCGCAGTACATGTTTCTGATTATCAAATAAAGAGCCTTGCCGCTGTTTGCATTCAGTCCTGATAACACTCTAATAAGATGGCTTTAACTTTGTGCCAAATCAAAGTATGCACTGGCTTTCAGTTCTGAAGTTACACTTTACAGCTGCAGCAATGGTTTTTAGAGAAATCCAACAGCAAAAATTCAAATCGAAATTCAAATTGAAAATCACAAAATAGCACAACTAATATAGAATGAATGTTCTTTATAACGTTTTTGTAGTTGATTTTCATCCCAACCATCCCCAAGCTCCACAACAAACTAACATATTCAAATATAAATATTAGAGCAAACACGTACAAATCTGAATATTGATCAAAAACGATTGCTTACATTGCTAACCAGCTTGGTAGCTTGTGTTGCTTTTTTGATATCTGGTCTATCAATGATCTCTGTATAACTGTGAATGGTATCTGTATCTTTCTTGTACAATACCTGTTCAAGAGGAAAATAAACATCTTACTCACACCAGAATCTATACTTTTTTTTCAATGTTTAATTCAGACTGAAAACAATTTTATAGGACATTATGCACATTTTATATATGATATTATTAAGAACAGTGTGAATGTGCCTCTGAATACATAATTCCCAAGTTGCACTGTTGATGAAGATGTTTAAGTATTCAAGTTTAAATTTGATCTACAGGAATAATTTTCACATACATCTTCCAGGAAAACTTCAAGTACATGCATATCAACACATATTGCATTAAGATGCATACATTCCAAACCCAAAGTAGAATATAAAATACATGTTCTGCAGATACATCTACATACACTTCATCACTTGTGATTCTGAACATCAACAAATATCAGAGCACCTAAGATCTGAGAAGGCAGCATTCTCTTTCTGGCATTACTTGCATTCTGATAAACCAATCAAAGGGATTGTGTAATCTCAAATTAGGGGCAGTTTAAGCACAACAATAATGTCTCAATTTCTACAATGACAAGTATAGAACTCCTGTTCTAACCCCCATCTACTGCACCATTCATTTCAATTTCCACCAATTTGTGACAACGCACTGTGTACTCTCACCTCTACCTAAAAGACATGATGTTGGGGTAAATTCTGGTAGCCTAATAGAAGGGAATTTACTCCATTTCTTCTCCGTCTTTAAATATACTTCTACTAATCTGCGTGCGATTGTAGCTTGTAATTCACATTTTGATAATGTGATTTTGGGTTGACTAAATGATCTGGCACTCTTGCTGTCTCTAAGGAAACTCAGTGGTTGAGAGCAAGGCTGAGAATGGAGTGTGCCAAAAGCAAGACCCCATGATTGGCCCCAAGTCTTGACCAACCCCCCAATTAAAGCATCGAGCAAGATTGAAATCAATGAGGATGAGAGCGGAACGTGAGTGGATGTTCAATGCAGTCTGAAACTTTGAACCTCCAATGCCTGTGTTTGACTGGTCTCCCCTCCGTCACACTCACTACTGCCGGAGGAAGGTACAGGGGTCTTGGGTCTTGGGCAAGATTTAATTGGCACAGGTTGTGGATTTGACTCATTTTTAGAGGGCTCTGCTGTTCATGTTATATGTATTTCTGGTTCCTCTCTTTTTTAATTGCTATTTTGAATGATTTTTGATCTGGACAGACTGGCTCTACTGACTGCAGTCAATGAATGACACAGTGCTAAATTGAATTGAACTGAACTGAACTGAACTGAACATTCCTAGACTGTTTCGAGGACTCCTCTGTTGTTTAATATTCTGTATGCCATATGCTCTTTCTTGACGTTTGTGCGATTTGTTTTTTTTGTGCATCGGGTATTTGATGTTTTCTTTGAACAGTTTTCATGATGTTTCTTTGTTTCACAGCTGTCTGCTGGAAGAATAATCTCGGGGTTGCATACTGTATGCACACTTTGATTATAAATGTACTTTGAATATTTGAGTTGTGATTAGCTTTAATTTACACATGGACAATGGATGTAGATATAGGCAGATCATGTCCAGCTGTGCAGAATCACATAATGAAAATTCAAACCAGATTGAAATAAAAAGTTAAGATTTAAATGATTACTCTGTGATTTGATGCAGAATGAAATGACAATAGGATGAATATACAGATGCCAAAATTTAATTGTCCCTATCGTGCAGGAATTGTGGAATTGAAAACACAAAGATTTGTGTTACTCCTCTCTGCACCTTGTGGTGCATCGGGTGGCAACCTTGCTGTTTCTTCAGCATTTTGTCTGGTTTTTATGAGGCCAAGTTGCTAGCTCAATGCTCAACATAGCATGGATGGAAAGTGTGCCAGGAGCTAGCGGATTTGAACCCGGGACCACTGGCCTCAAAGCCTGGTGCTGATGCCACTGCACCACCACTGGCTTTAAACAATGAAGCAGGATAAAAATGTGGATTGGATTAGCAAAATATGAATAAGATGGGGAATGGGACAGGAAGTGTTATATAGGTGGCAGAAGATTTAAGACATTGAGTTAGAAGCTAAATAGACTTTGAATTGAGTAGATTGATGAGATCAATCGTTCTTCTTTAGCATGCAACCATAGATGAGTTAGCTAATTGTGAAGAGGACAGGAAACATGCAAAGGGACATAGATAAGTGGGCAAAAAGTTTGAAGATAGAGTATAATGGGGAAATAATGAGATTATGTATACAGAAAGGGTGAATGAAAAATTAATTATTATTTAATGGGGTGAGACTACAACACATTGTGGTACAAAGAGACCTGGAGTTCCTTGCGCATGAAACATCAAGAGACTAGCATGCACATAGAGCAAGTAACGAAGAAGGCAAATGGAATGTTAGCCATTACTGCAAAAGGAGTGGAGGATAACAAGTTGATACAAGATTACAAGGACCTGTTGAGACTATATGTGGAGTACTGCACACAATTTATGTTTGCATATTTATGAAAGGATGGACTTCTTTTAGAGGCAGCAGAGATACTTTACCAGGATGATGCTTGGGCCAAAGAGGCTTTTTAAGATGAAGAAAAGAAGACAATTCTTCTCTCAGAGTCATAAATCTTCGGAATTTTCTAATCAGACAGCTGTGGAGTGGAGTGGAGTCACTGAATTTATTCAAGGCTGTGATTGGCAGTAACTTGATGGGGTATTGGAGACCGAGAGAAAATTAAGGTACTGAGGTCATGATCGGATCAGCCACGATCTTATTGAATGTCAGAATGCGCTTGAGGGTCAATTAGCTTACTACTTCTCCTAGTTTTTATATCCTTTTGTTAAATCACAGGCTTTGTGTGAAGAACAAAGGAATTTACCCAGCTTTCCTAATCAAAAGCACCATCAT
This sequence comes from Mobula hypostoma, assembly GCF_963921235.1. NCBI lineage: Eukaryota > Metazoa > Chordata > Chondrichthyes > Myliobatiformes > Myliobatidae > Mobula > Mobula hypostoma. The sequence goes on from NC_086099.1 coordinate 183,217,387, forward strand.
TCAAGCATTGCTTAATTAAGGTATATGTACAACACAAACCTAAATATAATTATTTTCAAAAAGTAAATAGTTTGATTTCGAATTCCATTGCTATCTATGGTGTAACATCCATTTTAAAATATAATAAGTAAAGGTAACAATTACTGCTTCATTACCTTGTGTATTTGATAATTTCTCACATATATACTGTATATGCAATGAGAAAATGGAATAAAAAGAAAATAGAAAGTTCTCTGGTCAACACAATGTTAAAAAATGCATTACATATAAAATAACAGTTGTAGATGATACATTTCATGTCAGGTTTGCAGCCACTCTTTCAGGAGAATATTTCTACCTTAGAGAAATTAGGGCAGATTTGCCATGGAAAAATGGGGAATAAGGTACCAAATTCTGAGGACTGCCTTTTTAAATTGAGTTTATATTCTTTTGAGTTTATCTGAAGTTAAGTGATGTATTTAAATGATAAGTCAGATGGAACTAGCTCACTTACCAAATCAGTCAGCATGGATATACTGGACTAAAGGGCCAAATTTCATTGTGTAAGACTAATACAAAAAGTTAGACAAGAAACTGGTTTGTTAGATGAATTCAGTAAAAAAGAGCCAAAATCTTAAGTAATAGCTTTGCCAATTAAAAGCAAATTGTGTATCCTTTTACCCCAAACACATAAGACCCTAGTGAATCAAATGACTGTTTCAAGATTGAAATCAATGGCTTTCTGACTGCAAACTCCTTAGCAATTAGAATTGCTAATAGATTGCTATAGTTATATAGTACTAATTTTAAACAGAAGTCACCACTAACAAATATTATATATAAAAAATGTCTCAGTGGGCATTGCTGCAATTAGGATTTTAGTCACAGAATAATGTAGCATAGCAGACCACTTGTCCAACATGTCTTTGGAAGAGTTATCTAGTTAGGCTCTGTGTTCCTCATAGAATTGCAATATTATCCAATGCCTCCTTTACTGAGAAGGCTAACAGAAAAGGAAGGAGACAATGCAGAAGTTGACGCAAATTTAACATCATCCACTTTATGTAATGCTATTCCTTCTAAGTTTAGAGCAATTACAATCTATAAATAATCTATGCAAAATATTTGATCAAGAATGCTTGGGGCTCAAGGGAAAGAGGCATCTGTGAATATAAGTTTTTTTCTTGTAGTCTGTATGCTACACAGAATGATACACACTCCAAAAATTCAATTGCACAACACTAATATTTTAAACATTATGTAATTGAAAGTCAGAATTTTCCACAAGTGAAGCATAAAAGCAACAATTTTCTCATCGTTTTGCATCTATTGGAAATTCTGACTGGACAATCCTTGACATGAGACAGGGACACACTTACTTAGGTCACTGCCTGTGCAATTTTCATTTGGAAGACCAACACCTCAGTCTCAAGGAAGCCTCCTGAAACACCAAACAGCAATTCCCCCACACCTCTTTCCAAACAGTCTCCTGGCTTCCAGCCCCTCCTATCACTGCATAGCCGTACCAGTTCCCACAATTTTCCCTCATCAGTGCTGTAGATCTCTCAATTACTCCATTCCCCTAGCAGTGTTAGAGAAGTCACAGTCGTTCCCTACCCACCCTCAATACCATCAAAACAGAACAGTGCTGATGAAGATTCTAACCCCTCCCTCTCCCCAGCTCAGAGTCCTGGAGAATTCTTAAATATTATTAACACACATTGTAACATCTTCTCCCCACCTTGCTGTAGACCACACACCGACCAAATTGGCGCTCTGGCTGACCTCTCACAGTACCCAATTTATTGCCCCACCTCTTCTATATTATCCTAGAATTTCTAATTCTACGATGTCTGTTCCAGTGGAACCTTTAATTAGAAATTTATTTATGTTGTACATTTAGTTCAGCTGCATACATCTTCAAACATCAACAATCAATGTTCTGGCAGGTAAGTCAGATTAAGCTTCTTTGCTGTGTGATGTATTGCTAATGTACTATCTGTGTAATATGGTAGGTAAGTCAGATTAAGCTTCTTTGCTGTGTGATGTATTGCTAATGTACTATCTGTGTAATATGGTACAGTGCCTGCCATGAACTGTTCCCCAGTTCTAATTATGGGTCTGAGAACAAAAACATTCACTGTTTCTCTTTGTCTAGCTTAAGTTTTTAAAACATCTTGTTTTTTTTATTTAAAATCTTTAGTATCTGCTTTCTTATTTAAATTGTTTTCTGAAAGTGAGTACACAAAATCGACTGTAATATGTTTGTAATAGCTATATCTGTATGTTACTTTCCATTTGTGAATAATCAGGAAAGCTGACAGAAGACGTGTTTATCCACTTCATCTTTCATCACTGGAAGCAGCTGCAACATGCATTACAATTTGTCTCTCAAGTGCAGGATTATTGCATTGTGGAGGATCTAAAACTGGAATTATTAAAATAAACTGAAGGTTAACTTAATTAATATAGAAGTGTGAATAGCAAACAACTAGCAAACAATCAAAAGCCTTCAGCTGTCTCACCAACCATAACACCCACATAATGAATGGATTTATTGCCTTAAATAATCATATTGGATTGCCTAGTCCCAGTGCTAAGCAGAAGAAAATCTGGCTCAGTATAAACTTTCATCCAGATGTACTAATGAGAAAAATGTGAAGGTGACATTTTGGTATTATTGATTCTGAGCACATTAAGCCTCTGAACTTAAAAGCCAATGTTCATGACATGAACTATTTATCAGACTTCAGCATTCTTTAAATAATCAGCGTGAAATAGTCAGTGAGTTGTAGTGAGCCATAAAAGCAAGACGGTAAGCAAGATCTCATCTACATACTGGGTACATTTGATGTTTGCAAACTACCTTCTGATTATATTCAAAAAACATTGTTTGATTGATAGCCACAACCTCATCACCATTATGAGAAGTTCCGTTGCACAAAATGGCCAATTACATTATAGCAAAATTAATTCATTAGATGTGAGATGCTTTCAGTTAAAATTGGCCTAAAAATTTGTGTGTGCAGCATTCTTTCCAAAAACCATGCATGTGAAAAATCCACTTTTGCTGAGTGAAACATGATGAGCAGTACACTGCTTCAGAAACCCAACCACATACTTCTATCAAGATTCACTATCACACATACGACAAGATTTATGTTAAACATGCACCAACTAATATAATTCCACTTATAGCCTTTGAAACATTGCCAAAGAAATTATTTCTTTAATGTCACAAGCTATCTTCTTGGATGGCATATTAAAAATTCAACTCCAACTATTCTGAAAGTTCTGAAAGATGCTGAAGATACCTCCCTAGAAATTTACCTTTGATCAACAGTGTAACATGTGCTATCTTATGAATAGCACAACTTACTTTGTCTGAAATTCAGTACTATTGATTCTTATAAAAGTTCATTTCAGAGATAGTGTTATTGAAGCATTTCACAAGTACAGCACATATAATGAACTTCTTGTAACAATTAAGCACAAAAATATACCTCCAGCTTAACCAACATTCTTCCCATAACCAACTATTTCATCATCCAAAACAGATTGTGTGCAACTTTGCTATGAAACAAATGTGCAAGGAAACATGCAACAAGGTTCAGATGCAATGACACAGCCTGTTTGTCAATCATCACTTTGTCACTACAAATTCAGCTTGACCCACTGAGCTCATCCAGCAGTTAATTTTGTTCCAGATTCCAGCATCTGCAGTCTCTTGTGTCTTCAGGTATAATTTTTAACTTTTGTAAGAAACTGGAACTATTCCTGTTTATGATGAAATAATGCTGGAGAAACATATGAACATTCCTTAACAGTGATAAAAACAGACATATAACTTACATCACTTTGACGTTTATGGACTTCCATTGCATGTTTAACATCTGGCAGCACCTTCATATTGGAATAATTTGATTTTCCTTTCTCTGCATCATATTTTTGTTTATATTGCTTCTAATAACATGAAAAATAAAGACTATATTAACATTTTAGTTATTTATAATACAGCAATCATGATTGCATTAAAAATTATTTATTTCCATTTCACATATTTTAAGATCACATTCAGCATGCAACCAAGTTGCAGATACTTCATGGGTCAACAGATGGAGAGACTGAGAAAGTGAAGATTAGGACAAGCAAGTCTAATAATAAGAACAGGCAGGGCTAACTTAACTAACATGAACATTAAATACATCATACCAGATCTTGTACTGGGAAATCAGCCTTGCTAGCTGATTGAAGTTTCAGTTGCAAAGCATTTCGGGAATAGTGATCATAATTCCAAAAGCTTTGAGATATTATGCATAAAATAAGACAGGTCCATGTGTGGAAGTGCAAAATTGCAGAAAGCTAATTACAACAGTATCAGGCAGGAACTGGAGAGGGTAGATTGGAATCACCTATTATAGGTCAACCTACCTATGACAGTTCATTAGAGTTCAGAGCCAATCTGTTCTTGTGAGGGTGAAGCACAAGGGTAGCAAGGTTTGGGAACCTTGGATGACAAGATAGGGTAGGTTTAGTCAAAACAAAAAGGAGAGCATATGTAAGATGTCAGAAGCTAAAATTGAACGACCATTGAGGAAGCCGGAAAAAAATTACACAAGAAACTAGCAGGATTAAAAGGGTTCATGTCCTTGGCTAGTAGAGGAATCCACAGCATTTTATACATATATCCAAATATCCGGACCTGACTCTCGGTTTTTTTGCACTACCTTACTTTCCATTTTTCTATTTTCTATTTATGATTTATAATTTAAAATTTTAATATTTACTAATTTTAACTATTTTTAATATGTAATATTTGTAATCCAGGGAGTGTGAAGCGCAGAATCAAATATCACTGTGATGATTATACATTCTAGTACCAATTGTTTGGCGACAATAAAGTATAAAAGTATAAAGTATATATCAAAGGCAAGAAAAGAGCTTGAGAAAAGGTAGATCCACTCAATGACAAATAAGGGAGCTAGAGGAACTGAATGAAGACCTAAATGAATACATCCCAATAGAATTCACCAAGAAAGACATGGATAATAGTAAGATCAGGGAGAGGGTATGCTGATATTTTTAGGGCATGTCGATGTTTGGAAAGAAGTGTTGGATTTACTGAAAAACGTTAACGTATATAAATTCCCAAGGTTTGATGGAACTTATCCATCAAGAAGGCAAGGAAGGAAATTGTTTGCACCTTGGCTGAGAACTTAATATCTTCTTTAGCCAGAGGTGCAATGTCAGAAGACTGGAGAATAACCAACTTTGTTAATTTATTTAAGTAGGATAGTAAGGACAAATCAGGTATTACCAGCTGGTGAGCTTTACATCAGTAGTAGGAAAATTATTGGATAAAATTCTTAAGGACATGATATACTCCCATTTTGAAAAAAAACATGAAATTATTAAAAATTATCAGTATAGTTTTGTGTGGGGGAGGTCCTGTTTCAGAAATTCAAGTGAATGCTTTGAGGAAGTAACAAAGGTGACTGAAGAGAGTAGAGCAGTGAATGTTGTCTACATGGATTTGAAAAAAAACATTTGACAAGGTCCCTCATGGGAGGCTGATCCAAAAGATTAAAGTTGGTTACATTCTGTCTTGGCTGTAGAAGACAGAGGGTAGTAGTGGACCTCTACAACTGAGTTCCACAAGAATTAGTGCCGACACCTAATTATTTGTGATCTATATAAATGATCTGGATCAAAATGTAGGTGATCTGACTAGCAAGTTTGCAGACAACATGGAAGCTGATGAAGCTGTGGGAAAATTAAGGATAAGCAGGATACGATTTGAATGGAAATCAGAAAAATGGTGGCTGGAGATTAATCCAGATAAGTGTGAGGTGTTACATTTTCAGAAGAAAGTTGACAATAAATGGCTGGGACTGCTGGCAGGGAAAGTAGTAGATGCAGATACAATAGCAGCATTTGGATAGACACATTAACTGGCAAGGCCCACGTGCAGGCAAATAGGAATACTTAGATTGGCATCATGATTGCTGCTGACATGGTAGGCTATAGGGCCTGATCCTGTGCTGTACTTTCCTATGTCCTGTGTCCTAAATATTAACTTTCTCTCTCTGCCAATGCTGCTTGATCTGCTTGCCTTCCCTTCCCCTATCTTCTTATTCTGATTTCTGCCCCTTCAGTTCCAGTCCTGATGAAGGGTCTTGGCCTGAAACATTGACTATTTAATTCCCCTCCGTGGAGGCTGCTTAATCTGCTAAATTCCTCCAACGTTTTGTGTGTCTTCCTCATGCTGAATCTATTGTGAAGGCACAATTCCTTTGAGGCAATTGAAACATATTTGTGTTATTTTATGAAATCCAAAATGATGCAAGACAATTTAGGTTTAGATAACACACAACGGGTATGCACAACCTGTATTTCAATCAGAAATAAAGAAAGATTCTTCCTTTGGCTATTGGTGCTTAAAGCACACCAAAATACTGACCAACAATTATATTCAACATCCATATTCAGTGTTATTAATCAATTATAATGGTGTCATTAATCAATTATAATGCACAGTGGCTCAAACAAGCAGCTGATAATCATAAACAACAGGAATTCTGCAGATGCTGGAAATTCAAGCAACATACATCAAAGTTGCTGGTGAACGCAGCAGGCCAAGCAGCATCTATAGGAAGAGGCGCAGTCGACGTTTCAGGCCGAGACCCTTCGTCAGGACTTGATAATCATGAATGAAGCCAACGTTTCTACCAAATATTTTGAATTACAATGCTGAGAGCAACCATAGATATAAACGATTTGTTTTACGATTCTGATGATGGTTGAAGACATCATATTAGTACATCTTCACTTCTCGTGACGTTGAATTAAGATTTTTTTTAAAGATTAAATGAGTACTTAGCAAGGGTCTATTATCATCGTACCTTACTCTGAACCTGAGAAACTTCTTTAGCAAATACAGTTTCGATAGTGGCGGGCATCTGAGCATACAAACACTTAGAACTTTCCTTTTTCATACGTTCCTTGTATTTGGTCTGCAAGTACAAAACAGTCTGTTGTACAACTGAAAATAAAGACTAATACAGATCAACCCAAATGTAAAGAACCGGAGGCAAACTAACAGACAGAGTTATTTCTAGAAAACTGTTTTCAGGAAATTTGTGTGAACAAATTTATTATCATGAAATTTTCTCAAACATACGACAGAAAGCTAATAATTTCATTAGAGCAGAAACAATGCTCTTTCATTAAAATTATTAATTTTATCTAAGTATTTATTTTTTGAAAATGATTTTTGCTTTTCCAGCTTATCATCCTTTTTCAAAAATGATTTCACATCCATACATATTTTAAGTGTTATTTGGAAATCCTATTTCCACAGCATGTCAGTATAGCAGTTAGCATAATGCTTTACAGCACCAGCGATCGAGGTTCAATTCTGTGGCAAAGCTAATTTTTAAATCTTTAACCTAAAGGAAGCACTTTTAAATGCTCCATACGTAGGTGAACCATTTCAGGGTTTGAACAGCAATTTCGATGTTTAAGGATTGCTTGTGAATCACTTTTCCAACTAGACCATCAAGCCAGTGGGCAGACTGGCCACTTTTCTCAGAAGTTTTGAGAAACTTTGCTGTGAGTGTGGTGAGTTAATAGCCAGAAACATAGATTGTTAATCCAAATTCCTCTGGATCAAAAGTCAAATTTCCATGGATATATGATAGGTAGGTGCCACTGTCTTATGCTTCTCTAGTGAGACTGGTCAATCTCACGCAAATTAACTCCTTCTCACTGCCCACAAACTGTAACAGGATCACCATTAGAAGGTATCACATACTAGAATCCCATAACATGCATGTGTTTTTCTTAATCCAGCGTAAATTTATTAAGTTACTTTAAGTACCAGCAATTTAAACATACATGTCATTACCTTGCATGAACTTATAATGAAATATCACATGGCTTACCTCTGACATAAGAATATTTGCATTTTTCATACATTGTTGATGAGGTGTATCTGGCACAAATGTATACTTTCCTTTTGACTTTATGTAGTGTTCTTTGTATTTAATCTAAAAAGAAATAGGTCAACTGAATCTGCAAAGTCATTCACAGCCTTACAGAGATCCATTTTAACAGATGCACTATCCCATTCACCTTGCAAATTATTCCACTTGTTACATTCACTATTAATAAAAACTAAGATGGACAATTTTATACAGAATGTTAGAAGTTATCTAAATAATGTGAAACCATTTCAATAACCATCTTGGCTTTTGTTACACAAAGTGAAAGTCAGATGCTTGAGGTTAAGACTAATATCACATCTAATTAACAATGTTAATTCTGTGTACTAAATCAAGACAGTGTTTCAATGTTAGTTACTTACATCACTTATCTGGTCACTACATTTCTGGGCAAATTCAATACTCCTGTCTTTCACAATAGGTCTACTAAGTGCCTGAGGAAAACAAACAAAACATTCTAGTTTTCTTTTCCTTGAATAACTAGCAAAATGTAATAGAACAGATCTTAAATATTTTCAACCTCTTCTAGTTGCTCCTCTCTGTCTTCTTCAGTGGAGTTAAGAACTCTCATTTTAAAAAAAGAATAACTGAATGAAAAAGAACAAAAAACTTCCACAAATGCTTCAGTAGCTGCAACTGTTTTTCAACTTCTTTTCCAACATCCACTACATGGAGGATGGTTTAAGAGCACATCCTAATTTAGTAAGCACTTGATGCGTTCATAGTCTTTATCTCAAGAATTTAACAGAGTGATTACAAAAGCTTGCCATATAACTACAGTGTCATGTTCCTCTTTGGAAATAATAACCTTGAAAAGCTTAACTTACAGTTTCTTCTTGTGCTTATACACTACAGGCAAAACATAAAAAAATTAATTTGCAAGATATAATTAAGTTTGGTAGATGAAATAAAAGTTATAATTTATTTCTTGCTTACAAAGTAAAACTGCGGAGGAATTTCATTACTTTGGTACAAGTGTTGTTCTGTGCAGAGCTTTATCCACAGTGGGTCTGATAACATGTCCAAAGCAGAAGTCAGAAGTATGCTCACCCTGTTTAATCAGCATTACAATAATAAGTCTCCAAGCTTCTCCCTTATTCAACTTATCATGGACAACTAAACTGAAGAACTTTGAATGCACTTTCAAAATTTATAGGCCTAAAAGTTGCTCCATGGCAGCAAAGGCACAGAAAACTGGTGACACAGTAAGCTAACATCCTTCGTGCAAGCAGCCCATATTGCAACATTTCATTGTACAAGGCCCAAGGCAATAAGACTGGCCTCGAACACTTCCAGCAGCCTACAGCCATTCCTCTGCTTACTCCCCTGCTGCAGGACAAGCAGAGAAATTTAGGAGGCGACAAGTTGTGGAGGGAGTGGTTCCTAACAATGCTATGCTAGGGATGTGAAGGGTGACATGAAACCTCGAGTAAGACATAGAAGGAAACTAAAGAAAGCCAAGACCTTGATTCTTTTCAGGTCCACAGGATCTTGAATAGCAATCTATGTGAATAAAGATCTATAAAACAAAAGCTAATTCAATGTTAAGTTTAAACGATGTGCCACTGATTATGAAAGTCAAGATGTAATGGATGACGTCTACTGTATATGCCGGCATATACCAGCAGTCTCCAACCACCGGGCCACAAAGCATGCGCTACCAGGCCACAAAGGAATGATATGTCAGCTGCACTTTTCCTTATTCCCTGTCACGCACTGTTGAACTGCAACATAGGGTTGCCAACTGTCCCATATTTGCCAGGACATCCCGTATATTGGGCTAAATTGGTTTGTCCCATACGGGACCACCCTTGTCCCGTATTTCCCCCGCTAAGGTACAGTATTCCTATGAAACCGTTCGTAAGCAGAAATGGCATAAAGCAAAGAAGCAATTACCATTAATTTATATGGAAAAAATTTTTGAGCATTCCCAGACCCAAAAAATAACCTACCAAATTATACCAAATAACACATAAAGCCTAAAATAACACTAACATATAGTAAAAGCAGGAATGATATGATAAATACACAGCCTATATAAAGTAGAAATAATGTATGTACAGTGTAGTCGGGAAGATTAAGCCAAACCGATTTGTGGGGGAGAAAAAAAATCGGCACGTCATGCATGCGCACACAGGTGCCCACGCAAGGCTTCATGGTCATGGTAGTCTTTCTCGGGGTAAACATGAGTGTCCCATATTTGACTACTACTTTTGTCCCTTATTTGGGAGTGAGAAAGTTGGCAACCCTAACTGTAAAAGACATGTTGAGGTGAGTTTAACCCTACTTGAACACCCCCACCCCTCCGGTCGGCCGGTCCGCAAGAATATTGTCAATATTAAACCAGTCCGCGATGCAAAAAAGGTTGGGAACCCCTGGCATATACCTTACAGTTTAACCTCCAAATGTAAGAAAGACCACTGAGATGACTGGAAGTGCCCAATAGTGAGTGACCTTAATTCTGCCAGCTCTAGGGAAACACAAATAAGAAGAACTTAAAAATCTAGCTGATCTTGCTAGAAAAAAATATGGAGAAATTGCTTCAGACATTAAAATTCTGTAAGAGTAGGCACAGTGGATAAAAACAGACAATTTCTACAGAATAAAGGCCCTCCAATAAGGGGATAAAGAAGTAAAATTAAATGAAAAATGTTAAAGACAAATAAAGGGAATTTATTTTTAAATCCTCAGGAGGTTGTGAGCTTACCGAATGCCTAAGTAAATGCAATAGTGTTTATAACAGAGATACAGTCCAGATTTAATAAGTTAGCCGGATAGCTAAAGAAATGAAGGATAAGGAGATTGCAACAGGATGGTTAGATGGTACTAACATTTTCAAAAGATGAAAACCTCATCCTAAATCACTGTTTAGGGTGAAGCTCATTGCTGCATCCTCTTTTCTGTGTATCTGTATTTACATACTCTTTATTTCAAATCACACGAACATCTTAGATAACTATATTTGTAACACTCTCAGCAAACATAATCTGGATAATATATTATGACCCCAAATTCTACATTAAAAACTGCAATTGCAGTGGGGAAGGAGGTCAAAATTATCATATGAACAGTGCAAAACTGATGGGAAAGTTCAAATGCCTGAAAGAGAAAGAACTGACTATACTAAATATAATAGAACAAAACCTCTTTGAAATACTGTCCAACCAGAGTTAGCTGGTGGAAAACAGATAAATGATTTTCAGAAACCTTCTAAGATACACACCATCTGGGACAAATTGAGGCAAAACTCTGACTCATCTTTTTTTTCCCTTAAAATTTCACCTTTTCCTCCATGAAGAACGTGCTGGTTTAAAGAAACTATAAAAAGAAATTGGTTAAAAGGAAAAGATTGAAAATGCGGGCCATTAAAAACTACTAGCAACAGACTCTGAGAATAAAAGACACTTTGGTGACTTCATGAGCGGTATAGAGCACTCACAGTTTTCAAGTGGAATGAAGAAGATTGCTCAGTATTCCCATCCTAAAATCAGCTTCTAAAGTTGACAAGTCAGCTTAAGTATTAAATTAAAGCAGTTCTTTTTTTCTGTACAAAGAACATTTTTGGTATCGGTTATAGTAAATTAATTGTGTATATATTGGCAAAAACACCTCAAAGTGATAGCAATTCATTCAGGAGTGTAAGCAAAAATGTTAGCTGGAGCCCAAACATAACTCAGTTCTGAAATGCAACATATTTTAGTTACATTAGCAGCTAAAATCTCAGTCACAATCATGCTGAAATCTTACCTTGTTTGTATATCTATCAATGTCACCATGGTAATGTATTGCCATTTCGAAATGTTGGCATTCATCATAAACAGCTCATTCGTTTGATATTGCTTCCTTCCTGTTGAATTCTGCTTCTGACCCCAAGCCTGCTCTTTTCATTTTCATTCAAAAAAAGATGAATTCAGAAGGGTTTTTAAGTATGAGAAGACCAGCTTTTGCATAACAAATTATATTAACAATTTATTTGGGTCAATGAAGATAAATAGGATGCATTTCACGGCCAGAGGTTAGTCACATCATCAAGCATCTCAATTACATGACAAGCATGCTAATTTGGTTGTTTGAACTAACTCAGTGCCAATTCCATTTTCCTCTGTAACTTTCTTCAGTTTTCAAAGTTATTGCTGACTTAATGGAACATTTAAATCCAATTAAAATTGTGGATAAATGTCACTTACAAAAACAGCTGAGGTGGAAGCCTGATTCATCATTGCTCTGGTTATTATGAGCGGGGAGGATAACCTAGACCACTGCAGTGTCTTTATTTCGCACTAGGCTCCACATATCTTTGTGCCTTTTTATAATTTAAAAAGTCAAATACCAAATGTCAATAGCACATTTGAGGAAACACTGTACTTTAACCACTCTCGAGACAATTATTAATATGCTCTGTGCCACTTCCACAGTTGTGTGGTTTTGGCTGTGCGATTAAGGGCTTCATACACCAAGTAATTTTAAAGCCACATGCTCAGTTTGCAAAACAACCCTGTAATATGTTTTACAATGACTCTCAGATCGATGGGCCAGCTGATCAACAAAATAAAATATCTACAGGATGCAAGAGGCTTCAGAACAAAGGAGTGCATACTTAACTGCGAGGCACACCAACTGGTGGTGCTTACATCACACATGCATATCGTGATAAATTTAAATGAAGTTAAGCCTGATGATGAATCTACTCCTTATGTTGACAATGAATCAACTACTTTGAAAAGTCACATAACAGGAATGAGTCAAGCTCTGCAGCACAGGGAATTCATTAAGGCAAAGATTCAAAGATTATTTATTATGAAAGTATGCATGCGGTATAAAACCGTAAGGTTCACCTTCACAGTTAACTTATTTACATGCAATAAAGCACACCGCTTTCTCTCATTGAAAATGGCTGAAAATGCTTCACCTTCATGATAGATTCAGGGTGCTGATTAGAATCATCTGCTAGTGAGATACACTGGCAGGTGGAGTGGTGTTGCAACAACCTCACTCAATATCAGCAAGAACAAGGAACTGATTGTGGACTTCAGGAAGGGGAAATCAGGAGAAGACACACCAGTCTTCATTGAGGGGCCAGCAGTGGAAAGGTTGAGCAGTTTCAAGCTCCTGAGCATCAACATTTTAGAGAATCTATCTACCTCAGCGACCTAACTCACCGATGCAATAAGAAAGAAAGCACACCTGAAGCTCTACTTTGTTAAGAGTTTGAAGAGATTTGGTATGTCACCACAGACCCTTACGAATTTATATACTGTAGATATAAATTCTGACTGGCTGCATCACAGCCTGGTATGGAAGCTCCAACACACAAGATTACAACAGGCTGCAGAGCGTTGTAGTCCTGAGCACAAGCCTCCCCAATATCAAGGGCATCTTCGAGAGGCAATGCCTCAAGGTTGCATACATCATTAAGGATCCTCACCATCCAGGCCTTGCCTTCTTTTCATTACTGCCATCAGGGAGGAAGTACAGGGGGCTGAAGACCTACACTAAATGATTCAGGAACAACTTCTTCCCCTCTACTAGCAGATTTCTGAATGGCCCATGAAAATATAAACACTACTTGCTACACGCACATAAAATGCTGGAGGAACTCAGAAGGCCAGGCAGCAAGTATTGACTGCACTATTTTCCACAGATGCTGCCTGGCCTGCTGAGTTCCTCCAGCATTTTGTGTGTGTTCCTTGGATTTTCTGCATCTGCAGGTTTTGTTTTATTTTGGAACACTACTTGTTGTTCCTTTTTTCTCTCTAAGTTATAGATTTTTATATCTTTGCACTGTACTGCTGCCTCAAAACAACAACCTGTCCCTACACCTCCTCTCTTGCCACCATTCAGGGCCCGAAACAGTACTTCCAAGTGAGGCAACACTTCACTTATGAGTCTGTTGGGGTCATCTATTGCATCCGGTGCTCCCGGTGTGGCCTCCTCTACATCGGTGAAACCCGACGCAGATTGGGGGACCGCTTCGTCGAGCACCTCCGCTCCGTCCGCCAAAACAGACAGGATCTCCCAGTAGCCACCCACTTCAACTCTGCTTCCCACTCTCATTCAGATATGTCCATACATGGCCTCCTCTACTGCCATGATGAGGCTAAACTCAGGTTGGAGGAACAACACCTCATATACCGTCTAGGTAGTCTCCAGCCCCTTGGTATAAACATAGAATTCTCCAACTTCCGGTAATTCCATCCCCCTCCCTTTCCCTATCCCTATTTCACTCTGCCCCCTCCCCCAGCTGCCTATCGCCTCCCTCATGGTTCTGCCTCCTTCTATTACCCATTGTGTTTTCCCCTATTCCTTCTTCACCTTTCCTGCCTATCACCTCCCTGCTTCCCCTCCCCCACCCCTTTATCTTTCCCCTTACTGGTTTTTCACCTGGAACCTACCAGCCTTCTCCTTCCCACCCTCCTCCCACCTTCTTTATAGGGCCTCTGCTCCTTCCCTCTACAGTCCTGATGAAGGGTTCCGGCCCAAAACATTGACTCATCGTTTCCACCGATGCTGCCCAAACTGCTGAGTTCCTCCAGCATGTTGTGAGTGTTGCTTTGACCCCAGCATCTGCAGATTATTTTGTGTTCACTTTGTACATTAGTGACGATAAATCTGATTCTAAACCTCCTCAGCTGGTCTATGGCTTTTTATTGATTTCTTGTTTTAGAGAACATGCATTTTCTTGGCTTGTGTCACTACACTTTTATACCCCTCAAAGCAGTTGATTAATTATCACAATCAGGAATAGATTCACCATCAGACATCACTTCATAATCTTCAACTCTGTCTCTGCTGTGATTACCTCATCAACATAGACACTTATTTAAAATAACTTCCCAGACTACAGACCAGGGTGATTGCATTTTGACTCACTGGGCTGATGACTTAGACTGATTTTATTTAGTTGGAATCACTTTAGATCTAATCACTATTCAACGTTTAATTGTTGCCTCCTTGTTTTCTCCACTATGTTACTAAGTCCACACTGGAAAATATTCCCGAGCTGGCCTATCCTCTGGAAATGTGTTCACAGATTCTCTTGCTACATCGGCTCAGCAACCTCTGTGGCAATGACATGGAAATTCTAACCTACAGGTTACTGTGTGAACATCTTGCCTCCACTGTCTAGTGCAGATGATTTATGTGGAGGTCTAACAAAGCACCAACATCTTTTTTAATGAGAGAACTGACTTGTTTTCTGGATTAGAAACAGCACCTATATATGTTGCCTTGTGTTTGTAATTGAAAGTTTTGCTGTGTGTACTTTCTTCTGGCACGTGCAGCATCTGGTCTCTTCAAAAGAGGAAAGCATCGGAAATCTACAACACTGACCAAGTCTCGTGCAATCACATGATGCTATTCTTATTTAGAGAGTCATGAGGTCTGGAATTCTTAGGCCTTTTTGGTTGCCTGTTCTGTGAGGTTGTGACCCTACAAACCAAATCAAATTTGAAGCTTTTTGTACTTAACAGCCTATATAGAATCTCTTTTTTTTGTTTCTTAAACCATGTGAACTTCTTTCAGCAAGTGGTCTACAAACTATCTAGAGGTGTGATGGTTCGATAATTCTTTCAGTGCTACATTGCAGTCATTCTTTAAAAGAAATAGGAAGTACCCAGCAGATCAAGCAGCATCAGTGGAAAAGGAAACAAAGCGAAATTTTCAGGTCAATGGCATTTCAAACGTTCTGAAGGTCACTGACTTGAAGTGTTAACTCGTTTCCTCTCTCCACAGATGCCACATGACAAGCTATACAATTCTGTGGATTTGTTTCACATTTCTAGTTTTATTGTTCTCCCATGCAAAAACTCAATTTCTCTCTGAGTTTCTGGCCGTGCCAAATTTGCAGCTCTTCTCTGGGGGCTGAAATATTCTTTAACTTCTATGCTACTCATGCACATGGGATACCTTTACTTCTAAGGAAGCATTAAATTACTGAGAGTGTGATAACACTGCAAAGTCAATGTCATTTTTTTCTCTTTCTGCAATAAAGGCTGCTACTTCAAGGATATTGTTGATGATAGAAAACATCCCTATCCATTCCTTGCAGCTTATGAACAATTTACAAGCAGCTTTTGAATCACTGGTGATCTCTAAGCACAATGTCTGCACAGGAGATTAGTGTGCAAACTTAAAGTCCCACACAGGAGATTAGTGTGCAAACTTAAAGCACACGGTATTGGGGGTAAGGTATTGATGTGGACAGAGAATTGGTTGGCTGACAGGAAGCAAACGGTGGGAATAAATGGGACCTTTTCGGAATGGCAGGCAGTGACTAGTGGGGTACCGTAAGGCTCAGTGCTGGGACCCCAGTTGTTTACAATATATTTTAATGACTTAGATGAGGGAACTAAATGCAGCATCTCCAAGTTTGCGGATGACATGAAGCTGGGCGGCAGTGTTAGCTGTGAGGAGGATGCTAAGAGGATGCAGGGTGACTTGGATAGGTTAGGTGAGTGGGCAAATTCATGGCAGATGCAATTTAATGTGGATAAATGTGAAGTTATCCACTTTGGTGGCAAAAACAGGAAAACAGATTATTATCTGAATGGTGACCAATTAGGAAAAGGGGAGGTGCAACGAGACCTGGGTGTCATTATACACCAGTCATTCAAAGTGGGCATGCAGGTACAGCAGGTGGTGAAAAAGGCGAATGGTATGCTGGCATTCATAGCAAGAGGATTTGAGTACAGGAGCAGGGAGGTACTACTGAAGTTGTACAAGGCCTTGGTGAGACCACACCTGGAGTATTGGGTGCAGTTTTGGTCCCCTCATCTGAGGAAAGATATTCTTGCCATAAAGGGAGTACAAAGAAGGTTCACCAGATTGATTCCTGGGATGGCAGGACTTTCATATGATGAAAGACTGGATCAACTAGGCTTATACTCGTTGGAATTTAGAAGATTGAGGGGAGATCATATTGAAACATATAAAATCCTAAAGGGATTGGACAGGCTAGATGCAGGAAAATTGTTCCCGATGTTGGGGAAGTCCAGAACGAGGGGTCACAGTTTGAGGATAAAGGGGAAGCCTTTTAGGACCGAGATGAGGAAAGACTTCTTCACACAGAGAGTGGTGAATCTGTAGAATTCTCTGCCACAGGAAACAGTTGAGGCCAGTTCATAGGCTATATTTAAGAGGGAGTTAGATATGGCCCTTGTGGCTAAAGGGATCAGGGGGTATGGAGGGAAGGCTGGTACAGGGTTCTGAGTTGGATGATCAGCCATGATCATACTGAATGGCGGTGCAGCCTCGAAGTGCCGAATGGCCTACTCCTGCACCTATTTTCTATGTTTCTAAGACACGAGGAGCATCAAAAACGTAGCTCCACATTATGAAAGACTGACAGCTAGGCACACCGACACAGAGTGCTAACGTGATCACTTCCCTTCGTGGCCAGTAGCTCAGGATTGAGGACGACCTGCTTCCACTCCACATCCGTGGGTTCCGCAGTGGTTGTTGAGATCAGAAGGGGAACCACAAGCTGCCGGAGGCTTGATTTGACAGTTGCATTGATAATTTTGAAGAGGATAGCGTCTTTCTACCAGTTTCTCAAAGAAGTTTTAAGAACATCCCTGAAATAATTCTTCTGTCCTCCTGCTAATCTCAGGCCAATAAAGTTTGGAATCAAGTGCCTGTTTAAGGAAACTGGTCTTGGGTTTGTGAACCATGCAGTCCATCCATCAGAAATGACTGAGTGCAACGTACATATCGGATACCATTAAGTTCAATGTTGTACAGTGTGACTTACTTACATATTGGACACAAATGTACTATAATTCCTTATTAAATTCCATTAAAAGATGAGCATGGTATGCTCTTTTAAAGTGGAGAATTGTCACCTCAATGTCACATAATTCAAATAAAAAATCTGGATATGCAGTACATATATTTTAACAGGAAGTGCAATTCATAGTCCAAAATTCATTTCATAAGAATCCAAATGCCTCAGGTTGCCCCTAGAGATACTTAACTTGGACTAATGTCAATAACAAGAAGTTAAAACCCGCAATAAATATTCACAGAGTGCTCCCACTGTTTCTTATTTGCCAACAGTAGGGTAAAAAATAACAAGGTTTAAATAACCTATACAACTTATTTGTGTTTACTGTACAACTAAAGTTCACTACTAACATGTAAATTATCCACCTCAAGATGTTTCATCTTCCCTTTGAGGTAATGATTTAGCAAAATGCATATTGTCAAACAGCAAGCTGTTTCCAGACAGCACTGGACACATTTTAGCCGTTAACATTTGGCAAGCAACCAAAATTCCATGAGGAAATAAAAAGTGGTCTTTTAAGATTAGAAGCAGCATACCTCTGATCTGTCACAGAAATTAAATTTACAATTCAAAAGGAAGTGGTGAATCTCTTTACACTCCAGCAATCATTATTTAAGGAACTTTGTAATCAGACTGCTGCAGAATGAAACTGAACGCTGCCAAACTCAATATGCAGGCCAGGCAGCAGAAATTGATTAATACACAGAAACAAAGTTAAACGAGATCTGAAACACTTGTGATATTTATTCTAGAGAATGGCAAATTGACCATCAATTTAAGAGAAACAAAAGGCTAAGACAAAAGTAGAGGGGAGCCGTTTCTAGAACTGAAATTGCAGGAAGCAGTTAAGGAAAATGTTTGCACTAAGGGACCTTGTGGAATTAAACTGATGGCCAAATTGGAAATATATCTGACCAGCGAGTGGTACTGAGTACAGAGTCCATTTACATTATTGTCCAACATTCATCCAACTGCTTTGTATGATCCCAGAGGTAGTGAAACAGAGCTCGAAACTGGCTGGAGCTAACTGATAAAAACAAAAGTAGCATCATCTCAGATTGCATTTTTAAAAATGGAGGATATATGTGAGGCACTGCAGGACGTTAGTTCTGATAAAGACTATAAATAGGGTGACAAAGCTATCGGCAATCACACACTCATTAGCTGGTCTAACAGCTAATGGAAACAAAAAAACAGAAACAAAATGTAACTTCTCAAAGGGAAACCTACTTGGCTGAAGCAAATAGCACATTTCAGTGACGATGTCCTTATTGAAATGCAGATGTCTCAGACATCTCATTTCTCTAAGGTTCTGATAGAAAAGTGCTCCCTGAATATCAGAACATAATACAGAACAGCACAAGGACAGGTCCTTTAGCCCATGTTGTTGTGCCAAACTAATTAAACTAGTAATTAAATGTGTAACTAAAATAATCCCTTCTGCATACATGATGTCCACATTTCTCTATTCTTTATTCATGCACCTACCTAAGAGCTTTTAAATGTCTCTATATATGTGCCTCCATTACCACATCTGCCAGCACATTCCAAGCATCCAATATTCTCTGTGTAAAAATACTTGCCTCACACATCTCGTTGGAACCACCCCCCTCTCATTAATGAAAATAGTGAAAAACGATTTCAGAGGCAGAGTTCAATGCTACAAATTTGTATTTCTGGAAGTCTAAATTTCAATATCATAATTTTGCAAGGAAAGCAGGGATTGAACAGAAGAACAGCAGACCATTTAGGTCTGTTCCACATATGACTAATTATACTGCAAGAAGCTGAAGAGTTGTTAACACCGCTGAGCACATCACATGAACCAGCCTTCCCTTTATGGACTCTGTCTATACTTCTCACTGCCTCAGTAAAGTAGCCAGCATAATCACAGACTCCCATCCATCCCTTACATTTGCTCTTCTTCCCTCTCCCAAAAGTCTGGAAGCACATAACTACAGGCTCAAGGACAGCTTTTATCCCACTGTTACAGACTCTTCACTGGGCATCTTGAATGATAAAATGGATTCTTTCTCCTCACAATCTGCCTCATTATGATTTTCCCCTTCATCATTTACCTGCACTGCACTTCTTCCAGTAGCATTTACACTTTGTTCTGCACATTTACTGTTTTACCTTATTCCAGCTCAATGCATTATGTAATGATTGATCTGTGAGAACAGTAAGCAAGACAACATTTTCACTGTACGTTGGTACATGAAAATTAATAAACCAATACCAATATTAATCTGCAATGAAACTTCCAATTTTTCTTTTTCTCCATTTCGCCTAATAGATTTACTAAAGAAAAATCTATCAGCTTTAACCTGACCATTTCAACTGACCCAGCATGCAAAGAAACCTCATTATTCCTTTCTTTTAGTATTATTTATTTTTGTCAGTTACAGTAATCTTATGACTTTGCACTGTACTGCTGCTGCAAAACAACAAACTTCACATCATCTAAGTAAGTGACAATAAATGGGACTGAGATTCTGAGAAGCCTTAAGGAAATAAAATTCCACATTACCTCCCTTTACTTGAAAATAGACTTCCTGATATGAATCCCAAGTAGCTGAGCTCTAATTTTAAGAGAATGACCATTGTTCTGGATACCCCATCATAGCTAATACTTTATTTATGATACCCTATCATAACCTTTTATTTCATTTTAAACTCCTCAATTAAATCATCCGGCAATCTTGTAACTCAAGGGACTATAAAACTTAGTTTATTCAAACTGCACTATTATTTAACCTTTGAAAACCAGTGAATTGGCACTGCAGTATACGAGCATCCTCCCTGAAAATATACTGTTCATCAAGGAATCCAGACTCAAGAGGCTCTATACTACTGCAGTATCACAAACTCACTTTTACAATCAGATATCTTTCAAAAACAGATCCAAATTCAATTCACTAAATGAGGAGGGTTCAGAAAGAGATAAAATATAATCAACTCTTCCTTTTATGATACCGTTTAGGAACACCCACCCATCCACACATCTTATGATCCTATCAGCTATCAACCCTTGTATTCTACAAGCATTTTTAAACAGGTCTCAATTCCTTCACCCAGTTAGTGATTGCCTTCCTTCAATTTTATTCTTTTTCTTTCTGGGTAAAGTTGCTTCAAAATGAAAAGTTAGTTATATTCAATATACATTACAGATTTCAGGCAGATGGGGCTCGTCAGTCATGGTTGACAGCTCATCTAGGAGAAGGAAACTCTGATCTCAGACCTCCGTTGCTCTGAGGCTATTCTCACTCACGCGGAAGAATTCGTGAATAAACCCTGAGGAAATATCTGGAGCTAGAATCCCTAAGGCAGTTCAATGGACACCACTGGTGCCAAACTGTATCAGTCTCTGTTGTTCCTTTGGGTTCGTCAGCTGCCTGGAGAGGGGGAGCCTGCTGCATAGGCAACAGCTTGCCCTCCATATCATACTGCCAGGGCTTGCGTATGACACCTAGGACAAAACGTCCATGGTCAACCCCAACCAATGGAGCACCTCACATTACAGATACTCAAACTCCTTTGTCTTTCACCTCTTTAATACAAAAATATCTAAAACTTTCTGCATAATTAAGTGCCAGGTTTGTCATGACCAACAGAGGCTGATTAACTAAAGTAATATATTCACCGATGAAGCATGTTAACTAATTCTTTCTTCAGGCAGACACTTTCAATTGCTTGATTTTTCTATATAAAGAATATAGAAAAGTGATCAAAACCAGTCATCTAATCAAGCTGTTCAGATGTCACCACAGAGAGATTTATAACTATCTTCTATGCCCTGATTGCAACTTTTATTTTTAATAACCTGGTCATATTGTTATAAAACATTACTATGTTTATAGACTTTCTTTATAGAAATTTACTTTTCTTTTCACCAGCAAATAGATCTTAGTACAGTTACCAGAGCACTTCATATCATTTGCTATGTGACAACATTTAGAATGAAGAGTTTCTCTAAAATGTGCACAAGAATTTTCAAAAGATAGCTGTGCAAAAAAATTGTTATTTATAGGCCAGCTGCCTCCAACTGCCTGCCAAACCAAGAACTGATTTCTTTCCCCAGTCATTTAGGGCAAAGGCACCTTACTTCCAGCATGCTCATTATTGCAGATCAGAATCAGAATCAGCTTTATTATCACTGACATATACCATGAAATGTGTTGTCTTGTGGCAGCATTACAGTGAAGACATAAAAATTACTGAAAGTTACAAAAATATATGAATAGTCCAGAAGAGGAATAACGAGGCAGTGTAGATGGGTTCATGAACTGTTTAGAAATCCCATAGCAGAGAGGAAGAAGCTGTTCCTAAAATGCTGAGTGAGGGTCTTCGTGCTCTTCTGCGATGGCAGTAACAAGAAGATATGTAATGGATGGTGAGGTTCTTTAATGATAGTGCTGCCTTACAGAGATGCTGCATCTTGAAGATGACCTTGATAGTGGGGAGGGTTGTACATGTGATGGAGCTAGCAAAGTCCCTCAGTAGCCTCTTGCGATTCTATGCTGGATTCTCCATCGTACAAGCATAGTAATTTGCAGGTCTTTGCATATATACCAAATCTTCACAAACTCCTAACGAAGTAGGGCTGCTCGTGCCCCTTTTTGGTGATTGCATCAACGTGTTAGGCCCGGAATAGATCCTCAGAGATCTATCTAAGGAGCTTGAAACTGCTCACCATTTCCAGGAATGGCTCAATGAGGGCTGGTGCATCTTTCCCAACTTCCTCTCCCTGAAGCTCATACTCAATTCCTTGACCTTGCGGACATTGAGTCTGAGATTGTTGTCGTTGCAATGCTAGTCAATCAGCCAGTCTATCTTGCTCCTGTACACCTCCTTGTAGCTGAATGAGATTCTGCCAACAACAGTGGTGTCATTGCCAAATTTAGATGTGATTCTTGAGCTAGTCACATAGTCATGGAAATGCATTTGTGTTGATTGTCAGCAAGGCGGAATGTTATTATCGATCTCCACCGAATGTAGTCTCCTGATGAGTATGCCAAGGATCCAGTTGCAGAGGGAGGTACAGAGATCCAGGTTTTGAAGCTTGTTGATTAGTACTGAGGGGACAATGGTGTTCAATGCTGAACTGTAATCAATAAACAGCAACCTGAAGTATGTTTTGCAGTTATCCAAGTACTCCAATGCTGACCGAAGAGCTGGTGAGACTGAATCCACTGTAGACCTGTTATGTTGTTAGGCCAATTGCAGTGGGCAGACTCCTTGCTCAGGTTGGGGTTAACTTTAGCCTTGACCAACATCTTTGTGATCTACTAGCAGGAATAAGGAGGACAGCCAGTATGAAGGACAGGAAAGATAGATGCCCATGGAGAAATAGAGTTATATAGCATAAAAGCATGCCCTTCAGCCTAACTTATCCATGCTGACCAAAGTGCCATCCTCAACTACTCCCATTTGCCTGAATTTGGTCCGTATCCCTCTAAATGTTTCCTTCCATGAACCTGTCTAAATGCCTTTTACATGTTGTGACTGTTCTCAATTCAAACCACTTCCACTGATGGCTCATATACCCACGACCCTCATGGAAAATCATGCCCATGAAATCTCTTTTAAATCTTTCCCCTTTCACCTTAAACCTTTGCCCTTTGGTTACAGAATCCACCACCCTAGGAAAAAGACTGACTATTCACCTCATCTAAGCCACTCATATAAACCTATTTAATGCTACACCTCAGCCTCCGATGCTTCAGAGAAAACAGACTCAACCTATCCAATCTCTCCTCATAATTTTTCTCTCTCCAGTTCCAGCAACAACTTTGTGATTATTTTCTGCACCCTTTATTGATGTTGAATGGGAATGGAGAGGAGGAAAGAGGCAGAGGTTAACTGCATAAATTAGAAAGTAAATAAACCACCTGAATAACATTATGAAATGAACAAACAGTCAACGTTTCAAGCCGAGACTCTTCTTCAGTCCTGAAGAATGGTCTCAGCCCAAAATGTCGACTGTATGTTTATTTCCATGGATGCTGCCTGGCCTGCTGAGCTCCTCCAGCATTTCGTGTATGTTGCTTTGGATTTGCAGCATCTGCAGAACTCTTTGTGTTTATGATTTTCTGAACTACAATATTTATGGTGGCCTGGCAGGGGCACCCCATGGGCTCCTTAATATAAAGGGAAAAACCATTTTTACATTCTGCACACACTTAAATGTTCATGCTTGTTTCCTGCCCATAATTTGCAAGATAGCCATGGTGCACTACACACAAGAACATAGATACTGAACAGAAATTAGGATGCAAGCCAAACAGTCTGAGACACATTTGAAAATGGTTCTTGGGAAAATGAATAATGCAGTGATAGCAGTCAAACCTCATTGCTGCCAGCAAATGTTGAGAGAAATATGAGAAGATTCTCCAGGGCTTGGTGGAACATTTATAGAAATAAATTAACAGCTCGTAGGAGCTCTTCTGGTCTAATGTTATTTGGTGAAGTGACTATGGGCAGCTATCACTAAGAAGCTACATCATCCAGGACACACCCTCTTCTCATTATTAACCAGGGGAGATGTACAGGATCCTGAAAACCTACACTCAATGATTCAATAACAGCTTCTTTCCCTCCGCTATCAGATTTCTATGAACCTACCTCATTATTCCTTTTTGTTTTTGTACTATTTATATTCATAATTCATAACAATTTTACATCTCTGCAATGCACTGCTGTCATACAACAACAAATTTCACACTATCGAGTTCAGTGATAATAGTTGTGATCCTGACATGTGCTTTCCAGTTTTAAAGTAATGTATTTGTCAATATTTCAATATTTATGATACCCCTGTCTGAGTGACAGGGGCAATATCAGTGCTACTGGAGGTAGGAAACAACAGCTGCAGAAGGCACGACTGTTGTGCCAGTACAACAGCCAACACTCACCCACACAACAGTTTTGATTAGGAGAGGAGGAATAAAGCCTGGATTTTTTTTTTCCGTTTATTTACATGTTCATTGGAAGTACTTTTTGAAAGTTTTAGAGTTTCCTATATTTTAGGACTATGCAAAGTATAATAAACTTTATATATTTACCTGCTACACCTAGGTCATGCTGTCATGTTTACACATCTGGTTCCAATTTCTCTTGTTTAACTTCAATTACTGCTGGCAACATGAAGAGTTTGATACAAATTCAATTATGCAACACCACCACTGGCATCAGCTATGCTGTTTGAATGGTATAGGAGCGCACACTTTAGGACTAAAAGAATTATGCATGGATTAGAATAAGGAAAATCATGATATTATACATCACAGATTTCAGATTGCAATTTGCTGAAATAACTAGATTATATTTCCATGATAATATGAATGCAATTAGCTACATTCAGAGTCATTGTAGTCCTGTGACACTAAATTTTTCAACCATGTTTAAAAAATGCGTAGCAACGTTGCTGAAACTATGTTACATATATAAATAATGATATTCATGATGACACAATTACACATGTAATGAAAACTATTTCTAATCACAGACAGGAAAGCAAAGTTTCAGCAAATATAATAAATAGTTTCACTATTATATTAGGCAACCAGATTATGAAATTAAACATTCATTGGAAAGTGATGGTCTTTTTATGACTCAGATTCAAACTGGTCAAATGCTTTTATTACAGAATTACAATAAAATACTAATCAATACATAGGCATCAACACCAATCAATAGTAATGGCATACCAAATCTGACGAAGTTTGATATCAATATATGCAAAAAGAATGAGAAATTATTTAAATTATCTCGTTAAAAGCAATCCTCAGATCTTGATTCTACGACTCTAATCTCACTTTACATGAGTAAAACTAGTTACTGTCATTTTACACTGTGCTAGCACTGAGACAATCCACCAAAAATCAATTAACAAGTGCTGAAGTAATCCAAACTGCAAAGATTTTCTAAGATTTAATGGTACACAGATGTAAGTTTATTCAGATGATGGATCACTTTACTGCATCCACGTACCACTCTAAGTGCATGTTAAATCACTTTAAGGGTGTATTTCACAAATTGTGCCTTCAGAGCTTGATTTCAATGACTGCAGCATTTCTGCAATAAATCAGAAAATAAAATTAAGTTTTTTTTATACATGAAGAAAAATATTTTATTAAGTTACTGATTATTTCCCAATCAAAATAATTCAAGCCTACAAAATTTCAAGAAAACCCCTACCTTATTTTATGATACTCTTCAATATCCATTAGCCTTTGTAGATGCACTTTAACGTGTGAAGCTTGAGACCTTCAGTTCAAAATGATGAATTGTGCAGTCAGTGTGCCTTAATGTTCCTTATAGTTGTGTAAAAACATTTCTTGGTAATAACAAACACCAGAAAAAAACCCATTGTGCTCAGCCAAACATTGCCAATTTAATGTTAGTTCATGCAGCTTAAGATGAGTGATCCACTGCATTTACACGATTCTTAAAGACCACAAGAATTCTGATCTAATTAAATAGTTAATGGAATAATTACTTCAGAAAAAAAAAATCACATTTTAAAAAGGCATATTCATTATATGGAAGAAAATTTTGGTAATATCAATATCCAATTATTCATGTGGTCTTCAACAGACAATGCACAGACAGAGGAACAGATTGTGGGTCGGTACCTTTACTTAACATAAGATGTATTGAACTTGAATTAATTCAGGTAGTGGAAGATCAAGAAAGCCTAACATCCCTTCAGTCTGCACAGACCTTCAGAGATTAAGAAATGGGAAAACAAGTAAATACAATTTTTAAAAAGGCACGATAATTGCAAATTTAAACATTTTTCTTTCTGAATCAAGAGGTGTTGGCTACATTCATAACTGACATATGGTGTATTTTGTGCATATATGTCCATGTGTATGTCACAACACTTTCACAGCCTCACATGCACTTCCAGAATCCATATGAAACAAAGCAATTTTCATCATCTGAGAAGAAAAACTGTAGGAAAAAACAACAGAATGTTTCTTTTGGATTGGATGCATTTCACATTACAAAGTAAATCAGGAAATAGTTTGGAGAATTATCTGGACTTGCCATATCATTACACATTTCACACCCAGGCATTCCAATTCCATCACATGCATTTGCATTCTCTCCTAACACTGCAATTCAACCTGCATTTCACTTAATTTAGCAAAACAATACAAGAATAGAGAAAACATAGTTCTCATGCATGTTCTCACGCATTACATACATTACTGATTTGCTCTTGGGTTCTTTTTAATCTTTGCAGTTCAGGAGTGTCAGTAACAATGCTAAATCCTCTTCCTCGGTTCTTTTCAAAGTCTTCTTTGTATTTGGCCTGGAAAAAAAAGAAAATGTTGTTTAATTAACATCTTTTTCATAGAATTGTGAAATGGTACATCTTCAGAGAAGGCCATTTGACCCACCAGGTCCCTACAAGCTCTAGAAACTAAGCTCCACTGGCATTATTCTCTTTAAATCTTTACCCAATTATTTTTTTAAATGATCAGAGAGTTAGCTTCTAAAATACATACATGCAGTGTAATTCAGATCAAAATTATGCTGAATAAAAAAGACAATTTTCTAATGCCATCTCTAATTCCTTTGCAAATTTTATAAGTCAGTGTCAACTAGTCACTACTAATTCTGGAACTGGACAGTTCCTCAGTTAGTACATCAAAACTGATATTTTGAACTGCTGTTAAACCTTCTCTAAACTCCTTTCAGAATCCAGCTTCTCCAATCTTGCCAAACAACTGGTCTTTCACTTGTGATATCTTCCTAATAAATTTCTTAACATTAATTTTAAATGGCAAGGTTCAGAATGTCTATAACACTCTAAGTGAGCCCTATATAGATTCAGCATTAACTCTTCATGTATTTACTTTATTAAAAAATGCTTCTAAACAACCTTATCAACCGTTTTTTGTACATGCATCCTCCCCCCTCCCCCCCCCAAATCATTCTGTTTCTGAACCTTGCCTTAACAATTGAGCTATACGGTCTATATTCCCTCTCCACATTCTATCACCAAAGTGAATTACTTCATGCTTCTCTAAATGAAGCTTCATTAACTATGTACCTGCTATGTATAGACACAGGTCTATATCCTCTAAAGATCTCAGGCACATAACGTGTACATGAGAGAGAAGTAGAAGTAGGCTACTCTGCTTCTCATGTCTGTTCTGCCATTCAATAAGATTGTCACAAATCTTGGACCTAGGGCAACATGCACTAATCAACATCCTTTACTCTAAAAATCAATTATCCGCCTTGAATATATTTCACAGACTTCCTTAACACTGAATCCTTAGAATTCTCTACCTGCTGATTGAAGGTGGTTCCCTTCTCTGTTCTAAATGGCCAACCTCGTATTCTGCAATCACAACTACTAGCTTTACATGTACCAAACAGGGGAAACATAAATACTGCATTTACCCTTTCAAGATCCTTAAGAGTTGTCTATATTTCAGTGGCAGCGCTTCTCAATCATCTAAACTTGAAAGAGCACAAGCCCAATATACTCACAAACAACTAATATCCCAGGAATCAATCTGACGAACCGTAACTGGTCTCCCTCAATTGCAGGTCCATACCAGATACCAGATCTATAAACAAATTTTCAAATGCAATCTTACCACGGCTCTTTACAATTAGTACTACAACACTCCGGCCAGACCTGGTCCTGTGGTCCACAACAGCCAAGCTGGCATGTGTTGTGGAATTGACCGTACCATGGGAAGATGGTGTCGAAGAAGCTTATGACAGGAAAAAGACCAAGTACTCTGAACTGGCAACTGAAGCTGCCCAGAATGGCTGGAAGACCAAGATTTTCCCTGCAGAAGTGGGATGCAGGGGGTTTGTCACTACATCTACGACCAGCTTATTGAAGAAGATGGGGGTGAAGGGTCACTCCCTCCAACAAGCAATCAAGTCCTTGTCAAATGCAGCAGAAGAAAGCAGCAATTGGATTTGGATTAAAAGGAAAGACAACAACTGGGCTGCAAGATGAAGACAGGAGGGTATGGAACTGAGGCGGGTGTATCTGGGACGCCAGGTAGCACCGTTGAGCCCTCTGGAGACGTTGTGGGCTTAGCAACGAAACGTCAAAGAAGGAGGGTGCCCACCTGATGACTCCAATGACGTACCTACCCTCCCTCTTTGTCACCACTCCAAACCCACTGCCAACATCGAGTGCCAACTTACTATAGGGATTGAAACATCAAGTCCTAGTAGCTCTACAACTAATAGTACCCTTGTACTTAAATCCTCTTGCAATAAAGGCCAATATACCACTTGCCCTCCTGATTGCTTCTTGAACCTGCACATTAACATTCAGTGATTCATGCACAAAAACACTCCGGTATCTCTTCACACATTTCAAGCACTCATCATTTTAAAAACACACTCTGCCTTTTTATTATTTCCTATGAAAGTGATCATCTCACATTATCATATGATTTCCCATCTGCCACGTCCTTTCCCATTGTCTATACCCTGCTGAATCTACAATGTCCTCACAGCCCACGCTGCCACCCAGTTTTCTATCATTAGCAAACTTCCGTGTACTATATTTGATCCTCACTGGATCCTGACTCACTGGGGCACTGGGATCAGCCCTGTAGAACTTCACTAGCCACAGCCTTCCAACCTGAAAATTACTCATCGATTCCCATTCTCTATTTTCTGCCCATTAACCAATTCTCAATCCACACAAGAATCCACTCTAAATTTGTTTGATAATGTTTTGTTCAAAGGGCTGCTGAAAGGTGATATACACATCAGCCAGCTCATCCTCATCTTTCCTACAGATACAAACTCCAGACATTTCCTCAGAGCTATCAAACACGATTTCTTTTTTGTAAATGCTTGTTGACTCTGCCCAGTCCTTTTATTTATTACCAAGTGTTCTGTTCTCACTTCCTTAATAAAAGATACCAGCACTTTTTCCACCGCATTAATTTATCCATAGTTCCCAGCTTTCTCTATCCCTCCTGAACTACTGTACATTGTTTATTAATTTTCTAGGTTTCAGCTCATTTTGAATCTTGAAATTATACCCTCAATATCTAAATCTGGGTATTTAGCACATGGCAAAGAGGAGCTGAAGTTCTAATCTCAATTCTGGGTGAAAGCACTGTATGCAGTCAGAGGGAAGAATCCTTCAACGCTACTCTATGCTTTCTACCTCTTCTGTGATTTCTTACCCAGACTGACACTGCTCCTTTATCCCAAACAGCTATAATTTTGCTAACAAATAAATTATGTGCTGCTTCATCAAGTGTTTTTGAAAGTTCATTTTTATATCAGAAGTTTACTATCTGGATTAGAAATCATTTTCAGATTTCTGGAAAACAAAATAATCCGTGTGTTTACATTTTGAAAATTTATTTGCATTCCCCTATGGAAGCACTCATATTGTAATTTCTTCACACAACAGTAATGGCAAGCCTTGTGTTTTGTTCTACCGTAACACAAGGCTCAGCAAACACAGATTTGCTAATAGCATTCAAGACTTCATGCAGCAGCTCCTATTAAAATAATTCAAAACAAGGAAGTGGCTGGTCCAGAGTCTGAAGTCAATATCGAAGCTGCAGCATTGCATAGATTTTTTTTTAATACAGTCTGCCAAGATCCTTCCTTTTGTTGATACCTGCCGCTGAGAATCATTGGGAACCAATAGACATGAAGTCATTAAACTGCCTAAGCCAATTATAATAAAGCATTCTCCATGTCTGGGAACCTGAAAGCATTTCTAAATACAAACAAGAGAAAACCTGCAGACGCTGGAAATCCAAGAAACACACACAAAACGCTGGAGAAACTCAGCAGGCCAGGCAGCATCTATGGAAAAGAGTACAGTCGCCGATGTTGAGTTCCTCCCGCATTTTGTGTGTATTGCTAGCATTTCTATTTTTTTAAAACAGTATACAATGCAATAAAAATTTGGGATGTATATTTATCACTAAGCTAGAAGTTCAAATACAATAAATAAATTAAGAGGAAAATATCTTTCCATTTTCCAGATGCTTTTAAAACTTTAAGGAAGTCACAATCTACATACATAAAATTAGTTTTTTTAAGTGTCATTAAGTTTCCAATCAAATAACTAATGGGGTACTATATTATCAAGATCTCATTTATATATTGCATAAATAATCATCAACTTTTCAGGAAGTTTTGTATTTCAAATATATCAAATTCACAGTATTTCAAGTGATTTCAGCAGGGTTGCACAGGAAAAGGAAATGGAGACTGGACCACGAACAACAACACTAAACTACATAAAAACACAAAGATGGTGAACACTGGTGGTTCTCGATGCCATCACCACTGCAAAATACAGACACTCATTATCTAAAGGGGACACCTGAATGAAAAGAAAATCAATACTTCTCCATTACACTACTGAGGTAATTGATGTTTCTGATTACCATTTTATATGTTTCACTGCCACCTATGTCAGGATAAGACATTTTAAAAATATTCTTTCCAGGGCTGAGAGTGTTTTGGCATAGAATTCAAATTCTTAGACAATACACCACTCATCATACTTGAAAGCCGAACCAAGTGATGAACGGGTTCTTGTTCACTCCAAAAAAGAGGTATGCAGAGTTTCAAAACATTCACACCAGCTCCCACTAAATTGAATACTACTGGTCAAAAATTTAATCAGCTTTCCAGAAGAATGTCAGAATTACATACTAGTTTCTACTGAATCTATCACTTTGGAACGTTAATGTTCTAAGATCCGGCTGGATTTAAGCAGAAGGATAAGGATCCTCAGTTGGAGCCACTAGAATACAGAGAATCATGATAACTCAGGAGGTACAGTGAAGCCATGGTATGAGAGAAGATGCAGAACCCAAAGCTTTCAGTAACTTAAAGATAACAGATTACAGAAAGGAATCATAATCAGGCTTATCATCACTGACATATGATGAATTTTTTTGTTTTGCAGCAGCACAGTGCAATACCTTTAAAAAATTATGATAAAACAATAAATAATACGAAAAGAGGGCTTTAATGGTGAATACTGCTTTTCTGAGGCACCGGCTTTCGTAAATGTCCTCGATAATGGGGAGGTTAGTGCCCTTGATGGAGCTGGCAGAGACTGCAACTGTCTGCAGCTTGAAGCTGGTCATCCATTGCACTGCTGGCCCCTCGACGAGGGCTGGTGGGTGCTCTCCCGACTTCCCCTTCTTGAAGCCCACAATCAATTCCTTGATCTTACTGACATTGAATGGAATGTTGTTGTTATGACACCACCCAACCAGCGGATCTATCTCCGTCCAGTACGCCACCTGATCAGCATCTAAGATTCCGTCAACAGTTATGGCATTGGCAAATTTATAAATGGTGTTTGACCTATGCCCATCCAGACAGTCATGGGTGTTGAGTAGAGCAGTGGAGTAACCCAGTCAACATAGCAATGTCAAGACTAGAGATGGCAAAGCAATGATGAGAACTTTACCAATAGACTGTTCAAACAAATGGAACAAAGTTATGCAACCAGAAGGCTATTTTCTGAAACATGGAGGATATGGAGAGTAAATCCAGCCTAGCACAAAATAGGGAAACGAGACTGTTAAAAAAAAATTCTCTGAGGAAAATGGAACGGATCAAAAGATTGTGACCACTGTCAAAAGTAATGGCTTTAAAACATTTTAAATGGAAGGAATTATGAGCCATATGAACATATGTACCTTGTGTTCCTTTAAAAATAGGCACTTGAAAATGATTATGCTGTCATGTTTTTACTCAAGAATATTCCCAAGGTCAAGTTCCACCTTGAAATTATTTGAAAAGCCAATTCAATTACTGTTGCAGTAATTTAGTTGAGTGATAATTACAGGTACCCTTCTCAACAACCAATAGAATGGAACTTGTCAGAAGAACATAGCTACAATCCTACATTTTACAGCAACTTCAAGAATCCCAAGTCAAAATTTATTAAACACAAAAATGCAAATAATTGTTACAATGTATGCAATTTTCATATCCTTATTAAGTGACAGATGTTATTTGACTATTACTTAACCCTAAGTATGATATTCTGGTTGAGGTACATAATGGCAATTGAAAATAAGTAATTGAGGAAGTATTGCATTTTACCTAACGGTAACATGAGAAGAAATGGGGTGGCAAAACAACTGGATGAATAAGGAATACCACTAGATCTTGGGAAACACATAGGGATATTAAAGTGCAACAGGCAATATTGCAGATGGAAGATCAAGGGCTTGTTGGAATTGGAAAGTGATTAAAATGTTTCCTCACTCACACATATTAACAAAACAAACATGTTAATTTAATTATTGCCTGATCATCCATTCACATTACATCTCCACATTCTGAGAATTCCACAGAATTCCTCAAGCCCATCCAATCCAGATCTACTCCCTCACCAAGTCAGGAGAATTCAAGACCAACCAATACAGCTCTAATCCTAAAAATGAAGAAGTAGAGGGTGAGTTAGTAAGTTTGCTGATGACACAAAAGTTGGGGGTGTTGTAGATTATCTGGAAGGTTGTCAGAGTTACAGTGTGACATCGACAGGATGCAGAACTGGGCTAAGTAGTGGCAGATGGAGTTCAACACATATGTGTGAAGTGGTTCATTTTGGTAGGTCGAATTTGAAGACAGAATATAATATTAATGGTAAGATTCTTGGGAGTGTGGAGGATCAGAGAGATCTTGAGGTCCATGTCCATAGGACGTTCAAAGCTGCTGTACAGATTGACAGTGTTAAGAAGGCATATGGTGTGATGCCATTCATCAATCATGGGATTGAGTTCAAAAGTCGTGAGGTAATATTACAGCTATATAAGACCATGGTCAGACCCCACTTGGAGTACCGTGTTCAGTTCTGGTCACCTCACTACAGGAAGATGTGGATACTACAGAAACAGCGCACAGGAGATTTACAAGGATGTTGCTTGGATTGAAAAGTGTGCCATATGAGATTAGGCTGAGTGAACCTGACCTTTTCTTCTTAGAGCGACGGAGAATGAGAGGTGACCTGATAGAGGTGTATAAGATGATGAAAGACATAGATCGTGTGGATAGCCGGAGGCTTCTTGCCAGGGTTGAAATGGCTAACACGAAAGGGCATAGTTTTAAGGTGCTTGGAAGTAGGTACAGAGGAGATATCAGAGGTAAGGTTTTTTTTTTACACAGAGATTGGTGGGTTTGTGGAATGCACTGCCACCAACAGTGGTGGAGGCGGATTAAACAGGGTCTTTTTAGAGACTCTTGGATAGGTACATGGAGATCAGAAAAATAGAGAGCTGTGCGGTAGGGAAATTCTAAACAGTTTCTAGAGTAGGTTACATGGTTGGCACAAAATTATGGGCCGAAGGGCCTGTAAAGTGCTGTAGATTTCTCTGTTCTCATCCTCACTAAGTCAGGAGCGTATGTACCTGAATAAAGGTTGAAAATAGTTTAATTCTTGCATTGATTCTCTTTCCTGAAATTAAATCAAATTCAAACGCAATCCCAGAGGAATACAACTTGCACAGAAAATAAGAGCATACAAAATTTATTGTGCACATAAAACCTTATGAATAATTTTTCGAAAGCAGTACATGTATTCCCTTCACGGTAATCAAGAAAACTTCCAAGCAGCAACCAGCAACTTCAAACAAAGCTGTCATCTTCAGTAGAAAACACTGAACCAAACAGTTATAAGGAAAGTTGAGGGGAACAAAATTTAGCCATAGGCATGTACAAAATTCAATCGTTCTTATCAAAGGAGAAAATAACATAAATACCTAAAAGCCTTAAAAGATGTGCTGCATTATATTCTAGTAGATCAAAGCAGAAATACATTCGATTAAATTTTGATATTTGGTGCATTCCTCCATTACACAAAACAAAGTGGACAGAATCGATTCAGCCTACATAAAAACATTGAACTCATTATTTCCAGAAAAAGGATGTGCAAGTAGTTTAACTTGGTTGCAAGGCAAAATATAACAAACTGTGCCAAGGAAGCATAGCAGTTAGCACGACGCTAATACAGCTTTGAGTGTCAGAGTTAGGAGCTTGGAGTTCAGTGCCAGCGTCTTCTGTAAGCAAGTTCATACTTTCCTTTCTGGGTGCATGTGGCTTTCCTCCAGGTGCCCGGGTTTACTCCCACAGCCCAAAGTCACACTGGCTAGTAAGTTAATTGGTCATTGTAAATTGTCCCTCGATTAGGCTAGGGTTAATTCGGTGGGTTGCTGGGCCGCTATTCTGTGCTGCATCTCTAAATAAATAAAATAGCAAGAATGAAGGCATGTGCAATTTCAGAGCCCTGAAGTGCAAAAAGATGAAATCAAAGAGATGAGTGTTTATTTTAATAAGCTGAGAGAAACATTACACACAAAATGCTGGAGGAAATTAATCGGCAGCTGAGACAAGGTAGGCGCCATAAAATAGGGGAGGGGCGGGGGGGTGGGGAAAACGGGAAAGAAGTTTTGCCGGAAGGAGAAATCGATATTCATGCCATCCATGTTGGAAGCTATCCAGATGGAATACAAGGTGTTGCTCCTCCACCCTGAGAGTGGCCTCATCTTGTCACAAGAGGAGGTCATGAACTGACATATTAAAACAGGTATGGGAATTAAAATGTTTGACCACCAGGAAGTTCAGCTTTTGGCGGATGGAGCGTAGGTGCTCCACGAAGTGGTCCTCCAATTTTCACCAATGTAGAAGAGGCCGCATCAGGAGCACTAGATACCAAAGACAACACCAGCAGATTCACAGGTGAAGTGTTGCCTCACCTGGAAGGACAGTTTGGAGCCCTGAATGGAGGTGAGGGAGGAGGTAAATGGGCAGATGTAGCACTTAGGCCACCTGCAGGGTTAAGCACTTGGGCAGAGATTATTGGGGAGGAATGAATGGACAAGGGAATCATAGAAGGAACAAATCCTGTGGAAAGCAGAGTTGGGGTGGGAGGAGGCTTGATAAAGATATGTTTAGTGGTAGGATCCCCTTGGAGATCGCAAAATTGCGGAGGATGACGTACGGAGGGAGAAACATTGTTAGTTTGCTATTGAGGGTGTCCTAATCAATGCAAAGGCATACTATAAATTCTACTTATGAACAATGAGCAACAAAGTACCTTTAGCTTTAATATCCTAGGAATATGCAAATATGTTAAAGTAAATTCAAAGCTTGATGAATAAAAGCAATGTATTGTACAATCGGTTACTATGACAACATTATCTTACATTTTGATCAGTGTACTGAAACAGTAAAGGTGTGAACTGTGGGCTTATGGGATCCCTCAAAAACTGGAAGTAATTCAATGGCATCAAATCATTGTTCGACAACAGAACAAATCTATGATGTCTACCAAATAAAGAACAAAGGAAATAGGCACATCAAAACACCATCACCTCCAAATTCTCCTTTGAGTCACATAACATCCTGGCTTGGATAAATATTCTAACTCTTACATCCTGGCTGGATAAAACTCCTGGAATCCGTGACCTTAAAAAGAGGTACTAGAGAAATAGAACCAATAGATTTTCTCTGTCAATTCAGATAATTTCCTGCACTCATTTTAACAGACATACATAAAAGAGAAATCCCAAGTAAATTTAAACTGACAATGTGGAAAATCAGGGCCAAAGAAACATTACCCAAAGAATTACAAAACAACTCCAAGATGCCAGAAGGCAAAGTATCAGGCTAAGTTATTTGTCATGTATTCCAAAAGCTGCAAGGCCGGAAATAAAATTCTGAGCAGAAGAACATTACAAATGCAACTTAACATGTTTCCCCCAAATTCTTTTTAAACTTACGAGGATGTTGTCAGGACTTGAAGACCTGAGTTATAGGGAAATAGCCTAGGGCTTCATTCCCTAGAGCACAGTAGAATGAGGGAAGATTTAATAGAAGTACTGTACACAAAACAATGAGGGGTGTACATCAGGTAAATGCCAGTAGACTTTTTCCACTGAGGTTGGGCGAAACTAAAGCTAGAGGTCAAGGGTTAAGGGTGAAAAGTGAAATGTTTAAAGGGAACATGAAGGGGAATTTCTTCACTCAGAGGAGAGTGAGAGTGTAGAACAAGTTGCCAGTGAAAGTGGTGGGTTTCAATTTCAACATTTAAGAGAAACTTGAATAGGTACATAAATGAGAGAAGTATAGAGGGCTATAATCCAGACACAGGTCGATCGAACTAGGCAGAATAATTCTGCATGGACTTGATGGGCCAAAGAGCCTATTTCTGAATCATTAGTATGGAAATTGGTGTTGTTCTAATTTGCCAGATTGGAAACAACACAAGAAGGTAGTATTACTGCCTTGTATAGTAGGGCTGAAGTCAGCATGAGAGTTAAAGCTGCTAAGTAAGAGTAGGAGGCAGGAGGGTGGTTCCTATGTACAGACAGTAAATTCTTGAAAGGTAAAAATAACTACAGAAATGCAAAAATAAAAATCGCTGACAGCATGTGAGAAGAAGAGCAAGATGGAAAAGAGCACCAAAGACACAATTATTAAGGAACACTGTTGCATTGTAAGATATAATGGCACAGCTGCACAGTACACAGAAAGAACCTGCAAACAGCAATGTAACTCAGCTATGACATCTATTTGAGGCATTGTGATTTGAAGAATAAACATTTGCAAGGAAACCATGGATAACCACCAGTCATTCTTTAGAACTACATCTTAGGACCCTTAATGTCCATGGCAGACTGTAAAATGGCCTCGCTTTACTGCCTCATCAAATAACAGCTATTTGATGATGCAACATCAGCCTGGAGTGATGCTCAAGGCTCTGCGGGAGAACATGATCTCATAACCTATTAAGAAAGGAAAGAATATGACTAAGAGATAAGAGAATGAGTAGATTATTTGGTCCCTCATGATCACACCTTCATTCAACGTAAAGACAGCTACTCTCATCTCTTCTTCTGTGGCAGGTTACTATAGCCCTCAACTCCATAATCATTCAAAAAGATATCCATTTTCTCTCAGTATCCCACACTGTCCAAGCTTCCATATTCCATTAAGGTAAAGAAATCCAGATATTCACCATCTTCTACAAAAAGTTGCTATGCACCTCAATTTCAAATGACAGCTCCAATCTTGGTCTCCTCAATCAATATTCTCTGAATAATAGGAACATTCCGACATCTAATTGGCCATACCCTCTTAGAGTCTTTGTATATTTCAATTAGATAACTCCTCATACTTCTGAGCTTCAAAAAATATTGAATCAAGCTTATTATCAAGTCTTATATGATGTAAAATGTGTTGCTCTATGACAGCAGTACAGTGCAAAGACATAAAATTATTATAAATTTTAAAAATGGAGTGCAAAAATCAGAACAAGGTGGTGGTGTTCACAGACCAGTCATAAATCTGATGATGGAGGGAAGAGGCTGTTTTTCAGTTGTTGAGTGTGGGTATTCAGATAGGGCCCTGTCATCCTAAGAATGAATCTATAATGGATGCCCTCCAATGTCAACATATCTTTTCTTAAGCAAGGTTACTAAAACTACGCACAGTGTCACCTCGCTAGTATCCTTTATAGTAACAATATTACATTATTGACAGTTGGACAGGTACAAGAAGTCAAAAGGATTATAAGTTTACGGACCAAACACAGGCAAATGGGACTACTTTGGATGGGGCATTTTGGTCAGCATGGATCAGACAGGCTGTAGAGCACTGTTATCAGTATTTCAACCCTCCTGAAATAAAGGTCAAAATGCCATTTACCTTTCTAACTACTTGCTGCAACTGCCTGCTATCTTTATGAGATTCATGTACCATAACACCTAGATCCCACTGTGCTTCACTCATCTGCAATCTTTGGGCTACTTTAGAGCCACACCTCAAAAGCAACATGAAGTAGTGGACAGAGCAGAAAAAGCAATTAATCAGTTACAATATATTATTTCTAGGCCATAATAATACCATAATCTGGATAGTGAAGGCAGAGATTGTCCTTCGCTGAAATGTTAAACATTCTGCCAAAAGATAGAACAGCCACATAACACTCAGAACATTCCTCAAGATTGTGAAATGGGATTCCAACATTGCTCTGAAACATCAAGAGACCACTTTAAAAAAAAATCAAAGAGGAACTTTTACAATCATAGCACTGAAAACAGCCCAATTACAACCACAGCAACTAAAAATCAGTTTACTGCTGCTGTTCGCAGTGATTACAGGAACTACTACACTGCACACAAGAGATGCCTCCCACTCTCCCACATGAAGCACAATCACTGACGCATTCATTCGCTCCCAGGTCTCCACCACATCCCCCACAGCCCATACTCAATTCTGCATACTTTACTATCTCTCTAAAGTCCCTATTCCCAGTATGCACTTCTTAAGAGGTTGCCCAGAATTTCAGACATTGTGCCAGAAAACTAGATTATTTAAAGACCTTATGATGTAATTATCCACTAAAAGATCTAATTGCTTTAAATTGCTAGTGGCAACAAACAATTCTGCAGAGACCCTCCCTAAGAAAGCACCCTTATTAGTACATCATAAACACAAGAGTTTCTGCACATGCTGGAAATCCAAAGCAATGCACACAAAATGCTGGAGGAACTCAGCAGGTCAGGCAGTGTCTATGGAAAGGAATAAATAGCCGAGGTTACGGGTAGAGCTCTTCATCGGGACTGGAAAGGAAGGGGAAAAGCCAGAATAGGGTGGTGTGGGGAGGGGAACGAGTACAAGCAAAAGGGTGACAGGTGAAGTCAGGTGAGGGTGAAGGTAGGTAGGACTGAAGTGAGAAACTGGGAGGTGACAGGTGGAAAAAGGTAAAGGGCCGAAGAAGGAAACTGATAGGTAGGAGAGAGGATCATGGGAGAAAGGGAAGGAGGAAGGGCACCAAAGTTCAAAGCAAATTTATTTATTTATTTAGTTGTTGCGATAAGCCCTTCCAACCCTTCGAGCTGCGCCGCCCAGTAATCCCCCAAATTAACCCTAGCCTAATCACGGGACAACTTACAATGACCAACCAGTACATCTTTGGACTGTTGTAGGAAAGGGGAGCACCCACAGGAAATCCTAAGGTCACAGGGAGAATGTACAAACACCTTACAGGCAGTGGAGAGAACTGAACCTGGGTGACTGCTACAGCAAAGCACTGGGCTAACCACTACACTACCATGCACCCCATTATCAAAGTAATGTAATTTATTATCAAACTACATATATGCCTCCTTATACTACCCTGAGATTCATTTATTGAGGGCATAACTCAATCAATCCAGTAACTGTAACAGAATTAATGAAAGACCACACCAACAGGGCAGAGAGTGAGTGAGTGAATGAATGAATGAATGAATGAATAAATAAATAAATGAATAAAGGCATCCGTTAGTCTTGCGAGACCATGGATCTGCACCTGGAAAGTCTTCGCTCTCCAGGGCACAAGCCTGGGCAAGGTTGTATGGAAGACCAGCAGTTGCCCATGCTGCAAGTCTCCCCTCTCCACGACACCAATGTTGTCCAAGGGAAGGGCATTAGGACCCATACAGCTTGGCACCAGTGTTGTCGCAGAGCAATGTGTGTTTAGATGCCTTGCTCAAGGACACAACACGTTCCCTCGGCTGGGGCTCAAACTCACAACCTTCAGGTACTGTAGCTAGTCCAAAGCCTTAACCACTTGGCCACATGCCCACACACAGAGAGTAAATGTGCTGAAGATAACTATCGATAGAAATAGGACCAAGGCAGGGGGGGGAGGTGGTTGTGTAAGAGGGGTGGGTGTGCGAGAGAGGGTGTGTGAGAGAGGGGTAGAGAGGGGTAGAGAGTGGGGAGGGGGAGAGGGGGAAGGAGGAGAGGGGGAAGGAGGGGAGGGGGAAGGAGGGGAGGGGGAAGGAGGGGAGGGGGAAGGAGGGGAGGGGGAGGGCGAGTGGGGGAGCCTTGAAAGATGGCCCACATATCATGGGCACATTTCAGTGATGGGCAATTGAATCTAAGTGAAATTATCCCCTCTGGCTCAAGAGCCTGACGGTTAAGGGGTACTAACTCTTCCTGAGCCTGGTGGTGTGAGTCCTGAGGCTGTTGTACCTTCCTGATTGTGCAAACAAGAAGAGAGAATTTCCTGGGTGATGGTGGATGCTGCTTTCCTGCGACAAGGCTCCTTGCAGATGTGTTCAAAGATGAGGAGGGATTTACCAGAGACTGGGCTGTATCCACTATTTTTCGTAGGATTTTCCATTCAAGGGCATTGGTGTTTCCATACCAGGCTGTGATGCAGCAAGTCAATGTCACATGTATAGAAGTTTATCGAAGTTTCAGATGTCATGCCAAATCTTTGCCAACTCCTAAGGAGGTAGAGATGCCGCTGTGCATTCTTCGTAATTGCACTTCCGTGCTGGGCCCAGGACAGCTCCTCTGAAATGATACCATCAAAGAATTTAAAGTCGCTGACTCTCTCCACCTCTCATCCCTCGATGAGGACTAGTTCATAGACCTCTGATTTCGTCTTCCTGAAGTCAATAATCATCTCCTTGGTCTTGCTGACATTGAGTAAGAGGTTGCTGTTGTGGCACCACTCAGCCAGATTTTCAATCTCCCTCCTCTATGTTGATAACATTGCCATGGGGAGCTGATAGGCAAGTGAGGAGAAGAGAAGAGGTAAGCCGGCAGAGAGTGGGGAACGGAAGAAGAGGGAAGTACATTTCGTACTTGTTAGTACAGTTTCAGTCTTGATGCTGGATTTGGCTTTAAGTGCAATTTTGCCTGAAAAGTCTGAGCAAATCTCTTAAAAGAATTGAAAACAAGTACTAGGTTACGCCCATGAAAACAAAGTCCTTAGGGAAGTGTCCTCAATATGAGGAATGTAAGATATTTGGAGATGACTCAACAATGTAACGGGTGAGAAGAGTAATTTCAAACAGGAGGCCCAGCCTGTTTCAGCATTCACTTTATCTGGAGGAGATAAAGCAGACAGAAGTTTAATTATCACAGAGGTGGAAAAAATGCGTTCAGAAAGTAAAGTGCTGGCAATTACTCAATGTCTTAGCTTTGTCATATCCATCAGGCAATAAAGCAAGTCAGGCAGTGATGGAAAGAAACTATTTTTTTCTGATGTGAACAGAAAATATAGACAAGCCCGAGGGCCAGATTGAAGAGGGAAGGGTGGAACATGTCTTCAGATGGGATGAGGAGATGACTCATTAGCAAGAAGGCATTGCACGGAAGAGCAGGGAAGATCAACAGGAGGGAAGCAGGCAAAGGATTTTATAAGGAACTGGGGAGATACGAGAAGCTCTGCAGAGAATAATGGAAAAGAACGGCAAAACAAGGTGGGGTAACGTAATGGTTGTGTTGATGAAAAATACTACAGCTATAAAAGACCCTGGTCAGTCCCCACTTGGAGTAGTGTGTTCAGTTCTGGTCACCTCACTACAGGAAGATGTGGATACTATAGAGGGAGTGCAGAGGAGATTTACAAGTATGTTGCCTGGATTGGAGAGCATGCCTTATGAGAATAGGTTGAGTGAACTTGGCCTTTTCTCCTTGGAGCGACGGAGGATGAGAGGTGACCTGATAGGTGTATCAAGATCATGAGGGGCATTGATTGTGTGGATAGCCAGAGACTTTTTCCCAGGACTGAATGGCTAACATGAGGGGGCATAGTTTTAAGGTGCTTAGAAGTAGGTACAGAGGGGATATCAGGGGTAAGTTTTTCCACACAGAGAGTGGTGGGTGCATGGAATGCAGTACTGGTGACAGTGGTAAAGGCCGATACAATAGGATGTTTTAAGAGACTCTAAGATAGGTACATGGAGCTTAGAAAAACTAGAGGGCTATGTGCTAGGGAAATTCTAGGCAGTTTCTAGAGTAGGTTACATGGTTGGCACAACATTGTGGGCTGAATGGCCTGTAATGTGCTGTAGATTTCTATGTTCTATGTACTAGGAGAAAATTATATAGGCACATGTAAACAAGTTCAAAGGAAATTTATTATCAAAGTATGTATATCTCACCAGATTCATTTTTTGCATTCATTCAGAGTAGAACAGAGAAATACAATAGAATCAGTGAAATAAACTGCACACAAAGATTGACAAGCAACCAATGTGCAAAAGACAAATTGTACAAATAACTAAAAAAAAATCAATAATACTGAGAACATGAGTTGTACAGCCCTTGAAAGCACAGGTTGTGGAATCAGTTCAGTGTTGAGTTGAGTGAAGTTATCCATGTAGATCAGGAGCCTGACGGCTAAAAGGTAATAACTGTTCCCGAACATGTTAGCGTGGGATCCAGGGCTCCTGCACCACCTTCTCCATGGCAGCGGCAAGAAGAGAGTGATGGCAGCACCTGGACAGGGGGGATCCTTGATGATGGATGCCGCTTTCCTGTGGTGGTGTTCTTTACAGATGTGCTTAATGGTGGGAAGGGCTCTTCCTGTGATGGATGAGCTGTATCCATTACATTTTTAGGCTTTTCCACTCAAGGGCATTGGGGTTTCCATATCAGAGTGCAATGCACCCAGTCAGGATTCCCTTCACTGTGCATCCACAGACACTTTTCAGGGTTTCAGATGACATGCTGAATCTGTGCAAACTTGTAAGAAGGTAGAGGTGCTGCCAAGTCTTCTTTGTAATGGCACTTACATGCTGGACCCAGGACAGATCCACTGAAATTATAACACCAAGGAATTTAAAGTTACTGACACTCTCCACCTCCGATCTCCCTTTGAGGACTGGCTCAGGGACCTTCAGTTTCTTCCTCCAGTAAACAATAATCAACCCCTTTGGTTTTGCTCTCGTTGAGTGAGAGGCTGTTATTGTGGCACCATTCCACTTGATTTTTATTCTCCCTTCTATATGCTGATTTGTCACCACCTTTGATTGGGCCAAAAACAGTGGTGTCATCAGCAAATTTAAATATGACATGGAAATATACTTAGCCTTACAGCAAGTATAAAGCAAGTAGAGCCAGGGT
Source organism: Mobula hypostoma (assembly GCF_963921235.1). Taxonomy (NCBI): domain Eukaryota; kingdom Metazoa; phylum Chordata; class Chondrichthyes; order Myliobatiformes; family Myliobatidae; genus Mobula; species Mobula hypostoma. Next base: position 183,261,058 of record NC_086099.1, read on the forward strand.
GGTGGGGGGTGGGGGGTGGGGGGGGGTGCTAAACACACAGCCTCGTGGGGCACCTGTGCAGAGGGAGATTGTGGAGGAAATATTGCTGCCAGTCCACACTGACAGGGTCTGCAAGTGAGGCCATCGAGGATCCAGTTGCATGAGGTAGTATCAAGGCTCAAGTCCTGGTGTAGCAACTGGACAAAGATAGCAAACAGTACGCATAGTCATATGAAGTTTGCACTGTCATTCAATATTAATCAAACAGATTATTGCAAAACTATGCAACAAATAATGTCCATTATGATTTTAATCTATGCCTCTGTCCTCCATAACCTGTCCAGTCCTTGACATAGGCAACCACACCAACTCATTCTGGTGCTTCAGTGTCTTCCCTCTGAGTGGGAGATTCTCCACTTCCACCTCATTTTGGTCTAAACATAGTCAAGAGACTCTCAAAAATAGTTTTACTTCCTGCTTCATCTCATAACCATCTATCCTTGGGCAACCACACCATTCCTTATCAACTTCAATGATAACACACCGTCATAATTGACTTGCTAATCATATTGCTGTCACTCCATTTTATTTCACCACCTCTCTTGGCCCATCTGTTCTCACCGCTCAGTCAGACGATTTGTAAATTTCACGACTAGTACTGAACTGAATGAAGCTGCCACTTCCAATTCCTGTAAAAACACAAACCCCTAAACATCAATTCCAGCCTCTCCCAAAACCTGCACCAGTCTATTGGTGCCTTGATGTCATATTTGACTGAGAGGAACTTTGCACACACATCTGTGCAATCACAATTACTGCTGATTTCCTTCCCTGTAACCTCAATTCAAGTCTATGATGTACAGGAGGTTCTGGGATGCGCGGGAGGATCTGGGACGTACAGAGGGAGCTTTAATTCCAGTTCCATAGCTCACTAAAAGTGGCTGCATGGCTGATAGGTTGGTAAAGAATTTGTATCCCATGCTTCCTTTCATTAGTCGATGCATTGAGTTCAAGAGCCAGCAAGTGTCAAATAAAGTGGCCACTGAGCGTCTGGTACTGCATTCATTTCTGGTCAACCCATTATAGGAAGGAAGTGGAGACGTTGAGAGGGTGCAGAAAAGGTTCACAAGGATGCTGCCTAGAGGATATGTGCTGTAAGGAGAGGTTGAACAAAGTTGGATTGTTTTCGCTAGAGCAGCAGAGGCTGAGGGGAGATCTGACAGAAGCTTATAAGACCATAAGAGGTGTAGCTAGGGCAGACAGCCAATATCCCTTTTTTTTTCCAATGTCTAATACTAGAGAGCGTGCATTAAAGATGAAAGGGAGTAGAATTCAAAATGATATCTGGGAAGTTCTTTCCTGTTACAGAGAGTGTGGTTGGTGCCTGGAGTGCAGTGGCAGGGGAGGTAGTGGAGGCAAATACGATAGAGGCATTTAAAAAGCTCTTAGATAGGCAGAAAACAGAGGACACTGCTTAGGCAGATGGGATTAGTTAGCATTTAATTGCTAGTTTCATTAGCTCAACATAACATCGTGGGCCGAAAGGCTGTTCCTGTGCTGTATTGATGACATTCTCGGTTCCAAGTACACCCAATTTACACCCTATCTGCTCCTGGAAGCTGCATTTATGCTGTTGTTGCCTTCAGGGATTTCCATTCCAAGACACTCCTGCCTAATATTATCCATGGATATAATCATACAAAACTTTCCTGTTCATGTTGAATGAATGTATTACTTCAGTGCAAACAACAGGAATTCTGCAGATGCTGGAAATTCAAGCAACACACATCAAAGTTGCTGGTGAACGCAGCAGGCCAGGCAGCATCTCTAGGAAGAGGTACAGTTGACGTTTCAGGCCGAGACCCTTCGTCAGGACTAACTGAAGGAAGAGTGAGTAAGGGATTTGAAAGTTGGAGGGGCAGGGGGAGATCCAAAATGATAGGAGAAGACAGGAGGGGGAGGGATGGAGCCAAGAGCTGGACAGGTGATAGGCAAAAGGGATACGAGAGGATCATGGGACAGGAGGTCCAGGGAGAAGGAAAAGGGGGGAGGGGAACCCAGCGGATGGACAAGGTGTATAGTCAGAGGGACTGAGGGAGAAAAAGGAGAGTGAGAGAAAGAATGTGTGTATAAAAATAAGTAACAGATGGGGTACGAAGGGGAGGTGGGGCAATAGCAGAAGTTAGAGAAGTCGATGTTCATGCCATCAGGTTGGAGGCTACCCAGACGGAATATAACGTGTTGTTCCTCCAACCTGAGTGTGGCTTCATCTTTACAGTAGAGGAGGCCGTGGATAGACATGTCAGAATGGGAATGGGATATGGAATTAAAATGTGTGGCCACTGGAAGATCCTGCTTTCTCTGGCGGACAGAGCGTACGTGTTCAGCAAAGCGGTCTCCCAGTCTGCGTCGGGTCTCGCCAATATATAAAAGGCCACATCGGGAGCACCGGACGCAGTATATCACCCCAGCCAACTCACAGGTGAAGTGTTGCCTCACCTGGAAGGACTGTTTGGGGCCCTGAATGGTGGTAAGGGAGGAAATGTGAGGGCACTTATTTTTATACACACATTCTTTCTCTCACTCTTTTTCTCGCTCTGTCCCTCTGAATATATCCCTTTCCCATCCTCTGGGTTCCCCCCGCCCCCGTCTTTCTTCCCGGACCTCCTGTCCCATGATCCTCTCGTATCCCTTTTGCCTATCACCTGTCCAGCTCTTGGCTCCATCCCTCCCCCTCCTGTCTTCTCCTATCATTTTGGATCTCCCCCTGCCCCTCCAACTTTCAAATCCCTTACTCACTCTTCCTTCAGTTAGTCCTGACGAAGGGTCTCGGCCTGAAACGTCGACTGTACCTCTTCCTAGAGATGCTGCCTGGCCTGTATTACTTCAGTGCTCGTTTCTCCTCAGTGTCTGATGGTTAAACAAAGCTTCACTTTTAAAATCCACATTCTTGTTTAAATTCCCTCCCCAAGATCTAGCCCCTGCAACTTCTATAATCTCTGCCAACACAAAAATTCGTATTTTGATAGACATGCTTAAATGCCAAGAGTCTAAACTCTGTAATTCTCCTCCTAAGCCTCTTCACCTTATTAACCTCTCTTAAGATATTTCTTAAAAATCCACATCAATGCACAAGCTTTTGGTCACCTGCTGCAATCTCCTTACATAAACTTACAATCAGTTTTATTTTGAAATGATTCTGTGAAGTGTCTACAAATGTATTGCAACATTGATCTCCCAGGCTGTCTGCAGTTTCAGACCACCACCACTGGGTGGAGCATGAAAGCACAAAACTGATATGTTTGTGCCAGTTTGGCCACCATCTTATTCCCCCGTTTCATGATTTTCACAATTATTTTCCACAGCGGCTTTAATAGATCAGCTGTGATACTAAAGAAAATAGCACAAACACCTGTTTATACCTTTCCTTTGAGGTTTTCGTGCAAAGTGATATGCACTTGTAATAACTGTACAATGAGACACCATCACTCTCTGCATCACAGAATTATAAATAGTTCAAAGATTCCAGTAATCCAAATAATTTACAATAAACCATCACATACTCCCATATAGTGACCATTATTTTTCAGTCCACCAAAAAAAATGACGAACACGTAAGACATACCATTAATTCCAGCAGTTGTTGGAAATTTGATTTTCAATTCTATTCTCACCATTAATACAGGCAGACAGGGTCAGCGAGGGTGGGGCTAAGGAATATAAGAGTGAGTGAAGTACTGCAGGAGATCCAGAGATGGTAAGTGCCCAGAATCATTTGTTCCTGTAACATTAATTACTGAGAGTAATTCAATTATTAAATTCACCAAGGTAGCTAACATATAACCACAAGAGCCAAGTTGTAAAAGACCTGGCTTTGCAGATGTATAATCAATATTGATTTGAAAAGATAATTTTACACAGAATGTTTTTTAATCTCAAAAGTGTGCCATCATCGCAAAAAGAACAAAAAAATCAGTCAACTTCTACCCGGACATTTTCATTCTGTTTATAACTTCTATATCAGCAAAACAATTTTACCTGCCAAAACTGAGATGTATTTATGATAAATGGAGTCAATGCTCGTGTGATTCATTGTCCTCAGTTAATTCTTACTAGAAAAAATATAATTAACTAAATCGCATGACCAATTGATCAAAACATGGACATCAGAAAGGTCTGGGGTGATGTATCGTAATTAGTCAAAAAATACAAAGAACAAAGTAAATTTATTATCAAAGTACAAGGGGGAATTGATAAGTTTGTGGCCTGAGGTAGAAGGAGTCAATTTTAGAAAACCTAGCACATTTATTTTTCCTACATTTACACACTTAGTCCAGTGGTCTCAGAGTATACGGATCCCTTCTTTGTAGAAGACGGCCACTTGGACCTCCAGAAAGTGGTCCACAGCAGGGTGATTGATAAGTTCATGGCCTAAGGTAGAAAGAGATGAGTTATTAACTTCAAACTTTCTGCATTTTCACTCAAAGAGTTGAACTGCATGAGCATGTAACGAGAGCTATATAACTCATCTCCTTCTACCTACGGCCACGAACTTATCAATCACCCCTCGTATGTATATGTCACTATGAGATTCAGCATTCACACTAGAACAAAGTAGTACAATGGAATCAATGACAAACTACATATAACAACCAATGTGCAAAAGACAGACTATGCGAATACAAAAAAAAAAGTAAATAAATAATACTGAGAAAATGAGATGCACAGTCCTTGAAAATGAGTCTACAGGTTGTGAAACCAGTTGAGGTTATTCACACTGGTTCAGGAGCCGATGACTGAAGAGTTATAACTGTTCCTGAACCTGGTGCTTTGGGACCTAAGGCTTCTGGACCTCCTTCCCGATGGCAGAAGCAGAAGAGAGCATGGCCAGGATGGTGGGGGTCATTGATGACGGATACTGCTTTCTTGTAACAGCCTCCTTGTAGGTATGCTCCATGGTTGGGAGGACTTTGCCTGTGATGGACCAGGATATAATCTTCACTTTAGACCTCCATTCTTGGGCACACTGGGCCATTATGCAACCAGGATTCTCTCCAGTGTACATCAATGGAAGTTTGTCAAAGTTGTTGGTAACATGCCAAATTTGCACAAACTTCTAAGAAAGTAAAGGGATTTTCATGGCTTCTTTGTAATGGCACACACGTGCTGATTCACCACCACTGGCAGAGTGACACCAGTAGAAAACTGCCCCATTCACACTGGCATACATGGCAAACATAGAAGCACAGAAAAGTAATGCTGTTTTACCCCTCCAGCTTGCTCCGCTGTTCAACATGATCAAATTTGATCCTCTGTCTCAGTACTATATTGCTACTCTATCACCATATATCCTGATGCCTTCTGTAGAGACAGAATTTGCAGATTTACTATGGGAGTTATTGAAGAAGCCATCCCCATCAAAATAATGAAGACGAGCAAGGCTAGAACACAATCAGCCTGCGAAGAGCCACAGATGGCCAGCACACCAGGCCCTGTAAACTGTAAAGTCATCAAGAATATTGAATGCTTCTGAATATCCCAGACACACAATAACATGCAAATATATATTTCTTGCAAAAAAAAATCAACAAAATAATTAAGTATTAAATCTTTAACAAATCCAAAATATTTTAATCTTTTCAAAATCCTTTAAACAATTTTTAAAAATTGAGTAAATTCAATTAATTCAAAAATATAAATAACAATGTGTGATGTGCAGAAAGTGATTAGGAAGGCAAATGATATGTTGACCTACATTATGACAGGATTTGAATACAGATGACTTACAGCAATTGTGTAGTTTATGGTTAGACTGCACTTAGAGCAGTCCAAGCAGTTATGGTCTCTTTACCTAAAAGCAAACAAACTTGCCATTGGGTGTGTAGCAACAATTCACTAAACTGGTTACAGGAATGGTGGGATTACCAAAGATTCACTAAGCCGGTTCCAGGGATGGTGATGTACTAAACTGGTTACAAAGCTTGACCGTATGAATGTTAGTAAAAAGTTCCCCTTTTCTGGAGAGTAGATGGTCAGTAAGAAAATACACTAGCTGTTACCCCCATCTCCAATTCCCAAACCATTATAATCTAGTTACTCCCAAACTACAATGATCTGACTATAATGGTGGAATTTATACAACGCATTTAGAATCTGAGAATAGAGAGAACATAAAACAGTACAGCATAGCAACAGGTCCTTCTGGCCCACCATATCTGTACTGACCACAATGTAAATTTAAACCAATCCCATTTGCCTGCACACTGTCTATATCCCTCCATTCCCTGTCCAATTGCCTCTTCCACCACCTGCTCCAGCAACACTGTCCAAACATCTACCACTCTCCATGTAAAACAAAATTGCCTTGAAATCTCCTGTAAATGTTCCTCATTAAAGCTACACCCTTTCATATTCGAGATCTCCACCCTGGAAAAAATATTATCGACCCCACTTATGCCTGTCATATTTTACATACGTATTTCTATCAAGTCCACACCCTACCTCCCCCTCAGCCTCTGACTCTTCAGAGAAAATAACTCAAATTTCTTTAAGATCGAATCTAAAATATATGTAGGAGGAAGCATTGGAAAGGAAGAATTCTCTCAGACGATTTTATGTTTGAATCTGGAGAAAATTAGAAGTAACCTTTATGATTCTTCATTTAAATTTGAACAGATTTGGGGACCTTTTATTCGATATTTTCATTTAATGTAATATATACCCTTCTTGTTTTTTTTTACTGTTTTTAATGGAGGTCGGGATTGAGGACGTGATTTTAAGTTTAACTCTGTTTGGTTTCAAGTTAGCCCATTGCTTTGCTTTGCTTTTAGTTAGTTGCACGGGGGGTTTTTTTTTGAGGGGTTTTTTTTCTTTTTTTCTATTGATATATATAAAATTTAGTATACTATTATGTTATCTTGGTTTCTTATGTTTAAATTACATTGTGTAGTATTTTTTTTGGTATTGATACCTTCTGGAATTTTATTATATTTTAACATTGTATTAATGTTTATATGGTTTACCTTTTTGTATACTTATTCAATAAAAAGATTTAAAAAGAAAGAAAGTTTCTTTAAGATCCTCTTAATCTCTCTTACCTATAATCCAGGCAATAACCTGGTGAATCTCTGCTGTCCCCTCTCCAAACCCTCCATGTCCTTCCTGTAAGGTAGCAACCAGGAATGCACACAATACTCCAAATGTGACCAAACCCAAGATTTTTATAGCTGTAAGATGATTGCATTTATCTATTGAGATGTTCTCATAACTAATGATCCCACTTTAAGGACTCTTCATCTTTTTATTTCATGCTGTCGTTATAATTGCATTTCAACAGTTTGTTGTCTTCTATGCTCTTGCTCTTTTATTGAATTTTACTTTGAATTTAGAACTTTGACTTCCCTATCTGCATGCTCAACACCACATACGATAAAGACAAACATGCATCATCTTTTGCTTTTGCTTCTTACAGAATTTTTTTTGAAATGTTAAAAACCAGGACAGCCAGTCAAAAGTGAAACATATCCATGTCCCTCATATTTACTCACTGCCCATTCTACCACTGATGTTTAGGGCAGTAATGAAGGTTCCCAATCTCTGGTAGTGTTCTGGGCTTCCTTCATCAAGTCAGTAGCTTCTTACTACTCGGTTTTTACTACCATCAGCCATGCAAGTCCTGAATGGAGACTGAGGAATATGGTCATATTCAGATATAGAAGCATTCACCATTCCTGTTTCTGTAAAAATTTTGTTCTGCCAGTCAGAGTTGCTAGGCCTGAGCCGAACTCCCGAATCTGGAGGACTGGTGGATCACTCTTAGTCTGACCTCTACCCTTTGACCTGTTTGGCATGGGTAATCCTACCAAGAGCCAAAGCATAAAGCCCTGACTCCAGCCAACATAGCTCTCCAGGACATCACGGCAGGCAAGCCTCCAAACCCAACGACAAGTTTGTAGTTCATTTGGGGAACATTCGTCATAGACCAGGCATAATTGTGACTCCAAGCAGGACTTTGTTCAGATTAGGAGCGGTACACGCAAAGTTTTTAAGTGAGATCACCTTAATTGAAAAAGGGAAGCAGTCGAGGAAGAAAATACATTCTTAACTTATCCCAAGTGCTGCAGGAAAGCAGACATCTTTAGAGAAGATGCTAAACCTGCTCTCCCAGGTCAGATCCAACAGAAGAACTATTTATAGAACAGAGGAAGTGTGATTCCCGGCTAATGTTTATTCCTTACTCAAATTCATGTATCGAGGAAGCACATCATGGCAACAGTTAAACAAACCTCTGCAGACTAAGGAACGTACAGCCATTATGTCATCCCAGTTCATCCCTATCCTAGTACAGTCATCCACGATCCCAGATCTTGGACCAATGCTTCCACAACTACTTCATCAGTGCCACAAAGATAAGAGATTCTGCAAAAGCTGGAAATCCTGAGCAATGCACACAAAATACTCGAGAAACTCAGCAAGCATCGGGTCCTGGCCTCAAGCGTTGACTTTTTATTCCGCACCCCCCCCCCCGCCCTCTCCACCACAGATGCTGCCTGACTTGCTGAGTTCTGCCAGCCTTTTTCTGTGTGTTCATCAGGACTATTCTATTTTTTGTGTTTAATAAATTCATTAAAGGCATATGGACCTCACTGGCAGCACCAGCATTTCTTGTCCATCCCTAATCTCCCGGAGGAGGCGCGTATGCATCAGCCATATCGGTGGGTTTGCGATCATGTGTTAGTCAAACTGGCTAAGGACAGAGGGGGATGGTGTAAGAGGCTGTGGAATGGAGTCTATAGTGGAAAGCAAAGCATTGAACTTCTATCTCCTCAATAGTGGAGGGTATAAAGGTATTTTTGACACAATTGTTACAAGTTCAATACATCAGGGAACTAAGGAGTGCTAATAAGTCACAGAAGCAATGATGTGAGTAACAAGAACAGGCGCATCCTAGATGCTAATACATACAAAATGCTGGAGGAACTCAGCAGGCAAGGCTTCATCTTTGAAAAGGAATAAAGAGTCAACTACTCGGGCAAGACCTTTCATCAGACCCGGCCTGAAATGCCAACTCTTTATTCCTTTCCATAAATGCTGCCTGACCTGCTAAGTTCCTCCAGCGTTGTGTGTGTGTGTTACTCTGGATTTCCTGCTTCTACAGAACCTCTTGTGCCAGATCCAAAATCCACATACTGATAGGGATTCCCATACTGTAAAAGGTCTGGGTGGAATAGAGCTTGTCAAATGTTTAAAGTTCAAAGCAAATTTATTATCAATGTACATATGTGTTACCATATACAACTATGAGTTTCGTTTTCTTGTAGACATACACAGCAAGTCCAAGAAACACAACAGAATCAATGAAAGGCAGCATCCAACAGGACGAACAAACTGATGTGCAAAAAGACAACAAACTATGCGAATACAAAAGAGGGAAAAAAACGTAACAAATACAAAGCAATAAATATCAAAAACATCAGATGAAGAATCCTTGAGAGTCCAAAAGTTGTGAGAACAGTTCAGTGATATGGGTGAGTGAAGCTGAGTGAAGTTATCCCCTCTGGTTCAAGAACCAGATAGCTGAGGGGTAATAACTGTTCCTAAGCCTGGTGGTAAAAGTCCTGAGGCTCCTGTATCTTCTGAGGTCTGTGACAAGTGGTGTATCTCAGGGATCGTTGCTGGGTCCATTGTTGTTTGCCATCTGTATCAATGACCTGAATGATAGCATGGTAAACTGGATCAACAAATTTGCAGATGGCACCAAGAATAGGAGTGTGGTGCATTGACAAGAAGACTAACAAAGCTTGCAGCGGGACCTGGACCAGCTAGAAAAGTGGGCTGAAAAACAGCAGATGGAATTTAATGCAGACACTCTTGAGGGGTTGCACTTTGAGAGGACAAACCAGGGTAGGTCTTGCACAGTGAACGGTAGGACACTGAGGGGTGTGGTAGATCAGACTGATATGTCAATACAGACCCATAATCCCTTAAAAGTGATGTCACACAAGATAAGATTGTGAAGAAAACTTTTGACATACTGGCCTTCATAAATCAATGTATGGAGTGCAGGAGTTGGGATGTTACGTTGAAATTGTATAAGATGATGTTGAGGCCTAATTTGGGGTATTGTGTGTAGTTCTGGTCAACTACCTGGAGGAAAGACGTCAATAAGATTGAAAGTGTGCAGAGAAAGTTTACAAGGATGTTGCCAGGACTTGAGGACCTGAGTTACGGAGAAAGGTTGAATAGTTTAGAAGTTCATTTACTAGAGCATAGGAGAATGAGGGGAGATTTGAGAGAGGTAGACAAAGTTATGGGGGGTATAGATAGGGTAAATGCATGGGGTTGGGTGAGACCAGAACTAGAAGTCATGGGTTAAGGGTAGAAGGTTAAAAGGTTAAGGGGAACACGAGGGGAAACTTTCACTCAGAGGGTGGTGAGTCTAGAACGAGCTGCCAGCGGAAGTGGTGGATTCAGGTTCAATTTCAACATTTAAGAAAAATTTGGATAGGTACATGGATGGGTGGTGTATGGAGGGCTACGGTCAGGTTGTAGGTTGATGGGACTAAACAGATTAATAGTTCAGCATGGACTAGATGGGCTGGAGGACCTGTTTCTGTGCTGTTGCATTCCACTAAGAATGGAAAGAGGGATTTGTGTTGGCCAGATTACAACATCATATATGGCCCTTTTGCAATCCTAATTTTGAGTGCTGTCAGTAAGGAGTTTGCACATGCTTCATGACTTTCCTGTATGTATTTCCACTAGGTGTAAAAAGGTACCCGAAAAAGTATCACATTTGTGTGAAGTCACCTAAGCTGCAAAGAAACAGTATAAATGAAGAGAATAGTCCAGATTTCTTTGGAATGGTCCAGGAACTTCAATAAGAATGACATAAAGATGGGACACTAGAATCCATTCCTCCGCCTTCGATTTCTGCAACAGATGAATGATTAATCTGTGGCTCCTGTGTATGCCTTTCTAGTTTATAGGAACTATACCTTTGATTTGGAAATCCTTTGTTTTAGAAATTCTTTGTGATTTAGAAATCTTTTATAAGATGGAAAACCTCAGAGTTTTAACAATGTTGTTTGGAATTAAACATGTATCACTAAAAATAACTGAATTGTGTTTAAACTACTTTATTGGATGAAAGTACCTCCTCCTTGGTAGGGAGGAGGACCCACTGCTCAAATAGTGGGTACTGGCAGCTAAACTCACCCTGGTGGATAAACAGGGAAGTGAGGTAGTTTTTGAAGAGTAGGTAGTTATAGGATAACCTCCGTTTAGTGAGGGTACCCATAGCTATCTATATCAGATAGGGTTAAGATCTTCATTTGAGTTTAGACCTTCACGTTCAACAAACCCAATACCATCTCTGAGTATAATGGAAATTGATGTGATGCAGGACAGTACTGGAGACAAGCAAGAAATGCTTGGTAGCTGTGTACATTACTGCATAGATTATACTTCACAAATCTAAAAAATAAAAATGAATATATAAAAGAGCAATTTAAATATATGTCATTTTTACAATCACCTTTCTGAAATGTGATTGTTTAGTACAGCTCTCAATGCCCAGGCTATGCAAGGTTAGCATCTTCAAAGCCAATTATGTGACTGAGATACAGAATTGTTATGATGTGTATGCACCACATGTAAGGAAGCGAGATTTTCACTGGGGAGGTTGATACATTCACCAAGGACTCTATTGTTTATCCCACTGAGAAATCAATTCATGGGACCATTTAACTTCCTTAAAATAGCATTGTACTGAGCAGCTATTCTTAAACAACACTGTTCATGATTTTATTGTCATATTTATCCTTGAATATGCTCCAGACACATATTTGTGACATCAATAAAGTCATCATCTGCTTCAGAACCATGCCCTGCATCAACGTACTTGCTGCCAAATTTACCAACCTTTGCTATTTCTACACGTAACCAACCTACATTACTCATCCCGCCTGCAAGCTTCCTATCTTAATACAAACCAAGGACCATTCACTCTGTCATCCCACACTGACTAACTTCAATTGTTTCACTTCAATTTTTAAATTCAAACATTATCTCCCTACCTCAATACATCTTCTACCACCCCAACAATTTACTGAGGTATGTCCACATCTGGCCTCTTGATCACATCTGAAATTTGTGGCAGGCACTCTCCAGCTGCCAATGCTCTGTGTTCTTTTAATTCCTTATCTTAACTGTTCCATAAGATGCTCCTTACAAGCTACCATTTTCGCCAAGACTTCGGCTATCTCCTAATATCTCCTTCCGTATATCAAAATATTTTTTAATGTCATCTTGGAATTTTTTTAACCTTATTGAAGGGTTTTTGATTTTTCTGGGTGTTATTGTATTATAGCTAATTTTGGGCGGCAGGGTGGAGATACATCTCTACCAGAGGAGGTGCAAGATGCTCCTTCCCTCCGCTAGCCTGCTTGAGTAAGGTGTAACTTTGCCCTCCGATCAGTGTCATGTGAAGCCAAGGGAGCACAGGTGGTGAACGGTCATATGAGTAGCTGGTACACATCACAAGTCCTGGTTTTGCGACCACTGACTCCAGGTAGACAATCTCTGAGTAGCATTGCTAATGGCTGGAGTCACCCACCTTGTAAATGCACTGCCCAGGAGAAGACCATGGCAAACCACTTCTACAGAAAATTTTGCCAAGAACAATCATGGTCAACGACCACAATCGCCCACATCATACAAAGTGGCACACGATGATGATTGTTATTTTAACTATGTTTGCCTTTCATTCACAACTACAAATAACCAGTTTATAAACATTTTTTCCATTAGAATCCATGCTCCCTCTAGACACACTCACAAAGGAATCTTTTATCTCCAAAACACATTATAGAATAACTCTCCTGTCCTTCATTTATTCTGAACTAAAATACATGTTATGATTATGTTGACTACTAGTAAACAAAGGAAATGCCTAGTGACAAAACACAAAATTAGATCAGATTAGATTAGATTAGCTGGAAATAGTAGCATTAGATTAGATTAGAAATGCTGGAAATAGTAGCATTGGGAGAGAAACACTGCATTTGGGGCCCATGATTTGATACCTGCTTCATTAGCGAAATCAAACCCTATAAACCCAAACCGTTTGCAGAATTTCTGGATTTTGCAAGGGTTACCCTGCGTTTCCAGCTCACTTCCACTTTAATTCATTACTCCAGCCCAGTCTGGCCTCTCTGTCATTGACCAACCACATCAAAGAACATCTCACCTTCGGTCTGAGCACACTTCAGCTCTTGAAGCACAACAACAAATACGACAATTTTGAATAACCAGCCATTCTAGTCAGTGACTGAACTGGATTTTCTGGTATAAGAACAACAGTCCTGTGGGCATTTGGCAGGTTTGGCAGCGTTTGGAGAGGATAGGGAGCAGAGTTGGCATTCTAGGTCAACGACCTCACAGTGGGTACATGGGGAAATCTGCAACCTCAGCTATCAGCTTTGTTTCTCTTTCAATATTGCCAGCTCTTTGCTTGTCAGCCCTTGTCCAGTTCTGATGTAGCTCAGGCTTTTTTCTCTTGACAGATGCTGCTTTACGGAGATGAGGAGGAATTTCTTTAGCCAGACAATGGTAAATCTGGAATTCTTTGCCACAGGCAGCATGGAGGCTGAGTCTTTATGTATATTTAATGCAGAGTTTGATAGAGTGTGGATTGGTCAGGGCATGAAGGGATACGGGGAATGAGATTGGGGCTGAAAGGAAGATTGGATCCACCATGATGAAATAGCAGAGCAGACTCAATGGGACAAATGGCCTAATTCTGCTCCTGCGGGGCCTATAAAAAGTATTCACCTCTTCCCCCCCCCCCCAAAGAAGTTCTCATGTTTATTGTTTTACAACATTGAATCACAGTGGATCTAATTTGGCTTTTTTTATTCTGATCGACAGAAAAAGACTCTTTCATGTCAAAGTGAAAACAGATCTCTACAAAATGATCTAATTACAAATATAAAACACAAAATAATTGATTGCACTAGTATTCACCCCCCCCCCTTTAGTATGACACACCAAATCATCACTGGTGCAGCTAATTGGTTTTAGATGTCACGTAATTAGTTAAATGGAGATCTGTTTTTGGATAATAATTGTAAAAATGCAGAGGTATCTGGAAGGCCCAAGTGCTGGTGAGTCAGTATCCTGACAAAAACTACACCAAGATGACAAAAGAACACGGCAAGCAATGCTGCTAAACACAAGTCAGGAGATGGATACAAGAAAGTTTCTAAGTTACTGAATATCTCATAACTGAGTACAGTTAAGTCAGACATCAAGAAATGGAAAGAATATGACACAGCTCTAAATCTGCCTGGAGCAAGCCTTCTTTAAAAACTGCGTGACCGTGCAAGAAGGAGATTAGTGAGGGAGGCCACCAAGAGACCTAGGACTCCCGAGGAATTACAAGCATCAGTAGCTGAGATGGGAGAGACAGCACATGCAACAATTGCTGCCTGGGAGCTTCACCAGTCACAGCTTTATGGGAGAGTGACAAAGAGAAAGCCACTGTTGAAAAAACTCACATGAAATCTCAACTAGGGTTTGCCAGAACACATGTGGGAGATTCTGAAGTCAGCTGGAAGAAGGTTCTATGGTCTGATGAAACCAAAACTGAGCTTTTTGGCCATCAGAATAAACCGCACATCATCAAAGACACACCATCCCTACCGTGAAGCATAGTGGTTGTTGCATCATGCTGTGGGGATGCTTCACTGCAGCAGGCCTGGAAGGCTTGTGAAGGTAGAGGGTAAAATGAATGCAGCAAAATACAGAGAAATCCTGGAGGAGAACCTGATGCAGTCTGCAAGAGAACTGCAGCTTGGGAGATTTGTTTTCTGGCAAGACAATGACCGCAAGCATAAAGCCAAAATTACACAGGAATGGCTTAAAAACAAAGTTAATGTCCTGAATTGGCCAAGTCAGAGTCTAGACCTCAATCCAATGGAAAATTTGTGGCTGGACTTGGAAAGGGCTGTTCACTCATGATCTCCATGCAATCTGACAGAGCTTGAGCAGTTTTGTAAAGAAGAATGGGGAAATATTGCAGTGTTCAGATATTCAAAGCTGATAGAGACTATTCACACAGCCTCAAGGCTGTAATTGCTACCAAAAGTGCATCTACTAAATACTGATTTGGAGAGGATGAATACTTATGCACACAGTTATTTTATGTTTTATATTTATAATTAATATAGATCACTTTGTAGAGATCTGTTTTCACTTTGACACGAAAGTCTTTTTCTGTTGATCAGTGTCAAAAATGCCAAATTAAATCCACTGTGACTCAATGTCGTAAAGCAATAAAGCAATAAAACATGCAAACTTCCAAAGACAGTGAATACTTTTTATAGGCACTGTATTTCTTATGGTATTATGGTCTTAACCTTCCAGGCTTTCCTGACATTCTTCTTTCTTTGGGGTATCCAGCAGTTGCGCTCCGTATTTCATCATTCCAGAATGTACTTCTCTTGTCATCTGTTTATTTACATCTCTTCCAGGAATGTTAGTTGTTCTTTAACTTTCATAATCACTACCACATTCTTTTAGTCAACACTAAACCACATCATCCATCATCTCTTAGTTTGCACTCTCTTTATTCTCCCCATTCAACAGGAATTCTGCAGATGCTGGAAATTCAAGCAACACACATCAAAGTTGCTGGTGAACACAGCAGGCCAGGCAGCATCTCTAGGAAGAGGTGCAGTCGACGTTTCAGGCCAAGACTCTTCCCTCTGAATATACCCCTTCTCCCCATTCCATCACTTTGCAAGTTTAAGCATTCTTGTTCTCTAAGATTTTGCAGTTCGGCTGAAAGGTCACCTCCCTCCACAGATGCTTTCCAGCTTTTTCTGCATTTATTTTGGATTTACAACATCAGCATTTTTTTTCTTTGGCCTAGATAAATACTTTGAATTCAGATGGAGTTCTTTGTCTTCTTTCTCTTCTCCTTTACCCATCTCCTGGGATTGAGGATGACCTGCTTCCAGTATGACTTGGTGGATTCTGAGGTGCTTCAGATAGCCAGTGAGTCCAGGATTGAGACCACAGTCTATGCTAAGGGCAAACCACATGGAGAGCCACTTTCTATGTTTGCATGGTCTCTAAATGAATAATACAGCCTAAATGAGTTTAGCTCATTGAACATGGTAAAAATTCATTTGCAAATTTGGCGAGTTCAAGGAAATCTAATTCTTCACAGGTTTCAGTATTGGCTTGAGCTGAAACAAAATACTTAATAGAAATTTTACAGCTTTTACCCCAGCTTTTGTTAAAACTACAAATCATTTTACACATACTGCTGCCTATCATTTCCTAAAATGCATCAAAAAAATTAAAGTAATCCCATATTTAATCCTTGATCTATGCTAAATTAGTAGGTTTAAAACAGAGGCATTAGCACTTCCAAGTTCAAAGTAAATTGATTATCAAAGTATATATATGTTACCATATGCAACCCTGAGACCAATTTCTTCTTGAACATACTCAGCAAATCCAAGAACCATAATATCATCAATGAAAGACTGCACCCAACAGGGTAGACAAACAACCAATGTGCAAAAGACAACAAACTGAGCAAATACAAAAGAGAAAATAATAATAATAAATAAGCAATAAATAGAGAACATGAGATGAAGAGTCCTTGAAAGTGAGTCCATAGGTTGTGCGAATAGTTCAGTAATGGGGCAAGTGAAGTTGAGTGAAGTTATCCCCTTTGGTTCAAGAGCCTGTTAGTTCAGTGGTAACTACTGCTCCTCAACCTGATAGTGCAAGTCCTGAGACTCCTGTGCATTCTTCCTGATGGCAACAGCAAGAAGAGAGCATGACCTGGGTGTTTTGGGTCCCTGATGATGGACGCTGTTTTCTGTGACAGTGCTCTGTGTAGGTGTGCTCAGTGGTGGGGAGGACTTCAGCCATGATGGCCTGGGCTGCATCCACTGAGTGTGGCAATGGCTTCAGTGTCCATCAACCAGAGAGGGAATATTATGTCCATTCCCCCACTATTTGGTACACCATAAGATAGTGTTTCATGGTGCACAATTAGGCCATTATTAATATGAAACTGGAATACTTTGGTGCATTCTAACATACCATACACATATGCAGCACAAATTACTTATTTTGGGCTCAAGAAGAATTAACCATTCACTGCAAAGTTCAAGGCAGGGTCTAATACTAACAAGCCACGAAGTTAAAGCAGCTTTGAGAATCAAATGGATAAATAGTGTTTGGCCAAAGTGGCAAAACATGGATTCTTAAAGATATTGGGTAGAAAATCTTCTCAGATCACTTGCATTTAATCCACTATTTAATAGCAACTATACAAATCACATGAAAATGACCAAATTTTGAGAGCTGCCACTACTTTGTTCCATCTTAAGTGCCAAGAACATATTTCCTTTCTCAGATGTTAATTACCAACATGGTAAAATGATAATACTATCTTGAGCTTGAACTTTTGTGAGAATGTTGCTAATTCATGTAGTTTCACCCATATCAGCATCAATTCCAGCTGATATTGTAATGAGTATCCTCCTCAGGTTCCACCTCCAACCCCTATTGTGACAACCAGCTTATCTTCCCCAGGGTAATCTTTGAAATATATCGGCAATCCTAGTAACGGCAAAATTATTTTCTATTTTCATCTCTGAACTCCTTTGCCCCAGTCTCATTTGATTCACATTTGATTCCATTTAATGCAAGGATTTCCGACTTCTTCCAATGTCTTGCTCTCCCTGTTCTGTGATCTCCATTACAATACAGAAGTCTTCTAAAATATCACACTTCCTTAAATCCAGACCACCTTATCGTTGTCAAGTAAAATCTCTCTTCCATCAGCAGCCATGCCTTCTACTGGCAAGCTGCAAAGCTCTCGGATTCCCTGTCTAAATCTGCATCCTTCTCACTGTCACACCTCTCTCTTTTGCATCTTCTGAGACCTCCCTATTTGATGAAACTTTTGGACCATCAATCTCAATGCAACCTTACAGGGTTTGTGTGAAAAATGTTCAATTATGCTCTTCCAAGGTACACATAGGAAACTCAGCTATGTTTGGGGTACGACATAAATAAAAGATGTTATAATTGGAGAGAACAGACAAAGAAGCAGGTAAGGAGAAAATGAAAATGAGCTCTGACACCAGGACATAAACTGAAAGTATTTGCCAGGTGAGATATGAATTGATATGGAGCACAAGTGAGGATTAAACCAACAAGCTGTGAGCAGCTGTCACAGAAGGGACTGAGAGCAAACTGTGTAACAAAATAAAGGGGAAGCTCCCGGCAATGAAACAAAATAACTAGGAAAGGTGAAACAGGGAAATATTACTTATTTTTCACTATAACTGCACTTTTGTGAAACGCCACTTTAGTTAGCTCCAGAGATAATATTATTTTGCTGTTTAGTGTACCACTATATTGAATGTTTTGGCAATAATTGAGACATACTGGAGTGTTTCAGCAATGAAACTGATTAGCACTATTAAATCACAAAGGAAATCGGTGTGGGAAGCACAATCTGGCACCTTGCATTGTTTCTGCTCAGTATGAAGAATGGATTTCAGCAATGTGTTACACATGCTGTTAAAGAGTACAAACACTACAAATGTTTTCAATGAAAGGTTAATGGAGAAATTTGGGTGGTTAATAAATAAGTTAAACCAGAGTTTTATAATCTGAAGCAACCCAGTCATGTCCTCAACTCTCACTAATGCATTCTCTATCCCCTTCTCGAACTGGCATTTAATGCACAAGATCATCTTTCACAAGAGTCAACATTTCCACTTACACAGGTACACACACACATACAAAGGAAAAGAATATATACAAAAAGAAACTAAACAAAGTCAATATAAGCACATTCATTGTGGTTTTAATTTTGCTTCTTTTGTCGTTCTTCCTTCCTTTCCCCTTAATAAGTGAAAATACGCTTGTGGTTGAAGTCACTTTCACTGCCTCGCATTGTCCCAATATATTTTACAATTAACGCACTTTACTAAAGAGTTGTCATTGTTGTGATGCAGAAATTAATGTACAAGACACTCCAGAAATAAGCAACGAACAAATAACTTGTTTTGTGCCTTTGGTAAATATTAGCCCAGGAACAAAAGTAATTCCCATTCTCTTCAAAACAGTGCCCACTAAATCTTTCACAGCTGAAAGGGCAGTGGGGGTCTCAATTTAGATTCAGCACCGACTACAGTACAGCGCTGAAGTGTCAGCCTTGGCTACCGTGCTCCAATATTAGGAGAACAACTGGAAGCCGTCACCTTTTGACAGAGGAATGAATGTAATCAAATGAAACACAACTGACGAAGACAAAGAAGAAAAAAAATCAAAAAACAATCATATTATTTTTCATAATGAGTTACTTTATGTATAAGTTGGATATTGTTAATTAAATCATCTTACAATATGCAAAAATATTGAACAAGAGATTCTGCAGATGCTGGAAATCACCTATATTGTAACCTTATCACTTATTCAAGTGACTATATGATGCAAGTAATTATAATAAGAACCCAAAATCTCACCACCTTGTGATACAAGGATCATGTGGCTGTAAATACAGCAAATTCCTAACAAATGAAGGTGCTTCCCAAACAGGCATAATAACTTCAATTAAAAATCAAGTTGGGACTGAGAGGGACTATTAATAACATGTTTTGAAAGAAATTATTTCCAAAATATTGGAAAAAGCCCAAAGGAGGCAAAGAGAGAGAGAGGCACGCACAGAGAGAGGGGGAGGGGAGAGGCGGGAGAGGGGGGTAGGGAGGGTAGTGGGAGGGTAGTGGGGGGGTTGGCAAGGGGGTGGCGGTGCAGGGGCAGCAGCAGGGAGAGCTGTGAGATGAGCAGAAATAGAAATAGACAACATAGTTTTGGATACCCTCACCAGAGGAAACATCCTCTCCACATCCACCTTATCTAATCCTTTCAAAATTTGGTAGGTTTCAGTGAGATCCCCACACATTCTTTTAAATTCTAGTGAATACAGGCCCAAAGCTGCCAGACACTCCTATGTTAACCCCTTAATTCCCATAATTATGCTCGTGAACCTCCTCTGGACTCTCTCCAATGACAATATATCCTTTCTGAGATATGGGTCCCAAAACTGTTGACAAATCTCCAAGTGCAAGTCCATTTTATCATACATGAGCTCCGTTCATCATAACAGCAGGATAGCAGCTTTACTGCTTCAGGAAAGGAACTGTTTTTGGGTCTGGTGGCTCTGGCATGGATTCTGCGTAGTCTCCTCCCAACAGGGTGGGTGGGATCCTTCATGATATTACCCACTCTTTCCAGCACCATCCAAAGTAAATTTATTATCAAAGTGCATATTGAATTGAATTGACTTTATTACTTGCATCCTTCATATACATGAGGAGTAAAAATCTTTACATTACATCTCCATCTAAATGTGCAATTTATAGTAATTTATTATAAATAGTATATACAACAATATAACATAGAAATACAATTGTGTCAGTCTGATGCCCTGGTGGAAGAAACTGTCCCAGAGCCTGTTGGTCCTGGCTTTTATGCTACGGTACTGACCTTGAAAGTGAGTCTATAGGTTGTAGGAACTGTTCAGTGATGGGGAAAGTGAAGTTATTCCCACTGATTCAAGTGCCTAATGGCTGAGGATTTAAAACTGTCCCTGAACCTGGCGGTGTATGTCTTGAGGCTCTTGTACCTTCTTCCTGATGGCAGCAGTGAAAAGAATACATGGTCTGGATGCAGAGGGTCCTTGATGATGGATTCTGCTTTCCTGCAACAGCACTGCGTAGATGTGCTCAATGGTGGGGAGGGCTTTACCCATGGTGGACGAGGCCATATCCAGTACTTCATGTAGACGTATTCGAACAAGGAAGGGCATTGGTGTTTCCATACTAGGCCATGATCCAACCAGTCAAAATACTGTCTACCACACATCTATAGAAGTTTGTCAAAGTTTTAGATGACATGCTGCAAACTTCTAAGCAGAAGGGGGATATTGAGTGACAGACATGACTTTAAGTATGACATCACCTTGTAGCATTAATGACAAAAATCCTCCTGAAGCAGCTCCACTATAAACTCAGTGCTGTTAAGTAAAACCAGTGCTTTGATGTGATTACCCTAAGTAATCCATTTTTCCAAAGCATATTACAATGATCACTGCTGGCCAGAAGACTGCAAGCTTTATGTCTAGTTTGAAGTCTTGATCTTCAAATATTCTTTTCCTCGGGTAACTCAAGACTGTGATTGCCCTTGGGGAATGGTGAATATTATAATCAATGTTGGCCTCATGGAGAGATAGCTCGTTTGAAATGAATCAGTGAAATCATTTAGTATTTTTTTAAAATCTATCAGAAATTCACCTAGTGAATTTATAGTAACTATTTTATGAACTTTAAAGGCACGAGGCATCAGATGACTACGCTGATTGGGAAACTGCATTAAAAGATATGAAAGTGAACAAGCAAAGTCTAATATTTAAAGAATAAATATATAGTTTGCACCCATATAAGAAAGCAAAAACAGGAAAAGTGACTATAAAGAGAAGTTCAAAGAATCATTAGATCAACAGACAAGGCGTATAATGCTACCAAAAAAGCAGTTAAGTCAATGAACTCAAAAGGTGACAACGACATTTATAAGGAAAAGGAAAATATCACAAACAACAGGAATTCTGCAGATGCTGGAAATTCAAGCAACACACATCGAAGTTGCTGGTGAACGCAGCAGGCCAGGCAGCATCTCTAGGAAGAGGTACAGTCCACATTTCAGGCCGAAACCCTTCGTCAGTCTCGGCCTGAAACGTCGACTGTACCTCTTCCTAGAGATGCTGCCTGGCCTGCTGCATTCACCAGCAACTTCGATGTGTGTTGCAGGAAAATATCACACTGGCTTTGCAAGAAACATGAATACAGACTGTAACAGCCTCTTAACACGCAGAAAAGAAATGATCAGTTAAAGTTAATGCTGGTGTCCTATGGATAAAGTAGGGGATAAGAAAATGGTAGAGGAATCTGTTGTGGCGTGGATGAAATCACTGGAGAGACAGGGTTACTGGTAGATACAAAGCAGCTTCTTTATTTGACAAAACAAGGTACAGCAGGCATCATACGGACGGAGACGCTTTCAGTGGAAAGGTCTGCTAGCCCAATGTGGGCTCGATATTTATTTGCTAAATACAAAGGGCAATCCCTATTTACAAAGTATAGACAATGCATAGACAATGCTTTCTCTTGAAGCTACATACAAAACATCACACCTTCTGACTTCATCCATTCCTCCCAATGCCAACATGTCTGGGCTGGAATTCACAGCCTTTAGGAGTGCAAGTTAAATCCACAATACATTTATTTGGTATTTTATGTGCTAACATAGAGAACAATTCATATTTATAAAGTATAGATAGGGCTGTCTTCGAAACTACCTGTAAACTTCACACTTCCGTTCACAGTTTTTAGGAAATGCATTGTTGTGAACTCAATCCACAGTACTTTGTCAAAGAACAGAGGACTGGTGGCCAAAGTCATTTAAGTGTAAGTGAATCATCTACCCAAAAACTCACTCTAACAGAATCAACAGATAAATTATATTCATCTTGATGGAAGACAGAGAAAACATCCTGGAAATAGTACAGAACTCTGTCTACCTACCTGGTGAAGTGCAGCGAGACATTCGAGTTTAAAAAAAAGCAGTGAAAAACAGCTGATGCAGGGTCTCGGCCAGAAATATCGACAATTTCCTGCTCCCTCGAGATTCCGCTCAACCTGTTGGGCTTGACTTTGCCTCTGCGGTCTCTTGTGTCATCATTGGCTTTGCAAGGGCAACTTGAGTGTTGGGGCAAATCAGAGACACAGGAGATTCTGCAGATGCTGGAAATCTCAACCACCACACACAAAGTGCTGGAGGAACTCAGCACATCGGACAGCATCCACAGAGGGCATTAAACAGGCGGCATTGAGCACCGAGATCCTTCATCAGAACTGTGAAGGAAAAGAGCAGAAGCCAGAATAAGAAGGTGGGGGTGGGGGTGGAGAGGGGAAGAAATATAAGCTGGCAGGTGATAGGTGAGACCAGGGAAAAGGGAAAGTAGGTAGAGGTAGGGGAGGAGGGATGATGTTAGAAGCCATTCCCGTGGCACTCTCACCCCATCTCTTCTCCTACACCACCCTCATGACTTGCCTGTCCCCTTCCCCTAGTTCCCCACCTCCTTCCCTTTAATTCTTTCTTCTCTCCCATCAAATTCCTTCTTCTTTGGCATTTCTTATCCACCTTCCACCTTCCCAGTTTCTCACATTACCCTCCCTTCCCACAGCCACTAACCCTCCCCCTCACCTGGTCTCACCTATCACTGGCCAACATGCTCCTTCCTGTCCACCACCTTCCCACCTTGGCTTCCGCCCCCTTCCTCTCCAGTCCTGATGAAGGGTCTCAGCCCAGAACATTAACTATTTACTTCCCTCTATAGATGCTGTCAATCTGCCGGGTTCCTCCAGCAGTTTGTGTGTGGGTCAGGAATGATGTTCACATCCAGCAAATAAAGAAAATGCAGGGACTTTGGAGAAATATTGCAAGTAAAACTAAGATGTAAAATAAAAGCTATTAAGGGAAATGTTCTGGCTTGAAACATGTGGGAATTCTCTGGGGACGACAATACTTCGAAAATAGTAAAACTAAGAAAGGTAAAGTGACATTACTCCAGAAAACTTAACTTTGGTTGGAAGCATTTTGTGGGAAAAATAAAACAGAAAATGAATTGGGTAATTTCGAGTGTAATGTAAGAAACATGGACACAATTTTTGGCCTCCATGTTAAGGAGTGCAAGAGGGAGAGTAAGGTAGAGATGAGATCACAGTTTGAAAGCAGAGTGAGAGCACAGAGTGTTTTTAGAACACATGCATCAAACCCTGCTATGAAATGAACCTATGACTTCAAAGCTGAGCGAAGCTGTTATTTCACAAACAAGAGAAGAGCTGCAGATGCTGGAAATCCAAGCAACACACACACACACATACACAATGCTGGAGGAACTCAGCAAGTCAGTCAGCATCAATGGAAATGAGTACAGTCAACGTTTCTGGCCGAAACGCTTCATCAGGACTGGAGGAAATAAGACACCATCTTTTCTCCAGTCCTGAAGAAGCGTCTCAGCCCAAAATATCGAGTGCACTCTTTTCCACAGATGCTGCCTGACTTGCTGAGTTCCTCCAGCATTGTGTGAGTAACTGGTATTTCCACAGTCTCAGTTGTTGCTGTTTCGTATGGAAGGATTTTTCTCTTCACACTTCTCATTGGTTTTCGTCCAGCCGCTCCTCCTATTGAAAAGTTGGCATCATTCCTGATGAAGTGTAGCCTGGGAGGGGCAGGCGTACGTTGGTCCATTCGGGAGCCAGGGTTGGATCAATATTCATCTGTCATCTCATCCGCAGCCATTCCAGTACGGGTGGCCAAGCTGGTATTGCCTGATGGAGTCCTTGAAGCATGCAAGCCTCCATACAACATTAATCCAGGTGGTGGAGGACAGCCTCAGAAAAAGTGGGCTGCAGGTCTTCAAATAACAACTTAGTAAGCTTTTCTTGCGAAGATCTTTATGGATCAGTATAGCCTGCAAGCTTATTAATGACACAAGTTCAACCTCACTGTTTTTCCTCTTATCAGCTTCAGGGCTGCTTCATTTCTCTTCCTTCAAGCACTAAAATTTTTCTTGAATGTGTAATTCTCAGCTGGTTACTCATAATTGATAAATCTCACTTGTATCTTTCCAAGTTACCACTGCAAGCTCAGTTTCTGGGAACCTGGCCAATGCCATGGGTATTCATTTTACCACATATCAATGCTCCCCATAAGGGCTCAGCGTGCAGACAGCGGAGAGGCTCAAACAAAGACCAGAAACTTAACAGCAGTGAATTTTGGATAGAAAACTAGTTGGAACAGTTGCCATCTCAAACTGCAAAGACAGTTTCCCCCCCTTGTGCAAATAGTATGATTTCAAAATTACCGAAAATTCCTAAGAAATATGAAGCAGATGAATAACTGGAGTTACCTTTTGAAATTCTTCCACTGTTAATACATTTTAAAATGCAATGAATATATCACGGGGAGTAGTTTCTGTTCTGAACTACGAATGAGAAAGTGCTTTAGTCCTGTACCGTTGATACAAAGTTTCTTCAAAGAATTTTATTTGCAAAGTTTTATGCTCTGTTTAAATACATTTGCCATCATTCTGATTGTTACTGCATTAATCCAATAGTTTACCAGTCCTAACTAATGAAAGTAGAATTCAACCAATTTGGAACAGGCAAGTAGCAAGAGCAGTTCGGAGGCTATGAGCACTGCAGCAAGTAATTCATTTCCTAACTCCCCAAAGCCTATTCACCATCTACAAGGCTCAAATCAGGAGTGTGATGGAATATTGTCCAGTTGCCTAGATGAGTGAAGCTTTTATGTTGCTCAAGGAGCTCAACCATCATAAATCCTGCTTCTGTGGCACCTTTTCCAGCACCATTAACT
The DNA here is from genome assembly GCF_963921235.1 of Mobula hypostoma. Classification (NCBI taxonomy): domain Eukaryota; kingdom Metazoa; phylum Chordata; class Chondrichthyes; order Myliobatiformes; family Myliobatidae; genus Mobula; species Mobula hypostoma. Next base: position 183,286,573 of record NC_086099.1, read on the forward strand.
CACTTCACCACCTACACATAGCAGCACCAGTTGTACCAAGAATGCACGACAATAAATCACCAAAATTCCTTACAGAGAACATTCCAAATCCAGTTAGAACGACAAGGACGGCACAACAATGGGCACACAGCCACATGGAGGCGAGACTTCACTTGGAAATATATCACTGTGCCTTCACCAGTGCTGGTTCAAAATCCCGGAACTCCCTCATAACAGCATTGTAGCTACTCCCACACCTCAAGGATTGCCGTTAAAGAAGACCACACACACCACCACCCTCTCAAAGGATTGGCAATTACAGGCTTAGTCAGGCTTAGTACATCCCTTGAATGATTAAAACTGAAAGTTAGACCACACAATTATTCATTATTTCAAAGTCAGTTAATAGTTTCACCTCATTTAATTCAGCCAAATTAAAAGCATCAATATTGATGTTCTTGCAGTTTTTTTTTAATCTTTTAATGATTATCCTTTGATGCTCCACAAATCACTTATTCAGTTTTTTTAAAAATCTGCCTAATTATTTTCTGTTGGTCCTTGTTGCCCCGAAGTTTTGACTAAAAGCAAGACATCAAACATTGTGTGCAGGACTACTGAAATAGATTAAATAGTTGAGAAATATGGAGCGAGAAAGAACTAAATGCACAAATCAAGACTGGAAACTAAATAGTTCCAGATGAAAATGAAACTACCTTAAATAAAAGGCACCAAAAACGGATTTTTGTTTCCTGATTTAAAAATGAGTAGTGTAGTAGATAAATGTCTTGCACTTCTCTTCACAAATGAACTGAAATTGAAATCAAAGTAGTTTCACAAGAAAACAATGCTCATGTGAAAATTTAAGGTGATCAGTTATATGGTAAACGTACAGTATTCTAACTTTTTTTGCACACTGCATCAAACAATTCACAGCTTAACTGGAAAACAACTAATTTCATTCCACAAGGAAAACAATTTGTCCAGTCTTACAAGACAATTAACTTCTTTAATCAATAAGAGATCTGTCTTATTCAATGATAAGATTGTACAGTGTTCTTTACCATCAGTGTATAACCTTTCCATTTCAAAGCTGATAATTAAATAAGGTTAGTGGTGGGTAAATGAGAGATCAACTTATACGCCACCATTTACAGTACTTTCCTGCAAGAACTGCATGGAACTATTGGGTAAATTAGACAATGCATTTCTTTCCAACCCAGTTATCAGAGAGAAGAAAATTATTTACAGAGTTCTGGGAAGAGATAATTGAAAGATAAATTAATTAAAAATAAGAAAACAAAAGAAATTGATCTAACATAACACAGTTTTAAATAAGCTTGATGAGGGTTACTGATGTAAAATAAGATGGAAGCCCTTTAACATCAAATCATTTTGTTATATGATATGTGGATTTCAATTCATAGTGATAATCTTTTCTCTGGTTGTTCCGGTCTGATAGTGTGAGTTGATTAGTTTCAATTAACAGCCACGGGCCTAAAAAAAATTGATCTAACTTAGCACGTACAATTTTAAATAAGCTCGATGAGGGTTACTGATGTAAAATAAGATGGTAGCCTTTTAACATATCATTTTGTTATATGATTTGTGCATTTCAATTCATAGTGATAATCTGTTCTCTGGTTATTTCAATCTGATAGTGTGAGTTGGTTAGTTTCAGTTAATTGCCACAGGCTTAAATCAATCTCTACACAAAATAAATGTGCAGCAAATAGTTCTCTCATGGTTTCAAATACATAGCACAGGAATATTTGCTCCAAATGTGGCACGTTTCAATCCTAGAACTGATTTATACTAAGTTAATATCAATGATAACATCATTTCAATTGATAGAAAAATAACCAAATGAAAAAAACTGAAGGGAAGAAATTCAATTTGCATTTACAGCTCATCTTTGAACATAAATGGGAGAAATGGAATTTTAAATACATGACTTCTGAGCCAACAAATGATTGGGAATTGCTGCACCAGAGACCAGAGGCACGCTTACCTGACTTTGCAGTTCACTCTGTTGCTTCAAACGGAGGTTTTCTGGCGTATCAGCAACTATGGTGAATTGCTGCTTTGGGTAATGGCTGAAACAATAAGACAGAGTAGCAATCAAAAACTAATAAAATATTTTATGCACAAAAAGAATATGTGCGTCATTTTTGCAGAATTATATTATGCCGTGAACTTAAGGTACTTATTGGCCAGATGGGGCTTCAATATACCAGCTGCTCTGTCAGCACTGGTCTACAACCTAGCAATCTAATCTTGAAGAGGACTGGGGCTGCTGCTCTGAAGCATCCCAAAGCCCAATGACAAGGCCCTGAACAGTACCTAGGCTTCAAATGATGTACTGTAGAAACCCCTCCTGCAAAACTACATTGACAGATTTGTGAGCTGACAGACGTGTGCCTTGTTAGTTGTCAAAGAGAAACATTCAAAACCAAAATAGAAGTAAAAGACTTTTTTCATTGAAAATCAAAAGTTAATTTTTAAAAATTTCAACATCTTTCAAAAAAGTAAAAAAGAACTTATCTTTTTACCTGTCTTCCCCACAGATTTCCAAACATCTTTGAAATCTGCACCCATTAAAAATGAATGAAATGCATTTTCAGATATCTGAAATAGAACAGAAAATTCTGGAAGTGCTCTGCAAGCCTGGCAGCTTATATGGAAGGAGAAACAGAATCAATGTTTCAGTTTGATGACTCCTCATAAAGAGGGTGAGAAATAAGATACTTTAAAGTTGCAAAGAGCATAGGGCAATGATGGAAAGGACAAAACAAATATCTCTGATGGTGACAGGACAAAGGATTCCAATCCTCACAGAACCACTGAGATGATGGAAAGACGGAAAATAAATAGAGGGACATAAAAACAAATAAATATAGGACAGCTGAAATCAAGAGGAAAATGTTGAAAATGCCAAGCGCATTGTGCAGAGCCTGTAAAGAGGAAAAAAAAGTGAGTTACAATTATAGATTGATAATCTCATGGCAAAATTGGTCTGTTTTGAGATAGGGGATGAAGTGCTGTTCCATGTTGGATGATGCAGGAGGCTCAGGTGGGCATGAAAGTAAGAATTAAAGTTAAGGGCCACCTTTGCAAACTTGACACCACTGAACTGCAAAGCAGCCTCCCAACCTGCAAAGGCATCCCGAAGGAGTAGACCACATCAAGGACACCAAACCTGGAACACTGGGTTAGAAGTGCAAATGATTTGCAACTTCATCTTGTTTTGGTTCTTTGGTTCCAATAAATCCCAATGCAAGCTTCAGCAACAGCTCCTCATCTCTCATTAGTGTACACTGCAGCCTCTGAGACTCAATATCAGTTCAATAATACATGTGACTTTATTTTTCCAGAACTGGTCAGTTCTGATGTAAGGTTATCCCTTTATCATAGTAACCAGGTTTACACTGCCTGTGGTGCCACAATTTTCTAGCATTTGTTCCTTGAACTATCTAGCTTCTGTACCAACCTAAACAACTCTAATTGCTACAGCAAGACCAACACCACTTTATGCTACAATGGACTTTCTTGAAGCATAAATGACTGAAAGGGCAACAAAAACAAATAACCCAGGGGCTCACTAACGGTTGTTTCTCATTCAAATCACAAAGAGAGAATCTGCGGATGCTGGAAATCCAAGCAACAGACACAAAATGCTGGAGGAACTCAGCAGGCCAGGCAGCATCTATGGAAAAATACACAGTCAACGTTTCAGGCCGAAACATTTCAGGCAGGACTGGAGAACAACAGATGGGAAGTAGATTTAAAAGGTGGGGGGGGGGGGGTGGAAGAGAGAAACAAGGTGATAGGTGAAACCAGGAGAGGGAGGGATGAGGTGCTGCCGGTGTGGCCTCCTGTATATCAGTGAGACCCGACACAGAGTAGGAGACTATTTCGCCTAGCACCTACACTCTGTCCGCCAGAAGATGCAGCATCTCTCGGTGGCCACCCATTTTAATTCTACTTCCCATTCCCATTCTGATGTCAATCCACAGCCTCCTCTACTGTTGCGATAAGGCCAGGTGGGAGAAACAGCACCTTATGTTCTGTCTGGGTAGCCTCCAACCTGATGGCATGAACACCGATTTTTCAAACTTCCGATAATGCTCCTCCCCACCTTCACTAGTCCCCATCCCCTTTTCCTTCTCTCACCCCATCTCCTTGCCAGCTCATTGCCTCTTGGTGCTCCTCCCGCCCGCCCCTTTTCTTTCTTCCATGGCTTTCTGTCACCACCTATCAGACTGCCCCTTCTCCAGTCCCGTATCTTTCACCGATTGACTTCCAAGCTACTCACTTCATCCCTCCCCCTGCTGGTTTCTCCTATCATATTGTTTCTCTCTTCCCTCTCCACCTTTCAAATCTACTCATCTACGTCCACTGTACTTTTTTTTCCCCATAGACGCCGCCCAGGCTGCTGAGTTCCTTCATGAGTAGATTTGAAAGGTGGGGTGTTGCTTGTCTCCATTCAACAACATTTTTAAAAAACCTGATCATTTACTTACTCACAATTGCCCCTATCCCATTTCTCCACAGCGGTAGTGCATAAACTGGATCACATGGCACATTTCATTAAACACAACTTATTCATAAATCAAGTTACTTAAGAGCAAGATAAGCCAAGTGATTACTCCTGGGTGAAATGGTGCATTATAGGACAAAGACCAGGAACTTCTGTCTGCTCGATATGTAGGCATTTGTTACAGAGTCGCAGTGTTATAGATCAATAGTGCACAGAAGCAGACCACTTGGCCCATCCAGACTGTGACAAACTATAATTCTGCCTCATCCCATTGACCGTACTTGGGCCTCACCCCTCTTATCGACGTACTTATCCAAATTTATCTTAAACGTTAAAATGAAACCCACACCCATCATTTCCTCTGGCAGCTCATAACCGCACTCTCACCACCCCGAGTGAAGAAAGTCCCCCTCAAATTCTGCTTCATCATTTAATCTTTCACCCTTAGCTTATGACCTCTGGTTCTAATTCCTTTTTCCCCCGAATCTGATTCAGATTCATCACATATACCGTACATTGAAACACAGAGTGAAATTCATTGCTTGCAATAACAACCAGACGTGCAGGGGGCAGCCTGCAGTGTGGCTACACATACCAGCGCCAACGTAGAACACCCATACTATTCAGCAGCACAACACAAGCAGTGACAACACCAACAACAAAACAAACCCCTTCCTCATCTCAACAAACCTCTTCCTCAACAACCCATTCACAAACACAGACTGTCATCTAACTTCAAGTCAGGGCACCTCCAGGCCTCTAGTACTTTGCACCGTACTCTCAGGGGGCTTCCACACTTCAGTCCCGTGCCTGGACATGCAGAAGTAGAGTCTCTGACCTCCAGAGGAGCCAGTCCTGATCTTCAGGCCTCTACTTCCGGGCTCAGACTCGCCGACTTTGCACTTCAAGCCCCGGACTTTTACCTCCAGACTTGCCGAGGACTGGACTTCGGCCTTCAGCTTTGCCCTCCGGATGCCGCGGTCTGAACTTTAATCTCCAGACTTCGCCAAATTCTGGGCATCAACCCAAGGACTCGATCAGAGTTACAGTAAAGCAGTCACCCCGAAATTGCAGGAGGCGAGTAGCTGGGTGACTGTCAGGAGAAATGGAAACATGAACAGGCAGTTAACACAGTGCACCCCTGTGGCCATTCCCCTCAATAATAAGTATACCGTTTTGGATACTGTTGTGGGGGATGACCTCCCAGGGGAATGCCACGGAGACCGGGTTACCGACACTGAGCACATGTCCGTGGTGAAGAGGAGAAAGAGGGAGAAGAGGGGAGCAGTAGTGATATGGGACTCAATAGTCAGGGGAACAGCCAAGAGATTCTGTGGATGTGAACGGGACACCCAGATGGTATGTTGCCTCCCAAGTGCCAGGGACATGTCAGATCCTGTCGACAGCATTTTGGAGGGGGAAGAAAAGCAGCCAGATGCCTTGGTACATATCGGTACCAATGATATAGAGAGGACAAGCAAAGAGGTCCTGAAGAGAGAATTTAGCGAGCTAGGCAGAAAGATGAGAAACAGAACCTCCAGGGTAGTAATTTTTGTATTGCTGTCAGCGCCACATGTCAGTGAGGTTAGAACAGGATGATTTGGCAGATAAATGGGTGGTTGAGAAACTGATTCAAGGGGCATGGCTTCAGTTTTTTGGATCTTTGGGATCTCTTCTGGGAGAGGTATGACCTGTTCAAAAGTGATGGGTTGCACCTGAACCCAAGGGGGACCAATATTCTCGCGGGCAGGTTTGTTAGAGCTGTTGGGCAGAGTTTAAACTAATTTGGCAGGGGAGTGGGAACCAGAGTGAAGGGACACAGGATAGGACAGTTGGTATAAAAGCAATGATAGCGTGCAGTCAGACTGTCAGGAAGGGCAGGCAGATGATGGGACTTAGTTGCAGCCAACAGGCTGACTATCAGTGCATTAGGGATGCAGAATCAAAAAGGGTAGCAAATACAGTACTTAAAGTGTTATATCTCAATGCACAGAGAATAAGAAATAAGGTGGATGATCTTGTTGCACTATTACAGATTGTCAGGTATGATGTTGTAGCCATCACTGAACCATGGCTGAAGGATGGTTGTAGTCAGGAGCTGAATGTCCAAGATTACATGTTGTATCGGAGGGATAGGAAGGTAGGCAGAGGGGGTGGCGTGGCTCTGCTGGTAAAGAATGGCATCATATCGGTAGAAAGATGTGACGTAGGATCAGAAGATGTCGAATCCTTGCGGGTTGGGTTAAAAAACTGCAAGGGTAAAATGACCCTGATAGCAGTTACATACAGGCCTCCCAACAGTAGCCAGGACGTGGACAACCGATTGCAATGAGAATGTACATGGCTGACAAGGGAAGTCAAAGCCAATGTAAAAGTAGAAGAGAGGGCATACAACAAAGCAAAAAATTAGCGGGAAGACAGAGGTTTGGGAAGCTTTTAAAAACCTTCAGAGAGCAACTAAAAGAATCATTAGGAGGGAAAAGATGAAATATGAAAGAAAGCTAGCAAACAATATCAAAATGAATAGCAAGAGCTTTTTCAGGTATGTAAAAAAATAAAAGAGAGGTGAAAGAGGATATAGGGTCGCTAGAAAATAGGGCCGTAGAAATAATAATGGGGGACAAGGAGATGGCAGATGAACTAAATGAATATTTTGCACCAGTCTTTGCTATCAGTGTGCTAGGCGTTGAAGGGTGTCAGGGCAGAGAAGTGAGTGCAGTTACTATTACAAGGGAGAAGGTGCCCAAAAAGCTGAAAGACCCAAGGGTACATAAGTCACCTGGACCAGATGAACTGCACCCTAGAGTTCTGAAACAGGTAGCAATAAAGATTGTGGAGGCATTAGGAAAGATCTTTCAAAGATCATTGTACTCTGGCATAGTGCCAGGGGACTGGAAAATTGCAAATGTCACCCCACTCTTTAAGAAAGGAAGTGGGCAGCAGAAAGGAAATTGTAAGCCAGTTAGCCTGACCTCAGTGGTTGGAAAGGTGTTGGAGTCAATTGTTAAGGATGAGGTTATGGAGCACTTGGTGACACAGGACAAGATAAGACAAAGTCAACATGGTTTCCTTAAAGGAAAATCTTGCCTGATGAACCTGCTGGAATTCTTTGAGGACAGTACACATAGGATAGATAAAAGGGAGGCAGTGGATGTTGTATATTTGTACTTTCAGAAGGCCTTTGACAAGGTGCCACAGATGAGATTGCTTACCAAGTTAAGAGCCCATGGTATTACAGAAAAGTTATTGGCATGGTTAGAGCATTGGCTGATTGGTAGGAGACAGTTCCTTTGAGGAGGAGAAGAAGAAGAAAGCCCTTAACTGTGAGTGGAGTCATCGGGACGCCATCATGATGGCGTTTTTTTTAAGCAGGCTTTCTTATTTTTACGAGGCAGAGTCGTTAGCTCTACGCTCAACCCAGCACAGAGCTGTGAGACGAAAAGCGTGCAAGGGAGCCAGCTGGATTCAAACTCGGGAGCCTTCATTCCCAAGTCCGGCGCTGATGCCACTACACCACCAGCCGGCCAGTTCTTTTGAGTGAACATAATTATTAGCCTTTACCGGCCCAGTCACAATGACTCTATTGACAACGTGCTGCAACAATTCTATTTCCTTAGAAAGGTTAAATAAATTTGGCATATCCCCTTCGACCTCACTAATCTTTATAATGCACCATCCTATCTAGGTGTATCACAGAGCAACCACACTGCCTACAACCACAAGAATTTGCAGAGTTGTGAACACAGCTCAGCGAATCCCCCTTCCATGGACTCTGTCTCACTATTTTGGTAAAGCAACCAGCATAATCAAAAACCCCACCCATTGCAGGCATTTGCTCTTCATTCCCTCTCATTGAGAAAATACAAAAGCCTGCTATCTCTAGGCTCAAGGACAGGTTATATTTCACAGTTGTAAGACTACTGAATAGTCTCCTTGTATGATCAGATGGACTCTTGACCTCACAATTTACCACATTATCACCTGTCTACACTTTCTTTATAACTGTAACACAATATTCTGCGTTCTGTTATTGTTCTTTTTTCTCCTTTTTACTATCTTGATGTGCCAACAAGGTGAAATGATCTGTATGGAAGGCTTGCAAATCAAAGTTTTTCCACTGTACCTTGTTAAATGTGACAATAACAAACCAATTCAATTTACCAATTTAGCTCATGCCTCAGCAGTGTCACTGGCAGTACTCCAATACCATAGGAGGGTTGTGGGCCAACAGAGCAGAGGCAAACCCGTGCCCATCCGCAAGGAGCCTATTCCCACAAAAGAGAACAGAGACCAAAAAGAGACAACTCTGACATTTTTGCAGCCTCTGGGTAATTCAAGGCCATGCCTAATGATCTCCCAGCACAGTGGAGGGAGGAGATATTGGCTGTGCATGCAACAGAACTATTTGAAGTTTTCTATTAGAATGCAAATAAATAATTGTTCCCCCATCACACTCCGATCCTTAACACCAAAATGTTTCATCAATGATCAATTGAGAAAGCCCAGAGAGATAGACAAAACCCTTCACAGCTTCCTCTGCATTAACTTGCAAGTGGCCATAAAAGATCAGCAAAAAATTTACTAAAATGGCTCATGCTGCTGTTTAGAATAGTGTACACATCAAGACATTAAGTTTATTTCTGCATTTCCCAAATGAGTAGTGAATATCACACCTGAGAAACAACTTGTTTACAGATTTCCATTTTATTCTGTCAGTACTTCTATCAAATCACCCCAGATTTTACCACTCACCACACACACAAGTCAATTTATAGCAGTGTAGTAACATACTAACCTACATGTTGAAGAATGTGGGAGGAAGATCATTCCAAACACAAGTATTGTACATTGAGATAGTACAAAAGGGAAATCAATAGAATTTAGGTTTACATGTGCAGAACAATTCTAATAGATATAAAGAATAGATGTGCTGAAATCACAGATAGACAGAATTGGAGGTCATGGCTGAATCACGGTTACTGGTGCAGTGAGGCAGAAGTTCTGCTACACGTGTACTGTGTCAACCTGGGTCTTCCTCAGCGGCTCGATCTGAAAATGTGCAAGTCTCGTTTTAAAACCGCAAACGCGAGAAAATCTGCAGATGCTGGAAATTCAAGCAACACACACAAAATGCTGGTGGAACACAGCAGGCCAGGCAGCATCTCTAGGAAGAGGTACAGTCGATGTTTCGGGTCGAGACCCTTCTTCAGGACTAACTGAAAGAAGAGATAGTAAGAGATTTGAATGTCGGTGGGGAGAGACCCAAAATGATAGGAGAAGACAGGAGGGGGAGGGATGAAGCCAAGAGCTGGGAAGTTGATTGGCAAAAGCAATACAAGGCTGGAGAAGGAGTATCATGGGACAGAAGGCCTTGGAAGGAAGAAAGGGGGAGGGGAGCACCAGAGGAAGATGGGGATCCGACAGAGGATAAAATAACAGGCAGGTCTATTACAGACGGCGAAGAGGGAGTCCCGGAGATGTGGAAGGGACTGAGATAGGGATGCCAGGTATCTCCTCATGAGAGTGTCGCCCTCAGAGCTCGACAAGAGAAGCACTGGGAGGCAGAGTCAATTAAATGTGAGTACCTGGGGTCCTCGGAAGGTCCAAATAGAGGATCGAAAACTCCTCAAAAGATCTACTTTAGTATGTTTCTAAAAGTAAACAGCTCACTGCAATGTCAAGTGCCATTTTTAGTCAGTTTTGTGAGTGTTTGCAGGAAAACTGAATGGACTTTAGCATTATATGCAGTTTTGGTTCAGTGCTCAAAAAAAAATTGGAATCCAATTTTTTGACAAAGCTTTCCCCTGTTCTGAGATATATGGAGTTATGAAAAAAGACAAAAAATTACAATTTTTTCTTTCCACTTAACTCTGCAATATTTGACTACTGAAAAGACAGTACTCACATCAACTTCGCGGAATTATTCTGTGCTGATTTGACTGTGACATTACATATTTAGTTATTTATTGTTAAACATATTTATTTATTACTACTAGTTGAAGCAGTAGAAAGTGAAGATTATTCTAGTTCAAAGGTGCTGAGATTTAAGCAATAACGATTAAAGGTGTGTTTTTTCATTCTAATACATTCTTCCCTTTGCTTCTGCCTTCCTTAAACAGAAGGCTGTAAGGAGCACACATTCTCCAACATCATAAGTTGGAATCATCACCATGGCACCCACCATAAACCAGCATATGCAAATTTGAGTAACATGCCAGACATTAAAACACAGCATGAATACTAATAAGTAAATCATTTGCAAATTAACTGAAATCATAGCTTCTTATATTTCAAGAAATTATTTCACCGAAGAATATGAATAAAAATAGTAAAAGGCAAGTTGACAAACACAAAGCAGAGTTTGGCCACACACAGTTACAGACTCAAAACAAATAGATATTAAATTTTCTATCTAATGTATCAAGAGTTTCCTCTAGTCCATTTTTTTAAAATATCATGTAACTGTAAAGTTGGCATCACTGGCAACATTTATCAACTGTTCCCGTTGGTACAAAAGGAGATGGTGAGGAGCCACCCTTTTGAAGAAATGCAGCCCTGGACAACATAGTCTCACAACATTGAAGGGCAGGTGGTTTCAGAATTTAGACCTCCATAATGAACAATGTATCAGAATTAGATTTATTATCACTAACATTCTTCATGTCACAAAATGTGTTGGTTTGCAGCAGCAGCCAGTACAATACAAAAAAAGTTACTATAAATTACAAAAAGAATTTAAAAAGAGTGCAAAAAGGGAGCACAATCGTGAGATAGTATTCATGGCTTCATGGACCATTCAGAAATCTGGTGGCAGAGGGGGGAAAGCAGTTCCTCAAATATTGAGTGTGCATCTTCAGGTTCTTGTACCTCCTTCTGAATGGTAGCAATGAGGAAAAGGCCATGCCCTGTGTCCTGAGTGATGGGAGGGAGGGGTGGGGTAAAGGTCCTTAAAGACAGACGCAGCCTTCTTAAGTCATCACTTTTTGAGGATATTCTTGATGTTGGGGAGGTTAATGCCAATGATGGTGCTAGTACGAGTTTACAACTCTTTGCTGCTTTTTCGAATCCTGTGCCTCCATACCAGACTATGATGCAACCAGAATGCTCTCCACTATACATCTATAGAAATTTGCTAGTCTTTGGTAACACACCAAATCTCCTCAAACTCCTAATGATCTCCCGATGAAGAAGTCAACATTCCAGTAACAGGGGGCAATCCAAGAACCCAGGTATTGAAGCTTGTTGATTAGCACTAAGGACACAAGTGTTGAATGCTGAGCTGTAATCAATAAACAGCAGTCTGGCTTAGAGTACTATTGTTGTCCAGGTGGTCCATGACCAAGTGGAGAGCCAGTGAGATTGCATCTGCTGTAGACCGATTGTCATAGGCAAATTGCAGTAGGTCCAGGTACTTCTCAGGCAGAAGCTAATTCCAGCTGTAATCAAACTCACAAAGCATTTCATCAAGAGTAGACGGGAGTGCTAATGGGTGACAGTTGTTGAGGCAGCTCACCCTGCTCGTCTTGAGCACTGGTACAAATGATACCCTTTTGAAATAGATGGTAACTTCGGACAGCAGCAGTGAGAGACTGAAAGTGTCCTTGAACACTCCACACAGTTGGTTGGTACAAATTTTCAGTGCTCTGTCAGGTACACAATTTGTGTATGGCACCTCACAAGGGTTCACCCTCCTGAAAGATTTTCTGACATCAGCCTCTGAGGCAGTTATCGCGGGGTTGCCCAGTGATGAGGGATTTGCACAGGTATAGCTTTATTCTCACTTTGAAAGTTTGCATAAAAGGTATTCAGCTCATCATGGACATTCATGATGTTAAGTTTCGCCTTAAGTATTTCTAATTTGAGGATAGTGTATCGCTGGAAGGGGGAGCTGAATTGGTGGTGCTTCCACATGACTACTGCTGCTGCTGTCAGCTGATGACAAGTGGGTCTACCACACTTCCCCAAGAAGTCCCTCAGCCAAATTGCTGTGCATGGAACGAATGGTAGTCAACTACTGCAACCACTTAACTTTGTGCAAAACCTGACTCAGTGTGAGTTTGTCCGAGACCCTGATGGCAGAAGCACAGATTTGTACAGCTAATTAACTTCAATGTATTTTGTAAATGCTGAAAATTGCATTATTCACCAGGAGAGGAGAGAGTTCACATGTAGAATAATGGAAGGAATGCCCTTCAAGTCAGCTGTTTGTCCTTGTTGGGTCAAACATTGAAAATAGTGAGCATTCCACAACATATCTGATGTGCTTCATTAGATAGAGTTATCAAGTCAAATAGAGACTCTGCATGGAACTTGGCCCTTTATCTTACCAACTCCATTGTCAACCATCAACCACTAAGTTACATTAATCGTACACAAATCACATCTTTTTTTCCAATTCTCCCCACATTCTTATCAAGATTGCACTTGCACAAGATTTCACCACTCACAGAGACTAGGGGCAATATACAATGGCAAATTAACCTACTATTGCAAAAGTCTTTGGCAAAGGGGACAAAATCAGAGAACCTGGAGGAAACCCACACAGTCATGGGAAGAATACACAAACTCTACAGGAGTTCTGGAGCAAACCCAAGTTCCTGGCACTTAGAGGCCACAGCTCTACTCACCAGAGTGCTGTTCCAAGTGTTGACTCACCTGGCAGTAATTCTACAGCTAGTACAGTTCAAAGGTTTCAAATGTACATTTAATGTCAGAGAAATGTATACAATATACACCCTGAAATGTTTTTCCTTCACAACCATCCACGAAAACAGAGGAGCACCCCCAAAGAATGAATGACAGTTAAATGTCAAAACCCCAAAGTCCCCCCCAGCTCCCCTCCCTCCCGCACGTAAGCAGCAGCAACGATTCCCCCCACCCCCACTGTTGACTATTGCTTCCCAGGCAGACGATACTGCCAAAATTGGTGGTGATAATGACACTGAATGTCAGATAGACAGTTAGACTCTTTCACACTGAAGTAAGTTTTAAACCTGATGCCTTTGTATTTAGAAGGATACTTGCCACCAGTTTGCCCATGCCTGTATGTCTCTAGTTCATGTTGCTTGCTGAGGAATTGCACAAACAATTCAACATTGTGTAATAGCCAAACATCCTGTTTTCTGTCATTACAACAGAAGGGAGAATCATTGATTAACCAGCTGAAGATTTCTGGGCCCAGGACAATTCTGAGGAAGTCCTACAGGATGACTGAGCACTAGGATATCTGCTCCCCCCCAACAAGCATAACCACCATCCTTTCTGCCAGGTATAACTTCAACCATTGAGAGTGTTGGCCAAAAGAGGGTAGATGCTGGAAATCTAAAATAAAAACAGAACACTAGAAATACTCAACAGGTCAGAGATCAGCTTGTGATAAAGTCCAGACACAGCTCTGGCTGCCAACCTGGTCTACTGCATACGATGCTCCCTATGTGATTTCCATTACATCAGCAAAACCAAGCACAGAGTGGACAATTATTTTGCAAAACACCTATGCTCACTCCTCAAGTGGCCACCTCAAGCTCCCAGTTGTACGTCATTTCAATTTCCCTTTCCACTCCCACAATGACCTGTCAATCCTTGGCATTTCCACTGTCGAGGTAAGGACCAACATCTCATATTCTGTCTTGGTAGTCTGCAACCCAATGGTACGAACTTTGAACTTGACAATTTCAGGTCATCTTCCCCTCCAGTGGGTCCTTTCCCCCTTTTCCCTCTTCCTCCTCCCATTCCCCATTTTTGTTCCCTTTTCCTCAAACATCAAACCAGCCCATCCCCACCACCATCACCTATCTTCATCCCAGTCCATCTCCTGGTACCATTCACCCATCACACTCACAGTTCACCCAAAGGTTTCCCTCTAGCCCACCACACTCCCCCTTCACCATCTGCTTCTGGTTCCAGTATTTGCCATTCAACTCTCCCCTACAACAGTTCCCATTATCACCTCTACTCATCAGAATCCAGCACTGGTAGCTCTTTGTGTTCCTGCTTCTCTCCCTCCACCTTCACATTCTCCTACCACACCTCATTCTACCTGCTTCTACATTTTCTCCACTCTCTCTATATCATAACCACCATTGCTATGTCACTATCTCCCATCTCCAGCCCGTTTGCCTCCCCTACCTAACACATCCTGCCTGTCATCTTACTCAATCCACCAGTCTCCTGGAGTCCTGTCTCACCATTCCCCTTCTCCATATTACACTGGCCATTTTGACTTCCCACTCTTGGTCCTCATGCAGGATTTCAACCTGAAACCTCGACGATTAATCTCTCCCCACAAATGCTACTTGACCTAGTGAGTTTCTCCAGCAGCTTGCTTATTGCCTAATGAATAAACGTTCTTCAAATGACTTCTTTACAAACATAATAAAAAAAAGGATCCTCTACTTTGTTGTATTATTTCTCTTTTCAGGATTTGTTACTGCTGCTCTCATTTTTAACTTGTTTATGCCAAACAGAAACAAAGTTAAATTGACATGGTGCAGCCAGACACTAACGCTCTGTAATTTATATCCAACTCTAATATAACAGCTTAACCTGCCCTATATGCTGATGAGTGAGAAACTCACACCAAGTCAACATGTGCCTTCTTTAAAAATGCAGAAGGAATCTGAGAGAGAAAAAAATCACTGGGACCTGAGCTACCATTTCAGTCACCTAACAGCAAGGGACTGTTCCCATCTGTAACGTACAGCCGGTGAATTCACTCTCCTGCCTGTCAAGAATATTGATCAGCAGGGAACAATGGAGAAATACATGTGCTCAAAAGCCATTTACAAACCTTAGCTTAATTCCTACAATGCCAGTCTTCGGATCTTAACCACTCTTGGAGCCACATAACAGGCTCTCACTTTCAGTAAAATGTTCAGCTAGTCAATTATTCAAGATTCATCTAGAAAATTACTAAGCGTGCAATCAAAGCTGTGGATATAGCATATTTTGACTGTCAAAATGCATTTGATAAATTGTCAAATAATTGTTTTTGTGAAGCTCATGATAGTAAAGTACTGGCATGGCTACAGAAATAGCATAAGGATGAAGCTAAACACTTCCACACTTTCCCAATTGGCAAGATACAGTATGCTTGCCTGAATGCCAATAGTTGAGATGAGCTTTTTCTTTTATTCACTTCAGTTTGTTAATTTCAGAAAGTACTTTACACTTTAATCAAGATTTTCATACGTTACTTTCAGAAACTCCAAAGAATATTCATATAAATTTAAGGTACAGTATATGAAAGCACTTGGAAAACGATTGGAGCCAAAAAATTTTCATTGTGCTGCCATGCAATGCCATATATGTGCAACTGGACCATAAAGGTCATCCCTCCGCCATCTCTACTCTCCAGAATGGAGAGGACATGAAATAGGGGCTAAAAGTTGATTATGTGAATCGGAGTAAGGCAATGACACTTGAGTGATAGGAAGTATGATCATGGGACAGATATTGAGTGGATCATTATGGTAAGAGATGATTGTAAGGTGGGGATAAGAAGATTTTTGTGACTGGGTTGCGAAGACAACAATTTTGGTGGTGCTGGGGAAATGATCACACTAGGTACAGATGACGAGCTTATTGTGAGGAAGCACCGAGTTGGCATTTAAGGGATAGCGTAAGAGTTGATCATTCGCTGAGTACCCAATGAGATTGTGGTTGGGAATGAAGAAAGGAACCGTAACAGTGCTATGAGATGAATGCGGGAGGCAGAATTGAGATGATTTTAGCAAGGAGCTCTGAGGAGATAATTATAAAGAAAGACCGAGCAAAAGACTATATCCAGAGACTAAAGAAAAGAACTGAAAGCTGTGTGCCAAGAGGAAATAAAAAAAAAGATCATTGTGAGGGCTAAAGACATGATTGCAGGGGTGGGGATTAAGGTTTTATGTTCACATTTCTGTTTCACGTCAAGCCACTCAGAACATTTGAGAAAATAAAACATTAGAAGAGCAATTGAAGTGATTACAGCAAGTTCCTAACACTTCTCATAAGATATAGGAGTAGAATTACGTCATTCAGCCCATCAAACCTGCTTTGCCATTCGACAATGACTAATTTATTTTCCCTCCCAAACCCAGTCTCCTGCCTTGTCCCTGTAATCTTTGACTCCCTTGCTAATCAAGAACCTATTCAACCTCTGCTTTAAATATTCCTAATGACTTGGGCTCCACAGCTATTGTTAGTAATGAATTCTACAAATTCACCGCCATCTGGCTAAATTCCTCCACATCTCTCTTCTAAAGGGATGCCCTTCTGTTTTCAGGCTGTGCCCTCTGGTCCTAGACGCTCCCACTATTGGAAACATCCTCTACACATCCACTCTACCTAGGCCTTTCAATATTCAATAGTTTTCAATGAGATCCTTCTCATTCTTCTGAACTCTAGAGAGTACAGGCTCAGAGCCATCAAACATTTTTCATGCATTAACCCTTTCATTCTCGTAAACCTCATCTGACCATCTCCAATGCCAGTACATCCTTTCTTAGATATGGGGCTCAAAAAATGGCTCACAGTACTCCACATGTAGTCTGACTACACCTTATAATGCTTCAGCATTACAGGCTAGCTTTTATATTCTAGTCCTCTCAAAATGACTGTTAATATTGCATCTGTCTTCCTGACTACCATCTCAACCTGCAAGTTAACCTTAAGGGAATCCTGTTATAGGACTCCCAAGTCCTCATGCAACTCAGATGTCCGAATTCATTCGCTGTTTAGAAAATAGTCCACAGCTTTATTCCTTCTACCAAAGAACATGACCATATACTTCCCTACAATATGTTTCACCTCTACTTCTCTCCTCTTCTTATAATCTCAGGAAGCAAAGGTTCTGCAGTCCTTCCGCAGAGTCCCTGCTTCCTCAACACTATCTGCCTCTCCAGCTATCTTCTGACTTGGCTACATGGTCATCAGTTCCATCATCTCGATCATTAACAGTAGCTAAAAATAGTGGGCCCAACATGACCTCTGCAGAGTGTAAATAATCATTGGCAACAATCAGAAAAGGCCCCTTTTAATCCCACACTTTGTCTTCTGCAAGTGGCTAATTTTATCCACGCTGGTATCTTTCCTTTAATACCATAGACTCCTATCTTGTTTTTGCAGTTACATGTATGGTACCCTGACAAAGGCTTTCTGAAATCCACATGAGCAACACACATTCACTCTCCTTCATCTATCCTACCTATTATTTCTTCAAAGTATTCCAAGAGATTTGTTCGGCAACATTTCTCATTAAGGTAAACTTGCTGACTTTGGCTATTTTATTGTATCCCTCCATGTACCCTGAAACCTCATCCACAATAATTGCTTCTAACATCTTGCCAACACTGAAGTCAGGATAACTGGTCTATCATTTTCTGTCTTTTCTCTCCCTCTCTTCTTAACAAGTGGAGTAACTTTTAAGTTTTTCCAGTCCTCCAGAACCATTCCAGAAACCAGTGATTCTTGGAAACCACTACCAATGCCTCCACAATTTCATGAGCTACCTGTCTGGTCCAGGTGACTTATCTACCTTCAGCCCATCCAACTTCCCAAGAACCTTTCCCTTTGTAATAGTGACAAAACTCACTTCTGCTCCCTAACACTCTCTAATATCTGACATGCTGCTGGTGTTTGTTTACAGTGAAGAATTATGCAAAATACATATTAAAATTTGTCAGCCACTTCTTTCTTTCTCATTACTACCACTGCAGCACTATTTTCCAGTGACCCAATATCCACTCTCACCTCTCTTTTATTCTTTATATATCTGGAAAAAAAATTGGTATCCTCTTTATTGGCTAGCTTACTTTCATCGTTCATCTTTTCTCTCATTCCTTAAGTTGCTTTCTGTTGGTTTTTAAAAGCTTCACAATCCCCTAGCTTGCCACTAATTTTTGCTATACTGTATGCCCTCTTTTGCATTTATGCTGTCTTTGACTTTCATTATCAGCCATGGTTGCCTCATCCTCCCTTTAAAATGTTTCTTTGACTTTGGGATGAAACACTTCTGCGTCTTCTGAATGACTCCTAGAAACTCCATTTTTGCTCTACTGTCATCCCTGCTAGTGTTCCCTTCCAATCAACTTTGGCCAGCTCTTCTCTCATACCTCCGTAGTTACCTTTATTACAGTTGAGTATCAATGTATCCAATTTTAGTTTTTCCCCTTTAAAACAGCGTGGTGACTTCTATCCTATTGTGACTCCTACCACCTGAGCTGTCATTACCTTAAACTCCCTAATCAGGTTTGGTTCATTACATAATACTCAATCCAGAGTTGCCTCTCCCTAGTGCTCCTGATCACAAGCTGTTCTAAACAGACTTTGCAGGCATTCTACAAATTCCTTCTCTTGGTATCCACACCAACTTGATTTTTCCAATCTACCTGCATAACAAAATCTCCTTGACCATTGTAACATTGTCCATTTTACATGTCTTTGTACCCCACAGCCTGGCTACTGTTCAGATGCTTATATACACCTCCAACAGGGTCTTACTACCGTTGCAGTTCCTTAACTCTACCTTCAAGGATTCTGCATTTTCAGATCCTATGCCATTTCTTTCTGAGGATTTGACTGCATTTTTTAACCAACAAAGCCACCTCACTCCTTCTGCCCACCTTCTTTCCCTTTCAAAACGATGTGTTTCCTAGATATTAAGCTCCCAGATGTGATCATTCTTCAATACAACCATAAGATATAAGAGCAGAATTTGGCCATTTGGTCCATCAAGTCTGAGCCATTTCATCGTGGCTGATCTAATTTTTCCTCTCAATCAAAATCTAATGCGTTCTCCACATATGGTTCATCCCCTGACCGATCAAGAAAGCATCACCACTACCTTAGCTATACATAAAGTCTTGGCCTCCACATCTGCCTGTGGCAAAGAATTTCACAGATTCATCATTCTCTGGCTAAAGAAATTCCTCATCTCCGCCCTTCTATTCTGGGGGTGTGTCCTCTCACCTTAGATTCTCCCACCGTAGGAAACATCCTCTCCATATCCACTTTATCAAGGCCTTTCACCATTCAATAGTTTTCAATAATGTCACCCTTCATTCTTCTCAATTCCAGTGAATACAGGCCTAGAGCCAGACACTCTTCATATGACTAGCCATTCAATCCTGGAATAATTTTTGTGAACCTCCTTTGAACCCTCTCCAGTTTCAGCACATGCTTTCTAAGATAAGGGGCCCAAAACTGCTCACAGTACTCCAATCCCCACCTCACCATTGTTTTATAAAGTCTCAACCTTATATCCTTGCTTTTATATTCCAGCTAATTATTAATGCTAACATCGCATTTGCCCTCCCCATCACAGACTCAACCTGCAAATGAACCTTTAGTGAATCCTGCACAAGGGCTCCCAAGTCCCTTTGCACCTCAGTTTTTTTGTATTTTCCCTCTTTTAGAATATAGCCTACCCTTACATTTCTTCTACCAAAGTGCATGACCATACACTTCCAGACACTGAAAATGGCCAGTTCTTTGTCCATTTTCCTAATCTGTCTACGTCCTTCTGTAGCCTCTCTGCTTCCTCAAAACTACCTGCCCTTCCACCTATCTTCATATCGTCTGCAAATTTTGCAACAAAGTCATCAAATCCATCATCCAAATCACTGACATGTATATTATGTAAAAAGAATCGGTCCCAACACAGCCCCTTGTGAAACACCATTAGTAACCAGAAGCCAACCAGGAAAGGCTCCCTTTATTCCCACTCTTTCCCTCCTGCCAATCAGCCACTGCTTTATCCATGCTAGAATATTTCCTGTAATACCACGGGCTCATAGCTTGTTAAGCAGCCTCATGTGTGGCACCTTGTCAAAGGCCTTCAGAAAATCCAAGTACACAACATCAACCCATTCTCCTTTGTATATATTGCTTGTTGTTTCTTCAAAGAATAGTCATAGTCATACTTTATTGATCCCAGGGGAAATTGGTTTTCATTACAGTTGCACCATAAATAATAAATAGTAATAGAACCATAAATAGTTAAATAGTAATACATAAATTATGCCAGTAAATTATGAAATAAGTCCAGGACCAGCTTATTCGCTCAGGTTGTCTGATCCTCCAAGGGAGGAGTTGTGAAGTTTGATGGTCACAGGCAGAAATGACTTCCTATGACGCTCTGTGCTGCATCTCGGTGGAATGAGTCTCTGGCTGAATGTACTCCTGTGCCCACCCAGTACATTATGTAGTGGATGGGAGACATTGACCAAGATGGCATGCAACTTAGACAGCATCCTCTTTTCAGACACCACCGTCAGAGAGTCCAGTTCCATCCCCACAACATCACTGGCCTTACGAATGAGTTTGTTGATTCTGTTGGTGTCTGCTACCCTCAGCCTGCTGCCCCAGCACACAACAGCAAACATGATAGCACTGGCCACCACAGACTCATAGAACATCCTCAGCATCGTCCGGCAGATGTTAAAGGACCTCGGTCTCCTCAGAAAATAGAGACGGCTCTGACCCTTCCTGTAGACAGCCTCAGTGTTCTTTGACCAGTCCAGTTTATTGTCAATTCGTATCCCCAGGTATTTGCAATCCTCCACCATGCCCACACTGACCCCCTGGATGGAGACAGGGGTCACCGGTACCTTAGCTCTCCTCAGGTCTACCACCAGCTCCTTAGTCTTTTTCACATTAAGCTGCAGATAATTCTGCTCACACCATGTGACAAAAGTTTCCGTAGCCCTGTACTCAGCCTCATCTTCCTTGCTGATGCATCCAACTATGGCAGAGTTATCCAAAAACTTCTGAAGTTGACAAGACTCTGTGCAGTAGTTGAAGTCCGAGGTGTAAATGGTGAAGAGAAAGGGAGACAAGACAGTCCCCTGTGGAGCCCCAGTGCTGCTGATCACTCTGTCAGACACACAGTGTTGCAAGCACACATACTGTGGTCTGCCAGTCAGGTAATCAAGAATCCATGATACCAGGGAAGCATCCACCTGTATCGCTGTCAGCTTCTCCCCCAGCAGAGCAGGGCGGATGGTGTTGAATGTACTGGAGAAGTCAAAATACATGACCCTCACAGTGCTCACTGGCTTGTCCAGGTGGGCGTAGACACAATTCAACAGGTAGACGATGGCATCCTCAACTCCTAGTCAGGGCTGGCAGGCGAACTGGAGGGGATCTAAGTGTGGCCTGACCATAGGCCGGAGCAGCTCTAGAACAAGTCTCTCCAGGTCTTCATGATGTGGGACGTCAATGCCACCGGTCTGTAGTCATTGAGGCCGCTGGGGCGCGGCGTCTTCGGCACAGGGACGAGGCAGGACGTCTTCCACAGTACAGGAAACCTCCGGAGCCTCAAGCTCAGGTTGAATACATGGTGAAGTACTCCACATAGCTGAGGGGCACAGGTTTGAGCACCCTGGTCCTGACACCATCTGGTCCTGCAGCCTTGCTTGGGTTGAGACGTTTCAGCTGTCTTCTCACCTGTTCAGCTGTGAAGCCCACCGTGGTGGTTTCATGTGGGGAAGGGGTATAGTCATGAGAGCAGGGTGGGGGACTGTGAGGAAGGGTAGGAGGGGGGGAGTGGAAAATGTGTTTACAGGTTTGTCAGAGAAGGTTGTCCCTTCATGAAACAATGCTGACTGCGGCTCATTTTATCAAGTGCCTCCAACTACCCTGGGACTCATCCTTAATAATTGACTCCAACATCTTCCCAGCCACAGAGGTGAAACTAACTGGCGTATAGTTTCTTTTCTTCTGCCTCTCTCCCTTCTTGAAGAGTGGAGTGACATTTGCAATTTTCCAGTCTTCCAGAACCATTTCAGAATCTAGTGATTCTAAGAAAGATCATTACTAATGCCACCACAATCTCTTCAGCCACCTTTTCAGAATTATGGGGTGTACAACCTCTGGTCCAAGTGACCTCTTTACCTTCACACCTTTCAGTTTCCCAAGAACCTTCCCTCTAGTAATGGTAACTTCACACACTTCATGACCCCTGACACCACTGCTATACTGCTAGAGTCTTCCACAGTGAAGACCGATGCAAACTACTTATTCAGTTTGTCCCCCATTTTCTTGTCCCCCATTACTACCTCTCCAACAGTCTGTAACCCACTTTCACTTCTCTTTTACACTTTATGGAACTGAAGAACCTTTTCTTCTCCTCTTTAATATTATTGGCTAACATGCTTTCGTATTCTATCTTTTAACTTCTTAATTTTTTTTTTAGTTGCCTTCTGTTGGATTTTAAAAGGTTCCCAATCCTCTAACTTCCTACAAATGTTTGCTCTATTATATGCCCTCTCTTTGGCTTTTATGTGGGCTTTGGCTTCCCTTGTTAGCCACAATTATGTCATCTTTCCTTTAGAATACTTCTTCCTTTTTGGGATGTATATATCCAGTTCCTTCCAAATTGCTTCCTGAAATCCCAACCATTGCTGCTCTGTCATCGTCCCTGCCAGTGTTCTTTTCCAATCTATTCTGGCCGTCTCCGCTCTCATGTCTCTGTAATCCCTTTATTTCACTGTAATTCTGATACAGGGTGAAATCAATCATATTATGATTACTTTCCTCAAAGGGTTCTTTTACCTTAAGCTCTCTAATCAATTCCAGTTCATTGCACAGCACCCAATCCAGAATAGCTGATGCCCTAGTGGGCTCAACTACAAGCTGCTCTAAAAAGCCATCTCATAAGCATTCTAGAAATTCATCATCCTAGAATCCAGCACCAACCTGATTTTCCCAATCTACCTGCATATTGAAATCCCATATGACTGTTGTAACGTTGCCCGTTTGGCATGCATTTTCTATCTCCCATTGTAATTTGTAGGCCATATCCTTACTACAATTTGGGGATCTGAATACAACTCCCACCAGAGTCTTTTTACCCTTACAGTTCCTCAGTTCTATCCACAATGATTCAATACCTTTAACCCTATGTCACCCCTCTCTAATGATTTGATTTCACTTTTTACCAACAGAGCAACGTCACCTCCTCTGCGTTCCTGCCTGTCCTTTCGATACAAAGTGTAGTCTTGGACATTAAACTCCCAGCTATAATCTTCCTTCAGTCATAATTCAGCCTTTCACACTGCAATTCATCCTGCTGACTGCAATTTTGCCCTATCAACAGCCTCTCCTCACGACACATTTCCTTTGTTTGTAAACCAGCTTCCTCATCTTCGGCACTATCATCTGCTTCTCCTACGATGCTTCTTGCATTGAAATATATGCAGCTTAGGACACCAGTCACACCAGGCTCAATATTTTGTTTCCTAACTTTGTCTGAGGTCTTACCAACATCTGCCTCCACAACCTCTGCACTAACTGCTCTGGGACTCTGGTTCCCATCCCCCTGCAACTCTGGTTTAAATCTCACCATGCAGCATTAACAAACTTTCCCGCTAAAATATTAGTCCCCTCCAGTTCAGGTGCAAACCATCCCTTTTGTAGAGATCCCACTTCCCTGGAAGAGAACTTAATGATCCAAAAATCTTATGCCCTCCCTCCGACACCAACTCCTTAGCCACGTATAATCTTCCGAATTCTGGCCTCACTAACACACGGCACAAGTAGCAACCAATCCTGAGATCACAACCCTGGAGGTCCCACCCTTTAACTTAGCACTTAACTCCCTAAACTCCCTGTGCAGAGCCTTGGCACTCATCTTACTCATGTCATTGGTACCTTCATGGACCATGACTTCTGGCTGTTCACCCTCCCACTTAAGAATGCTGAGAATATCCAAGATATTCCAGACCTTGGCACCCTGGAGGCAAGAGAATCTCATTCTCGCCCACAAAACCTCCTGCCCATTTCCCTAACTAATGAATCCACTATTACTACAGCGTGCCTCTTCTCTCCCCTTCCCTTCTGAGTCACAGAGGCAGACTCAGTGCCAAAGACCCAACCACTGTGACTTTCCTCTCCCAACGGTATCCAGATTGAGGGGGATGACCACAAGGGTACTCGGCACTGGCTCCTCAACCCCTTTCTGACTGTCACCCAGTTTCCTGTGTCCTGCACCTCAAGTATAACTACCTCTCTATATATCCCATCTGCCACCCCCTCAGCTTCCTGAAATGATCCAGAGTTCATCCAATTCCAGCTCCAACTCCTTAACACGTATTGTTAGAAGTTGTAGCTGGTTGGACTTCTCGCAGATGTAGTCGTCAGGGACACTGGATGTCTCCCTGCCTCCCCACCTTGCACAAGAGGAGCATTCCACTATCCTGCCTGGCATCTCCTCTGTCCTAGCTGAGCAGATATAAAGAAGGGAAGGAAAAAAAACACTTAACCTAGAGCTTTTCTTTTCTTTCTCTGACTGAAGCCTCGAAGAGCTAAAGCCTGTAGATCACCACTCTGACTCTGTCCACTACTGCTGCTGCAACGACCATGTTGTGATGTCCGCAACATCACATCAGACAACTTCTAACTGTGCTACAAAATCATCAAGCTCATTTCGTTAACTCTGTGTATTCAAATATAACGCAGTCAGTCCTGTATTCACCACCCTTCTTTTCAACTTTGTCTCTGTCGTGTATGTAGTTAAATTCTTATCCCTTTCTAAACTTTTTGTCCTATTCTTTATTTGGTAATGTTAGTACTTCTCCGGTACTCTCCTTCCAGTTTACTTTATTCATACTTTTCCAAGCTGGTGAACCCACACCCCCCCCCGCCCACCATTTAGTTTAAAGCCCATTCCAGAGCCCCAGATATGCAACTTGCCTGGACCCTGAACTCTGGTCTTAATGGGTGTGATTGCCTCCCTAATGGGTCACAGTTTGCGAAGCTCAGATTTTAAGGCATCAACTTTGAGTTTGGGTTCCTCAAGCAGATGACACTTGTTCTATGTGTAGTCATCAGGAACTGGAATGGGGTCCAGCAGCACCCACATCATGCAGCTAGAACACAGCACCTGATCCTGCATCCCTATTTTACTTAACTAGTTGGAAAAAAAACCACTTACCTATTCTTGCCTGCTATTCACCCGTGCCCCCTTGCCAAAACCTCTTGAGCCAAACCCTCAGGTTCCTATGCTACCCTACTTACATAATAGTCACTCCGAAATGGCCTCCAGCTCTTCTCACCAAAGTCCCAGTTCCCCACTCGAACTCTGCCCACTCCAATAATAGCCACTCCCACAATGGCCGCTATGCTTAAACCCAACTTCTTTTTATTAGCCCTTGCCAATTGACTAATAATCAGCGGGAGGAGAAGATGGCAGCGCGCTGCGCGTGCGCAGCTCTCCGGTGAAAAATGATGTTGTATCTGTTAAATAGGGGCCGTGGACAATTCTGATTTGATGCAGAATGGACGTGAAAGCACAGAGGAACATCTGAAGAAATTTCTGAAACGCCTGTCCGCTGCTGTCGTTACTGTGTGGTCGGGAATCTTTCGGAGGGTAGGCCTCAAAATCCCTGGCCTTGCCTGCTTTTGGCGAAAAAGAAGGAGGTCGAATCGTTCAGCAGAGATGCCGCTCAGTACTCAGTGTCGGAGAGCTGATCAGAGCTCGAAGTTTTCGGATGACTCAGAGTCAGATTGTGGTCGGTATGGCAGGGAGAGTTTTTCTTCCTTCTCCCGTCTGTGTGAGATGTGGGACATTTGAGAAACCTTGAACTTTACTGTGCTCACAGACTTTCTTAATCGAGTTATGGTATTGTTACACTGTTTGTAACTATATGTATAATTATGTGGTTTTGTCAGTTTTTTCAGTCTTGGTTTGTCCTATGTTTTGTGATATCACACCGGAGGAAATAATGTATCATTTCTTAATGCATGTATTACTAAATGATAATAAAAGGGGACTACGTGTCTTCATAATCTAATCTAATCAATCTTAAACTCAGCAGAAAAATCCCAATAGGCCCACTTGCTTTTTAAATGTGGCCCTACTCACAACAAGTAATGGCTACTGTCATCTCAAACTCAGTAAAAAGTCCATGTGAAGAAAATGTTTACAGTTCACTTGAAGAAATGCAAAGACTAAATCAAGATATTAGATATAAGCACATCAAATTAATGTCTGTTATAATACATTGTTTTTGCATTCTCAGTTCGTTTAATTGTCATGTTATAACTGCAGACTACAAGAGTACAGAATGGATCACAAAACAATCTACCTCGTCAGTTTTACCCAAAATGCAACAATCTACTCCCTATATAAAAAGTGTACCCTCAAAGTTCAAAAAGTTCAAGACAAATGTCACAGCGATTAATTTTCTTGTGGACATTCACAGTGGATACAAAAAACACAAGAAAATTAATGGAAAGCCTCACATGATATGGACGGGCAAACAACCACTGTGCAAATACAAAAATTAAAACAATAATTAATAAATAAACAACCAATAAATAATGAGAACATGAGTTCTACAGTCCTTGAAAGTGAATCTATGAATACACTTCAGATTCATAGATTCATAAATTCTGTTTCAGGTTGCATAATTAAATACAAAGTTATCATAATCACATAGTTAATATTCATACAAGAAAACTGCAGAATATTTTTACACCACAAAATAGTCATTTTGTTTTAGGAACATGGCTAACAATTGAATATTTAAATTCATCACCTATAATTTATTCCAAATTCTAATAGAAGGAAAAAAATCATAAGTACGGTGAGTGTTGTTATTTTTCAAAACATGTTGTTGAAAACATTGAGTGAAATGTAAAGATCTAAAATCTTAAGATCATTACTGATACACATTTCAACCATATTCTTCCTCAAAAGGGGCTGGATAATTTTTTTTTATGCGGGTGAAGGATTAATGCATTGCTGTTTTGTGCTAATGGTGCTGCTAGTTCTTATACAACAAGAGCTTTAATCAGAAGTTGCAGATTAAAAATCATTACAGATCATATTCAAAAACACCAGCAACTAGTGAGTAATCAGAAGCTGTATGGTCCATTGTGAGAGCAATGCTAAACAACCAGTAAGAACCTCTAGTAATTTCTGAAAATTCTACAAAATTCATGTTCAACTATTTGAGCCTTGAATAGTTACTTGTGTTCAAAAAGGATCAAGAGGTTCAAAGGTTCATTTATTATCAAAGTATACAACTCTGAAATTCTTCAATCCTCCAGGTAGCCATGAAACCAAGAAAAAATAACAGAAAAGAAATGCAGCACAATCATCAATCCCCAAATCCCACCTCCACACAAAAAAAACAATGAACAAAAACGGAACGGGCACAACGACCCCCAAATCCCTCCTCCCACACAAAAAAAAAATCAAAAATAGAACAGGCACATTGACCCCCCCCCCCCCCGCCGATCCCCCTCACTGCACAAAAAGTAAACAAAATAGAGCAGCAACACGACCCCCAAATCTGTTCTCGGGAAGATGAATTTTGTGGATAATATTTACAAGATCATTTGTTTTGTAATAGATGGGTCAAAGTTTAAAGTAAATTTATTATCAAAGTACATATACGTCATCATATATATCCCTGAAATTCGTTTATTTGCCAGCACACACAGTAAATTGTCCCGCGATTAGATTAGGGTTAATTGGAGTTGTGGAGTGGCGTGGCGAGAAGGGCTGGTATGGCCCACTCAGCACTACATCGCTAAATAATAATGCTTAACTCAGTGTACTGTGTGGAACAAGAGTTCCCTATTGTTTAGAACCTTTAGCAGTGGAAATTTGATGCAAGGGATCAGAAAACCTAGTTCAGTCATCTCAGCAAAAGTTGGACAGAAGTAGTAAAATTATTGTTGAAATCTTATCTGTATTTACCACAAACCAACAGACAGGACATCCTTTCAGAACTAAGTACACAGGAAAAGCATATTTATTTACAATTATGACGACACATTACTTCAAAAAAATTTGCTACCATTCTCTCTGCTTTAAAGTTTTTGAAGTAATAATAAATGTTTGCCTTTAATAAAACACAGAGGTTGATCAGTGAAATGAAGAAGGCTTCAAAG
Source organism: Mobula hypostoma (assembly GCF_963921235.1). Taxonomy (NCBI): domain Eukaryota; kingdom Metazoa; phylum Chordata; class Chondrichthyes; order Myliobatiformes; family Myliobatidae; genus Mobula; species Mobula hypostoma. The sequence continues at coordinate 183,314,975 of NC_086099.1, forward strand.
GAGTAACTGGAATTTTAGGCTTCTGAACTTAGGCTATTCCCTGCTGTGGCTGCTCGGATACTGCTTCATTCTTGTCATCTAACCTGCCTCCTCCTGCTACTCCTTCATCATATTTCAGTACTTTGTAAAAATAATCTTAGGCTCCCTCCCCACCCTCTGCTCCAAATCATTAGTTACTTCAAAAAAATTACAATTATCCTTATTCTCTCCAAGTAGCATTGCAAAAAACACCAGTAGTTTATACCAGCTTCTTAGCTAGAGAACACATAGTTGAGGGATACAAACGAAGGTTATAATTCACATTTTGAGCATGTAGCGCACATCTCCAAGGAACCAACCATTCCAACTTGTGGAATACTATTAGCTATAGATAACAGCATTTGGTATTCAAATTCATGAATCATGCATTTGCCTGCATAATTTCTCAGCAGCAGGGTTTTGATGGAAGTCTGATGCTGATAATCTGAAGCAAAGCGCTGGAAACACGGAGTAGGTCAGGCATCAGGTGAAGAGAAAAAGAGTATCCATAGTCAAAGACCGTCGGTTGCAATCTTCCAAGATTCCACAGATGCTAGAAGAAATTCAGTTTAGAGAAACAACATAGTAACAGGCCCTTCTAGCACAACAAGGCTGTCTCCTAATTATACACCATGTAACCATCTAACCTACAAACCTGTACATCTTTGGAATGCAGGGGGAATGCCTGGAGGAACCCCTTCAGTCACGGAGAGAACACACAAACTCCTTAGAGACAGCGGCGGGAATTGAACACAGGTCACTTGAATTATAAAGCGACGTATTATAAAACATGGACTTTAGATAGGTATATGGAAGGCTACAGTCCAGTTGCGGGTTAATGGGAGTAGGCAGTTTAAATGGGTTCAGCATAGACTAGATGGACCGAAGGGTCTGCTTTAGGTCTGTACTTCTCTATGACTCGCTAAACGCTACACGACTGTGCCATCCCCACAGACTGGTCATTCCTTCTGAAGAACGTCAACCAGCCTGAAATGCTAACCCCACTGCTCTCTCCTAATTTTCGGTTTTAGCTCAGATCTCCAGCATCTGCAGATTCTTCAGAATCAACAGAGCAGTCAGCATGTCAAAGAACAGACCAAGAACAACGTATCATTCTTGGGATGTGAGTGTTTGCCAGAAGGATTAGAACCGAAGCCCCAGCTGTTCATAATCCAAATCAATAAGTTGGTTAAGAGGGATCAAGTTTAATATACAAATGTTTGCTGCTGACACAAAGCCAAGTGGTAGCGAGAGTTTTGAGCAGGATACAGAGCGCCTTTAGGGGAATACAGATTGGCTCAGCCAATGACAGTGGAATATAATGCAGAAAAATGTGAAGTCATCCACTTCAGTAGAAAAAGTAGAACTGCTGTGTATCTTTATTAGTGAAGGATGTTCAGAAGCACCCAAGCAATCTCATACACAGAATCATAGAAAGTTAGTATCAACTCCAGCATGCAATTAGGAAAGTAAGTGGTATGTTGACCTTTAATGCTGGAGACATCTTGCTCCAATTACAGCGTCGTAGTAAGACACGTCTAAAACATTGTATGTAGGACTGGTCTCCCAGCCTATGAAAGGAAATACAGCATAGCCAAAGTTCACCTCATGGTTTCTGGATTCCTGGGATGGTAGTTTTGTCCTCAAGGAAGAGGTTACTTATTCTGAGCCTTGTAGTTGAGCTTAAACGAATGAGAGGTGACCTCACTGAAACTAATAAATAAATAAATAATCCTTAAGTGGATTGACAGAGTAGAGCTTCCCCTGCCTGGCATGCCAAGAACCAGAGAGACAGCTCCTAAATAAGGCTCAGCCATTAAGTACAGGGATGAAAATTTCTTCATGCAAAGCAAAAAATTTTTAGAAGTCAGTATTCAAAACGGCAGCGGTGGATCAATCACCAAATATATTCAAAACTGAAAATAACATAATTGTGCATATTCAGGGAATCAAACAAGATTTTCAATATTTGCATCTTTTGTAATGTACTTTTTTTCTATACTCAACAACAGGCATCATTCATGATCTCCTTACAAAAATTTGGTCATATTGTTCCTTATCACTGACAACTACTGTAAATGAAACACAAACCAAAATACAAAATTCACTTCTACCTTTGATCTTTTAGACATTCCAGTCAGAACAATCTAACATAAGCATCACTAAAGTCTGCATTGCAAACATGTATCCACCTGTCATGTTAAAACTATTAATTGCATCCATTTTCAAGTAATTCCATGTAGGCTCCTGTTACACAAATCCTTCCTCTACCAACTACTCAGGGCACTCGCAAAGAACAAATTGCAAGATTAATAAACTCAAAAGCAAATGAAACACGGCTCTATTTCTGACTAATACTGTATGTGCAATTAAAGAGCTGTGTTTTTTATGTGACCAAAAGGACCGGTGAATGACTTCAAGTTAGACTGGATTGTTCTGGAAGAAGGATTAACATAAATATATTAGAGCATTAGAAAGTTTTTGACAGAACAGGCCATTCAGCCAAACAAAGCTTGCCAAATTCCTATTCACATAGTGCTTTGAAATAACTATCGAGTTTAGATTTGAAATCTTTGATGTTGATAGTGCATGTCCTTGTTCAGCCTGCATGGGTGGTCCTTAGCTTCCCATTGCTTGCAACTTTAATTCTTCATTCGATGCCCACGTGATCTGTCAGTCTGTGGACTCCTATATTGTTATGGTGAGGAGCAATACGAGCATGGGGAACAGCATCTCATTCTCCAACTGAGCACATCACACCCTTCTGAAGTCAGCACCGAATTCTACAGCCTCAAGTAACTTGATTTCTCTGTTTGTATCATTCATCATCCGTAATTAGCTCCACGTGTTTCCATTTTCACCTTTCCTTACCTTTTATCCCCCATCTTTATGAATGCAGAGCACTCCAAGCCTGACCTGAGCTAAAATTCAGCCCTACCATTATCGCCTTCTGAACTGTGGGAGTGCTATGGTAGTGTAAAGGCTAGCTTGATGCTATTACAGCTCAGGGCATCAAAGTTCAGAGTTCAGTACTAGCCTCCTCTAAGGTTTTATTTACATTCTGTACATGAGTGCATGGGTTTCCTCCAGGTGCTCCGGTTTACTCCCACAGTCCAAACATGTACTGGTTAGTAGGTTAATTGGTCATTGTAAATTGTCCAGTGATTAGACTGGGTTAAATGGATGGGTATCTGAGCAGTGTGACTCCTTGGGCTGGAAAGGCCTTTTACATGCTCTATTTCTAAATAAAAATTACATAATTTTGAGATTTTCTGTTAGGACCTAATGTAAATGAAACAGCTTTCTCTATACTTTAGGACAGAAATCCTAAAGTTATCAGTGAACTGGAACATCTCCTTCAAGCTTTGCCATTGTCTCCAAGACACAGGAAGGTAATAAAATACCATCCAGTTAGATCCACAAATGCAGCTTCAGCTCATCCCAAGCAGCTTAGTACAAATCAACCATCACATCTCACCTAATCTGATATCCCATCTATTATTCTAAAAACTCATTACCGCCATGTATGTTATACAGTGTGTACAATCCCCAAAATATTTATATTCTGGATTTCCAGCATCTGCAGAAATTTTTTTTATGTTCACCTGGGAAAGCAATTGGAGGGACTGGAACTGGAGACCAACAATATGATATCCTTTTTCCCAGAGCACTGAAGTAATTAATTGTTTCAAACAAACCAGATGTGTGAAATTACAGGGTTTTTTTTTATTGTAGACCTCAACATCAGAAGTGCAAAAGGGACAGAAAATCTACACCAGATACCAGAACTTTAATAGACATGAAATAATTTTAATTACTAATCAATTTCTGTCTTCTTTGAACTAACTTACTGTAGCATGTCCTTTGACACCCACTTTTGTACCCATGTTTCCAATGTCAAAAGTTAGTTTCAAAACCTCCACTGTTAATAAAGATTGTACAGTTTACAAAAATCAGCCCCTTTTTAAGGAATTAAATCAGAAAGCTAAAATGATGCAGAAAATCAGGAACAATTTCTTCTAAAAGATGCTAGAGTAATTGTCTGAAACAGATTGGCAATTAACTAAAAGAATGGTCGAAGAAGCTCAATGCCTAATTAGTTTTCTGTTCCAGAGGAAGGAACAACACAAAGATGCACTTGATATAATGGTTCATGTTGATAAAAACCAGCCTAATTCTGGGTGAAATCTATTTTTTTTATTACTAAAAGATAAATCTTCAACTAACGAGTGTCTTTGACAGTGACTTTTAATACATAGGAAGTTTAAGGTTACAACAGGACAATGTTGCTCTGGGAATTTTTAAAAAACTTTATCAAAAATAAAATTATTTACTTCATAAGTTTACTGCTGTGGCATATGTATAAAGATCTTCCCTCTATCCTATCTATCCCTCTTACCTTCTCTGCAACTTAAACTTGTTTTCTCTTTCCCAGATTTGATGTAAGGGCAAGCCTGTTTCTTGTTCCACAGATGATGCCTTACCCGCTAAATGCTTCTAGAATTTTCTGCCATTACTTTAGAATTCAAGCATTGACAATCTATTTTAGATTTTCAGTGACAAGGTGATATAGCTAACATGATGAGTCAAACATATACACATTCTATGTAAGAATCATGAAGGTTTGGAAGAACATTACTTTTAATGTCTTCAATGTCCTGCAGTGACTGAAAAGAAAGTAGAATTTCATTGCTGACGTTCTTTATCTCCAACTTTCTAGGTGTCAAAGCTTAGATTCTTCATGGAGGATAACTCACGTAAAAAAATCATGGTCTCCATTTAAGTCAAATTTCACAGATATTCTTTTAACACTCATAGTATTTCTCGATGGATTGTTAATTCTTAAGTTTTATTATTACTAATGAGTCCCATCTGTCACTTTTATTATTCCTTCAAACTTTACTTGGTGCATTCTGCTGTTGCTTTACACTGATCATACAGAAAATACTCTTTTTAAAATGTACACTGTAGGAATTACCTGTAAAACTACAAATTGTGGGCCATAAGCTGCAACTTTTCTCAGAGGGTCCCTTCTGTATTATGGCTACCTTTTTCCATGTAAAGTTTGTGCAAACCTGATTCCATTCATATCTGTTCACTGCCACAAACGGAAAAAGGATTAAATGAACTCTCTACCTTTAAAAGTCTGAATTGCAAAAGTAACATCACTGGTAGAAAATTGAATTTTTGTTCTACGAGTCAACCAGTTGGGAAATCTAAATTCATGATATATGTGCTTGAATTACAGTGCATGGCAAAGGTTAGCCACCAGTGTTGGAGGTCAGATCCCAGATTAGTCAGTAGAGGTGGTTTAGATCATTTTCCGTTATATTTCAATTCATCATGTTGCCGCTTGAATTTTGGCGGCTCTTGGGATGGATAACATCTGGGCCCATCTATTTTGTTTTTTCTTCTGTCAAAGAAAGTGTCGTTCATTTAAATTACTTGCTCTTGATGCCACAAATTATCACTGATAATTCTGCGTTATTTTTAGGCTAAAGCAGGTTTTACTGTCAGTATATCAATTTAAAAATCCATCACTGTAGAAATAATTATGTTTTGATATAATATTAACTTCCTTCCCAATTTAGTATTTGATAATATTTACCACTTTATATGTGAAAAATCTGTGCAATGAAAATTTAGATTTGCTGTCAATATCTTTCAATTAAAGTGCAACATGTACAATCCTGAAAGGACTGTTGGGAGTTTTGACAAGCATATATTGATTTATATCATACACTGCATTCTGAACAAACAGATTATTTTGCTTTTAACTTTGCTCAGACTGGTTCTTGTGCTTGGCTGTCATCATATCAGCAAATAATATCCCATCTGAACAAAATTATAATTCACAAACAGAAAATTAATGAGATGATCAATTAATTCTTTTGATGGAATTGATTGAGGGATAAATGTTTGCCAGTATGGAACACCCCTGGTCCTTTTCAAGTACCATGGAATAGTTTATCTCTACTTCAACAGGTCATATGGGATCTTAACTTGACATTCGATCCAAAAGATGGCACCTTTGTCCAAGTGTATTAAGATGCCACCGTATATTTCTATAGAAAACATATCAAACTTACAACCTGATGCACAAAGACAAGCATGCCATACTATGCAAAGTTGAAACTATGACAACATAAGCAGAAATAACATTAAGGTGACTTTTATTATGCTTCCTCAAACATGTCAAATCAATAACTTGCTGCCTTACAAGGGGTGATTGATAAGTTCATGGCCTAAGGTAGAAGGAGTCAATTTTAGAAAACCTAGCACATTTATTTTCCAACCCAGCCCCCTCCTACATTTACACACTTAGTCCAGCGGTTGTGGAGCATACGGATCCCTTCTTTGTAGAAGTCAGCGTCATGGACCTCCAGAAAGTGGTCCACAGCAGAGGTGATTGATAAGTTCGTGGCCTAAGGTAGAAAGAGATGAGTTATTAACTTCAAACTTTCTGCATTTTCAGTCAAAGAGTTGAACTGCACGTGCATGTAACGAGAGCTATATAACTCATCTCCTTCTACCTAAGGCCACGAACTTAACCACCCCTCATATTACACAAAAATTGTAAGATAAAGTTCGAAATTCCTTATAGTCATACTCAAGCTATCACTTTCTGCTCTGAGGGAGCTACTACATCACCGTTCAACATTTTACATTAATCTATACATAAATAATTAAACTACCGCAGAAATTCAATATCAGCCAATGCAATTGTGATATGTGCACCTTAAGGTCTTTTTGTCAAGTACACTTTGTAGCTTCATTAGTTATACAGATTTACCACATTGTAGCCAGGCTGAGATTTAACGTCACACAACATACAAGGGGTGATCGATAAGTTTGTGGCCTAAGGTAGAAGGAGTCAATTTTAGAAAACCTAGCACATTTATTTTTCCTACATTTACACACTTAGTCCAGCGGTCGTGGACTTGCTGCATTTTCACTCAAGAGTTGAACTGCACGTGCATGTAACAAGAGCTGCATAACACATCGCCTTCTACCTAAGGCCATGAACTTATCAATCACCCCTGCTGTGGACCACCTGGAGGTCCAAGACACTCTCGTTACATGCACGTGCAGTTCAATTCTTTGAGTGATAATGCAGAAAGTTTGAAGTTAATAACTCATCTCCTTCTACCTTAGGCCACAAACTTAACAATCACCCCGGCTGTGGACCACTTCTACAAGAAGGAATCCGTATGCTCCACAACCGCTGGACTAAGTATGTACATGTAGGAGGGGACTATGTTGAAAAATAAATGTGCTAGGTTTTCTAAAGCTGACTCATTCTACCTTAGGCCACGAACTTATCAATCACCTCCTCGCACATTCACAACAGCAATACTGAAAAACAGATTTTTAACATTTATAGTTCACTCAATATAAGCTTTACACAAATCATTCTCCTTTTAATTCGACTCCACACAATACATATAAAAAGTTTTTATTGACTACTGGATTTCCTGTATTTGCTCAAAATAACAAACATATTTAAGCAATATACATACTTAAAAGTTATGTCACCAACCATCAATGAAAATCCATTTTAGACCATGAACTACAAGCTTATACATAAAACAAAGTAATCTTTAAATCATTTTCCATTTTAGGGAAATTTCTGGAACAATTTGCAGAAGACTTCTCCAATAAACTACAATTTATAGTTATCTATTATTATTTATCAAAAACAATCACAAATACAACTATGTGAACTTTATTACTCAATTTGCCACTTCTTCAATACTAAAATCCATTATGAGAAAAATGCACAATGAACAATAATTAAATCAAATTTCAATTATATTTAGAATTATGCTCAAAAATACATTCATCCTATTCATGTTATTAACCAAATGTAGTGAATCTTTAGAATAAATACATATCAGAGATTTAATATTTTTAATTAATATTTCCGGATAAAACATTTTCAAGGTCCCGGCACCATGACAAGCATTGTGGTATAAATTTCAGGCCACAATGAGCAGAGTAACCTGAACACAGGCGTGCTGTCAACAGTGAGAAGCCCAAACTGCAAGGGTGTATTTGTTTGGAACTGGCAAGCTGCCTATGATAAGCAACTTACTAAATCGTGGAAGGATCATAGGGGATGTGAGTTAGACGCCATCCATTCCACGGATCTGCGATGGTTCAGAACTGTTCAAAGCATTTAGGGAGTGGGGGTGTCCTCTTAATGTGAAGAATAAAAAAATATGGTAGGAGATGGCTTTGAGCTACAAAGTTATGAAGCACTTATTCAAAGCCTTCGTGGTGAAAGTGGGATTCAAAAATATTTCTTGTGGCAAAATCATCGTAGTACAAAACTGCAGACAGATTTTCAGTGTGATTTGTCTAAAAAGTTATTTTAAACTGATTTGATTGGACATAGCTTATAAGCCCCTGAGCATAGCAAGAATATCTTCATAATCAGTGAAGCAGGGAAAATGAAATTGTTCAAAAGAGAAAATAGCAACTAACCAAAGGAGTGATTAGAAGGGACTATCTCAAAAAAAATGTGTAATAATCTTAATGCACTATTGATTGAAATGCAGGCAGCATGCCATCTTCAGACAGCTGGCATAAGGATGTGCAGTTACTATTAACAACTTTTCACTAACATTTCAGAATTATAACTTCCAAGCAGCACTCAAGCATAGCCTACATCTTGCAGAGCAGATTTGCACTGTGGCTTGACTGTATGCGGACGGTCAAGGATTAAGTGAATCTAATGTGCAAAGGAGTGAAGGACGAAATAATTTAGGTACAGACTCCAGCATTTTTAACATTACCATGGAGGCCTTGGTAGAGGAAGAGGAGAACAAAACGTCCCGAATCTGGAGTAGCCAGGAGACCCTTCAGGCACATGTTCAAAGGCCAACACTGGCTACTGCTAAGAATTGCCTGGATGCACTAACTCACAATATTCAATGACATCACAAAAGTTCTCAAGATATGGCATTCTCAAATGTCATTTCCTATCAACATTAAAATTTAAGAAAATGCTCAATTCGTCTCTCCTCCATCTCTCATCCACCAATCATTTACAGTAAATCAGTCAGCACACATGAGCACTAAACTGATCCACTATACCCTCTCAACTTTGCGCTGCTTAAAGTTTGCAATGTCACCACTGAAATAGATGGGAGAGTATGTTGCAATTAGAATATTTGGACTTTGCAACAAGATATACTGTACATAGGCTGCATGAGAACTTGGTAGACACTGTTTCATGTGGCAACAGGCAAGTATTACACTTTGGCATGAGAAATCAACATGCAAATTACTGTCAAAATGGAGAGACTGCAAATGAGTACAGAAAGATCTAGGCATCCTTGCGCATGAATCTGAAAAGGCTAGCAAGCAGGTGCAGCTGTATAGTTCAGTAGGCTGATGGCATATTGGGGTTGAAGCTAAGAAATATCTAAGTATTGTTACAACTGTGCTGGGTGTTTGTGCAGTTACACCTGGACTACTATGCATAGTTTTAGACACGTTATATAAGGATGGATGTACAGGCAATCCGAAAGATGTTCACTGAGCTAATTCCTTGGAGAATGTTGTTTTACCATGATCAACAAAAAAATGTTTTCTGTGTTCTTTGATGTTCAGGAGAATAAAGAATGATCTTATGGAAACATAAGATTAACGGGGCATCACAGGTTACATGTGAAACTATCTGCAATGGAAGAAGAATCTCCAACAAGAGAACAAATGAGAAGTATGTAGGAACCTCATTCCTTTCAAGAGGACTAGAATATAAGAGTAAGGATATAACGCTTGATAAGGCATTGATCATACTGCGCTTGGAGTATTGTGAGTAGTTTTGAGCCCCTTATATAAGAAAAGGTGGCATGGGAGAGGGTGCAGAGGTGGTTCAGGAGCATAATTTTGGGAATGAAAGGGTTAACATATGGGGAGCATTTGATAGGTCTAGACCTGTACTCCCTGGAGTATAGAAGAATGGAGTATGAAACCTGCGGAATATTGAAAGGGCTAGATGGAGTAGATAGGGAGAGGATGTTTCCTGTAGAGGGCGAGTCTTAGGCCAGAGGACACAGCCTCAAATAAAGGGACATTGATTTTGAACAGAGATAAGGAGGAATTTCTTTAGCCAGAGGGTGGTGAATCTGGGAAATTCATTGCCAGTGACAGCTGTGGAGGCCAAAGCATTGAGCATATTTGAACGTAATTGACTCCTTAAAACCAGTTGCTTCCGGCAGATGGGGTTCATCAGCTCTCGTTGGCAGCTCCCCTTGAAGAAGAACAAAAACTCTGATCTCAAGCCTCTACTGCCTTGCGACTATACCCACTCATGGGGAAGGCTTTGGGAGTTAACCCCGTGGGAAAAATCCAGAGCCAGAGTCCCTAAGGCAGTCCTACACTGAGTTCAATGCTGACAGGCAACTCCTGTGATGCTGCTGGTACCAAACCGTATCAGTCTCTGCTGTTCCTTTAAGTTCATTAGTTGCATGGAGAGGGGAAGCTTGCAACATGGGCAACAGCTTGCTCCCCATATCGTACTGCCCAGGCTTGTGTATCTAGACAGCTAGGACACAATACCCATGGTCAACTCTGACCAGCAGAAGCCTCAGACAATAGGATCTTGATTAGTCAGGGTGTCAAAGGTTACATGAAGGCAAGAGAATGGGTTTGAGAGGAATGATAAATCAACCATGATGAAATGGCGATGCAGGCTCGATGAAGCAAATGGCTGAATTCTGCTTCTTCGTCTTATGATCTTAAAGTCAAAGGCTGGTGATTAGTGGAATTCCCTTTCCTACTGCCTTGGTTCTAGAGGCTAGATTCAGTGGGTAATTCAAAAAGGTAACTTTTTTTGAAATATCAGAGAATTCTGGGATTTTGGGAACTGGGTCAGAAGAGCAGTTGATCTGGGGCAGATCAATCTGAATCATATTGGTTGCTGGGGCAAATGAGAAACTCACTCACGTTTTCTTCCTGCGTCCCTGCCTGTGTTTTTCATACCCACGTGTCACAGCTTGCACAAGCTGCCTGATATTCAACTAGGATAGCCTTTGAAACATACCGCCCTTCAAATGTGTTCTGGCATTCTATTATGGCTGATTTAATTTTTGGTCTCAAATCTGTTTTTCCTGTTTGATCTTCATAGCCTGTATTGTGCTGTAGGTTTTCTAATCCTCGATTCCTCCAATTTCTGGAAATTGAATTCAGCCTTGGATGCAACTAATGCTCAGCAAACAGAGCTCCATGGAAGAGTTACAAAATTTCGTCACTGCAATTAAAGAAATTCCTCCTGATTTCACACTCTTAACCTGATTCATGGTTCAAGACAACATCAATACAGCAAAGGTATTCTTGGCAGCATCTGCTTCTCCTGAACACAGAAGAGAGATTGAAAAGAATGCTCTCAAGAAAATTTTACTCTGAAGAAAACATAACCTGGTGCAAAAATACAGGTCCCACAATTTTGCAGGACATGACATGGCAAATGGTTGGGAACAAGCATGTCCTTACCCCCAGTGAAACATCAATGCCAAGCCCTTCCTCATTCAGATACCCGAGTAAACAGTCAGGCATCCTGAGAAATGAAAAGAGATCAACAGTTTGCACACTTAAAAATGACACAGCACACATCTCAGAAGCTAGATGGAAGTGGAATGTATACGCAGTGAGGCACTGGCATGAAGGATCAGTAACCAGAGGGAAGCACACAGTGTAAAGGTGAAGGTAATTAACCTATCAACTGATACATCTTTGTATCATGGGAGGAAATCAAAACTGCCGGCAAAATCCCCATGCATTACACAGGGAGGGCCTACAGACCCCTTACAGATGATGTTGAAATTGAACTCCAATGCTCCGAGCCGTAATAATTGTGCTAACCACCACACTACCATGGCCCCCAATAGGTAAACAAATAATGAAACTAAATATTTTCTTCTATCTGTACCTGCTTAATCACTGAGAAAAATTGTTAAATTTGCTTTAAGAAATTGCAGTCAGAGTTATTTTACCCATTTGGGCACCATGGTACCGTAGTGGTTAGCATGACACTATTACAGGTCGGAGCATTCTGGAGTTCGCGTTCAATTCTGGCGCCATTCTATAAGGGGTCTCTGTACGTTTTCCCTATGGAATCCATAGGTTTTCACCAGGTTCCCCATTTTCTTCCCACAGTCCAAAGATGCAATGGGATAGGTCATTGTAAATTGTCCCATGATTACATTAGGGTTAATTGGGGTTTTGGGGTTGCTGGGGCAGTGTTGCATCACTCAATAATTAAAAGCATCAGAAGATGACTTTATTAGATGAAAATTGCTGCATGGGCTTTATATAAAACTGATGGGAAGGCTAGAAGTGGGGAAGGACTAAAAACAAAAGAGAGATGAAGGATGTGTTTAACCTGCACATTTTAAGGTCATAAACCCCCACTCCACTCCACCAATGCAAATCTAGTCAGTGTAAATCAAGTCAGTGAAAAGCAAGTCAAGGCCACATCAAGGATCCTTAAATTCACTTATAATTTTTTGCTTTATATGAGGCAATCTTCATATACTGTGTTTGACTACATCAACATATGTTTCAAATACAACAGGAAAGTTATGAGTCTCAAGTGTGAGTAGAGAAAGGAAGTGCACAGTTTGGTTTCTCAATGGATGGAATTCCCACTGGTGTTCCCATTCCCAAATAAGGAATACTGCAATCAAATTATGTGCATGTGCCCAAAATCTCAATATGTGTAGATATTTTTTTCATCTCCTTCTGGCGTCTTGTTCCAGATCTCTACCCAGTTCAGGCATTGGTTTTGAAGAATCTCCAACCAAGCCTTCAGTGATGAATTATGCCCATGAAATCAGTTGAGATATAATCAATAGAAAGGGACATTCTACACATTAGTGGTCTGTGTATTTATAGATAAACTTTGCAATGGAGAGCAATTCCCATGTTGTTCACAAATATCCTCCGGAACTACACTCAGTGGCCACTTTATGAGCTCATTAATGCAAATATCCCAATACCCAATCATGTGGCAACAACTGAATGCATAAAAGTATGCAGACATGGTCAAGAGATTCATTTGTTGTTCAGACCAAACATCAGAATGGGGAAGAAATGTGATCTGAGTGACCTTGATCATGGAATGATTTCTGGTGCCAGACAGGGAGGTTTGAGTATCTCAGAAACCACTCAGCTTCTGGTATCTTCATGCACAACAGTCGCTAGATTACAGAGAATGGCACGAAAAACAAAAAAACATCCAGTGAGCGACAGTTCTGTGGGTGAAAATGTCTTGTTAATGAAAGAGGTCAGAGGAGAATGGCCAGACTGGTTCAAGCTGATAGGAAGGCAACAGCAACTCAATTAACTACATTTTCCAATAGTGGTGTGCAGAACAGCATTTCTGAATGCATAGCATATCGAACTTTGAAGTGGATGGGCTTTAGCAGCAGAAAACCACACCGTCCTGTACCTAATAAAGTGGCCACTATGTGTATATGAATGATTGGCCTCCGTACAGATTTAGCAAAGCTTGGGCCTGTAGCTGCCCTTTGTAAAATAGTTTTAAATCCACATCATTTTAAGACCAAACACTTATTTCACTTCCATTTCCTCTTTCCAAACGAATAAAACCATAAACCTCTACTGCAGCTGATGTTCAACTGAAGGAATTTTATTCATTTTTTTGAAACTAAATGGGAATCTGGGGAAGTAAACAGAAGCAGTACTAACCCGAAGAGTATATAAGTAGTTTGGAGATTGGAAATTTTGAAGTGAATGTTGCTTTCTTTGTGCTCTCCTGCTTGCTGGTGAATGATGAATGTGACTATTTGGGGGGGGGGGGTGTTGAAGGTGGAGTACTAGGAAAGTTATTCTATTTACTATAGACTTATTTTTGGCTTCTGTCATTTCAGTCCACACTAACAATTGATCCCTTGTTCTCAATAGGATTACACATGCCGTGGCATTTATGCATTTGAAAGCATGCCTAAAACACTGAATGCATCATGTACCCACAAGATTTCCCTGCTTGTTCACATAACAGCTAAAATGATATTTCTGTAGGTCTTATTTCACATTTTATTTAATAAAACCTATTAACTAGGAAATCCACAAATCCAGAAACTTCTTAGAAAAATATACTAATGAGTCAGATGCTCATGGAAGTAAAAATAATGTATTGACCTGTCTTGCCAAATGATGAGTGCCTGCAACGGAGTGAAGACGATAGGCAGTGGAGAGGTCCTGCAGCTCTTCATAGTACTTATCGAACCCTAGATCATCAGGATAGAAGTCCACATATCCAAGTTTGCTAATGTCAAAAACATGACTGCCTTTTTGAGAAGTATAGACAGCAATATAAAAAGGAGCCAAGAACAGGTCAAATGAATGAGCAAATTGTGCCAATGATTCAGGCTGCATTAGTGGAAAAAGAAACAAGAGTTACCATTTCAGGTAAAGAAATCAGTCACGCGAAACCCTGCTAAGTATTTCCTGTTTTATTTCTGAACTGTGATAAGTTCTGAAACCACATGTCCAAAAGGATAAATGTTATGGAAGGTATGCAGCATAGATTTAGCAGAATGATCAAATTCAAGTTCAACAGCTAAAATAGGATATGGACACTTAATTTCCATCCCAAAAGCTTCAAGATGCTATTCATATAACCCTGGCTAACTATTGTCTGCAAAATATAAACTGTGAAGCTCATGTTTTGGCAGAACTGAAGTCAAAACATTCACTATTCCATCAGAAGTTACTTCACCTGCCCAGGATGCAAGAACCTACCAATCTAACTACAGCAGCCTCTAATAATACTCAGTAAATGCCACAATGACAAAACTTCCTCTATGGATCTTCCCAAGCTATATGGATCAGGATGGCTATTTTTCTTTGCCAGCAGGAGAGTGATTATTTTTTCTTCATAGCTACTTTTCAAGAACAAAATTATAGTATGATCAGGCTATTAAAACAACAATCATTTTAAGAATCACTGGAATTTTTTCAATTTTTAACCATGTTGGTATTCTTAATAAATGCAAACAATAATTCCGGATAAATAAATATTTTAATTCTGTAAAATACTTCAGAAGATCTTATCCTCTCGATTCTTCGTGGAACATATCAAATTCCGCTCTTCACTGATATTAACTTGTTGATGTATTTGTAACAGGAAAGTGAGGAATTTGGTGCAGAAGCACCAAACACAAGACATAGAAATGAGGTGCATGCTGCTGTCTCTCACTTCTGCACAAAAAAAAAGATCATTTTCAGGGACATTTCCAGATGCTGCAAAAATAAATCCAATATATTTCAAAGACTATTTGTTGTTGGGATTCCCTGGCCTTGGGGCGCTATCCAAAGAGTGTCATTACTCACTTCTTCTTTAAGCCACTCTTCTCAGCAATTTCATTCAGTTACACATCCCTTCCATCACCCAGAAATGCCTTTTTGCTCATATCCTGAATGGCATCCCATCAACATTCCAATCTACACAAACTAAAAATGTCTTAAGATCCCAATCTATTAATGCCATCACCTTCCACTCCTAACATCATATTACGATCAAGGAACGTGTCTGTAGACCGGATATTGAACTTTTTGCTGTTGGACTCCGGCCATATTCCACCAAGATACAACACTGGGCGTCATGGGAGGTTGTTCCTGCCTGTGGCCATCGAACTTTGCAGCTCCTCCCGTGGAGGATCAGACACCTGAGCCAATAGGCTGGTCCTGGACTTATTTCCATCTGGCATTGTTTGCATTTTGTTGTTTGATTTGTTTGTGGTTTTTGTATTGCTATATTTATGCTCTATTCTTGGTTGGTGCGACTGTAATGAAACCCAATTTCCCTCGGGATCAATAAAGTATATCTATCTATCTAACTTATGCCCAAAATCAGACCTTCACTGCCAGCCTGCTCTCACACCCAGTGCTCTAAGCCCACGTTTGGTCTCAGGCATCATGCTTTATTTTACAAAAAAAGCACACAATAATAGTTGAGTAGCCTTGCGTAATCATCTTACACCATGTATTTTAATATCTCTTGACCACTGAGCTTTTCAGATCATTTTAATCAAAATCTACATTTGTAAAAAAAAGTTGCAGAGCCTTGAGAACATAACAATAAGGATGACATGTGTACTCGTTTATGTCACTTTTCCTCAGGTTCTTCTCATTTTTTTTTTGTTTCCAGGCATATACTCCTCTATCACTGCCTGCCTATTAACTCTTGCCTGAACAAGGACCTGGACCCATTGCGATTTGCCGACCACTCCAATAGGTCTACAGCAATCTCATCGTCTGCTGTTTCCGTAACTATTTTGTTCTTTCCAGTAAGGGTTATTAGCCCAGAGCTGAACCACCAATATTGGAGGATCAGTGGATGAAATGATGAAGGAAGCCCTGAACACCATCCAAGATGGAGGACTTTTATTGCTGCCCTAAATGCCAGTGGCATAACAGGCAGTAGGTATGCAAGTACGACACAATCTCATTGGCCTTGGACCACCTGGACAACAGCAATAACTACATCAAGCTCCCGTTTACCGATTACAGCTCAGTGTTCAATACCATCATTCCCTCAGTACTTATCAACAAGGGCTTCTGTATTTCTCTCTGCAACCAGATCCTTGACTCCCTCACAGTCAGTGCAGATCAGAAATAACACCTCCTCCTCAATGACAATTAACACAGGCACACCTCAAGTATGCATGCTCTGTTCTCTCTGCATTAGTGTGTACCTAGGCACAGCTTAAAAGCCACCTATAAATTTGCCAATGACAGATTTGTTACTGGCAGAATCCCTGATGGTGATGAGAAGGCATGCAGGACTGTGAGAGATTAGTCGGTTGAGCGGTATTGCAACAACAATCTTGCACTCAACATCCATAAGACCAAAGAACTGATTGCAGACTTCAGGAAGGGAAAATCGAGGAAACACATGAGCCCTCATCAAGGGGTCAGCCATGAAAACAGAAAGCAGCTTCAAGTTCCTGGGTGCCTATATCTCTGAAGATTTATCCTAGGCCCAACATATCGATACAATTACAAAAATGGCCTACCAGTAGCTACATTTCATTAGACTCAGAGGAGAACTTGGTATGTCACCAAAGACTCTCGCAAATTTCTAGATATACCCTGGAGAACATTCTGACTAGTTGCATCACCATCTGGTATTGGGGTGCCAACGCACAGGATTGAAAGAAGCTGCGGAGGATTGTAAACTCACCCGGCTCCATCATATACACTAGTCTCCCCACCATCAAGGTATCTTCAAAAGGCAATACTTCAAGAATCAAGCATCTATCATTAAGAACCTTCACCATCCAGTCATAAGCTCTTCTCATTACTACCATGAGGGAGGTACTACCATGTGGGAGGAGGTACAAGAGTCTTAAGACACACACTCAACAACACAGGACAGTTTGTACCCCTCCGCCATCATATACTTCACTATTCTGCTCTCTTTGCACTTCTTGTTTTTTTTCCTTATTGTAACTTATAGCATTTTTTATGTATTGCATTGTACTGCTGCCACAAAACAACAAACTTCATGACTTGACTACGATAATAAACCAAATTCTGATGACTTAACCTTCTTTTGATGAATAATGCAGATGTATATTTTTATCATTTATATTTTGTGAATGATTACTCCTAAAACATCTTCACTTTAAGGTATTTCAGATCAACAATGTGTTGTTCTCCATAGCTCTGAGAGCAACACACCCATCATTCCTTTCTTTCAAATACTTTCTCCTTATTGTGTCCTCCTCAGAACTGGTGTCCTTGATGTTTTGATCCTTATTTTCCAGTCCTGGTTATCATTCCTCAAACACTTCTCTAACAAATGATCTGTGGAAAAATCCCTCAGTTACAATGCTAAGTATTGTAATTTGATTGAAGCTTCAGTCTTCATAATTGCTTACAGTTCATGTCTATGGACACCCATGAAATATACGGCTTTCACTGGGGAAAAGGACAACAGAAAGCCTCCTTATAACAGCTCCCAACTTTTCCACTATTAGCACCAGTGGTAAAAAGTGGCAAATTGAACAGTCCAAAAATGGGGCCCAAGAGCCTTTCAAAGAATCACTGGGTGGGTGAACTGGGGAAGCCAGGGCAATTCAATCCACAGACTTTCCCTGTTCTCTGAAATCTCTTTCTCCAACTCCCTTCATTGATCACCAAGAAAAAAAATTGCATTATTCATAGAAGTCAATGCTAGTGATTAGCAAAGCATGGAGTTTTGATAGTGCTGCTAATTCTGCTATGCATTTGAGCTTACACTTCAAAAATCACAATAGACATGATTAATAAAAATATTCTTTTGGCAAATTGCATTGAAAAATCCTGCAGAAGCTGAACCCAAATCCTATGTACAGGAAAAAGCCAGTGAAAGGAAATTAAGCCACTTCCTGGTGCAATACAAAAGAACACTGCTTATTTAAACATCATGGAAACAAAGAAATCAAACATCCATTTCCTACAGCCAAGATAAACAGCTGGGAAGGGTGTTTCTCTGTCCACATAACACAAATTAAAAGCAACGATCAATTTGAAAAATCACTGTGAAATAGGTTCAAACCCAAAGCAGCCACTTTACAGCGTGTTGGTAAAAATAAATTCACTGATTATCCATCCCAAAAGATATTGAACAATCTCTTTACAACAGCAAGTAATAAATGTTACTTTTGTCAATACATTATGTGATCAAGTACCAGTAATACATGTTTTTCAAATGTTAAAATATACCAAAATTACACACTAAATCTAAGCTGTCAATAGTACAATTAAAGCCACAAATTGTTAATGTTCAACTGCAGCACAAATATTTGGCCAATTACCAAAACAAAGCAATCTGTTTGTCAATTAGCCCACTTTACTCCACTTTTTTTCTTATTTAAAAGTATAGATGCTATCAAAACAGTTATTATCCATTTGTTAACATCCATCTGTACGTATTTCTAGAAAATCTAATCCAATCTTAAAACAAGGTGTACATAATATTCAAACAGCAAAAACAGCAACTGCTGGAAACCTGAAATAAAATCAGAAAATACTGTAGGTAGAGTCAGGTAGCACCTGCGGAGAGAATTAAATCAACTCATTTAAGCTCATCCACTTGAAACATTAATTCTTTTCCTCATGAATGCTGCCTGTTCTGCTAATACCTTCCAGCATTTTCTGAATGTATTCAGATTTCCAGTATCTGCATTTTCATTTACATCTACAGGAAAAGAGCAACATAAAATGGCTACATGTCACATATTCAATGAATTGAGTATACACGCAAAATTGTTACAGGGCAAAAGTTGGACCTGCCTATCCAGAATCAGAATCAGAATCAAAAAGCCGGTTTATTATCACTGGCATCTGTCATGAAATTAGTCGTGAAATCGGTGCTGATGAAGGAGCTTGGCCCCAAACATCGACTGTTTATTCCTTTTCATGTCTGCTGAGTTCCTCCAGCATAATTGTGTGTGTTGCTCCGGATTTCCAGTATCTGCAGAATCTCTTGTGTTTATGTCATTGATTTTGTGGCAGCAGTATAGTACAAAACATAACAATTACTACAAGTTATAATAAAAAGTGAAGTAAATAACTAGTAGAAAAAGAGGGAAAGCGATGCTGTGGTTTGTCTCATTCCATGTGTGGAATGAGTCAAACCACGTGTTTGTAAGTCAGTACCTGAAGTTTGGAGATGAACTTCAGACTATGCTCATTTGGTTTTCAAAGGTCTAAATGTCTCAGAAAGTACTCTTCTTCCTTCTTTTTTAAAATGCTTGCTCATTGGATATGGATATCACGAACAAAATCATTATTTAACGTCCACCATTAACTAACCTTGAGAGGACCTGGCTTTCTAACTAATGCTGTTTTTAGACTGAAGGTTCACTCATCTATCTTTCAGGCATTGATTTCCAGGTTTGTAAACCAGTCAGATATATTTTCAAGTTGGGCTGACATGCAACCTAGAAGGGAACGGTTGTAAAATTTTCCCGTGACGACATCAGACAGCATCTCATCATCTGCCTCCACAGATGCTCCTTGACCTACTGGTTATAGTTTGATTTTTTGCTAAGGAATCATGGAGGTACATTGGAATAAGCTTAAGAAAATATAAAGAGAGGGTACCAATAGAAGAAAGTAGATGGCCCATAAAAGCTTTTATTAGCATGGGAGTTTTTGAGAAGTTTGCAAAATCAAGGCAAAAACTGACTTTTCCTGAAGGGGTAATTTATAATGGTTCCTTATGAAATGCAATCCTTCTCAGCTAAGAGAGCTTGATCTGCGTTTGAAAAGGAAAATTATAGTAAGATAAACTTAAGGCTATTCAACCTTGTACCACAGGTTCACCATTCAATAACATAGATGTTGGAATGTTTTCCACTCTTGAGAAAGTCTTGGACAAGAGGACAGAACTACAAGGGGACCAGAGATTTGAGGTATCTGAAAACTTCTCGCAGAGAGTGCTGAATCTCTGAAATTCTCTGCTCCGGTGGGTGGTTAGAACTAACCATTAGAACTATGTGAAGTGAGGGTGGAGAAATATTTGTGGAAGAATATAGGGGTATGGAGAAATAGCACTGAAGAGGAGTTCAGACTATCATTGATGAGCCATAGTCAAAAAATGTTGGGCAGCCTACTCCTGCTCCTGGTATTTTCTGGTGTTCTTTTACCACTAAACTTCTCAGAACAATTTACACTTAGTCAATTCAGCACAATGTTCCCAACAAAGAGTTCAGACAACTTCTTGGCCCGACAATAGGTACCTAATTACTTATAGTCTGGATCAACTCTAGCATTAAGCCTAGTACTTAAATAACCATTCCCCTCAACAAGTAAGCACATTTAATGATAGGTGACATTATTTGGTGGTAATTTTATTCATAAGTTAAATGTTACCATCAATCATCACATCTGTCCCCAGACTTAGTCCAAGTTTAACATTTGCCAGATATTTCCAGAACTCTCAGCTCTTCAGTTCTCCCCCTTGGGTCAAAGAGGCAAAAGGCCAAAACACTGGTAACCATGGATATAATAAACATGAATAAAGTACTTGTTACCAAGAGATTTTACTAAACCACACCATTATTAAGATATTTAGATATGCTTGTTTCAGTTTAAGGGCTAATTTGAAAGCTCTTAAGAATGGAAATTCATTCTTGCTCTTGAGATAAAAGCACAGTGCAGTTGCATTTGCATTTGCATACTGTGTCCTCTCTAAAACCTTTGCTTCCATTTCACCAAGGATGAATTTCTAACCTTTTGCAATTTTTCTCTAAAAAAGTTACCACACCAAACAAAACGTTTAGAAAAATCTAAAAAGTACTGCTTAAAAGAAACATCTGAAAATCATTTTAATTCACAATTAAGACATGGAGTTCCCTCCACAGTTGAAAGCAGCAAGTTGAAGCCAAAATAAATCAAATGAAAAATACTGCAAATGTTAGAAATCAGAAATAAACACTGGCATGTTGGAAATATTCATCAGCTCAGCCAACAACTATGAAGTGAGAAACCAAACAAAGTCTAAATTTCAGTTCAAAGTAATTTTTAAAATCAGGAAGGAGAAAATGTTTTTAATTGTAGAGAAAGGCAGGAGCTAGACAGAATCCAGAAAAACTGTTTATGTTAGAGAGCAGGAAATTCTGACAATTATGGTGGAACCAGTCGAAATAGAGAAGTGGTGATGAGTGAGTAAACTACAAAAGGTTTATCTAGGAAAGGTGCATCTAAGAGGTGACAAATGACATCTGAATTTTCTTCATTGTTGCTGGGTTTAAATCCTGCAACTCCTTTCCCAACAGCACTGTGAGAGTACCTTCACCAGAAAGATCATAAGAGATAGACGCAGAATTGGGCCATTTGGCCCATCAAATGTATTCAGCCATTCAGTCATGGCCGATTTTTCTAAACACCTGCCTTCTCCCTATAACCCTTAACCAATCAAGAAATTATCAGTCTCTGTGTTAAGTACACTCAATGGCTTGGCATCCACAGCCTTTTGTGGTATTGAATTCTACAGATTTGCCACGCTGATGAAATTTCTCCTAGAGGTTAGGGAATGTGGTTCACCACCACCTTCTCAAAGGTCACCTGTTATAAGCTCTTCCCACATCCTGAATGAATTAAAATTCACTGAATTAAAAAGCAAGAGGGAAAAAACTGAGAACACCAGAAATCTGAGATAAGTTTGAGATGGCTGATTATAAGAGATTGTTGAAGTCAATATGAGTTTACGAGATACCAGACGCTCAACATCATCCATGTGGACTGAGTATCTAGATAATGGTCAGAAAGGTTGCATGTCCTTTGCCCAAAACAAGGAAGAACTTTGTTAGCATCATGAACAATATTCTTAATCAAAATAAATACAAGTTCACTGTATAACCTACAAAGGGTGCTTGAGGTCCAAGGTAGAAGAGGAAGAAGGCCAGCAACCAGAAGTGAAATGAAGAGGTTATCTTGTAGCAAGAGCTGCATCCAGCTTGCAAATATTAGAATGCACCCAAGAGGTCTTTCCAAGTTATCAGTAATACTACCCAAACTTCAATTAAAAACATGAATCGGTACACATGTGAAACATTATTGCCTCAGGGACAATGTGGCATCACTTTGCAGAAGGCTCAAAAGATAAAATAATCTTTATTCACAAAGATTCGAGACTGCCAGACGAA
This sequence comes from Mobula hypostoma, assembly GCF_963921235.1. Classification (NCBI taxonomy): domain Eukaryota; kingdom Metazoa; phylum Chordata; class Chondrichthyes; order Myliobatiformes; family Myliobatidae; genus Mobula; species Mobula hypostoma. Next base: position 183,337,666 of record NC_086099.1, read on the forward strand.
CAGTATAGACCTCAATGACCTGCAGTTCATTAATTTAATTTACAATTTATTTTTGGTTCAACAATTTTCAGATGTTGACCTTCACAGCTGCTGACAAAGACCTTCCATTCACATTGATCAAGTGAAAATGGCAGTTGAATCTTATTGTATCACAATCAATGCATGACAAGGAAGCAGAGCCACTGAGATTCTCCTCAGAAAGTAACCAGGATGACAAAATATCACCAACAATGGTTTATAGCTGGAGTTAAGGCAGGTCCACTCATATTTTGTAGCACTATTTTGCATGATGAGACTTTCAAAATTAAAAATACAACTCTGACAAACACACATTTTGAATGCATTCAATGTACAAGTAAGATTTTGTTGCATGATAATGTTTAGTCTTTATATTCGGGAAAGAACTGCAGGATAAAAAGAAAATCCTCTCTACTACAGATAGCAAATAGAACTGCATGTACCAATCTAGTTAACATCTGCTTTGGCAGAACAAGTCGCAGGCATGGTGACTGGGATTTCAAAGGCAAGGACAATCAAAGCAATGAGAGGCCTTAGCCATCTGCAGCTAACATATTGCTTCTTTCTCAAGTTAGTTTTTCTGGTCCTTTTACAGTGTTCCCAAAATACATTCACAATTGGCACAGTTAAGAACAGAGTCAGAGAATGATCACAGCACAGGAAAATGGCCATTCAGCCCATTGGGTAACTCTCTATTTTCATCCACGTTCCTTTTCTGTAACTGCCCTTACATCCCCATCAAACTATAAGTTTAGCTGGTTTCTACTTGAAGGCTATCCTGGAACCTGCCTCAACTATATCTACAGGCAGCAAAGTCCAGATTTCACCCACATTCTGCATAAAATATATTTTCCTCTTGTCACCTTGAGTTTACTTCACCAGTGACATCTAATCCTCAAACCCATTACCAGAGGAAGCTGCCTCCCACTATACATCCTGTTCAGAGCATTATCAATTCTACGAGATCTCTCCTCAGCCTTCCCAGCCAAACACTCCAGCCTCTCTAATTCATAGTCCATTGTCTCTGGGACCATTTACATCAATCTTCTCTGGACCTTCTCTGATGCCCTAATATCTTTCCAAATGTTGGCAACCAGAATTGAACAATACTCCTTTTGAGGACAGACCAGCATTTTATAAAGTTTCAGCATTATTTCCATATGTTTATATCCCAAGTCTCTATTGATAAAGGCCAGAATTAAGCAAGTATAAATATAATTTGCCCTGCCACATTCAATGAATTGTACACCAATATCACTAGACCCACTGCCCCCTATTCTACCAGAAGGCATCATCTTACATTCCTCTACATTATCTTCACCTGCCATGAAACTGCAGCTCTTTACATTCTGCTGCAATGTCATTACAGGAATGGGAGATTTGGTGGGGTGGGAGGGGAAAGGGGAAAAAGGGGATTGCATTCCTAAAAAAAAACACTGTATATCATGATTTTCCATAATGCGAAGCCATGTCATTTGTGTAGACCTCAAGAAACAAGTTGAAGAAAAATATAACTGAGTTTATTTATTTACTTTTTTTTACACCCCCACATAATCCCCATAACAATAATCTCCAATCTTTGTGTAGCAAGTTGTAAATTTCGTAAGGGTGAACTTCTGTTAGCCATTAGAATTTCACCTGTACTTTCTTTGCAGTTGGCAATACTGACAAATTTTGTGCTACACACAAAAAATGCTGGTGAAACACAGCAGGCCAGGCAGCATCTACAGGAAGAGGTACAGTCGACGTTTCGGGTTTTGTGCCATCTGCAATTGAGAAGTGGTGGCTTGCACCATCAATTCTAGTCATTAAAGTGGATCCAAAAATAACACTGGCTTATATCAGTTCTTGGGAAATGCCACCATTCACCATCTTCCAGTCCAACATTATTCACATTTCATTGGCTGTCACCTAGCCAACTTCCTATCAGTTCTAATAATATTCCATTTACGCCGTGTGCATATATCAAGTCCTTGTACACCACATCAACTACACTGAACTCAGCAACACCATTTGCTACCTTCTCAAAAAAAAATCAATTAGTTAAATATAATTTGCTCTTACCAAATCAACGTTGGCTTATCTCACTCAATTACTTCTTTTCAAGTGACCACCAATCCTGTCCAGATCAATGTTTCTTAAGGCTGGACTTTTCCTTAATATCTATACTGAACAAAGGTGTAAGATTTCCTATTATCTGGTCTCCTGGAATCATCCTGGTATCCAAAGAGCACTGGAAGGTGATCAGTGCTCTTGTGATTTCCTTCTGTAATACTCTCAAAATCCTAGGATATATCACACATCTGCTCCTGATATCAAGAACATTAAACCCAAACATATGAAATCCAAATTTACTACATCCACATTAAAATCCATGTGTCCGGACCATAACAAAGAGGGATCTCAGAAAGGTATCAGGAGAAACTAGCCAACTGTCTCAGCCCTCTTCCTCCGTGTGTTGCCTTTTGAGTGTGGCATAATGGCATTGGGGAAAGAATGTGGAAAAGCTACTGGAAGCAGCTGAGCTGTATAACCTTTTAGCATCGCTAAGCAAAGCAATAGAGAATACTCTCAAATTCAGATGACACATACTGCAACTTCAGACACCAAAAGAAATATATCTGAATGCTTACATGAAAAATTATCACTTTTAAGCACTCACCACAACACTCACATTTAATTTCACATATGAACATGAGCATATTTTTTTATATAGGTATGGACTTCCAGATGCATTTGATAAAGTCCCTCACAATAGATGATTCATTTAAAGTTAAAAGCTAGTGGAATTGAAGACATAGTATTGAACTAGTTAGGAAATTGAGTGAGGGCCAGAAAGTAAGAGTAGAGAGTGATCATTCACAAGGACACGTACTGGGGTCACAACTATCCAGTGCATTATATACTGTTCAGATGGGAGACACAAGCCATCTTTTCAAGTTTGCCTTTTACACAAAGATAAATAGCACTGGAAGCATTGTGGATAGATTAATTTACTAAGGGAGATAAAAAGATTAAATAAATGGGCAAAGCTGTGGGCAAATGGATTTCAGCATAAGAAAATATGAGTTCATCCAGGTTAGAGTTTAAAAAAGATAGAACAGATGACTGTTTAAATGGTGAAAAATCAGAAGCTTTGGAGTTTCAAAGAGGATAATGGAATGATGACCTATATTTCTAGATAATAGGAATTCAATTTATATTACAACTCTATAGCATCATGGTTTGACAAAACCTGGATAAATGTAAGCACTTATCAAGATTGAGTCAAGATTCACAACAAATAGTATGTGTGACTTGTGGCAAGAGTTGCATACCATTGCAGACTTCAAAGCCAAATGTAGTGGTGCTGCCAACATCGCGGCCTCTCTCCCAGATGAGCTCAATTGCTTTTACGCTCGGTTCGATGTCACTAACTCTGAGCCTCCAAGAAAAGCCACCGCTACAACCTGCAACCTAGTCATCTCCGAGGCTGAGGTACGCAGATGTTTCCAATGGGTGGACACTTGCAAGGCTGCGGGACCAGACTGCATTCCAGGGCGAGTACTCAGGATGTGCGCAGCACAACTGGCAGGTGTGTTTACAGACATTTTTAATCTCGCCCTCTCCCAGTGTAGAGTGCCATGCTGCTTCAAATTATCCATCATTGGCCCTGTACCAAAAAAGACCAAGGTAACATGCATCCTGTCGCACTCACCTCAATAATAAACAAATGCTTTGAGAGGTTGCTCAAGGACTACCACCCAAACTGGACCCCCTACAATTCGCCTACCGACAACTGAGTCTCTGCAACAGATTACTTTATCAGCATAACAACTGGACTCCAGAGACTAAATGAGAGATTATAAATATGAGAGTTATACTTCTCAAAATTTGCAAGGATAATAGATGGTTCCGAAATGTATGAGAGAAATCTGTTATATTGTTTGGAAAGTCTAGAGCTAGGGAGTCCAATCTAAAAATAAGAGACAGACCTTTCAGATGTGAAGAAATATAAGCAGGGGACAGCTCAGCTATAAAAACTAAAATGGTGGATCAGGGTCAAAGGGCTAGGTGGCTTATTCCTATTTCTATATTCTTAATACCCAAATTATTTATAACTATCATAATGATTAATTCTTATTTTACCTACAAGGGAGTGTAAAAGTGCTTCAGCAACACACACAAAATGCTGGAGGAACTCAGCAAGTCAGGCAGCATCTATGGAAATGAATAAACAGTCGACAATTCTGACTAAGACCCTTCTTCGGGACTGGGAAGATGCCAGAATAAAAATGGGGATGGGGGTTGGGGGGAGAGGAGGGGAAGAAGGCTATCTAGGTGACAGGTGAAGCCTGGTGGGTGGGAAAGGTAAAACACTGAAGATGAAGGAATCTGATGGAAGAGAAGGGAGGATCATAGGAGAAAGGGAAGGATGAGGAGATCCAAGGGAAGTAACAGGCAAGTGAGAACAAGAAAGAAGTCAGAGTAGGGAACAGAAGAAGAGGGGAGCTGAAGAGATTTTTTTTAACCAGAAGTAGAAATCGATATTCATGTCATCAGGTTGGAGGCTACCCAGACACAGAAATTAAGGTGTTGCTCCTCCACCCTGAGTGTCACCTCGTCATGGCACAAGAGGAGGCCATGGCCCAACATGTCAGAACAGGAATGGGAATCAGAATTAAGATGTTTGGCCTCCAGGAAGTTCCGCTTCTGACGGATGGAGAGGTGGTGCTCGATGAAGTGGTCCCCCAATTTACTATGGGTCTTGCCAATGAAGACAAGGCCACATTGGGAGCACCAGGCACAATAGATGACCCCTGCAGATATGTGTGTGAAGAGTAGCCTCACCTGGAAGGACTGTTTGAGGCCCTGTATGGACAGAAGGGAGGAGATAAAGGGCAGCTGTAGCACTTTGGCCACTTACAGGAACAAGTGACAGGAGGGAGATTAGTGGTGAGGGATGAATGGACGTAGTAATCTCAGTGGAAAGCAGAGAGAGATGGGAAATAAAGATAGGATCCCTTTGGAGAAGGCAGAAGTTGCAGAGAATGCTATGTTGGATATGGACGCCCATGGGGTGGTAGGTGAGGACAAGAGGAACTCGATAAGTGTTAAGGCGACAGGAAGTTAAGATGAGAACAGATGTTTGGAAAATGGAGGAGATGTGGTTGAGGCAGCATCAATGGTGCTTCAGGTGTTATTAATTTCCAATTGCTTGGGAACAGCATCTTCATAATTAAAGCAAAGCATAAAATCAGGAACCAAGGAAACCAAATGTCAAATATGAAATACTTTGATTTTAAGAATTTAATAACTTTCATTTATTTTGTAGTTTTATCATTGATCATCATCCCAAAACTCTTCATAGATGTAATCAGAAAGAAATGAACAACCGAAGATTAATTGGTGGAATAAGCCACAGCTTCACCAGCTGGTGTTAAGGCACCTCCTAAAATAAAGAAAGAAGAGGGATTTTTATTTGCATCGAGTTCATATCAGGACAGAGGCATACAAAATGGCCTGAATCTGAAGGCTGGTACATTTGGGGGGAGAAGTGTAGGATTGCTGGACGCTAGGAAAATGAAGCTGGATAGGAATTAAAAATCAGGATGACAATTTTAACTCAGAACTACTGTTGGGAACCAAGAGTCAGGGTAGATCAACAAGGACAGAATAAGATGTGAGCAAAATCTGTAGACGACTCGATTCAGACATTAGAGCTGTGCCTGAGGTGAAATTAACAGCAAATGGAGGTAGGGAACCCAATAGAATGCACTGGAGTGATCAATTCTGCTTGTAACAATTATTTGGCGAAGAATTTCATAGCAGATGGTTGAAGGAAAAGGCAATAAGAAGAAAATTATCTTGAGATTGCAGCTCGGAATTGATGAGATTGCCAATATTACAGTTTGAGGAAATGGCTAGAAAGAGGTTGAAATTGGTGCCCATGAAATGGGAGTTTTATAGTGAACACTAAAAACAATGAACCAGATTGTGCCTTCTGTTCGCCCTGTTTGATCCCTACAATTAGCATCAAAACTGAGCTCCTGGCCTCATTACTGCAGCAAAGCAATCCAGGAGTAGCAAAGAGGCACAGATTAGCAAACAGAGGCACTGCTCCAAGCAAACTTCTTGGCTTGCACAGTCAAAGGCCTTTTTAACTGATCATAAATAGCTGCAACATATTTAAATGCAACCTAAATACATTTTAATTTAATTTTTTAAACACCTTTAAAATTAATAACAGGTTTGTTTGTAAACACCAATAAGTTAATCAAATTCTCTGAAATAAATTGAGCAATACTAGATATTTGCCCAGTAGTAGTGCAGGAAAAGAGGTGTGACAGGTACTGACCTTCAGTGCTTTCTACACTTCTAACTACTGTGTGCAAATGCAGAATTCAGCAGAAATCCACTTTGGACAATGACAGTTTACATCCAAATCAATGGGTTGGAGCAGTTCTGGTTTAATGCCTCACCTTGTAAATTGGGTAATCACCATTAAAACTGAAGGAAGAGGCCTTTATATTAAAGAGACAAAAAACTGCTATGTATTCTTACTCCAAGCAGCTGCTTAAAGTAATTCACAATTGCAGGATATGCTTAAACATATGAAATACAGAGTCAACTGGATTAAAATAGACACTTGAAAGTGGGACAAGAACAGAACAAATTGCACTATTACAAGGCTGTTTATCTCTGCATTTAGTTTCTTGCACTAAAAATATATCAGAGCCAACACAAAAGAGAAAATAAAACTAAAATCAATTAATATAGAGAACTCTGGATAAATAACGGAAAAATCTATTAACATTTGTTCATTTCATGACTTCAATTTAGAGACTCACATACTAACTTGGCAGATACAGTACATCACAATTCACGGTATCTATTCTGATAGGTCAAAGCAGATTCACATCAAATCAAAAACAGAGCACTTGACCAATTTAGCAGAGTATTCATAGGCTTCACCCACTTAAACAAAAATATCCATACTTTTGATAAGGATCATATCCAATCTAGCTGTTAGCATACACCTGAAAACATAATCGTTAGCCAAATACCTCAGAAGGAAACCATTTTTAAAACAATGAGATGTAGTTTTAAAAAAATATATGGAATCCAATTAAAACATTGCTACTGAATATTGAAAACTAAAGATAGATAAGGTGGACATGGAGAGGATATGGGATAGAGGGCACAGTCACAAAACAGAAGGATGAGGAGGAAATAGACAGTGGGTAGTGAATCTGTGGAATTCATTAGCACAGATGGCTGTGAAGGCCGATGGGATATATTTAAAGCCGAGGTTGATAGATTCTTGCATAATAAGGCGTCAGAGATTATAGGGAGAAGGCAGGAGAATGGAGTTGAGAGGGATAATAAATCAGCCATGATCGAATGGTGGAGCAGATTTAGAAAACATAGAAAACCTACAGCACAATACAGGCCCTTCGGCCCACAAAGTTGTGCTGAACATGTCTCTACCTTAGAAATTATTAGGCTTACCATAGCCCTCTATTTTTCTAAGCTCCATGTACCTATCCAAAAGTCTCTTAAAAGACCCTATCATATCCGCCTCCATCACCGTTGCCGGCAGCCCAAATTTGATGGACAGGACAGCCTTATTCTGCTCCTATCACTTATGGTTTTACACAGAACTTTAAGCAGTATCAAGGAAATTGTGCCATTACTGAGAAGTGCAGTATCACACTATTTGCAGATACAATCTCAGGAAATTGGGAATGTATAGTAGGATCATGTTACGCTAGTCTGACATTTTAAAATAAGTTTTGCAAAATTCTTGCTGTGACCTCATTAATACAAGTATGGGTACCAATTAGAGTTAACAGCATTCCTCAAATTGTAGTGCAGTAATATAGGTACACGATACTACTGAGCTGGTCTTATAAATTAACCCTGTATATTGTGGGGTGTTCAAAGGAAATGTGCATGAAACAGAGGCCTGGCCCAGAAGAGGTCTGTGCAAGAGATACTACAGGGACTGGAGCAGAGGCATAACAAAACTAACAGAGCTAACTCTTCAGCTATCAGAGTTTCAGCAACATGTTGGGGATTGGTGAAAAGGACGAGGAGGTGGTGGTGAGATCTGTCTCCCCCTCAGGGTCAAACAGCATTGGATAATTTGGGTATGAACAACCAGGTCAAGAAGCAAGACCGTTGACTGGGAAAGGCAACATTGGTACTCCCACTTCAACACAAAGGGCCAACCTGGTTTCATTATGAAGTTTTAAAGTATCCTGAATGTTAATGAACATCAAGCGGTGGATAACAGGCAAGGTCTCACAGGAGGAGATAAGTGTGTGACTGTGTGTTAGCTGTTGGGGTGGGGGGGGAGGCTTACTTTTTTAATAATAATTAGCAGAGCAAAACGCAGACACATAATAGTTAAATGGTACTTTGGAGCTAGCAGGCAAGATCAAGGAAAATCTTAAAGCATTTTATCAGGATATCAAATACAAGAGGGTAGCCAGAAAGACAGCAGGCCCCATCAAAGTGGCAATTTGTGCATAGAGACAAAAACATTACCTAAAGGAAAACAGAGATTCATCTATTTTCACTATGAACACAGACGTCAGAGAATCCAGGGAGGATCAGAATGGAATTATAGTACAAGTTATCACTGAAAAGAACAAGGTACAAAATACTAAACACGAGGAAATCTACAGATGCTGGAAATTCAAGCAACACACACAAAAAATGCTGGTGAACGCAGCAGGCCAGGCAGCATCTATAGGAAGAGGTACAGTCGACGCATCGGGCCAAAACCCTTCATCAGGACTAACTGGAAGAAGAGATAATAAGAGATTTGTAAGTGGGAGGGGGAGGGGGAAGATCCGAAATTATAGGAAAAGACGGGAGGGGGAGGGATGGAGCTAAGAGCTAGAAAGTTGATTGGCAAAAGGGATACAAGGCTGGAGAAGGGAGAAGATCATGGGACGGGAAGCCTAAGGAGAAAGAAAGGGGGAGGGGAGCCCAGAGTATGGAGAGCAGACAAGAAGTTATAGTGAGAGGGACAGAAGGAGAAAAAAGAAGAGAGAAAAAAAGGGGGGGAAAATAATAAATAATAAATAAATAAGGGATGGGGTATGAAGGGGAGGAGTGGCATTAACGGAAATTAGAGAAGTCAATACTGCGTCCGGTGCTCCCAGTGCGGCCTTCTATATATTGGCGAGACCCGAGGCAGGCTAGGAGACCGTTTCACTGAACACCTAGACTCTGTCCGCCAGAGAAAGCAGGATCTCCCAGTGGCCACACATTTTAATTCCATGTCCCATTCCCATTCTGATATGTCTATCCACGGCCTCTTCTACTGTAAAGACGAAGCCACACTCTGGTTGGAGGAACACCACCTTATATTCCGCCTGGGTACCCTCCAACCTGATGGTATGAATATTGACTTCTCAAACTTCCATTAATGCCCCTTCGTACCCCATCCCTTATCTATTTATTTATCTCCCCCCTTTTATTTCTCTCTCTCTTTTTTCTCCCTCTGTCCCTCTCACTGTAACTCCTTGCCTGCTCTCCATCCTCTGGGCTCCCCTTCCCCCTTCTCTCTCTCTCCCCAGGCTTCCTGTCCCATGATCCTCTCCCTTCTCCAGCCTTGTATCCTTTTTGCCAATCAACTTTCTAGCTCTTAGCTCCATCCCTCCCCCTCCCGTCTTTTCCTATAATTTCGGATCTCCCCCTCCCACTTACAAATCTCTTACTGTCTCTTCTTTCAGTTAGTCCTGACGGAGGGTCTCGGCCCGAAACGTCAACTGTACCTCTTCCTACAGATGCTGCCTGGCCTGCTGCATTCACCAGCATTTTCTCTGTGTGTTGCAAGGTACAAAATACCTTAACATTGCTAAAGGAAGTTTGTGGATGACACAAAGGTTATGGTGTGGTGGACAGTGCAAAAAGTTGTAGGCTACAGTAGGATATTGATAGGATGAAGAGCTGGGCTGAGAAAATTTTACTCATCACCAATATTGAAATAACTGGGCGATAGTTACTAAGGATGCCTTTTATATGATTTTTGGAATAAAAGTGTCATATTTGCCAATTACTTTATCCAGGGAAGGTTTAGAGATTATCACAAGTCCTGCTATCTCACTTTCCTTTTGTAGAACATGAAACAGTGCAGCACAGTACAGGTCCTGAGGCCTATAATGCTGTGCCAACCTTATTATTTATTTGTGTAATGTTATATAACACAGAGTAGGTCCTTCCGGCACTTTAAGCCGCATCACCCAGCAATTCCCCGATTCAATCCTGGCCTAATCACAGGGTAATTCACAATGACTAATAAACCTACCAACCACTACTTCTTTGGAACATGGGAGGAAACCAGAGCAAACACACCCAGTCATCGGGAGAACATACAAACTCCTTACAAATCCACTGCCTTATCAGGGATAGACTTCCTCTTGTCCTCACCTACCACCCCATCGGCCTCTGCAACTACCACATCATTCTCCACAACCCTCGCATCTTCAACATTTTCTTTCACCAAACACATCTTTACCTCCTCCCCCCACCACCCACTCTTCACAGTGATCATTCCCTCTGTGATTCCCTTGTCCATTCGTCCCAATCCACCGATCTCCTTTCTGGCACATATCCCTGCAACACGAATGCTACACCTGTCCATTCAGCTTCTCCCTCACCTTCATTCAGGGCCCAAACAGTCCTTCCAAGTGAGGCAACACTTCACCTGTGAATCTGCTGAAGTTGTGTATTGTATCCGGTGCTCCCGAAGCAGCCTCTTCTACATTGGTGGGAACCGACGTAAATTGAGGGACTACTTTATTCGAGCACCTCTGTGCCTTCCACCAAAAGCAGAATTTCCCAGTGTCCAGCCATTTTAATTCCTGATTTCTCCTTCCAGTAATTTTTTCTTCTCCTTCCCTCTTCTTCTATTCCCCATGTTGGCTACTTACCTCTTCTTCTCACCAGCTCATCACCTCCCATAGTGCCCTTGCTTCTTCCCTTGTCCACTCTCCTTTCCTATCAGATTCCTCCCATTCCAGCTCTTAATCTTACCCACCTGACCTCACCTTTCACCTTCTACCTAGTCCTCATTCCCCTCTCCCCACCTTTTTATTCTAGTGTCTTCCCCCTTCCTTTCCAGTCCTGAAGAAGAATTTCAGCCAAAACATCAACTGTTTACTCATTTCCATCGATGCTGCCTGACCTGCTGAATTCCTCCTGTATTTTGAGTGTGTCATGGTAAATTATTTTTTCAGGTAAAGGGATATCAAAGCAAGGTATTCCCTAAAGTCCAATGATAAGGACACTGTTTAAGTTATAGATGCATGTAACCAAGACATTGGAAGACCAAGCAGAAATTTGTAATTTACCAGAGACACCAAACTTGAAGATATGGCAAACAGTGAGATTCATACGAACAAAAACTATAGGACACAGACAGACCAGCAGAAAGAACAAATATAGAACAAATTAAATTAATACAGTGCAGAAAACTGAGAGGATGCATTTTGGCAGAAGGAAGAGATATATTTGCAACGAATACAACAAATACAATCTAGCTAACTACCTTCCAATCTGTTATTTTTTCAGTCAAAAGAAAAGTGATGGATTCTGTCATTGATAGTGCTATCAAATGGCTCCTTACTCAATAATAATTTATTCACCAACACCCAGCTTGGGTTTTGTGTGAACCTCTCCATACTAAATTTCATCAAAGTCAACTGCTAAACATGTATAGATACCAGAAGTATGGTTGATGTTGTAGTGTGTGTTAAAGGAGAGAAGTGGGTTCAGTTACTATTACAAGACAGAAGGTGCACAAAAAGCTGAAAGACCTAACGGTACATGTCACCCGGATCAGATGAACTGCACCCTAGTGTTAGAGATTGTGGTGACATTAGCAATGATCTTTCAAAAATCATTGGAATCTGGCATGGTGCCAGAGGACCTGGAAAATTGCAAATGTTACTTCACTCTAAGAAAGGAGGAAGGCAGCATAAAGGAAATTATAGACCAGTTAGCCTGACCTCAGTGATTGGGAAGATGTTAGAATCAATTGTTAAGGATGAGGTGATGGAGCACTTGGACAAGATAGTACAACATCAGCATGGTTTCCTTCAGGGAAAATCTTGCCTGACGAACCTGTTGGAATTCATTGAGGAGATTACAAGTTGGATAGATAAAGGGGATGCAGTGGATGTTGTATATTTGGACTTTCAGAAGGTCTTTGACAAGGTGCCATACCCGAGGCTGCTTACCAAGTTAAGAGCTCATGGTATTAGAGGAAAGCTACTAACATGGTTAGAGCAGTGGCTGATTGATAGGAGGCAGCGAGTGGGAATAAAAGAATCCTTTTCTGGTTGGCTGCCAGTGACTAGTGGTGTTCCACAGGGGTCAGTGTCGGGACCACTTCTTTTAATGCTGTATATCAATGATTTAGATGATGGAATACATGGCTTTATTGCCAAGTCTGCAGATGATGCGAAGATTGGTGGAGGAGCAGGTAGTGTTGAAGAAACAGAATGCAGAAGGACTTGGACAGTTTAGGAGAATGGGCAAGAAAGTGGCAAATGAAATACAATGTTGAAGAATGATTGATCATGCACTTTGGTAGTAGAAATAAATGTGCAGACTATTTTCTAAATGGGGAGAAAATCCTAAAGGTTAACTTGCAGGTTGAGTCAGTGGTGAGGAAGACAAATGCCATGTTAGCATTTCAAGAGGTCTAGAATACAAGAACAAGGATGTGATGCTGAGGCTTTCTAAGACACTGGTGAGGCCTCACCTTGAGTATTGTGAATAGTTTTGGGCCCCTGATCTTAAATAAAGATGTACTTGCATTGGAAAGAGTCCAGAGGATGTTCATAAGGATGATTTCAGGAATAAATGGGTTATCATACAAGGAGCATTTGATGGCTCTGGGTCTGTACTCGCTGGAACTCAGAAGGATAAGGGGGTATCTCATTGAAACCTTTCGAACATTGAATGGCCTAGACAGAGTAGACGTGGAAAGGATGTCTCCTATGGTGGGAGAGTCTAGGACAAGAGGGCACAGCCTCAGAATAGAGGGGCACCCTTTCAAAACAGAGATGTAGAGAAATTTCTTTAGCCAGAGGGTGGTGATTTTGTGGAATTTATTGCCACATGCAGCTGTGGAAGCCAGGTCGTTGGGTGCATTTAAGGCAGAGATTGATAGGTTCTTGATTGGACATGGCATCAAAGGTTACGGGGAGAAGGGCGGAAACTGGGGTTGAGGAGGGGATAGAGAAAAAAAGGATCAGCCATGATTGAATGGTAGAGCTGATTTGATGGGCCAGATGGCCTAATTCTGCTCTTGTTTCTTCCCACAATCTCAAAGACATGTAGGGTTGGCAGGTTAGCTGGCCACCAATATCATTCTCAAAGTGTGGGTGAGTGGTAGAATTTGGATGTGGGGAAAACCTAATGAAGTTCATATCAAAGGCTATTTGATGATCAATGCAGTAGGCTGTCAAGTCTATTTCTATACTGCATGTCTGCATGGATCAAAAAGCTGAATTGCAAAGGCAGTCTGAGTGCCAAAGAACATCAAAGTGCCTCAAAGTATTCCAGCGTTAGAGTTCATTGGCGTGGGCATGTAAACACAAGATATGAATGCCTTGAAAACTAGCTTCTGCTGCAGCAGCATATTATAAACATGGCAAGGTAAACAGAAATTACATACACATAAATTAACATAAATATTTCAACAAAATAAACAGAACAATATTAGCCCAAATTAGGGGTTTTTTCCCCAGGCCAGATGGGAATGGGGAAAAAGCTGTTGTTGAACATCCATGTGTGGGTCCTCAGGCTCCTGTACCTGCTCCCTGATGGCAGCAATAGGAAGATGGAAATGTCCCAGATAATGCAGGGTCCTTAATGATGGTTTTCACCATCCTGAGATATCTCCTCTTGCTGATGTCCTCAATAGTGGTGGGAGCTGTACCCGTGATAGTAACAGCACCAGGCGAGTAGCTGGTGAGGTCTCAGAGGACTGGAAGTAGCAAATGTGCCTTTGTTCAAGAGGGAATTAAGGATAATTCAGGTATTTATAAGACAGTAAGCCTCGTGTCAGTGGTAGGGAAATAGAGAGATGGAGTTATTGGAAAGGAAATGGAGAGATAGGACTTATACATATTTGAAAAGGCAAGGCCTGTTTAGGGACAGTCAGCAAGACTGTGTGAGGAAGGTCATCCCTTACAAACTTGATTGCATTTCTTTCTGAGACGCCAAAAGGTGCATGATGAGAGCAAGTTAGCAGACGTTACCTACATGAATTTTAGTGAGACATTTGACAAGTCCCCTCACTGTAGGTTGACTCAGAAGATAAAGATAAATTGCAAGTTTGGATTTGGAGCTGGCTTACCTATAGAAAACAGAGTGCAAGGGTGGAAGGCTGTTATTCTGGCTGAAAGTCCAAGCCTAGTGGTGTTCTGCAAGAATCAGTGCTGGGACCTCCATTGTCTGTCACATACATCAGTGATTTGGATAAAAGTGTGGAAGACTGGATTAGCAGATGACAAAGATTAGTGAAGCTGTAGATAGTGTAAAAAGACTATCAAAGAATACAGAGGGATATAGATCCATTGCAGATATGGCCAGGAAATTTTGAAGCCTGTTCGTCAGTTTTTAATCCAGTGCCTGAAGTCATACCAAAGGAAAATGGTTGTGTTGTCAGACGTCAGTCATCCCAGCCACAGTACATCACAGCAGGAGTTTTTCAGGATAGTATCCTTGGTCCAACCATCTTCAGCTATTTTATCAATGCCCTTCCCCCACCCCTATCACAAGATTAGAATTAAAATCAAATTTATTATCAACTTACATGACATAAAATGTGTTGTTTTACAGCAGTGGTACTGTGTGCAGTCATAAAATTACTATAAATTACAAATATAATTAAATACTGCAAAGAAGTAGTAACAAGCAGTGTTCATGGACCACCCAGGAATCTGATGGTGGGGGGGAAGGAAGCTGTTTCTGAGTTGTTGTATGTGGGTCTTCAAGCTGCTGTGCCTCTTGCCTGAAGGAGATGGAGATAATGAGAGGAGAGCATGTGCCAAACAGTGAGGGTCCCTGGTGAGGGCGCCACCTTCCTGAGGTACCCTTTGTTGATATCCTCATTGGTTGAGTTGGTTGGGCCCATGATGGAGCTGTCTGAGCCAACAACCCACTGCAGCCCAGCCTCTTGTGATCCTGTGCACTGGTACCTCCAAACTAGGCTGTGTTGCAATCAGTCCAAATGTTCTCACTGACTTCTGTAGAAAATTTTAAGGACCTTTGGTATCCTCCAATTTTCCTCCAATTCCTAACAAAGTAGAACCACTGGTGTGCCTTCTTTATTATTGCATCAATGTGTTGGGCCCAAGAAAGATACTCTATAGAAGCGAGGTTTTTACTGACGTTTGCACAATGTTCAGTTCTATCTGCAACTCCTCATCAAATGAAGCAGTCTATACCTACAGGAGGCAAAGCCCAAACAACATTCAGGCATGGGATGATAAGGGGCAAGTAGATTTGAATCACCTACCCTTATATGCAATGCCATTAACCATGCAGTGACCTCCACCATCAGCATTGTTCGGTTGCTATTACCATATACCAGCCACACAAATACCATGGATACCAAAGTATATCAGACACTGGGATATCTAAAACAAATGACTTGCCTCCTAACACCCAAATTACTTCTATTACAGGCACAAGTTAAGAATGCAATGAACCTGACTTGTCATCTCAAAGTTCAAAGTAATTTTATTAGTGAAGTACATACATGTTACCTTATACAATCCTGAGATTTTATTTTTCTTGCAGCCATTTACAGGAAATAAAAATGAAGTACAGTAGAATTTATGAAAACCATACATAAACAGACAAACATTTGAACAATAATGTGCAGAAGACAATAACTGTGTAAATAAATATCTCTCAACCAGTTCTATGCCATCCAGGGAAATGATCAATTAGTAATCCAAGAGACAGAATTAAGCCAAAAGTTTGCATACTTACTATAAGATGCAGATCAATAATTATTATAATGCTTACAAAAATAGTATGTATTTTTTATTACTTCTGATATTTGATTGGGGTGAAGGATTAAATTTATTTTTTTTTAAATTAGGTCAAATAAACATGAACTTTTTTCAGGACTTTCATACAATTCCTTGATTCTGGTTTCAGATCTACACAATACAGAATTCTAGTGCAATAGAAATGGGAATTTGGAGACTCTTTCGAAGTGTTTCAGAGTGTATGACACAAAACTATACAATATCATCTCAAACAAAACAAAGTCTGAACTCTTGCATTGTAGAGAATAACATGTACTCACAACTTTTTTTAAGATGCAACATTAAAAAACATCTGTCTGTATACTTTACAACTTCACCTGTCAATTGCTCAGGCCCAGACAATTAGAAAACAAGCAATTCCAGAGAGTTGTGAACACAACCAACTCCACCGTGCAAACCAGACTTCCCTCCATCAATTCTACCTATACTTTCTGCTACTTCAGAAAAGCAGACATCCCACCTCTCCCGGAACTTCCGGAAGTCTCCCGCATATTAATAGTGGCTCCCTGACGCCCGCAAATTATATACAATATCACGGAAATCAATTTTTTTGAGAGAGAGCGCGAGAGCGACCATGAGAGACAGCACGCACGCGAGAGTGAGCAAGCGAGAAAGCGAGAGAGAGCAAGCGAGAGAGCTTGAGAGCGCGCGAGCGGCCACGAGCGAGAGAGACAGAGAGAGAGAGAGAGAGAGTGCGCACGCACACCATGGCAGAGTGTTCCAAAAAATATATAAAACATACGTCACCCCAGACTACACTAAAGTGTACCCCTGCATAACTGGGGTCAAAAATAATGACAGTGTTGCTCGCTGCACTGTTTGCAACAGTGACTTTTCTATTGTCCATGCTGGGTTAAGACTGTAAAAGACATGTTGAGGTGAGGTTAACAGGTGTCATTCGTTCATTAGCATAGCTAACGTTATTTAAACTAGCTGGCTAGCTGCTAAGGAGCTACTCTACCACAGACATCCCACCTCTCCCGGAAGTCTCCCGCAAATTGATGGTGCTACCTCCCTGAAATAAGTTTTTGCAGGGTGGGATGTCTGGAAAAGCAACCAATATAATCAAGACCTCTCCCATCCTGATTAATATTTCTCCCCTCCATTGGGCAGAAAATAAAAAAACTTGACAGCACATACAGTACTATCAAACTCAGGAACAGCTTCTGCCCCAGAATTATCAAAGTCGTAAAGAGACTATTCATATGCTAAAAAAAATTGAACTTTCAATCTCTCAGTCATGGTCCTTGCATTTTATTTGCCTACCTTCTTTCTTTCTCTAACTGCAGTACTATATTCTGCATTTTTTTTCTTTTTACTATTTCAGTGCAATTATGTATGGCATGATCTGTCTGACATGCAAAAGCTTTTCACTGTATCTCAATATATGCTACAGTAATACACCAATGCCAATTACAATTTCACACCTACATTAATGTTAATGTTTTTATCCTACAAAACCCACTCCACAATATTTGACATACTAGAGTATGATATGCTACAAGAGCATTGTGATTATTTAATCAAAGAGCAGGTGCAAAAATACTCTCTGATCCTCTGTGTGCCTGAATCATGGAAAGCTATTGCAAAAAGGGTGGCCATTTACAAATAAACACGCATCTTAGGCAGCATCTATATAGAGAAAAATGAACAGTCAATGTTTCAATGCTGCCTGTCTCACCAAGTTCCTCCAGGATTTTGTGTGTGTTAATCCAAATTTCCAGCATCTGCAATCTCTCTTCTGTGGCCATTTACAAAGTTGCAGCTGATAAACTTCAGTACAGGAATTCAATTAACACCATTTTCATGTTCATCCCCTATAAATCTTTTTTTTCAAATCAAGTATTTATTCTTTTTTTACTCAGTAGAATGTAGAATCTGCTAGCATCATTTTCTCTGGAATATATTCAAGATTACAGTATCTTGCTAAATAAGCAAAACAGTCCATTCTCTGCATATATTTCAGCTTCCCAATACCTGATATAATTCTAGCCTCTTCTGCATACTATCCAAGGCCTAAAAAAGTGTCCAGAACTGAACATCACGTTACAGCTGAGACTTAATAGTGCTTTGTAAGGATTTATCAAAACCAAGCAGAAAACTAAAAATTCAGGTCAGGCAGCATCTGGGAAAAAAGAAACCATCAATATTTCAGTTCTGTGATCCTTCATCAAATTCTTTCCTAGTTCCGACAAAGGCTCCACTTGCTGTGCTGCCATGCTACACCAGAAATGTTTGCTTTTTTTGAAAGATGGCTTCCAAGATGGAGGAAGTAGACCACCTTTCCCAAGGCTCACAATGAAACTTTTGTTGTCAGATTACACTGCAGCACAGCAGGCTTCCAAACAGAGTCCTGATGAGCCATTAGGTAGCAATGCAATCTCTAGACTGCACTTCATTCATCAAATTAAACACAGCTTTCTCCTTCACTCAGAGCAGGGGTTTCCAACCTGGAGTCCACGGACTTCTCCGTTAATGGTAGGGGGTCCATAGACCTCTCCATTAATGGTAGGGGGTCCACAGACCTCTCCGTTAATGGTAGGGGGTCCACAGACCTCTTGGTTAATGGTAGGGGGTCCACAGCATAAAAAAGGTTGGGAACCCTTAACTTACAGCTTCCTTACATTAATGATGAACATGGATGAGTTGTGATTTGTCTTGAGAAGTCATCTTGTCTACAGTACTGTCTTATTAGCATTGTCCCCAAGTTACAGATCCGTCTCAGCCTTTATTAACTGTTGTCATGTTTAGTATTGTAAACTAATCACAGACATCAAGCATCATCATGCAAGAGGAAAACCTTCCATTTAAACAGTAAGATCATGATCTTACACCATCTTCCTTTTGTTAAATGTGCACAGGAAAATCAGCAGCATTTGTTGTGGCAGCAGTACCATGCAAGACACAAAAATTACTATAAATTACAATTAAGAGAAAAACTAAGGAGTTAGTGTTTGTGGACATCTGATTGCAGAAGGGTAGAAGCTGTTTCTAAAAAAACATTGAGTGTGAGTCCTTTAAACTCCTGTACCTCCTTCCTGACGGTAGTAATGAGAAGAGGGCATACGCTGGGAGATGAGGATTCTCAATGGTAGACACTACCTTCCTGAGGTTTCCCTTATTGAAGACCTCTTTGCCCAAACCACACATCCTCCCAGTCCCCAAAGCATTTCCCTCCACCCCTCCCTCCCCTCTGGAGTGTTCCAAACCACCCCCCGCCCAACTGTGACTGCAAGTCAGGTTAAGAGACAGCTGGAGAGACTACATCGAGGCACGGCTACTGGACCAGACGGTACCAGCCCCAGGGTACCGAAGGCCTGTGTGAGCCAGCAGTCTGGTATTTTGCAGCACCTTTACAATCCAAGTCTGAGTCAAGAAAACACACCAGTGCTATGGAAGACTTCCTTCTTGGTTCCTGTACCCAAAAAGGCAACTCCATCTGAACTTAATTTCTACAGACCAATTGTCCTCACATCTCATGTGATGAAGATGTTGGAGAGGCTGGCCCTGACTTTCCTTGGGCCGCAGATGAGATCTTCATTGGACTCTCTACAGTTTGCCTACCAACCTCATGTGGGAGGGGATGATACTATTGTCTACCTGCTGCAGGGAGCTCCCTCACACCTGGATGATGCTGGTGGCACTGTGAGAATCATATTTTTTCATTTCGCTAGAGCCTTCTGAGTGAGGAGCTGCCAAGGATGGGTGTAGACAAATCCACTATCTCCTGTATTAATGACTACCTGATAGATAGACCCCAGTTTGTCCAGCCGGGTAGTTCTCTGTCTGAGACACGCTTCCACATGTTCTGTCACTTGACAGATTCTGAACCAGCCTGCCAGTAAGCCATCAGCAAGTTCCAGACCCAATGGCTTCAAGAACCATCCATGTTAAACTAGTCATAAGAACACTGATCAAACCTTCTCTAGGTAGCCACCAACCACAATAAAACTCTCCTCCACCACCACCATCACCTCTCCTACAGCTCAGAGAGCCTCTCAGTATAGAATTTAACAGTTATCTGAGCTTGCTGGACCAGTTAGCTTAGAGAAAGCTGGAAGCCCAACTTCAGATCAGTCTTGGATGTTGCTGTTAAACATCAAATTAGCTCAGCCACTCCTAATTCAGAGCAGTCACCTGGGTGTGATCTGGAAGGCTTCCATTTTCTTTGGTACATAAAAACCACAAAATTAATTGGCAACGCGAGTAAGTCTGCTGAAGCTGGAAATCCAAAGCCACACAAACACAAAATGCTGGGGGAACTCAGCAGGTCAGGCAACATCTAAGGAAAAGAGTAAACAGTCAAAAATTCAAGCTGAGACCCTCCTTACCTGCAGCATCTATGGAAAAGAGTACACAGTGGGCGTTTTAGGCTGAGACCCTTCTGCAGCCTGACCTGCTGAGTTCCTCCAGCACTTTGTGTGAGAAACCTAATTAGCAGCTGAATTGTATTTACTTCCAGCAGAATTGTGCCACCAAAATACCAATTCAAAGCCAAGAGTAAAATGTGTGTGAAAATTCAAGATGAGAATAATGATTCCATCACACACACTCAGTTGCATCAAAATTTAGTATACTTTACCAGATCTACCACAATTTTTAAAACTACAGATTTCCTGACACAAATGCAAGTGGAAGCAACAAATGATGGATTTCTACAATCATTAAATGAATGAACTGAGATTACTCAACTTGGTGCAAAAATGTTAGATGATAACAGCTCTGTAAGGGCAAAGACTATGAACCTGCTTAAATAACTCCCAACACCTACCACAATGATGTGAGAGAAAGTCAAAGTTTGAACTGTAATGTCTGTATATTGGAACTGCAGGGATTCACAAAATAACCTTGCATCCAAAGAACTAGTGGTAATTCCTATCATAACCTGAATTATCTCAGTATCTTTCTCACTTAACCTCAACCTAATCATCAGGCTGCCCACCCTCTCAATCTGTAATAATTAGAAACACAATGCCTGTTTTGTTTTCTTTCATGATGTCACACATGACCATTGACTCAGCTGCAATCAGACTTTCAAGAAAAATAATTAAACTTTGATTCTAATTCTACGCTATAAAATGTTAGGAGTAATCTAAAGTGAAACCAATGCAAACTAACACAAATCATTGAGTTTCATTCCTAAATCCTGCCCATAATTAACTTTAGGTATGCCATTCTCTTGTAATTTCTATGTCAGTAGCTGCCACAGTTATAATGCTAATCTCCATATACCCAAAATTGAAGGAATAGAGAAATGGTACAGTCGACGTTTCGGGCCGAGACCCTCCATCAGTCCTGACGAAGGGTCTCGGCCTGAAACGTCGACTGTACCTCTTCCTAGAGATGCTGCCTGGCCTGCTGCGTTCACCAGCAACTTTGATGTGTGTTGCTTGAATTTCCAGCATCTGCAGATTTCCTCGTGTTTGAGGAATAGAGAAATATCTTTCTAACTGACAACTTGGAAAACTGTCACAATTCTACATTTATTACACCATTTCAATTTAAAAGCAATCAATTCACACACATGCATATTAGAAACATAGAAACATAGAAAATAGGTGCAGGAGTAGGCCATTCGGCCCTTTGAGCCTGCACCGCCATTTATTATGATCATGGCTGATCATCCAACTCAGAACCCTGCCCCAGCCTTCCCTCCATACCCCCTGACCCCCGTAGCCACAAGGGCCATATCTAACTCCCTCTTAAATATAGCCAATGAACTGGCCTCAACTGCTTCCTGTGGCAGAGAATTCCACAGATTCACCACTCTCTGTGTGAAGAAGTTTTTCCTAATCTCGGTCCTAAAAGGCTTCCGCTCTATCCTCAAACTGTGGCCCCTCGTTCTGGACTTCCCCAACATTGGGAACAATCTTCCTGCATCTAGCCTGTCCAATCCCTTTAGGATTTTATATGTTTCAATCAGATCCCCCCTCAATCTTCTAAATTCCAACGAGTACAAGCCCAGTTCATCCAGTCTTTCTTCATATGAAAGTCCTGCCATCCCAGGAATCAATCTGGTGAACCTTCTTTGTACTCCCTCTATGGCAAGGATGTCTTTCCTCAGATTAGGGGACCAAAACTGCACACAATACTCCAGGTGTGGTCTCACCAAGGCCTTGTACAACTGCAGTAGTACCTCCCTGCTCCTGTACTCGAATCCTCTCGCTATAAATGCCAGCATACCATTCGCCTTTTTCACCGCCTGCTGTACCTGCATGCCCACTTTCAATGATTGGTGTATAATGACACCCAGGTCTCGTTGCACCTCCCCTTTTCCTAATCGGCCACCATTCAGATAATAATCTGTTTTCCTGTTTTTGCCACCAAAATGGATAACTTCACATTTATCCACATTAAATTGCATCTGCCATGAATTTGTCCACTCACCCAACCTATCCAAGTCACCCTGCATCCTCTTAGCATCCTCCTCACAGCTAACACTACCACCCAGTTCTTGAATGGATCTCTTGTACAATACTGTTTACTTGAACATGTTTTTGGTAGCTTTTGCACTTTATTCTGCATTGTTATTGTTTATTCTTATTCTAGCTCAATGCACTCCATTGATCTACATAAACAGTATGCAAAACAAGCTTTTGACTGCATCTTGGTACATGTGATAAAAAAAACAATACTAATACTAATAAATTAAAATATCAGAGACAATTCCCTTTCAATCTATAAATCTATTTTTCCACAAGATTATGATTAATTGCCATGTCTACTTGTCTGGATTGTGACAAGTGAGCTGCCTAAGGCAGCATTAACAGGTAGTGATAGCAAGATTTCTTCACTAAAGTGAAAGTAGCTTTGTTCTGCTTTTATGTTTGGATTTTTCCAGCTACTTTCATTATTTGATTTTTGGAGGTTACTGAACTCAGATTCATAACTCACCAATTCAGGATATGAATTCTTAATCACAACTGAAAATTAAATAACTACAGATGCCGAAACTCTGAAGTAAAACCAGAAAATATCGTTAACACAGTCAGGTCCTAACGAAAGGTCTCGGCCTGAAACGTTGACTGTACCTCTTCCTAGAGATGCTGCCTGGCCTGCTGCGTTCACCAGCAACTTTGATGTGTGTTGCTTGAATTTCCAGCATCTGCAGAATTCCTGTTGTTGCGTTTTTAAAATTCACTACTGTGAAGCCTAACTAAGAGTCCTGACGAAGGGTCTCAGCCTGAAACGTCGACTGTACCTCTTCCTAGAGATGCTGCCTGGACCGCTGCGTTCACCAGCAACTTTGACATGCCAACCAAGATGCCCATCAAGCTAACCCCATCTGGCCCACAGAGGTCTAAACATTATCCATCCGTGTCTCTGTCAAAGTGCCTTTTAAGTGTTGTTAATGTGTCTACCTCTACTACTTCTGGCCACTCATTCCTATTCGCACCAGATCATCACATCTTTCATTGAAAAGGACACAATCTGACTGCATACCACAGTGCTTCAGGTTCATCCCCAACTTGTTATGTATGTTGAATGAAATATCTTAACTCAAATGAGTACTTTATTTTCTTAGCTCTGTACTTTGTAAAAAGTCAATAATCAAGTCATTTTATAGATTGGTTAAAATATACCTCTCTAGTTTTGACATATTCCCTATTGCTCTGCACTGACCTTCATATCCATCCACATTAAAATTCAATTTCTATTCCTTGATTCAAAAATAAAATCACTCTAGAATTCCTGATATGATACTAATCTCTGGTTATGCTTAGAATTGCTCAGAAAGGAATTTAACTTATGTCATTCATTAACAGTAGGACTAGCAAATACAGTATAATGCATCACAGTAAAATTTAACTGATTTATTCTATACCTGCTGCTTTCTGGTGCATGAAAAAATATTCCAGAAGCATAGTCTGATACAGCTTCAGCTAGGTAGTGGCAACAGCAACAATATCTATATATAAAACATTAATAATGATGCAAAACATTTCAAGGCATTTTACATATGCATTAGAAAACAAGATTTGACACCAAGCCAGGTATTAGTGTGGCTGAGCAAAAGATTGATATAACAATTGGTGTGCAAGAAGATTGATAGAGAAATTGTGGTTCAAGTTGGGAGTAAATTTCATAGCTTATATTTCTCCACAGCTTGAATGATTAAGTTTCGGATGACCATGACAGAGAACTCGGAAAAGCACGGCTGTATGATACAGTAGAAGGCTATTCAGCCTATCAAGTCTATCCCAGAGAAAGTAAAGCCATGAAGAGATTTGGAAACAAGGTACAACTTGACCAAGTGCCACAGTGCAAGACAGTAAAAACTTTGGTTGTAGGTGAATGGAAAACAGTGGAGTTAAGGTCAGTATGAGCAGTTTTGGATAACCTCTGGTTAGTAGGTGAATGCAGAACCAGGAAATTTAGCAGAATATGAGCAGTTAAGAATGGAGCTTGGTGAGAATGATGTGAAAGAATGGAAGTGTAGTAGAAACAACAAAGGCAGAATAGTGAGCAAGAGACTTATAGAACTCCCATTGAACAGAGTGGCAGAGATTCAGCAAATTTAGTATTCTTGTCGGGAATTTGTAGTGAAGTAATAAAACAGAGTCACAAGATCTGGCAGATGCTAGAATCTGGAGCTTGACTTACTGAGACCCTCAACTGTTTTTTTCCTTGCTCCAGATTAGTCTCTGCAGTCTTTGGATTTGAATGGAACAGAGCAATGCACAACTGCGGAAAGCCACAGTGGAAAGACAAGATAATGTGTGAAAATACTACATACAAATTGGAGGGTATGGAGGATGAGGAGAAGAATTGGATTACCTTCATTACAGTGCCATAAGCTGCTGCAAGCTTTCGGTAATTATCTAGGCCAAAGACTCAACTCTAAGTATTGAAATGAGTTCTACGAGGGGTGATTGATAAAGTAAAAGGAGTCAATTTTAGAAAACCTAGCATATTTATTTTTCAACATAGTCCCTCCTACATTTACACATTTAGTCCAGCAGTCGTGTAGCATATGGATCTTGGACCTCCAGAAAGTTCAACTCTTCAGTGCATAATCACTTAGAGTTGAACTGCACGTGCATGTAACGAGAGCTGTATAACTCATCTCCTTCTACCTTGGGCCACGAACTATCAATCACCCCTGCTGTGGACACTTTCTGGATGTATCTGTCCAAATCTTTGGAATCAAATTCTGAATCCACCACTTCCATTGACCCCCTTCTGAATGAAGAAATTCCCCCCCCCCCATGCAAGCTTTGACAGCATTCCTCACTGTTTACTACACCCCTAGTCTTGGTGTCATTCACAAATTTGCTGATCCAGTTTATCATCCAGATCATTGATATAGATGACAAACAACAAAGGAGCTAGCACCTTTCCCTGCAGCACTCCACTAGTCACAGGCCCCCCCGTCAGGAGGCAACTATCTACTTCCACTGTCTGGCTTCGCCTGTAAAGCTAATGCCTAATCAAATTTACAACCTCATCCTGAATGCCAAGTAACTGAACATTCCTCACCAACCTCCCATGCGGCATCTTGCCCATGTCGACAACACCCACTGCCTTCCCTTCATTAATTTTCCTGGTAACCTCCTTAAAATATGCTATAAAATTGGTTAGACACAACCTATCATGCCCAATTCCAAGCTGACTAGCTCTAATCAGTCCCCGATGAAGCGTCTCAGCCCGAAACATTAAATCTTTTCCATAGATGCTGCCTGACCTGCTGAGTTCCTCCAGGATTGTGTGTGTATTGCTTGGATTTCCAGCATTTGCAGACTTTCTCCTGTTCCTAATCAGTCCCTGTCCATCCAAATACAGTACTTATACTATCTGGTCTCTTAGAATACTTTCCAATAACTTACCCACTAATGATGCTCGGCTCACCGGCCTATAATTTCCCAGCTTATTTTTAGATCCTTTCTTAAATAACGGAATAACATTAAGTATCCTCCAATCCTCCAGCACCTCACAGGTTGTTAAAGGATATTTTAAGCATCTCTGCTAGGGCTCCTGCAAATTCTGTACTAGCCTCCCAGAAGGTCGGAGGGAAATCCGTCAGGCCCTGGGGATTTATCCACCCTAATTTGCCTCAAGATAGCAAACACCTCCTCCTCTGTAATCTGTATAGGGTCCATGGACTCACTGGTGTTTTGCCTCAATTTCTATAGAATCTGCGTACGCCTCCCTAGTAAAACAAATGAAAAAAAATAATTTAAGTTCTCCTAAATCCACTTAGGATCAAGTGTTGTTATTTTTGAGGGGGAAAAGATGTAATGATGGCAGAACTCAAGAGGAAAGCTACAGATGCTGAGAAAATAAAACCATATCAGATGCAAATCTGAATAGCCAGACATTCAAAAGAAATAGGATCAGAGAGGCTTCACACATAAGTTCCAAACACCAATAAATTTCACCAACTGCAGTAGGGCAGCAGTAGAGTTTAACTGAGGGACTTTCATATGCAAAAAAGAACATGTTACTTGGAAGTAAGGCGGGGGGGATAAAATCAGATTAATGGGAATGCTCTAAAGATAAACAAAGCCTTGATGGACCAAATAACAATCAACACCCCAAGTCAGGAGGCTGTGAAATCAAGCCTCATTCGAGAACCAGATGTTTCATTAAACTATAGTACTTTGCCCTCTTAGGTGGATGTAACAATACACAAGCAAGAGCAATTGTGATCTACAAATGTAACATCGCTAAAATATATTTGCCTACTCATTGCCCAACTATTTTACAAAATCTTGTGCATAGAAAGGTCACTACATTTCATTGGTCTTGATGCAATGAGATGCACTGAGGTCATCTGGTATTCTGTTAGCAGAATCTCTTCCAAAATTAACATTGACATGCAGTTTCAGTGCAGATGTACAGGGGTTAGTTCATGTCAAACAACGTGTCATCATTAAAATTAAAAAAACACAAATACTTTGACTTCCACACCTTAATTTCTAAATGCATATCTCCACTCCACAAATGCAAATTCACAAAATAAATGCTATATAGTTGCTTTCCCAAAGAATTCCAGTGATTTATGGAAAAATCAATCTACTCTACTAAATCGATGATGGCAAATCCCTGTGGTCTGAGTGTTCTTTAGTTAAGTATTAATAGCAAACTGCAAAACATTATGAGCAATAGTGTTGGTCTATAACTCGTACTCATGTTTATTTCCTTCTGTATATCACAACAGCATTTTTCCCCAGTTTGTAGGCAAAACGCCTTCAGTATGCATCTTTTAATATAACACTGAGCCTTCTTAATTCCATCCTATTCCTTGGACATTTCGAGGAGTAAGCCATCTGGTTCAAATATCCTCTATATAATACATTCCTGGAGATCAGTCATAACACACACCACTAATTGCCACTGACCCCAAATATCTACATCATTTGTTATGTTTGAACTCAAGCCTACTTCAGCCATTTCCCAGCTCTCACTCCTTTAGATTATCCCTATCTTTAATTGTTAGTGTTCTGTCTGCATCATTCATTTACCATGGCTATAAATCCAATGGCACAAATATTTGTTTATATCCTTAAATATTTTATATTGCTATTTTAGTTCTATTTTCAACTAGATTATCACCAGACTTTTTACTACAGCTGTAAATTTTGCATTAATATTCCATATGTTTACTTGGCTAATATGAATTAATTAATACATCAACATTAACAGCTTGTCATCATTTTCAAAACAAATGATTAACTTATTAAGCCAGAATTACCCCATAATGTCAATTTGCTTGCACGTACCACTGAGCTTCAAAGGCACTGCAAATTTAGTTTGGAATAATCTAACAGCTTCAACGTGCAGAAGGTAGGTTAAGTGAAAGGAGCCTTCAGTAACACAATCGTATTATTGAGGAAAGGGCAGAAGCAGGTGAAACTTTAACTGCCAAGTAAGTCACTGCCCCTGGCCTATGCAGCACTGTCATATTTCCAAATATTTTTGAATGTGTGAAATATTCAAATTCCTCCAAAACTACTATTAAGCTTAATAACTTTCAGCAATTTTTTAAACTCAATTTTGAATATAACTTGCATCTGAACAGCAATTCTGCTCCAATGAAATGACATACATCCCTCAACAAATTCCCCATTTTAAATAAACCAATCCATGAACACACAGGAAAAATCAGGTTGGTGTTGGATTGCAGGAGAGGGAATTTGTTCAATGCCAATGAGATGGTTTTTTTTAAGAGCAGCTTATGCTTCAGCCTACTAGGGGAAAGGCTACCCTAGGTTGGGTGTTATGTGATAACCCAGATCTTATTAGGGAGCTTAATGTAAAGGAAGCCTTAGGGGAACAGTGATCATAATATGATTCAATTCATACTGCAATTTGAGAGGGAGAAGCATAAGTCACATATATCAGT
The DNA here is from genome assembly GCF_963921235.1 of Mobula hypostoma. Taxonomy (NCBI): domain Eukaryota; kingdom Metazoa; phylum Chordata; class Chondrichthyes; order Myliobatiformes; family Myliobatidae; genus Mobula; species Mobula hypostoma. The sequence continues at coordinate 183,366,100 of NC_086099.1, forward strand.
ATATCAATGTAATAAAGAAAATCACAGAGGCAATAGAGAGGAGCTTGCCCAGGTGGATTGGAGGAGGATACTGGTGGGGATGATGGCAGAGCAGAGATGGCTGAAGTTTTTTTGGAATAGTTCACAAGGCACAGGATAGATATATTCCACAGAGGAAGAAGTTCTCAAATGGCGAGGGTAGAAAACTGTGGCTGACAAAGGAAGTCAAGGACTGCATAAGAGCCAAGAAAAGGGCATATAATGTCACAAAAGTGAGTGGGAAATTGGATGATTGGAAGCTTTTAAAATCCAACACAAGGCAACTAAAAAGAAAACCATAAAAAGGAAAAAGATGAAATACGAGGGCAAACCAGCCAATAATATAAAGCAGCATGCCAAAAGTACTTTCAGTTATAAAAGAGTAAAAGGGAAAGTGAGAGTTGATATTGGACCATGGAAAATGACGCTGGTGAGGCAGTAATGTAGAACAAAGAAATGGCAGAAGAACTTAATGGATACTTTGCATCAGTCTTCACTGTGGAGGTCACTAACAGTATGCCAGAGGTCCATAAATGTCAGGGAGCAGGAGTGCCATTGCTATTACAAAGGAAAAGTGCTTGGCAAACTGAAAGGTCTTAAGGTGGGTAAGTCACCTGGACCAGATGGACTACATCCCAGAGTCCTGAGATTCATAGTTTGGATCTTTGTGATCTTTCAAGAATCAGTTGATGTTGGCTTGGTCCCAGAGGACTGAAAGTTACAAATGTCACTGCACTCTTTATGAAGGGAGGAAGGCAAAAGAAAGGAAATTATAGGTGAGCTAGCCTAACCTCCGTGGTTGGGAAAGTGTTAAGAGTTGATTATTGAGGAAGAGGTTTCGGGGTACTTGGAGACTAATGACAAGTCAAAGTCAGCATGGTTTCTGTAAAGGGAAACCTTGCCTGATAAACCCATTAGTGTTCTCTAAGGAAGAAACTAACAAGGTGGACAAAGGAGAGGCAGTGATGTCATTTACTTGAATTTTCAGAGTGCATTTGATAAGGTGCCACACAAGAGGTTGCTTAACAAGATAAAATCCTATGGTGTTGCAGGAAAGAAACTGGCATGGATAGAGGAATGGCTGACAGGCAGGAGGCAGTGAGTAGAAATAAAGGAGGCCTTTTCTGGTTAGCTGGCAGTGACTAGTAGTGTTCCTTAGGGGTTAGTATTGGGACTGCTACTTTTAACATTGTTTGTCAATGATTTAGATAATGGAAATGATGGCTTTGTGGCAAAGTTTGCAGATGATATGAAGATAGGTGGAGGGGCAGGTAGTGCTGAGGAAGCAATGCAGAAGTTAGAATAGGCAAAAACATGGTAGATAGAATACAGTGTTGGGAAATATATGATAATGCATTTTGGTATAAGGAGCAATAGTGAGGACTATTATCTAAATGGGGAGAAGGTTCAAATATCAGAGGTGCAGAATCCTTATGCAAGACTCCCAGAAGGTTAATTTACAGATTGATTCTGTGGTAAAGGTGGTAAGTGCAATGTTGGCATTTAATTCAAGGGGAATAGAATATAAAAGCAAGGAGATAATGTTGAGCCTTTACAAGACACTAGTCAGGCCGCACTTGGAGTACTGTCAACAGTTTTGGGCCCCATATCTCAGAAAGAATGTGTTGTCATTGGAGAAAGTCCAGAAGAGGTTCATGAGGATGATTCCGGGAATGAAGGGGTTAATATATGAAGACTACTTGGCAGCTTTGGGCTTCTACTCACTGGAATTTAGAAGAATGCAGGGGATCTCATTGAAACCTACCAAATGTTGAAAGGACTAGATAAGGTGGATGTGGAGAGAAAGTTTCCTATGTGTGGGGTATCCAGAACTAGAGGGCACAGTCTCAAAATTGAGGGGTGACCTTTTAGAACCAAGGTAAGGAGAATTTTTTTTAAGCCAGGGAGTATTGAATCAGTGGATTGCTCTGCCACAGACTGCGGTGGAGGCCAAGTCCATGGGCCTTTATAAAGCAGAAGTTGATAGTTTCCTGAAAGGATATGGCAAGAAGGCAGGTGTATGGGGTTGAATGGGAATCCATGATCTGCCCTGATGGAATGGTGGAGCACACTCGATGGGCTAAATGGCCTAAGTCTTTTCCTTTGTCTTATGGTCTAACACTTTGATCATTCATTATGTACCATGCCATATGACATGGAGGAGCATGGTCTTTCCATCATCATGATTGTTCTTGGCAAATTTTTCTCAAGAAATATCTTTGTAAAGTTTGCCATTGTCTTTTTCTGGGCACTGTATTTATGAGATAGATGACCCCAGCCATGATCAATACACTTCAGAGATTGTCTGCCTGGCATTAGTGGTCACATAACCAAGACTTCTGATATGCTCCTGCTGCTCTCACGACCATCAGCACCTGCTCCCATGGCTTCACGTGACCGTGATCGGGTGGGGAGGGGGCATTAAGCAGGTGCTACACTTTACTCAAAGGTAACCTGCAGGCTAGTGGAGAGAAGGAGCACCTTACATCTCCTTTAGTATAGATAGTTGCACCCACCCCACCCAACATAGAAGTTATACACAGTGAATTCCAGTTAATTGGGCCATCAGTTAACCGGGACAGTGGCTTATTTGGGACAACTCTTAAAGAACAAAAACTAATTGACAAAATAGGTGGGATTTCTTTTGTCTATTTGGGACACTGTTGCCGAACAGTTTCTAGCATCAGATACATGCATTTGTGTAGCTGTTAGACACAGCACCGTGTTTACAGCAGTTTTAAATAGTGTCATTTATGTGTGCTTTTGTTCAAAAAGGAAGGGTGTTCGTCAGCAATTTTGATGACCAATAAGACATAAAAAAGCTCAAAACTGTTTTGCTCACTGCGGTTTCAAGCATTCAGGCTTGGAAATGCCAGAAACGGCTGGGCGTGAAAATTAAATGATCTGAATACTTCAAGTTAGGAACTATAAAGAATTTGAAGATATTGACAATCATCTCTTAATATTACAATGAAAATTTGGAAGATACAATCGTTGAAAACATTGTGTGTAGGCAGTCAATTATCTACACAAGGTGTCTATGCTGATTTTGTTCATTTACAGTCAATCAAAAGAATATGTGTTCTGAATGAATTCCTCCATCAATAATTATTTATAACTAATAGTTTTACCATCCTGTGGCAGCATTGGTAGCTTGCTCTGTATTCCATTTTGTTCTGTATTTCATTTAAATACATATTCTGTTAATCAACTAAATGTTAGTTTGTCTTTTTTAATTTTTTTTTTAACTACTTCCATGAAATTTCAGCTAATTGGGACAGCCACTTAACTGAAGCAAAATGTACTGGCCTCAATATGTCCCAATTAACTGTAATTCACTATATATTTTTATTGCAATTTAAAGCTTATTTTTTGCAATGCACTGTAATTTTGCTGCAAAGCAACACCTCTCATGACACATGTCAAGTGATATTAAACCTGATTCTAAATAGTTGGGAATTCCCGAAGTTGGGAACTTTGAACTTCCACTGAATTGCAGTGGAATTCCATAACTGGAGGAACTGCGAAAAGAAAAACAACTGTGATTGCATACAGAAATCCCAAAGATGTTGACAATTGTGCAAGGATAGTTTGCCAATTTCAATGTCAATTCTCTACAAAATAATTTTAAATATGATATAAAATTCTTATAATTGCCACCTGATAACTACCATATAACCGGAAAAGTTGCACCAATAATAGCAGAAGGTCTGCATGCCATCAGCAAGACAAAGACTTTTACTTTCTGACTCCTAAATATTTTCCTAACTCCAGCCCTGCTGATGTCTTGGTTAAATCCAGCTGACTATTCCAATAAACTCCTGGAGACCTACCCCACCCATCCTCCACAAAATGAAGGCGGCTAATGTGTGTGTACTTTTCCTATCACTGTCTTAGTTGACATATTGGCTCTCTGTTAAACATCTACCCGATTTTGAAATACTCTTTCTTGATTTCAAATCTTCCATGCTCCTCACAGTAGCTATCTCTATCCCTTTTAATGCTTATGTTCCTTTAGCTCTGGCCTATTCCTCATCCAACATTTTAGCTGTTTCATTTGACCTTTTCCTCCCAGAATGCAGTGACTAAGCCTACTCCAAATTTCACACCATCTCTCTACCTCTCTTTCCTCCTCAAGACATTCATTAACCAAGCATTTAGCAGGCCAGGCAGCATCTATAGGAAGAGGTACAGTTGACGTTTCGGGCCAAGACCCTATGTGTGTTGCCATTTTTGTAAATGTTTTGTTTGAGAATGCCTGTGAAGTAGCTTAGGATATTTAAGATAGCAAACAAAATATAATTTTTGTTGTTGCCCTTTGCCACAGTGTGTCACCAACATAATACCACAGAATAACAAAGTAAGGGCTTGCAAAGCAACAATCCAGAGATCTGAGACAGTATATCCAAAGATGATATACAGTGTAACTGAGATGAGATACTTCCCTGTTGGAAGTTAGAGATAAACAGAGAGTGGGCCAGGGTCAGTGTAGACTAACATAAGGATGTTTCACATTTATTCTGAGCACATGTAAAACATTCTTCTGAATCTGAGAACAGAGACATAAAAGTAACGCACAAACAATCAAATCCCATTTCATTGGAACATACAACACACTTAAAAGTTGCTGGTGAACGCAGCAGGCCAGGCAGCATCTCTAGGAAGAGGTGCAGTCGACGTTTCAGGCCGAGACCCTTCGTCAGGACTAACTGAAGGAAGAGTGAGTAAGGGATTTGAAAGTTGGAGGGGCAGGGGGAGATCCAAAATGATAGGAGAAGACAGGAGGGGGAGGGATGGAGCCAAGAGCTGGACAGGTGATAGGCAAAAGGGATACGAGAAGATCATGGGACAGGAGGTCCGGGAAGAAAGACGGGGGGGGGGGGAACCCAGAGGATGGGCAAGGGGTATATTCAGAGGGACAGAGGGAGAAAAAGGAGAGTGAGAGAAAGAATGTGTGTATAAAATAAGTAACAGATGGGGTACGAGGGGGAGGTGGGGCATTAGCGGAAGTTAGAGAAGTCGGTGTTCATGTTCTCTAACTTCTGCTAATGCCCCACCTCCCCCTCATACCCCATCTGTTACTTATTTTTATACACACATTCTTTCTCTCACTCTCCTTTTTCTCCCTCTGAATATACCCCTTGCCCATCCTCTGGGTCCCCCCCCCACCTCCTTGTCTTTCTTCCCGGACCTCCTGTCCCATGATCCTCTCGTATCCCTTTTGCCTATCACCTGTCCAGCTCTTGACTCCATCCCTCCCCCTCCTGTCTTCTCCTATTATTTTGGATCTCCCCCTCCCCCTCCAACTTTCAAATCCCTTACTCACTCTTCCTTCAGTTAGTCCTGACGAAGGGTCTCGGCCTGAAACGTCGACTGCACCTCTTCCTAGAGATGCTGCCTGGCCTGCTGTGTTCACCAGCAACTTTTATGTGTGTTGCTTGAATTTCCAGCATCTGCAGAATTCCTGTTGTTTTCATTGGAACATACCACTGGTTGTAAACATGTTTTCTCTGTTTCATTTAGCAGCTGAGGCCTCAACGCATTCTGCACAATTTCACAGCACCACTGGGATCATGGTTCATGTGGGTATGCTATATTGTGAGGCAATAAAAATCTAATGTTGATCTTGTCATCAGATCAAAGCAATAAATGCTATTTTGATAGATACATTTAACAGAAACAAACAGTGTGACTACCCATTTAAAACTAGAGTCAAGGGTCTATATATAGACATGAACATTCAAATGACCTGAAGCATAGAAATGCCATCCATCAAATGTAATTTGTATTGGTGGATTGACAAAGTGCTCTTTGCAGTTTACTTTTCAGGTCAAGGAGAAAAGTCAGAGTTTTGTTGGGTGGCCAGGGTTGTATATGCACTTTGATAATAAATTTTACTTTGAACTTTGAGAGTTTATTTGGGTGTGGTTATTCAGTGTTTGCATGATTCAAATTCCCACAAATATCTCATGCCACTGTAAAGTGCAAAAGGAAGGCAGGTCTCTCAGTCCAATAATTTCTTTCTTAACTTCTTAAATTATGGAATTTTACACTGCAGTGCAGCTGAATCAGCTATGCTTTAATGACATCACAATGACGTCTTTATTCTCCACAGCTGGTTGAGCAGGAAATAGCAGCAGGTACAAGTTACTACAGAGAGGCTTGTAGTGAATTGGGTGTTACCTGCTAGGGTAACTTTATCATGGCTTGTGTCGGGTTTCTTTAAGTTACTGACATCATTCTCTTCTAGGCAAATGAAAAGAGTGAAAAGGCTTTGGGGTGTCACCACCCTCTAATCTATAACAGTGTCTGAATGGCTGGTCCAGTAGAGTTTCTTGTTTGATGGTGGAGAACAGGAAAAGGCAATACCAATTTATGCAAAAAGGATGTAGCTATAGTCATTTTTGTTGGAGGTAGTCATTTCCTGTCATTTCAGTAACATGAATGTTACTTGCCACTTGACTACCCATGCCCAAATGCTGTTGATCCTACTGTAAGCAGTCATAGCCTGCTTCATTTTTTTGAGAAGTTGTGAGTGGATTTAACATTGAGCAACCATCTCTATTTGTGACCTTTTGAAGAAAGGAAGATCACTGATCAAGCAGATAAAAATAGTTGGCCTAGGACATTGGCCTGATGGACTCCTACACACAAGTCCTGGGCCTGCAATGATTAACCCAAGTCAATCACGATGATCTTTTGATCTGGCTATGATTCCAGCTATTCAAGTATTTTCCATATAATGCCCATTGACCGGTTTTATCAATGTAGTAGGATGCCACACTCTGTCAAATGCACTTTGGTATCAAGAGTAGACATTCTCACGTCACCACTGGAATTCAGCTCTTTGGTCCATGTTTGGACCAAAGGAGTGATGAGGTCTGGATGCCAGTAGACATAACGGGATAGCTTATTGATGAATAACTTCCACTCGATAACACTGCTGAAAATAGCTTCCAACATTTTACTGATATTTGAGTGATTATTAGCAGAACTTGATTTGGCCTGCTTTTTCTCAATATGAATATTGGTTACACTGTCAGGTAGGTGCTAGTGTTGTCGCAACTATATTCATGAAGTTCAGTTAAAGTTTGAATTGAAGTTAATTGTCATCTGATTGTACATATACAACTGAATGAAACAACTTTTCTCTGGGCCACAGTGCACCCACAAAACATGTAACACACACAGCACATAAACCAAAATATTACCATAAACAAGTTAATAAAATACAATGCAAAATGCATGCAGCATGGTAAACAGGACAGTACCACACGGACCTAGTGACGAGACCTCAGTGGCGGCAGGCAACTAATTAGGCACAGCCTGAGGGAAGAAGTTGTTACACAGCTTGACAGTCCTAATCCTGATGCTCCTGCATCCCCTTCCTGACAGTAGTGGGTCAAAAAGATTGTGGGTTGGGTGATGGGAATCCTCAAAAATGCTTTGGGCCCTTCACCTGCAACACTCCTGGTAAATGTCACAAATGGGAGGGGAGGGGGGGAGGGAGAGCCCGAGGATTGCTTCAGCAGTTTTTACTATCCTCTGTAGGGTCTTGTTGTGCCTTGCAGCCTCTGTACCCTCACAATGATGCAGCCAGACAGGACATTCTCAATGGTGCTCCCACAGAAAGGTGTTGGAATGGGAGCAGAGAGACATGCACGCCTCCATCTCCTCAGAAAGAGAAGACGTTGCTGTTCCTTCTTGACTAGTGGGGAAGTGTTAGGTCATCTCTTAAGTGTACACCAATGAACTTTATGCTCTTCATTCTCTCTACAGCAGAGCCATTGATGTGCAATGGACATTGGTCGACCTGTGCCTTCCTCAAATCGACAATAATCTGTTTTGTCTTGTCCACGTTGTAGTTCTCACACCATAGCAAGCCTCTCATCCTCCTCTCTGATGTCAACTGATAGGGCCAGCCACTACAGTATCATCAGTGAACTTGATGTGATTTGAGCTGAATCTGGCAGCCCCAGAGGCATCAGTTTTCAATGAAGATATAGCTACCAATTCAAACTGGCTGGAAGGGGTGTTGCTAGTTCTTCAGCCCTGATCTTTGGTTCCAGAGCTGGTCCCATAGCCTTTGCTCTGTCCACTGCTTTTGTCTGATTTTTGGTATTAAAAAGAATGAATTAAAATTAGCAGAGGCTAACTTCTATGATGGAGAAGATTTGAGGAGAAAGCAGAGATGCATCATCCATTGAGCATTTGCATTTCAACAAGGCTGCAAATGCTTCAACCCCTTCTTTTGGACTCATGTTGGATTTGCCCATGGTCATTACGGATGAGAATTTTCTTAAGTCTCATCTTCCTACTGCCATTATTTTACCTGTTTTAGATAATCAGCTGTGTGAAACAGTTAGCAAATTTGAATACTGCCTAAACTTATCACATGCTGCTGATCTACCTAACCTCAAGCCATCATCAGTCACTCAGAACCTGAAAATCAGTCGTCTCTATCTGATAAAACCAAATCATAGACTTGCTACTAAAAGTATTGACAGACCTCAGTAATTTGCACCAGAGACTGTGTGCTTAGCCCCTTGCTCTCTTCACTTTCATACCTGTGATTCAGCAGTTAAATACTGCTCCTATGCTGTATTTAAATTTGCTGATGACACCACTGTTGTTTGTCAAAAGACAGTGACAAATTGATATATAGAAGGAAGATAAAAATCCTGCTGAATAGTGCCACAACAACTTCTCACTCAACGTCAGCAAAACCAAAGAGCAGATTATCAATTACAGGAGGAAGAAGCCAGAGATCTATATGAGTCAGTGCTTATTAGGAGAATGGAGATAGGGGGACAACAGCTTTAAATTCCCTGATGCTAACATATCAGAGGATCTTTCCTGTAGCAACACGCAAGTGCCGTTAAAAAGCAGCACAACAACATCTCTTCTTCCTTAGAAGTTTCCGTACATTCGGCATGTCACCAAAAACTGACAAACTTCTATACGTGCAGAGTGGAGAGTACCCTATCTCCTGGCATCATATCCAAGTGTGGAAACACTAATGCTCAGGAAGGGAAAAGCTGGCAAAAAGTGGTGGATGCAGTCCATCACAGGCAAGTCCTCCCACCATCGAGTACACCTACGTGGAGCACTGGCACAAGAAAGCAGCATCCATCAAAGAACCCCAACATCTAGGCTATGCCCTCTTCTTGCTTCTACCATCAGCTGGAGGTACAGAAGCTTTATGTCCCATGCCATCATGTCCAGGAATAGCTATTACCCAACAACCATCAGGCTCCTGAACGGGCATGGATGATTTCCCCCACCCTCCCACCAACTGGTTTTAACGATCACCTGCCAGCTTCTACTTCCTCCCCTCTCCCCACTTCCTTATTCTGGCTTCTTCTTTTTTATTTTCAATCCTGATTAAGGATCTTGACCCAAAATGTCAACTGTTTATTCCTCTTCATTGATGCTGCCTGGCCTGCTGAGTTCTTCTAGCACTCTGTGTTCCTCAAGATTTCCAGCTTCTGCAGAACCTCATGTTTATGATCACATGACCTGCAGACCCATGTTGAAGGACTCTTTGCAAATCAAGTTCTCAGTATTATTTTTTGTCTTCTTTTCCACATTGGTTGTAGGTCAGTGTTTGTCTATGTAGTTTTTCATAAAATACTATTGCATTTTTCCCCTGCAAACACCTGCAAGAGAATGGATCTCAAGATAGTATAGGTAACATACACATACCTAGATAATAAATTAACTTCCAACTTTTGAAGTTATCTCAACTCCACCCACCCCCACCACCCCCCCTCCCCCAGCCCCAACCCCGTTACTTCCATTATTTTTCAGGGCCAAAAACATTTCTCCACTTGGAATCTCAAGCTATAGTCCACATTGAAGAAGGGATATAGACCACATGCAGGCAGATGTACAATTTAAGCTAGCACCATAGTGAGCAGAACCATTGTGATCAAAGGGGATACTGTTTTTCTGCTACAGTTCTTTTACTCTACTCTTCTATGTTCTAAATTTAAATGCTTCCTACAATTTATCTGATTTTCAGAAACAGCAAACTTTAAGATCTACATTTTTGCAATTACTGTATGTCATCAAGTCGATTAAAATTAACTAACTAGAAAGAAACATGTCTGAGTCCTACATATATCTGCCAAATGCCAAGTCTTGTGTTTAAATCTCATAGCTTAAAAAAAGCATGGGCTCTTGTGTAATTTCTGTTTAACATGAAGTCACATTGGTAGCATGTGAAAATTTGTTTGACATTAGTGTGAGGATAAGACCTGAGAAGTTTTAATTTGTTTATTTCTTTATGGTGCTGTGAAAACTTGTAAACAAGGCTGCAGCCAGGCACAAGCCAGGAGACATGGTTACTTCATGGAATCAGATTACAGTACTGTGGATGCAGAAGAGATTGATACTGGAACCATGATTTGATTTTGTGAAGCCAAGTCTAAACTCACATTTCTTAACTCAGAATCCATTCCCCACTATCTTTCCTGAGTGGCTGGACCACATTCCAGATTAAAAACTGTTTGTCATATTACATGGTCGGAAACTGAGTGACTGATAGAAGGCTGGCTTATAGATTTCTTTTTCACACAATGAAACATGGCATCAGCAGATTACTGGAGGTCTATTCTAGCAGAATTGTTGAAACAGCATTCTGGAGTTGTACAGCTGCAATGTAATCTCTTCCTCATTGATTTGTTCAAAGATAAAGCCTTTCATGGGATGTGACAAGTCTCATGGATGGATATTCCTTCTGTCAATTCAAGAAAGGGTCTCCTGAGAGAAATAAGGTGCTTCCTGCAACAGACTGTAATGGACAAGGTGATGTGATATGCTGCAACAGAGAAGATGCACAGCAGATCAGGTAGCATATGTGGTGAGAGACACAAGAGAGTGGAAATTCTGGAGCCACATGCAAAACTCAGGAAGAACTCAGTAGGTCAGGTAGCATATATGGAGCGAAATGGGCAGTCAATATTTCAAGCTAGGCCTTTTGATCTGAACTGAAAAATAGATGTGAGAAAGCCGCTGTAAAAAGGTAGAGCAAGCATTAGCAAGTGATATGACGGTCTAGGTGAGGAGGAGTAATAGGCAGATGGGAGAGACAGAGAGACACAGCGACAGAGACAGAGACAGAGAGACAGAGAGACAGAAGCTGGGAAGTGATAGGCTAAAGCAACAGAGAGCTGAAGAGAATGAAATCCAATGGAGAGAAAGGTGAAGCATTGAATCAAGTGATGGAGGTGGCTACAGTAGAGTTTATTTATCACAGACAGATAGATGGGTGGAGGAAGGGAAAAAATCTCCTGAGATAAGTGTATGAAAAACTGGGTAGAATATGGAGAGAGAGTAAGCAAGAGACAGACAGAGACAGAGACATAGGACAGATTGGTCGAACAGTTTATTGGAACTTGACGAATTTAAAGTTCATGTTCCCAGATTACAGACTACCCAAGTGCTGTCCCTCAGTTTACAGAGAGATACGGATAGGTTAACTGAGTGAGCAAAATAGTTGACAAATGGGGTATACTGTGAGAATATGGGAAATTGTTCAGTTTGGAAAGAAGAATGATGAAAGAGGTTATCACTCTTACAAGTCAGGGCATACCATAGTTTGGAGTTGAACTCCCGCACCATCTGTAAGGAGTCTGTGTGTCCCACACCAAACCCCACGGAATGCATGGGTTTTCCCAGGTGCTCCAGTTTCCTCCCACAGTCCAAAGATGTACTGGGCAGGTTAACTGGCCATTGTAAATTGGGTTTGTTGGGGGTTGCTGGGGCAGCATGGATCAAAGGGCCAGAAGGGCCTACTCCACACTGTATTGCAAAATAGAATTTGTTTAAAACTGCAGCACAATTTGGTTTTACATTAAAAAGCTGCATTTATTTCAAGGGTTTGGAGTATAAAAGAAGAAAGTCAAGGTAGCGCATGTAGAACATTGTGAACAATTTTAGTCCCCTTATTTAAAAAGAAGGCCCATTCTCACAGAGGGCAACTCAGACAGGGTTCTCTAGGATAATGTCAGTCATAGAAGCTGAATTAGGCAGTTTGGTCGGTCAAGTCTGCTCCACCATTCAATCATGGCTGATTTATTTTCCCTCTCAACCTCATTTTCCTGCCTCCTCCCCGTAATCTTTAAAGCGCTTACGATCAAGAACCTAACAACTCCACTTTAAATACATCCAATGACTTGGTCTTCACTGCCATCTCTGGCAATAGATTCACCACCCTCTGGGTGAAGAAATTCTTTCTCATCTCTATTCTATATTCAGTAGGTTTCAAAGAGACCCCCCCCCCACTTCATTTTTCTAAACTCTTGCTGTTAAAGGTCCAGAGCCATCAAACACTCCTCATAGTCAAAGCTTTCATTCCCTGGATCATTCCTGTAAATCCCCTCTGGACCCTCTCCAACGCCAGCACATCATTTTTTAGATATGGGGCCGAAAACTGCTCACAATACTTCAAATATGGTCTGACCTTACAGAAAAGTCCTATCCTCAAGCTACCTACTAATTTTTGCTATATTTTATGCCTTTTACTTATGCTGTCTTTGACTTTACTTGTCAGATACAGTTCCTTCATCCTCCCTTTAGAAAGCTTCTTTGGGATAAACTGATCCAGCATCTTCAAAATTATTCCCAGAAACTCTGCTGTCCTTTCTGCTAAGTAACCTACCAATTGACTTCAGTCAGGTCCTCTCTCATGCCTCTGTAGTTAACTTTATTCAACTGTAAAGCCAATAGATCCAATTTTTAAGCTGTTTTTTCTCAAACTACAGGGTGAATACCATAATATTATGACCACTGTCTCCTAAAAGTTCCTTTACCTTAAGCTCCATAATAAAATCTGGTTCATTACACAGCACCCAATCCCTGAAAGCCTTTTCCCTAGTGGAACTGACTACAAGCTACTCTAAAAAGCTATCTCATAGGCATTCTACAAATTCCTACTCCGGGGGTCGATCACCAACCTAATTTTCCCAATCTACCTAATATTTAAATCCCCCATGACCTTCAAAACATTATCATTTTTTACATACCTTTTCTTTCTCCCATTGTAATTTTTACCCCACTTCCTGGTTACTGTTCAGAAGTCTATGTAGCTCCCATCAGGGTCTATTCATCCTTGCAGCTTCTTAACTCTACTCAAAGTTCTACTCAGAATTCTACATCTTCTAGTCCTATGATACTTCTTTATAAGGATTTGATTTCAATTTTACCAACAAAGCCACTCCACCCCATGATATCCTTTCGATACAATCTATCCATGGATTTAAAGCTCCCAGCTGTGATCTCCTTTTAACCACAACTCAGTGATGCTCACCATGTTATATCTGCCAATTTTAACTGCATGAAAGATTATCTTCCTTGTTTTGTGCATTCATGTAAACACCTTCAATCGTGTATTCACCACCATTCTTTTCGATTTTGCCTCCATATTGCTTGAAGTTAATTTTTTATCCCTTTTTTGTCTTATTCTTTATTTTGGATACTTCAGTACTCTTCACGGCACTCTCCTTCCTTTTTACTTTATCCATACTTTTACAAGCTGTTGAACCCATCCCCTATATAGAGGGATTTTCCTGTGATGAAAGGGTAAACAGGTCTCATTGGGTTAAAAAGAATGAGAGTTGATCATATTGAAAGCTGCAAGATTCTTAAGGGTCTTGAGAGAGTAAGCACTGGCAAAATGATTCACCTAGTACCACAGTCGAGAACAAGAGAGTCCAAGGTATTAGTTATGAGGGTTTTCCGAGTCCTTATCTTGGAAAGATATGGAAGTTGAAACTTTAAATATATTGAAAACTGAGACAGGTGTTTAATCTGTAAGGGAATACTATCATGAGCCAGTAAAAGTTCTGGGGAAAATGTGAAAGTCTGGAATTGAGGGAAGTTGGATGCAACAATATCTAACTGCAGAGCAGGCTCCGTGAGCTGAGCAGCTTACTCTTGTTCCTATTTCCTATAGTTTTATGTCTGTGTCATAACTATCTGGTTCCCTAAAGTACTGGCACATTCTGTGCAGTGCTCAAACTCAATTTCAATCCTGCTCTAACAGCTCAGACAGACGAAACTCATCTGATAATCTTTGAAATACCGTTTCCTAGCTCTAGTGTGGACAATGACACTTGTAGGGAGATAACTCCTCAGTTGCTACAACTGGCTCAGTTTCCATACATTCTGGATATCAACCCACCCAGCACCATAATTCTACAGATTTGAATGATTCTGATTTGAATTTGTACAGCCAGTGATCACAGCGTCAACACCGATATCAATAACACAGTTGTTAAAAGTTCTTGGACTAAATAACTAGAGTATTGTATTATTGTTCCAGAGAGAGGAGTTCAAATCCCAGTGTGGCATTACAAGTATTAATTAACCTTTTTAAAGCAGCTAGTCTCAATAATGCTAACTATGAAATTACTGGATTGGTCCAACAGTATTTTTCAGGGAAGGAGATTTGATACATTCCCAGACTGCTCTAAAAATGACTCCAAATCCACTTATGTGATTGATTCTTAATTGCCTACCACCTGATGAAACAGTAAAGGGTACAAAATAATTACCAACATTGCCAACATGTCCACTTTCACTTCCTGTGATGTAACAACAAAAAATACTACCCTCAATCAAATCAAATTCTGGAACAGATCTAGAAATGGGAAGAATCTGAATGGAGAATTAATGTTTTTAACCAACAGTGCAAGCTTTATTGCCTCAGTCTCAATCAAAGCATCTGCCAATGAAAGAAAGTGTCCCAGCATGGTAAATCCAAAACCAAACATCAAGTCAGCAGTAATAACAAAGTTTGCATTGTGTTGGTTTCTGGCCTTAATAAAGCAGATATAACTCAAAGCAAAGGGAAGCAAAGCTGAAGTCAGCGGGAACCACCAGAACAGTCAAAGTGATTAGCTCTGACTCTCACTTGGACTCTAGCCCAAACAGCGTTGGCATGGAACCTGAAATTAGAAAAGGAAGGCCACTTATGGCACAATTATTCAGTAATAAATGTCTCAACTACAATTTCCAAGTGAGGTGTCAAAAACAGAAATATTGTTACACAGAGGAGATGAAAGGTGGCAATAAAAATACTGAGAGTATCAGCTTAGAAAAGTATTCCAAAGAAACTTTACAAATTGACTAGATACATAGCAACCAGAAGAGAACAATAACCAAATGAATAAGCAAAAGGCAAAGAAGCTGGAAATGAACAGGCCTCATCTTCTGTGCACACTGAACCAGTCAAACTATTAAAAGTCTTACATATTCAATCTGAAAGGTATCAGCTTGGTCCATAATCTAAAATAAATAGAAAGATAACTACTGGTAATGCCATTACATTCATGGGCCAGTTTACATTTTTGTCAAGGTATCTAGAGAAATCACAGCTTGAGTCAGATGTGACAGTATTCCAAGTGAGACCCACCAACACCATTTGATGTTGTAACAGTGTCAAAATATTACTTAACATGAAGTTAACAGCCAACCAGCATACTACCAGCTATTGTCCAGGCCAACGGGAACAAAGTTGATGAACTGAGAACAAGCCTAACCTACTGAAAAGAACTACGTGCTATATCTCACCTAAAC
Source organism: Mobula hypostoma (assembly GCF_963921235.1). Classification (NCBI taxonomy): domain Eukaryota; kingdom Metazoa; phylum Chordata; class Chondrichthyes; order Myliobatiformes; family Myliobatidae; genus Mobula; species Mobula hypostoma. Next base: position 183,381,700 of record NC_086099.1, read on the forward strand.
GTGGCTTACGCACACCTGGTTCACATGACTGCACCATTCAATCCAAGAGCTTCTCAATCGTCTGGTAAAGTTAGATATGGAGGGGTCTGCTTCCTAACCAATACCCTGTGGTGCTCAGCCACAATGGTTCTGCTCATCCAACTTGGATTATCTAACAGTGAAGTGTTGTCCATACTACCTACCTTGGGTGCTCACTTCAGCTATCTTGATGGTAGTCTACATCCCACCATAGGCAGATATGAGGTATCTTTGATTGTTATGTAGTAATGTTCAGTGATGTTTTGGTCTCTGGTGAGCAGGAGCTGTGCTGCTCATATTTTGGTAACAGACACATTTGAAGTTGGCCTGGATGAAGTTACCAGCAATGATGAAGTATGGCTATCCCACTTAAATGCTGTTGACCGCAGAATATAGTACATTGTGTGCAAGCCTCATAACAATCAAAGGTACCTATCAAGCTACACCATCTACCACAAATGGTGTCCCTGACCATGTCCTTAGATGCTGTATAGATCAGCTGGTGGGGTTACTTGTAAACTCTTTCTGCTGCAATCTGAGATTCATACCTGATTTAACTCGGCGACTATCATCCCAGTATACAAGACAAACCACCTGGTACCACTAACGTCTACAATGATAAAGTGCTTTCAAAGGCTGGTCATGGCACGCATTAACTACAGCATCCCAGAGAACCTCAACTCATTGTAACTAACCCACTGCCAAAACAATTCTATGGTAGATGAAATCTCCCCGCCCTACATTCATCTCTGCAGCATAAAATCATAAGACCATAGACAGAGGGGCAGAATTAGGCTATTCAGTCCATCGAGTCTTCTCCAACATTACATCATAGCTGATTTATTATCCCTCTCAATCCCAATCTCCTTCCTTCACCCCATAACCTTTTACACACTGACTAATCAAGACCTATGAATCTCCATTTTAAATATACCCAATTAGTTGACCTCCACTGCCATTTTTGGCAATGAATTCCACAGATTCACCACTCTCTGGCTAAGAAAAATTCCTCCTCATCTCTGTTATAAATGGAGTTCCCTCTATTCTGAGGCCCTGCTCTCTAGTCCTAGACTCCTCCACCGTAAGAAACATCCTTTCCACGTTCACTCTATATTAGCTTTTCAATATTTGATAGGTTTCAGTAAGATCCACCTCCTTATTCTTCTGAACTCCAGTGAGTACAAGCCCAGAACGAAGAAATGCTCCACACCCTTTCATTCCTGGAATCATTCTCATGAACCTTCTCTGGACCTCCAGTGCCAGCACATCTTTTCTAAGGGGCCCAAAACTGCTAACAATACTCCATGCAGTCTGACCAATGCCTTATAAAGCCTCAGCATTACATCCTTGCTCTTGTATTCTAGTCCTCTCAAAATGAACGCTAACATTGCATTTGTCTTCACCACAGGTCCAACTTGCAAATTAAGCTCTAAGGAATCCTGCACGAGGATGCCTAAGTCCCTTTGTGCCTCTGCTCTTTGAATTTTCTCCCCTTACAGAAAATAGTCTATGCCTTTTTCCTTCTGCCAAAGCACATGACCATACACTTCCCTGCACTATATTCCATCTGCCACTTCACTGCCTATTCTACCTAAATCCTTATACGCACTCCCTGCTTCCTCAGCATAACCTACCCTTCCACCTACCTTTGTATCTTCCACTAACTTGACACAAAGCCATCAACATCATCCACATCATTGACGTATAATGGGAAAAGAAGCTGTCCCAACCAACACAGACCCTTGTGGAACACTACTAGTCACCGGCAAGCAATCAGAAAAGATCCCCTTTTAGTCCCACTCTTTGCCTCCTGCCAGTCAGCCAATCTTCCATCCACAATGGTATCTTTCCTATAATACTATGAGCTCTTATCTTGTTAAGCAGCCTGATGTGCAGCACTTTGTCAAAGGCCTTCTGAAAATACAGGTCAACAACATACACTGACTCTTGTCTATCCTGTTATTTCCTCAAAGAATTCCAAGAGATTCATCAGGCAAGATTTCCCCTTAATGAAACCATGCTGGCTTTGGCCCATTTTATCGTGTTCCTCCAAGTACGCTGAAACTTCAAACTTAATAGACTCCAATAACTTTCCAACTACTGAAGTCAGACTAGCTGGCCGATAATTTCCATTTTTATGCCTCCCTCCCCTCTTAAGGTCCTCCAGAACGATTCCAGAACCGAGTGATTCCAGAAAGGCCATTACTGATGCCTCCACAATTTCTTCAGCTACCTCTTTCAGAACCCTGGATGTGGTCCATCTGGTCCAGGTACCTTCAGACCTTTCAGCTTCCCAAGCACCTTCTCCTTAGTAAAAACAACTGTACTCGCTTCTGACCCCTGACACTCTCACATTTCTGGAATATTGCCAGTGTCATCCACAGCGAAGACTGATGCAAAATACTTAAAAGTTCATCTACCATTTCTTCGTCCCCCATTATTAAATCTCCAGCATCATTCTCCAATATCCACCCACCTCTCTTTTGCACTTTAATAAACTTTTTACTGAAATAAACACTTTGTATCCTCTTATATATTATTAGCTACCATGCCTTCATAATGCATCCTTTTTCCCTTATGGGTCTTTTAATTACCTTTAAAAGGCAAGGTGAATATTATCATTTTATAATCAGTGTCTCCTAAGGGTTCCTTTACCTTAAGCTCCCAAATCAAATCCCGTTCATTGCACAACACCGAATCCAGAACTGCCTTTTCCCTAGTGGGCTGAACCACAAACTGGTCCAAAAAGCCATCTCATAGACCTTCTAGAAATTCCTTCTCTTGGTATCCACCGTCAACCTGATTTCCCAATTTACCTGCATATTGAAATTCCCCATGACTATTGTAACACTGCCCTTTTTTCATGCCTTTTCTATCTCCCGCTGCTGTTTGTACCCCATATCCTAGCTATTTGGAGGCCTGTATATAACTCCCATCAGGTCTTTTTACATATGCAGTTCCTTAACTCTACCCACCAGGACTCTACATCTTTTGATCCTATAGTACGTCATCTTTTTCTAAGGATTTAATATCATTTTTTAACCAACAGAGCCACCCCACTCCCTCTGGCTACCTGCCTGTGCCTTCAAAACCATATGTACCCTTGGATATTACACTCCCAACTATGATCTTCTTTCAGCCATGACTCAGTGATGCCCAGCAACATCATACCTGCCAACCTCTAAGTGTTCCACAAGTTCATCTACCTTATTCCGTATACTGCATTACTGCATACATTCAAACACATTCCATCCTGTTTTCATCACCCTTTTCGATTCCGCCCCCCCCCCAAGTTACACTTCAACTCATCCCACTGACTGTAGTTTTGCCTTGCTGTCTACCTGGCCTTCCTCAATCTCACTACACACTGTGGGTGCCTCAACCTGAGGCTCAACAACTCACTCTGCAACTGGACCCTTGACTCCCTGACCATCAGCCCACAATCAATAAGGAAATGGAATCAGTTTATTATTGTCACAGATACTGAGGTACAGTGAAATGCTCTTACATACTGTTCATACAGATCAAACCATTACACAATGCCAGAGGTAGTACAAGGTAAAGTAAAAACAGAATGCATAAAGTGCCAAAGCTACAGAGTTTTCAGGTGATACCATCATCATAAACTATATCTCAAATAGTGATAGATCAGAGTACACGAAGGAGATGGTGTCATGGCAGCAACGTTTTCCACAATGTCAACAAACCAAAAGAGCTTTTCATTGACTTCAAAAAGGGAGACAGTGCACATGCTCCTGTCTACACCAATGTGCTGCGGTCAAAGGGGTTGAGAACTTCAAGTTCCTAGGAGTGAGCACTACCAATAGCCTGCCCTGGCCCAACCACATAGATAGCATGGTCAAGAAACCTCACTAGTCCCTCTACTTCCTCGGGAGGCTGAAGACATTTGGCAAGAACGATCAGTCGTTGACAATTTTTAACTGATGCACCATTGAAAGCATCCTACTCAGATGAACTGCTGTTTGGTACGAAAACTGCTCTGCCAATGACAAGAAACTGCAGAGAATTGTGGACACATTTCAGCATATCAGAGAAACCAGCCTCCCCTCCATGGACTCTGTCTACACTTTTTGCTGCCCTCAAAGCAGACAGAATAATCAAAGGTGCAACCTACTCCACATAATCTCACTTCTTCCCTTTCCCCACCCCTCCCAGTGGATAGAGGATATAAAAACCTGAAAGCAAGTACTTCTAGGCTCAAGGACAGCTTCCACCCTGCTGTTATAAGACTACTGAATAGTTCCCTGGCATAATATGATGGACAATTAACTCACAGTCTATCTCATGATTACTTTGCACCCTATTGGCTACCTGTACTGCACTTTTTCTATTAATGTAATACTTTATTCTGCACTCATAGTTTTACCTTGTATTACTTGAATATACTGTTGTAATGAATTGATTAATGTGAACAGTATGTAAGACATGTTTTTCGTGATACCTCAGTATATGTGACAAAAATAAACAATTTATCAATTCACCAGAAACAAAGTTTTGAGCAAAATTTCTTATGTTTAAAGTTTGGAGTAGGAATGGGTTTCACAACTCCTCCCTTGGAGGGTCAAACACCCTGAGCCAATAGGCTGGTCCTGGACTTATTTCCTGGCATAATTTACACATTACTATTTAACTATTTATGGTTTTATTACTATTTAATTATTTATGGTGCAACTGTAACGAAAACCAATTTCCCCCGGGATCAATAAAGTATGACTATGACTACTATGTTAGCAATTGAAAAATCTGCAAATCCCACTGCAATTATCTTGAGATAAGAAATAAGTTCCAAAGATAAAGTTAAAACTAAATATGAAAAGCATGGAAAATGAGATTCCTAAATTCCTGAAGGAATAAGAAAAAGTATCTATTTTCAGGGGGAAAGGTATGACACTTTATCCAGAAAATTAAGACCCCACAGTGGTTCACAAGAAATTAATCATTTTCCAAGTGTTTTTGTGTTTTAAATACCACAAATAAAAACATGGTAAATAACCACTTCATCTTCTTTTAAGCAAAGCAGTGACGCCGCAGTATAAATAGCGCCCAGATAAACAACAAAGACAGGGTGCAATGCCTCACAAACTGAAGCCTAGAAACTCACATGGGCCACATATTTGGCATTATAAGGGTGTTGCTTGTCTCCCCAAGGTTTTTTCTAAAATGTCAAAAAAGACTGCTTTATTTGATGACATCATTTAGAAACCAAATGTTGCTCTCTCTCTCTCTCTTTAAACGGTTGGACAAATAGTGGACAGTACAAACAAAACCTAACTGCATAAGCCAGTGCACAGAAGCAACCATCAACAACCAAGCCATAAAGACACACACTCCCCCACCATCAGCACATTTCCAGATGCTGGAGAATGCTGATAGCTTCACCCTTCCTATCCAATGATTTCTGAGTGTGGGAAACATGGTTCCAGGTTTTAATGGAAAGGACTTAGAAAAGGGAAGTACTGTGAAAGAGCAGGCCATCCAGACCAGCAAATAGGCAACAACAGAAGACTGACATCAAAGGTACTGCTGGGAGCAACTTTGTGGCACTGGTGACCAATATCAACAGAAAATTTATGACTTCACAAGATTTGTAAAAGTTCTCACTTAAGACTTCTTCATTATATCACAACTCTTGCCTTCACCTCCACTCAAACTCTGCTAACTCTTTCCCTTACAACACTCTCTCTCACTGACTTTATTCTGAATTTATTCCCTTCCTTCAGCCTTGCTGTCTGTCATGTCATTAATGCTCTGCTTCTCTGACCCGGCTTCATCCCTCCTTTTTGGGACAGACAAGGCACAATCTCTGCTTTTCTCCCTCTCTCCCCAACCCCATCCCCCCCACACCATGTAATGACCCAGAAATCTTCCTCTCTATGTCTCTCCCCTGCCCAGTGTGCAAATGTTCTGTTTCACTAGTTCTTCTTGGATTGCTGCTACTTTGGTGTTCTCAAGATCCAGTTCCTACATAAGGTGTTGACAATTCCAGTGTGATGTGGTAGTGGGGGGATTGTTCAGGGAAACTGCCTTTGGGACACTAATGAGTGGGGAACCAGCAGCTGATAGAAAGTGGCCAGTGGGGTAGGGGGGTGGAGGTGGGTGATTGCTGGGGGATGGACCTTGATGGACAAGACACATGTGTGAACTTGCGTCTGAGGTTTTGAGGTCACAGATCTCAATGGTGATCATCTTGTGGATGCACAATTCGTATGGACTTCGTTCTTCCATTTGGTTCACTAAAAACTTACATGAATAATACCTTTGGTAATGTTCCCTTCAATGTCTCCCATGATGCATTCTCTACAGGTGCCTATTCTTCCTGGGAAATGCTTGTTAAAGGTACATGTCATCAATCAAGGAAGTTGGCCAGGAAAAATACCCACTGGAAGTCAGATGTGTTTGCAGAGTGGTTCAAGACACATGGAAGACTCAGTCTTCAGTATGAGCAGTGTGTAGCATCAACTGTCAGTATGCAGGTTTGACCAGAAATGTTAGATCTTTTAACCAAATGGAAGATAATACAAAGCCAAGTATGAGAAGTGTAAAAAACAGGACTTAGTTTGATTTTGAAAAGTTACAGTGAGGCAAATTTTGGAATGCTTATTCATATGTCATACCTCTGAAATATTATTCAAATAAAACTGTTAAGACTTATTAACACCCTGCTGCCATGCAGTACACATGTACACCCTGTCCGAATCTCTTGCCACATATCCCTCCCACCCTCCACTCTCCAAATCACAGTTACACTCTCATCTTGCACTGGGCACTTCTCAACTTTTATAGGTGCTGTTGCACATATTTATATTGTAGCCCGTTGTTTCGAGCAGGAGGGAAAATAGCATGCGACCTCGCCAGATGGCCTTAAAAGTGTGCTCCCACACATGCCTGGGCCAGGGTCTAGTCCCTAGGAAGAGCTAAGTGGCAGCACTGCAGATCCTTTTGGTTGACTTTGTCTAGTGACCATGTGTACTCCTTTTATACGCTGCAGGACGGGTGTAGATCTTTGTGTGAGTCACTGCTTTAGCCTTTGATTTAATGCCATTTGCTTAATGAGTTTGTGGTATTTGTATAGTTAGTCTTAAATCTCCATGTGAACCTGGGGCACTGATGTGCTTTATTATACTGGAGTATTAACTTTACCTACACACTTTATTGCACTTTATTTGGTCTGACGATAACTCAGGAGCTGTATTTTATGTGGAAATTGGACTTGCCTCTCTATGTACAATGTTCTTAACAAAACGTCTGTTTGTTAATAAAAATCTGTGAAACATTAAACTACCTGGTCGGATTGCCTGCCTTAAAGAGGTCCTGAATCTGCCTGTTCTACTGGCTCAGCAGTTACAAATTTGCTGCTTGTTTCACTATAATAGTGCCAGTAACATTATCCATCTTACATAAAGATGCACCTCGCACTTTGTCAACCCATCAATCTTCAGGCAATGCCAGTCAGGGACTTGTGTTAATATTATTCTGTGGCTGTATGCGCTGGATTGTAACTACTCTATATGATATGTGTGTCTATATATTTTGTGTTTTGCACCTTGGCCCCAGAGAAACAATGTTTCATTTAGCTATACACATGTGTATGGTTGAATGACAACAAACTTGACCTTGAATATTAAGAATTGCAGACATGATTATTGGACAATGAGCCTTAAAGTATGACGCACCTAGAACTGAACCAATTCAAAAACGGAACAAAGAAATTCAAAGACCTAGAAAATCAATTGCATACTTACGTACATTGCAAACTCAAATCCTTTTTTAAAAAAGATTCTTTACTTAATGTGACTCAGGAGTTGCTACATCAATCACAACATCCATAATTTTCTTTCTGCTTCCTCCATACCTATATGTGCTAAAGCAGAGAGGCACGTTGATATACCATCCCATGAATGCCAGTTATGTCTGGATGCCATTTACATAGATGTTATTAGGTCTTTGCTTTCTGCTCTGCGGAGGGACAACTATTCATGACTCTACCTCCAAAGTGCCAAGAGTAAACTACCCCCATGCAGAGCCCAAGATTCCACCTCCCACCCCACCCAACCTTCATATGCCTCTCCCACACACCAGGCACCTAGCCTACCCAATTTCCTTCACTTGTTCTACACAGGTTTCATGCACATTAGAATTTCCAAGTGGTTGTCCCTCACTGAAAATATGCACACGTCTTCTGTCGCAACAGCCAATTTAATGCATCTTTCCAGCTGCTGAGAAATTTGTAGACATTTATCTGAGCAAATGCTGAATAACACCAGTTACATCAGTGCAGGCAGATTAATTTGAGACTTTTGAATGCAAATTTAACGACATACACAAGATATAACTTCCTCAACTAGCAACTGAAAATAATTTCCCCTTTCACTGACAGAAGTAGATATACCCAGCCCAGTAAAAATAGTCAATATGTTAAGCCAGTGCAAGTTTAAAAAAAAAGTTATTCACAAATATCTGTCCACAAAAAGTGCCAAGGGTATAATACTTTAAGTGATAAATCCCGATGGAGGATTTCTTTTGTAACAAAAAAATCTGTAACAAGGCAATTATCATCTCAATCCAGAAAGCTGTGATAGAAGTTGTCTTTTCTTGATCATACTCTCAGATAAGGTTTAATTATTAAAAGAAAGATCGACGACAAAAAGCTGGAACAAAATTCTTCAGCATGACATAGAATATACGAGCTGAGACATCATGTACAACTTTATAAAGTATTAGGTGGGCCACACCTGGGGGACTGTGTACAATTCTGGTCACTCTATAGGAAGGATGCAGTTGTATTCTTGCCACCATAGATGCAGTTTGGCCCACTTACTCATTCCAGTGTTCTGTTATTTGCACCAGATTCCAGCATGTAAAGTTCATTTTGAGTTGATTTCTTTTAGAGACGGCTGAGAAGCAACCTGATAGAGGTATATAAAGTTAAGAGGGGATCGTTACGTTTGTGGTACTGGAAAGTTGGGTGGCTATGAATACCACGAGAGATGGAGAGGTGAGAAACAAGAATGCAGCTGTTTATTTTGGTTTGTAAGTCATCTACCCAGAATTCCCTCTCATTACCTAACACACAGGTAAGTTTACCTAACATGCAGGTAAGTTTGACAGCAATCCAAAACATACATGAATACGTAACAGGGATAGATAAGGTCGGTAGCATTTCCCTTGGTGCCAGTGACTACAGAAAGAGGACAAGGGTTTAAATTGACAAAAGGAGGTTCAGAAGAGATCTGAGGGGAAATTTACTTCCCTCCCCAGCAGAGAGGGAGTCTGGAGAGCGCTAACTTAAGTGGTGAAATCAGATATTCTCACGATACTTAAGTTATATCTTGTGTATGTCATACATCCAGACATGTACTTGGATCACTAAAGCATAGAAGTCTAGGGACCTAATGTGAGTAAATGCGTTTTGTGTAGATAGGGCAGTATGAAAATCTTAGCCCATACGAATTGTTTCTATCTTGTCCTTATTCATGAAGCATAGAGTTGACATCAGCAGGTATGCAGATGGGTTTTTCCCCTTCAAACTTAATATATGATCAGTTTTGAACAATTTTGCTTTTAAATCAGTTGCAAACCAGTATGATGATACAATTTTGAGATACTGAGCATTCATTTGTTTCTATAAATGAGGAATAAAATGCCAAAAAAAACAATGCACAAGGAATCTTCAAGTTCCCCATTCCACATTGTGACACAATGTGGAGGTGCAGTTGGTACCTCAGAACTTCCACCTCACACACTTTGCATTAACGTTCTACTGCTGCAAGCCAAACAACCTGGATTGCAGAGCCCTTCTATGCATACAGCATGTCCTGTGATCCTATTACCATAGATAGGTTCAGTCATTTAAAACACTGAATAACAATGGTACAATCTTTGATGTTTACAGTTTACCCATTCCACCTCAACCTTGCGTATCAATAATTAATTTGCATGGTTTACCATCTGGTCTCACCATCCTGTTGTGGAGATTCAAGATTGTTTAGTGTTATTTCTAGTACACAAGTGTAAAGAAGAACAAAATAATTGTAACTCCCAGTCCAATACAGCATAAGAAAAAAAAACACGCTAAGATAAAGAACACAATAATAAACACAACAAATATAAATAAATAACTTGTGTGCATAGATTGATTATAGGTCTATAAAGTAACGCTAGGCACAGAAGTGTCTGTACATAAGGTGACTGACAGGAAATGATAAGGTAGTGGTCTACATGTGATACACATGGGCTACACGTGATGAATAAATACAAAGGCAGGATATCAAGGCTAATAACTGGCTTTGAACTATTTTCTGGTGTTAAGAGCCTTGGGGTTACCATCATGCTCCTTGTGAAAGTCGCATTAATGGTAAAATCTTCAAGTATTAGATTCAAGAACAAAACTCTTAGGTTTCCCAGTGAAATGTCACACCAAAACTTCCATTACCAAATTCTGTATGGATTACTTCATTCCATATTGTATGTCTCTGATAGCACACCATTCCCAAATGACAGAGAGAAAATTCTCATAACTGTGACAATGCAACGCAACTAGTAGTTTTAAAAGGGTCACAAGGAAAGTACTAATGAATGAATGAATGTCACAATGATGGGAGCAAGTGCTTCTAACTGAGTATAAGAACCTGAAGAGTTTGGTGAAGAACAATGCCCTGAGGCATAATCTTTATGATGGGGAGGAGGAAGGAGAGAAGAGCAAGAGGCCAGAGATACCATTCATGCATACAGTTAATTCCAATGTCTTTCTTGCCTGCTTCTGCAAGGAGGATAAAAAGTGGATAAAGTTTCCTTTCCTTAAAAATGAAATTTGGTGACTTCCCAACATCATTCGTGACAAAGCCAGCAGAAGATCAAAAGGCTATGAGCTCCACAAATGAGAAAAGAAAACAGGTAGTTCATCTTTTTTGTCTGTATTAGAACTGTATATTCCTATTCTACACTGACGACTGCATTGCCACTGCTTCGTGCACCGAAGCAAAGCTCCTCAATTTCATCAACTTTGTCATCCAACATCCACCCTGCCCATAAATTCACTTGGCCCACTTCTGACACCGCCCTCCCCTTTCTTGATCTGTTTCCAAGTCTGGAGATCAACATCTATTGTATACTGATACCCACAGTTATCTTAACTACACCTCTTCATACACTGTCTCCTGTAAAAATGAGATTTCCTTCTCTTAAGTCCTTCGCCTCCACTCCATCTGTTGCCAGGATGAGGCTTGCTCTTTCAGGACATTAGAGATGTCCTCTTGGTTCAAAGAATAGGGTTCTCGTTCCTCCACTTTTGATGCTACCCTCACCCACATCTCCTCCATTTCCCGGACATCCACGCTCACCTCATCTTCCCACCGCCTTAGTAGGGATAGAGTTCCTCTTGTCCTCACCTACCATGAGTCTCCATATCTGTCACACTATTTTCCACAACGTCCGCCATCTTCAACAGGATCCTACCATCAAACATGTTTACCTTCCTCTCCCACTCCCTGCTTTTGGCAGGGATCGCTCCCTTGATTCCCTTGTCCATTTGTCTCTCCGCACTAATCTCCCTCCTGGCACATATCCCAGCAAGAAACAGGAATGCTACACCTGCCCGTTCACTTCCTCACTCACCTCCATTTGTACATACAGTACTTCCAAGTGAGGCAACACATCACCTGCGAATCTATTGGGGTTAACTATTGTATCCAATGTTCCTGATGCATCCTCTTCTACATTGCTGAGTCATGTAGATCCACGGCCTCCTCTTCTGGCACAACGGGGCCACTCTCAGGTTGGAGGAGCAACCTCATATTCCATCCTGGCAGTCTCCAACCTGACTGCACGAACATTGATTTTGCCTTCCAGTATTCCCCCCCCCACTCTCCCTTCCCTCTTTTCCTATTAACCAATCTGACCTCTTACCTCTTCTCCTCACCTACCCATCACCTCGCCATGGTGCCCCTCCCTCAGAATCAGAAAAAGAATCGGGTTTAATTTCACCAGCATATGCTATAAAATTTGTTGTCTTTGCAGCAGCAGTACAATGCAATGCATAATAATAGGGGGAAAAAATGAATTACAGTAAATGTATTAGTTAAATTAAATAAATAAATAGTGCAAAAGTAGAAATAAAAAAGTAGTGAGGTAGTGTTCATGCGTTCAATGTCCATTCAGAAATTTGATGGCAAAGGGGAAGAAGCTGTTCCTGAACGGTAGAGTGTGTGCCTTCAGGCTTCTGTACCTCATTCTTGACGGCAGCAACGAGAACAAGGCATACCTGGGTGATGCGGGTCCTTAATGAGATAGATGCCATCTTTCTGAGGCATCGATCCTTGAAAATGTCCTGGATACTGCAGAGACTAGGGCCCTTGATGAAGCTGACTAAGTTTACAACTCTCTGTAGCTTATTTCGATCCTGTACAGTAGCACCCACCCCACTCCCCCCATACCAGAGGGTGAGGCAACCAGGTAGAGTGCTCTCCACAGTACATCTGCAGATATTTGCAAGTATCTTTGCTGACATACCAGATCTCCTCAAACTCTAATGAAATATAGCCACTGTCATGCCTTCTTTGTACCTGCATTGACATGTTGGGTTCAAGCTAGATCCTCAGAGATATTGACGCCAGGAATTTGATATTGCTCACCCTTTCCACTTCTGATCCCTTTGAGGAGTGGTGCGTCAGCCTTCAGCTTACTCCTTCTGAAGTCCACAATTAGTTCTTTGGTCTTACTGATGTTAAGTACAAGGTTGTTGCAGCGACACCACTCAGCTAGCTGATATCTCTTGCTCCTGTACACCCTCTCATCACCATCTCAAATTCTGCCAACAATAGTTGTATCATCATACTTCCTTTTCTCTCATGATCCACTCTCCTCTCCAATCAAATTCCTACTTCACCTTGTTTCAACTATCACCTTCTAGCTAAACCTCAACCTCTCCCCTCACAATTCTGGCATCTTCCCCTTCCTTCCCAAGTCCAAAAGAAGGGTCTCTGCTGAAACGTCAACTATTTATTTATTTCCATAGATGCTGCCTGGCCTGCTGAGTTCCTCCAGCATCTTGTGTGTGTTACTCTGGCTATTTCCACCTCTCATCCTGGCGGCTTTGCTTCTCTGATTCTAAACATATAGTTTGGCCTGTTGTACACATCCATCAGCCTCGCCAGTCAGAACATGTTACACAAAGCAGTTTGGCGTACTGGTAACGGCCTCCATGAACCCATCTGCTGGGGTAAATACCCTGTCAGAGATATCTCCTTGCTTCTACTCATCCATCCCCCACCTTCCCTCTTGTGCAAAATTATTTGTCCCTTCCCCAAATCTGATGGAAGTTCAAAGTAAACTTATCATCAAAATACATATACATCACCAAATACAACCCTGAGATTCATTTTCTTACTGGCATACTGTGGTAAACCATGTATATGTCTGGACACGCCCCTCTGCTGACTGCTACTGTGGCTCCTCCCACAGACCCCTGAATAAAGGCGATTGTGCCTCTGCTCCTCCCTCAGTCCAGGACAGAAGCAGCATGGACGAGGACCCATTTTACTGTTAATAAAAGCCTTTCAGTATTTACTCTACTTACAGTCTTTTGGAGTAATTGATAGTGCATCACATACTCAATAAATCCATAACAGAATAACCACCATAATATAATCAATGAAAGACCACACCAACTTGGGCTCTCAGCCAGTGTATAAAAGTCAACAAACTATGCAAATACAAAAAGAAAGAAATAATAATAATAATAATATATATATTGAGAAAATAAGATGAAGAGTTCTTGAAAGTGAGTCCACAGTTTGTGGGAACATCTCAGTGTCTGAGCAGTTGAAGATGAGTGAAGTTATCCACTTTGGTTCAAGATCCTGATGGCTGAGGGGTAATTACTGATCCTGAACCTGGCGGTGTGAGCCATAAAGCTTCTGTATTTTCTTCCTGGTGGCAGCAGTGAAAAAGAGCATGTCCTGGTTCTGGGAGTCCCCGATGATGGGTGCTGCTTTCCTTCGACATGTAGATGTGCTCAATGGTGGTGAAGGGGCCTGGACCAGTAATATTAACTTTATCTCTATCAACAGATGTTGCCCGACTTGTTGAGTGTTTCCTGTATTTTGTGTTTGTTTCAGTTCTCCAGCATCTGCAGTTTTTTTTTCAATATAAATTTTCTCCAATTGGATTATGGTGACCCTAAACCCTACACCTCAGGGGTAAAGCTGTCATGGCACACAAGGTTTAATCTGAGGACAGAGTAATGGCAAGGAATACAGGTTGGATGTTGGCTTCTGGCTCCAGTCAAAACAAGTGTTAGTTAAACCAGACTGTTCTGTGAGTAAATAAGTAATGTCACATTTCAGATCACTGAGGTGGAAAATTTCAATACAGGCATTATTTTTACTTAGCACTGGAGTTAATTTTATTTGGAGTAATCATAAAATTACTCAGAGAATTGAAAATCTTGCCAAAAATATGGGGAGAGGAATTCCCTGATGGTTGCCAAAGTCCCCAGAAATATAGAAGAATTTTGTGTACTTTAGAATATCTAATTCTTAACATTTTTTGGAGATTCTTAACATCTGGGAATATAAACTGTTTTTGATAAACAGATGTTAAAAATAACAACAGGGGCAGTTTGCTGTGAAGCATACTCTTGATTTCCTTTACATTCAAATGCATACAGAGTAGAACTACTAAAAAGCAGAGTTAGCACATTATCACCGATAGATGATAATATGCTTAACATCTGATTTCAAACCACCCCATTAGGCAGCAAAATCACATCACACCTGCAATGAAGTCATCCCTTCAGAATGAAATCTGAACCAAACAATACTGCTGGCTAAATAGTCTTCATTTGTGGAGTGTCGCTATCATGTGATGCAGAAAAGTAACCCATTTCCCGTAGTTGTTTACTCTATCTTAAAAATATTTTTGGGTGGGGGATGTGATTTCAAATCCATCAAATTTATGCAGTACACTCCAAGGAAAAACATTGTTTTTCTGCAGTTAGAACCATTTCCAAACAATGCTTCCAAGAGTGGTGAAAGTTCATTCTATACAATCCTTGCAATTCCAATAAAAACTTGGAGTAAACACTAAATACTGTAATGCAGCAATTTGAAAGATGAGGTGCAGTTCTTCAAACTTGTATTGAGGCTCACTGGAACACTGGTAGAGGCAAATAACAGTTTGACTTTTCCATCTGCGGAATCCGACTGTTTTCACAAAGCTCAGCAAAAATTCAAGGAGCAACACTTCATCTTCCAACCAGGTTTGAAAATCCTGTTCAGCACGTTCAGGTAATCAGCCATTCAATCTTTGTATCTTGTATTTACTGCATTGCTTTCCTTTTAGATTTCATTCCTTAGCTTCTAATTACACATCCTCCAGCTGTAACTTCACACCATCGATCAGCTGGCACTTGTAGCTTTGAAACTCTCTTGGTCTCCACCCTATCACAGACATTTCCCTACTTGCTGCACTTTCTGTAATTCTCTGCAAATTGTCTCATAAATATATTTTCCCAGTCCCAACCTGAAACATTGAATTTTGCTCTCTGCACAAGATTTTGCCTGACCTGCTGAGTTTTCCCAGTATTTTCTGAGCGGGGTGGGTGGGCAGGCAGGAGAGTTAAAAAAAACTCATAGGCTCTGCAGTATTTTGATATCGGATTATTTCACTGCCTCTTTGCATTGCCACCCTGAAGATTTGTTCCTCTCTGCAACTGAATTTCTATTTGTCCCTTTAAACATCAGCAATTTATGATAGGCGTCAACAAAAACTTATTACTATTGCCATTTCTCTTTCCTCGGGGAATCCCTCTAGCTCTGACATATCAAATTTGACCCCTCCTATTTCTGATCCGTGTATGATCCCCAATTAAATATGTAAGTAGTGCAAAAATAGAAATAAAAAAGTAGTCAGGTAGTGTTCATGGGTTCAATGTCCATTTAGAAATCAGACGGCAGAGGGGAAGAAGCTGTTCCTGAATTGTAGAGTGTGGCTTCTGTACCTCCTTCCTGACGGTAGCAATGAGAACAAGGCATCCCGAGTGATGGGGGTCCTTAATGAGATGGATGCCATCTTTTTCAGGCATCAGTCCTTGAAGATGTCCTGGTTATTGCAGAGGCTGGTGCCCATGATGGAGCTAACTAAGTTTACAACTCTCTACAGCTTATTTTGATTCCCCCCCATCCACCAGAGGGTAACATGAATCACTGTACCCGTCATATGAAACCCAAATTTACTACACCGTATCGGCACGTGTCGGTGCTGGAGCTTTTTTTTTCTAACGTCACTAATTTACTCTTCCAAAGTCGTGCGAGTTGCACATTTACCCTCCACCACAATCAGTGCAAAATGAAAGTGGGAGCAAGAGAAGAGAAGGCTACAAGAGAAGCCTGGGTTGCCAGTCAATAAGATCACAGCTGCTCTGTCCAAGGCCCCATTTCCAATTCTGTGTCAATTCCATAATCTTACAAAAATGTATCTACCACTTTTTAACTACCCCCAATGTCTAGTTTCCCTCTACCCTTCAGTGTAAAGAACTCCAGATTCACCATCCCTTGCAAAAAAAAATCTCACACATTTTAGTTTTAAAATATTGCTCCCTAATTTTATAACTACCTGTTCTTTAGAGATTCTCACACTGGCACAAGCATGTTATCTGCCTTGTGGTATTCTGTATTTCATAAGATCATGCCTTATTCTTGTAAACTTCAAAGAATATTTTCTTTAAGTATCTAGTGCTTTCCTAGCATATATGACAAATAAATTCTTTTCAGACTTCTAGCCAGGTACAGATACTGATTTTAACCAACGTTTTGATTATAAGCTCTGCCATCTTCATCCAGGATGATGCTGGGCATGTCTAGTCCAATGGTATTTATACCCCATCATCCGTTCCTCTTGATTGCATTGGGATTAACCAATCAGGTTTCTGCTGTCCCACCTTGTTTACAATCAAATTCCAGTTCTTACTTAGAGCGAGACCTTCATCTTTATTAAAATTCTTTAGACTTTATGGAAGTTTACAGGATTCCCTGTGAATGCGAAGCAGCATATATCAGCCAGATGGGACACACAGTGGAAACCACATCAAGCAGCACAGAACGTGTATCCATTTGGGTCACCGAGATAAATCTGCGGTACAGAACATTACATTCGCAGTGGTCATAGGATTGCCTTTGGCACAAAACTAGTGTGGCATGCCAATGGCTTTTGGGACTGCCCGGTGAAGGAAGCCATTGAAATGAAACTAGATGAAAAGAATTTTAATAAAGACGAAGGTCTCGCTCTAAGTAAGAACTGGAATTCAATTATAAACAAGGTTGGAGAGCAGAAACCTGTTTGGATGAGGACTAACCAATCAAGCGGAATGGATGACTGGGTAATAAATACCATTGGACTAGACATGCCCACCCAGGCTTCATCTCAGATGAAGACGGCAGAGATTGTCCTCAAAAAGTTGGTTAAAATCGATATATACATACATATACACACACAAACACACACACACTGACTCAGGAAACATTCTTGGACACATTTCACATATTCTGCCCTTCCAAGTTCTTAACACTTTGGGTGGCCCAGTCAATACAGGAAAATTGCTGCTATTATTTTTAAAACTATGAGCAATTTCTCTAAACACTTGGTTAAGTTCTTGCTGATTATGGGGGGGGGGAGTGGTAATATAATACAGACCCTCTGAAATAACCCTCCCCTTCTTGTTTCTAAGTTTTACCCACATGCTGTCTCTGGATGATTCCCCCAAGAATATCATATTTTAGTACTGCTGGTGCGTCCTCCCTTATCCAAAAGGCAACACTATCCTTGCCTACCTAGTCCTCTGTCACATTTGTGTTCTGATGCAGTCAGCTGCCAGTCCTGGATTTCTCTCAGCCATGTTTCTATTATGGCTATAACATTCCGGTCCTCAGAGTTAATCCACACTTGTCCACCTTACCTGTAAAACCTCACACATTGAAATAAATGCAGTTTAATGGTGCTTTTTACCCCTGCCTTAACTGGGCCCTGGCTATCCTGATTGCTGAACATATTCTCACTGACTTGTGTTTTATCTCATGACTTGCTCCTGCAGAGTCTGACCTCCCATCCCGTCTAATTTAAATGCTCCCATGTAACCCAAGCAAATCTCTCTGCCTCCTCTGCAACTATGGTAAGAACAAAGTATGAATAGAGCAGTAAGTTTCTACATAGCAGTGTGTAGAGAGGTTGCCTAGAAGGCTTGGTGGGTGGGGCCATACAGTACTCACTGGAAGATAGGGTGCATGGCTGCACCTCGGCCAGTGAAGTGACACTGGCTACTGCTGGGAATTTGTATTCATTGACCCTCAGAACCAAAGGTCTCCCTCTTCAAATCTTATTTGGACATGAAGGTAGCTGCTGTCTCTCCCTCTCTTGCTGACCCCCACCTGAAGAGTCAGTCATGGTAGCCATGGTAACAAGCTCAGCTGAGAGGAGGAGACACCAAATTACATCACATTGAACAAGAAGCAGAGAGTGACTGTAGGGTCCAACACAGCAGGTTCTGCCATTTGCCAGCAATGGCCACATTCACCGTGCTGTCAAGGGTGCAGTCCTGAACCTCACTTCACAATGCTGAGCCACCACAGCACTCACTCCAGTCAGCCTAACACTAAACATCACACAGATTTTCTCACATCAAGCAGTAGAGTAATTCATTGTTGGACGATAGTTCAACAACTGGGATGAGCAGACAGGGGTACAAAACAGATTCCCTGCACAGCAGCACGCATCTCCACTAGCTATTTTAAAGTTCAAGGGAGAATCTAATCATCCAGATGTGGAATGGGGGACCAAGAGCACTGTCAGATCAATGGCCTGTGAGGCAGCACTAAACAGAATACAAATGTGCAAACTAAATTATCTCTGGAAACTTGAATCAGCTTCCTTAAAAGACAGAAGAAATGAATGTATACGATCTCATTTAATTCAAAATAGAATCTCAATACTTAACAAAATATAATGTGCACAACAAAAAAAAATCAAAATTATCTAGATTTTAAAAGGCATTATTCCAACATCAAGTTTTCATCTGCTGCTATTCTGCAACAAAAACATTTGGGACCATAAGACGTAGGAGCAAAATTAGGCCATTTGGCCCAATGTGTCTGCTCTGCCATTCAATCATGGCTGATACTTTTTCCCCTCTTCTGCCACACTTCCCAGCTTTCTCCCTGTAACCTTTGTTGCCGTGTCCAATTAAGAACCAAGCAAGCTCTGCCTTAAGGCCTGGCCTCCACAGCTTCCTGGGGTAATAAATTCCACAAAGGCACCACCCTCTGGCTAGAGAAATTTCTCCACATCTCTGTTTTAAATGGACACCCCTCTATCCTAAGGCTGTGCTCTCTTTTCAGTGAATCTAAGCAATCTAAAAATCCAAGTTTTCTGGTATTCATTTTCCTCCTCATTTTTAAGCATCAATTATTTGATTATCTGCTTCTTAATGGACTTGAATATACATTTTTAAGTTTTTGATTATCAATTTCACCAAATCTGCTGATCTTAAAAAGATCTAAACATGCTCCATGGCAACCACAGGCAACTAGAACAATCAGAAAGCCAACAGCAGAAAACGAAGCATGAGGTAACCAGATGGAGTATAATAGGGAAAGATTTAAACCAATCAACTATTTAAATTATTTTTTAAAAATATTATTATTGTTATGACATTTTTATTGATACTGATTTTCAGCAATTCAGGTTGTTATTTCAGAAGAAGCTTTTAAGAAAGTTAACATTTGTTGAGAATTGATAGTCACACTTTAGGGGAAAAGCACCAGAAGAGTGAGAAAATTGGTTGCACAGCAGCAGTTGCCTTGGCAACAAGATGCCATTCTGTTTTCATGCGATATTACTACAGTGATGCTCAGAATCAGTATTATGTTTTTCTTAGAAATGTTCAAAGGAGAACCCTGATATATTTAAATACAATTCCTATGTACCAATATTTGTTGCAGTCATATTTATATAGCATTTCCAACACTTTAGAAGATATAATGTGACTTCAGGATATAACAACACAAGAACACACCAGTAACAGAAAATTCCTCAAGCCCACTCTGCTGTTCAGAAAAAACACAGCTAATCTATTCTTTGGCTTCAACTTCATATTCCTGCCTGATCTCCATTTCCCTGTGGCGCAAAGATCCATTTCTGCCTTAAATATACTTAATGACTCAGCATCCAGAGTTCTCTGTGGTATAGAATTTCAAAGATTCAAAACGCTTGAGAGAAGAAATTCCTTCTAACTTGTCTTAAGTGTTTGACCCCCTGAGATGATGCCTTCAGTTTTAGATGTGCAGACCAACTGAAACATTCTCACAGCATTCAACCTCTCCAACCCTCATCAGATCTTTTATGTTTCAATGTAGTCACTTCTCATTCTTTTAACCACGAAAACGTGGTCCACTGTGTTCAATCTTCCCTCAAGAGACAAATTCCTCCCCCTACAAATCAATCTAATGGTCCTTTGATGCACAGCTTTTAAGGCAAGTTTATCTTTTTGTAAATAAATGGCCCAAATATGAACACAGGGCTCTAGCTATGGTCTCACAAAGGCCCTACAAGATGGAACAATGGTTTTTGTTTCCAAATACAGCAGTAATTGGGGTTGGACAATTCTTCTAGTTTATGGATACTAGTAACAAAAAAAAAAATACAGTTCTATGCCAACCATTTATTTATTTGGATTATTTTCTCCATCAAATTCTCCTCCTATCATCATCTTTCTAATCACAAGAGATTCAGCAGATGCTGAAAACCATTATTCCCTCTCTCAGTTCCTCTGCCTCGATATCTGTTCTCAATACTAGGCTTTCCAATCTAGAACACCTGAAATATCCTCTTTCTTCAAAGAAAGCGGGGAAGGTCCCTTTCACATCTGCTAGTTTGTAATCCCTCTCTTACCCCCATCTTCCCCCTTTCTTTCCCAGTACTGATGAAAGTCCTCAGCCAAGTGTTGTCTGTTTATTCCCCTCCAGGTACTGGCTCATTTTCCTCCAGCACAATATCTCTAATGCTGTGCCCTCCTTCTAAATTCCTCAATACTTAAAGTCAGCCAGATAGTAAATACTCAGTCCCAGTTTCCCAGAGATGTTCATACACATGTTTTGCTCCAGAGGACTGACAAGGAATTCATTCATCAAAGGATCATCACTAGCTTCCAGAAGCCACCCTCTGGTTTAGAGTAGTTGCTCAAATTTGGGAAGCACAGTGAAAAAGCACAAGTGCTTCCTGAATAAAGGCATCAGGATTCTTTGGATGGTCATGTTCAGAGGGAGGAATCCCTTGCAGTTAACCCACATTTGCAAGTTCACGTGTCATGTCCTTGACATTACTAAGACTAGCCAAAGGTACCATGCACCACACAGTAACCTGGTACTTGCACAGCTACATCTCAAACCGCCTTCTAATTCTCTCAAATTATAAATGCTGACTTGCTTAATGCATCCGTGAGCTGGAAAATGCAAAATGCTCCAGATTTCCCTTGCTCAACACTGGAAAGAGTTAGAAATTTAAAACTGGTAGTCACCACGATGTCAGTTGCCAATAAAAACAATGTTCTGACCAGCAATGCCAACATTACATTCAAACAGTGACTATGCCTTTCTCAGATGGGTTTGTGGCCAGGCAGGCTGAAGGGTGGAACAGAACTTAAGGAAAAGCTTCAGGCTCATAAGTTAAATCCACTCCTATAAGGAAGGGGCTATATGAAAAGATATTTAAATGAATGAAAGGTGGCAAGAAAATATACCGCAGAGTCCACCAGGCTAATCTTTTTGGATTAATTGAATCAGAAAGCATACAGGCCTAATGACCCCATGCCCATCGCTCTACCCACCCAGCTAATTCCAATTTCCTGAGTTTGGCCCATATTCCTCCATGTCCTGCCCCTCCACATACCTGCACAAGTGCTACGTTCCATATACTCACCAAACTCTGCATGAAAATGTTTCCCTTCATGTCCTTCTAAATCTTTCCCTTCTTGCCCTAAATCTATACCCCATAATTTTTGACTCCCTTACCCTGTGAAGCAGACTGTCACCTTCCACCTTATCTATGTCTCTCATAATTTTAAACATTTCGCTAAGGTCACCCCTAATTTCCAAAGAATAAAGACTAGCTGAGCTAACTTCTCCCCATAGCTCTGGCACTCTAGTGCTGGCAACATCCTTATAAATCTTTCCAGTTTAACCACATCTTTCCTTTCCTATAACTGATGGAATAAAACTGCGCTTAGTTCTCCAGGTGTGTTCTCATCAAACACTTGGGCAACAGCTACATAATATCCCAGCTCTATACTCAGTGCCCTGACTGATGATGGCCAGAGTGCTAATTACTTTTTCCCACTACCTTGTCGACCTGTGACATCGACTTCAACAAACTATGCATTGTACTTTCAAGTCCCTCTATTCTATAACATTCCCTGGTGCTTTACCATTCATGGTAGAAGCTCACTGCTCCATCACCTCACACTTCTCTGTACTGAAGTCCATTTGCCACTTCTCAGCCCTCTTCCCTAACTGATCAAGATCCCCTTATACTCTACTGCACTATCAACAACACCCCCTAATTTCATGTCATCTACAAATTTACTGATCAAGCTTAGCGCAACCAAGTCATTATGTAAATAATGCATCTAAATTTAAATGATTATAAATGAATCATATAAATAACAAGTATCAAGGATCCCAACACCAACAGCACACCACTAATCACTGCCCTCCATTCTGAGAAACAGTTTTAACCACACCTTCTGCTTTCTACCTCAAAACCAATTTTGAATTCACCCAATTAGTTCTCACTGGATTCCATGGGACCCAACCTTCCAGACCGGCTCCTATGGAGGACATTGTTGAAGGCCTTGCTAAACTCCAAATGTACAATGTCCATTTTTGTTACCTTTTTGGTTACCTCTTCAGAAAGTCTCTCAAAAGTTCATCAATCATCACTTCCCCATGCACAAATTCATTCTGATTCCTCCTAATCAGAATCTATGTAATCAAATTCAGGTATATCCTGTCCCTCAGAATTTCCTCCAGTAACCTCTCTACCAATGATATCAAACTGACAGGCCCAATCTTTTCCTGGCTCCTCCTTACACCCATGTGACCAATTAA
Source organism: Mobula hypostoma (assembly GCF_963921235.1). Classification (NCBI taxonomy): domain Eukaryota; kingdom Metazoa; phylum Chordata; class Chondrichthyes; order Myliobatiformes; family Myliobatidae; genus Mobula; species Mobula hypostoma. The sequence continues at coordinate 183,404,889 of NC_086099.1, forward strand.
CCTTTTAACCTTACACTTGGACAGTCCCTGGGGATTTATCGAAAGCTGGAAGTTAGGCCATAGAGAGATACAACAGAGGTACAGACCCTTCAGACCATTCCAACTGTCAACTATCCAGTTACACCAATTCAACATTGATTTTTTTTTATTCTCCCCATAGTCCCTAACTAAACCCTACCATTCACCTTTGCATCAGAGGCAATTTACAGTAGAAAATTAACCTATCAACCTGCACATCTTTGGGATGCAAGAGAAAACCAGAATACCTGGAGCAAATCTATGCAGTTACGGGAAAGAATGTGCAATCTTGGTACAGATAGTGCCCACGGTCTGAATTGAGTCTCTGGTACTGTGAGACAGCAGCTATACTAGATGCACCACTGTGTTGCCTTAAAACCTAAAATCTCATCAATCACACCTTCTATTCCCACTACCCTAAATTGCGAAGTTGGACACATTTTATCCTATTCACACTCAAGATCCATTGGTCCTTGCAAAGAAGGCATGAGAGTTGCTATATTTCATTAGGAGTTTTCGGAGACTTGGTATGTCACCAAAGTCTCTCTCAAATTTCTACAGACGTACCATGAAGTGAATTCTAACTGGTATAGAAAAGCACAGGACCGGAAAAAGCTGTAGAAAGTTGTAAACTCAGCCAGCTCCATCATGGGCACTAACCTCACCAGCATCAACGATACCTTCAAAAGGCGATGCCTTAAAAAAGCAGTATCCATCCTTAAGGACTCCCGGCAGCCAGGACATGCCTTCTTCACAATGCTTCCATCAAGGAGGTGGTACAAGAGCCTGAAGACACATACTCAGGAACTGCTTTTTCCCCTTTGCCATCAGATTTCTGAATGAAGAATAAACTGATAAACACTTATTTTTTTCCTTCCTTTTGCACTACATATTTTTATATATACTTCCTATAATTCTTAGTTTTTTTTATTTTTATGTATTGCCGTGTGTTGCTACTGCAAAATAATAAATTTCACAACATAGACCAGTGATGTTAAACTTGATTCTGATCTGGAAAACTTCATATTAGCCACATTTACACCAAGATTTGAACTTGGATTTGTCCTTAACACAAGTAACGTGCTAACTTTTCACAATGGATTAGACAGGTACATTGTTGAAACACATCTACACAGTTTCTTTTTAAGATGCATTTTTTGAAAAGCAATATAACAAACGAAGTTTTTTAAAATCCAGAAGTATTGTTTTAACTATTTTTTAAAGAAAAGTATGTGTAAAAGATAACTGTTAAAACATGTTATACCATTAGAGGAATTCTCATGGGTGGTCATGGTTGCTAGTTCATCAAACCTTCTGGACAAGTCTAATTCAAATAATGATCATAGATTTCTGCTTTTACTGGTGCTGAGTGGGAACAAAAGAGGGGAAATACAGTCCTTGTAACAGCAGAGCAATTGAAAATGCAAATCATCCTTACTAAAATATAGTGATTTTTCGTCAATTGATTCCATAAATGAAAAAAAACTGTTTACATTTTACTTGACTTTGTTACTTGCCATAGCAACGTCTGATTTCATCACCCATCCTTGCCTACAGTATCACTTGGCAAGTGGAGAGATACACCGACATTATTTTCACTGGGCTGCCACTTCATTTTGGTAAATATATTTCTGAGTATCCATAAATACTGACTATTCACATTAACAGTTACTCTATCAACTATAGATTTAATCTTGTTGCACTTATAGAGCTGCATAATTTTCATAAATTATTCATACACAATTTTTATACCTTTTGCAATAAAGTGATCAACCAGGATTTACTGTGCAGTTAAATTGTTAACAGGCAGCAGATCATAGTTTTTTTTTCCTGTAACACCTAACCAAAGTCAGTCTGAATTCAAACAAAATGGAAATGGTAGATTCTCACTTGGGAGTATTGTGTTCAGTTCTGATCAGCTCATTAAAAAGATGTGGAAGCTTTAAAGGTGGTTTAGAGGACATTTACCAGGATGCTGTCTGGATGAGAGAGCATGTCTTGTGAGGTAAGATTGAATGAGCTAGGCCCATTCATTTTGGAGCAATGGAGGGCAAGAAGTTACTTAATAGAGGGGCATGAGGTTTTGAGAGGCATACTGTAGATAGAATGGACAACCAGTACCATTTTCCCAGGATGGTCAATGACAATACCACAGAACATCTGTTTAACATGACTAGAGGGAAGTTTAAGGGTGATATTAGTTAACAACAGTGATGGGTGCCTGGAACACATTACCAGGATTGTGGTAGAGGCCGAAACAACAGGGACAGTTAAAAGACTCCTGGATAAGCACATAGATGTAAGCAAAATGGAGGGTTATGGACTATGTAGGAGGGAAGAGTTGGATTCATCACGCAGAAGGTTTATACAGGTCGGCACGAGATCATAGGACAAAGAGCCAGTACTACCCTGCACTGTTCTATGTTCTAAATCTGCACTCAATATGAGAAAAGATCACCTTGTATCCAACAAAGTTCACTATAAGATTAAAGGACTGGAACTTATTTAAATTAATACATAGGGTAATTATCATCACATGTACCGAAGTACAGTACAGTGAAATACTTTGTTTTGCATCCTAACCATTTAATTACTGCAGTGCATGAGGTAGCACAAGGGAAAACAATAACAGAATGCAGACTACAGCTGGAGAAAGAGCAGTGCAATTGGACAATAAGGTGCAAGGTAGACTGTGAGGAACACTCCATCTTATTGGACTCAGAGGGACTTTTTATAGTCTTTGCAACAGCAGAAGGGAGAGCTTTTGGTGGTACATACACTTCAGCTTTCGCAATTGCCCAATGGGAGAGGGGAGAATCAGATCTATTATCACTTCTAATACAAAACCACAAGACTCAGAAGCAGAAAAAGGGCCATTCAGCATATCCAGTCTGCTCCACTATTCAATCAATCTCTTCAGTTACTTCTTACAGAACTCTAGTCCATCTGGTCCAGGTAACGCATCTATCATTAGACCTTTCAGCTTCCCAAGCATCTTTTCCTTGGTGATAGCAACTAGACTCACTTATGCTCCCTTACATTCTCGAATTTCTGGCATACTGCTGGTGTCTTCCACAGTGACAACTGATGCAAAATACTTAAAGATCATCTGCCATTTCTTTTGTCCCCCATTACTACCTCTCCAGCATAATTTTCCAGCAGTCCAATATCAACTCTCATCTCTCTTTTACTCTTTATATGTATATCTGAAAGAACTGTGTATACTCTGTTATATTATTGGATAGCTTATCTTCATATCATCTTTTCTCTTGTTATTGCTTTTCCAATTGCCTTCAGTTTTTTTTCTTTTTTAAAAGCTTCCCCATCCTCTAACTTCCCACTAATTTTTGAAAAGTTCTATGACCTCTCTTTTGCTTTTATGTTATCTTTGACTTCATTTGTCAGCTACGGTTGCCCCATCCTCCCTTTAGAATATTACTTCTTTGGGATGTTTCTATCCTGCACCTTCTGACTTGCTTCCAGAAACTCCAGTAATTGTGCTTCAGCCCTGGTATTGTTCCCTTCCAATCAACTTTGGCCAACTCCTCACACATGCCTCTGTAATTCCCCTTATTCCACATTAATACTGATACATCTGACTTTATCTTCTCCCTCTCAAACTGCAGGGCAAATTCTATCATATTATGATCATTGTCTCTTAAGGGTTCCTTTACCTAAAACTCCCTAATCAAATCTGGTTCATTACACAACACTCAATCCAGAACTACTTCTTCCCTAGTGGGCTCAACCACAAGCTGTCCTTAAAAAAATATATATCTCTAACATTCTACAAATTCCTTCTCCTGGGATCCAGCACCAATCTGATTTTTCCAATCTACCTGCATACTGAAATCTGTGACTATCATAACATCTTTTTACATGCCTTTTCTATCTCCCACTGTATTATAATTAGTACCCTACATCCTGGCTACTGTTTGGAGGCCTGTAGGTAACTCCCATCAAGGTCCTTTTACCCTTGCAGTTTCATAACTCTACCAAAGGATTCAACATCTTGCAATCCTATGTCACCTCTTTCTAAAGATTTGATTTCATTTTTTTGGCAACAGAGCCACCCCACCCCCTCTGCCTTCCTGCCTGTCCTTTCAATATAATGTCTTTGGATATTTAGCTCCCAACTATGATTTTTTTTTCAGCCACAACTCAGTGATGCCCACAACATCATATCTACAAATCTCTAACTGCACCACAAGATCATCTACCATATACTGTGTGCAATCAAACACAATACCTCCAGTACTGTATTCATCACCCTTTTCAATTTTATGCTCATGTTAGTAGAAGTTACATTCATTTGACCTTCTGAACTATACACATTGCGTCTACTTGAATACCAACTGCCCCATCCTCTGCTCCATCACTCTAGTTCCCATTCTCCTGACAAATTAGTTTAAACCATCCCCAAAAGCTCTAGCAAACATGCCAGCGGGATTTTGGTCCCCTTCAAGGTCAGGTGTATCCCATCCTTTTTGTGCAGGTCACACCTTTCCCAGAACAGATCCCAATGATGCATAAATCTGAACCCCTTCCCTGTATACCAACTCCTCAGCTACACATTCATCTGTCAAATCGTCCTATTCTTACTCTCACTACTGGGTGGCACAGGCAGCAATCCAGAGATTACTACCCTTGAGATCCTGCTTTTCAGCTTTCTACCTAACTCCCTATATTCTCTCTTCAGGACCTCATCCTTTTTCTTATCTATGTCGTTGGTATCAATACATACCACAATTTCTGGCTGCTCCCGTTCCCCATTTTAAAAACTGTGGAGCCAATGAGGGACGTTTCTGACTCTGGCACCTGGGAGGCAACAAAGCATCTGAGTGTCTCTTTCATTTCTACAGAATCTCCTGTCTGTTCCTCTGTGAAATTCCCTTTCGATATTGTACCCCTCTTTGTTCACCCCCACCCCCTTGAGACGGCAGCATGTTCGGAAACAGCAGCTTCTTTGGGGGGGGAGGGTGGAACCAAAGCTACATTTTCTTAGTTAAATGTGGGTTTTCTTTAATGATCACAATTCTGGACTCCGAGAACTTTGGGTATTGCAGGAATACCCCATCACTGAGCTGCTCGTTGATCGGAGAAGGTGCCGGCAGTTGTGTCGAAGGAGGAGCCAGATTGGGTTCTGGGTTTAGACTGTGTTGCTGTCTGATACTCCAACCCATCAGAGTTGGTGTGTGAAGGCAACATGCAGTGTAACCGTGGGTGATTGTCTCGAACTGTTCTCGTGCAATCGCAAGACCCTGTTGTTAATGTACGATGCTGCATGCCTGCTTCCATTGCTTGGTGGCAGGGAAGACGGCATGGGAGCTTCATAGCCTTGGATGTAGTGAGGACGATGTAGCGGGTTTACCTGCAGCAGTCCAGGTGAGGAGAAGCGGGAGGCAGAGCAGCATGCGGTCCGATGCTCGGATGGGGGCCAGCCGCCCCTGTCAGTGTTTGATCGGTGGAATGACAGGCTGAACTGTGTGCATCTGCGTACTGCCAGGACACCGTACCATCAATTTGTGGCACGTCACTCAGGGTCTTAGATTATTTATATATATTTTTTGCATGAATTTTTTTTTTTGCTACTTTGAATGTGCTGTGCAAGTTTTGCACCTTGGCCCAGAGGAATGCTTTTTTGTTTGGCTGTATCTATGTGTGGCTGAACGATAATTAAACTTGGTTTGATTTCTTCCCTCTTCTCTTCTGAGCCACATAGCCAGACTCAGTGCCAGAGACCTAGTCACTGCAGCTTTCCCCTGGTAGGTCATTCCCCTATCACAAGAGTAACCAAAGCAATACACTTGTTATTAAAGGGACAGCCATCGGGGTACTCTATACTACCAACCTATTCCCTTTCCCTCACCTGACAGTCACCCAGCTTCCTGCAACTGACTATTTCCCTGTAGCTCCCATCTCTCACATATGACGTGAAAGTTCTTGCTTTGCAGCAGTATAGTACAAAATAAATAAACAGCGCACCCAAAACAAAAGGGATGATGAGATGGTGTTCACGGGTTTATAGACTGTGCAGAAATATGATAGCCAATAGGAAGAAACAGTTCTGAATTATCGTACACCGGTTTTCAGACGGATGTGATCTATGATATGGTTGGCTGCTTTCCCATGGAAGAAGGGTAGTCGGTGATGTGTTAAGCTGTGTCTAGAACTCTGCAGTTTCTCACCGTCTCAGTCGAAGCACCCATGATGCATCCAGACAGGGCGCTTTCTCTAATTCACTGATAAAAATCAATGGGGATTAAAGGTGACACGACTAGACTAGGACAGCAGGACAGGCTGTTGGTGATGTTCACCCATAGGAAATTGAAGCTTTCAATGCTCTGACACTCAGCACTATTAATTAAACAGGTGCAAATGCACCACCCCCCTTCCTGAAGTCAACAACCAGCTCTTTTGTTTGGCTGATATTGACACCATAGCCTGATTTCAACAAACTGGAATTGGTTTATTATTGTCATGTGTACTGAGGTTCAGTGAAGAGTTTGTCTTGCATACTGTTCATACATATCAAATCCTTTCACTGCACATTGAGGTAGTACAACGTTCAACAACAACAGAATGCAGAATAAAGTGCAAAAACTGCAGAGAAATAAGCTGCAATATCATAATGTGGTAGGTTGTGAGATCAAGAGTCCATCTTTTCATAATATATAACCAATTCCATAGCCCTATAACAACAGGGAAGCAGCTGTCCTTGAGCACGGTAGTACAAGTTCTGAGGCTTTTATATCATTTGACTAATGGGAGAGGGGAGAAGTGAGGCGGGTGTGGTCTTTGTTTACGCTGGCTGCTTCACTGAGGCAGTAAGTATAGTCAGAGTCCATGGAGGAGAAACTGGTTTGTGTGATGTGCTCTGCAGTTTCTTGCAGGTATGGACAGAGCAGCCGCAGCACCAGGACATGATGAATACAGTTAGTCCTGACGAAGGGTCTCGGCCCGAAACGTTGACTTTGATGTGTGTCGCATGAATCCAGATGGTATGTTTTCTATTGTGCATCAGCAGAATGATCAATGGGGACATACTATAATATAGATAGTGCCTGATTCCGACTCTAGGTGAGGAACAATGATGTCCTCTACTCAGAGCACACACTGCATCTGTGGCATTTTCACTGTTTCTTCAAAGTGCTGTTCAAGTCAAGGGATTATTGATTCATCAGCTAAAGAAAGACGGCGGTCATAAACCAGAAGAGGCTTTCATGCCCAGGTCAGGCCTGATGCCTGAGACTGTGCCATATGAAGACAATACTGAGGGTTTCCAGGACTACCCCTTCCTTCATATATATCACTATTTCATGTCTTAAGTGTTTTACAATGATTTAACAAACCTCCCTGCTTTTGTAAGGAAATATAAAAGCCATTTGATTAGCTTTATAGAGTATTATGAGATCCATCATTTTGCTGGGTTATATTAAAAGGCCTCTCTTCAGTGCTGGAAGCTATATATGGACTAATTTCAGAAAATTACAGGAACAAGGTTCTACAATCATGTACAATAACAATTAGCTAAACATATACAGGATTAGTAGTAATTTTGTTGACAACGAAAGGGAAATTACTTTAACAATGTAGTCAGTTTTGGCAAGGAACATGTCTGTCAGACAATGGGTGGAATATCTACTCTGCCCACCCATTATCAGGGAAAGTCCCCAACAACAACACTTGTGGTTGGGATTGATTTACGTTGGGTAGGCCACAATGACCTTGACTGCTTAACACGATACCCCATGAGCTGTGGCATTTGGTTACGGGTCTTGCTGCAGATGGTGATACAAGCATACGATAGCCTCCCATTAGAAGCTGCCAGGAGCTGGTTTTGAAAACCCCAGGCATATTACGTTATAGCAAATCTTCTGCTCTCCCTGTCGCTAGAGTAGCTTGTCCGCTCCCTTTCCTCCTCTGCCCAATGGGAAATTAAGAACGGGAAAATATATTGACAGATGCCTCCTAAGTTTAGGTTACTTTATAGTCAATCTTCTCACTGAAAACAATCACCCTACTCACTGAAAATAATTAAGAATCAACAAAGTGCAATGAATACAATGAAAAAACTGTCCTCCACAAACATGAATGATTAATATTTAGAAGGTGCACAATTATACCATGCAAAAATTTGAGTGCAGGCAAACGCAATGCAAGTAATTATGAAAATAATAATATCATTTAAAAAACTCATTTCTCAATTTGCTATAAAGTACTGTCATTTCAGGAGGGAACATAGATTACCTACATGAAGAGCAACACAGAGTACGGGAGGTACTCGGCAGGTAAGGCAAAATATGCAGAGCAAAATGGACAGTTAACATTTCAGGTCAAGACCTTTTATCCGGATAGAGAAAGGAGGGAGATGGCCAGTATAAAAAGGTTGAGGGAAGGGGCAGAATCAGTAATAGGTGGAGTCAGGTAAGGACGGAAGTGATAGGACAATAAGGGAGTGTTGAGAGTGAGAACGATGTCAGAAGCTGAGAGCTGATAAGTGGCAGTGACCAAGGGATGGTGGAATCTGACAGGAGAGGGAAGTGTTCATGGAATAAAAGGAAGAAAATTGAAAGGTAATCAGAGGGAGGGGAGTGTGGGTGTTTGCAGTGGGAGAGAAAGGGAAAGAGAGGGTAGTGGGGAGCCAGTTGGATCAGCAATTGCAGTCTCTTCCAACAACCCAAGTGAAAATTACCCAAACATAGGAATAAGAGGACCCCAATAAGTAATTAAGCAAAACTGTTTCTTTCTTGATGGTCTAACTACCACCAAGTTTTTGACTTACACAAGAACATACAACTTGCTATTTTATCAGTCCAAAAAAAAGAACATTACTAAAACGAATTAGGACATTGAATTAGAGAACCAGGGAATTAAACAGCAGAAAAACTGCAGGCTTCAACACATCTTGTCCATGCCAACCATAACTGCCGACCCACAATAATCCCATTTTCCTGCAGTAGGCCTATATCCCTGACTGCTTTTCATATCTAAGCAACTGTCTAATTGCCTTTAGAACATCTTAACTGTACAGTATCCACCTTTAATCTCTTTTGGAAACTCATTCATGACATTCATCTCCCCTCTGTGTGAAGAACTTAACTCCTGAATACCCTTTAAATTTCTATCCTCTCACTTTAAACTCGTTCCCTCTAGTTCTAGGCTCCCCTGCCCAGCTAAAAAGAAGTTCTGACTAACTATCTGATTTATACTCCTCTTAACCTGGTCACCTCTCAGCCTCCTACATTCCAGCAAGGATAACCCCAGCAAATCTAACCTTTCCTATAACTATAGCCTTCCATCTGATGAGACTATGCAATGTTCTATTGCTGTAACATCCTTTCAGTAACATGGTGAACCAGAATAGCATACATAACAAATAGAGATAGAAGAATATCTTGAAATCAGTTAACAAGGTTTTGCATGAAAACCTGTGAGAGATCAATGACACATCATATGAACTTCCATGAACGAAGAAAGAAAGTAGTAGAATTACAAAAATAATGAAGATCATCTTATTGAACTTGTACTCCTGAAGAACTGAACAAATAATTCAGGGATGTATGCGTGAATTTCATCAAGGTAGTGTGAACTGGAATTACATTATTGCGAATAGATCAGGAATAAAAAGTTATTAAGACTATTCAATGTGCTCTTGCATTGTCTTAAAATCCATCTTGCTCACTAATGTCTTCAGGGAAGAAAATTTGTTATATCTTTTTGTAATATGGCTGGTTTCTAACTCCAGATTCACAGTCAGATTATGACCCTTAATGTTCTTCTGAAATAGCTCAGTAAGCCTCATCAAACCACTTGAAGGAAATGCAATCTCACTGAACACATAGCACCAACGAGGCAGCCAAATGCAGGACAGGCACACAACCCATCTGATGCTGCAAAGTTCCCTTCATTAACATCCAAGGGATGTACCAAAATTGGAAATGTCTCCTCGGGAGTGCCTATTAAATTTTGTGAATGTACAAGACAGCATCTACAATTATTGGACTATTTTGGACAAAGTGTAAATAATTACAATAGCAATCCAACTAGCCTGCGATCCGTTTCGCAAAAGAAACCATTTTCAGTGGAAAATGAACTGGGCATTTCCAGGTACTATTCACCTCAGCACATAACTTCCAATACAACACAAACAAGGTGAACCCAGCATTGGGAATAAATCTATCCAGTGTGTTTTGCAGACTTTCTCAATCCTGCATACTTGCCATCCCCACCTAAAAAAAATGCGAAAAGAGAGCCAAAAGAAAAAATAAGCCTGTGTGTTGCAGGACAAGGCCACTCTGACTGAAGAATCAATTCCATGAATATGATCTGGGGTGTTTGGGGGGTGGGGCACATATCCCAATTTGTGTCAAATTTTTTTGCCACAAGTCTCCTGGTTGAATACTAAGTGGTCTTCACAGTATTCATATTACGTTTGGCGTGATTTGTGGTTTTTTTGTACGGGGGGTGGTTGGGGTATGATGATCTTGCTGTTTACATGATTTGTTTTTCTACATGGGCAGGGTGTTGTCATTTGCACGATTTTGAGTGTGGGGGGGTGATCACCATGTTGCCATTTGGCTCGATTTTTATGCGGGAGAGGTTTGGGGTTTGATGTTCTTGCCACTTGCACGATTTGTTTTTCGTGCATTGGGGGAGTTGATGTTGCCGTTTGCACGATTTGTTTGTTTTTGTGTGGAGGGTTGATGTTTTTCTTTGTTTTGTGGCTACCTGGAGAGATGAATCTCAGAGCTGTATAGAGCATATATACTTTGAACCTTTAAAGGTGAAATCTAATTGCCAGGCATACGGGTTCCTCCTAATTCTCATCCACTTCAGAGACGTCCTCTGCAGGACACTCCACAGACCATAAATGATAGGAGCAGAGTGAAACTATTTGGCCCATTGAGTCTGCTGCACCATTCAACCATGGCTGATACTTCTCCCAACCCATTACCAGCCACTTCTTTTAAGGAGAGCAATCCTTTCCAGAATAAGTCCTTGGTAAATTCCAGGAATGAACATTGCAACAGCATTGGCAAATGTCCAGTTCTGTTGAAAGACTATTTGAAATAATTTGAAAAGGCAACAATTTGCTTTTGCTTCAAGATCAGGAAAAAACAGCGGGTAACATGATGGATTTTCAAGAAGTAATTCATTGGGACAATCAATGAACATCAGAGATACAAACTCAGTTCTGCAATTTCAGTCTTTGGTAGTGCAAATTAAAGTGAAAAAGAGAAGTTACATGAAATAATCAGCACTCAAAAAAATTGGTTGATAATAAAAATATAAAGAGCAGTATATTCCTGAATGTGATGAGATATGAATCAGAATCAGATTTAATATGTCTGGCATGAAATATGTTGTTTTGCAACAGTACATTGCAATGAATAAAAAAACTAAATTACAGTAAGAAATGTATATTAAAAATTAAATTAAATAGCATGCGAAGAGAGCCAAAAGAAAAAAAAAAGAGGTAGTGTTCATGGGTTCTTTGTCCATTCAGAAATCTGATGGCAGAGGGGAAGAAGCTGTCCCTGAAACATTGAGTGTGTGGCTTCAGGCTCCTGTGCTTCCTCTCCGACAGTGGCAATGAGAAGAGCGCTTGTCCTGAGTGATGTTCCATTTTAGGATGTCGCATATAGGATCTGAAATCAGCACTCAGTGTCAGTTGTGACTAGTGTAAAAATGAGACTAATGATGACACTGGCTCTGAGTATGGATACATCACCAGGATGATCATAGTTGACATCAGTTCTGTCAAAGTGACAGAACTGCACATCGCCCAAAATCATTAGCTAAAAACAACTCCAGCTGTACATATGTGGCAGACTTGTCTTTCTACAATCAACTTAGTCATCAACAAAAATATGCTGAATGATATGAGCTCGCCAAAAATTGAACTATTATCTATTATCTCTGAGATGGAAATAACTATGCAAATGTTACTCTGCTATTTAAGAAGGGTGGGAGGCAGCAGAAAGGAAACTATAGACCTGTTAGCCTGACATCAGTGATAGGGAAGTTGTTGGAATTGATTGATAGGGATGAGGTTACGGAGTACCTGGAGGCATATGATAAGATAGGCCAAAGCCAGCATGGTTTCCTGAAAGAAAAATCCTGCCTGACTAACTTACTGCAATTTTTTTGAGGAAATTACAAGCAAGGTAGACAAAGGAGAAGTAGTAGATGTGGTATACTTGGATTTTCAGAATTCCTTTGATAAGGTGTCACACATGAGGCTGCTTAGCAAGATAAGAGCCCATAAAATTAAAGGGAAGTTACTAGCATGGGTGGAGCATTGGCTGGTGGGCAGAAAACAGAGAGTGGGAATAAAGGGATTCTATTCTGGCTGGCTGCCAGTTACCAGTGGAGTTCCACAGGGGTCAGTGTAGGAACCACTGCTATTTATGATGTACGTAAATGATTTGGACCTTGGGATTAATGGATTTGTGGCTAAATTTGCCAATGATACAAAGATAGTGGCGGAGCGGGTAGTGTTGAAGAAACAGAGAGCCTGCAGAGAGACTCAGATAGTTTAGGGGAATGGGCAAAGAAGTGGCAAATGAAATACAATGTTGGAACATGTAAGGTCATGCACGTTGGTGGAAGAAATAAACAGGAAGACTATTATTTAAATGGGGAGAGAATTCAAAATGCAGGGATACAAAGGGACTTGGGAGTCCTTCTGCAGGATACCCTAAAGGTTAACCTCCAGGTTGAGTCGGTGGTGAAGAAGGTGAATGCATTGTTGGCATTCATTTCTAGAGGTATAGAATACAACAGCAAGGATGTGATATTGAGGCTCTATTAGATACTCGGGAGACCACACTTGGAGTATTGTGTGCAGTTTTGGGCTCCTTATTTTAGAAAGGATATACTGACATTGGAGAGGGTTCAGAGAAGATTCATGAGAATGATTCAGGAATGAAAGGGTTACCGTATGAGAAACGTCTGGCAGCTCTTTGGGCTGTATTCCCTGGAGTTCAGGAGAATGAGGGAGGGGGATCTCATTGGAACATTCAGAATGTTAAAAGGCATGAACAGATTAGATATGGCAAAGTTATTTCCCATGGTAGGGGAGTCTAGGACAAGAGGGCACAACTTCAGGATTGAAGAACGTCCATTTAGAACAGAGATGCAGAAGAATTAATTTAGTCAGAGTGTGGTAAACCTGTGGACTTTGTTGCCATGAGCGACTGTGGAGGCCAAGTCACTGAGTGCATTTAAGGCAGAGATAGATAGGCTCCTGATTAGCCAGGGCATCAAAGCGTATGGGGAGAAGGCAGGGGAGTGGGGATGACTGGAAGAATTGGATCAGCCTATGAATGAGTGGCGGAGCAGACTCAATGGGCCAAATGGCCTACTTCTGCTCCAATACTGTATTTTATAATCTTAACTACAATCCCAAATTCAACTATGCATAAAATATCTAATTTAAGCCTCAACTATACTTACTGGTTTCACAACAGTGATTAACAACTGAATTCAAGGTAAAAATGCCTTGAGTGTTGGTTCATAAAGTGCGTGGCACACATATAGGGTCAAATCACAACAGGTGTACATCATGTATTTTGACAAAATTTCAATGATTTATTTAACTTAGAATTTCATTCCACGAGCAGCAATAAGGAAATGCAGCTGTACAAATTTTCAGTTTTCACAAAACTGTGAAATTTCAATCCAAAGCAGCATCAATTAAGACATCAGCCATTTCCAGTCTTGGGCTTCCACTGCATGCTGGTCAAATTCAATGGCATAAAACTAGGAAAAAATCTCAAGCTAAACACAAGGATATGCCACTAGCAGAAAAAGGCAGAAATTATACTAGACTTCTTGGTTAGCAAGTTTGAAAGTTGAAATACCAATGAAATAAGAGCATCTTTTGCTTCCATTTTATAATACTTTACCAGATTTTTGGTTGCATCAATGCAACAACTATGTTCTGAGAGTATTCCTCCAAATCACATTAAAGGTAGCATGTTAAACCAAATGGATGACCATTCCTTAAAATTAAATTAAAGTGTGTTAAATAAATCATAATATAATTGATATTTAGTTTTTATTCAGGAATGCACTTGGAAGTCTTTGTACGTCCAAAAATAAATTGCGAAAATAGCTGCTTGGAACTTCATGCATGTTACCATCATTAACATGCAAAATTAGCACATATTAAATAGACAAACAAAAGAAGTTGTGACTTCTGGGTGTAAGTAGGTTATACACATAAGTTCGGCTCCAATGCCATCCTCAAATTCTCCAACCACACTGCTGTGTCAAATGAATCACAAGTAGTAATGAATCAGCTTAGCAGAGCAAATGGGTCACCTGGTTGAGTAGTGATGCAAAAGCAACCTCTTGCTCAATGTCAGTAAAACTAAAGAGCTGAGTCTTGTCTTGAGGAAGGGGAGGAGAACAAACATGTGTCACTCTACATTGGGGCAAAATAGGCAGTGGAATATGTCAGTAGCTTTAAATTCCTGTATATATTAGCACATTTGATTACTTGTCCAAGGCACAGCACATAAATGCAATAAGGGCACGAGTAACTTACCTTTTAAAGGACGTTCTGCTTTGTCATTGAACATCTAACGACCTTATACAGATAAACTGTTCAAAGAATCCTGATTGGTTGCATTATGATCTGGTGGCAACTGGAATGTGCAGGAACAGAGAAGCAACACAGAACAGCAGACTATGCCCAATACATAACAGTTACATCCCGCCATACCATTGGTAGTATCTACAGCAGGCACCATCTCAAGGCAGCAGCATCTATCACCAAAAATCCCCACCATCCGAGCCATGACATTTGCAGCTATCATTAGGCAAATAGTAATGTCTCAAACCAAGTTGAAGAACAACCATTCTATTCTTAACTCAACCAGCAACACCAAAATCACTACAGTTTAGCAACTCTGTGACCCCTTTGACCATCTTGCATTAAAATTGACTTTTTATTCCAACTGTTTTCTTGTACAAATTGTGCCTACTTTATGCTTCATTGATGTTTTTCATACGATTGCTGTTATGTGCTTGTGATGCTGGCTGCAAGTAAGTTTTTAATTGCATTGGTGCACACATGTACTTGTGCATACAGTATGACAATAAACTCAACTATCACCTTGACTTGAATCTCTTTGACATTAAGTAATTGTCTGTCAATATCCATGGTGGAATGCATTGCCACCCAATACCACCATCCCAAATATGCATACAAAATGCTGGTGGAACACAGCAGGCCAGCCAGCATCCATGATTGGCAAAAGGGATACAAGGCTGGAGAAGGGAGAGGATCATGGGATGGGAGGCCTAGGGAGAAAGAAAGGGGGAGGGGAACACCAGAGGAAGATGGAAAGCAGGCAAGGAGTTATTGAGAGAGGGACAGAGAGAGAAAAAAAAGAAAAAAATAATAATGGCCTCCTCTACTGTCAAGATGAAGCCACACTCAGGTTGGAGAAACAACACCTCATATTCCATCTGGGTAGCCTCCAACCTGATAGCATGAACATTGACTTCTCTAAATTCTGTTAATGCCCCTCCTCCCTTTCTTACCCCGTCCCTTATTTATTTATTATTTTTTCCTGTTTTTCTCTCTCTGTCCCTCTCTCAGTAACTCCTTGCCTGCTCTCCATCTTCCTCTGGTGCTCCCGTCCCCTTTTCATTCTCCCTAGGCCTCCCGTCCCATGATCCTCTCCCTTCTCCAGCCTTGTATCCCTTTTGTCAATCAACTTTCCAGCTCTTAGCTCCATCCCTCCCCCTCCTGCCTTCTCCTATCATTTCGGATCTCCCCCTCCCCCTCCCACTTTCAAATCTCTTACTAGCTCTTCTTTCAGTTAGTCCTGACGAAGGGTCTCAGCCTGAAACGTCGACTGCGTTTCTTTCTATGGATGCTGTCTGGCCTGCTGTGTTCCACCAGCATTTTGTGTGCTTTTCTTGAACTTCCAGCAGCTGCAGATTTATTCATGGTTGCGGCCCTAAATATACATAACAATTTCCTGATTTATATTTGTTTAGGAACACTCTTCTAATTACAGATTTTCAGTATGAGAAACATGCTTATCCAGGGCTTTATTCCCATTTTATGACTTAAAATACTAAAATTAACTGAAATTTGCTCTGTGTGCTGGAACATAGTTGTTAGTACAGAGGAAATGTGATGAACATCATGGACATGGGGCACCAAGGGGTCTGTTTCTGTGCAACGGGAATCTATGCCTCTGCGTTTCCAATTTCTTAGTCCTATGTTCTCATTTCAGTACAAGACAAAGACTGAAATGTTTCCTCATTTTAACTTTTTAAGTATCCAGGAATTTTACATTATTGCTATATTAAGCATGCAGTTAAAATTGCTTTATTTCAGCTTTTCATTTCTTAAATGGAATAATATATTGCCTTTATTAGTTGAGACTTTGAGTTCAAGAGTCAAGAAGTTATGTTGCAGTATTAGAAAACTCTGGTTAGCGTGCAATTAGAGGATTGTAATCAATTCCATCCTCCCCTATCGAGGGAGGATGTGGAGGTTTTGGAGAGGGTAGAGAAGAAGATTAGCAGGATGCTGCCTGGATTAGAGAACAAACGTGGGTGTTTTATCTAGAGCAGCAGAGGCCAAGGGGAGACCTGATAGAAGTTTATAAGACTATAGGAAGCATAGATAAGCAGCCAAAATCTGTTTCCAAATGTCCAAATGTCTAATACCAGGAGGATCGTTGTTCCTTACCATGGCGCATCAGGTGGCAAACTTGCCATTTCTTTAGCATTTTTTGTCTTTTTTTTAAAACAAGGCTGAGTTGCTAGTTCAATGCTTAACCCAGCGTGGATGGAAAACATGCAAAGAGCCAAATGGATATGAACCTGAGCCTTGAAAACTGGTTTGGATACCACTACTGTTCAAAGATGAATGAGTCAATTTTATTTTTGTACTTTTTGAAACTGCTGAGTGATGCAGATGCCTGGAATGCATTGCCCAGGATGGGAGTGGAGGTAAATACAATAGAAGTGTTTAAGAGGCTCCTAGTTAGGCACATGAATCTGCAGAGGAATGAGGGACATGGACATGGTGTAGGTAGAAGGGATTAATTTAGTTAGGCATTTAATTACTTGTTTAATTAGTTCTGCATAACCAAGGGCCAAAGTGCTGTACTGTTCTATGTTCTGAATGGCACAAGTTTTCCACTTTCATTTGACTCTGTTTCTATCACACATTGCCTTTTTTTTTAATTTATCTGCAGTACAATGAAATTTGTAGGAAATTTGAGCTAAATGGGCATAAAAATTAAGAATATTTTCTGATCCAATTCCTGGATTGCAATTACTATAAAAATGTGCACTGATATTTGAAATTCAATTACATCATATTAGCCATCACAATACAGTGGATTCTGGTCAATTTGGGGCAGCCATTTATATGGGATAACTCTTAAGGAACAAAAATTAATCAAGCAAATAGCCAGGATTGCCTTCATTTATTTGGGACACTGTCCCACTTAATTGGGACAGCAGACTGTTACCAAACAGTTTCTTACAAGTGTTAGTTGTGTGCACTTGCGTGGCCACTAGACACAGAATCAGATTTAATATCACTGGCTTATGTCATGAAATTTGTTAACTTCACAGCAGCACTACAAGGAAATATGTGATAAATATAGAAATACAGCAAGTATAAATCTGTATATTAAGTAGTTACATTAAAGTAAGTAGTGCAAAAATAGAAATAAAACAATGTTAGTGAGGTTGTGCTCATGGGTTCTATGTTCATTTAGGAAGAGGATGGTTGAAGGAAAGAAGCTGCTCCTTAATGACTGAGTGTGTGTCTTCAGGTTTCTGTCCCTACTTCCTGATGGTAACAATGAGCAAAAGGCATGATGCCTTGGGTAGTGGGAATCCTTGATGACAGACACTGCTTTTCAGAGGCACCACTCCTTGAAGGTGTCTTGGATACTACAAAGGATAGTACTCATGATGGAGCTAATTTTACAACTTTCTGCACTTTACTTTGTTTCTGTGCAGTGGTCCCTCCCCCCCCCCAAAAAAAAACCAGACAATGATGCAACCAGTCAGAATGCTCTCCACAGTATATCTGTAGAAGTTTGGGTGATAAACCAAATCTCCTCGAGATCTCCTCGAGCTCATAATAAAATATAGCCACTGTCTTGCCTTTTTTATAGCTGTATCAATATGTTGAGACCAGGTTAGATCCTCAGAGATATTGACACCCAGAAACTTGAAATTGCTCACTCTCTCCATTTCTGATCCCTTTATGAGGATGGTGAATAAGGCCATGCTTCGAGCAAACAGTTTTAAAATAGTGTCAGTTGCATGTGTGTGTTCAAAAAAGTGATTTCTGTCACTGACAGTCAGCAAGAAATAAGTACTACATTAATTCAGAACTGTTTTATTCACTATGGTTTCAAGCACTCAGGCTTAGAGATGTGAGAAATGGTCGGGAGTGAAAATGAAATTATTTCATTACTTCATGAAGAATTTGAAGGTATCAACAATCTGGAATGTAACAATGAAACTAAAGATTGAGGATGCAATCATCAAAAGCTTTGTATGAAGGCAGTCCATTACCTGCACTAGGTGTCTGCACTGATTTTGTTCATTTACTGTCAATCAAAAGAACACAGCAGTGTGCCATGGATAAATTCTGTTGATAACTATTAGGAATTAGTACAATTTTATACCACTGTAGTAGTATTGGTAATGTTCTAGTTTGTTCTGTATTCATTTAAATACATTTTTATTCAGTTAAACAGTAGTTTTGTCTTTTGTTTTATATATCTTTTTAACTATTTCCATGAGACTTCAGCTAATTGGGACAGCCACTTAATTGTACCAAAATGCACTGGTCCCAATGCATCCCCAGTTAAGGTAGCACCAGAGAATATCATTTTTTTTGGCAACTACCAAAGCTCCACCCTTCTCCTGAAGCAACACACACACACAATTCTGGAGGATCTCGGCAGGTCAGGCAGTATCTACAGAGGGAAATAAACAGTTGCCAGGACCCTTCATCAGGGAAAGAGGTGAAACCAGAGTAAGAGTCGGGGGAGGGGAAGAACACAAGCTGGCAGGTGATAAGTGAATCCAGGTGAGAGGAGGAAGGTAGATAAGGCCATGTGGTGGCACTGAGGTTAGCATAATGTTTTACGGTGCCAGTGATTGGAAGACCAGGCTTCAATTTCTGCCACTGCCTGTACATTCTCCCAGTGGCAGTGTGGCTTTTCTCCAGGCACCCCAGTTCGCTCCTACATTGCAAAGATTATACTGATTGGGGTTAGTAAGTTGTGGGCATGTTATGTTGACAAGGGGAGCACCGTAACATTTGCGGGCTGTCCCCAGCACATCTACAGACTGACACAAACAATGTAGTTCACTGTATGTTTTGATGTACATGTGACCTTATCTTGAAAAGAGAAATGATGCAAGAAGCTGGATAGCAATAAGAGATGGAACAAGAGAGAATTTGATAGGACAAGACAGTAGACCATGTTACAAAGGGAAGGGTGGGGATGAGAGAGAGGAAGGTGTCAGTGTTGGACATGTCTTAATGGCAGGGTTGAGGAAAGAGAAAGGAGTAATAGAAAACAAAAAGGGAGTGTAGAAACAGTGGACAGTGATTACCAGATGTTACAGCAAATGATGTTGATGTCTTCAAGTTGGAGACTATCAAGATGGGATAATTAGTTGTTCCACTAATCTGTGTCCAGCCTCAACTTGGCAGTCGAGGAGGGCGTGGACTGACGTGTCATTGTGGGAATGAGAAGTGGCCTCTGGGAAATTCTGGATATTATGAAGGTCAAGCAAAGGAACTTGATGAAGCCGTGCCCCAATCTGTGTCAGGTCTCACCAAAGTACAGGCCGCACTGGGAGCAATGGATGCAATAAGTGACACTGATGGATTCACATGCATACTGCTCCCTCTCCTTAAGGATGGTTTAGGAGCCTGAACAATGAGGAGGAGGAAATGTTGGGGCAGGTTGAGCACAGCATAGTTACAGGGTTAAGGACCTGGAGGGAGATCGGTGGGGAGGAATGAATGGATAAGGCAGTCACAGAGAGTGATCCCTGTAGGAAGAGGAGAGGGGAGAAGTGCCTGGTGGAGGGAGCCCATTGGAAAAGGCAGAGGTTGCAGAGAATGGCATGTTGGATGTGAATGCTTAGGGGCTGGTCGGCGAGGACAAATGGAACCCCTGTCTCTGGAGAAGGGCGAACAATCTATGTTTTGGGCCAAGATCCTTCATCAGGACTGGAAAGGAAGGGGGAAGGGATCAGACTAAAAAGGTGAGGAGGGAGGGGAGGAAGAGGTATGTCTTGTCCCATAACATTTACTGTTTACTCTTTTCCATAGATGCTGCCTGGCCTGCTGAGTTCCTCCAACATTTTGTGTGTGTTGCTTTGGATTTCCAGCTTCTGCAAACTTTCTCATTTGTGAAACCCTATCTCTGTTATGTCAGCAGGGGTGGGGGGGTGGGGGGGTGGGTCAGGACCAACACAGAGAAATGGAAGAGATGCTGGTGAGGGTTGCTATGATAGCAGTGGAGCAGAAGCCCAATTTTCTCAAAAAAAAAGGACACCCTGGATGTCCTGAACTGGAAAGTTCCATCACGAAGACAGATGCAGAACAGAGAAGGAAATAGCATCCTTTCAAGTGATAGAAAGAGCTACAATCAATGTAACTACAAATTCACCAACTCCCACAGCTGCCTTAACTACACCTCTTCCCACCAAGTCACTTGAAAGGATACTACTCCCTATTCTCAGTTCTCATGATGCAACTTTCCACTGCAGGACATGAGAGGTGTATTTTTTTTTTCAGAAATTGGCTATCCATGCATAGGGCTCCCCTAGTCCTCACCCAACACCACACAAGGATCCAAATTCATCATCTCGTTCTCCATGATTACTGCCATCTCCAATGGGATCTCACCACCAGGCACATCCTCCCTTCTCCTCCCTGCTCTCTGTAGGTTTTATTCACTCCACAACTGCCTTGTCTACTCATCCCTCCCCACCGATCTCCCTCCAGGCACTTGCCATGCAAATGTGCTATTACGTCTGCCCCTACAGCCCCTCCCTCACCACCATTCAGGGCTCTAAACAGTCCTTCTTTGAGAGGCAGCACCTCTCATACGAATCCATCGGGGTTGCATATTGCATCCAGAGCTCCCACTGAAGCCCCCTTTAAATCAACACAACCTGACACAGACTGGGGGAGGGGATTACTTTGTTCAGCACCTCCAATCCATTCACCACAACAGTCAGGATCTCCCAGTGGCCAGCCATTTCAATTCTTCTTCCTATTCCCACACTGGCACATCTGTCCATTGTAGCCTCTACTGCTAAACTAAGGCTAAATGCAGGTTAGAGGAACAACCCATCATAGTCCACTTGGGTAGGCTCCAACCTGACAGCATCATCACTGATTTCTCTAGCTTTTGGTAACTCTTCCCCTCTGTTTCCACCTACCTATTTTGTTTTCCCTAATTCTTTTGGCCCCTTGACCTTTATGTTTCCTCTCCCTTGCCCTCACAACCTGCCATCTCCCACACCTTCCTCCCTCCTCTTACCCACCCTTTCTCTTTATTCCATTGCCTACTGTCCTCTCCTATTACATTTTATCTTGTTCAGCCATTAGCCTCGTCCACTTATCTCCCAGCTTCTCACACCATTCCCATTCACCATCTACTAACCTTCCACCTCTAAATCTGAATTTACTCAATACACCCAGATTGTGCTCTTCCCCTCCCTCCACCCTTTTATTCTGGCTTCTGCCTTCTTCCTTTCTAGTCCTGATGAAGGGCCTCCACATGAAACGTCAACTGTCCATTTCTCTCCATGGGTGCTGCCTGACCTGCTGAGTTCCTCAGCCATTTTGCGTGTGTTGATCAAGATTTCCACTATCTTCAATCTTTTTTGTGTCACCATTCTTCTGAAATTATTATATCAAAAATCATGCTTTTCTAAGAACCATCAAATTGAACAGGAGCCAGCCTTACACTATGGTTCTTGCACAGTCTCATTTATTTTTTCCAGCCTTGAAGGGATGGCTGGGCTGATCCTCCACACTTGTCAGACACTCTGGGAGTCAGAGCCTACTCCAAGAAATTAGCAGATGTCACGTATTTGATTTGAAGCCTTAGGAAGATCTTTTGAAAAGTCTGACATTTAATAAATTCAAAAAATACAGTATTTTGAGAATAATTGTTTGAAAATATTCAGTTTAAAATACATTAAAATAAAGAAAAATAAGTTAAGCAAGTACCTGCTCTGTAACAAATGAGCTTGCCATTTGTATGGCAGACTTCCCTGGCACATGGATGAGGATCAGATTGCGATGTACATCTAGATCCTGAATTCAACATATCACTGGTCTACCACTAGGCTCCATAAGAAGTCCAGAGAAGGATCAGTCAGTCAGATGAAACAGCATCCGGCATCCAGCTTTTCTCAGACAGTAATCTTTCACTGGATACATTTGGAGATCCTAGGCAAACACAGGTGTAAACAACTGACAGATAGCAGTTCTATTCTGTTACACCAGCTAACAACCAGCAATATTCACATTGTTGGCTTATTTTGTTATCTTTGAACTTGCTCTGTACTTTTCTCTGTGGCTATTAGGTAACAGAATTGATTGAAATAGCTTTAAGCTCTTGAAATACAACTTGAAATCTAGGTGTCTCCTGACACTACTATTTTGGCAAAATTACCAGGGTTTGCAGTATGCTTTGCATTAAAGCATTTAGGAAAAAAAAGATCCAAAATAATCCATCACTTGATGGGGAGCATTTATGTGTTAAGAATTAATATCTCCTCTTTCCTATCCCCATCTCTGGCTGTGATGCAGTCTTTCAGATGAGACGTATTTCAAGGTGATCTGTTAAATAGCAAAAAAATCCCATGATCCTCTTCTGAGGAAGAACTGAGAGACAATTCCTGTGACCTTTCTGACATTTATCCTTTAAGTCAACATCAAGGGAAGAAACAAGAGAAAGTTTGCAGATGCTGGAAATCTGAACAACAGACACAAAATGCTGGAGGAACTCAGCAGGCCAGGCAGCATCTATGGAAAAAAGTACAGCAGACGTTTCAGCCCAAAACATTGACTGTATTTTTTTTTCCATAGATGCTGCCTGGCCTGCTGAGTTCCTCCAGAATTTTGTGTGTGTATCAATGGAAGAAGTTGTCTGATTATTATCATCATATTGCTATTTCATTACACAAATTATTTCAATAGAGGGAATGAGTGACTGCAGAAATGATCATGCTGCTAAAAGTAGTTAATTATTGGCCAAAGAACACTTTGGTTAACACTGAGAATATTACCTTTTGTTATTAATGTTCTCAATTGGGATCTCTGCAGCAAAAATAAAAAAGCCAATGAAATAATATTATAACTAAGCACAATTTTTTAAATTTCATTTCAGTAAGGATAATTAGAAATAAACTGTTACATATAGTAATGCAACAAGGTACTGAAACTATAAATTGATAAGCCAATGTTTGCTATTTGGACACATATTAGTCAGAAAACTCATATGTTTTGTTCAGAGAACTATACCGTATGTACTGTTCTTTTAATCATTCACAGGTAATGACAATGTGGAGAACATACATGTCTTATTTGTATACAAAGGAAACAAAATTTCTAACGATTTGTCAATGTTTATATATGATGCCTCAAGTCTTCTCTCTCATAAGACACAGGAGCAGAATTAGGGCCATTTGACCCATTAGGTCTGCACTGCCATTCAGTCGGGGTTGACTTATTTTCCCCGAAGCTGCTGCCTTCTCCCTGTAACCCTTCAAGTCCTTACAAATCCAAACCTATCAACCTCTGCTTTAAATATAACCAATAACTTGGCCTCCACAGATTCACAACCATCTAGTTAACAAAATTCCTCTTTGTCATTGTTTCAAAGGGACGTCCTTCTATTCTGAGGCTGTACCTCCTGGTCTTAGACTCTCCCTCTACAGTAAACATGCTCTGCACATACAATCTATCTTGGCATTTCAATCTATTTGGTATGTTTCAATGAAGTTCTCCTCATTCTTCTAGTGAGTACAGACTCAGAGGCATCAAATACTCCTCAAACATTAAGCTTTTCATTCTCAGGATTACTCTCATAAATCTTCTCTGAACTCACTCCAATACCAGCACATCTTTTCTTATATGTGGAGTCCAAAACTGCTCACAATACTCCAAACGTAGTCCGACTAAGCCTCAGCATTACATCCTTGCTTTTATAATCTAGTCCTCTTGAAATGAATGCTAACATTGCATTTGCCTTTTTTTTGTACCGACCCAACCTGCAAGTTAACTTTCAGGGAGTCCTAGTGCAGGACTCCCAATTCCCTTTGCACCTCCATTTTCTGAACTTGCTTCTTGTTCAGAAAATAGTCTAAGCCTTTATTCCTTCTACCAAAATGCATGACCAGAAACTTCTCCACACTTTATTCCATCTGCCACTTCTTTGCACATTCTCCTATTCCAAATCCATCTGCAGACTCCCTGCCTCCCCAACACAACCTGCCCCTCCACTTATCTTTATATCATACATAAACTTGGCCACAAAGCCATCAATTCCCACATCCAGATCATTAACATACTCAAAAAAAAACCAGACCTAACAGCAATCCCCGTGGGACACTGCCCATCACTGGCAGCCAACCAGAAAAGGCTCCCTTTACTCCCACACATTGCCTTCTGCCATTCAGCCAATCTCCTGCCCAAGGCAGTACCTTCCCTATAATACCATGGGCTTTTATCTTGTTAAGGAGCCTTATGTATGGCACCTCGTGAAAGACTTTGGAAAATCCAGTTAAACAACAGCCACCAGCTCTCCTTCCTCTATCCGGTGCATTATTTCCTCAAAGAATTCCAATGGATTTGTCAGACAAGGTTTTCCCCTTAAGGCTTCAGGCTATATATCACACTCCTCGTGATTATCAATCATCAATATTATGGCTTACTTTGTACCCCCTAGTTCAAGACTGCAAGGCAGAGGAATCAATCTCTCAGAAAACAACCCTAAAATATGCAAGATTTTCAGTGGGACTGAGATTAACAATGAGATCACCTCTCAATTTCCGACCTCCAGTCAGTCAACAGAACTAATTTACTCTCTTAGATATGTAGATATATAGTCTATGTTGATGAGCTCATATTTTCATTGGCTATTGTAAATTGCCACTTGTTTAGGTGGAATACAAGAAAGTTAGGCAAGAGATAAGCATATGATAAAGAATGAGAATAGGTTCCTTGGAAATAAGTGGGGAAAGTAGGGGAATGTGACTAAAAGCCACCATAGACTCGATGTGCCAAATGGACTCCTCATATCTGAACAAGAGTAAAGAATGAGAAATATTAAATACGTTCTTAAAAAATTGTTTGCAATTGCAGCAAGCTGACCTAGCCTTGTACTGCAATACCCTTTCGATTAAAGCAAATTACGATGTGGTTTCCTAATTGCACGCTTGGCTTGCCTATTTAATTTCTGCTTTACATAAAGGAGCTTTTCTCTCTACATCACTGATTTCTGAAAGCTGAACAAATATCTTCCTATTCTTCCTATCAAAGTGAAAAACCTCACACTTTTCCAATAGTATGTTCTATTTGCCATCTTTTTGACCCAACTCAGTCTGTTTTCTATGCCATACTCTTTGGGTTCTCCTGATATGGCAAAGCTAAGTGGCAAGTGACTTATCAGGAAGAATTAAAATTCAGTGGAATTGCCCAACCCAACAAAATAGAGAAGAGAGACAAAGAAAAAAAAGAAAATTTTTATTAAATAAAAGGAATAAGATTGCATATGCAATATTTATTGGTCATCTTTTTAAAAAATTAACAGAATTGGCAGATTACCAATAGTATTCACACTGTTCATTGACAACTTGCTGGGTGGAGGGGAGGAATATCAGTATTGTATTTGACTGGTGTCATCCGAAAACAATAGAGCATTGCACAAGAATGATACATTACAGGATTCAGTAACAAAACCTATTGTCAACTCAAGACTTGAAGCAAAATATTTGTTCTGTTGTCTTCCACATTCATCCTGATGGAACAGGTGTAGTATGGAAATGGTGGGTGTTAAGAATGTGACGAATTGGAGTGGAAATTGTTAGTACTTTGAAGGGATGTTTCACATGCCTCTCTGCTCAATAAATTACTGACTTCCAGCTTAGCAGTTTGCTGCAAGTCTACTCCTTTTTGACTGCAGCATTGTAGACAATGCAGCAAATAATTCTGAAGAGCTCCAGTAAGCTATGCAGATAGAATATTGTTTCATAGCAGTAACTGTTGCTCAACCAGAACCCTTATTGGATCCTACCTCTCACATATTTTCCAGAAAACTAGAATTACTCAATCTCTTTGATCATCAACACCCACGAGTCCGCGTGGAACAGAGCTGGTAGTAATAACAGATATAGTGCAGAAGAGCCGATAAAAAATTACACATAATATGCATTTCCCTAAGCCTGAAGAGGCTACTTATTCATTCACAGTACATGGATGTCATGCTAAGGCTGGCATTTATTGTCCATTTTTAATTGTCCCCTTAACTAAGCCACTTGCCAGATACTATTAGAGGGCTGTTAAGAGACACTAAGTTAATAGATCTGGGATCACATAAAGCCAAAACCAAGTAAGGATGACATTTTTCCTCCCTAAAGAGCATCTGGATAATAGTCTGTTAGCGTAACCACCATGCTACCTTAGCCAGCTGAACAAGTTCAAGATTCAAGATCAAATTGAACATTCACATGGAAGTTATTGCTAAACAGTATGTTTGTGTAATAAGAAGCACATACTTATGTGCAAACAGTTTATCATGTGCGTCATCAGTGAAGAACTACCAGTCAGATCAAAGCTTGCATTACTGCTTTGCAGTCTCAAGAATAAACACATTGATATTTCACAAATAATAAAGTACAAATCCTATGAACTTTTTGCCTTGCACTGACTATGCAAGGATAGGTCATCAGAGAAAAACTTAACAGAACAGCCACAGTCATCGCTGCTATAAACATTTTATAAGTCTTTATGTAATACAGGAAAGCCACCCAGTAACTCTGGTTACGGGGAGATTAAAATGTTAAATTTCAGAATCATCCATTTAATAAGAAGATACTTACTACAGCAGAGGAGAACCTAAATCCTACTAGTGTCCAGTTCTCATGTTGTAATATTCATTTGGACCTTTAGCTAACCACAGAAAAAAATGATTTTGATGACATCAGCCATTACTAATTTTATATTCTCAAGATGAGGCCATTGACTGTAGGACACCTGAAACGTTCTCTTTCCAGAAACGTTAACTCTTCCAATCCACCTCTGCCATACTTCATAGATTCCACATACACATCTCTTCCATTCCCTGAACATCTGGGCACAACCAATCTCTCTGCAGAAGGAACAGCAATTGACTTCCACTTTGTCCTCACCTTTCACCCCCACCAGCCGCTGCATCACCACCTGCCATTACTGCCAGCTCTGTGATCTCATCAGTAATACCTTCCTCTCCCCACCACTTTCTGCTATCTGCAGGGACCATTCTCTTCATTACTCTCAGTTTGCTCACCACTCCCGACCTACCCCTCCCTGTCCCTTGGAACTTCTTTCCTGCAATTATATGAGACGTAACACCTGTCCCTTAATCTCCTCCTTCACCCAAAGTCCTAAATTGCCCTTCTTGGCAAGGTGGAGGTTCACCTGCACAACTTATAAACTGGTCTACTGGATTCAGCCTCCTCTGATTGGTGAAATTGAGCATAAACTAGTTAAAACCTTTACGAAGTTTATGCAACCTGGCCACAATAAACATTTTGGGCTTCCAACTGCATGCCAGTTTAATTCTCCCACTCCTTATCAGCCTTCTCCATTGCAAACAGAGACTAAATACAATTCAGAAGAATAACCTTTTGCATTCCTTTTGGGGAGCTTACAACAAGCTTATGAACACAGAATTTTCCAATTTCTGGTAACCCACACCTCTGGAGGTCACCTACCACGAAGTCACCTGCTTACTTTTCATCTTCCTTAGTTCATCTCTCCCTTCCCTCTTCCACTCACCTGATCAACCTGCATATCCTCTCCTCCCCATGTAGTTGCTCCTATCATCTACCCATTTCTAGACCACCCTCCTCTCCTCTCTTCATATTGCTATACACTGACAATCCATCTTCCCTCTCAATCCTAATGCAGGGTCTTACTAGGGATTAAACTTGTATCTCCACAAATGCTCCTTGACCAACTGAGTTCTTCCAGCATTCTGTTTTTGATTCCATATTCCAGCATTTGCAGTCTCCATCATCTTCATTTTAAAGTCCTTTTTGAAAAAAATGCTATATATTTTTGAAGGCTCTATTTGCTTGAACCAACAAAATAGTTCTGCATACAAGGTCATTAGACAAAAGTACTCTGTATAACTTTAGTAATTAATGAGGGGAAACGACTTGCATCACAATAAGGCAATTTTCCAAATATGTAAATGATGGGAAATAAGCACTTTGTTCAGAACTGCCACACCTCAGGTTTCCAAACTTGTTTTATGGTACCGATTAAAGCAAATTTCAGTGAGGCTTCTCATTATCAACGCATGAAAAACAAATTAAAACATT
This sequence comes from Mobula hypostoma, assembly GCF_963921235.1. Classification (NCBI taxonomy): domain Eukaryota; kingdom Metazoa; phylum Chordata; class Chondrichthyes; order Myliobatiformes; family Myliobatidae; genus Mobula; species Mobula hypostoma. The sequence goes on from NC_086099.1 coordinate 183,433,539, forward strand.
TACTCACGCATTACAGTAAGGTTTCTTTTCATATCCTTTGTACGTTTTCATATTGAGGGTCATTCTGCAGATCTCACAGTGGAAACACGCTTTATGCCAATACTGTAAAAAGAAAAGGCATTTATCTTCTGGTTTGCCCAGTATTTGGTCAACACGAAAATAAAATCCCAGAATAATGTGTTACTCATTCCATACATGTCGTTCCTACGCTGAAAACATAAATAAATAATAGTTTGCCGGAAATAAAACTATTTTGCCTTATTCCATAAACCTCTCTACAATATATTCTGCGTCAAAGTGTGGATCGTTGGTTTCGTAAATGCAGAATGTTTAATGCAGGCACAAAAACAGCAACTCGAGCAATATTCAAAATTAAACATTCAGGTACGTTGCGATTCCTATTTTAAAATGAACATCTAACCCAGATGGCTTCAGGTACAACAACGCTCTCTGACAGGTTTCTTAGTGCCATCGGTCTCCAGTCAAACGCTTCGCACCATTCAGCAATGCGTCACATATCGAACAAGTAAATTAGATCTATTGGCAGCATTTCAGTCAGTGGAATCGACACTTTTCGCCCAGTTCCAACAGCCCCATTTTAATACACCGGCTGCTCTGATCTCGAACCTTTCGCCAAATCACCATCACCTCACATTGCCCACAACACATACTTTATTCCCATTTTGTTCCCAATTTAACTCCGAGAGAAGTGATGCGCCGCCGACATGAACCAACCTCCCGCTTATGGAGAAAAAAAAATAAATCAAATTACCTTATCCAAGCAATTCACTTTTTCCGTGGGATAAACAATCTTCCCACACCGTGCACACTGTGGATTCATCCTGCCGAGGCTGGACCGTGAAGATGCGCCACTCTCTCTCCCTCACTCACTCCACACACTCTCCCGCAGTTGCTTCTGCCTCCCTTCCAACTCCGCCCCCGGTGCGAGCGTGAGACCGACGCGCGCACCCGCTCGCCGCACAGCTTCCACTCGGGAGCGCGCCACGTCGCCAAACGGCGACCCTGAGCCCTGCCGAAGAAGCACGTCAGCCTGGGCGCGCTCGAGATCGCGCTCGATCCCATCCACGCAGCACGTCAATCATTATGTTGAGGGACGTACGATAGATGCAATGATGCTGTGACACTCATGTTTGGCTTGTTAGAGATGCTTACTGAGCATAAGTCTTTATAGCTTTACCAACATCTGTTGCCACTTCAAAGGACATATATATATAAATTTAGAGTCCATACTTTTCTATTCGTCTGGTGCGTTTGTATCTACGACCTAAAAGTCAATGTCACACTTCATTACGTTTGACCTGTAATTTTCCTCCATCTGCAACGCTGGATTTTCCCTAAATTTTGACGTTTCTTTATTCAACAATTTGCTGCAGCTTTGACCTTCAGTTTCTGTTTACTAAATTGTACAGCTATAAATTACTTAGAACAAAAGTGATCACAGCAGTATGTATACTCTGCCAGTCATAACTTCCTTCTTTCTGGAATCCAAGAAATTTTCTACTGGGTTTACCCTAGCAGTCTGTTTTGATGCCCTGATCCTTTTCTTATATGATGCCCTATGGAGGTCACTTCTTGCAGATGGAGTTTAATACTTCACTGGATAATTTATTTAATTGATAGCATTAATTCAAAGTTGGCAACTGTGGGTTGTGGTGAATGGTTGTTCTACAGACTGGAGGATGCTGAATAATGGTATTCTCCAGGGAATGGTATTAAGGCTATTTTTTTTGTATAATAGCCCAGACCTATGACTGTAAGTCACAACTTCTAAAATTGCAGATGAACACAAAATTTTACAGTATTGTGCACAGTGACATATGATAAACTGGTGCAGAATATAAACTAGCCAGATGGAATGGACAAAAGTATGGCAAATTAAATTTAAGGTGGGAAATGTAAGGTGATGCATTTTCGTAGGAAGAGTGAGGAAGAGAATGTAAAATGAAGAGGTGCACGCCATTAAAAGTGGCAGATCGAGCTGAGAAGCCATGCACAGTTCTGGGATTTATCAATAGAGTTGTGGAGTATAAAAGTGAGGAAGTATTTCCAAACATTTTAAAAATTATAGGCCCAGCCTCAGCTGGAGTGCTGTTTTGCCTCGTTATAGAACAGATATGGATGTCCAGCAGAGATTTACAAGAATGTTTTTTGGGGTGGGGCATTACATTTCAAGAATGGATTAATGAGGCTGACACTTTATCATTTGGTCAAAGGAAAGCGCAGGGGAAGTTTGAAGTTTTATATAGGGGCTCTGGGTGGTAGATGGTTATTCCCATTAATGAAATGGTTGGGAATTGGAGAAAACAGGCATTAAAAAAAGAGAAAAAGAATTAAATCCAGCATGTGGAAAAACTTTTTGTGAAGCATTTGCTTGGAATTTGGAATGCACTCCTTGCTAAGGTGGTGGTAGCAGGTTGTGATGTAGCCAAGCAGGAAATGGGTAAGTATTCAGTGAAGAAATAGAAAGGAGACAGGGTGTAGAGCAAGTATGGAGCGGCAGTAGGGAGTTGGTGCAGACACAATGTGGCCAAATGCCCTTGCTCTGTACCATAACCATTCTGCAATTCTACTTTGAACTAAAACACAACATGTAATAATGGAACCAAATGACTTCTGCTGTTTTGAGTATTGGTTTTAACTATCAACCAGCCTAAGATAAGTTAAACAGAAGAATCCAACTAGAATAAAGGTAAATGGCATAACTAGCATGAGAACACTTACAACTTTCTCTGTTTTTATTAAAGGTTTGTTGAGAAGTTATCACCTTAATTAAGGCAATATTACACATCTCAGAACAGTAGCGAATAATTCAAAGGAAAGCCTCATTCAGCTTCTTTCATTTAGGATCTGCAACAGCCATTGGAGTGCAGTGTATCCTTGGAGTGATATATCTATAGAATAAATTACATAAGGGCAGAGAGGAGCTTCAATGGACCATTTGTTGGTTAATGAGAACACTTATTACCATCCATTGTACTAACTGGAGTTCCATCTGAGGGAATTGGTTACTTCACTATTCACTCGTGAGGTGTTTAAACAGTCCATCTAAACACAATATCCTGACCAGCGACCAGATTTAATCACTGGCATATGTCGAGAACTTTTTTTGTTTTGTGGCACTAGTACATTGCAAGATATAATAATAAAATAAACTATAAATTACAATAAGAAATATATATATAAAATTAAATTAAGCAAGTAGTGCTAATAGAGAGCAAAAGAAGTAAGGTGATGTTTATGGCCTATCCAGGATCTATCTGATTATGATTATGTTTATGATCTATTCAGGAACCTTATGGCAGAGGGGAAGAAGCTGTTCCTGAAACATTGAATCTGAGTCTTCAGTTCCTGTACCTCCTTCTTGATGGTAGCAATAAGAAAAGGACATGTCCTGGGTGATGGATGTCCTCTGTGCTGGGTGGGGGGCTAGTGCCCATGATGGAGGTGCCTGAGTTTACAACTTTCTGCAGCTTTTTTCTGATCCTGTGCAGTGCCCCCTCCATACTAGATGGTTATTCATCCAGTTAGAGTGCTCTCCGTGTAACACCTGTAGAAGTTTGTGAGTCTTTGGTGACATATCAGTTCTCAGTCTCCAAATGAAATATAGCGGCTGTCATACCTTCTTTGTAATTGCATCTAAATGTTGGACGCAGTATAGATCTTCAACAATATTGATACCCAGGAACTTGAACAGCTCATCCTTTCCAATGCTGATCCCGCGATGAGGACTGGTGTGTGTTCCCTCATGTTCCCCTTCCTGAAGTCCACAATCAATCCATTGGTCTTACTGATGTTGAGTGCAAGGTTGTTGTTTCAACACCACCCAACCAGCCGATCTATCTCACTCCTGTACACTCTTGGTAAACAAACAAATGAATGTGGACTCACTGGAGAGAATGGGATAAAATGAAGTTAAGATTTCACCATGTTAGACAATTCAGTAATTTTCAAAAATCTCAGACTACTTTGAAGTTTTAATAAAGTGCATTTGCTTATATTTTTGTAGCGGGAATCTGCAAGCTTTTGATTTTGTTTCCTTCCTTCTCATGTCACGTTTTACACTAACTTTATTTGCACCCCTTCTTTACTGTATTCAATAAGGGAAATTAAGAACAATGGGTAGACCATTCAGCCCAAGGGCTGTTTTCACTTCATCTTGCAATTTCAAGTTTCTGTTGATGTGTAACAACAGGGTCCCTAATTTCTTACCTGAATTTCATAGTTCTAATTTTCAAATTATAGAATTGTAGCCCCCTGGCCACCCTGACGGTCCCTTACAGAACATATAACATAGAACTTAGAATATTACAGCACATTACAGGCCCTTCGGCCCACCATGTTGTGCCAACCCTCAAACTCTGCCTCCCATATACCCCCCCCACCTTAAATTCCTCCATATACCTGTATACATCCATATACAAATTATGCCATTGGTTATGGATTCTTCCATCACAGGAAATAATTTCTCATCATCTATATGATTGAGATCACTTATCACCTCTCAACATTATAAACTTACAAAACCAAAAACCATGTTTAAAAATTTTGACTTCATAATGTAATCCTTTAAATCCGGATAAAATGTTTAGTCAATACAGTAAACTTACCTAGATCAATACCTTTCCTAATGTACTCTAAATAGGGTATAACAGGATCTGTAAACATTAATTCTTTCCTCTCAGTTATGAACATCAGAAGAGAATGGCTAGCTTTCAGTGAGATTTTTTGATTAATTTATGTATCTGTGCTTTAACTTAAAGTAGTATGAAGCAGTTAACTCCAGGGTCCTGGCCAATACTTTTCAACATTCTCTCAGTATTATTCAATTTAATGAAGGATGGTCATTAGCCAGTTGGTTTAGGAGATTGCAGCGTGAAAATTAGCTGCTGCATACATTACATCACAAATCTAAATTTGTTGGAAAGGAGGTTGCCAAGAGAAGATCTCAGTAGTGAGAGAGTAGGATGGAATGACTATGCTATACACTGTGCCCTTTGGAAGATATTAGAAAAGCATAGGGGAATTTGTAATATTACCAAAGTATGGGTTAAGCAATAACAACAGCAAAGTAAGAAGGTCAAGTAATAATGTAATGTAGTGATGTGATAAAGGACCGGGAGGACAGAATATCTAAAGGTAGGGGAAGGTGTTGTTGAGAAAGGGTGGTTGAATGGGTCAAAAGATATGGTGACAGAGGAAAGTTTTAGTAGAGATTAAAAACGGATATCTAAAAGAAGAGTAAAGTCTTCGAAACAGAAATTACCATCTAAAGTCTGGAACAGCAAAGCATGCAAAGATCAGTGAACTATGAACAAAGGTTCTCATACCCTAATATCCCTCACCTTAAAAAAATGCTGCTTATTCACTCTTTCTCCCAAACTAGACAATTTTAACTTTTCACATATTAAGCTGCAACTGTCATCCTTTTCCCAATCACTTAAACATTTTATAATTATGTCTTTGTGTATCCATTTCAACTTACTTTTCCAACCACCATTTCTATTCTCACCAAAGCTGTATTTATTATATTTGTTTTTCTCCTCTCAGTCATTGAACTTAATTATATTTCAATGAGATTCTGGTGCTGACCATTATGGGACTAATGTTATATCCATCAGTCCTGCAATGAATGAGTTGCTGCTCTTTATTTTCTATTTATCAATCAATCCTTATACTACTATCAAATATTAACCACAATACTATGAATCTTGTCTGGAAACTTCTTATGGATTACTTTATAAGACGCCTTTTGAAACTCCAAATAATCTATGATTAATAGACCCCCGGCACCAAAAGAATTCTTAAATCATCATTTTTCTTTCGCGAAAACTTGGGTGATTCTGTCCAATCATAACAATCATTGCTAGGAATGTATATCTCTTAGAGAAAAAATCCTTGCAAAACAACTTTGGAAAAATAAACTGGAAATACTGATGTCCACCAGACTGAATATGGTGAGGAAGGCAGTTTGGCTGTTGAAGCCGCTTGTTGTTGTGAACTTTTCTTGTTGTGGTTTTTTCTCAACTAAAATCCTAACATGGATGAACTGGTTGTGAATTCACTGCAGCTTCCATAAATCGCTGGATGCAAAATGGTTTTATATTTGCATAAATGATAATATATGTTCGTTCTCTGTAACAAGTAAATTGTGTTCATGGAAGCTACTGTTCATATGTAAAGATAAAAATTCACATACCCTTGTGATGAACTCCTTGAAAACAAAACAGAAATATCAATTCACCAAAAATTCATCATTTATAATTTTTAAATTCTCCTTAAATCAGATATATAAATAGGTACTTTTTATATACAGTACAATGTATATACAAGTCTTAAGCTCATGTAAAAAGAATCTGTAAAGTGAAGATGCTTTCACAATAATGAAATGAAGAGTTACTAAATATCAAAAAAAACTATCAAGAGCACTAAGCAGTAAAAAAACTAAATCAAATCAATATTTGGTGTGACTACCCTGTGCCTTTAAAACTGCATCAGTTCTCCTAGGTACACTGTCATGCACTTTTATATTAAAATGAGCTGGTAGGTTATTCCAATCATCTTGGAGCACTTGCCACAGTTGTTCTGCACACCTTGGCTGTCTCTCCAACCGATCCCAGACAGCCTAATGATGTTGGGCTCAGGGCTCCTGTAGAGATCTTACTAGCTGAAATCATATAAAAAATCTAGGGTGCCTAAGACTTTTACTCAATACTATGCATATCATCTGTAGGACTTCTCTTTCACTCCAAAGAGCCTGCAGAACTGGTTTTGACTGCTTTCTGTCCTTCCTGTGGTGTTGTACTGAATTTATAGTGCCATTAATTTGCAAGCTAACTTAAAACTCAATAGATTCTTTCTTTTCTTTCTTCCAACATCCTCCTGATGTATGAAGTTTTCAACTTGCTTTTTTTCCAGACATTCTACCTGTCCTTTTATATTCTCCTGTGTTTATTTTTCTTGTTTTGGTTGCTGCTACCCACAGAGTTTCTTTCTACAAAAGAGCTGATGTGAACAAAGCAGTTCATTAAATTTGTGTTGAAAAGTCAGAGATAAAATATATTATTTGCATTTAAGATTAAATGAATGGTCTGGAGCTCTTAAGAAATACCTAAATCAAAAGGCAAGACCCAAATAATTACCTCAAAGACCAAAAGCACTAACATTTTACTTCAGAATTGCATCAGGTAATTTCTCAGACTATGATTAAAATGTTTCAAAGCTCTTATGGCCTTTTAAAGTACCAATTAAGTTAATTTCACCTGAGTAACATTAGTCTGAACTCACTCATTTGTTTAAATTTATACATTTAAGATGCTCAGTTTTTTTTGTTTCTAGTATGAAATTCAAAATAAATAGCAAGCGCACAAATCCAGACAAGTGACATGTTTTCTGAAGACTTCCAAATACGAAGGGTGATTGATAAGTTTGTGGCCTAAGGTAGAAAAGTCAATTTTAGAAAACCTGGCACATTTATTTTTCCTACATGTACACACTTAGTCCAGCGGTCGTGGGGCATACGGATCCCTTCTTTGTAGAAGTCGGCGTCTTGGACCTCCAGAAATTGGGCCACAGCAGGGATGATTGATAAGTTTGTGGCCTAAGGTAGAAGGAGATGAGTTATTAACTTCAAACTTTTTGCAGAGTGACAACGAGAGCGTCTTGGACCTCCAGGTGGTCCACAGCAGGGGTGACTGATAAGTTCGTAGCCTAAGGTGGGAGATGAGTTATACAGTTCTCCTTACATGCACGTGCAGTTCAACTCTTTGAGTGAAAATGCAGAAAGTTTGGTAGTAACTCATTTCCTTCTACCTTAGGCCACAAACTTATCAATCACCCCTGCTGTGGACCACTCTCTGGAGGTCCAAGATGCCGACTTCTACAAAGAAGGGATCCATATACTCCATAACTGCTGGACTAAGTGTGTAAATGTAGGAAAAATAAATGTGCTAGGTTTTCTAAAATTGTCTCCTTCTACCTTAGGTTGCAAACTTATCAATCACCCTCATATGTCCAGTATTTATTGTTTGTGGGCATCAGAAGGACAAATAAATAACTACAGGAAGAATTACTACAGTATTGAAGTCCAGATTAAAACCTCTAAGCAAATGCATAAAGCACTATAGAAATGTTAGACTTACTGTATCAGTACTAGTAAAATTCAAGATTCGAGACTAGAAAGTTAAATCTCATTCCATTTCTGAGGAAAAGGCATTTCTCTAAAAGTTAACGGTTTCTCTTCCCACAGATGTAGACTGGCCTGTTAGGTATTCCAGTCCAATGGCTGATCACTGTTGGTGTTTGCTGACTGTGTATGACTGTGTTCTTGCTTGAAGCGTGTGATAGCTGATTGGCTGTAATCTGGTGTCTCTAGATGAATCATTCCATCACACAAGAGCCGCTGTTTAAATATTTTAAGTTACTGGTTTGTTTTCACCGATGACAAAGAACTATGGTAATAAAAGCATAGCCCAAAATGAAACAAACTAATACACAAACACGCGGAAATCTGCAGATGCTAGAAATCCAAGCAACACATACAAAGTGATGGAGGATCTCAACAGGCCAGGAAGCATCTGTGAAAAAGAATACAGTCTACATTTCAGGCCGAGACCCTTGAGCAGGACTTACACATACTAATACGCATACTTTTTTTTCCTGAGGAGTCATTAATGAACTTTTCCAAGGCAGATTTAATAAAATACCGCAAGTATTTCACAAAATTGATTAACTTTCATACTAATCAAAAAGAATATATTTGGACAAGATTAGTTAAGGAACAATTTAAAGAACGGCAAGATACTGAAGGTTCAAGGGTTCAAAGGTTCATTTTATTGTCAAAGTAAGCATGTACAACACAACTCTGATATTTGTCTACTCCAGATAGTCATTACCTACAGAAATACTGTGGGTGTTGATGAAAGAATAGACATCAACTCCCCCCAACCAGCATGAGAAAGAAAAAAGCAGCCACAATAACAATCAATGACCCTCCTACACATAACAATTCCCGACCTCCTCACTCGCAGAAAAGAACAGTCACAGTAGCACAAAAGCACCAAGCTCCCCTCCCACTAAAACTTATCAGATCACCCTCCTGCCAATCGTCCACTAAGAAAGAAAACTGAAAAACTGAAGGAAACGAATATAAATTACAGTCAGCCAATAATCACATAACTCTCAGAAATATGGGAAAGCAGCCACACGAACTAAGCCCTTCCATAAAGAGTGACTGCCAACCTTGGTCTGAACACTGCTGATCCGGGGCCAAACACACCGATCCAGCTGCTGACCGTCTCTATTGGGAGCCATCGCTGACCCCCTCCACATTCACCTCAATGCTTCCATCTTCCTCACTGCTTCAAGTCATTCATTGAGACAGAAATGTTCATTATGGTATATAGGAGGAGGCTAATAGGGGTGATCAATTGGAGACTGGAGGTAATGGAAAAGGAAGAGAATCTCTGACTACCGACAGGTAGATGTCAATAGAACCCAATGAGAATTGTCTCACCTTGTAGAGTATGAATTTCACCACGGACATGCCTGCTGTAAAAGGAGGAGGATTGGGCATGGAGCTGGCAACCCCATCCCACAAAAACCCAGGGCTGCAGAAACACCAACAGATCTACAATCTAGAAATTTGCGGATGATAGCATCATGGTAGGCCATACCTCAAGTAACAATGAGTCAGAGTACAGGAAGAAGACTAGGATCATTGTGACATGATGTCATGACAACAATCTTTCTTTCAAAATCAGAAAAACACAAGAGCTGGCCATTGACTTCAGGAGGGGGGATGTTGCACGTGCTCCTTTTACATCAATGGTGCTGAGGCGAAAGCATCAAGTTCCTAGGAGTGAGTTCCTTTGCTGGTCTGACCCCATTAATGCCACAGCCAAGAAAGCTCAACAGCACCCCTACTTCCTCAGGAGGCTAAAGAGGTGCTCCCTCTTCCCTCACCAATTTTTAATCGGTGAATCATCTTATCCCGATGCATCACTGCTTGGTATGGAAACTGCTCTGCCAGTTACTGCAAGATACTGTAGGGTTATGGAGACAGCTCAGCGCAAGCGGGAAACCAGTGTGCCCTCTGTGGGCTCTGTGCACTCCTTGCTGCCTCAGTAAAGGACCCAGTATAATGAGAAACACCACCCACCACGGACATTCCCACTTCTCCCCTCTCCCATCAGGCAGAAGATATAAAAGCCTCAAAGCTCAAAGACTGCTTCCATCATGCTGGTTTAACACTTCTGAATGATTCCCTTGTATTGCAATAAGATAGGCTCTTGATCTCACAGTCTACTCTTTTTATGACCTTGTACCTACACTGCAATTTCTCTGTAACCTTAGCTGGGAAAACAGACCAAGGAGCCCGTTCTGGGTTGTAGTACTGCAAACTCTAAAACTATACAACACATTATTATGATTTCTGTTACTGTTTTACCTTGTATTTCTTCAATACACTTATCATGAATTGATCTGTAAAAGCAGTATGTAAGACAAGGTTTTCACCGTATTACAGTATGGCTGATAATAACAAGGGAATTTACCATTTTGCCAAATCCACCTATTTCTTTTCAGAGGTTATTTTCATGGAACTGGTAGGACTGTTTTATTTCAATGTTTTCATCCTGCTAGTATTTGTACTACAATCTATGTTACACCTGACCTGGAAGGACCTACAGGTGACGAGGTCCTGGGGAAGGGGACAACACACGTGGGAATGTGAATCTGTAAATTGCCGGCACTCAGCCTATGACTTTGCAGGTTAATTTAATTGGATCTTCTGTGATAAAATCACAATGGGAATTCAGGTTGTTTCATATATGGAAATTCAGAATGTGCCAGATAAAATGCTGCACACTAGAATGAAAGAAAAATTTAATGAAATGGAATTAATGACAATATAACTATCTGGCCTACTTGATGACTAAAAACAATTTAAGGACAGATAAATATTTTTTTAACTTTTAGCATATTTTATGAATCAGTACTATGAAATATTTTGTTATTCATGTCAGCCCAGGAAGTTTTAATGATGAACTTGTTGATAGCAAGTTAGAGTGTGCCAGATTATTAAGATAACAGATAGGTTAAAACCACATAGAACGATACAGAGTAGGTTCAATTAACTGCAGAAACAATGTAAGTTAGTGGAATTTCAGAAATCCTCTGCTCTTAATGCAGCATAGTAACAAGAACAAACCAACCAAACTATTCAGCTCTCAAGCCTGTTCTGACCTTCCATGAGATCATGACCAATCAGTGCAATAAGTCATTTTCTGCTTTGATCCATTTTCATAACGCAAATCTGTCATTATCACTTTTGAAAACTTAAATTGAACAGAAATCTATGATCTTGCAAGAAGAGGTTCAAATTACCACTTATTGGAGTACAAAAATGGTTCTCAATTTCAAACCTGAAAGGCCACAGTTCTATTTTGATGTTGTGCTTTGATGCTACGGAATCCCCTGCCAAAGGAAATAGATTTATCCTAAACAAAAAGCAGATCTTGGCTTAACTTAGCTTTTCCGTGGAGAGAAAAGGAGTTCATGTTTTATGCTGGTGACTTACCATCAAAGTAGGTAGACAAAGAACATAGAAATCTGCAGCATATTACAGGCCCTTCCACCCACAGTGCTGTGCGAAGGGCGACTTCATTAAAACCTGTGTGGATGTGTGTGTGCCCACAAAGTCTTCCTGTACATTCCCAAACCAAAAGCCGTGGATGAACCAGGAGGTACATCATCTGCTGAAGGCTAGATCTGTGGCATTCAGTCCGGCGACCCAGGCCTGTACCAGAAAACCAGGTATGATTTGCAGAGGGGTATTTCAAGTGTAAAGAGACAATTCTGAACAAGGTTGGAGGTGAGATCAGATGCACAGCAACTCTGGCAGGGTCTGCAAGACATTACTTACTACAAAGTGAAACCCAGTAGCTTGAATAGCAGCAATGCTTCACTGCCAGATGATCTCAACGCCTTCTATGCCCACTTTGAAAGGGAGAACACAACTACAGTATGAAGATCCCTGCTGCACCTGATGACCCTGTGATCTCCATCTCAGAGGTCAATGTTAGGCTGTCTTTCAAGAGACTGAACCCTCGCATGGTGGAAGGTCCCGATGGATTACCTGGTAAGGCTCTGAAAACCTGTGCGAACCAACTAGCGGAAGTATTCAAAGACATTTTCAACCTCTCACTGCTACGGGCGGAAGTTCCCACTTGGTTCAAAAAGGCAGCAATCATACCAGTGTCTAAGAAGAATAATGTGAGCTGCCTTAATGACTATCACCCGGTAGCACTCACATCGACAGTGATGAAATGCTTTGAGAGGTTGGTCATGACTGGACTGAACTCCTGCCTCAGCAAGGACCCAGACCCATTGCAATTTACCTATCGCCACAATAGGTCAACAGCAAACACAATCTCAATGGCTCTCCACACTGCTCTAGATCACCTGGACAACACAACTACCTACGTCCGGATGCTGTTCATCGACTATAGCTCAGCATTTAATACCATCATTCCCTGGGCCTCTGTACCTCCCTCTGCAATTGGATCCTCGACTTCCTAACCGGAAGTCTGTGCGGATTGGTGATAACATATCCTCCTTGCTGACTATCAACACTGGCGCACCCCAGGGTGTGCTTAGCCCACTGCTCTACTCTCTATATACACATGACTGTGTGGCTAGGCATAGCTTAAATACCATCTATAAATTTGCTGACAATACAACCGTTGATGGTAGAATCTCACGTGTTGACGAGAGGGCGTACAGGAGTGAGATATGCTAACTAGTGGAATGGTGTCACAGCAACAACCTGGCACTCAACATCGATAAGACAGAAGAGCTGATTGTGGACTTCAGGAAGGGTAAGATGAAGGAACATATATCAATCCTCATAGAGGGATCAGAAGTGGAGAGAGTGAGCAGCTTCAAGTTCCTGGGTGTCAAGATCTCTGAGGATCTAACCTGGTCCCAACATATCGATGTAGTTATGAAGAAGGCAAGATAGCAGCTATACTTTATTAGGAGTTTGAAGAGATTTGGCATGTCAACAAATACACTCAGAAACTTCTATGGTTGTACCGTGGAGAGCATTCTGACAGGCTGCATCACTGTCTGGTATGGAGGGGCTACTGCACAGGACTGAAAGAAACTGCAAAAGGTTGTAAATCTAGTCAGCTCCATCTTGGGTACTAGCCTTCAAAGTACCCAGGACATCTTTAGGGAGCGGTGTCTCAGAAAGGCTGCATGCAGCATTAAGAACCTCCAGCACCCAGAGCATGCCCTTTTCTCACTGTTACCATCAGGTAGGAGGTACAGAAGCCTGAAGGCACACACTCAGCGATTCAGGAACAGCTTCTTCCCCTCTGCCATCTGATTCCTGAATGGACATTGTATCTTTGGACACTACCTCACTTCTTTTAATATACAGTATTTCTGTCTTTGCACAGTTTTTTAATCTATTCAATATACGTAATTGATTTACTTGTTTATTTATTATTATCATTGTTTTTATTTTATTTACGATTATTATTTTTTTCTCTGCCAGATCATATATTGCATTGAACTGCTGCTGCTGCTAAGTTAACAAATTTCACATCACATGCCAGGGATAATAAACCTGATTCTGATTTTGATTGTGCCGACCATGTAACCTATTCTAGAAACTGCCTAGAGTTACTCTACCGCATAGCCCTCCATTTTTCTAAGCGCCATGTGCCTATCTAAGAGTCTATTAAAATACTCTATTGTATCTGCCTCCATCACTGTCGCCGGCAGTGCATTCCACGCACCCACCACTCTCTGTGTGAAAAACTTACTCCTGCCATCCCTTCTGTACCTACCTCTAAGCACCGTAAAACTATGCCCTCTCACTTTTGCCACTTCAGCCCCGGGAAAAAAACCTCCGGCTATCCACACGATCAATACCTCTCATCATCTTACACACTTCTGTCAGATCACCTCTCATCCTCCGTCACCCCAAGGAGAAAAGGCCAAGTTCACCCAACCTATTCTCATAAGGCACACTCTCGAATCCAGGCAACATCCTTGTAAACTTCCTCTGCACTCTCTCTATAGTATCCATATCCCTCCAGTAGTGAGGTGATCAGAACTGAACAAGTGGGGTCCGACCAAGGTCTTATATACCTTTAATATTACCTCACGGCTCTTGAACTCAGTCCCTAGGTTGATGAATGCCAACACACCATACGCCTTCTTAATACTGTCAACCTGCACAGTAGCTTTGATTGTCCTATGGACGTGGACACCAAGATCACTCTGATCCTCCACACTGCCAGGAGTCTTACCATTAATATTATATTCTGTCCTCAAATTTGACTTACCAAAATGAACCACTTCACACGTATCTGGGTTGAATTCCATCTACCACTTCTCAGCCCAGTTCTGCATCCTGTCAATGTCCTGCCATAACCTCTGACAACCCTCCAGACTATCCACAAAACCCCCAACGTTTGTGTTATCAGTAAACTTACTAACCCACCCTACTTCTTCATCCAGGTCATTTATAAAATTCCAAAGAGGAGGGGTCCCAGAACAGATCCCTGCAGATCACCACTGGTCACCGACCTCCATGCAGAATACGAACCATCTGCAACTATCCCTTGCCATCTGTGGACGATCCGATTCTGGATCCACAAAGCAAGGCTTCCTTGGATCCCATGCCTCACTACTTTCTGACTGAGCCTTGCTGAAATCCATATACACTACATCACTGCTCTACTTCATCAATGCGTTTTGATACATCCTCAGAGGATTCAATTAGACTCATAAGGCACAATCATCCCTTGACAAAGCCCTGCTGACTATCCCTAATCAGATTATGACCCTCGAAATGCTCATAAATCCTGCCTCTCAGGATCTTCTCCAACAACTTGTCCACCACTGAAGTAAGACTCACTGGTCTATATCTCCTGGGTTATCTCTGCTCCCTTTCTTGAACAAGGGAACAACATTTGCTACCCTCCAATTCTCCGGTACTTCTTCCGTCCCTGGTGATAATGCAAAGATCACCGCCAGAGGCTCAGCAATCACCTCCCTTGCTTCCTACAGTAGTCTGGGATTTATCTGGTCCCAGCGACTGATCTAACTTAATGTTTTTCAAAAGCTCCAGCACATCCTCTCTCTTAATGTCTATATGCTCAAGCATTTTAGTCCGCTGTAAGTCATCGCCACAATTGCCAAGGTCTTTTTCCCTGGTGAATACTGAAGCAAAGTATTCATTAAGTACTTCCGCTACCTCCTCCGGTTCCATGCACATGTTTCCACCACCACACCTGATTGACCCTTTTCTCACACTGCTCATCCTCTTGCTTCACATACTTGTAGAATGCCTTGGGGTTTTCCTTAATCCAGCTCACCCAGGCCTTCTATTGGCCCCTTCTAGCTCTCCTAATTTCATTCTTGAACTCCTTCCTGGCACCCTTGTAATTTTCTAGAGCTCTAACAGTACCTAGTTTCTTGAACTTTTCGTAAGCTTTTCTTTTCTTCTTAACTAGATTTTCCACATCCTCTGTACATCATGGTTCTTTTACCCTGCCGTGCTTTCTGTGCCTCAATAGAACATACCCATGCAGAACGCCATGCAAATGTTCCCTGAGCATTTGCCACATGTCTGCTGTGCATTTCCCTGAGAACATCTGCTCCCGATTTATGTTCCCAAGTTCCTGCCTAATAGCATCATAGTTAACCCTACCCCAATTAAATGTTTTCCCAAATTGTCTGCTCCTATCCCTCTCCAATGCTATGTTAAAGGAGATAGAGTTGCAATCACTACATCCAAAATGCTCTCCTATTGAGAGATCTGACACCTGACCAGCTTCATTTCCCAATACCAGATCAAGTAGGTTCAGGTTACCCCCAGGTTCCCCTCAGATTCAAGTGCAAACCGACCTTTTTGTACAGGTCACACCTGCCCCAGAAGAGGTCCCAATGATCCAGAAATCTGAATCCCTGCCCCCTGCTCTAATCCCTCAGCCACACACTTATTCACCACCTCACTCTACTCCTATACTCACAGTTGCGTGGCACAGGCAGCAATCCCAAGGTTACTATCCTCGAGGTCCTGCTTCTCAGCTTCATTCCTAACTCCCTATATTCTGCTTTCAGGGCCTCTTCCCTTTTTCTACCTATGTTGTTGGTACCAATATGTACCACAACCTCTGGCTGTTCTCCCTCCCTATTCAGGATACTGAGAACATGTTCAGAAACATCAGAAACCCTGACACCTGGGAAGCCAACTACCATCCGTGTTTCTTTTTCGCACCCACAGAATTGCCTATCTGTCCCCCTAACTCTAGAGTCCCCTATTACTGCTGCCATCCTCTTCTGTTCCCTACCCTTCTGAGCCACAGGGCCAGACTCAGTGCCAGAGGCACAGCCACTGTTGCTTCCCCAAAGTAGTTCATCCCTCCTAACAGCACTCAAAATGGAGAACTTGTTGTTAAGGGGGATGACCACAGGAGTGCTCTCCACTACCTTACGCTCTCCCTTCCCTCTCCTGACAGTCACCTACTTATCTGCCTCCTGTGGCCCCAGTGTGATTACCTACTTGTAGTTCCTATCGATCACTTCCTCACTTTCCTAACAAGCCAAAGGTCATCAAGCTGCAGCTCCAGTTCCCTAACTCGGTCTTTAAGGATCTGCGTCTTGATGCACCTGGTGCAGATGTGGCCATCAAAAAGACTGGAAGTCTCAAGGATATCCCATATCTGACATCCAGAGCAGAAAACGGACCTTGCAATCATACCCACTCTTCTTAAGTTAGAGGAAAAAAAGATATGAAAGTAACTTACCTCTTTACCTCGCCTAGGTCTGTCCTCACTGAAGCCCAGATGAGCCAAAGTCCTACTACTCTGACTCACACTACTCCGGTGACCACTCTGCTAGGCAGTGTCTACCTTTTATCCTGGAACCTTCTCAGAGGCCTTGCACAATGTTGAGCTACTACATCTGCGCACTTCTCCGAATCAACTCTCCTGCTGAAAGAAACTCTTCACTTTTTAAGTCTTCTCAGCGGCCTTATGCGATGACAAACTACTGCATCTGCGCACTTCTCCCAAATGAATCAGTTCCTATAATCAGTTAAATCACTTCCAATGACAAGTCATTGGCCTTAAACGTTAGCCCACTTTGATCAATTCTGCCTAGCCTCTGGTAGAGTCACAACATTCCTCATTCACTTCAGATTTTGAGGGATCATAGTATTTTACTTCTGTATCTTCTGTTGTATTTCTAAATATTTTATATCCTTAGATGAGGGTTAGCCTTCAATTTTCTAAGCTCAAGGCTTACAAAGCCATATTTGTAAACATCTTTGTTCTTTCAACAACTTAAAACAAGTATAATCCTGGTAAGTTATTTCTGTATTTTCTCCCAGGCCAATTCTTCTCCTTCTTCTTAGGCAGTCCCTCAAGGATGACTTTCTTTGAATCCAGTCCTGTGATGAGTCACAAATCAAACATGGGATCCACAGGTGGAAAAAGTATAGCTCGGGGAGGTGAGAGGTGAGTTGGTTTGATTTTTGTGCAGTCCTTTGGCAGTTTGAATTGGTCTTCATATGCATGCTTCTGAAAACTCAAAGTGCTTAATTCCTTTCTAGATGCTTCTCTACCATTTGGATGAACTCAGGCCAGGGATTTCCAGGATTCATTGTTTATGTTACAATATAAAGATAAAGAGATTGACTCCATCGAAACATGCAGTGAAATCCATCATTTGCATCAATGACCAATGCAGTCCAGGATGTGCTGGGGGCAGTCTGCAAGTGTCATGATGCTTCTGGTGCCAACATTGCATGCTCACAACTTACTAACCCTAACTTGTACGTCTTTGGACTGTGGGAGGAAGCCGAAGTACCTGGAGGAAAGCCACACAGTCACGGGAAGAACATACATCTCCTTACAGGCAGTGATTGTTGGCACAGTAAAGCATTGCACTAACCATGCAGCCTGAGAAGCATTCTGACAAAAGCCTTGAAATGCTTTCTTTGTCTTTATAAATTGCTTGCCATAATGGAACTTATGCTAGAATGCTTGCTGCAGGAATCTGATGTCAGGTTTGCCAACAATGTGGCCCACTGTTCTGAACTGGTTGAATGTGAAGCGTATCTCAATGCTGAGGATGGTAAAGGACACTGACATTGGTTAATCTACCCTACCAGTGCATATGGAGGGTTTTGCAGATGCAACTGTTCCAAGGATATTATATTTTTCCTGATAGTCAAAGCACAAAACTGAATACCATCCACTGGATGGTATCTGACCAAAGCTACAATATCTACAAGTGAACCATAAATTGTTGCATTAGTTTGGAATTATTCTGGAGTCACAAAGTTATGGATCGCAGATACTAATTAAAATGAGAACAATTCTTCAGAAAGGAAAGCCTGCTCACAATTTAAATTCAACTGATACTTTGATGCATCGAAACCAATCATTCGGTGTTGTACTTTCTGATACTGTACTGCTGAAGCTTCATGGGGAACGACAATAGATGAACATTCATGCTAATAGATGGTAATTGAGAGACTCAGGATGAGATCAGAGAAGGCATTAAGTGGACATCTCCTGTATTGGAACATTGATAAAGATATGTCCCTGCCACTTATTGAGGTGTTCACAAAAGGTCTATTTGGTCACTGAACATTCTAGCTAGGGTACCATCTCGCAATACTGCAACAAAAGAGGTATCAGACTCAGGTTTAATATCACCGGCATATGTCATAAGATGTGTTAACTTTGCGGCAGTAGTACAATGCAATACATGATAAATATAGAAAAAAAATGATTACAGTATATATATATTTATGTATATTAAATGGTTAAGTTAAAATAAGTGGTGCAAGAACAGAAATATATTTTTTAAAAGTAATGAGGTAGTGTTCGTGGGTTCAATATCCATTCAGAAATCAGATGGCAGAGGGGAAGAAGCTGTTCCTGAATCACTGAGTGTGTGCCTTCAGGCTTCTGTACCTCCTACCTGATGGTATCAATGAGAATGTATGTGTTGAGTATCTGGAGTTTGCAGTCATGAATTTTCAGACCAGCTACCAGTATTTGAATATTTAAAGCAGTTCTGCAAGTTGTGCTGTGTTTCCTTTGTAGATACGCAATTGTGCAAAATTACCTATCTATGTTCAAAGTGATAACGTTAACTGGTAATTATACCCATTAGAAACTGGAGTTAATCATTTTTTTTTTTTTCCCTTGTGTTCAAAAAGTACAAAACATTGTGTCAGGAGAGGAGAACCATATTCTCTTCTGAAGATCTATGAGATGAATACCGTAACTCGCAGCTTTTAACTCCTATATCTTGCATTTCAGTCAGTCACAGGTATGTCTGTCTTCTTCATAGATTTATAGATTCATTGAGCAATACAGCACAGATAAAGACCCTTCAGCCCCATTAATCCCTTCTAACCTCTCAGCTTGTTCCAATTTCCTACATTCATCATGTATCGCTCCAAGCCCCACCCCACCAAGTATTTCTTAAATAATTCTTTTGTTCCTGGCTCAACCTCTTCCTCTTCAGATCATTCTATATTCTCATGACTCCGCATCAAAAAGTTGTTCCTTCTGTCCTTTTAAATCTTTCACCACTTACCCTGAACCTATACTCCTAGCTTTGGGCTCCCCTACCCTGTGGAAAAGACTGCCACCATCTGCCTTATGCAGTCCTCTCATAATTTTAACCATTTTAACAAGGTCCCCCCTCATGCTGCTACATTGCAAGGAATAAACATCCAACCTGGCCAACCTCCCTATTACTCCAATCCTGGCAACATCTTGCAAATCCCTGCATTCTACTTTGGCTTAGATGAGTGCAATAGCTTTTAGTGGTTGATTTTTTTGTACACAGACATCTAAACCAAATTTTCCTTTACAGCTCCTGGTACCTTAAAATAAAAAAAAACACTTTCGGGGTACAATGTTTTAATGTCATCAGCATTTACCACACTGAACACCATCTGCCACAGTTTGTCCATTCTTTTAAGGGGGTATACTTTGCCTACTGAAGATATGAATGGTAGCGTGCACTCAAGAGACCCTTACATTTTAGAACATAAAATATAGAACAGTACAGCACAGAAGAGAGCCTTCAGTCCAAAGTAGAACATTGTGCTGAACCAATTAAATTAGTAATCAAATGGCCAACTAAACTAATCTCTTCTGCCTACCCAAAGTCTGTATCATTTGATTTTCCTCACAATTATGTGCCTATCTAAGTGTCTTCTAAAAATCTCTATTGTATTTGTCTCCACCACCAGCTCAGACAGTGCATTCCAGGCACCCACAGCTCTGTGTAAAAAATTTGCCCCTCACATCACCTTTGAAATGATCCCCTCTCACCTTAAATGCATGCCCTTTGGTATTAGACATTTCAAACCCAGGGAAAAGATACTGTCTGTCTATTGTATCTATGCCTTTCATAGTCTTATGGATCTCTATCAGATTTCTCCTCAGCCACTGCGGTACAACACATTTATCCAACCTCTCATTAAAGCACATGCCCCCTAATCCAGGCAGCATCTCTCTGCACTCTCTCCAAAGCCGCAACATCATTCCTGTAATTGGGCAACCAGAACTGTATGCAATACTTTAAATTCAGCCCAACTAGAATTTTATAAAGCTGCAACATAATTCTCTGAGTATTGAACTCAATGTCTTGACTAATAACAGCAAGTATTTCATAAACCTTCTTAACCACGTTATCAACCAGTGTAGCCACTTTCAGGGAGCTATGAACTTGGACATCAAAATTCCTCTGCTTACCAACACTGCCCTTAACAGTGTATTGTCTCTTTACATTTGACCTACCAAGGTGCAACACTTCACATTTAGTCACTACTCTGACTCACACTACTCCGGTGACCACTCCTTCTTCTGTGGATGTGAACTCCCCACTATTCAGGACATTTACAAAGGCAGTTCTATAAAAAGAGCCCAAAGGATTATTGGAGTCCCAGGTCACCCCAACCACAAACTGTTCCAGCTGCTACCATCCGGGAAACAGTAACGCAGCATAAAAGCCAAGACCAACAGGCTCCAGGACAGCTTCTTCCACCAGGCCATCAGACTGCTTAATTCATGCTGACACAACTGTATTTCTGTGTTATATTGACTACCCTGTTGTACATAATATTTATTGTAAATTACCATAATTGCATATTACACATTCAGACGGAGACGTGACATAAAGATTTTTACTCATGTATATGAAGGATGTAAGTAATAAAGTCAGTTCAATTCTACCTAGACATATCTGCATTTCTACCTGACAACATCCACAGCTTTACCTACCTTCAATGCCTTGGCTGAACTTAACTCAGACAGGCACCAAACAGGCCTTACGATCTTGGTGCATTTTAAATGACTGAGGTACAAAATTAAACTGGACAAAGCACCAGTGATAAATGTTGCTGGCAGGGGATTGTGATCATTGTAAAGGAAATAGAAACATATTCCTGCTGCATTAGCACCCAGAATATTACTTAATATTTACCTTGTCCAAAGCATTGGCTCCAGATAGATAGAAATGTGTTTTGACCAAAAACTAGTAATTGATTACCTGCTAAGTATTTGTTTATTTTTATTTGTGCATTTTGTCATTTTTTGCACATGGGTTCTCTGTCAGTCTTTGTGTGTGGTTTTTCATATTACTGAATACCAATATTCACTGTATATTCATTAAAATAGGAAGGTGGTTGGGAAACAGAAATAAGAGTACTTAGCTTTGAATTAGTTGGGTAGTATAGTGTTACTTAGTAACTGGAAAGACATAATGAACAGTCTGTGCAAAAGCCTTAGGCACCCTGACTATATGTATGTGTCTAAGACTTTTGCACAGTACTGTATGTACTTTGATAATAAGTTTACTTTGAAATGTGAACTTTGAACTTTGTTTAGATTATAAGCTGATTTTATGGAAATTGAGATCCTATTGCTTGAAACAGGCAAATGCTTCCCTTCAAAATGTTGATGTGGTGTAATTATTCATCTACAGGGGCTCGCGCTTGCTGCCTACTGACAGCAGAGAGTCGAAAATAGATATCAATTGTACATGAGTGCATGAAACAACTTGACTGGTGCGTCTGGAGCTCTGCAGCACCTTCGCAATGAAATATAACCTCAGCAATGTTTTTATCTTCTCCACAGTGAACATGGAGAGTGAAAGAGGTTTGGTAGCAGAGGACTAAGGCTCAAAGGAAAGCATGCGAGTAACTGAACTTGCCTGAGTCATGGTTCCAGCAATAGACTGCAGGATCAGCACTATTAGTGTTGAGTTGCTCTGAGAGTGCCCATTGACAGGTACATTTCAGAACAAACTGGCCTAATTTTCCAGGTAATATTCTAAAGGAATATTATATAGGAAATTATATCATTTCATGTATAGTTAATACAAATATATATTGTGATCAAATTTCCTGAGTGCCATTATTCAAAAGAAAAAATGTCTTAATCAATTTCCACTCAGAACTAATAATTTCTTTCTCATAAGCTAATTGTCAAAAGAAACATATTTTTCTAGGCATAGTCCTTGTCCTGAGAGTGTGGAGGTGCATCAGCAAAAGACAGTTTTTTTTTATATTTGTGTATTTGCCCACTCTTGTCATGTGCATCACTATTACAAGTCATTTCATTTCATTCAGTTAAGTTTATCTTAACTTGCATGTTCAATACTTTCAATACTCCAAGAGAAATGGCAATTACTATTTTAATAGTATGTTATTCAGCCAAGTTGTAAGCATTTTTAGAGAAAATTACATTACATGAAACTTGCTATGTAATACTTAACAATATTTTCATTTAACCATATCATAGAAAACTACAGAACAAAAACAGTCACCTCAGACCACCAAGTCTATGCCAAACTAATATTCTGCCTAATCCCATTGACCTGGACTTGTTCTATAGCCCACCATACTCCTCCCATCCATGTACTTATCCAAATTTCTCTTAAATACTTAAATCAAGCCTGCATCCACCACTTCAACTGGTACATCGTTCCACACTCTCACCACCCTCTGAATGAAGAAGTTCCCCGTCATGTTCCTCTTAAGTATTTCACCTTTCACCATTAAACCATGGCCTCTAGTTCTAATCTCACCCAACCTTAATGGAAAAAGCTTGCTTGCCTTCACCTTATTTAAACTCCTCACAATTTTGTATACCTCTGTGAAACCTCCCCTCATTCTCCCACACTCCAGGTAATAAAGTCCTAACCTAATCAGCCTTTCCCTATAACTCAGTTCATCAAGCTCCAGCAAAATCTTTGCAGCTGCAGGTTTTTTTTATTATCAAATTGGTGAGCGCTCCTGTACGTACAAGTATTCTGAATGCAAGAGAAAAATGGATGAGAATCAAAAACTTACACTAAATGAATACCAATCTCGTGAGATTTTGCCATTGATTACTATTGACCAGAAGCTGAACTGGACCAGCCACATGAATACAGTGGCTACAAGAGCAAGTCAGGATTTGGATATCATGTGGTGAGTGACTCACTCCCAGACATGCCAGAACCTTTCCACCATCTACAAGGACATGAGGAAGCATCTAAGCTTGTCTGGCTGAGTACATTTCTTAGGGGTTAATATACTCAGAACAAAGCAGACTGCTGTATTTCTACCATTTCATCACCGTAAATATTAATTTCCTTCTTTACCAGTGTACAATGACTGTAGTGTGTAAATCTACAAAATACATCTTCATGCCACATTTGACCCTATTCAGTTCACTTATCACTCCAATCAGTCCACTGATGATGCCATAGCATCTGCACTTCACTCCGTCCTGTCCCACCTAGAAAATGTGCTTCATACACCAGGATGCTCTTTATCAATTTCAGTTTGACATTTAATGTGATCATCCCTCAGAAGCTGGTGGGTAAACTTTCCTCATTGGGTCTCAACCCCTCTCTCTGTAACTGGATCCTGCACTTCTTAACAGAAAGACCATTGTCAGTCCATGTTGGCAGCCACACCTCTAGCTCCACCACTGAGCGCAGGTGAATTGAATCATGAAGTTTGCTGATGACACAACAGTGGCTGGCCCTCATCGACGACGGCGACAAGGTGGCATGCTGAGAGGAAGTAGAGCAGCTGGTAGGATGGTGTGAGCGCAATAACTTGAGCCTCAACATGGGAAAGACTAAAGAGATGATTGTGGACTTCAGGAAGGTGCAGGCTGACCACTCCTCACTGCACATAAAAGCACCTCCATGGAGAGAGTTAGGAGCACCAAGTCCCTGGGAGCGCCCATAGCGGACAATCTCACCTGGTCCTTCAAGACCACCTCTTTGATCAAGAAAGCACAGCAACCTCTCTACTTCCTGAGAAGATTGAGGTGTATAAGGCTCCCCCAACCTCCTCTCTCATTTTAACCAACTTTGACAAGAACACCATTGAGAGCGTGCTGATCAGCTGCATCACTGTCTGGTATGGGAATTGCAAGAATCTGACCACAAGACACTACAAGGGATTGTAACAACTGTTGAGAGGATCGTCTGGGTCTCTCTTCCACCTATCCAAGGTACTTATCAGGAGTATTTCATATGCAGGGCCATTAGAATTGTCAATGATCACTCCCATCCGTCCAACAATCTCTTTGACCCCCCCCCCCCCAAAATCAGGCAGGAGGTACCATAGTATTAGGACAGGGACTGTTAGGAAGGGAAACAGTTTCTTCACCCAGGCTGAGACTCCCTACCACCACCCAGCTCTCATCATGAATGAAACAGCAGTAGCATGATACTGTTTACTTTTTAACTTGTGTCGTAAATGCGCCTTGTTATTTGTGGTGATATTACTTTATGTGTTGTGGGTGAGTTATATGTACTGTGTTGTCCACCTTGATCCAAAGGAATGTCGTTTCATTTAGCAGTATGTATGTGTATGGCTGAATGACAATAAACTGCAACTTGAACTTGTTACTCACCTTGGCTCCTCCAACAGCAATCTAAATGCATAATCTCTTCAACAAGAAACTCAGAGGGGAGGAGAAACATGGGAACAGCACTGTTTGCAGTTTCTATTCCAAGTGCACACTACTCTGACTTGAAAATACAATATATCACCAGACCTTTTTTTCCAATTCTAAATCCTGGTATTCTCTATCTAATGGGATTGTGGGAATACCTCCTCTGGAAGGATTCTGGTGTTTCAAGAAGGCAGTTCACCACTTTTCAATGGAAATATAGGATGCGATAAATCCTTACCAAACACACACAGATTTTGAAAAAAATGAATAAATAAATCATCACACAGAAGTAATAAAAAAAAACATTTGTTTTGGAATAAAGGAACTGAGTTTACTATGGTCATTGGACAAGTAACTTATTCCAGTTGTCACTCTAGTACACTTCATTGTCTTGCTTCCAAAACACTTAAATTAAGGTGACCAATAGTGTACATAGAACTTCTGTTGTGATTTTACCTATGCCCTATTACACAACCAAAATATAACCTCCTGATTTTTGTGTTGAATTCCTCCAGTCATTACCTTTGAACCTGCATATTATCCTTTTGTGAAACATGCACTAAGATACCCAGATCTCTTGTATATCAGAGCTCTGCAGTTTCTCATCATTTAGCTATTTCCTTTTTTTTTAATTTTCATGCATAATTATACTCCATTTGTCAGATCTTTGTCCATTTATTGAATCTCTGTTTCTCCTTTTCTTATGTTCTCATCATAACTTACTTTACTACTTGCTAACTTACTAATTTGCTACCATTATTAATTGCTAATCAGAATAAGATATATTTTGCATATTCTTTGCTTCCTGTTAGCCAGCCAGTGCTTCTATCCATGCTAATAGGATAAATTCTTCACCAAGAGCTTTTATTTTGTCT
Source organism: Mobula hypostoma (assembly GCF_963921235.1). NCBI lineage: Eukaryota > Metazoa > Chordata > Chondrichthyes > Myliobatiformes > Myliobatidae > Mobula > Mobula hypostoma. The sequence goes on from NC_086099.1 coordinate 183,459,442, forward strand.
CAACAATCTTTGATACATCATGTTATCAAATGTATTCTTGAAATCTGAAAATAGTACATCCTCCAGTTTCCTTTATCCATAATACTTAATATTTCTTCAAAGAACTGCAATAAGTTGGTCAAATGACTTTCCTTTCACAAAAACATGTTAAGTTTGCCTGATTTCCTTTAATTTTTGTAAGTGCCCTGTAATAACATCCTTAGACTGGCTTCTAGCATTATTCCTATGGCAGATGCTAAGCTAACTGGCCTGAAGTTTCCTGCTTTCTGTCTCCTTTGTTTTTTAAATAATGGGATTCATATGCCAATTTCCAATTGAATGGAATCCTTACAAATCCAGAGAATCTTAGGGAATTGTCTCAGAATCCATTTCTCTTAAATCCCCAGGATGGAGTCCATTTGAACCCAAGAACCTTTCAACTAGCTTGTTATAAATTGCGTAGGATTGTAGGGTATAATGAACAAAGGGAATGACTGTGAAAGGGTGGAGACCAGGGTTATGCTGAGCTTTCTGTTACCTGTCCCTTTAACTTTCAATCCCTCTCACACTCTAACCTTAGTCTTTGGCCTTCTACACTTGTCCAACGAAGCCCAATGTGACCTAAAGGAATAACACCTCATCCATCTGGAACAGCAACTCAGTTTTTCTGTTTTAACAGATAATCTCTGGTCTGCTAAGTATCTCCAACACTTACTTTCAATTTCAGATTTCCAGCACCGTTGTATTCTGTTCTCACAGTTCCAGCACGTGCTTGATTTTCTCTCTCTCTCTCACTGTTGTAATTCATCTCCCTTTATTTGCATTGCCCCAGATGGATCAGCTGTGATTAACCAGTGGCACAAAAGCCCTATGTCACCTTGACAACCTCAGTCTCCATCCTATCGTAAACATCGTCACTCTGATCTCCTCTGTGCAACTTAAAATAGGTTTGTTTTTTCCCACTTTTCCATATTTAAGTCCAAATGCTGACTGACTTCCTGTACGGCCTGTTTTTATTTCAGATTTCCAGCATCTGCAGTTTTGTTTTTGCTTTTCATTCTAAAGTATTATTCCAATCCCCTTGTGCAATTGCATGGGTAATTTTGGATTTGGAATATGTTCATCCTTGTTTTGGTCTTTATAGTCCACTGTACTTGCGTAATTTATGTTTCATACAAGAATCTGTACAAGAGAAGCATTGTAAGAATAATAGTAAAATACTGCAAGATTTATACCTAAATTCCTTTTCATATGTATCAGTCTGAAAATAGCTTCTATTTTACACAATAAATTGCTTAGTATTTTTAATCAAATATATACAGTTGAAGTCAGAAGTTTATATACACATTAGTCAAATATACTTAAACTCAGTTTTTCACAATTCCTGATATTTAATCCTAGAAAACATTCCCTGTCTTAGGTCAGTTAGGATCGCTACTTTATTTTAAGAATGTGAAATGTCAGAATAATAGGAGAGAGAATGATTTCTTTCAGCTTTTATTTCTTTCGTCACTTTCCCAGTGGGTCAGAAGTTTACATACACTTTGTTAGTGTTTGGTAGCATTGCCTTTAAATTGTTTAACTTGGGTCAAACATTATGGGTAGCCTTCCACAAGCTTCTCACAGTAAGTTGCTGGAATTTTGTTCCATTCCTCCAGACAGAACTGGTGTAACTGAGTCAGGTTTGTAGGCCTCCTTGCTTGCACACGCTTTTTCAGTTCTGCCCGCAAATTTTCTATTGGATTGAGGTCAGAAAATGATATCAAGTCTGGTTCATCCTTGGGAGCAATTTCCAAACGCCTGAAGGTACCACATTCATCTGTACAAACAATAGTACACAAGTATAAACACCATGGGACTACGCAGCCGTCATACCGCTCAGGAAGTAGATGAACTGTCTGCTAGAGATGAACGTACTTTGGCGCGAAAAATGCAAATCAATCCCAGAACAACAGCAAAGGACCTTGTGAAGATGCTGGAGGAAACAGGTAGACAAGTATCTATATCCACAGTAATACGAGTCCCATATCGACATAACCTGAAAGGCTGCTCAGCAAGGAAGAAGCCACTGCTCCAAAACCACCATAAAAAAGCCAGACTACAGTTTGCAAATGCACATGGGGACAAAGATCTTACTTTTTGGAGAAATGTCCTCTGTCTGATGAAACAAAAGTTGAACTGTTTGGCCATAATGACCATCGTTATGTTTGGAGGAAAAAGGGTGAGGCTTGCAAGCCAAAGAACACCATCCCAACCGTGAAACATGGGGGTGGCAGCATCATGTTGTGGGGGTGCTTTGCTGCAGGAGGGACTGGTGCACTTCAGAAAATAGATGGCATCATGAGGAAGCAAAATTATGTGGATATATTGAAGCAACATCTCAAGACATCAGCCAGGAAGTTAAAGCTCGGTCGCAAATGGTCTTCCAAATGGACAATGACCCCAAGCATACCTCCAAAGTTGTGGCAAAATTGCTTAAGGACAACAAAGTCAAGATATTGGAGTGGCCATCACAAAGCCCTGACCTCAATCCGATAGAAAATTTGTGGGCAGAACTGAAAAAGTGTGTGTGAGCGAGAAGGCCTACAAACCTGACTCAGTTACATCAGTTCTGTCTGGAGGAATGGAACAAAATTCCAGCAACTTACTGTGAGGAGCTTGTGGAAGGCTACCCAAAACGTTTGACCCAAGTTAAAAAATGTAAAAGCAATGCTACCAAATACTAACAAAGTGTATGTAAACTTCTGACCCACTGGGAAAGGGATGAAAGAAATAAAAGCTGAAAGAAATCATTCTCTCTCCTATTATTCTGACATTTCACATCCTTAAAATAAAGTAGTGATCCTAACTGACCTAAGACAGGGAATATTTTCTAGGATTAAATGTCAGGAATTGTGAAAAACTGAGTTTAAATGTATTTGGCTAAGGTGTATGTAAACTTCTGACTTCAACTGTACCAGAAAGTTTGTCTTAACTTTAAACTTGAACTGGAAAAAAAATCCACAAATTTGGTTGTGGCATTTAAATCAGAATTCAGAATAAGGTTTAATATCGTCGGCATATGTCGTGAAATTTGTTAACTTTACTGCAGCAGTACAATGAAATACATGATAAATATAGAGACAAAAAATCTGAGTTACATTAGGTATAGATAAATATACATATCTGTGTGTGTGTGTGTGTGTGTATGTAGTAGTGAGGTAGTTTTCATGGGTTCAGCATTCATTTAGAAATCAGATGGCAGAGGGGAAGAAGCTGTTCCTGAATCGCTGAGTGTGTGTCTTCAGGCTTCTTTACCTCCTTCCTGACGGTAACAATGACAAAAGGGCATGTCCTGAGTGGTGATTATTCGTTTTTCTGAAAATAAGACAATGTGCCCTTAAAGACAAATTTTACTGCAATGTTTGCAAAACTCCTGTGGAAATACAGCAGAGCTTCAATTCAGGGTCATTTCATTTTGGAGGTTGAAAATTGCAGTTAGCACAAATATGAGGCTGATAGTGTTTACCTGCAGCAGGTATTTATGCATGAAACCGCCAGTAATCAGCCAGGAAGTCCAGAATGTCTCAGATTTCCACTCATGCATATTAAAAGTCAGAAGTCCAAAAATCCTTGAAGGTCAAATGGTGACGGGGATTTGCCTGCTGGCAAGTCCTGATAAGAATCTACTGGATGTAATTTTTAATTTGAAACCTTTTTATAATAGATCTATATCTAATATTTATAATATGCTGCTAGGAATGAGAAGTGTTCCTTTAGATAAAATTAAAAATCTTTGGGAACAAGATTTACAGACTTCAATTTCTGAGGAAACTTGGAATCAAATTTTTAAATTGGTTAACACTTCATCATTATGTGCCCGTCACTCTCTCCTACGATCTAAAGAGGTCTATTGAGTCCATATGACCAAGGATAAGTTATCTCGTTTTTATTTAGATATATCTCTGTATTGTGATAAATGTAATACTGGAGAAGCTTCACTCATTCATATGTTTTGGACATGTCTGAGTCTTGGAAAATATTGGAAAGAAATATTTCAAACTTTCTCGATACTTTTTAAAGTAAACTTTAAGCCTAATCCTTTGACTGCTTTATTTGGTATTGTTGTAGGAAAGGATATTATTTTGGCATCACCTGACTTGCACATCTTGGCTTTTATTTCTCTTAAGTCCAGAAGGACGCTCTTGCTTAAATGGAAATTTGCGGCCCCTCCTATTCATGCCCAATGGTTACGTGATGTGATATCGTGTTTAAATTTAGAGAAGGTTCGATGTTCAATCTCTGAAGCTAGCCAAGATTTTCAAACATTATGGGGACCTTTTCTGAATTATTTTCAAAACTTTTGATTTGCTGTTAAAGCACAGATGATGACTAATAATTTTTTTCCTTTTTTTCTTTTCTAATCAGCTTCAGTCTTGGTAGTGGATTAGATTTTTTTATATAATAAAATTACTATATTTCAATGTTATGAATTAATTAACCTGTATGAATATAGGGTATGCAATTTAGCATAATGTATTAATACATTTTTTTCCTGTTCTCTGGATTCTTACATGTAAATTAATAAAAATATTGGAAAAGAAATGATGACATACCTAAGCTTCTGCCTTTACGACTACCTTGGGCCTAGTGGCAGAGCATTGGCATGTTGAAGAGGGTTCACATCCACCTCAAATCTGTCCCTCAACTTTAGGCCAGAGAGAACTCATTCTTTTGTATGAAATTCTGAGCCTGTGGAAAAAGGTAAGTGATTGGCGCTGCTTCCTGCACGCATGCTGAGCTCGTTGACTTCATTAACTTTGCCTCCAACTTTCACCCTGCCCTCAAGTTTACCTGGTCCATTTCTGACACCTCCCTCCCCTTTCTAGATCTTTCTGTCTCTATGTCTGGAGACAGCTTATCTACTGATCTCTACTATAAGCCTACTGACTCTCACAGCTATCTGGATTATTCCTCTTCCCACCCTGTCTCTTGCAAATATCCCATCCTCTTCTCGCAATTCCTCCGCCTGTGCTGCATCTGCTCTCAGGGTGAGGCTTTTCATTCCGGGACAAAGGAGATGTCGTTCTTTTTTAAAGAAAGGGGCTTCCCTTCTTGCACCATCAACTCTGCTCTCAAACGCATCTCTCCCATTTCACGCACATCTGCACTCACCCCATCTTCCCGCCACCCCACTAGGAACAGGGTTTTCCTTGTCCTCACCTACCACCCCACCAGCCTCCGGGTCCAACGTATAATTCTCCGTAACTTCCGCCTCCAGCGGGATCTCACCACTAAGCACGTCTGTCCCTCCCCCCTCTCTCTGCTTTCCGCAGGGATCGCTCCCTATGCAACTCCCTTGTCCATTCGTGCCCCCCATCCCTCCCCACTGATCTCCCTCCTGGCACTTATCCTTGTAAGCGGAACAAGTGCTACACATGCCCTTACACTTCCTCCCTCACCACCATTCAAGGCCCCAGACAGTCCTTCCAGGTGAGGCGACACTTCACCTGTGAGTCGGCTGGGGTGATATACTGCATCCGGTGCTCCCGATGCAGCCTTCTATATATTGGTGAGACCCGATGCTGGCTGGGAGACTGTTTCGCTGAACACCTACGCACTGTCCACCAGAGAAAGCAGGATGTCCCAGTGGCCACACATTTTAATTCCACGCTCCAGTCCCATTCTGATATGTCTATCCACGGCCTCCTCTACTGTAAAGATGAAGCCACACTCAGGTTGGAGGAACAACACCTTATATTCTGTCTGGGTAGCCTCCAACCTGATGGCATGAACATTGACTTCTCTAACTTCCATTAATGCCCCACCTCCCCTTTGTACCCCACCATTATTTATTTATTTAAATTTTCTTTTCTCTCTCTCTCTCTCTCTCTCTCTTTTCTCCCTTTGTCCCTCTCACTATACTCCTTGCCCATCCTCTGGGCTTCCCTCTCCTTTTCTTTCTCCCTACGCCTCCCATTCCATGATCCTCTCCCTTCTCCAGCCTCCTATACCTTTTGCCAATCAACTTTCCAGCTCTTAGCTCTATCCCTCCCCCTCCTGTCTTCTCCTATCATTTTGGATCTCCCCCTCCCCCTCCCACTTTCAAAATCTCTTACTATCTCTTCCTTCAGTTAATCCTGACAAAGGGTCTCGGCCCTAAACGTCGACTGTACCTCTTCCTATAGATGCTGCCTGGCCTGCTGCGTTCACCAGCATTTTTTGTGTGTGTTGCTTAAGTTATTTATTTTTATTTGGCTTAATTTGATTTTTGTAATTAATTGTTTTTTTTTATTTTTATTACAGATGGTAACAGGCCCTTCTAGCCCAATGAGTCTGCACCGCCCAATTGACCAATTAACCCGTATGTGGGAGGAAACCATAGCACCCGGAAGAAACCCACATGGTCACGGAGAGAACATACAAACCTCTTACTGGCAGTGACAGAATTTAAGCCAGATCACTGGTGCTGTAATAGTGTTGCACTAACCACTACACTACTGTGCTGCTCCTAATGCATTTCTAGTTAAGTATAATCTTTGGACATTTTAACAATTTTTTTCTATTCCTTGTCTATCTGAATCCTTTTTGAGTGTGCAGTACATCTCAGATATTTCTTCAAAAAGATTTCAGCGTCTCTGGCAGTGGTAAGCTGACAAAAGGCATCTCAGTATTCTAGGGCAGGATCGTTGTGATATTCCACTTCAAGCTTGGTAGCTGCTCAGAATTATTCCACTGCCAGAAAATATCACAGTTGCAGAGGGTCAGGGGAGATACATATCTGAGAGGACAAAGGCCCTAGATATTGAGCCCATGCAGATTACCAAGTCCAAAGATATTTCAACCCAAAGCCCTTTTTGCTGGCTATTGACGCAATTTATTGATGCAACATTGTCTCGTTTGGCAACATATGTATGTATGATTGAATGACATTAAACTTGAAGTTTAGATTGGCAAATTTTGCCATCGATTTTATTTATTCTGGAACATCTCAGTAAAACCTGCAGCAAAAGGATGTAAAGAAACTGAATCAAAAAGTGCTTTAAAACGTTCGAATATTTTTACTGTGGCTGCTTTTCAATAAATCTTTGAGTAGCTGTGACTCAGTTATATTATTTGGATACAAAGGGATTACCTCCAAAGAGTGCCATCTGGTGGAGGTGCTGAGGCTTCAGGTTCCTCAGAGTCAGAAGAAGAAAGGCAACAAGATATGGCAGCTTGATATGTTGGGAAAAGCTTTAAGAAGTGTTGAATAAAATCATACAGATTTTTATGCTTCAATATTTTAAGATTATGTAAATTTTAAGCTGTAATGGGAAAATGTTTTTCAACTCTTAAATTCTTATATTCTATCTTCTGTTAAGTTAGAATAATTAAAAATTCTAAAAATGAACAACAATCCCTTATGAGTGGCAACATTGCCGTGGCTCACAGTTAGCACTCTCCTCCGAATCAGAAGGTAGTTGCCAGAAACCTCAATCTGGAGACTCAACATTAAAGAAACGATTGATATATCTGTGTATTAGTGAAAGAAAGCTGCACGCTCAGATCTGCCTTCCTTCTCGACATCTGTTCTTGTGAATGAGGACAAAATATCTGAAGACTCGACTTTAAACAGTAACAATGGACACTTACCTGGTGTCCGGGCCAGTGTTTCTTTGTTAACCAATGAAATTAAATTAAATTAGCACATTGCTGTTTGTCAGACGAACTGTGTACAATTAAGCTGCTTTGTTTCCTGCTTTGTCACTGTGTCTGCAATTAAAAGGAATTTCATTTGTTGTGGAATGTGCTTCACTTCATTCTAAAGTCATCACTTACTTTCTGCCTGTTACACCTGCTGGCACTTGGGCAGCAATAAAAGTTTTCCATCTCTGTCTGTCACTGGCCCGTCACAACAGGCTGTAGCAGGATTCTTCATCGCTGTTTCCGTAACGGTTTTGTTTTACCAGTCAGGGTTGTTAGCCCGGAGCTGAACCCCGCGCCCCCCCCCAAACCTGGAGAACCAGTGGACCACTCTTAGTCTGACCTCTGCCCTTTGACCTGTTTAACCTGGGTGACCCTACCAAGAGCCAAAGCATAAGGTGTTGATTCCAGCCACCATAGCTCTCCGAGTCGTTGAGGCAGACAAGCCTCCAAATCACGACCAGGTTGTGGTCATAAAGATTCTTTACAAATCAAAAGCTCAGAACATTCACCCGGTAGATTTAACACAGGAAAATGTACCACACTGACCGAAAGAGGCAAAGTGACTGACTAACCAAACAGGAGGGATTTTCAGCAACGGAGAGGTAGGGATGTATTAGGCCGCCAGCCAAGCAACTCACATTGTAACCAAAATATTGAATGAAATAAGATTAGAGATGCTCAGGAACAGAGAATTCAGGGGACACATACAGTAAAAGCATGGATATGTCTGAAGGAAAAGGTGACACAGATCCTTGAAAATATTTAAACTGATAGAGTCATCGAGCAATAGAATGTGGATACCTGTCCTTTGGACCAACCTGTCCATGCCAACCATGGTGCCCACTCATCTAGTCCCGATGTCCTGCATTCAGCCCATATCCATCCAGGCACTGTGCCTGTATGTACCTGTCCAAGTGCTTCTTCAATGATACTGTGGCGCTCCAGGGGGAGCGTGGTCACCAGCTCTCCCCAGCATTCCTGGCGGCCAGCGTTACTTATTGTTCTCGTTTTAATTCTCGTGGAATTTCGGTGGGATGTTCAAGATGATGGGACACTGACCTGGAGGGAGGACCTGGGAACCAAGCATCGTGCCTTCCCAGGGGATCCCAATAGGGGCAAGCGTATCAAGGCTCCCCAACCTGGGGGACATGGTGGAGCACATCACCCGCCTCCATCGCGCCCCGCACCGGGGATCCCAAGACACTGCAGCCGTGGGAGGAGGGACAACATGGCGGGCACCACCGGTGCCGCCGGAGCAAGAGGAAGACCAACGGGCCTCAACAATTCACGCAACAAGGCCCACCCTGAAGCTCCCCGGATACAATGGTACCAGCCGCCTGGAGCCTCACCCGGCACGTCAAACTTGCTACATGGCACAACAGGTGGACCCCCGTGGAGACAGCAATGCACCTTGCCTTGTGGGTCCTCCTCGACCAGACACCAGCAGAGCAGCGTGACTACAGGACCCTCACAGCAGTGTTGGAGCAGTGTTTCGGGCAGAGGCCACTGCAGGAAGCAATGATGGAAAACCTGGGCAGCAGGTAGTGCCGTGTGGGAGAACGCCTGGGGGGCACGGCTACCCCCTGTTCCTTCCCTCAGCCAGGAAGAGCTTGCACTTCACACCTTTGCAAAGGGGCTGATGCCAGAGCACCTTCGGCATCATGTTCGCCTGACGTCACCATCGTCACTGGCGGGGGGGGGAGAGCAGAAGCAATTTTAGCCCCCCACACACAGCAAGCCCGGGCTCGTGTCACCAAGGGCGAGGAGGAGCCCCCTAGACAGGTCCGACCAGCTCCGTGTTGGCCCCGCCATGTTCCACGGAGCCATCTCTGCCACCAGTTGGGTGAGGCAGGCCATTTGGCGCAGACTGCCCCACACCAGCACCACACCACAGCTCGGCACAGCCGTCAGGAAACACCGAGTGGGCGGTGCTGACCAAGGCCTCCAGCAGATTCCCTTCATTGTCGCCTCTCCGGGTCGGCCGCTTGGGTGAAGGGCAAGGCTTATACGTGGACTGCGTGGTGGGGGGCATCAGATGTCGTGTGCTGGTGGATACGGGGTCAACCATAACTATCGTCCATCCTGGTGTTCTCCCCAACACGGACCAGCCACCCCTACCTGGGTGGACAACAACGGTGATCCAGCTGGCTACTGTCACTGGCGACTGCGGTGATGAGAGGGAAGCGATGGCTGCACAGCGCAGTGGGGGAGAAGCACAGTGGAGCACAAGGTATGGCTGGCCAACATCCGGGAGTCCTGCATCACTGACCTGGACATGCTGTGCTGCTGGGCCAAGGGGAACACTCTGCCTTGGTGCTGGAGCCGTGGCTCTCCGGCAGCGCAGTTCCAGAAAGCAGTCCAGGCAGGCACAGCAACAAGCACCACCGATCTCACGGCAGCCCGCACGGTGCAGCACACCCCGCAGTGGCCCAGCACAACACAGCGGGACCAGGGACGAGTGGTGGCGGCGGTGCTTCAGGTGAAAGGTCGACCTCCCCACCACTGACCACCGGCAGCTGCGCAGAGAGCAGGTGAGCGATCCTGTGCTGGCCCGGGTGAGGGGATGGCTGAACATGGGATGGCAGCGAGGGTGAGGGTGGCGGTCTCCGGCCTAGATCCAGAGACCAAAGCCCCATACTCTCAGTGGGGAACGCTGGAGGCACACGATGGTGTGCTGTTCCAGCAGTGGCAGTTTCCCAATGGTGGCAGACACTTCTTCCAGCTGCTGATCCCCCGTGGACTCCGCGCCACAGTGCTGTGGTTGGTGCACGGGCTGGTGGGGGGGTTCGGCCATTTCAGGGTTGCAAAGACATTGGGCAAGCTGTGCGAATGCTTCTATTGGCCTGGGTGCAGGCAGGATGTGGAGCTGTCCATGCGCTGCTGCAATGCTTTCAGGTCCCAGAAGGGGCCGGGCTGCCAGTCTAGGGCGCCAGTGTAGCAGCTCCTGGTGGAGGCTCCAACGGAACGCGGAGCAGCGTCCTGGGTTCACTGATGCTGGGAACCGCTACATTCCCGTGGCCACGGATTGCTTCAGAAAGTGGCCAGAGGCATATGTGGGGCCGGACCAGAGCACCACCACCTCCACTGAGAGAGTCACAGAGGAGTTCTTATGCCGTTTCTACACGCCTGAGGAATTCCACAGTGACCAGGGGAGCAACTTTGAGGCGCAGGTGCTTGGTGAAGTCTGCAAGCGTCTGGGAATCACCGAAACGCAGACCGCCCCCCTTCACCCACAAAGTGATGGGCTGGTGGCGCATTTTAACCGCAGCCCGGCTCCGCTGTCCACCGTCCTTGTCAACCGGCCCCAGCGCAATTGGGATCGCCACCTATTGTGGGCATACCAGACAGCAATTCAGCAGAGCACCAGCCATAGGCTGGCTGTGCTCATGTTCAGGCAGGAGCTGCGCAAGCCAGTGGATCTGGTGTTTTGGCCCCCCTCCTGAGCCAGAGATTCCTGGGGAGGCCGGGATGAAATACCTGCAGCACCTCGGGGGCGGGAGGAAGAGGGGCGCCTGCAGGATGGTCATGATGAGGTTCGGCAGACCCAAAACACAGCCAAGCAGCTGCCAAAAATGGGCTTATTATGGCCACAGCCGGGAACAGGGCTTTTCTGGGGAGGACCGGATACGGGTTTACTGCCCCTCCTGGAAGAAGGGATTGTCCCCCGAGCTGGAAAGCCACTGGAATGGGCTGGGTGAGGCGCTCAGCCCCATCTCCGATCTGGTGTTTCAAGTGCTGTTCCGTACGGCTGCCCCAGGATCAGCTGACTCCGTATCGGCCGTTGACCACCGCCGACTCAGCAAAGCTGAAGGAATGAAGTGACACTCCAGGTGCCCTGCCTCTTGCCTCACCAAGCAGTGAGGGCAGTGTCGACCGCCACTGGGACTCTTGGACTTTGTTGTGGACTCTGGGGTTGCCGAGGACGGCTGACCCCTCAGGCAGGGGCCTTGTGGCGCACCAGCATGTGGGCGACAGCTCGTCCCAGCATTCCTGGCGGCCAGCACTACTTATTCTTCTCTTTAAATAGGTTTGTGGAATTATGGTGAGATGTTCAAGTTCACTTACTGTTACATTTTAGCTGGGGTTACACAGTTATTCACATGTGGGTTTGTGGGTCAGCCTGACTCTAACCGGGGTGTGTAATAATCACCTCCCCCGTCTGTATGTGACTGAGTGGGTTCTCACCGAGTGATGGCACTCTGTCTGTTATTGCACGTGTCGCAATAAAACTGACTGTTGAGATAACAAACTCTTCTCGTCTGTCACCATGGACCAAAAGCTCACCACAATACTATTGTACCTACTGCAACTACTTCTGGCAGCTCATTCCATGTACGATCCACCTTCTGCATGAAAAAGTTGTCTGTCACGTCCTTTTTAACGATTTCCCCTCTCACCCTAGAATTTTAAATCAGAGACAATAGGACAACATTTAATATTAAATCACTTTAGGGTGTTATTTATGTGTGATTCATCTGTAGAATTTATCCTTAGCTTCATAAGTTACTGTATGTTATGTGTACTACAGCGCTTTATACCCTGACTCAGAGAAACATTGCCTCGATTCTATATACAATGTATGGTTATCTACATTATATACATGTATATAGTTAAATGACAATAAACTTGACTTGACTTGACTTGATGGGGGATGGAATTAACATAATTGGATTAAATATTTTGGCTGAATGACATTATAGAGAATATAGCAGGTTCAATTTGATAATGGTTTTATGATTAAATTTGATCAAATGTTTCTGTGCTTACCACAATTTAATTCTGTTATTTAGTATTCTCTGGGATGAATTGCTACTAAATATTTGAGTTTTGATGGGTTAACTACAGCACATGTCAATTCAGGCTAAAGTTGAAGAACAGTTCCCATTCAACATTTGTATTCAGGGGACTCTGACTAAAATTTAAGATATGTTGATAATACAGAAACATAGAAACATAGAAAATAGGTGCAGGAGTAGGCCATTTGGCCCTTCGAGCCTGCACCGCCACTTATTATGATCATGGCTGATCATCCAACTCAGAACCCTGCACCAGCCTTCCCTCCATACCCCCTGACCCCTGTAGCCACAAGGGCCATATCTAACTCCCTCTTAAATATAGCCAGTGAACTGGCCTCAACTGTTTCCTGTGGCAGAGAATTCCACAGATTCACCACTCTCTGTGTGAAGAAGTTTTTCCTAATCTCGGTCCTAAAAGGCTTCCCCTCTGTCCTCAAACTGTGACCCCTCGTTCTGGACTTCCCCAACATCGGGAACAATCTTCCTGCATCTAGCCTGTCCAATCCCTTTAGGATTTTATACGTTTCAATCAGATCCCCCCTCAATCTTCTAAATTCCAACGAGTACAAGTCCAGTTCATCCAGTCTTTCTTCATATGAAAGTCCTGCCATCCCAGGAATCAATCTGGTGAACCTTCTTTGTACTCCCTTTATGGCAAGGATGTCTTTCCTCAGATTAGGGGACCAAAACTGCACACAGTACTCCAGGTGTGGTCTCACCAAGGCCTTGTAAAACTGCAGTAATACCTCCCTGCTCCTGTACTCGAATCCTCTTGCTATGAATGCCAGCATACCATTCGCCTTTTTCACCGCCTGCTGTACCTGCATGCCCACTTTCAATGACTGGTGTATAATGACACCCAGGTCTCGTTGCACCTCCCCTTTTCCTAATCGGCCACCATTCAGATAATAATCTGTTTTCCTATTTTTGCCACCAAAGTGGATAACTTCACATTTATCAACATTAAATTGCATCTGCCATGAATTTGCCCACTCACCCAACCTATCCAAGTCACTCTGCATCCTCTTAGCATCCTCCTCACAGCTAACACTGCCACCCAGCTTCGTGTCATCCGCAAACTTGGAGATGCTGCATTTAATTCCCTCATCCAAGTCATTAATATATATTGTAAACAACTGGGGTCCCAGCACTGAGCCTTGCGGTACCCCACTAGTCACCGCCTGCCATTCTGAAAAGGTCCCGTTTATTCCCACTCTTTGCTTCCTGTCTGCTAACCAATTCTCTATCCACATCAATACCTTACCCCCAATACCGTGTGCTTTAAGTTTGCACACTAATCTCCTGTGTGGGACCTTGTCAAAAGCCTTTTGAAAATCCAAATATACCACATCCACTGGTTCTCCCCTATCCACTCTACTAGTTACATCCTCAAAAAATTCTATGAGATTTGTCAGACATGATTTTCCTTTCACAAATCCATGCTGACTTTGTCCGATGATTTCACCGCTTTCCAAATGGGCTGTTATCACATCTTTGATAACTGACTCCAGCAGTTTCCCCACCACCGACGTTAGGCTAACCCGGTCTATAATTCCCCGGTTTCTCTCTCCCTCCTTTTTTAAAAAGTGGGGTTACATTAGCCACCCTCCAATCCTCAGGAACTAGTCCAGAATCTAACGAGTTTTGAAAAATTATCACTAATGCATCCATTATTTCTTGGGCTACTTCCTTAAGCACTCTGGGATGCAGACCATCTGGCCCTGGGGATTTATCTGCCTTTAATCCCTTCAATTTACCTAACACCACTTCCCTACTAACATGTATTTCGCTCAGTTCCTCCATCTCACTGGACCCTCTGTCCCGTACTATTTCTGGAAGATTATTTATGTCCTCCTTAGTGAAGACAGAACCAAAGTAATTATTCAATTGGTCTGCCATGTTCTTGCTCCCCATAATCAATTCACCTGTTTCTGTCTGTAGGGGACCTACATTTGTCTTTACCAGTCTTTTCCTTTTTACATATCTATAAAAGCTTTTACAGTCAGTTTTTATGTTCCCCGCCAGTTTTCTCTCATAATCTTTTTTCCCCTTCCTAATTAAGCCCTTTGTCCTCCTCTGCTGAACTCTGAATTTCTCCCAGTCCTCAGGTGAGCCACTTTCTCTGGCTAATTTGTATGCTTCTTCTTTGGAATTGATACTATCCCTAATTTCTCTTTTGTCAGCCACGGGTGCACTACCTTCCTTGATTTATTCTTTTGCCAAACTGGGATGAACAATTGTTGTAGTTCATCCATGCAATCTTTAAATGCTTGCCATTGCATATCCACCGTCAATCCTTGAAGTGTCATTTGCCAGTCTATCTTAGCTAATTCACGTCTCATACCTTCAAAGTTACCCCTCTTTAAGTTCAGATTCTTTGTTTCTGAATTAACTATGTCACTCTCCATCTTAATGAAGAATTCCACTGTATTATGGTCACTCTTACCCAAGGGACCTCTCACGACAAGATTGCTAATTAACCCTTCCTCATTGCTCAAAACCCAGTCCAGAATAGCCATAATGAGCTTCAAAGACAAGACAGAGAACCACAGATCGGTGAGCCTAACATTAGTGGTGGATAGTTTCTGTTAGGGATCCTGAGAGATAGCTCGGATAGCTTTGTGCAGGGGAAAGTTTATCTCGCACATTTGAGTGAGATTTTTGAGGAAGATTAATGGGCCCTAGGTAGTAGACGTTATATGCGTGAACTTTGACAAGGTACTGCAGGTAGACTGGCCTGTAGGGTGAGATGACGTGGTATCCAGGATGAGCCAGCCAAAATTGGCTTCGTGGAGGGTTGTTTCATACTGGAGATCTGAGGCCAGTGGTGTGCCACAAGGTTCAGTGCTGGGCCCCTCTGCTGTTTCCACATATATTAAAGGTTTGGGTGAGAACGTAGGTTGAATGGTTGTACGTATGTGCGTATGACACCAAAATTGGTGGTGTGTTGTGCAGTGAAAAAGGTTGTCTAAGGTTACTACTGGGTGTACAGTAAATCAACTGGGGAAGTGGGTAAAGGAGTAAAAGATGGAATTTAACACAGACAAGTGTGAAGTGATACATTTTAGGAAGTTAAACCAGAGCTGGGCCACGGGGAGTGTTGTAGAAGTATATAATTCCCTAGAAGTGATGACACATGTAGCCAAGGTAGGGTAGAAGGCGAATGACACACTTGCTTTTGTTGGGGTATTAAGTGCAAGAGTTGGGATGTCAAGATATTGCTGTACCAAGAGTATTGGGTGCAGTTCTTCAAGTTCAAAAGGATCACTAGGGTCTCTAAAGCTTTGTTGAGGATCCCTACCCTGGAGTTACATGCAGACTTTGGTTCTTTGCAAGAATGGGACCCGATCTCGGGTTTCAGGACCGGCCATTGTTGTTCAGCACACCAAGGGTTCGGCCTGAGAGGTCGGCTCATATTTGGAAGCCTAAGATCTCGGGCTCTGGAGGCAGACGGATTGAGGGTCAGTATCATGGTAGGAGACTCGTGTGTCGTTGGGGAGGCCAGAAAATCTTTCGCTGTGGGCCTGAAGACCCGAGATCTTTGTGATCTTCAGGCACAGAGTTCAAAAAAAGCGACAAAACATACTTCTTAACATCGTAAACCCATGGGTTGTTGTTATGCCTCCCGCTTGCTGTGAAAATGGGGGACACCTCCTTCTCCCTTATTAGGGAGAGAGAGAACCTGTGGGTTATCGAATGCCAGATGAAATGCAATAGTCTTTGGGATAACTGCATCTGTGTCTTTGCTACTGCCTAGCTCATGCTTGTGCCTGGTAGCGGGTGTGCTTTTTTTTGCTGTGGAGGAGGGGGGATTGTTGTTTGCCGGCACTTACGCACGGGGGGAGCTGGGGTGGACCTTGGGGTTCTCTCGTTTAACTGTCATTCATTCTTTGGGGCACTCCTCTGTTTTCGTGGATGTTTGTGAAGAAAAAGCATTTCCGGGTGTATACTGTATACATTTCTCTGACATTAAATTGGAACTTTGACCTTTGAACCACCCATCCCACCAACTACCATCAGGAAGGAGGGACAGGAGCCTCAGAACTAGTACTGGCAGACTGGGTAATAGCTTTCTCACCCAGGCTGTGGAACTAATGAATACCCTATCACCACTTTCACTACCTGTGTTGCCCACTTCATATGCATTTTAAATTATATTTTATAAATTTATTTGTGGTAATATTTTGTTTTAGGTGCTGTGTATGACGTATGTATTGTGGGTACACTGTGCTCCAGAGGAACGTTGTTACATTGGGTTGTATATATGTTCTGTCAGATGATAATAAATTTGAACTTGAAGTTCAAGTTCAGTTTATTGTCATTTCAACTGTATTCGTGTATACCGCCAAACAAGACAATGTTCCTCTGGACCAAGGTACACAACACAGTACATAAAACACAACACATGCAGGAATATTACAACAAATAAATTTATAAATAGTAAGATGCACTTATGACACAGGTTAAAAAGAAAACAGTATAATGCTGCTGGCACTTCTATGTGATAAAACCTAGGAGGTGGCGGGGTGTTCAGTAGCCTTACGGGGGAAGAAGCTGTTTCCCATCCTGACAGAGGTACAGTACCTCCTGCCTGATGGCAGGGGGTCAAACAGACTGTTGGGTGGATGAGAGGGTTCACTGACAAAGCTCACGCCCTGAGTATGCAACACTCCAGATAAATATCTCCGATGGGTGGAAGAGGGACCTCGATGATCCTCTCAGCAGACCTCGCAAATCCGTTGTAGGGATCCTGTACCAGATGGTTATATAACTGATCTGGAGGATCTTAATGGTGCTCCTGTAAAAATTGGTTAGAATGGGGGTCTTTCAACAAGTCCAAGATCCAGTAACAGGGAGAGGTGTTGAGATCCAACAAAGACAATTTACTCTCCAGTTTCTGAGGGATGAAGTCAATTATCAGCAACCTGGCGTAGGAGGCACCATTTTCCCGGTGGAACAGGGCGGAGTGGAGTGCAGAGGCTGCGGCATCATCAGTGGACTGATTTGGTGATAAGCAAACTGGAAAAGGTCCGATGTAGTAGGAAGATGGGGTTTAATGCAATCCATAACCAGCTGCTCAAAGCCCTTCAATATTGTTGAGGTTAGTGTCACTAGACAGTAGTTGTTGAGGAAGGTTACTGTCTCCCTCTTGGGCACTAGGATAATGTCGAAGCCTGAGGAGACAGTGGACTGTTTCAGAAAGATGTTGAAGATATCTGTAGAACCTCTGGGAACTGGGTTGCAAAGTCTCTCAGCACCTGGCCAGGTATTTTATCAGCTCTGCAGCTATTCGTGGGTTAACCCCGGCTAGGGTCTCCCTCACATTGGCTGTGGCCAGACAGAGTGCCAGCTCCACAGTGGGAAGGGGAGCTTCCTCGCTGGCACATTAATCTGTGCATCAGACCGAAGGTCAAAGATAATCAGTCTATCAGGAAGAGAGGTGTCACTGTCATTGACATGCAGGGTGGACTTCTAGCCCGGTATGGTCTGAATTGCCTGCCACATGCACCACATGCCTCTGGTGTCACCGAAATGGTTGTATAATTCTTTGTGAATAATCTCATTTTGCCTTCCTGATGCCATGGGAAAGCATAGGTCTTACTGACATGAGAGTCATCCTATCCCCCAACCTGAAGGCAGCATCCAAATTTCTCAGCCATACCCGGACCTCTGTTGTCAGCCATGGCTTCTGACTTGCCCTCGTACAGTTGTATTTAATAGTGGTCATATTCTCAACGAACTTCTTTTCGTAGCCAGGCACAGATCTGGCATATTCATCAATGTTAATGTGATGGTCTCTGAACATGTTCTAGTCCGTGTTTTCAAAACAGTCCCACAATGCTGAGGTTGCTCCTTCCAGCCAGGCCTTTATCTCCCTTTGAACAGATAGATGGTCAGAGTATCCGAGGTGGGGGCAGGGAGCAGCTTTGCATGCACCAGAGACATTGGTATAAACCAGGTCTAGTGAGTTCTCACCTCTGGTAGCATAAGTCGACGTGCTGATAGAAGCTAGGAAGGATTGTTTTTAAGTTAGCATGGTTGAAGTCACCAGCAACAATAAAGAAACTATTGGGATGCATGGTTTACAGGTCATTAATGATGCTGTAGAGCTCACCCAGCGCTTCCCCATGATGCACATGCAGAATATTAGCACAGGGAAGGATGTACCAGCCTCAATCACAATAACAGTGACCTCCCTCAGTAAGTAAAAGATCCTGCACTTCACATTTAAGAACTTCACCAGATATGAATGGTGGGCCTTCACTACCAAAGCAATCACACACCAGTTCTTATTAACCTAGTTACACGCACATCCACCACGGGTCTTGCCAGAGAATGCAGAAATTCTAACAACCCGAAAACAGATGAACCCACAAATTGGATGGCTGACTCAGGGATAGTATCCTGGAGCCACGTTTCTTTCAGGATGACCCGATTCAGTTTCAGGTGCAGCTCATCGAGTTTATCTTTTGATAACCGAGCATTTGAAAGCAAAATCGATGGGAGAGGAGGCCCGTGGGTTTCACCTTTAGTCTCACATGAATACCAGCGTTCTTTCTGCATATCTGTCTCCTTGGCCATGCTTTCTAGCCTGGGTGGCTATGGCAGGCGACAAAACAGTATGCAATAAGCCCATGCTGCAGAGCTCATCTGCTGTCCAACAACTCGTGAGTGAGGTAAAGTTGCAGCACTTGGCGTTGTCAATATCCAACAGTGCCTTGTGATCACCAGAAAAGCGTAAAGGATGAACAACTGTACCATTAGCTGGAGCTGGAATAGTTGCTGCCGCTAGTCACACCAGCATCTTAAACATTCGTCTGGTCTCCATGTTGTAGGAAGGATGTGATTAAGCCAGAGAGAGTGCAGAATTAATTCACAAGAATGTTATTGCAACTAGTGGGCTTGAATTGTGTGGAGGAACTGGATCGTCTGGTCCCATGCTTTCCCTAGGGTGAAGAAAGCTGAAGGGTGACACAATAGAGATTTATAAAATCATGAGGGATATAGATAAGGCAAGTGATCACAGCCCTTTTTCCAGGATAGGAGCAACTAAAATTAGAGGTCATAGGATGAAGGTAAGATTGAAAGGACAGGACAGGAATCTGAGGAGCTGTTTTTTCACAGGCTGGTGAGCATATGGAATGAGCTGCCAGAGGAAGTGGCTGAGCTGGATGTAGTTACTAAGTTTGAAAGATAGGCTGGTGGATAGGAAAGATATAGAAGGGCATGGGCCCAATGACTAGCTCGGGAAGACACCGGAGTCAACGTAGATGAGTTGAGCTGACATAATGTACAAGTCCATGACTCTATAAATTCTGTTTACAAGAACGGGCTAGGCATGAAGTATCCTAGAAGGCAGACTATTGTCCATGCACTCAATTTATTACTGGATGAAGTCATGGCAATTTTTGGGCTTCCTGTGTGGAACCCTGATCTTTGAGGCTGCACATTGGAAATACAAGCTGAATACCCTTTATCCAAAATTCCAAACTCTGAAAACTTTCAAAATCAAAAAGTTTTTGAATGCCGACATGACATCACAAATGGAAAATTCCACAAGGTTCACGGGCAGTATGCAGGTCTCTGCGCATCAAAGACAGTTTTAAGAAGTGATGTCATATGTGTAATGAACAGAAGTTAATGAAAGATAGAAAAACACTGCATAAAGCAAAAAATGAAGATTTTGATCGTGTATTCAAAGAACTAATTCATCAGTGTCACAGTGAGCATATGACACTTAATGATATCCTGATCCTGAAACAAGCAAAGATCTATCATGATGAACTGAAAATTGAAGGTAATTGTGAAAATTCAACAGGGTGGTTGCAGAAATTTAAGAAAAGGCACGGCATTAAATTTTTAATGATTTAAAAAACTTTAGAGGTAAAGCTCCTGCTGATCACAAAGCATACATTGATAAGTTTGTAAAGGTCATCACTGATGAAAATCTACACCAGAACAAGTCTATGATGCTGATTGTTTTTGTACCTTACATGAAACCTAAAAAAATTAAAATACAAATGCAGTGTACCGTAACCTTTGAAGCAAAACACGGCATCATAGCTGGAGACAGAAAGCCTGCAGTTGTTTGTTGTTGATTCAGGTATTCTCTTGATGCTGCTGTGTTGCTTTTGTTACCCTGCCCATGTCATATTTTCATTGTATTAATGATATGTAATAATTTTTACTGTTAACTACATATGTGTGGTGATCAAGTGTAAGTCAAAGGCTGTTTATCAGTAGTATATAGATACAGTGTTGGAAATGATGAATACCAAACATTATGAATTCCAAATTCCAAAAAATCCGATATCCAAAACATTTCCGACATCCAAAATATTTCCGACCCGAAGCATTCCGGATAGGGGGTACCCATTCTGTACTTACGAGGTGCAAATTTTTCCAGCATTTAAAGTATTATGATGCAGAGCATTTGGTCAATATGACATTGTATATTGTATGTTACATAATGAAGATATTTTTATGTTATATCGGTGAAGTTTTATTCTGTCCTTCATCTAAACAATGTGAAAAATCGTAGTATCTCAATCATGATGATTCATTTAGATAAAGAAGCATGAAGCATTGTATTTAACTGTCTGAAATGTATTCATTGGAAGAAGTTTTGAAGTGAAACAAGCAGTAAGTATGTGGAGATCAAATGTGTTATTCAATAAACTGCAGTTGTTTTAATTTAAGCAACTGAAGGTGAATGTCTAACATACTACTTTGAGATGAGTCTTGAATTGTGCAGTGCACAGAAGTTGAGATTGGAATGATGGGCAACATTTGCTTTTAATATATTTCATATTGGTATCTGACCATAACTCACAAATAGAAAGTTATAAGAGAATTCTAATGGCTTGCGTTGCACAAGAAGTAGAACTAAAATTGAAAATTAAAACATGATTTTTTAAAGAATCTTTTAAAATTGAACTTTATACTTGTCAGAGTTATTTCAGGGCAATGTTCTTTATTTCAATATTTACACAGCGCTCTCTGTCCCCTGCATCTTCCATCCTCATATTGCAGTTTGATTGGCTGCATAAATACTGCTGAAACTCGAGCACAGCCCTGAGAGAGGAAAGCTTGTGAGATGCAGTGTATTGGTTAAGGTTTTGGAAGCCTGGATCTGTATCCTCTTCCGATACAAATAGAAAAAGTGAAACAGTGTTAACTGGACTAAAATAGCAACCGTTTAAACCAAAGAAAGATGGGACCTTTGAGAGAGTTAAACTGCTGTTTCTTCAAAGAAAAAAATTATGGGTCTGATCCCAAACTTTACAATTAACAAAATAAAGTTAGTAGTGATTGGACTCAAGAGTAACGGTGAATGACAAGGAAACTAGAGATGAGACATGGAAAAATTAGGCCAATTGTCCTGAATGAGGCAAGAATTTGCACAAGAATCAGAGCAGGACTTACAAATAAACGGTTTAAGTCAGGGCTTACTGAAAGATTTGGGAACCGTATCTGCTACTGAATTCCCTTCTTGGTCTCCACAAGGAGTCTAACAATGAAGATCAGTCATGCTGGAGTATCATTACCACATGCCTCCCCTGCTAGCTCTGACCAAATCTAAGATACAAAAAACTATTGATCTCAATGGGGATTCTCAGCCTGCTGATTGTGAAGCAAGAGGTAAGTTATTTTTAATCGTTTTACTTCAGTTTAATGTTTAGAATTATTTCTGTTTTCCTGTATTTTCAATTGACTTCTTTGATTTCTTTTTAAAGTGTTTCAATATTATTAAATGTTTTAACTGTCTCTATACATCAAATATTTAAAGACTATTAAATTCAATAATAGTTGAACCACTGCCCCAAGAGCCATCAGAAGCATGTTAGGAGAGAGGACCTCCACATCGTTTATGTTCCATCCTCACAACGTTTCCCGCATGTGGTAGGCCTCCGCACCAGCCCAGCTTACTGAGGCTGCAGGTGTGGCTGTTCAGTGCAGCAAGATCCAAGTAATAACTTTTAGCTATCAGGTTGGTATTGTTTGGAACACACTACTCAAAAATGTGGTGGAAGCAGGTTCAGTAGCAATTGAAAAGAAAATTGGGTCCATTCCTGACAGAAAGAGTACTTGAAGTGTCAGTGACTGAGTGTAAATTAGACCAGATTTAATATTAGCCAGAAGCACTACCTTTATGTCCAGTAATCGGCACACTTCCTGGAATTTCAAACCACAGCTCCCATTTCAGATCATTGCACCAGCTTGTGCAATTCTTCCCCATGTGTAACAGTGAATTTTTCATTATGACTTGCTCAAAGATATGTAATTTTAATTGCAACCAAGTCTAGTCACAAACCAATGCCCTAACTTACAAAAAATAGTTAAGTTATAATTTACAAATCAGCACAAAAACTCCAATTTGTTGTCTGAAGATACTTTCTGCAGTTTTGACGAATTTAATGTGAGTTAGCAGCTCTGCTGAAGCAGCTGAGTGAAGTTTTAGAAAAATAGATTATCATTTCATGTGTAAGCATCATATGTCATAATCAGACCACTTATAGATAGTTAATTTATACATAAAATGCAAGTTAAATTCCGACAGTATGGTAGTTCTTTGTTCTACTGTGAATACCTGTAAGAAAATTAATCTCAGGGCTGTATATGGTGACATGTACATATTTTGATAATAAATTTATTTGATAATAACTTTATTTGGTCTCCTTGGATTGCAATATTTGGAAATTGTCAGATTTTAAAATTTGGGATTGGTAATCATTAATTTAGTAATTACCTATCAAAATGTTATGTAATATTATCATACAATGACAACATTTCACAAGTCACCAGCAAAAGGCCACATCAAAAGTGTAAGGCAACACACAAAATGTGCTGGAGGAATTCAGCAGCCGGGTAGTATTTATGGAGAAGAGTAAACAGTCGATGTGTTGGGCCGAGACCCTTCATCTACACCCTCATCATGGCCTGGCCTGCTGAGTTCCTCCAGCTTTTTATGTATGCTGCTTTGGATTTCCAGCTTCTACAGATTTTCTCCTGTTTATGATTGAAGGTGTAAGAATGGCTGAAGTTAGACTGAGAAAGGTTCAGTGGAAGATGAGTGAGGTTTAAACATTAACTATCACCCTCATTATGGTGCTCTGCTTGCAGGCCTTGACTGCTTACAATTATCAGGAACTAACCAGGAAATGAAGTGAAGCAACCGTGCTATAGGAGCCCCACACGGTATACAATTGGGCCTAAAACTGCTTGTGAAATTCAGGCAGTTGTTCAAAGGAGGTTTATGTGAATGATCAGAAGGATGAGGAGCATTTGATGATTCTCGATCTGTACTCACTGGAGTTTAGACTGATAAGTTGAATCTCATTGAAATGGACTGAATATTGAAAGGCCTGGACAGAGAAGACATGGAGAGGATGTTTCCAGGAATGGGAGACTCTAGGAGAAGAAGTTTCATATGGTGGGAGAATCTAAGACCAGAGGACACAGCCTCAGAATAGAGGGCTGTCCTTTTAGAACCAAGATGAGGAGGAATTTCTTTAGCCAGAGAGTGGTGTATCAGTGGAATTCTTTGCCACAGGCAGCTGTGGAGGCCAAGTCTTTATGTATATTTAAGGCAGAGGTTGACAGATTCTTGATTGATCAGAGCATGAAGGGATATGGGGAGAAGGCAGGAGATCGGGGCTGCGAGGAAAATTGGATCAGCACGATGAAATGATGAACCTAGTGGGCCAAATGGCCTAACTCAGCTTCTATATGTTATGGTCTTATGGAATCAAGCACGATTGCAAAGTATGGGAGACAGAACTTGTGGGTAATGGTCGCCTCGGTGGAGCCCCTCACGACAAGTATCCCCATACCATCATGAAGTGCAGAACAGTCAATGATCAGACATTGCAGCCGGCAGCATGGGTGTGACTTGTATGGAGAGGCTGTGGATGAGGAAGCAACAACCAGCTCTACAGTTCTCACTCATGTAAACTGATGCTGTCTGTGTGAAAAAAATTGTCAATACCATAGTGCAGACCACTTCAGAGACATTTCACCCGGATTCAAGAACAGTTAATACCTTTCAACTATTAGTGTCTTGAACCAGTGTGGATAACTTCACTCAGCTCAACACAGAACTGATTCCACAACTCACTTTCAAGGACTCTACAACTTATGTACTCACAATTCACTTATTTACTTATAATTAATTATTACTATTGTTCATTTTTTTATTTGCACAGTTTGTCTTCTTTTGCACGCTTGTTGTTTGTTAGTCTTTGTGTGTAGTTTTTCTGTTGAAGTCCTTTGTTCTACTGTGAATACCCACAAGAAAATGAATGTCAGGGTAGTATATAGTGACATATATGTATTTTGATAATAAATTTACTTTGAGCTTTGTACTTTGAATCATTGATTCAATGAGCAGAGACAACAGGTCCATCAGCCCAACTCACCTGAAATGATTAAGTGGCCGAACTGACCTGGTGCCTAACTGCCTAACTTGGGACATCATTCTGATGCTGGTAAAATGTTTGATGGGCTAATTGTATATTGTATATAAAAGTCTCTGAACAATTTTCACCTGGAAAATATGCCCTGTGCAACTAACCCAAATAAAATCATGTTCGTTGCTAATGAACACAGCAGGCCAGACAGCATCTATAGGAAGAGGTACAGTCGATGTTTCGCGCCGAGACCCTTCGTCAGGACTAACTGAAAGAAGAGCTAGTAAGAGCTAGTAAGAGAAACGTCGACTGTACCTCTTCCTATAGATGCTGCCTGGCCTGCTGTGTTCACCAGCATCTTTTATGTGTGTTGCTTGAAATTCCAGCATCTGCAGATTTCCTCGTGTTTGCATTTTAAAATCATATTCGTGCTTTTTTAGGTTCAAGATACTCATAGATCCAGTTTCAAGGCTTGTATTTTTTTCTGCTCCAAGTATACAGTACTGTGCAAAAGTCTTAGGTGCATATATGTAGCTAGGGTATCTAAGACTTTTGAATTTGTCAATGTGAAGTGGAGAGCAAGTTTGTAAATCTGGTGGGAGCAAAGGATGTTGGGAATGGTGAGGGTGGAGCTCTGTGGGAGGGGTGTGGGATAGGTGGCAGGGTGCTGGGAAGGGAGTGGTGTGGGTGCAGATACACCCAGTCTTGAGGCACCAGGCAAGGTCATTTGATTCCAAAGAATTGGTTTGTTGGTCATTACAGAATGTCTCTCCACTTCCTGGTCCCCTCCTCCCTTCCCCCTTCCCACTCTCAGTCCACAATAGAGAGCCATGTTAGAGATCATTCACATCTCTCATGGAATTTATTTTTTTTGTGGCAGCAGTACAGTGCAAAAGTCTTAGGCACCCGAGCTCCATACTGTATATAATACCTTTGTACCGTACTGTATATCCAGTTAGGCTGTCTCCGAACATCTCTATTCAATTTAATTTTTTTCTTCTGATTTCTCAAGTTTCACTGGGGAACCGTTTAAAGTGCTTTGAAATATACCACATCATACCAGCTCTTCTGGAAATCAAAAAGAACTGCGGATGCCAGAAATCTAAACCAGAAACAGAGAATGTTGGAGACACTCAGCCGATCAGACCACATCTGTGAGAAGAGAAACAGAGTCGAAGAGCCCTTCGTCGGAACTGCAAGGGGGACAAGAGAAGCCTGTGAAGCTGCAGGGAGGGTGGTGGATGTCTCTGTAATGCAGATCAGGAGCTCAGGCTGGGCAACTCTTCCTGCTCTGCAGTTCACAACTCCCCATTCTTTTGTCCCTCTTCTCACCCTGTAACTGCTGCTCACACATTGACCAGAAAACCTTGTCAACAGATTAGCCCCATTATCACCCAGCTTACTCAAAGTGCACCAGATAGGGCAATCAGACCCGAAGGCTTCTCTATTCACAGGATGGGCGGAAGTGCTGATTCAGAAAAGGCAAAAGGTGGTGGTGTGTGTTCCAATGCAGCAGATTTGTCATATTCATGTTCCCCCAACCTTCAACACCCGACTATTAAATGCGTCTATTCTATTTGCCAAGAGAGTTCTCCGCTGTAATCCTGTCCACAGTCTACATATCACAGGCAGCCAACTATAATCAAGAACTTGAGATACTGCATGATGCCATCAGCAAACAGCCCACCCCAATGTATTTCATATCATGGTCAGGTATTTCAATCAGGCTTCAGGGGGTTCCAACACACCAGACCGTTCTTTATACTAAGGTAAGGGATGCCTACCGTCCCAAGCCGAGACCGCATTTCAGGAAATCTAATCACTTGGCTGTCCTTCTCCGACCTGCATACAGGCAGAGGCTACAGAGCAAGGCTCCAGAGATTAGGACAACAAAGAGGTGGTAGTGGGAGGCAGAGGAACGGCTATGGGATTGCTTTCAGTTGTTGGACCGGGCCATGTTCAAGGACAAGTGTGTCTTACAAAATCATTCAGACTCTTCCCCAACCAGAAACCCTGGATGAACCATGAGATTCACAATCTGCTGACGGCCAGATCAGAGGCATTCAAGAGTGGTGACCAAGAAAGTTACAAGAGGCCCAGGTACAATCTCCAGAAAGCTATCTCACAGGTGAAGTGGCAATTCCAACTAAACCCGAATCAATGAAGAATGCTTGATAGCTGTGGTAGGGCTTGAATGCTGGTAACCTTTACAAAGTGAAATCAAGCAATGTAGGTGACAACATGGATTCACTTCCAGACGAGCTCAATGCCTTCCATGCTTGCTCTGAGCATCAAAACATGGAGAAACCTTCATGAACACCCACAGCTCCCGATGATCCAGGGATTGCTGTCTCGGAGGCTGACGTGAGAGCATCCTTCAGGAGGGTGAGCCCACCAAAAGCATCCAGCCTAGATGGGGTACCTGGCCAAGTACTAAAGACCAGTGCTAATCAACTGGCCAAAGTGTTCACTGAGATGTTTAACCTCTCGTTTCAGCAGTCTGAGGTACCCACCTGACTTCAATTATATTGGAGCCTAAGAAGAGCATGGTAACCTGCCTCATAAAAAAATAAAAACATAGAAAATAGGTGCAGGAGTAGGCCATTCGGCCCTTCGAGCCTGCACCGCCATTCAGTATGATCATGGCTGATCATCCAACTCACAGCCCCGCCCCAGCCTTCCCTCCATACCCCCTGATCCCCGTAGCCACAAGGGCCATATCTAACTCCCTCTTAAATACAGCCAATGAATTGGCCTCAACTGTTTCCTGTGGCAGAGAATTCCACAGATTCACCACTCTCTGTGTGAAGAAGCCTCAATGACTATCATCCACTAGCACTTCCATCCACGGTGATGAAGAGTTTTGAGAGGCAGTTGATGAAGCATATCAACTCCTGCCGGAGAAGTGTCCAGGATCTGCTCCAGTTTTCCTACATGCAACACAGGTCCACAGCAGCTGCCGCTTTTCTCGGCTCTTCACCCAATAATGGAGCATCTGGGCAGCCAAGGTGCACACGTCAGGATGCTCTTTATCGACTACAGCTCGGCATTCAATACTCTCACCCCCTCACAACAAATCAAGGAGCTCCAAGACCTTGGCAATACCTCCTTGTGCAATTGGATCCTCGTTTTCCTCACTTGTAGATCCCAGTAAGTTTGGAGACGCAACAAGATATCCTCCACAGTCTCCATCAGCTGAAGTGCACCACAAGGCTGTGTGCTTATCTCCATAGTCTACTCACTTTACACTTATAACTGTGTGGCTAAGCACAGCTCCAAAGCCGTACTTAAATTTGCTGATGATTTCACTGTCATTGGCTGAATCAAAGGTGGTAATAAATAAGCATACGGGGGAATATTGAAAATCAGGCTGAGTGATTCCAAAACAACAACCTCTTACTCAATGTCAGCAAGACCAGGAGATGATTATTGACTTCAGTAGAAGCAAACCAGAGGTCCGTGAGCCATAAGACCATAAGTCATAGGAGCAGAATTAGGCCATTCAGCCCATCGAGTCTGCTCTGCCATTCCATCATGGCTGATTCTGGATCCCACTCAAACCCATATACCTGCCTTCTCACCATATCCTTTGATGCCCTGACCAATCAGGAAATGATCAACTTCCACTTTAAGTATACCCATGGATTTGGCCTCCACCGCAGTCTGTGGCTGAGCATTCCACAGATTTACTACTCTCTGGCTAAAAAAAATTCCTCTTTACCCCTGTTCTAAAGGGTCACCCTTCTATTTTGAGACAGTGCCCTCTAGTTCTGGATACCCCCACCATAGGAAATATCCTGTCCACATCCACCCTATCTAGTCCTTTTAACATGCGGTAGATTTCAATGAGAACCCCCCCTCCCTCCCCCTCCCCCGCATTCTTCTAAATTCCAGTGAGTCCAGCCCCAAAGCTGCCAAACGCTTCTCATATATTAACCCCTTCATTCCCATAATCATCCTCCTAAACCGTCTCTGGACTCTCTCCAATGACAATACATCCTTTCTAAGATATGGGGCCCAAAACTATTGACAATACCCCAAGTGCAGCCTGACTAGTGTGTTATTAGGGCTCAACATTATCTTCTTGTTTTCATATACTGTTCCCCTTGAAATAAATGCCAACATTGCATTTGCCTTCTTTACCACAGACTGAACCGTAAATTAACCTTCTGGGAGACTTGCACAAGGACTCTTAAGTCCCTCTGCACCTCTGATGTTTGAACCTTCTCCCCATTTAGATAATAGTCCACACTATTGTTCCTTTTACCAAAATGCATTATCATACATTTCCCAACACTCTATTCCATCTGACACTTTTTTGCCCATTCTTCCAATTTGTCTAAGTCCTGCTGCAATCGCATTGTTTCCTCAGCACCACCTACCCCTCCACCTATCTTCAATTCATCCACAAACTTTACCATCAATTTCATGATCCAAACCATTAACAAACAGTGTGAAAAGTAGTGGTCCCAATACTGACCCCTGAGGAACACCTCTAGTTACAGGCAGCCAACCAGAAAAGGCCCCTTTTATTCCCACTTACTGCCTCCTGCCTGTCAGCAATTCCTTTATCCATGCCAGTATCTTTCCTGTAACACCATAGGATTTTATCTTGTTAAGCAGCCTCATGTGTGGCACCTTCTGAAAATCCAAGTAAATGACATTACTGCCTCTCCTTTGTCCACCATGCTCATTACTTCCTTGAAGAACTCTGACAGATTTGTCAGGGAAGGTTTCCCTTTACAGAAACTGTGCTAACTTTGATTTATTTTATCTTTAGTCTCCAAGTACCCCGAAATCTCATCCTTAATAATAGACTCCAACACTTTCCCAACCACTGAGGTTTGGCTAACTGGCCTATAATTTCCTTTCTTTGCCTTTCTCTCTTCTTAAAGAGTGGAGTGACATTTGAAATTTTCCAGTCCTCCAGGACCATGCCAGAATCAAGTGATTCTTTAAAGAACATGACCAATCAACCCGTTATCTCTTCAGCAACCTCTCTCAGGACTCCAGGATGTAGTCCATCTGGTCCAGGTGACTTATCCACCTCAAGACCTTTGAGTTTGCCTAGCACTTTTTCCTTTGTAATAGCAATGGCACTCACTCCTGCTCTATGACACTCACGGACCTCTAGCACATGGCTAGTGTCCTCCACAGCGAAGACAGATGCAAAGTACTTATTAAGTTCCTCTGCCACTACTTTGTTTTATATTATTAGCTCATCTGCCCTCATATTTCATCTTTTCCCTTCTTATAGCTTTTTTAGTTACCTTTTGTTGGATTTTAAAAGCTTTCCAATCATTCAACTTCCCACTCACTTTTGCTACTTATATGCCCTTTCCTTGGTTCTTATGCAGTCCTTAACTTCCTTTGTCAGCCACGGTTGCCTACCCCTACCATTTGAGAACAACTTCCTCTGTGGGACATATCTATCCTGCGCCTTGTGAACTATTCCCAGAAACTTCAGCCATCTCTGCTCTGCCATCGTCCCCACCAGTAACCTCCTCCAGTCCTGGTCAAGCTCCTCTCTCATGCCTCTGTAATTCCCTTTATTCCATTGTGATACTGATACATGTGAGTTATGCTTCTCCCTCTCAAATTACAGTATGAGACAGTCCTCATCAGGGGATCAGAGGTGGAGAGGGTCAGCAACTTTAAATTCCTCTGTGTAACCATTTCAGTGATCTGTCCTGGGCCCAGCACATAAATGCAATTACAAAGAAAGCACAACATCGCCTCTACTTAGGAAATTGTGAAGATTCTGCATGACATCTAAAAACTTTGACAAACTTCTATAGAAGTGTGGTGGAGAGTATATTGACTGACTGCATCACAGCCTGGTATGGAAACCAGTGCCCTTGAATGGAAAAGCCTACAAGTAGTGGATACGGCCCAGTCTATCGCAGGTACAGCCCTTCCCACCATTGAGCACACCTAGATGGAACGTTGTTGCAGGAAAGCAATACCCATCATTAGGAACCCCACCACACAGGTCCCACTGCTGTCAGGGTCTCAGGACTCACACCACCAGGTTCAGGAAGTTATTGTTCCTGCAATATATGGACTGACTTTCAGGAAATCTTTATCTCCCTTCTTGATATTTGTTGCTTATTTATTTATTACTATTTCTTTTCTTTCTTTCTTTTTGTACTTGCACAGTTTATTGTCTTTTGCACACTAACTTTCAACCCTCTTGGAACGGTCTTTTATTGATTCTATTGTGGTTATGAATTTATTGAGAACGCCTGCGGGACATATGTACTTCGATAATAAATGTATTTTGTAAGTTAAACTTTGAACATGATCTTATCTAAGACATCCCTACGGATTTACAGGTTTCCTTTGTCTGTTTTGCAGTTCTGATGAAAGGCCTCAGACCTGAAACATTGGTTCTGTTTCCCTTCAGACAGATGCGGCCTGACCTGCTGAGTGTTCCAGCATTTTCCGGACTTATTTCAGACACTGGTTCTCTTCTTGAATTCTCCCTAAAATCAAGTATCATCATTTGTGAGAAGTGAAGGGAGTGGAGTCTGTCACTCCATTACACAAACTGGGATGTGCTTTCTCCTCTTTCACTCTCATGAGGCCTGTTGGTAACTGATTCCTTTTCACCCTCTGGCCACAATGATTCCCAGTGATCTGTGCCCATCCTTTAGACAGAACGGTGAGAAAGGTGGTTCTTAGGCCTAAGAGGAAAAGCAATGTATATCTACTTGCCTACTTTCCATTCTGGTTCGCAGGGAAGTGGCTTTCTGAGGCCTGAGGAGATCTCTGCTATGTCCACAGTGCCTGGTTCTAGCATTACCTGCAGCAGATGTCCCAAGGCAATACTGCTGCCATTTCTAAAACTCACACTGGGCTAGAATCCTGCAGGAAGTCCTCTGGACGTTGTTATATTAGAGAGCCGGCACATAGAAGCAGAACTCCATGTTGAACAAACTAACGCCAAACACTCTCACACAGGGGAAACTCATTATAAAAACCATGCCTGTTAGTCCTGCAGATGGCGCTGGGTTAAAGGAATTCCTGTGTAAATTAAGTGTCCTGGTTCTGAACTAACGTTACATGACAGCCTAAAGCTTCATAATTGATTGAAGTGTGAGTAAGAAGGCAAAGGCAAGGCTGAAGTAATTCTGCCTGCAATCACAAGCTTTTGCCACTGGGTGGCACTAAGTCATGAACTGGTATACATCTCCTTTAGCTCTGAGCATGTGAAAAGTTCACATAAGGAGAAACAGCATTATACAGCACAGAAGCAGGCCTTTCGGCCCACTTTTACATGCCAGCTAAGGTGCCTTCCGCTCCCATCATTCTCCGCTGGGCCCATATTCCTCTATAGTTCTTACCCATGAACCTGTGTTTTAAACTTCGAAATTATACCTGTGCTACTAATTCCACCAGCAGCTTGTTCTATATACCATGCACCTTCTGTGCAAAAAAAATCTGCCCCTCAGATTCCCTTTGAAACTTCCTCCTCTCACATTAAAGATATGCCTCTAGCTTTAGACCCCTGTACCCTGGGCTCTGACCCTCTACCATATCTCTGTCCTCCAATGATGTTCTACAACTAACTAATGTTATGATCTGTACCTCCAAGACATAAAAAAACTAATTGAAGGAAAACAAGGGAGCCAAGAGCTGCGAACCTTAGTTTGTTTTCACTTTATGCAAGGCATGCACGTATGAAATGGAAGCGTAATGACGTACGTCATTTACTTACTTTTACATCTAACCCACAATGCTGTATGTAAACAGAAAACAATGTTTAATCAAACAATATATTTACAATATTCCTCAGATATTATGGAAATATTAAATACACAATACTCCTCCCGGCTTAGCTGTAACCTCCAACTCAGTATAGAACAGGCATCCACAGCATGGGCTGGCTGGTGACGTAGTGGCATCAGTGCTGGACTTTGGAGCGGAGGCTCCCGAGTTTGAATCCAGCCGGCTCCCTTGCATGTTTTCCATCCATGCTGGGTTGAGCAGCGAGCTAGCAACTCGGCCTTTTCATAAAAATAAGAAAGCCTACATTAAAAAAACGCTGTCATGACAGCGTCCCGATGACTCCACTCAGAGTCAAGTGCTCTCTTCTTCTTTTTCTATCCACAGCATGGAAAATTTTTAATTGTCCCATTCAGGCTTAAACATTTATTCGCTATGGAAGCTTTCTTACTCTTGTGGAATAACGCCTTTCCTTGGGGGGGGGGAAGCAGGAATCACTCTGTTTGGGAGGTGAGACGTGGTTGTGAAACACTCTTCAGCTCTGGGGCCTCCTCTGTGGTGGTTCTAGGAGTTAACTCTGGGATTGCAGCAAGTGCAATGTAAAAACTAATGCAATGCACTGACAGCTCTGGTCACCTTTCTTCTGGTGGTATTGGCATCCTGAACAGTGCATGGGAAGCTTCACTGAACCAATGGATCAAAATATGTGAGTACAGTGTCTGACATCACTGTTTCCTTTATCTTTTTGAAAGCCACCTCACACTGCTTTGTCCATTGCCATTTCTTCCTGATCTGTAGTTATGCGTTCAAGCGATAGAGCACAGTAGCTGGGTTTGGCACCTGACAAATCCTAAAAAGGTACTGTAACTGTGACATGTCCTTTGGCCTTGGGGCATCCACCACTGCTTGAATTTTCCCAGCACACTTGTGTAAATCTTGTACATCAATGGTGTGACCACAGTAAGTGATGCTTGATTTAAAGAATTCACACTCGTTGCGTCATGGTCTGAGCCCATATTCTTCTAATCTTTAAAACACGGTCTTAAGATTTTGGTGATGTTCCTTACCATCCTTACCAGTAACAATGATGTTACCCAGGTAACACTGTGAGCCTGGTCAGCCGTGCAGCACCTGGTCCATGGCTTTCTGCCAGAGTGCAGGTGCAGATGCTGCTCCAAAAATAAACCTAATATAGTGATAAAACCCTTTATGAGTGTTTATGGTGAAAAACAATCTGGACTGTTCCATTGCCATCTGTGGGTAAGTATTCATCTAAGTAACACACACAAAATGCTGGAGAAACTCAGCAGGTCAGGTAGCATCTATGGAAAAGAGTAAACAGTTGATGTTTCAGGCCAAGACCCTTCATCAGGACCTGATGGGCCTCATCTAAGTCCACTTTGCTGAAGTGTTTCCCTCCAGGAAGGTTTGCAAAGATATCCTCTATTCTGGATCAGAGGGTATTGATCTACTTTCAGTACTGGGTTGATGATGACCTTAAAATCACCAGACAGACACATTCTTTTTGGCTACTAGGACAATCGATGCTGCCCATGAGCTCCACTCAATATTGGAAAGAATTCCTTCTGCCTCCATGTGATCTAGCTCACTGGTTACTTTATCACGGATGGTATAAGGAACCGGACAGGCTTTGCAAAAACTTCCATACTGCATTTTAATTTAACACTATTTTACCCTTGATATGTTTGAGTTTCCAATTCTATCCCTGAACACTGCTGTGGCATCATCCAGAACCATCCTTAACTTTATTTCCGTTGACTCTGGTATGCAAATAGTGGATGGCTCTCCAATCAAATTGTAGTTGTCTCAGCCAATTATGTCCCCACAATGCTGCTCCTCCTGTTAACACCACATACAAGTTCATTGTGGCTTGTTGTTTGTTGTATTTCACTGTTACAAATATCATTCCCACAGAAGTTATCTTTTCTCCAGTATAAGTTCTCAGTTGAGTATTTGTAGGCTTCAGTTCAATATTTTGTGGAATATCCGAAACAGCCGAGCCAGTATACAATTGCATTTTAATTAATTTGCCATTCATTTCTGGTGTAAGCCATTTTGCTTGTCTATTGTTAGTTTTCACATTGTAAATCTCAAGGCTATTCAGTTCTGTGTCACTCTCATCATTATCTGATTTTTCATCAACAGCATGCAGACTAGTGCTCTTTTTTTGAAAGAGCAACTTGACTCTTTAGCTTTTTCTCTTCCCTTTGCAGTCCATTTATTTTTGTCTGTCAAACATGTTCCTACATTGTTGCATTGTCTGTATGGTTTGCCTTTAAACCTGCATTTGTCTGGTGTATGTGAGGCCCTGCCACAAACATAACACGATTTGTCAGCCAGGCACACTTCTGTTGAGATGTTGCAATTTTGTTCATGCTCAGTTTCATTCCTGACCTCAACTCAATTGCGTTTCTGTCTCCAGTTTCCATTGACACAGCTATTTCAACTACTCTTTTAAATGTAAATTGTGCTTCAGTTAGGAGCCATTTTTGAACGTTTCCTGTAAGATTCAACAACCTAAATGATCCCTCTGTGCTCAGAGCATCATTAAGCCCATTATGGAACTGACAACACTTAGTTAATCTCTTCAATTCAGCCAATTAAACTGAAACTAACTCCCCTTCCTTTAGATTCCATGCATGAAACCTAAAGTCTTCTGTAGTTAACAATGGTTCCGGTTCTAAATATTCCTGCATTACTTTCACAGTGTCAACAAATCTCATTTCGGTTGGTTTGGTTGCAGCAGTCAAACATCTAAGCAAACAATATGCTATCCCATCAATTGTATGCAGCAAAACTGGCACTCACTTCTCACTGACTATTTCAATTGATTTAAAATACTGCTTAATCCATTCCATATATATATGAGCCAATTATCCATTGTGCGATGGAATACATCTATCTTTCCAATGTATCAAGCCATTTCTGCTCTTTTTTATAATTATTATCACCCCATACTCAGTGTTTATGAACCCATGAGTTTGTCTATTTTCTCTGGAGTATAGAGAGAAAGTGCAGCGCCGGTGGATTGGTGTGAGAAGAACAACCTAAGCCTGAACGTGGAGAAGAAAAAGGAAATCATTGCAGAATTTAGGAAGGTGCAGACAAGCCATCCTCCTCTGCAAATAAATGGCTCCTCCATGGAGAGAGTTAAGGGCACCAAGTTCCTGGCTGTTCACCTCACGGATGACCTCACATGGCACTTCCTATCTACACCCACTATCTTAACTGCAGTTTATGGGAGCACCATTGAGAGCATCCTGACAAGTTGCATCTCCATCTAGTATGGGAGCAGTTGAGCCTCAGACCAGAAGTCCCTACAAAGGACTGTGAGAACAGCTGAGAGGATCATAGGGGTCTCCCTACCATCCATCGGAGATATTTATCAGGAGCGCTGCATATAGAAACATAGAAACATAGAAAATAGGTGCAGGAGTAGGCCATTTGGCCCTTCGAGCCTGCACCGCCATTCATTATGATCATGGAACCCTGTACCTGCCTTCTCTCCATACCCCCTGATCCCTTTAGCCACAAGGGCCATATTTAACTCCCTCTTAAATATAGCCAATGAACTGGCCTCAACTGTTTCCTGTGGCAGAGAATTCCACGGATTCACCACTCTCTGTGTGAAGAAGTTTTTCCTCATCTCGGTCCTAAACCAATTTCCCCCGGGATCAATAAAGTATGACTATGACTATGACTAAAAGGCTTCCCCTTTATCCTTAAACTGTGACCCCTCGTTCTGGACTTCCCCAACATCGGGAACAATCTTCCTGTATCTAGCCTGTCCAATCCCTTTAGGATTTTATACGTTTCAATAAGATCTCCCCTCAACCTTCTAAATTCCAGCGAATATAAGCCTAGTCGATCCAGTCTTTCATCATATGAAAGTCCTGCCATCCCAGGAATCAATCTGGTGAACCTTCTTTGTACTCCCTCTATGGCAAGAATGCCTTTCCTATATGCAGGGCCCTTAGATTTATTGAAGATCCCACCCATCCATCTAGCATTTTCTTTGACTTTCTACCATCAGGTAGGATTCTACAATACATAAAAACAAGAATGGTCAGGATGAGAAACAGTTTCTTCCCCCAGGCCATTAGGCTTCTGAACTCCTGGTCACATCTTATTCGAAGTGTTACTGGTTAATCTGTTCCATTCCTTCCAATATTCAATATTAATATACTTTAGTTTGTTGTTTATATGTGATTCATCTGTAAATTTTATCCTTATCTTCATAAGTTATCATGTGTTATGTGTTATGCATACAACAGAGCTTTACACCCTGGTTCAAAGAAACATCTCATTTCTATATACATTATATGGTTATATACACTACATATATGTATATAGTTAAATGACAATAAACGTAACTTGACTTGACATTTTTTTAACTCAATCATGTTCTCTCACTCCCTTTTGAAGAGACACACGCCACGCTGCTTTTTTTTAAAACTTGAATATCTTGCTGCACTTCAACAGGTAGGTAGTCGTCTCGGGTTTGTTTTAAAATACCTCATCATTACTGTTATGTTTTGTAACTCCAAAACATAAAAACTAATTGAAAGGAAAACAAGGGAGCCAAGAGATGAGAGTCTGAGTTCGTTTTCACTTTAAGCAAGGTATGCACGTATGACATGGTGGCATGATGTGCAATGCGCTTGTGAATCTTTTCTGTGTGCTCGCTTGCTTAATCATTTCTAATAGCACTGTTACCAAAACTGCACGCCTCATTATCGGAAGGATGTGGAAGCTTTTGAGAGGGTGCAGGTGAAACTTTCCAGAACGCCAGATGGATTAGAGAACGTGCCTTTTGAGAAAAGGTTCACTGAGCTGCGGTGTTTTTCTTTGGAGAATTGGAGGACGAGAGTTGAGTTGATAGAAGTACATAAGATGATAAGAGAGAGTGGACAGTCAGCATTTTTCCCAGCGCAGAAATGGCCAATACAAGGAGGCATAATTTTAAGGTGATTGGAGGAAAGTATAGGAGGGATGTCAGAAGTAGGTTTTTTGACCCTGAGAGTGATGGGTGCATAGAATGCACTGCCACGGTGGTAGAGGTGGCTACATTAAGGATGTTTTAGAGTCCTTTAAATAGGCACAGGGATTTTAAAAAACTGGGGTCTCTGTGGGAGGAAAGGGTTAGATTGAAATTAGAGTAAGTTAAAATGACAGCACAACATCATGGGCTGAAGGGCTTGCTGTTTGCAGTCTTAGGTACTACGCTCTATGTCCTAATTCTTGTGCTTGGTACCGTATCTGATGAAGGCAAGCATGCCATTGTCATTCTTCACCAACTTTTCTACCTACATTAGATAAAACTCACAAATAAAGGAGGCTCCCTCTCACCCAGACCCTTGGAGAACCCTCCCATTCCCCGGCAAGACCATGACGGGGAACTGGTGGGTGGCAGTTCACAAGATGGAGGAGTAATGTAGCCTTGTGAAAAGGTGAGGGTCTGTGTTCCAACTCTTCGACAGAACTTGCGTGCCTTCTGCCAGGTTTCCCACTGCAACACGTGTTTTGGTATGCACGGGCCTCAAATCCTCATCCAGGTCCGCCACAACAGAACTTCAATCTCATTCTCTGTGCTGATGATCCTTCTGCAAGTTTAGCCCTTTGACCCAGCTGTCATGAAGAAGCTGTTCCTGAGTGTGAGTCTTCAGTCTTCTGTACCTCTTCCCTAAAGTCAGCAATGATAAGGGGCACGTCCTGAATGCTGAAGGTCCTTTGCGAACTTGAGCAGTTTGGTGAGCTGCCATCGTTAATCAAGTGGATATCTTGTCTTCAGACTGTCACCTGAAAGATTCTACACCATATCAGCACCTGAGCTTGTGTCTGAGAGAGTAAAACTAACAATGTTGTGCTTCCGTTATGAAGATCATTTTTGTCTTCTACTGCCTGGTAAGGTTGCAGTCCCTGAATACCTGATATTAAAAAGTGACAAAAAATAAGTTATCCTGTGGGAAAGAAGGGAAAATAAGACATTGGCGCTTACCTGCAACTTGCACATGTGAGTTGTCATGGAGGTATGATCTGAGAAGATGCAGTCTTCCTGACAGTGCTTACAGGCATATTGCGGACCTGAGCCTCATCCACAGTATAACCATGCAATCATGGCCAATGCCATCGCCTTTTGGAACTAGCTGCTGTATTAATTACACACGATCCTCTTCTGCAGTCTGTTTGTGACTAACATGTTACAACTGTGGGTGATCCGTTTGGCTGAAGAGGAGACAAAAGGTTTAAACACTGGGATGTGGAACTGTAGTAATTGGCATGTATTTGAAGGAGCATGAATAGCCAATATTAGAACTAATTGGTAGAGAAAGAAATTACTAACCGAAATTCCTACTTCCAGTCATAAACTCCTAGCTACTTCCTATTTTGTGCAGGGTGCTTCCAGCATGACCTATTCGGTTACAGCTTATGAACTTTTCTGCAGCCAGAGTTTACATAATGAGTCTTCCTAAGTAGCAATTATTAGGCACTTAACCAGTATTTAAAGGCCTAAAGTTCATTACAACAGCTGAGCAGCCAGCAATACCTGGCGGCAGTGGCAGCTGCCGGGCAACTCCTCACAACATATTCCACAGACAAAACCCTGCAGGCTCTCGTGCTGAGGCTAATGCCGAACAGAGCACATATTTTTGGGGGTGGCCAGCCAAGGGAAGGTCACAGAGTAAATGGCAGATATGGGAGGGATTTGATGACTGTGTGGTTGCTGCGTCTGCAACCTGCTAGTGCTACCCTGCTCCAACTTAAGAAAGAAAAATCTTTGCGACTGATTGAAAGGGGCATACTTTTAAAATTACACCAGCTGCATGGCAGGAAAACATCGAGGAGGCTTTAATCAGAGCAGGATGCCCACCTGCAGGTATTTAGGTGAATTTAAACCGAACAGCTTCCTCTGTTCAGTACTGGCATGCAGCATTTCAAGAATGCATTGGGAAAATCCCTCACTTCATTTGTGCATCAAGAAATTTGAGAACGGGTTGTCCACAATTTTCTCTCTATTAAACTGAAGGGCAGAAAATCACTTTTGTAGCGCCTGTGATGTTCCAGTACACTCTGGTAGCAGCTGAGGTTTCTCAGATTTACGCCCTCTCGCGTTCACAAAAAATCAGCCAGCTTTCTCAATTGTGTTCAGATTCGGTCACTCTGATAGAGGAGGGACATCATTTAAGCTGGAACGAGTGCAAAGAAGGTTTACAAGAATGCTACCAGGTGGTGTAGTGGCAGCACTAGACTTCGAGGCGATGATCCTGAGTTCAAATCTAGCCAGGACCCAACCTGGGCAGCAGCAGTATCTGCGCGGAAGAAGCGTCTGGCAAGCTACTTCCGTTTCATTGCCACAAAAACCTGTGGACAACTACACTATCCATAGGGCTGCCATGAGTCAACAACAACAACAACCAGGATCGAAGGCCTCAATTCTAAGGAGAGGTTGGGTGGACTCATTCCTTGGAACATTAGAGACTGAGAAGAGAGCTGATAAAGGGGTAGAGGTAGGGTAAAGCATAGACAGTTTTCTTTCCCCGGGAATGGGAACCTAAAACCGGAGGGCATACTGTAGGTTAAAAGTGAGATGGAAAACATTTAAGAGGGAACTGGGGGGTAACTCCTTCAGACCATTACTCAGTTCTTCATTCATTCATTCTTCAGGATCTGGTGTCACTGGCAAGTTAATATATTATTAAATAACTTGTGCAAAAACAGAGTGAAAAATACTGAGATAGTGTTCACGGGTTCATTGTCCATTCAGAAATCTGATTCTGAAAGGGAAAAGCTGCCCCTAAAACACTGAGTGTGTCTTCACCCCCGTGTGGCTCATCCTTGACGATAGCAGTGAGAGGAGGGCTTGTTCTGGGTGATGGGGGTCCTTAATGATGGCCCGTATATAATCTGTCACCGAGCCATTTCAGAAGCTATTTTTAAGGTCACCCACACTGGTCTCTCTGAAAGCACGGAATGGATAGAGTGGGTAAAAGAGACAGATCTCTGTCCTTGAAGGACATTGGAGAATTGGGGAGACTTGGAAATTAAAATAACCCAGGCTTATTTATCCAAAAAAGTGGGGGTCTAATCCACTAAGCCAATGGGACAGCTGCCAAAAATGTGTAGGTATTTATATATTACAAAAATAAAGACCTGATGCTTTAAGAAATTGAATATAATCATCTTTTATTTACAATTTTATCATCAAAAAATTGCTCTCAGAAGCAAAATGTTTTCTACCTGCTGCCACTGTTCTTTACCTCTAAAATGCCATTAAGAAGGTAAAATTGTACTTTCTAGAACCAGTGGTTTTAGCTTAAAAGCCCTGTCTTCCTATGCTCGTTCAGTGCCCCCTCCCCCTCCCCCTCCATAAGGCCCCATGCTGTGCTTTGCCTCTTCGTCTTGGAATAGCATCAATTTAAACAGCACAACTGAGCTGCAGTCCCCGTGAACAATGCTACAGGACATCAGCTAGTATCCATTAAATTCAATCTGCTGTTCCTTAGCAAATCTACTTCATGTGGCTTTCTTTTGTGTTTCAAGGTGAAGGTTAGAGTTGTCTGAATAAATCTCCCTAACTTTGGAAGATGATCCCCTCCGTTCATTATTTGTGGCATAATAGTGAATGTATTCTTCATTTAAACGCTCAGAAAAAATCTGCTATCAATGTAAACAGAGTAAGCCTTCCTCCCTAACAATAATATACATGCGTAAATAATGAAAACTGGTAAAATGTATTTGGCCTGATGTTTTTCTGTTGACACATCATTTTTATAAGTGTCACAGATATTTATTTACTTTTGTTCCATTATTGGGGTCATACTAAACATTAATTATTAAGCGTAGACAACCTAAAAATCAATTCCAGCATGTATTTCCATTAATATCACTCCCTTTGTTTCTATTAATCTTATTTTTACTTTGAGTACAAAGCTTCACTTTAAGACATTTTTTTCCAGTAAATAATTGAGGTCGAAATGCATGTGGGTGTTAACAAAAAGTCGGCGCATAACTTTCTTGGCCACATTCACGAACAGTGACTAAAACCAAGGTCGAATGTTTTAAAACGAAAGCTGTCCTTGAGTTCCAGACGTGAATCAGTGTGTTTTGTACTAATCAAGGTGAAGTAACATTATTTCTGACAGTTAACTAATATTGTCAAACAGGACATATGATAAGGAACAGAATTCTCTCTATTACAAGCACAATAATCACCATTGATGCACTGTTGTGGAGTGTCTGATTTTGGCCTGAGCTATCTCTGGTGCCTTTTTACAACAGCCTTTTCAGTAACAGTAATGCTGGTAAACAAATTTGTG
This sequence comes from Mobula hypostoma, assembly GCF_963921235.1. Taxonomy (NCBI): domain Eukaryota; kingdom Metazoa; phylum Chordata; class Chondrichthyes; order Myliobatiformes; family Myliobatidae; genus Mobula; species Mobula hypostoma. The sequence goes on from NC_086099.1 coordinate 183,501,361, forward strand.
CTAAATGAATTTTCATTGGGAGGTCCGGGACAAGAACGGAAGAGGACAAGAATATTGCAACCAGGCTAGAAGAAGGAAAGCATCAGTGTCGGTATTGATGCTACCTCAGTGTTCCTGGGAGCCCTGTGGTGAAGCTGACTGAATATTTGCCAAGGGAAGTGTTGGGATATGGAACAAAGACAGAATGTAAGGGTGGAGTGAAGGTGAAATCTGGTGAAGAGGAGTGGGGGGTGTGAGAACAGTTGCTGATAGTGGAAGTGACTGAATTTCAGACAAGAACATGATTAGCATTCTGGTTTGCAGAGAACACGTGAGGGTGGAGTTCATTTGGAATAAGAAGTACAGGTTCTTTCAGTTTCTCATTCCTATTGAATACTGAAGGATGTGACAGACAGGAGGAAATTGTGAGGATGGAGATGGAGTGGAAATGAGTATTGTCAGAGATTATTGAATATGATGGAGGGATTTTGTTCACCCTTGCTGTTCTTATGTAATCTTTAAACCTTTTTCTACACAGTCAGTATCAGAATCAGGTTTATTATCACCGGCATGTGACGTGAAATTTGTTAACTTAGTAGCAGCAGTTCAATGCAATACATAATCTAGCAGAGAGAAAAAAATAATAATAATGAATAAAATAATAATAATAAATAAACGAGTAAATCATTTACATATATTGAATAGATTTTTTTTTAATGTGCTAAAACAGAAGTACTGTATATTTAAAAAAGTGAGGTAGTGTCCAACGATTCAATGTCCATTTAGGAATCAGATGGCAGAGGGGAAGAAGCTGTTCCTGAATCGCTGAGTGTGTGCCTTCAGGCTTCTGTACCTCCTACCTGATGGTAACAGTGAGAAAAGGGCATGCCCTGGGTGCTGGAGGTCCTTAATAATGGATGCTGCCTTTCTGAGACACCGCTCCCTGAAGATGTCCTGGGTACATCTTTCTGGCTGCTGCAGCTAGCACTGACCCCCTCAGCTATGTGTCAAACTGGTGTATAGTTGCTCAGGTATTGAGTAACTCAGGCAATGCTCCATAAGTTTCCATTCTCTACACTGGGACACCAAGGAAGACATTAGATAACCCAGTTGGCACAGGATCCATCCCTGTGAGGAGAATTCTAGCCATACTTTTCCAACAAGACACAAGAACGTTTTATATCAAGAGGAGAATTCTCATTATAAGTCATCTCTGGACTGTTGTTGGAAATGGTACTGCAAAACTAAGAGTGGGAACGATAGTTCATCCAACCTCTTGCCCATCTAATAGGATAGGAGCAAAATTGGATCCAATCTTTGGCAACTCTCAGAAGGGAAAATGCAAATCTTATAAAGCAAATAATAACTGGAGATGGTGGAAATAAATACCGAAAATACTGGAAGTACTCACCTGGTCAGTCAGCAACTGTGAAGGGAGAAATAGATTAAATGACTCAGGTCAATACAGGTGACACTCTGTTAGAGATGGATGTGTTTGTAAAAAATGCTACATACCATGAAATTCTGTAATGCAAAGTGGTTTTGAAATAAAATAAATTTTGTGTTTATTTATATAATCTTTTTCACACAAACTCCAGAGACCAAAGTTTATTTTGTGTATCAATTTTTTGGGTAGTGGTTTGTGAACTTTGTAAGAGTGAACTTCTGTTACCCAAACAGCCATCATGAAGGGGGTCACATGTAAAAGCACTCATGAATCTTCTGGGAATCATTATTGATCAACCAGGATTGAAAAGGGTAACTAACAAAACTACAAGACCAAAGGCATTTGATAAGATACCCCATACAAGGCTTATTGAGGAAGTAAGGAGGCATGGGATCCAAGGGGATATTGCTTTGTGGGTCCAGAACTGGCTTGCCCACAGAAGGCAAAGACTGGTTGTAGACAGGTCATGCTCTGCAAGGAGGACGGTGACCAGTGGTGTGCGTCAGGGATCTGTTCTGGGACCCCTACTCTTCATGATTTTTATAAATGACCTGGATGAGGAAGTGGAGGGATGGGTTAGTAAATTTGCTGATGACACAAAGGTTGGGGGTGTTGTGGATAGTGTGGAGGACTGTCAGAGATTACAGCGGGACATTGATAGGATGCAAAACTGGGCTGAGAAGTGGCAGATGGAGTTCAACCCAGATAAGTGTGAGGTGGTTCATTTTTGTAGGTCAAACATGATGGCAGAATATAGTATTAATGGTAAGACTCTTGGCAGTGTGGAGGATCAGAGGGATCTTGGGGTCCAAGTCCATAGGACACTCAAAGCTGCTACGCAAGTTGACTCTGTGGTTAAGAAAGCATACGGTGCATTGGCCTTCATCAATCTTGGGATTGAGTTTCAGAGCCGAGAGGTAATATTGCAGCTATGTAGGACCCTGATCTGACCCCACTTGGAGTACTGTGCTCAGTTCTGGTCACCTGCGCCGGTGCACGCAGCCTGGTACAGCCGTTCTGATCAATATTCTTACTTTCTTCTTACTTTTTAACTTAATGTTATTTTTTGTATTTTTTTTTCACGGTAACACGTCGAAGCTGCACGCTCTCTAACATGCTGGTAGAGAGAGTTTTATTTGGGTTTTTAGCACTGGAAATAATTACATCCCGACATGCGGGACAGAAGCATGGTCGCATTTGTTCATTCCAGGGACCAGCTGCTTGTGCTAATGCCGGCCGGTTTAGCGAGCAGAGCGGCGGACAAACCCTGCTGAAATCTGGAGGAAAACACACAGAGGATGCAGAGGGGGATCACAAAGGTGAGGAAAGAGAACCAGGTCAAAACAACAGAGACTTATGGAGAAGAGAGTTCGGTAGGTAATAAAATGGATGAGTTCACGGCGCTAGCCAGGCGTCAGAGAACATTTCGGGAGTGCAGTGTTATGTGTTTCACTGGAACGGGGCTGCACGAGGACATTCCTGATCAAAACTTCTCCATGGACGGCTTCCAGACCGTTCGGGCTGACCGGAAGTGTACTGAGAGCGGTAAGCGTAAAGGAGTTTGGTGCTTACTGTTCTGGTTAACAACAGATGGTGCAATCCGGGTCATATTACGATCGAGGAACGTGTTTGTAGACCGGGTATTGAACTTTTTACTGTTGGACTTCGGCCACATTCCACCGAGATACAACACTGGGAGGCACGGGAGGTCGTTCCTGTCTGTGGCCATCGAACTTGCAGCTCCTCCCGTGGAGGGTCAGACACCCTGAGCCAATAGACTGGTCCTGGACTTATTTTCCATCTGGCATAGTTTGCATTTTGTTGTTTGATTGTTTGTGGTTTTTGTATTGCTATATTTACGCTCTATTCTTGGTTGGTGCGGCTGTAACGAAACCCAATTTCCCTCGGGATCAATAAAGTGTACCTATCTATCTATCTCACTACAGGAAGGATGTGGAAACCATAGAAAGGGTGCAGAGAAGATTTACAAAGACTTTGCCTGGATTGGGGAGCATGACTTTTGAGAATAGGTTGAGTGAACTTGGCCTTTTCTCCTTGGAGTGATGGAGGATGAGAGGTGACCTGATAGAGGTGTATAAGATGATGAGAGGCATTGATTGTGTGGATAGTCAGAGGCTTTTTCCCAGGGCTGAAATGGCTGACACAAGAGGGCACAGTTTTAAGATGCTTAGAAGTAGATTCAGAGGAGGTGTCAGAGGTAAGTTTTTTATGCAGAGAGTGGTGAGTGCGTGGAATGGGCTGCCGGCGGCGGTGGTGAAGGCAGATACAATAGGGTCTTTTAAGAGGCTCCTGGGTAGGTACATGGAGCTTAGAAAAATGGAGAGCTATGGGTACCCTAGGTAATTTCTATAGTAAGGACATGTTCAGCCAAGCTTTGTGGGCCGGAGGGCCTGTATTGTGCTGTAGGCTTTCTATGTTTCTATGTTTATATAAGCTGAATGTTTATATGTTTATATAAGCTATGCTTATATAAGATTCCTTTTGCAATTTTGACATTACTTCATTACATTGTAATGTAGGTTCATCAACTTGAAATATTAACTCTGTTTCACTCTCCACAGATGCTACCTCACCAACTGAGTATTTTTCAGTATTTTCTTCTTTGTGAATATTGCTCTAGTTTAAGGACTTTTCCACTTCATGATATACAGAATTAGACAGGGTAAATCTGTGACAATAGCTAATCGAGACATTAAAATTCACATCCCACACACTTCATTTTCAGGCACATACTTGCCCCTTGTACTGGCCAAGTTTTATGAAAGAGAAAGCTTATTTTGGAAAGCTTACCTGCCAAAAATATTCCCTTGCCAGAATAACTTAATTTTGGCCTTCAATGATTATGTTCAACCATCTTCCTTGCTCAGGCCTGAAATGAGGCAATTATTTATAAAGGCTGGAATTCTAGGGTCTCTTCATGAAAGAAATTAACACCAATCATTTCCCAACTTTTGTGAAGTCCTGACTAAGAATCAACTTCTATTTCAGGATAACATTAAAGGTGGCATTTAACAACAATTCACTGAACTGACAAGCCAATCTCATGAGTGTGTTTGCTCAATAAGAAATGCGCACAGCTAGATCTGCTATTCTTTAATTAATTTCTCTGCAGTGCCCATTCTGAAAGGCTTGCCAAGATAAAAAGAAGCCAATCTCCTGGACACCTCAGCTGAAAGAAGGATCAAGACTGGAATAAGCTGTTGACTCAGCAGTGAAGCTGGCTCATGGTGTAGTGGTATCCGCACCTGACTTGGAGGCGAGTGGTCCCGGGTTCGAAACAGGCAGCTCATTCCACGCTTTCCATCTGTGCTGGGTTGAACATTGAACCAGCAAATCAGCCCCATTAAAAAAAGACAAAAAATGCTAAAGGAATAGCAAAGTTACTGCCAATACACCACAAAGTGTGCAGAGGAACAACTCAGCAGCAGGACCAACTGCAAGCAAAGTTCCCCAAATTGTCAACAAGTGTTACTATGGTTTTGTCGGCGAAAATCAACAACATGTAAATGCTGGAAATTTCAAATAAGGAATGGAAATACTAAAACGATTCAGCAAGCCAGGTAGCATCTAAGGAGAGAGAAACAGACCAATAATTTCTGATAACAACATACATCAAAGTTGCTGGTGAACGCAGCAGGCCAAGCAGCATCTATAGGAAGAGGCGCAGTCGACGTTTCAGGCCGAGACCCTTCGTCAGGACTATGTTTATGATAGATCACTGCCTCCGTAAATATGATGCACTTACACTTGAATATTTTAATAGAAATGCCATTTAATGGCATTATCAAACTGATGTTTTTACATTGTTATGGTTTGTAAAATGGTTCAGCCCAAATAGAGTTAAATACTAATGTTACATGGCCATTGAGATAATGCAGGCAATAGATAGATCTGGAAGGAGATAATCAAAAGTAACATTTAGGAATTGTTCTCGGGATATGTAATGAGTGCAGAAGATATTAAAGTTATAGAATTCCTTCTCATGAATGAAAGCTGCATTTCTGAGGCATTGACGAACACCACACATGAACATCCTTGCCATAGAGGGAGTACAAAGAAGGTTCACCAGATTGATTCCTGGGATGGCAGGACTTTCATACGAAGAAAGGCTGGATGAACTGGGCTTGTACTCGTTGGAATTTAGAAGATTGAGGGGGGATCTGATTGAAACGTATAAAATCCTAAAGGGATTGGACAGGCTAGATGCAGGAAGATTGTTCCCGATGTTGGGGAAGGCCAGAACGAGGGGCCACAGTTTGAGGATAGAGGGGAAGCCTTTTAGGACCGAGATTAGGAAAAACTTCTTCACACAGAGAGTGGTGAATCTGTGGAATTCTCTGCCACAGGAAACAGTTGAGGCCAGTTCATTGGCTATATTTAAGAGGGAGTTAGATATGGCCCTTGTGGCTACGGGGGTCAGGGGGTATGGAGGGAAGGTTGGGGCGGGGTTCTGAGTTGGATGATCAGCCATGATCATAATAAATGGCGGTGCAGGCTCGAAGGGCCGAATGGCCTACTCCTGCACCTATTTTCTATGTTTCTATGTTTCTATGTTTCTATGATAGAATTGGGAATCCAGAAATGTTCTGTAGGCATAAAAATAATAAATGATTAGACATGGAGCAGAAGACCATATTAAGGACAAAGCTGGGAACTTGTACATGGATGCTGAAGACAGTGTTAAGGTGCTAAATGTGTATATTGCATCTTTCTTCACCAAGGAAGAGGATGCTTTGAGTAGAGAAAAGACAATGAATACATTGAGAATTGATGTACAGAGGTGGCTCAGTACTGTTGCTCGGAACGTCAGCCAAGGTTCTCTACTCAGCTCTGTGGACTGTAATTTAAACACACAATCTTTCACCTCGGAAGCATCAGTGCTGCCTATAACCCAGCCATAGAGGTTTGTTAGCCCGACTATTGGAAATGAAATCGTAATTTATTTATTACAGTGGAAAGCTTGCTTTGCAGACTTTTCATACATATCAATCATTAAAGAGCGCAATGAGGTAGAAAAAGGAAAACAATAACAATGCAGAATAAATGGTAGCAGCAACAAAGAAAGTTCAATGTAATCAATAAGGTGCAAGATCATAATGAGGTAGACCTTGAGGTCAAGAGTCCATCTTATCGTATGAGGGAACCACTTAATAAACAGTAGAGAAGAAGCTGTCCTTGAGCCTGGTGGTTCATGCCCAGCGGATGAGGGGAGAAGAGGGAATGTCAAGGGTATTTGATTATGCTAGCTGCTTTACCAGGATAGTGACTAGAGTCCATAGAGGAGAGCTATGTCCACAACTCTCTGCAGTTTCTTGCAGTCACATGCAGAGCAGTTGCCATACCAAGTCATTATGCATCCAGATAGAATGCTTTTTGTGGTGCATCGGTTAAATTTGGTGTTGATGCAGAATGCCAAATTCCATTAGGCTCCTGAGGAAACAGAGCTGTTGGTGAGCTTTCATGGCCATGGTGTTTATGTGATTGGGCCAGTCCTTCCTAACCCTTCCCTTCATCCTGATAAGAGGATAGAAAGGAAATGCACATGATATGCAGTATGGTCTCCTGTGGTCAACGTATTCAGAAGGAAAAGTACGGTATACAAGACCAGAAGCAACAAAGCACCTATTATATAGGATCAGCTGCACAAGGCAAGGGGAAGCTTCGACTGAGAAGCAAGGTTTCATTGCCAAAAAGAATGCCTCAATATTTCCCTTAGGTGACCTTGTGCAATTGGATCTTCGATTTCCTCACTCCCTCAGTTCGGATTGTCAATAACATCTCCTCCACAATCTCCAACAGCGCAGGTGCACCGCAGGCAGTGTGCTTAGCCCTCTGCTCTACTTGCTTTACACATGACTGTGAGGCTAAGCACAGCTCCAATACCATATTCAAGTTTGCTTTTGAAACCACTGTCATAGGCTGAATCAAAGATGATGATGAATCACCATATTGGAGGGAGGTTGAAAATTTGGCAGAGTGTTGTCATAACAACAAGCTCTCACTCAATGTCAGCAAGACCAAGGAGTTGAATATTGACTTCAGGAGAAGAAAGTTCATGAGCCAGTTCTCATCAGAGGTTCAGAGGTGGAGAGGGTTCAGACTTTAAATTCCTTAACGTTATTATTTCAGAGGACCTGTCCTGGGCCCAGTATGTAAGTGCAATTACAAAGAAAGCACGGCAGCACCTCTACTTCCTTAAGAGTTCGTGAAGGTTTGGCATGACATCTAAAATCTTGACAAACTTCTATAGATTTTTTGTAGTGGACATTACATTGACTGGCTGCATCATAGCCTAGTATTGGATTTATTGGGTGTGCCTACAAGAAATGCATCTCAGGAATGTATATGTGACATATATGAACTTCAAAAATAAATTTACTTTGCACCTTGAACTTTGAATTTTGGTGGTCCATGCGCATTAACAGGGAAAGTTTAGATATTCAATAGACAAATAGAAGTGGTGGGGATGAATTGTGGGTGTGTGGATAAGAAAATGCCAGTACACTGCTTAGCATTCACAGAGAACTTTTTATACCGTTATTTACTGAAGCATTTCCCTCACTCATTTTGCTCATGTTGCCCATCCAAATCTCCCTCTTAAAAAAGGTGATCAATGGATAGAAAATCTTATAGTTACTGGCAGCTAGGTCAGTCGTGTCAGGGTTAACTAGAGAGGGCCGGGTTTCTGAGAGTGGGATGGCACTGAGAAAGATCATCATCAGAGTGGTGGCCAAATAACACTTGGCAGAAGTTCAGGTTTTGCCTGCAGGTCTCAAATCGCCATTCTATTCACCAACAGTTGACCCTATATATGGAGGAATCTAAGGTGGGGGCTTATATGGGAGGCAGGGTTTGAGGGTCGGCACAACATTGTGGGCCGAAGGGCCTGTACTGTGCTGTACTATTCTACATTCTATGTTCTATATTTCTTTTTCACTATTGGGTGAAATCTAGTGACATTTTATAATTCATCGTGGATAATTATAGTGCTGATCTTCCTCTGCACCTGTGTGTGATGACAAAAACTGGATTAGGACTACATATGGAGGGTCCATTTCCAGATTCACATCCATTTTTACTTTCATTAATTCAGTGAAAATTGCTAATGTGCTGGAGATACCAAGAGGTACAACCTGACCTGTGAGCAACAGGTGAGCGCCAGATCCAGTTACAACCCATATCAGGTTTTTACTGGAATGCATGCACTTCAGGTGGTGAGGTAAAGCCCAGGTGAGGTAAAGCCCACCTCAGGTGAGCATCAGGACCATAAAACTTGTTACAGTTTCTGGTCATTTATAGAAAGTTGTTGAAGAACTTCAAACTAGTTAGAGGTTGGTGGTTATAGTAGACAATCCTTCATGGATGTAGTAGCTATTTCTTCCATTCTCTATGACAAAGCAATGTTGAACGTGACTTTCAGCAAATTAACCAGTCCAGAAACCCATTGGATCAGATGAAATCCTGCTTTTAAACCTCATCTAATTTGACTCTTCATTAATTTCAACGAGTAAAATGGGTGGAGTGCAGAACCAGAGCGACTAATCTCAATGATCTGATCATTTACAATTTCCCCTTTTAACATTTTGCAACACTGCATTGTCAAGCATAGAAACAAAACTGCATTTAATATAACGATAAGGTCCTTCCATTCTGTTCTCCCCGCTCCCTCTTCCAGCCTTCTCTGTGTCCCAAACACAGGCTTCTCATGTTAAATTTACATTTAAACTCAAAGTAAATTTATGGGCTTGGATATTGTATGTAAACATTTCATGATTTAATTATCTGACAATCTTAAAAACTAATGCCTGTCTCTTTAGCTTGGTAAATCCTAGCATTATTTACCATTCCCTTTATCAAAGGTAAGAAGATTGCTGGGGATTTTCTAAGAAATTTAGTTGAAGTGGATTCTAGCAAATTCACTGAGGCCAGTGTAGGGTCAATCAAATGGGCGTAAATCCTGTCTTTGACGCATTCCTGCTATGGATCACGCCAAAGGGGAAAGAAAAGCTGGACTAAGATCTCAACAGCAAGTTACACTTTCTCCATGCCTCACAGTCAGCACCTACTGCAAGAGGAGGTGCGTAATAATGAAAATCTTTTATGATTAAGAGAGTGCTTCTTGTAATCTCATTTGCAGTCTGCGCAAAATTGATTGCCCTTTTCCCCTCCTCCATTTTCAGCACTGAGGGCCCCTGAAACTCAGTGGGCTGCCTTCGTCCATTCTCCTGCATGTCACACTGATTCCCCAAGAATTTCTCGTTTAGGTTCACAGAGATCTGATTAGAGATAGCATCACCATGACTTCTAGTTTAATTAGAACTAGCTTTTATATTTATTTATTTAATCTCAAGTAATTTTGTTAAATCGGTCAGAGATTCTTCTCTTGTGCCTCCAGCATGTGTCTTATAGCAGAGGTGAACAGAGCTTGTAAATGCAGTCAGCTAAGTAATCATTCTTGTCATCAAGTCAAAGAGAGAAAACATTATTCTCTCCAGGGAGTCAGTTAAGATAATTGTTCCGCTTATCATGAGCAGAAGGAATAATACTACTCACTCTAGGTAGTCCTAACATCAAACTGGTCCTTGTTTATACTGATAGAAGCTGCTACTCTGGTAACCCCACACTGATTCTACTTGATAACATTATGCAGAGTTGTCCTCTCCTCATTTACATTGCTATGCTCAGTGGGAGCTCTGCAAAAGTTGACCGCCCATCTCTAGCAGTCCTGTCAAGATCAAAGTTTGTGTACATAATAGAGGTAATTTTATTAAATTGCTCTTCCGGTGTGCTGACTCACCTATCAGGACTTACACTCGGAATTCTTACATGCTGTCTTCATAATTTTCCAACATATTTTGTGAAATTATATTGAATGCATCACAGCACACTTGCGTAAACTCCTTTAAAAAAATCACTTTGAACAATGCTCGTTGCTATTTCTCTCAACCACAATAACGTGAAATTGCATAGTGAGAGCATTTGCTGAGGGTCTCACAAAACATAAAGGAGCAGATACTCTTCCTCTGAGCTGCATGAAGCCCTTACTGACAAAATGTGGGCCCAAAAATTCATTTCCACTCTACCCCACCCATTTCATGTCGGTCCGGGGTGAGCTCGAAAAATTTAGTCATGGAGAGTCATAGAAAAGTAGGCCCTTCAGCCCATCAGTTCCATGCCAAGCATTCACCACCCATTTACAATATTTACCTCTTTTGTTAATTATTGCCACATTCAAAATTCAAAGTTCAAAGCAAATTTATTACCAAAGTGCATTCATGTCACCATATTCAACCCTGAGATTAATTTTCTTGCAGGTATTCACAATAGATAGAAAAAAATACAATGGAATCAATTAAGAGCCACACACAAAGACAGAGAAATGACCGATGTGTAAAAGAAGACAAACTGTGCAAGCAACAAAAAACAGTAATAAAAATCCCGGTTAAGTGTCCCTTATCTGAAATGCTTAAGGCCGGAAGTGTTTTGGATTTTGTATTTTTTCAGATTTTGGAATAAACAATGAGATTGCCATCATTTCCAATTGAATTTATGTGCTACCATGTCTTTGTCTTACACTTGTTCATCACACATGTGTACTTAACAGTAAAAATTATTACGTACCATTAATATAATGGAAATATAATGTGCTCAGGGTAACACAAGCAGCACAGCAGCATCAGAGAATACCTGAACCAGCCGTTGAACAACAATAAATAACGACAGGCTTTCAGTCTCCACCTACGCCGCTGTGTTTTGATTAAAAGGTTACATTACATTGTATTTGTATTTTACTTTTCTTTAGGTTTTATGGAAGGTATAAAAGCAATCAACATCGCAGACTTGTTCTGGTACTACATTTTCGTTTATCAGCAGACGCTTTAAAAATTCAATGCCATAAAACCCCTTTTCCTAAATTTCTGCAACCAGCCCACTGAATATCAGAACCATAATCAGGCTAAGTATTATCATAATAATAATAATAATAGGCACCCATTAGTCTCATGAGACCATGGATTTGCACCTTGGAAGGTTTCCAGGGTGCAGGCCTGGGCAAAGTTGTGTGGAAGACCAGCAATTGCCCATGCTGCAAGTCTCCCCTCTCCACGCCACTGATGTTGTCCAAGGGAAGGGCATTAGGACCCATACAGCTTGGCACTGGTGTCGTCACAGAGCAATGTGTGGTTAAGTGCCTTGCTCAAGGACACACACGTTGCCTCAGCCAAGGCTCGAACTAGCGACCTTCAAATCACTAGACGAATGCCTTAACCACTTGGCCACGCGCATATATATTAAATAGAATATTTAATATCAGCATATATATTAAATAGGTTAATTAAATAAGTAGCACAAAAATAGAAATAAAAAAGTAGTGAGGTAGTTCAATGTTTGTTCTGAAATCAGATGGCTGAGGAGAAGATGCTGTTCCTGAATCATTGAGTGTGTGCCTTCAGACTTCTGTACCTCATTCCTGATGGTAGCAATGAGAACAAGGCATGACCTGGGTGATGGGGTCCTTAATGATGGATGCGACCATTTTAAGGATCCTTGAAGATGACCTGGATACTACAGAGGCTAGTGTTCATGATGGAGCTGACTAAGTTTACAACTCTCTGCAGCTTACTTTGATCCTGTACAGTAGCCATACCAGATGGTGAACATTCACAATTACTTTCAATTTTCAGTGGTCGTGATAGATCTTTGCTTGTTTCATGATCAGCTTACTGTTGAGCAGCATATGTTCACTCCAACGCTGACAATACATGATCAATTTCTTAATTTTTCACTTTATGCTGTGATTTTCTATTTTTCAGTAACTTCTGTTCATTGCATACAGTATGTGAGGTCACTCCTCAGACCTGGGAACCTTCGCAGAATCTTGTACAATTTTCCATTTGTGATCTCATGTCAGCGCTCAAAAAAAATTTGGATTCCGGAAGGTTTTCGGAGTTTGGGTTTCAGATAAAGAGTATTCAACCAGTAATAATATACTTAAGTAACAAATAATATTGAGAATATGAGATATAGAGTCCTTGAAAGTGAATCCATTGGTTGTGGAATCAGTTTCATGTTGAGGCGAGTGACGTTAGCCGCGCTGGTTCTGGAGTCTAATGGTTGAAGGGTAATTACTGTTTTGAACCTGGTGGTGAGGGACCTAAGATTCCTGTACTTCCTTCTTGTGCAGTGAGAAGAGGGCATGGCCTGGATGGTGGCGGTCCTTGTTGATGGACGTAGATCTCTTGTGGCAGTGCGCCTTGTAGATATGCTCAATGCTGGGGAGATCTTTTCTTGTAATGGACGTGGCTGTATCCACTACTGTTTGTAGGCATTGATGTTTCCATACCAGGCAGGATACTCTCGCTGTGCATCTTATAGAAGTTCGTCAAAGGTTCGTTCTCATCAACTCTCCTCAGATTCTACCATTCACTTCCACACTTGTGAAAATTTACCATGGCCAATCAACCCACACAGAGTTGGAGGAAACCCGTGAATTCACACGGAGAACATGCACATTCTGTACAGGCAGCACCCAAGGTCAGGACTAAGTCTCGGGATCTGTGAGGCAATACCTTTAATAGTTGTACTAAAGAGCAAATAGAGAATAATATTGTCTTTCAAATATTTAAGTACACTTTTGTGTTGGAATTGGAAGTGATTCAGTGAAACGCTTGTCTTGCAAACTGTTGATGCAGATCAAATCATTACGCAATGCATTGAGGTGGAACGCGGCAAATCACTAACAGTACAGAATAAAGTGTAGGTGAACAATAAGGTACGATATCATAATGAGGTAAACTGTGAGGCCGGGGGGGTCAGGAGTCCACCTTATTGTATTAGGGAAACATCTAGGAGTCTTATAACAGTGTGATAGAAGTTGTCGTTGAGCCTGCTGGAACATGCTTTTACATTTTGCCCAAGGGAACGGGGAGAAGAGAGGATGTGTAGGATGGGAGGGCGGGGTCTTTGATTATACCGCCTGCAGCAAGAAGTATAGACAGAGAGGGGAGGTTGGTTTCCATGATGTGCTGAGATGTGTCCACAATTCTCTACAGTTTCTTGCGATCACAGGCAGAGCAGCCATATCAAGTCAGTATGCATCCAAGTAGGATGCTTTCTATAGTGCATCAGTAAAACTGGTAATAGTCGAGGGAATGTACCAGATATTTTTGGCTTCCTGAGGAATTCAAGGCATTGGTGAGCTATTTTGGCTATGGCATTTACAGGGCTGAGCTAAACCAGATTATTTATGATGTTCACTCCTGGGAACTTGAAACTCTCCACCTCAGCACTGTTGATGTAGACAGGAGCCTGTGCACATCCCCCTGTCCTGAAGCTAATGACTTGCTCTTTTGTTTTGCTGACATTAAGGGAAAGCTTGTTATAATGACACCATGTTGCTAAGCTCTCTATCTCCTTCCCCTACATGGACTCATCATAATTTGCGATAGGCCCACAGCAGTGGTATTATCTGCAAAATTGCAGATGGAGTTAGAGCAGAATCCAGCCACACCGTCATGAGCATACGGGGAGCGGGGTTGAAAGCACGATGTGGAGCACCAGTGTTTGGAATAATCATGGCCGAGGTGTTGCTGTGTGTCCTTACAGGTTGCTATCTGTTGGTCAAGAAGTGAAGAAACCAGTTGAAGAGGGAGATGTTGATTCCCAGGGTTCGGAGTTTAGGAACTTGGAATGATAGCATTGAAGGCGGAGCTGTTGTCAATAAACAATAGTCTGATGTAGGTGTCACTACTGTCCAGGTGATCAATAGATGAGTGTAGGGACACTCATCTGCCACAGGCCTATTTTGGTGGTACGAGATTTACAGTATGATAACTTTGTGTCCTCCAAGTCATTGCTCTGCCTAAAAATAATTCAACATCTAGGAATAGAAATGCAGAAGTTGTCACTTTTACAAACTCTATGGCTTCCCCACCATGGCAGGTAAAGGCAGAGGAAGCACAGTATCAGTAGTGACATTCAGTGCTCTGAGCTTCCACGTTCCCGAGGGCAACTCTTCCAAAATTGTTCATGAGAACTAGTCCATATTTCCCCAGTTCAGCATCAGATCCACTGTCCTCATCACCTCCAAACTTCTGAAACTTCAGTCTTATTCAACAATATAGTATCACTGTTCAACGTGACTCAACAACTTCCACCTCAAAACCTCGAAAGCTGGAAACTTGAAATTCATGCAGATTGCATGGCTCCCTGTCCTTTCAAACGTCAATCCTCCATTAGTTTTCAATGATCATTACCAGAGAGTACAACTCTGCAACCCGAAGTTAATGTGTTTTTGCAGAATCTACCATTAGCCTGATTCAAAGGTTTACCAGCACTGCCAACTGCGCCCCACTCTCCTGCTTCTTGCAATGTGAATCTGTTTTCTGGGAGTTAGGTTTCTGGCATATTTCTTCTCTGTCTCATGTAGTGGCATTGCTTCCATTGGACAAAATCGGCCTGCTTTTGTCCTTTGAATGGATAAAGACTCCATCACAATATCACAGAGCTAGGGCCACGTCTTTCCTATTCTCCAAATATATCTAATTCCCTGCTCAATGCATCCACAACCAAATGAGATACCCCATCAGTTTGACATGTCTGCGAAACTATGCTTGCAGGCACACTATCTTATCCAGTTGCAACAGGATTCAAAACTTTGGGGGAAAGAGTAGGACTACAACCAGTTATAAAGACTGGAGTAGCACATATGCATGGAGCTATCAGCAGAAATCATTGAGCAGTCGGAAGCGGCAAACTTTGGGAGGCTTTGGGAGACAGACTGGCAGGTACGATGTTGTAGGCATCACTGAATCATGGGTGAAAGATTATAGCTTGGAGCTTAATGTCCAAGGATACACATTGTAGCGAGAGGATACACAGAAAACAGAGCGGGCGGTGTTGCTCTGTTGGTGAAAAATGAAATGAAATCAAATCATTAGAAAGAGGTGACATAGGGTCGGAAGGTGTTGCATCATTGTGGATAGAGCTAAGGAACAGGAAGGATAGAAAGACCCCAACAGGAGTTGTATACATGTGGCCTACAAATTACAATGCGAGATAGAAAATGCACGCCAAAAGGGCAATGTTACAATAGACGTGGGGGACTTCAGTATACAGATAGACTGGGAAAACCAGGTTGGTGCTGGATTCCAGAGGGAGAATTTCGAGAATGCCTATGAGATGGCTTTTTAGAGGAGCTCATGGTTGAGCCTACTAGCTGACCAGCTATTCTGGACTAGGTGTTGTGCAATGAACCAGAACTGATTAGAGAGCTTAAGGTAAAAGAACCCTTAGGGGAAAGTGATCATAATATGATTGAATTCAGCCTGAAATTTGAGAAGGAGAAGCTGAAGTCAGATGTATCATTATTACAGAGGAGTAAAGGGAATTACAGAGACATGAGAAAGGAGTTGGTCAGAGTTGATTAGAAAAGAACACAGAGCAGCAATGGCTGGAATTTCTGGAAGCAATTCGGAAGGCACAAGATATATACATCCCAAAGAGGAAGAAGTATTCTAAAGGAAAAATGATACAACCATGGCTACAAGAAAAGTTAAAGCACGTGTGAAGTTACCATAACTAAAGTGAAGGTTCTTGGGAAACTGAAAGGTCTGAAGGATGATATCACCTCGACCAGATGGTGTACGCCCCAGGGTTCTGAAAGAGGTGGCTGAAGAGATTGTGGAGGCATTTGTTATAATCTGTCAAGAATCAATGGATTCTAGCGTGGTTCTGGAGGACTGCAAAATTGCAAATGTCAAGAAGGGAGAGAGACAGAAGAAAGGAAATTATAGGCCAGTTACTCTGATCCCTGTGGTTAAGAAGATGTTGGAGTCAATTGTTAAGAATGTTGTTTTGGGGTACTTGAAGGCACATGATAAAATAGGTCATAGTAGGCATAGTTTCCTTAAGGGAAAATCTTGCCTGACAAATCAGTTGAAATTCTTTGAAGAAATAACAAGCAGCATAGATAAAGGGGAATCGGTGGATGTTGTGTACTTGGATTTTCAGAAGGCCTTTGACAAGGTGCCACACATGAAGCTGCTTAACAAGTTACCTCATGGTATTACAGGAAAGATTCTAGCATGGATAGAGCAGTGGCTGATTGGCAGGAGGCAAAGACTGGGAATAAAGGGAGCCTTTTCTGGTTGGCTGAGGGTGACTTGCGGTGTTCCACAGGTATCAGAATTGGGACCGCTCCTTTTAACGTTATATGTCAACAATTTGCATGATGGAATTGATGGGTTTGTTGCAAAATTTGTAGACAATATGAAGAGAGGTGGAGGGGCAGGTAGTTTTGAAGAAGTAGAGAGACTGCAGAAGGACTCAGACAGATTAGGAGAATGGGCAAAGAAATGGCAGATGGAATACAGTGTCAGGAGTGTATGGTCATGCACTTTGGTAGAAGAAATGAAAGGGTTGACTATTTTCTAAATGGAGAGAAATTACAAAAAACTGAGCTACGAAGGTACTTGGGAGTCCTTGTTTTGTGCAGGATTCCCTAAAGGTTAATTTACGGGTTGAGTCTGTAAATGGAAGTCTGTGGTAGGAAGGCAAATGGAATGTTAGCATTCATTTCAAGAGTTGAATATAAAAGCAAGGATTTAATATTGAAACTTTATAAAGCACTAGTGAGGCTTCACTTGGAGTATTGTGACCAGTTTTGGACTCCTTATCTTATAAAGGATGTGCTGAAACTGGAGAGGGTTCAAAGGATGTTCATGAAAATGATTCCAGAATTAAATGGCTTGTCATATGAAGAGTGGTTGATTGCTCTAGGCCATTCAGAAAAAATGAGGGGTGACCTCATTGAAACCTATTGAATGGTGAAATCCCTCAATACAGTGGATGTGGAGAGGATGTTTCCTATGGTGGGAGAGTCTAAGACCAGAGGACACAGCCTCAGAATAGCAGAGTGTCCTTTCAGAACAGAGATGAGGAGGAATTTCTTTAGCTGGAAACTGGTGAATCTGTGGAATTCGCTGCCACAGACAGCTGTGGAGGACAAGTCTTTATGGATATTTAAGACAGAGGTTGAGAGCTTCTTGATTGGTCAGTGCATGAACAGAAGGCAGAAAATTGGGGCTGAGAGCAAATTTGGATCAGCCACGATGAAATGGCAGAGCAGACTTGATGGACCAAAAGGCCTAATTCCGCTCCTTTATCTTATAATCTTATTATGGTCTTTCTAATCTGCAACCAGCATCGTTGATGTCAATTTGTGTATTATCTTTTCAAAAAAAAGTATTAAAAATACCTCAGATGAGTGTTTCTGTGGCATTTTTCTTTCCCTTGTATCCTGCATGTGTTGAGCAATTGTACACAAAATATCAGTTGCTGCCTGATGAAGTATGTACTGCTATAACCTGAATTTTCTCTTTATGAAGCTACTTAACCTGCTGTGTAATACCAATTCTTTTTGTTCTTATTCTAGGTTTCCTGCATTTACAGTTTTTTTTTCTAATTTAATGTCCATATATTGGATCTTCCATCAACTGCTTGATATTATTTATTCTTTGATCAAACCCACTCCAAACATAAGATTGTTTTTTATTCCAGTTATTGGATTATCTTTCAACAGCAACTCACGATTGAGCTTTCAGCACTGCAGAAAAATGAAGACTTGCAAAGCCGCCTAAAATGCAATTCAGGCACTAAATAATAACGTAGCTTCTTGCAGACGACTCATTCCAGGAAGGTACATCTTCGATAGATTTTTTAAAAAGCTAAAGGTGCAATTCAAGTCAACTAAGAATACATTTTAAGTTTTCCAGATGAATCGAAATGGTAACCGAATACATGAACTGGAAGCTCAGGCGAACTTAAACTATTGTATTTGAATCCTAATGATCCCTGTGCTGAAAGCATGGGGTAAAAAAATACCAATAAAGGATACTAATAATAATGTTAATCATGGATGCCAACACAAACCAAAAGAAGAGGCAAATGAATGACTAAGTCTACAGAAATAAATTTAGCTTAAATTATTATTTTAAATTGACTGAAGTTTTTTTTAGATTATGATTATGAGGACACACAGTCCTCTTTTATTGTCATTTAGTAATGCATGCATTAAGAAATGATGCAATGTTTTTCCAGAATGATATCACAGAAACACATGACAAACCGACTTAAAAACTGACAAAAACCACATAATTATAACACATACAAATGTTTGTAGTTACAACAGTGCAAAGCAATACTGTAATTTGATAAGAACAGACCATGGGCACGGTAAAGGACTCAGAGAATGCCGCTCAAAGGAGAGACCCCGGTGTAAGAAGTTTTTATGTGCAGACAAGTGGTTCCAAGGAGGAAGTGCTAATACTCCTGAGTTAGCCAGATGATTCGAAATGGTCATTGAGGGAAGTTTGGACTGTGGTTGGTGTCCTTCACACACAGTACATGGGTTCAGCGTATGAGTAATCAAAGAGAATTACCCGACTACTCCAGAAATAAGCTCCAATGTTTATGTGCACATTTGGACTGGTTTAACCCTAATGGGCCCTTTTATTTTTTCTTTTTCTGTAAACTGTTTGTTCAAGTTGAGATATTAATAAATATATTTCCTTGGAAGTTTTATGTTGGTGTACAATCTGCTATTTTTCGGGCAAACGATAACTTTGCATGGGGCAGTATGTACACAGCGTTTGCTACAATTCACGTTCCTCCCCAGAACATTCCAACTTTCCTATTTGGTTGAACCCAAATCACATTGACCCTGGACATGTGTTGCTTATAGAAGATGGCTTTCTCACCTCTGAGTCACGAGGCTGTGAGCAAAGTTAGCTAATGAGCCAAGTCTGCAAACAAGCCCTGGTGAGAAGGTTACATTTAATTTATTATATATATATAAAACATTTAATTTATTTTATTTTTATTTATATATATATAATGGTAATTTATAGTTTTTTATATATTGCAATGTATTGCTGCCAACAAAACAGCAGATTTCATGACAAATGTCAGTGATCCTAAATCTGAGTCTTACTCTGCTTCTTATTCTAATTCTGATTCAGTCAACTACATCTCCCATCACTTGCTAATGATTAATGATTGCTTAATTGCACAGTAAGTAACTGGACTGGATTTGCTTTTTATGAACAGTACTTACCCGGGCATTTTTCTTCATTTTCATTTGCCAGTGTTTGGGGCAGCTGTTCTTGACCATTCAATTCCACATTTGGGATGTTATCTGTTCCCTTAACCACACTGTGTCGAATGCTCTCAGCTGGGGGTTTTTGTATCATTTGGACTGAATACAATTGTTGAGACAAAATATCCACTCAGCACTTCTGATCTGATACACAGTAACTGCGAGTATCTCAGCATTATCTTCAGCTCTCATGTTCTTCCCTGTACCATCACTGAGATTCAGCATGCCCTTGGGCCTCCACTTCTCCTCAACTTGTTCAACTGTCCAGTAACATTTCTGATTAAATGTGGCAGGACTGCAAAGCTTTGATCTGAATTGTCTGTTGTTTGATCACTTAATGGAATTGATGGCTTTGTGGCAAAGTTTGCGAACGATATGAAGATAGGTGAAGGGTTAGGTAGTGCTGAGGAAGCAATGCGATTGCAACAAGACTTAGACAAATTGGAAGAATGGGTAAAAAAGTGGCAGATGAAATACAGTGTTGGGAAATGTATGATAATGCATTTTAGTAAAAGGAACAATAGAGCGGACTATAATCTGAATGGGGAGAAGGTTCAACCATCAGATGTGCAGAGGGACTTAGGAATCCCTGTGCAAAACTCCTAAAAGGTTAATTTACAAGTTGAGTCTGTGGTAAAGAGACCAAACGCAATATTGGCATTTATTTCAAGAAGAATAGAATAAAAAAGCAAAGAGATATGCCGAGCCTTTATAAGACATTAGTCAGGCTGCATTTGGAGTATTGTCAACAGTTTTGGGCCCCTTATCTCAGAAAGAATGTGTTGTCATTAGAGAGAATCCAGAGGAGGTTCACAAGGATGATTCTGGAAATGAAGGGGTTAACATACAAGGAGCGTTCAACAGCTTTGGGCCTGTACTCAAAGGAACTTAGAAGATTGCCGGGGGTGGGGGGGGATCTTATTGAAACCTACCAAATGTTGAAAGGACTAGTTAGGGTGGATGTGGAGAGGATGCTTCCTGTGCTGGGGCAACACTCAGAAACTGAGTAGGTTCTGCCGGGTCTGCAATGGGACCTGAGACCCAAGTAGAGCCAGCCACATTTCCTAATCAAAAAAAATGGACTCTATGCTAAATCCAGCATAACAGCCGAATACTTCTATGCAAATTAAGCCAGGTCAGTTAAGATTTTCTATGCCCAGAACTAATTCATTGTAGTTGGGTAAGGCTATAAGAACAATGGAACGTGTAAATCAGATATGATCTCGTGGAATGCTGAAGCAAACACAAATGATTGAATGGCCGCTAAAATAGCTCACACTACTTTCTTGTCAACTTGACATCTAGCAGTTTCACAACTAATTCTCAAATTTCAAGAAAGCAGTTCATTACTTTGCTGAGACCTCAGATAGCCAGGATGCACAATTGCTCCTCACTCCCTATCATCTGAAAGCAGGTGCCTACGGTTAGGTGCTAAGCCCATTGCTGTGCACTCTGCTCACACATGACTGCACATCCAAGCATCCGAGAAATCACATAGCCAAGTTCCCTGATGGCAGCGCAGTAGGGGGTCTCATCACCAACAATAATGAGATGGTCTACAGAGAGGAGGTGGAACAGCTCGAGGCCTGGTGTCAGGCAAATAACCTCTTCCTCAATGTCAACAAGATAAAGGAGATGGTTATCAACTTCAGGAGAACTTGCAACACTCGTACCCCTCTTTACATCAGCAGCACAGCAGGGGAAACTGAGAGCCACTTCAAACTTCCGGAAGTGCACATTTTGCAAAAACCTGTCATGGTCCCAGAACATATCATACACCATCAGGAAAGCTCATAAATACCTCTCCTTTCTGAGGAGGTGATAGATGTGCAGTAGCTGCATCACTGCATGGCATGGAAACTACACTGTGGCAGACCGTAAGGCTCTACAATGGGAAGTCAAAGCTGCCCAAAGCATCACCGGCACCAGCCTAACCACCATCAAGGACATATATACAGAAAGGTGCTAGAAAATAGCCAGTAACATCATGAAGGATCCAACCTACCCTGTTTATCCCACTTCCATTAGGGAGGAGGCTATGTGCCATCCGCACCAGGACCACCAGACTCAAAAACAGTTTTTTTCCGCTGGAAGTAAAGCTGATCAACACCTCCAGCACTAACCTAACCCTCTGCACCCCAACCACCACTACATTATGATTTCCTGTCAATCACCTTACGTACAGACACTACTGTGCCTAGCGTCACTTTATGGACATACAGTCAATCTATGTATATAAGCTATCTTATGTGTTTATATTTATTGCATTTGTAATTATTCTTCTGTTCTTTGACTTATTGTGGTTTTTTTGTGCTGCGTCAGAGCTGGGATAACAATTATTTCATCCCCCTTTACACTTGTGTACTGGAAGTGACATTAAACAATCTTGAATTTAATCAAACTAATTAGTACATAGTTGTCAACATCTATTTTGTCATATTTTTCAATCCACCAAATTTTAGATCTAATAGCTCTTTACCAATGTCCATAGGCTTTCCAGCGGCTTTCGATGAGCTACTGCATTGAAGACTTATCGATAGATAAGGATGCATTGAGTTGGCAGTTAATATATTTACATTGGTTAACCAGTAGAAACCAATAGAGTTGGGATAAATGATTGTTTCTCTGGTTGTCAGTCAGTGGTAAGAGGAGAGCCGCAGGGCTGGTGCTGAACCCACAATGACACATAAAGTATATGAACAATTTTGAAGAGGGGACTGAGTTTAGGGTACCTACGTTGCTGATGATGTTAAATTGAGCAGAAAAGTAAATTGCACAGTGGATGAGGGTCTGCAGATAGCTATAGGTAGGTTAAACGTGGGCACGGGACCAGGAATTGGTGTACAATGTTGGTAAATACGACAGCATCCAATTTGGAAGGAAAAATAGAAGATTAGATTAGATTCAACTTTATTGTCATTGTGCTGAGTACAGATACAAAGCCAATGAAATGCAATTAGCATCTAACCAGAAATGCAAAGAGTAGTGTTATTTACAAAATAACTGCGAATAAAAAGTAAGTGCTACAGCACACAAATATAAAAGTACTGAGACAGTACAATATGGGTGCAATACTGCTTAGCGCATGATGTGAGGTTCAGCAGGGTCACAGCCTCAGGGAAGAAGCTCTTCCTGTGCCTGCTCGTGCGGGAGCGGAGGCTCCTGTAGCGCCTATCTGATGGGAGGAGAGAGTAAAACCTCCATGGTTAGGGTGAGATGCATCCTTGATAATGCTTTTCGCCCTGCCCAGGCAGCGTTTATGGTAGATGTTCTCAATGGTGGGCAATTGGGTGCCGATAATCCGCTGGGCAGTTTTCACCACAGACTGGAGTGTTTTGCGGTCTGATACGGGACAATTGCCATACCACACTGAGATGCAGTTGGTGAGTATGCTCTCAATGGTACAGCAGTAAAAGTCCGTCAGTATCCTGGGACAGAGGTGAGCTTTCTTGACGCTCCACAGGAAATAAAGGCACTGTTGCGCCTTTTTGATCAGGATGGAGGAGTTCAGAGACCAGGTGAGATCCTCGGAAATGTGGACACCAAGGAAATTGAAGCTTGATATACGCTCCACTACAGCTCCGTTGATGTAGATGGGGACGTAAGTGTGGCTCCTAGCATGCCTGAGGTCCACAATGATCTCCTTGGTCTTCTGGGTGTTAAGGGCCAGGTTGTTGTCGGCACACCACGCGGTCAGGTGCTGGACCTCATCCCTGTAGGCCGTCTCATCATCCCCTTTGAGCAGGCCAACCTGATAGAAGATTAGATTATTATTTAGATGGTGAAAGACTGCAGCATGTTGTTTGCAGAGGGATTTGGGAGTTTTTGTACATGAATCACAGAAGGTTGGTTTGCAGGTGCAACAGATTATCAAGCAGTCAATGGAATGTTGGCCTTCATTGCTAGAGGGGTTGAACTTACGGATGGGAAGGATATGCTGGAAATGTACAGGATAAAGATGAGGCCATACCCCGAGTACTGTGTGCTCTTCTGACCTCCTTAAGGGAAGATACACTGGCTTTGAAGCCAGTGCAGAGGAGACTCACTGGGAAAGGTGTTTCCACTGGTAAGTGAGACTTAGAATTAGGGAACATAGTTTCAAGATTTAGGAGAGTAGATTTAGGACAAGGAGAAATTGCTTTTCCTGGATAGTAGCAAATCTGTGGAATTATCTGCCCAGGGAAGCAGTAGAGACTTCCTCATTAAAATAAGACACTGTTAGATAGACTTTTACATTGTAGGACATTAAGGCAGGTTGGTGAAGCTGAGTCCATGAGCAGATCAGCCATTGATCTGAATAAATGACAGAACAAATTTGATGGGCCAGATGGCCTATTCCTGCTCCTATTTCTTATGTTCTTATGTTGCAGCTACCAAATTCTGATCCCACCTACAAATCCTGGGTGGTTCAACTCAGCAGCTGGCAACTGCCAACGATAATTAAAAATACCTTTAATGGGTAGAAAACTCAAAGAATTTAGGAGACATTTATTGATGCACGGCATTTTTTTCTCTATTTAAGTCAGTTTCACATTGAAGTAAGCATTGAACATTCTACACTTAAGGGCAACAGACAATGGCTCTGTTTCTACCTGTGGGAATAGCTCAGAACTGCCAAAGGAAGAGCAACAGCAGGGCAAAGGAGACAACGGATCTGCAGCTACACAGAGAGTAAATATATGGAGGACAGCAGGCCAGAATCACTATGTTTAAAAAATCTAGGAATTCATAAATGTGCTTTTCGACAAGCAGACTGTGAAAGTTGCACACCATCTTGGTCAATGTCTCCCATCCACTACATAATGTACTGGGTGGGCACAGGAGTACATTCAGCCAGAGACTCGTTCCTCCAAGATGCAGCACAGAGCGTCATAGGAAGCCATTCCTGCCTGTGGCCATCAAACTTTACAACTCCTCCCTTGGAGGGTCAGACACCCTGTGCCGATAGGCTGGTCCTGGACTTATTTCATACATTTACTGGCATAATTTACATATTACTATTTAACTATTTATGGTTCTATTACTATTTATTATTTATGGTGCAACTGTAACGAAAACCAATTTCCCCCGGGATCAATAAAGCATGACTATGACTATGACCATGACTATGAAAACTTTGAGGAAATAATTGGTTAGAAAGTATGCTCTGGAATGGCAGTATATGGTTAGTCCTGCCATCTTGATCTCGTTTTTATAAGCAGAGTGCAATTCATGTTCCCATTTTTCCATTGAAATTCCAGGCAACTTTAACCATGCTAACTTTCCTTTCATCATCTATACACAGGGAAAGGTTTCTTGTGAAGATGGCCATCATTGAAGCCAGGTAGTTCAAATAAAAGCCAAAAACACCAGCACAGAAGCCAGAAATTTAACTCACCACACCTACGCCAACAGTCAGTTAGTCCTGACGAAGGGTCTCGGCCTGAAACGTCGACTGAACCTCTTCCTAGAGATGCTGCTTGGCCTGCTGCGTTCACCAGAAACTTTGATGTATGTTACTCATCTCTACTTGTCCCATTTATCATTACTCGGTTCCTAGCCTACCATATCCTGATGACTTCTAAAAACAGAGGTGGTCATTTCATCTAAATATTAATGAAATTCATTCAAAAAGTTTGAAAATCTTGCCAGAAGCCACATCAAGCACACTCACACCAAATATCTAATGACATACGGAGTGATGTGTTGGAGAAGAGAAGAGGAGTTTGCTATGTGCTAGAGTCCAAGAAGCCAGCGGCAGTGAAAAGAAGCCACTTTCAAAGGAGGCAGTAAGTGTGAAGCTATAAAAATATGGAGGTTGTACCTCAAAGGTCTAGTAAGCATCCGCAGCCAAGGTCAGAAACCTCAAAGCCAAAATCTCAACAACTGCATCACACATCCCACAACCTGCTCAATAAACTAACCTCCATTATCTATCCACTGATAATCTCTAACAATCATGACTCTTAACTAAATGTCATGCAAATCCTTCACCAAGCACCTCACATACTTAGAATTGACGCAGTGCCTCAATCAGAAGCTTCAACAATTCCCTTACCCCTGGAGATATTCTTCACCCTGCTGTGTTCCTGCAGTAGTTTGTTTTATTTTAATATATAGCAGCTGATTTCCTGATCCAAGATGTTGGTAGAGATTTTAAACTTCTCCAGCCCAATTACTCCCAGTAGTCATAGCTTCCCAATCCAAAAATGGCCAATTTGTTCTTACTCTTTGTTTTCTGTCCTTTAATCAAGTGTTTGACAAACTCTGGTATTTTTCCTTCTACTGATCTCAAAATAATTAGCATGCAGTTCTCAGTCTTTTTTCACCCTCCCTTCTTAAATAGTAGACCCACATTTGATAACTTCCAATCTGTAGAAACTGTTTTAGCGTCCACAGAACTTTAGGGCTTGGTGATCAGTGTAGCTTCTATCAATGAACACACTGCCAGCGGACCCACTGTCTCCACGGACACCTCTTCCAAACCCATGATGCAGATCATCATGAACTGGGGATTCATCAGCTTTTGGTTCTCCAAGACCTTTTTTAAAAAAATGCTATCTTTTTTTTAGTTTCTTGTTCTTTCTACACCTCCACTAATTGTGAGATAAATTATTTTGTCTTATTTCATACATACAATTGTTGAATTCTTCTGCCACTTTCATATTCCCAATATAATTTCATTTGTCTCAGTCATAAGGAACTAATATTAACTTCCACTGAACTTCTTTCTATCCATCTACAGAAGATTTTGCAATGTGCTTTTAAGAGCAGGCTGTAAGTACCTTAAACACTAACAGTAAGATTGTAAGAGTTTGGTACAGATAACAAAATATCAAACGGCTTCATTCTGTGGTTCCTCAAGGGCAGTGAATGACAGGTAATGTAATTTTAATGTTTTTATTTGAGCTGACTAAAATTCAGCAGATCTGCCGTCCTTACCAAAAAAAACAAATCAAGCACTTTAAGTTGTGCATTTTACAGCAAAAATGTCCAGCAGGAATTTGGAAAATCGGTAAGGAGTTTTTAATCTTCTTTGAATGTGATTTCAATTTGAAACTGAACATGTCAGTACATTGAAATCTAATCCACACCTGTACCCTTTTCATGTGCTATCAGTGGAGCAGAGGATTTCATAGGTAATACTGGGCATGTTTTCTCCAGTGACTGAAAGTAGTAGACAGCCGGGGGTAAATGGGCAATCATCATGATTAACATGGAAGTAAGGTAAAAGCATGACGTGCAAGGAATGAGATCACTTTTCACCATCAAAATGTCTCCCACGCTGCATCAGTCAGCACCAGCTCTCATGGTCAGCATTATGCTAAATAACTCACTGGTCCTCCCATCACTGACCACAGATCTTTAATAAAAGATTACAGTGAGCTACAAGCAGCAATCACTGGCCCTGGATCAGCTTACTGCTTACAGTGGCTTGGGGTTCACCAGCAGCACAGGAGTCAATTGGGCTACTTCATCACTTGGTAGGAGTTGCCCTAGAGATATTAGAGAAGGTCACATTCCCCTCCCCCACATTTCTGCCTGCCTTCACAGGGGCCTTTCCTCTTTTTACATGCGGCTATCAAGGCGGATTTCTGGAAGCATTACTTCACTTTCCAGCAATCAACATGGCAATGATGCTGCTCCTGCTAGATCTACAGGCAGCCCCTGATAGGATCCACATATGTTCCAAGTTAACAGATGAGTTATTGTGCAAAATACCAGGGCTCTACTTCTGACATATCCTTACCCAAGTTCATATGTTTTCTCAGGAGCTCGGTGAGTACATCATCATCATATGCAGATCGTGTTTAGCACACATAGAGAGTGAACTCCTATTTCTAGGCAGAGGCGTCTCAAAGCTGCCTATTCCAATAACTCCGTGATAACCAAGGTCTCATTTTAGAAGATCTTAGATACCAGCAGAAAAGGGCAGCATGTTAAACTGGTGCTTTGTAAGTTCTGCCCTATTTAGTATGACATACTTAATGGAATACAGTGTTGGGAAATGTACGATAATGCATTTTGGTAAAAGGAACAGTAGTGTGGACTATTATCTAAATGGGGAGAAGGTTCAAACATCAGAGGTGTAAAGTGACTTAGGCGTCCTCGTGCAAATCTCCCTAAAGGTCAATTTACAGGTTGAGTCTGTGGTAAAGAAGGTAAATGCAATGTTGGCATTTATTGCAGGGGGAATAGAATATAAAAGCAAAGAGATAATGTCAAGGTTTTATAAGACACTAGTCAGGCCACACTTGGAGTATAGTCACAAACAAGAGAAAATTTGCAGATGCTGAAAATCCGAGCAGCACACACAAAATGCTGGCCTTCTGTCTCTTTTACCAATTTACTTCCCAGCCCTTTACTTCATCATCTCTCCCTTCAGGTTTCACCTATCACCTTGTGTTTCTCCCTTCCCTCGTAAGGCCAGTGATGTTGTGGGGATGGAATCGTAAGGCCAGTGATGTTGTGGGGATGGAATCGTAAGGCCAGTGATGTTGTGGGGATGGAACTGGACTCTCTGACGGTGGTGTCTGAAAAGAGGATGCTGTCTAAGTTGCATGCCATCTTGGACAATGTCTCCCATCCAACACATAATGTACTGGGTGGGCACAGGAGTACATTCAGCCAGAGACTCATTCCACCGAGATGCAACACAGAGCGTCACAGGAAGTCATTCCTGCCTGTGGCCATCAAACTTTACAACTCCTCCCTTGGAGGGTCAGACATCCTGAACCAATAGGCTGGTCCTGGACTTATTTCATAATTTACTGGCATAATTTACATATTACTATTTAACTGTTTATGGTTCTATGACTATTTATTATTTGTGGTGCAACTGTAACGAAAACGAAAACCAATTTCCCTCTGGGATCAATAAAGTATGACTATGACTATGACTCCCCCCACCTACTCCGCAGTTTTTTTCTCCAGTCCTGCCGAAGGGCTTTGGCCCAAAATGTCGACTGCATTCTCTTCCTAGATGTTGCCTGGCCTACTGAATTCCTCCAGCATTTTGTGCTTGGAGTATTGTCAACAGTTTTGGGCCCCATAGCTCAGAAAGGATGTGTTGTCATTGAAGAGAGTCCAGTGGACGTACTCAAGGATGATTCCAGGAATGAAGGGGTTAACATAAGAGGAGCATTTGGCAGGTTTGGGCCTGTACTCACTGGAATTCAGAAGAATGCGGGGGATTTAATTGAAACTTACCGAATGTTGAAAGGACTAGATAGGGTGGATATGGAGAAGATGTTTCCTGCGGTGGAGGTGTCCAGAACTAAAGGGCACAGCCTCAGAATCAAGGGGTGACCTTTCAGAATGGAGGTGAAGAGGAGTATTTTAGCCAGAGAGTGGTGAATCTGTGGAATGCTCTGTCACAGACTGCAGTGAAGGTCAAGTTTAAGGCAGAAGTTGATGGTTTCCTGGTCGGTCAGGGCATCAAAGGATGTGGCGAGAAGGCAGTTGTATGGGGTTGAGTGGGATTCAGGATTAGCCATGATGGAATGATGGAGCAGACTTGATGGGCTGAATGGACTAATTCTGCTCCTATGTCTTATGGTGTCTTATACTCTGGTAGCAACCGTTCAATGGGCATAGTGCCCTGGTTCTCCTGGCCAGTAGAAAGTGCCTTGGATGGGAAAAGGCATGCAAAGGCCTTGCCTCCTTGATTGGACTGCTGAGTCTTTTAAAGGCAGAGGGGGCAGAGTATGCTTCATGACCAACTCCTCCTGTACAAATATAGCAGTGTTGTCCCAGTCCTGTTCACCAGGCCTGGAACACCTCGTGATCAAGTGCCGTCCATTTTATCCGCCATGGGAGATCTCAGCTATCATCTTGGTAGCGGTGTACATCCCACCTCAGGCTAGTGTAAAACAGGCTCTAGACAAACTGAACAATGTGATCAACAGGCATGAAACAGCACATCCTGATGCTTTCTCCATCTTTCAGGGGGATTTTAACTGGAACAGCCTGAAAAAGTTGCTGAATATTATTACAAACAAATCACGTGTAGTACCAGAGGAACCAACACACTGGGCCACTGTTACACCACCATCAAGAATGCTTACTGTGTTATCCCACGACCACACTTTGGAAAGTCTGCTGCACTTCTACTCCCTGAAAATGGGCAGAGATGAAGACTGCAGAACCTGTAGTGAAGACAAACAAGGTTGGACGAGGGAACATTTACAGGATTGCTTTGAATCGGTGGACTGGACTGTATTCAGGGATTCATCTTCGAGTCTGAATCAGTACACCACAGTTGTCATTGACTTTATTAAAACCAGTATGGATGAGCTTGTGTCTACAAGAATTTACAAAACATACCCAAATCAAAAGCCACGGATGAACCGAGAGGTTCGTGTCTGCTGAGGACTAGATCTGTGACATTCAAGTCTGGCGACCCAGCTCTGTACAAGGAAACCAGGTATGACTTGCAGAGGGCTATTTCAGCATCTAAGGAACCATTCCAAGTGAGGTTGGAAGCATTATTGGATGCACATCAACTCTGGCAAGATTTAAGGCCATTACTTCCTCCAAAGTGAGACCCAATATCATAAATGGCAGTAAGGCTTCTCTCCCAGACAAGCTGAACGCCTTTTATGCTTGCTTTGTAACAGCTATGAGTGTCTCTGCGGCCTCCAGTGACCCTGTGATTTCTGTCTTGGAGAACGTTGTGTCTTATCTCATGGAGATAAGACACTTGACCACTGTTACACTCCCTTCTGCATCGCTTACAAAGATCTCCTTCACCCAGCTTTTGGAAAATCAGGTCACTCTTTGATCCTGTTTCTCCTGACATACAGGCAGAAGCTGAAACAAGAGGCAGCCATAGTTAAAACCGTCCACTATTGGTCTGTCCAATCCGCCTCCATGCTGCAGGACTGCTTTGATGACGTTGACTGGAATGTCTTCCATGACGAGCTTGTCTCCGAGTTCATGGATGGAGTCAGGTCCTTCATCCGGAAGTACATTGACGATGTTGTCCTCCAGAAGTCAGTCAGGTTTGAGACAGTGACAAGAGGGCATACAGAAATGAGATATATCAACCTGTTGAGTGGAGTTGCATCAACAAGCTTGCACTCAGCGTCAGTAAGAGCAAATTGTGGAGTTCAGAAAGGGTAAGGCAAGGGAACACTCACCAGTCCTCACAGAGGGAGCAGAAGTAGATAGAGTGAGCAACTTCAAGTGCTTGAGTGGCAATATCTCTGAGGATCTAACCTCAACCCAACATATTGATGCAGCTATAAAGAAGGCACAACAGCAGCTATATTTCATTAGGAGTTTGAGGCGATTTGGTATGTCACCTAAAACATTCGCAAATTTCTGCAGGTGTACCATGGAGAGCATTCTAACTGGCTGTATCACCATCTGGTTTGGGGGGTGTGGTTACTGCGTAGGATTAAAATAAGCTGCAGAGAACTGTGAATTTAGTCAGCTCCATCATGGACTCTGGTCTCTGTTGTATCCAGGTCATCCTCAAGGGCTGATGCCTCAAAAAGGCAGCATTCATCATTGAGGACTCCCAGCACCCAGGACATACATGCCCTCTCCTCATTGCCACCATCAGGAAGGAGGTACAGAAGCATGAAGGCACACGCTCAATGATTCAGGAATTGTTTCCCTTCTGCCATCTGATTTCTGAATAGACATTGACCCCATGAACACCCCTCACTACTTTTTTATTTTTGCACTACTTATTCCATTATATATATATATATATATATATATTTACTGCAATTCACAGTATTTTCTTTCCTATTATTATTCTATATTGCATTGTACTGCTGCCACAAAGTTAACAGGTTTTATGGCATATGCCAGTGATATTAAACCTGATTCTGATTCTGATCTCTTGCCGCTGTGAATAGTGTGGATCGCAGAGATTCAGTTGGAAAGTAGATTGGGGATGACAGGAAGGTTAGGGAACTGGTCATTGGAGAAGGCCAGGAAGAGGAAGAATGATTGTTGTGGCAGGATGTTACCAAGAGGGGGAGGGAATCATAGAAGAAATGGGGAGAAGATCCCACTGCAGAGGGCAATGTGATCTGAGGACAGCTACAGCAAGCGGTGACACGCAAGAGATCACTAACAATGGAAGATAGGGAAGGGATCCATTGTAAGTTCTTTAATTAAATTTCATAAAGTAAGTTCCTATCAGCAGTGCTGAGGTAGATCAAGATCTACTTCAGTGTGAAAAGGAGACAAAATTCTCAGTCCACATCTGCACAGTACAATTGTACGAGAAATGAACATTGCAATATGTTTGACATCACTGCACATGCCCAATGGCTTCCACAAAGAAGGCAAAAAACTTTCCAGAGAACTGACCACCGCAAGGTATGAGCTCTGTTTATCCTTACACAATTCTGTTGCATGGAGATTTCAAACATTATTCCCTAGCAGGCATGGGTTTCAAATTATGGCTTTCTGTAGTAGCTTCACCTGATAAATAGTGATCAGGTTTTATGTCGTTGCTAATTAAAAATAGGGTATGTTGGAATACAAAGGAAGTTTGACTCAGCATTTGTAAAAAGAGAAATCAAACTAATGACCTATCCTTCAGAGTTTCAGATTTCTTGCATTTGCAGAAAAATAATTTTAGTCCATTAACAACTTGCCAGTTGCAAAAGATATTCAGTTCTCAGAGGAGTTAATCTGTGTCATTTCATTCCATTGATATGTGCCAGTGGGTGTTGAGTGTTTAAGGTGGGATTCTTTTATTGCAGTTCACTGCTCTTGCAACTAGTTTACTTTGAACCTTCTCCCTTTTTTATCTTTACTGGTCGTATTGACTTGTCGTGAATAGTAATAAACTGTCAAATTCTCTGCAAGCAGCCAGGGATTAAAAGAGGCACAGTATTACAAGGAGTTTCCTAAAACTGTTCTTTTTGTGAATTGGTCATTCATGTCATTGTTATATGTGGGACCTTGCTGTGAGCAGGATGGCTGTGCATTCACCTACATAACTAAGAGTGAACATCAGATGGAATTCTAAAGGAGTCCATAGAGATGTGGCAAGGCACAATTTTTTTTCCTCTAACAATATACTGATTTAAGTCAACAGGAGCTGAAATTGATTCACAGTCAGCTTTCTACATCCAAGCAGGATTGAACAAATGTGACATCGTCCACAGACCCTTCCTGATATGTGCAAATGCTTACTCTATGTGTCATTAGAGTGATTATTTTGTTTAAGTTTAATTATTGCAGCAACTACTGTGTTGCTAATTCTCACAGGACTATATGTCACTTGAAATTTGTCCTAAATCAGCATAATGGCTACTTAGGGTGTGGGGAACTCAGCTGGGAAACACCACGATCTCACAAGGGATTGTCATACAAAAGAACCGACCTAAAACAGATCCCGTGCTTAATCATTTGAAATATATTCTCTGCTCTTCCCAACCTCAGAAATTACATGCTTCTGGAATACAAAAATAAGGAAGCAATCTTCCATAAGTGCGTAACATTTGGGCACTGCATAATACTATAAAAATGATAGGGATATATAGCAGAGATCTTACTAAGTAAGTTTGGTGATAAATTCAAATGCATATGACTTTTTTGGATACAAAATGCACTTTGTGGGGAATGATCACTTGAACATGATCTTTTGATTGATTACCCAGAGATGCGCCGATTGACAAACTGGCAATCTATTATTTTTACTTGATAAGCAAAAACACTATAGATATCTCCTTCCCCTTTTTTTCCATTCCCCATTCGGGTACCCCTCTTACCCTTCTCTTCACCTGCACATCGCCTCCTTCTGTTGTCTCTCCTCCTTCCCTTTCTCCCATGGTCCACTCTCCTCTCCAACCAGATTCCTTCTTCTTCAGCCCATTACCTTTTCCACTTATCACCTCCCAGCTTCTCACTTCATCCCCCCTCCCCGCTCACCTACCTCCACCCTCACCTGGCGTCACCTATCTCGTACCAGCTTGTACTCCTTCCCCTGCCCCCACCTTCTTATTCTGGCTTCTTCCCCCTTCCTTTCTAGTCCAAATGAAGAGTCTCAGCATAAAATATCAACTGTTCATTCCTCTCCATAGATGCCTGATGTGCCAAATTCCTCAAGCAATTCATGTTTGAAAAAGGATCTAGTGCTTTCCCAGTGTATATGATGAATAAACTCTTCTCAGGCTTCCAGCCGGGTACAGATATCGATTATAACTAATGTTTCGATGACTAACTGCCATCTTCATCAGGGATGATGCCTGGGCAGGGTGGTATTTATACCACCATAGTCCATACCTCCTGATTGGTTAGTCTTCAGCCAATCACGTTTCTGCTCTCCCACACTGTTAACAGGAAATATAGCCTGTCTGCCCTATATTTCCATGGTTTCTAGAGGAATCGCCAGGACCCAGAAGAAATACCAGAGTAAAACCATCTACAAACCCATAAGGAAGCTTAAATCGCAGCTTACGTGGGTCAAAGGTGACCTGTGACTGAGGTTGGCTGGTGTTTACAGGATTCCCTGTGAATGAGGGGCAGTGCATATCAGCCTGATGAGAAGCACGGTGGAAATCTGCACCAAGGAGCACAGGAGGTGTATCCATCTGGGTATCCAGAGAAATCAATGGTAGCAGAACACTGCATTTGCAATGGCCATAGGATTGACTTCTCTCTATGGCAAGTAAATCCTTTTTTTAGTTGAGGAGAACAAAATTGTACACAATACTTCAGCTGTGGCCTTTCATGGTTGCAATAAGAAATCTTTATCTTGAAGAAATATTCTTGCAAAAAATACCAACATAGAGTTTGCCTCCCTCGTTGCCTCTGACCTCATTGTCAGTGACTTGCATAAATGGTCCCTGTGAAAATATTTTTTCCGTTTTTCATACTTTAAAACATGCTCAACATTTCTGCTTTGTTCCACTGAAAGAGATATATCACATTTTTTCACCTTGGACTCTGTCTGTCCGAGACTCCCTTGCATTCTGTTCTGCAGCCACTTAGCTTCTCTACATCCTCTCGAAACCTCTTTTTATCCTGATCACTACTGGTGCAAGTAACAAACCTTTAGATGTTACACTCGGCCCCTTCAGCCAGATTGCTGAGGTACTTTGTAAATGGTTGGGATCCAAGCAACAATCACTTTCAATTATAGCCTGCTAGCCTGAGTATTCCTACGCTTTGATTTCCACCTGTAAATAAATCCCCCATCAAAAGTTAATATATGACCACACAAATACACGTGCTGTAACCTTGGTCACCATCCTTCTGTATGAGATTCATAGACTGTCATGGAGTTACAGAGCAGAGAAACAGGCCTTTCAACCCAAATCACCCATGCCAACCAAGATGCCCATCAACACTAATCATATTTTCCTGCATATGGCCCATATCCCTCTAGTGATTTTCTATCCAAGTACCTGTCCAAAAGCTTTTCAAAATGCTGAGATTGTGCCCACCTCTACAACTTCCTCGTGAAGCTCATTCCATGTTCCCACCAACTTCTGCCAGCTCACCTGTAAATATTCATCCTTTCATCTTAACTCTCTAGTTTTACTCTGAGAAATATCTAGCCTATCAGTGCCCTCATTACTTTATAAACCTCTATATGGTCATCAGTCATCCTCCTGCATTCCAGTGAGAACAAACCCAGCCTATCCAAACTGAAGCCCTCCACTCCAGGCCACAGCTTGGTGAATCGATTCTGTACTCTTTCTGGTGTTGCTACATTCTTCCTATAGTGTGTTGCTAAAACCTTTTGAAATCCAAATACAGTACATCACTGATTCCTTCTCATCTACACTACGAGGCAACTCAAATGCTTCAGCCAACCAAGCTGGACTTCCATAAATGCATGCCGACACTGCTCAATCAGATTATTGTTTTCACAGTTCCTTAAAATTACATCCTTTGTTACAGATTCCAGCATCCTTCCGCCTACCGATATTGGACTAACAGACTCATCTTCCTTTTACAAAGAGTGGAGTTAAATTTTCAACTGTCCAAGCTATAGGCCTCATCCCAGAATCTGTAGAATTTTGGAAGATCAAATCAGAGCATCCATCATGGAACTGTAGAGTAATAGAAACAGGCCTTTAGGACCACCTCATCCATATAGCCTAGATCCCTTTAAGCCTCTTCTATCCAAACATCCATGCTTTTGAACATTGCCTTTAAATATCGTTGTTACAAGATGCTCCCAACCATGCCAGCCCCCGAGATTTAAACACTCTAACTTCCCAGAGTAGGGATAGCTGTTGCGGCTTCTTTAAAAGCTGAGGACATTCCCGTTAATTGATGATCAAGTTTGGGGCACAGAGAATGGAGTATTTAAGGAACACCAGAATACAGGTTCAGAGCTCAGTCGTAAGCCTACCGGCGATTTTGTCTAGCATTTGTCTTGTGCTCAGTTTCTCGATCCTGTTTGAGACCATGTCTCAATCCCAGCCTCCGATACTCCAACATTTGGGTCCAAGCCATCCTCTTCAAGGACTCTCATCACAGTATGATTGAGCCAGCATGGACCCAGCTGGGGGTCAGAGTCTATCGTCTGCTGCGACCAGCCACAACAAAGATATTTCCAGACAGAGCCTGGAGATACACGATCTCCAGGCAGCTATCGGTCAACTTTTGCAAGCTGGAAGCCGGAGTCACTCGGGAGAACCAGTTGGTCCCGCCCTGGAGCCAATACATCCTCCAACCTCCGAGAGATTCAATGGTAACCCGGGCTCTTGTCACAGCTTCCTTGTTCAATGCTCATTAGTATCTGGACTTCAGCCATCCCTGTTCCCTTTGAAGCATGGAAAAGTGGTCTTCATTATCTCTCTCTCTTGACTGGAAGAGCCCTGTCTTGGGCCACCGCACATTGGGAATGTAAGTCAGAGTTCTGAGTGGATTCAGAGGAGTTCATTGAATTGAATTGACTTTATTTCTTACATTCTTCACATACATGAGGAGTAAATATCTTTACATTACATCTCTGTCTAAATGTGCAATATGCAATCATAGTAATTTATAAGAATTAATAATAAATAGAACAGTCAATGTAATACACACTCAAGTCAGTGTGAGTTCATCAGTCTGATGGCCTGGTGGAAGAAGCTGTCCCAGAGCCTGTTGGTCCTGGCTTTTATGCTGCGTTACCGCTTCCCAGATGGTAGCAGCTGGAATAGATTGTGATTGGGGTGACTTGCATCCCCAATGATCCTTCGGGCCCTTTTTTCACACCTGTCTTTGTAAATGTCCTGAATCATGGGAAGTTCACGCCTACAGATGTGCTGGGCTGTCCACACCACTCTCTGCAGAGTCCTGCGATCAAGGGATCATACCATATGTTCCCATACCAGGCAGTAATGCAGCCAGTCAGGATGCTCTCAATTGTGCACCTGTAGAAAGTTCTTAGGATTTGGGGGCCCATACCAAACTTCCTCAACCATCTGAGGTGAAAGAGGTGCTGTTGTGCCTTTTTCACCACACAGCTGGCATGTACAGACCACATGAGGTCCTCAGTGATGTGGATGCCGAGGAACTTGAAGTTGTTAACCCTCTCAACCCCAGATCCATTGATGTCAAGATGGGGTTAGCCCGTCTCCATTCCTCCTGGAATCCACAACCAGTTCCTTTGTTTTTGTGACATTGAGGGAAAGGTTGTTTTCTTGACACCACTGCATCAAAGAGATGACTTCTTCCCTGTAGACCACCTCATTATTGTTTGAGATAAGGCCAATCAATGTCGAGTCATCAGCAAATTTAATTAGCAGATTAGAGCTGTAGGTGGCGATACAGTCATGGGTATACAGGGAGTAAGGGAGGGGATTCAGTACACAGCCCTGAGGGGCTCCCGTATTGAGAGTCAGCTGGATGGAGGTAAGGGAGCCCACTCTTATGACTTGCTGGCAATCTGACAGGAAGTCCAGGATCCAGCTGCACAAGGCAGGGTCAAGGCTGAGGTCTCCGAGCTTCTTGTCGAGCCTGGATGGAACTATGGTGTTGAATGCTGAACTGTAGTCCAAGAACAGTATTCTCACATAAGCATCCTTCTTCTCCAGATGTGTAAGGAGGGTTTGTAGAGCAGTGGTTATTGTATCATCTGTCAATCAGTTCTGTTGGTAGGCGAATTGTAAGGAGTCTAGTTTGGGTGCTAGCAGGCTGCAGATGTAATCCTTGACCAGCCTCTCAAAGCATTTGCTTATTATTGAGGTGAGTGTGACAGGACGCCAGTCGTTCAGGCAAGTTACCTTGGTTTTTTTGGTACAGGGACAATGGTGGATAATTTGAAGCAGGAGGGCACTCTACACTGGGAAAGAGAGAAATTAAAAATGTCTGTAAACACACCTGCCAGTTGTACTGCGCACATCCTAAGTACTTGTCCTGGAATGCCGTCCGGTCCCGCAGCCTTGCGACTGTCCACTCGTTGGAAACATCTGCACACCTCAGCCTCGGAGATGACCAGGTTGCAGGTTGTAGTGGTGGCTTTCCTCGGAGGCTCAGAGTTAGCAACATCGAACATGAGGAAGGTGTTTCATCACCCCACCAGAGCCATCTGAGATGCTGACTACCTGATACAAGATTCGACCGGCGGGGGGAAAGTCAGCATTCGACTACACGATTGAATTTTGGACGTTGGCCAGGGAGAGAGGCTGGAACAGGGAGGCCTTGGCCATGATATACCACCATGGACTCCAAGATGAACAGGAGGATACCTTCACCCTGTGAGAGCCAACAGAGACGGTAGAGGTTCTCATCGACCAGTCTATCCATTTCGACAATCATTTGGCAGAGAGAAAGTGGGACCACTTCAGGAGGTTGAAGAAACCGGTCCGAGCCTGGACCCTACGCATTGCAATTCCACTCCCCAACCTCGACCCATGAGGCAGCCCGTCACCTGCTCAAGATCCCGTCGAACCCATGCAGGTTGGTTGCACTGGACTCTCCGCCGATGAGAGGTCTCGGCGTCAGAGTCATGGTTGCTGCTTTTGCCGCGGGGAAGCTTGATTTGCCTCTCTAAGTGGAATCTAGAAAGTTGTCACGCAAGTTCATTGGTCCCTTTAAGATCCTGAAGAAAGTAAACCTGGTGGCTTACTCTTTGCAGTTCCCCAAAACCCTAAAGATCAACCCCACCTTCTACATCGCTAAATTAAAACCTGTCTGCACCAGCCCCTTCGCCCCACCACCATCGGCCCTGTCACCCAGGTTTGTCGAGGAGGAACAGGTCTTCGCAGTGAAAAGACTTTTGGACTTGTTTACTGTTCAAGGTGTTCAACAACACCTTGTGGAGTGGGAGAGATTCAGACCGGAGGAATGGTGCTGGGTGCCGGAAAGAGACATCCTGGATCCGACTGTCATCCATAATTATCAACACCATCTCTCTGAGCAACCAGGGCTGTCAGGAGTCAGCCATAAGGGAGGGGTTCAGATACGAGATGCTTCCAACCACGCCAGCTCCCAAGATTTAAATGCTCTAACTTTCTGGAGTACAGATAGCTGACGCAGCCTCTTTAAGAGCTGAGCACATTCCATTAATTGATAATCATGTTTTTGGCACAAAGAATTGAGTAGTTAAGGAACACCTGAACATAGGTTCAGTGCTCGATTGTAAACCTACCAGTGATTTCATCTAGTGTTTGTTTTGTGCTCAGTTCTCAGTTTCTCGATCCGAGCTGAGACTGTCTCTGGATCCCGGTTGAAATGGTGTCTTGATCCTAGCCTTGGATATGCCAGTATTTGGGTCCAAGCCATCCTTGTCAAGGACTCTCGTCACAATTGTAACTGTGTCTGACTCCACTACTTCCTTTGGCAGCTCTTCCATTCATTCTCTGCTCTCTGTGTCAAAAAGCTACCCCTCTGATATTTAAATTCTTCCCCTCTTATCTTAAACCCGTACCCCCTAATTCTAAATTCTTCTGCCCTGGGGGAAAAGAGATTCTATCTATCCTATTTATGTCCTTCATAATTTTGTAAACCTCGCCGTGAATAAAGCCAGCTTATACAATCTATAACAAAAACCCTAAATTCCGGTTAACATCCCGGTGTATCTCTTCTCCACCCTCACTATAGCTACAATATCCTTCTTTTCGTGGGCATTCCAGAATTGCACGCAATATTCTCAGTGAAAAGTTTTATAGAACTGCAACATGACAACCCAGCTCTTATACTCCATACTGCCAGTCTTCCACATCCAGCCTATCCTTGGCCACCCCCTACAAACATTTGGGATGTAGGTTATCCTGTTATGGATATTTATTCGTTTTCAGGTGTATTAACTTGCCTGGTAGTTGAGGCCCTCCATTGTTCGGGATCGAGCATGGATTTTGCGTCCCAACTATCCATGTGATATGCAAGCCAGGGCAGTATGATATGGGGAGCAAGTTGTTGTGTATGCAGCAGGCTCTCCCTCTCCACACAGCTGATGAATCCAAAGGAACAGTAGAGACCAACACAGTTTTACACCAGTGGAGTCACAGGAGTTGCCAGTCAGCACGCACCACCTCAGGGACTCCAGCTCCTGATTTTCCCTCAGGGATTACACCAGAAGCCTTCCCCACGAGTGACTATAGCTACAAGGCAGCGGAGGTTTGAGATCAGAGTTTTCCTTCTCCTAGGTGAGCTGCCAACCATGCATGACGAGCCCCATCACCTGAAGCAACTGGTTTTAAGGCACCAGTAACCCACCTTTGCCCCTTCTCCTGTTAGTAGAAATGGTTCTGCCGGGCTTAGTAGTTAAGCCACACATGAAGGCCAGGAGTTGAACTTGTTATCAGAGAATATTTGGGATGTACACTATTGGGAGCATTTCATAGGTCGTGGAGCTTATCCTCACTACCAACCCCCTAGATAGGACAACTTTAAGGAACCCACTTTAGAGGGAACTTCTTTCTCAATTTCCTCACTTGCACATGAGCCATGGTACTCCAAAATTTCTGGGAGAGTGACTTGCTTCTTCTTCCAGGATGTAGCCACAAGTATTTGTTTCATTCCTCTTTCAATTCCTAATTCCTCATTATACATGGTGTTTGTGTCAGGAAATGTAGAGGAGATTTGACCCAAATGCAAAGCAACAGAGACAATTCAGCAATGAACAGTAACTATAATATTACACTACAAAATAACAAGCCACAATGGGATATGAAATGAGAGAGAACAGATACTAAACACCACAGGCACCAAGGTAACTGAAGGCTAGGAGCAACTGGTTGAGGCTGGCTGGTTTGATGAGTGAACTAGGGATGCAAGCTGGGTTTAAATAGGTTGCAGTTGATGTTGGAAATGAGTGGCTAGTGCTTTCTGTCAGCTCGATGGGGACAGGGAGGTGCCTACCTGTGCAGGCCTGACAGCCTGTAAGAGACCCACGTTTGCTCATCTTCATTTGCTCATTAGTGTACTCTCATATCTTATTTTCACTTAGTTCATCAACTTTTTGGTTATTCTTTGCTGAATTCTACAAAGCTCCTACTCATCAGCTTTATTGTTTTCTCTGGATTTTTTAAGAAGCCTTTTCCCTTTGATTTAATACTACCTTCAATTTCTCCCCTGGAGAATTACTTACAGTGGATTCGAGTCACAACAGTTCCCTTAAAGATCCTGGTTATCCTGTTCACCAAATGATTTTCCTAAGTGCAGCTGTCACATTCTGGACAATCCATATAGCAGAGGTAGATAGACTCATAGAATCAAACAGCATGGCAACAGGCCCTTTGGCCCAATGCTCCCTGCCAACCAAGATACCCATTGGCCCCATCACTCTAAACCTTTCCAATTCACTTACCTGTCCAAATACTTCTTAAGTTTAAAGAAGTTGCAGATGGAATATAGTACAGGAAAGTGTATGGTCATGCACATTGGTAGAAGGAATAAAGGTATAGACTATTTTCTAAACAGGGAGAAAGTTCAAAAATCAGAGGTGCAAAGGGATTTGGGCGTCCCTGTGCAGGATTCCCTAAGGTTAACTTGCAGGTTGAGCTGTCAGTAAGGAAGGCAAATGCAATGTTAGCATTCATTTCAGGAGGACTAGAATGCAAAAGCAAGGATGTAATGCTGAGGCTTTTTAAGGCATTGATCAGACCACACTTGGAGTATTGTGAGCAGTTTTGGACCCCTTATCTAAGAAAAGATGTGTTGGCATTGCAAAACAAGATTTATTCTGGGAATGGAATGGTTAATGTATGAGGAATGTTTGATGGCTCTGGTCCTGTACTCACTGGAATTTAGAAGAATAAGGGGCATCTCATTGAAACCTATTGAATATTGAAAGGCGTAGATCAAGTGGATGTGGAGAAGATGTTTCCTATAGTGAGGGAGTATAGGATCAGAGGGCGCAGCCTCAAAATAGAGGGATGTCTATTTAGAACAGAGATGAGGAGGAATTTCTTTAGCCAGAGGGTGGTGAATCTGTGGAATTTATTACCACAGACGGCTGTGGAGGCCAAGTCACCGGGTATATTTACAAAGGAGTTTGATATATGTTCTTGATCAGTCAGGGCATCAAGTCAATTCAAGTCAAATCAAGTCGCTTTTTATTGTCATTTCAACCATAACTGCTGGTACAGTACACAGTAAAAACGAAACAACGTTCCTCCAGGACCATAGTGCTACATGAAAAAACACAGAACTACACTAGGCTACCTGAAACAACTCAAAACTACACTAGACTATGTGAAACAACACAAAACTACATTAGACTTCAGGCCTACACAGGACTACATAAAGTGCACAAAACAGTGGCAAAAGTTACATGGAGTTGGCAGGTGAATAGGTTTGAGACAGATAGTAAATCAGCCATGATGGTATGGCAGAGCAAACTCGAT
Organism: Mobula hypostoma; assembly: GCF_963921235.1. NCBI lineage: Eukaryota > Metazoa > Chordata > Chondrichthyes > Myliobatiformes > Myliobatidae > Mobula > Mobula hypostoma. Next base: position 183,543,704 of record NC_086099.1, read on the forward strand.
GGGACGACTGGCCTAATTCTGCTCCTACGCTTTATGGCCTTATGATCTAAATATTGTCAATGTATCTCCACTTCCACTGGCAGTTTGTTCCCATATACATATCGCCATCTGTGTGAAGAAGTTGCCCCTATTTTGATTCAATCTTTCTCCTGTCATCTCAAAGCTATGCCCTCTAGTTCTTGGATTCCCCATCCCCAGCAAAAAGATTTTGTATTCATCCTGTCTTTGCCCCCTATGATTTTATACTTTATCCTTCAAGGTTATTGTGAGTATTGTGAACAGTTTTGGGCTCCTCATCTTAGAAAATATGTGCTGGCATTGGAGAGGGTTCAGAGGAGGTTCACAAGGATGATCCTGAGGATGAAAGGGTTTTCCAACGAGGAATATTTGATAGATCTGGGTCTGTACTTGCTAGAATTTAGAAGGATAAAGAGGGGACGGGGATCTCACTGAAACCTTTCAGATGTTGAAATGCTTAAAAATAGTACATGTGGAAAGGATATTTCCCATGGTGGGGGAGTCTAGGACAAGAGGGCACAGCCTCAGAATAGAGAGGCATCCATTTATGCGGAGAAATTTCTTTAGCCAGAGGGTGCTGAATTTGTGGACAACATACACAAATGCTGGAGAAACTCAGCAGGCCAGGCACCATCTATGGAAAAAAGTACAGTCGATGTTTCGGGCCAAGAATTTGTTACCACAGGCAGCTGTGGAGGCCAGATTGTTGGGTGTATTTAAGGCAGAGCTTGATAGGTTCTTGATTGGACATGGCCTCAAAGGTTATGGGGAGAAGGCTGGGGAGTGGGGCTGAAAAGGGGAAAAAGGGATCAGCCATGATTGAATTGCAGAGTAGACTCAATGGGCCAAATGGCCTAATTGTGCTCGTATGTCTTATGATCTTATTATAAGCACAACATATCACAAGACATTCTGAATCAAACAATGTCTGTTTTAATTGTGGACTCCAGATGCTATTTTTGCGTTCATCAATTACCATAGATGGTAATACTTACACTTCCAGCTTACAATGAGTATATATTTCCTGCTGGCAGCACTAAATGCTCCTGAGCCTGAAATAAATGGATATTTTGTGGTGAGTGTTCTAGGCTAAGATTGCCACACCAAGACCAGATCACTCCTTTTTAATATCTTTGACAGAGACTTTCAAATGTGTATAATTTCCATCCAGACACTCTTTTACTTTGCATTTAACAATGTTTATTTGCTAATTATTGAAGTTAAAATGATATAAGGAGCATTCAAAGCAGATACAAAGAAATGAATAACCGACTATCCTGGTTTAATAACAGAAATGTTATGGACTTAATATTCTTATGTTTCAAATGCCAGTTCACCTAATTGGACAATACAGTACATTCCTAATCAGATATGGCACACCCATGAAATCATCACAGGAATCCAACATTCTGCTTCAAAAGGTTCCCACTAAACTTGAACAAATCCTGTAATCTACTACAGTTGTAATTATAACATATGAAGCTAAGCTGCAAACTGTTGCAGCAGGATCATAAAACAGTATGGGTATACCTAAAACAGATTGAAACTAATCAATATTATTTGTGTTCATTGCTGAAAATTAAAACACCCTCACTTTTCTATCAAATACTCTGTATTGAAATATAATTAGGTGATGAAGGTAAGGCACACAAAATGCCATAAAATCCTGATACATTGTGCATGATGAAATGTTGCTTTCAAGTCTGTCATATTCATGTATCAGTTTTAATTAACCCTGAGCTGAAGTAATTTTTTTTTAGTGAAGGACAGAAACTTATCTGTTAAACTGATAAGAAGTCAAGCATCTATTCTCAGTTTCAGGACAAATTATTTATATGTAGAAAATGAACACTTTTTCCCTCCATTATGTTACTTTCATACCATCTAAATGTAACAAAAAAAAGCACCATTTAAACCACATTAAGTAAGATAATTTTATTGAAAAGCTTTTAGTGAATTTAATTATATATTAAGTTATATTAAACTTCCATCATTATTGTGACATTTTTATTTTATTTTACTGTTACAATCTTTGAAATCAAGGTAGAAAGTTACATTGACAAATTTAAAGGCATAATGAAAAATTGTGCGCATACAAAAAGCATTCCTTTTCTGACTGAAGCAAATAAAGATTGTGTATAAAACAGATAAAGATAATCACATGAATGAAACTTTGGGCTGAATCCCTCAAAAAAATTAAGTAAACCAAAAGTATCAACCAAGTTCATTAATCACTAATGCTTGTCAAATCTGCTTCGACGGGACAAATGGGTGGCTTCTGTGTACTCCTGATTACTAGCCTAGAGAACCTCCAACATCTTCTTAACCACAGGGATCAAAGTAACTGGCCTATAATTTCCTTTTATCTGTCTCTCTCCCTTCTTGACATTTGCAATTTTGCAGTCCTCCAGAACCACGCCAGATGCCTCCACAATCTCTTCAGCCACCTCTTTCAAGACCCTTAGGTGTATACCATCTGGTCCAGGCGACTTATTTAATTTCAGATCTTTCAGTTTCCTAAGCATCTTCTTCCTAGTACTGGCAACTTCTCACATTTCTGCCCCCTGACACTCTAGAACTTCTAGCGTTCTTCTAGTCTCTTCCACAGTGAAGAATGATGCAAAATACTTATTCAGTTCATCTGCCATTTCCTTCTCCCTCATTACTACCTCTCCTGCATCATTTTCCAATGGTCCAATATCTACTTTCGCCTCTCTTTTACATTTTATATATCGGAAGAAACATCTTCAATATTATTGGCTAACTTACCTTTGTATTCCATCATTGCCTTCTTTATGACTTTTTTAGTTGCATTCTGTTGGGTTTTAAAATACTCCCAATCCTCTAACTTCCCACTAACTTTTGCTCTATTATATGCCCTTTTCTTGGTTTTACGTTGGCTGTCAGCCATGGTTGCAGAATCCTGCTTTTGGAATACTTCTTCTTTGAGATGAATCTATCCTACACCTTTCAAATTGCTCCCAGAAACTTCAGCCATTGCTGTTCTGTCATCATCTCTGCTAGTGTTCTCTTTATGTTGCCTTTAGCTTCTATTGTCAACAACAGATATATCATCCTGCCTTTAGAATACCTGTTTTACTTTGGGATGTACCTATCCTGCACCTTCTGGATTGCTCCCTGAAACTCCTATCATTGTTACTCTGCCATCATCCCTGCCAGTGTCCCTCTCCACTTTTTTTTGGCCAGCTCCTCTCTCATGTCTCTGTAATTCCCTTCATTCCACTGTAATACTGATACATCTGAAGTTAGCTCCTCCTTCTCAAATTGCAGGGTGAATCCTACATATTACGGTCACTGGATACCCCAAGTGTTCCTTTACCTTAAACTCGCTATTCAATTCTGGTTCATTGCACAACACTCAATCCAGAATGGCTGATCCATGAGTGGGCTCATCCATGAGCTGCTACAAAATGCCATCTTGTAGGCATTCTACAAATTTCCTCTCTTGGGATCCGGCACCTATCTGATTTTCCCAATCTACCTGCATATTAAAATCCCTCATTACTATTATAACATTGCTTTTTTTGACAAGCATTTTCTATCTCCTGTTGTAATTTGTAGACCACATCTTTGCTACTGTTCAGAGGTCTATATATAACTCCCACCAGGGTCTTTTTACCCTCACAGTTTCTTAGCTCCACCCACCTTCCGATCCTATGTCACCTCTTTCAAATGATTGGATTGCAGTTTTTACCAACAGAGCCCCCCCCCCACCCCGTTGGCCTATCTGCCTATCCTTTCAATATGATGTGTACCCGTGGATGTTAAGCTCCCAGCTATAATCTTCTTTCAGCTGTGAATCCCACAATCTCATACATGCCAATCTGTAACTGCATATATTCCAAATATAACACCTGTAGTCTTGTATTCACCACCCTTTTCAAATTTGCCCCCCTTTTACGTTGCAACTCATCAAGTTCATTGCAATTTTCCCCTATCATCAGCTTCTCCTTGCTCACGGTCTCACTGCATACTGCCTCTGTTGGGAAACTAACTTCCACACCCTTAGCCCTATCACTCCGGTTCCCAAACCCCTGCCAAATTAGTTTGGTGTAAGAGTGCTGGAACACTCTTCTGCATGATTGCTCTTCCAGAAAAAATCAAGAAGGTTGACACTATTTAGGATAAAGCATCCACCTTGGTTGTACCAAAATGGCAGTCTACAAAAAAAAACTTTAAAAATCAAAAGGCTGCTTCTACAACTTACGACCTCAAGTGCCAAGAATAATGAGGATAGCAGCTATGTGGGAACACAAATCCTCCACTTGGAGATGTTTCACTGTTCCTTGATTGTCATTAAGTCTAGATCCTGGAATTCCTATACCATATATTGTAAATGTTGTTCACATAGAATCATACAGCACAATAGAGCAGAGAACATAGAATACAGAACATTATAGAACAGTACAGGCCTTTCAGCCCACAATGTTGTGCTAACCTTTTAACCTTCTTTAAGATCAATCTAACCCTTCCCTCCTACATTTTTCTATTTTTCCCTTCAGAGAAGTGAGTCATTTGGTGTTGAGCCTGTTTTGTTTTTCAGAACACCATTCAGTTATTTTCACTCACCTACTCTTTCCTCAAATTTCTGCAATTTCTTTTCTTTAATCATTCAAGATGTATCCATTTTAAAAACACTATTGAATCTGTTTCCACTACTTTATCAGACAGTGCATTCCTTACCATTGTTGTATCAACATTTTTCCAATGTAACTTCTGGATGCTTTGCCAATCAGACAATATCTGATACTGATATTGCAGCTATTCTACCTAAACTCTAGCCAATTTTGAATCCTGTCATGGATATTTCAATAGCTTCAACAGTTGTTAATTTAATGTGATAATGGAGAGGGATAGGAACAGACAAGTTAGGGAAACGTTTATTTGGAGTAAGGGGAAATATGAGGCTATCAGGCAGGAACTTGGAAGCATAAATTGGAAACATGTTCTCAGGGAAATGTACAGATGAAATGTGGCAAATGTTCAGGGATATTTGTGTGGGGTTTTGCGTAGATACGTTTCAATGAGACAGGGAAGGGATGGTACGGTACAGGAACGATGGTGTACAAAGGCTGTTGTAAATCTAGTCAAGAAGAAAAGAAGAGCTTATGAAAGGTCCAAAAAACTAGGTAATGATTGAGATCTAGAAGATTATAAGGCTAGCAGGAAGGAGTTTAAGAATGAAATTAGGAGAGCCAGAAGGGGCCATGAGAAGGGCTTGGTGGACAGGATTAAGGAAAACCCCAAGGCATTCTACAAGTATGTGAAGAGCAATAGGATAAGACATGAGAGAATAGGAACTATCAAGGGTGACAGTGGAAAAGTGTGCATGGAATTTGAGGGGATGGCATAGATACTTAATGAGTACTTTGCTTCAGTATTCACTATGGAAAAGGATCTTGCCGATTGTAGGGATGACTTGCAGTGGACTGAAAAGCTTGAGCATGTAGATATTAAGGAAGAGGATGTGCTGGAGCTTTTGGAAAGCATCAAGTTGGATAAGTTACCGGGACAGGACAGGATGTACCCCAGGCTACTGTGGGAAGCGAGGGAGGAGATTCCTGAGCCCCCGGCGATGATCTTTGCATCATCAACGAGGACAGGAGAGGCTCTGGAAGATTGGAGGGTTGTGGATGTTGTTCCCTTATTCAAGAAAGGGAGTAGGGATAGCCGAGGAAATTATAGACCAGTGAGTCTTACTTCAGTGGTTGGTAAGTTGATGGAGAAGATCCTGAGAGGCAGGATTTATGAACATTTGGAGAGGCATAATATGATTAGGGATAGTCAGCATAGCTTTGTCAAAGGCAGGTCATGCCTTACGAGCATGATTGAATTTTTTGAGGATGTGACTAAACACATTAATGAGGGTAGAGCCATAGATGTAGTGTATATGGATTTCAACAAGGCATTTGATAAGGTACCCCACTGCAAGGCTTATTGAGAAAGTAAGGAGGCATGGGATCCAAGGGGACATTGCTTTGTGGATCCAGAACTGGCTTGCCCACAGAAGGCAAAGTGTGCTTGTAGATGGGTCATATTCTGCATGGAGGCCAGTGACCAGTGGTGTGCCTCAGGGATCTGTTCTGGGACCCTTACTCTTCGTGATTTTTATAAATGACCTGGATGAGGAAGTGGAGGGATGGGTTAGTAAATTTGCTGATGACACAAAGGTTGGGGGTGCTGTGGATAGTGTGGAGGGCTGTCAGAGGTTACAGCAGGACATTGATAGGATGCAAAACTGGGCTGAGAAGTGGCAGATGAAATTCAACCCAGTTAAGTGTGAGGTGGTTCATTTTGGTAGGTTAAATATGATGGCAGAAATGCTAAGAGTCCTGGCAGTGTGGAGGATCAGAGGGATGTTGGGGTCCAAGTCTATAGGACACTCAAAGCTGCTACGCAGGTTGACTCTGTGGTTAAGAAGGTATACGGTGCATGGCCTTCATCAATCGTGGGATTGAGTTTAAGAGCCGAGAGGTAATGTTGCAGCTACATAGGACCCTAGTCAGACCCCACTTGGAATACTGTGCTCAGTTCTGGTCACCTCAGTACAGGAAGGATGTGGAAACCATAGAAAGGGTGCAGAGGAGATTTACAAGGATGTTGCCTGGATTGGGGAGCATGCCGTATGAGAATAGGATGAGTGAACTTGGCCTTTTCTCCTCGGAGTGATGGAGGATGAGAGGTAATCTGATAGAGGTGTACAAGATAATGAGAGGCATTGATCGTGTGGATAGTCAAAGGCTTTTTCCCAGGGCTGAAATGGCTAGCATGAGAGGGCATAGTTTTCAAGTGCTTGGAAGTAGGTACAGAGGAGATGTCAGGGGTAAGTTTTTTTACGCAGAGAGTGGTGAGCGCGTGGAATGGGCTGCCGGCGACGGTGGTGGAGGCGGATATGATAGGGTCTTTTAAGAAACTCCTGGATGGTACATGGAGCTTAGGAAAATATAGGGCTATGAGTAAGCCTAGGTAGTTCTAAGGTAAGGACATGTTCGGCACATCTTTGTGGGCCAAAGGGCCTGTATTGTGCTGTAGGTGTGTTTCTATGTTACTATTATATTTTACATGAGTCCCACAAAAACCTGCGCCCTTGTTCATATCATGGAAGCCACTGCTTAGCAAAGCCTGATGTCAGTAATGCAATCCAGTGTCCAACCATAAGTTTAAGATCTTTGACATGATGATCTCAAACCTGGCACAAGGCTTATGGTCTACTGAGCAGTGACAATCACCAGCTTTCAGATCAACACACTCAAAAAACTGGAGGAACTCAGCAGGTCAGGCCACATTAATGAAAATAAATAAAACCAGTGATGCAGGCCATGACCCTTCATCAGGACTAAAAAGAAAGGGAGAAAACACCAGAATAAAAGGTGGGAGGAGGGGACGAAGGACATGCTAGGAGGTGATAGGTGGGTGGAAACAGTAAAGGGCTAGAGAAGAAGGAATCTGATAGGAGAGGAGAGCTATTCCATCCTGGAATCATTTTCATGAACCTCCTTTGAACCCTCTCTAGTTTCAGCTCATCCTTTCCCAGATAAGGGGCCCAAAAAATCTCCGACATCACAGGATCTGTGTGATAAGGAAACTATTGCATTCAATATAGCTTATGCTTTCTATAATTACCGGAATTTGTTGCTTGAATATAAATTCTACTGAATAGTGAATTTACTGCAAGAATTCTTGCAAACATTATGCATTCAGTGGTAAGATCCCAATTACTCAGTGATATACCCAAGTGGAATTTCCCTTCCCTCAAATCCTCAAACTCTTTGTCCAGATTTAATGTAGCCTCCACGTCAACCACATGAATAGTTTAACTCTCCAAATGGAATTTTCACTTATCCAAATTTCCAAGTTGAACCTTCTCTGGCTTGCCTTATGCTAGTTGGATTTTCCATTTCTTAGTTTTCCCATTCTCCAGTAGCTGTCTTTCCCTCCCTTGAAGCATCCAGCACACTTCCTCGACCTATTCTAAAGTGTATTCTCCCTTTTTTGTCTCCCTGCTCTCAGGCCGCATTTAACATTCTTCAAACCACATGCCTCTCCCCAATGCTGCCATCAAAGCCAACTCCCTTCCTACTACCTTGTCTTCTTTCCTCAGATGCTCCAATAATCCCTTCCTTCTCTTACAATGCATAAATAGTGCCCATGGTTTTAACTCTCCAATGGAAGTGAGTGAAATTTAGGAATAAATTTCAAAATGAATCAATTGAAATCATGACTGATTCACAACAATAGACTCAATATATAACTGCAGTACCTTAGCACCTGCTTTCCATATCAATCTACCTAAATATATATGAGGCTCATTTTTAGACATTAGTAATCATTGCTAAGGTTAATCAATTTGGAGAAAGTTAACTTTCATTCTTTCAAGGAAGCAATAACTCATTAGATATCCATCAGGAGAAATAAACCAGACTGCACTTTATGTCGCATTATCAAATTCCCACGAGCCCTGAATGATGATGCAGGTAAAAATGCTTCCAAATAGAACATGTCTTGTTGAGGTGCCATCTGACATTAAAAATTTCAGTATCTTAAAAAAATGTTAACTTAATGAAACAAAAGTGTCAACATTTTGATCCATTTCACCTGATAAGTAAATTTCATTTTTATCAAAACAGGTCAAAACTCTTGCCTGTTTAGTGGAGTGCCCATTTTCTTCTTACTAACTTTATCAAGAACCAATGTAATGTGCTTATTGCATCATAAATGAATGCTTGCCTCAAATATTCTACTTCCTTGCTGCCTCAGCACTGTTTCGTATGCCTGACGGTGTCAGATGGCTTTAAGAAGCCACCTAAAATGAATGGACTGAATATATCCATGCCACTGCGGCAGTTGGGTTGTTTTGTTTGTGTCCTGTTTGCTATTTAGGTTGTCTGGGACTTTTAGGACCATTGGCCAGCACTTCCATTTTTCACAATGTGCTTTACCATGGAAACACCACATTTTGTTTGGAAAAGAGAGGAATCAACAGAGAAAGGCCAGGCAGGTCACGCAGCCATTGTTACCCACACCCCCATAACAGAAAATACAGAAAGCTTCTCAAATCCCCATTTGTTGAAGGAGCAGTTCTTTTGAGGGCTTCAATTTACAATGGCCGTGTATTGAAAATTTAGCGTTGACCTGCACCTAAATATTCCCACAGGTATTGATTGCCCTGTCAGTGGCTACTGGGTCACATAAATCTTAGTGCTGGGTTTATTCCAAGCTACTACTGAGGATATCAGGAGTGTAAACCAAACAGTTGTACATAATTTTATTTTTCAACTGACCCATATCCGGTTTTCTTGACCATGTGAGTCTACTTCCTTCCTTTGGGATAACTTGTAGTAGCACGGGACAGATGTTCAATTTTACAGTGTCAGTTATCTTGATAGATTACATCCATGTGGCCCTATTTGCTTTGTTGTACAATGACACAACTGTAAGAAAGCAATCCAGTCTCTGTATACTCAGAATATTGCTAAGTACTGTATCAGCACCAGATTGTGAAAGCGAATGTTTCCCAAGCAGTGCAAGTGTGTCTTAATTTTTAAACAGCCAGCGTCTGACATATAAATAAAGTCGTTCTGATAGTCCATAGCTTACCTCTGATCCCATGACTCATACCTTTTTTGGCATTCAAGGATTCCCCAAATAGCTAGGTGTTATTAGTATTCAATATTTGGAGTTATTATTGAGCATATGAATGGCAATATGATAACTGATTGGTCAGGGCATGAAGGGATACAGGGAGAAGGCAGGAGACTGGGGCTGAGAGGAAAATTGAATCAGCCATGATGAAATAGCTGAGCAGACTTGATGGGCCAAATGGCTGAATTCTGCTCAAATATCTTATGGTTTTATGGTCTTATTACATATGCTTGGATATTTCTTACAAACAGAAAGGTTTACATTAACTAATACTGGCAGCCTACCTACATTTTTCCCAAACCTTCCACAATTAAGCTTTCAGATGAGATTTTTGAAATTATAAACTCACATTCATGTTCTCAATGTTCTCAAACCTATAAGAGAATATTTTCAACCAATATTTTTAAAACTGCATTCAGTTGTATTAAACATAATTGTGATTGTGTATGATATAAACACTATGAAACCAAGTTTATAATTAGCATAAAAACAAAAATCTGCAGATGGTAGAAATCTGAAATAAAGACAGAAAATGTTGGGAATACTCAGCATGTCAGCAGTATTTGTGAGAAAGGAACAGAGTTAATGCTTCAGGTCAATACACAATCATTTATCCAAAATACTAACTGTATCTCTCTCTGCTATTGCTGACTCTCCTGCGCAATATTTCTAGCAATTTTTATTATTATTTAAAATTTGTCCCCCTTGAGCATTGAAATTGAACCAAATCTCTAAGGTATGTTTAGGGGGAGTGCAGAGTACAGAGAAAAAACATGGAGTATCAGTCATAGTACCAGATGTCTGAGTTATGGAAACAGGCTGGTGAAACTTAGTCAGAGGAATTGGAGTGCACCTAAGAACATATTGTTTAATGTGATGTTTTCAGTGAGGCTCCCTAACTTTGATATTCTCCAAGGCTCAGGAGGCCATATATTGTATTTTGGACTGTGCATGTGAAACTGCTTACAAAGCCCTTTCCTCCACAATCTCTCAATGATAAAAAAAACTCACAGGAAATGTGTTGGTAGGTGAGGGGAGATGATCAGGAAAGGACCAGTGGGAGCATTCAGGAGATGGTTTTAAAAAAATGTGATTGGAGAGAACCAGCAGGGGATGATAGAGAAAGGATTTCTGCTGCTGGGATAATTTGGAGAGCAGAGCAGGTGTGTGGAGTGTGGAGGAAATAAGAATCTAAGAGGAGGAAACAAAGGGATTTTGCAGGAAAATGCGCAGAAGGCTTCTACAGATTGTGAGCTGCAGGACCAGACAACATACCTGGTCAGGTTCAGAGCCGTTGTGTGGTCCAGCTAACAGAGGTCTTAATGGACATCTTAAATGTCTCTCTGCAACAGTCCACTGTCCCTGCAGACCTCAAAGCAGCACCGTCATTCTGGTCCCCAAAAGAGCGACGGTAACTGGCCGAAACGATTACCACCCGGTGGCACTGACCTCAATAATCATCAAATACTTTGAATGACTGATAATGAATTGTATAAAATCCCACCTTCCAGCTACACTTGTCCCTTTCCAGTTCACCTACCACTCAGACTGGTCCACTGATGACACTATAGCCTCGGCCTTCCACTCTGCCCTGTCCCACTCAGAAAACAATGCCTCATAGGCCGGGATGCTGTTCATCAAATTCAGCTCTGACCATCCCTCAGGGGCTAGAGGGTAAGTTGTCCTTATTGGGACACAATGCCCTCTCTGTAACTGAATCTTGAACTTGTTGATGGAAAGACCCCAGTCAGTCCGAGTTGGCAACAATATCTCATGCTACATAATGTTGAACATTGGTGCTCCCCAGGGCTGCATGCTCAGCCAGCTGCTGTTCACACTGCTGACTCACAACTGCACCGTCAGCTCCAGCTCAAACACCATCAAGTATGCCAACTTATCATCAACAACAATGATGAGCCAGCATACGGAGAGGAGGCAGAGAGGCTTGTCAAATGGTGTGAGAACAACAACCTGAGATGCAATGTGGACAAGACAAATGAGATGATTGTGGACTTCAGAAAAGCGCAGGTCGGCCACTCTCCATTGCACATCAATGACTCTGCCGTGGAGAGAGTGAAGAGCACAAAGTTCCTTGGTGAGCTCATAATGGACGTTCTAACCTGGATCCACAGCACCTCCTCATTAGTTGAGAAGGCACAGCAGCATCTATACCTGCTGAGGAAGTTGGGGCATACTAGACTTCCTGACCACATTCCAACAACTTTCTACTGGAGCACCATCCAGAACGTCCTGTCTGTCTGCATCATCGTGTGGTACAGAAGCTGTAAGGCATTGGGCCGCAAGACGCTACAGAGGACAGTAAAAATCGCCGAAAGGATCGCCAGGGTCTCTCTTTTCTCTATTTGTGACATTTACCAAGAGCATTGTATACGACGGACCCTACCACCCATCAAACAATCCCTTTGACCCACTGCTGTCAAGATGGAGGTACAGAAACATCAGGACTAGGACTGCCAGACTGGGTAACAGCTGTTTCCATCAGGCAGTGAGACTAATGAATACCTGCCACCACCGAGGTCTTATCACTAGGGCAGCGAGTTGTTTAATATTTACTTGTGCTGCACATTTCACATGCATTTTGCATTATATTTTATTGACTTATTTGTGGAAATATTTTGTTTTTTATGTGCTGTGTGTGATATATGTATTGTTAATGCACCGTGGTCTGGAGGAACGTGCTTTGTTTGGCTGTATATACAGTGCATATAAAAAGTACGAGCTTGAAGACTCATACGGCCAGATTTGGGAACAGCTTCTTTCCAACTGTGATAAGACTGCTGAACGGATCCTGACCCGGACCTGGGCCATACCCTCCAAATATCCAGACCTGCCTCTCGGGTTTTTTGCACTACCTTACTTTTCCTTTTCCATTTTCTATTTGTGATTTATAATATAAATTTTTACTATTTACTATTGATTTGTACTCCAGGGAGCGCGAAGCACAGAATCAAATATCGCTGTGATGATTGTACGCTCTAGTATCAATGGTTTGGTGACAATAAAGTAAAGTAAAGTATTCACCCCTCTTGGAATTTTTTCATGTTTTATTGTTTTACAACATTGAATCACAGTGGATCTAATTTGGCTTTTTTTTTTGAAGCAACAGAAAATGACTCTTTCATGCCAAAGTGAAAACAGATCTTGACAAAGTGATCTAAATTAATTACAAATATAAAATACAGAATAATTGATTGCATAAGCATTCACCTCCATTTAATATAACACACCAAATCATCCTAGCAAGAACTACAAAATAAGAAAAAAGAACATCCAAGCAACCCCACAAAAAGGTTATTGAAAAGCACAAGTCAGGAGATGGATAGAAGGAAATTTCCAAGTCACTGAATATCCCTTGGAGTACAGTTAAGAGTACATCAAGAAATGGAAAGAATATGGCACAGCTGTAAATCTGCCTACAGCAGGCCATCCTCAAAAGTTGAGTGATGGATGAATATGGGAAGGTATCAGGTTACAAAATAAATTGGGATAAAAGTGAAATTTTACCTCTTACTAAAGGAAACTATAGTCAATGTCGATTAGTAACCCAATTTAGATGGCCGGTAAATGGTATAAAATATTTAGGTATAAGACTTGATAATGATCTAAAGAATTTATATAAATTTAATTATTTACCACTATTGAAAAAAATTCAAGAAGATCTTAACAAATGGATGATATTACCAATAACATTAGTAGGTAGAGTCAATGTTGTAAAAATGAATATATTTCCTAGATTACAGTATCTGTTTCAAACATTACCAATACAATTGCCACAGAAATTTTTTCAAGAGTTAAATAAATGTGTGAGAAAATTTCTTTGGAAAGGTAAAATGTCAAGAATATCATTGGAAAAATTGACATGTAAATTTGGGTTAGGAGGGTTACAACTTCCAAACTTTAAAAACTATTATAAAGCAAATCAACTTAGATTTATTGCATCTTTCTTCAATGATCGAAAACCAGCATGGATTAAAATAGAACTAGACAAGATAGGAGAAAATAGACCTGAAGATTTTATATATAAATGGAAATCTAAATTGATACAGGAAAAGAAAGAATCTCCTATATTAACACATTTGATTGATCTATGGAATAAGATAAATGTTGATAATGAAACACAGAAATCTCTATTAGCAAGGAGACCTTTGTTCCAAAACAGACTTATTCCTTTTACAATGGACAATCAACTTTTATATAATTGGTACCAAAAAGGGATTAAATTTATAGGAGATTGTTTTGAACGAGGTATATTGATGTCATTTGAACAATTAAAGGATAAATATAAAATATCTAATAATACTTTCTTTTGTTACTTTCAATTAAGGGCTTACTTAAAAGGTAAGCTGGGTCAAAGAATGTTTTTGCCAAAACCTAATGAAATTGAAATTTTAATCCAAAAAGGGAAAATTAAAAAATTTATTTCTTGTATGTATAATTTGATTCAAGAACAGACAATTAAACAAGGAACCCATAAGTCAAAGCAAAAATGGGAAACAGATCTGAATATTATTATTGATGAAACAAATTGGTCAAGACTTTGTCTTGACAGTATGACAAATACAATAAATGTTTGACTTAGATTAGTACAATATAATTTTTTGCATCAATTATATATTACACTGCAAAAAATAAATAGATTAAATTCAAATTTTTCTGATAAATGTTTTCGGTGTAATCAAGAAATTGGTACTTTTTTACATTCTACTTGGTCTTGTTTTAAAATTCAACCCTTTTGGATAAATTTAAGAATCTTATTGGAACAAATTACTGCAATTCAACTTCCACATAACCCTGTATTATTTTTATTAGGTGATATTGAAGGGATAAAACCGAAACTTAAATTGAATAAATATCAGAAAGAATTTATAAAAATTGCATTGGCAGTAGCTAAGAAGACTATAGCAGTTACTTGGAAATCTGATTCGTATTTAAGTATGGATCGTTGGAATAATGAAATGGCTAGTTCTATTCCACTTGAAAAAATTACTTATAATTTAAGAGATAAATATGTAACATTTTTGAATATTTGGCGCCTTTATTTACAAAAGATAGGATGGCATATTTAAGTGCTCCGATAAAGACTTTGGTCACTTGGGGAAAGTAACGAATAATTATACCAAATTCATTTTGAATCCCATGGAGCATGTGGAAACCTTCCAATAACCAGGCGGTTCTTTTCTTTTTTTTCTTTTTTTTTCTTTTTCTTTCTTTTTAAGTAGGACTATATATGGGGGGGGGGAGGGTAGATTCTTTTTTTCATGTATTCTTTTTGAAAATTCAATAAAAATTATATTTAAAAAAAAAAGCTGAGTGACCGTGCAAGAAAGGGACTGGTGAGGGAGGCTACCAAGAGACCTATGACAACTCTAGAGGAGTTACAGGTTTCAGTGACTGAGATGGGAGAGATTGCACTAACAACTGTTGCTGGGTGCCTCACCAGTCGCAGCTTTATGGGAGAGTGGCAAAGAGAAAAAACTCACATGAAAGCTCGGCTAGAGTTTCCCAGAAGGCATGTGGGAGATTCTGAAGTCTATGGTCAGATGAAACCAAAATTGAGCTTTTTGACCATCACCACACATCATCAAACACACACTCTCCCTACAGTGAAGCATGGGGGTGGCTGCATCATGTTGTGGGGATGCTTCACTGCAGCAGGCCCAGGAAGACTTGTGAAGATAGAAGGTAAAATGAATGCAGCAAAATACAGGAAAATCCTGGAGGAAAACCTGATGCAGTCTGCAAGAGAACTGCGACTTGGGAGAAGATTTGTTTTCCAACAAGACGATGACCCCAAACATCAAGACAAAGCTACACAGAAATGACTCAAAAACAACAAAGCTAATGTCCTGGAGTGGCCAAGTCAGAGTCCAGTCCGCAATCCATTTGAAAATTTGTGGCTGGACTTGAAAAGGGCTGTTCACTCACAATCCCCTTGCAATCTGACGGAGCTTCAGCAGTTTTATAAAGAAGAATGGGGAAAATTTGCAGTGTCCAGATATGCAAAGCCGATAGAGAACTATCCACACAGACTCAAGGCTGTAATGCTGCCAGAAGTGCATCTACTAAACACTGACTTGAAGGGGGTGGGTAATTAAGCAATCAATTGTTGTGTTTAATTGTAATAAATTTAGACCGATTCGTAGAAATTTGTTTTCACTTTGACACGAAAGAGTCTTTTCTGTTGATCAATGTCAAAAGCCAAATTAAATCCACTGTGATTCAATGCTGTAAAACAATAAAACTTGAAAATTTCAAGTGAGTGAATACATTTTATAGGCACCGTATGTACAGTCAGATGACAATAAATGAACTTGAACTGTGTACTGTACTTGAGCAAGGTGCAGAAATGATCAAGGAAGGAAGGCTGTCTGTGAAGATGAGATGGGACAGTCAGAGAGATGATGGATGAGTCTGCAGGTGCTAAGATTAGGAGTGATGGGTGATAGTCAGGGAGATAGTCAGCAGAAGAATGTTTGAGGTAACAATGAACACGTGAGCCGTTAGCTGAGAGCAAGGCTGGGGTGATCACTGGCAAAAAATTGTTCAACAAGTTTCCTACCTAGAGGAAACAGACTCTTTGGATTCTGGATGCAACCCAGAAAGGTATGGGCCTTTTAATCAAAATCAAAGCTATTGCAACTCTTTGTTAAAGACCGGTCTCAACCCTTGAGGCTCCTGCCATTCACAGGCCTTTGATGTGTAGCAGAACTCAGCACAAAGATGTCAAAACAAGCAAAGTATGCTGTTTGACTTCACTGTACATGCCCAGTGCCTTTGCCCCTTCACACACACTGAATACCTGAACTGAAAATCACATTTCAGATGAAGCACTATCTTGCAATGCTTAAAATCACACGACAGAATTTTCTCTTTCCAGACTTCCGGTAGCGCTCATGGAGTGAAGTCGCGTTCTTGACTCGCTCCATTACCTCTGAGTTTTTTCTCTCTATGGTCAGCTATACTTTAATTAACTATTAAGGCATCAATTTTTACAATACTTTGAATTAAACTGAATTCTCTGACAATTGGATGGAACTTAGATCTGCTATGTCTAAGAACGGGAAAGACGGCAAGGATGGTAAACCTCCGGTTAAACCGAAAGCTACGGATCTCCCTCCGACTGAATCACCGGTGACTTTGGAAGCTATATCGGAGTTAATTCAGAGGGAAATTTCAACCTCTGTTAGGGAGATGATTCGTACAGAAATTATGGGCTTTGTTAAAGACCTGATTCATATGGAAATCTCAACTAAGTTCCAGAAAATTGCCGATTTAATTGATAAGATGCAAACATGTATTGCGGAACATCAGTCGGCTATATCTGGTCTTCAAAAATCCGCGCAACAAAGTGAGCTTAAGATGGGGAAAGTCGAAGAAACAATTAATGTAATGAAGAAGAAACTTGACTTTTTGACTTTTAAAAACTCTGACTTGGAATCTAGAATGCGACGGCAGAATTTACGAATGATTGGCGTCAGGGAAGCCGTGGAAGCTAACAACCCTATGAAATATTTCTCCCAACTTTTAAAAGATGCATTCCCTACTGTATTTCCTGACCAACCACCGCTACTGGATCGTGTTCACAGAATCCCATCATACTCGTCTAGGTCAGATAGACCTAGGCATGTTATCTTACGTTTTCATTACTTTCAAGATAAGGAGAGACTGTTTCGATTCGCTCGATCTAAAGGTTTCATTGATTTTTCGGATCTTAAGTTCCGATTCGTGGAAGATTTCAGTAAACCAATCTGGGACCAACGGGTCCGTTACAGATCCGTGATGTCGGAATTCTATAAGATGGATTTAAGACCAGCGCTGCTGTACCCTGCACGTCTAAGGATTCGCATGTTAGATGGAGCTCTTCGTTTTTTTGATTCTCCATCGGATGCCCAGAGTTATCTGGATCAACTTTCATCTTCAACATCTTAATTGCCTTTTTTTAATTTTCTCCGTTGATCGGAGGCTGTGAATTGGTTGGTTTTAACTTTTCTGTGCCCTATTTGGGCAGAAAAGTTTACTTTCGATTTCTTAATATGGCTGCTAAACTTTCTTTTTAACTGCGTCATTTCTTTCTTTTTCCAGGGGATTCTGGGTGGTTACTTCCCTTTTGTCATCTTACGTATTTCCTGTGCGGCCTTAAATTTTGTAGTTTTTTTTAAATTTTATTCTGTTTTGCTTTTTATAATCATTTTATGTTAATAATCCTATTTTTTTTGTTGCTGTGTCTATTCATGAGTTTGAGGTTTATTGTGGTTTTTTTTAATATATACTTTCCGGCTTTTGTTCTGTTCTGTGTGTATTTTAATTGAGCTAACTTTTTTTTACTTATTTTTTACTGTTTTACAATTAGCTGATCCTTTTCATATTTATACCTTTTTTTTAGGGAGCGTATACCGGAAGTCATGGGGGTAGTTTTAGCGCTTGCTTCTTTCTGGCGGGTCTGCTTTAGATTTCGCCTTGGGGTCCTGGGGTGGGGGGCGGTGGGAGGGGCTTCACGTTTTAGTTTGTTTCTCTTTGGGCTATATACATTATTGAAGTATTGGTTACGTCCTTTTCCCCGGTATCTTTTGTATGTTCTGTTTCCTCTCCGGGTCTGTGGGTCGCGCCTATTGTCAATCCTCCTTGTTATGGGTTGACTTTAGGATTTATGGAGTCTATTATTAATTTTGTCTCCTGGAATACTAATGGTCTTAATCATCCTATTAAAAGGAAAAAAGTTTTTAAAGTGTTCCGGAGACTTAAAGCACAAATTTTATTTTTACAAGAGACCCATGTACGGAGGGGGGACAGACTACGTTTTTTCAAATTTTGGAAGGGACAACAATTTCATTCGAACTCCAATGCTAAGATTCGAGGCGTCTCTATCTTTATAGACTCCTCAGTTACTTTTATACAACAGGATATTATCTCTGATCCGAATGGTAGATTTTTATTGGTTAGTGGTTTATTATTTAATAAAAAAGTAGTTTTGGTTAATGTTTATGCTCCTAATATGGATTGTCCGGAATTTTATAAATCATTGTTTGATCAGTTTCCGAATTTGAACGAGTTTTCATTGATTTGGGGCGGAGATCTTAATACCTGTTTATCTCCAGCTTTGGACCGTTCGGGCTCCTTTACGGACTTTACCTAATAAATCTGCAAATTTGATTAATTTTTTCCTTTCTGATTCTGGGTCGACGGACATTTGGCGTTTTCTGCATCCTCAGGAAAAAGATTTTTCCTTCTTTTCACATGTTCATCATTCCTATTCAAGAATTGATTATTTTTTCATTGATTCTCGTCTCATTTCTTCAGTGATTAAATGTGATTATGATTCTATAACCATTTCGGATCATGCTCCACTTAAGCTTTCTATTAAAATTATGGCCAATATACCAAACAATAGACAATGGCGTTTTAATTCGCTGTTGCTTCAGGACTCGGACTTTGTTAATTTTATGAATGAACAGATTGAGCTTTTTTTTACAATTAACCATACAGAAGATATTTCGGTTAACACTCTTTGGGACACTTTTAAAGCCTATATTCGGGGTCAGATTATTTCGTATTCCGTTGCTTTGAGGAAGAAACAGAAGCAGGAGGAGATGGTAATTGTGGACAAGATTAAAGAAATTGATAAGAAATATGTTATGGCTCCTTCTGAGGAGCTATACAAACAAAGAACTGAACTTCAAATGGAACACAGTTTACTACTCTCGTCCTCGATTGTAAACCAATTAAAGAAAACAAGAAGTGATTTTTATGTTCACAGTGATAAAATTGGCAAGCTGCTGGCTAATCAATTGAAATCTAATTATGTTAAATCTCAAATCAATCAGATTTATAACCAAAATGATCGATTGATATTGGATCATGTGGGGATTAATCAAACCTTTTGTGATTTTTATTCTTCTTTATACCAATCAGAGTCTCCTCGAGATTCTAAATATATGAATGATTTTTTAGATAAGTTAGACTTCCCTCTGATTTCACAGGATATGTCTTCTTTATTAGATACTTCCATTACAATGGATGAGATTAAGAATGTTATTTTTTCTATGAATCTGGGGAAAGCTCCTGGCCCTGATGGGTTTACCGTTGAATTTTATAAATGTTTTGCTTCTTTATTGATTCCTTGGCTCTATAAGGTTTTTGAGGCTTCTTTGAAACTTGGTAAACTTCCGGAATCTTTTAATAGAGCATCAATTTCTTTAATACTAAAGAAGGATAAAGACCCTGCTCAATGTGCATCTTATAGACCAATATCTTTATTAAATGTTGATTCTAAAGTTTTTTCTAAGTTATTAGCAAATAGACTAGAAAAAGTACTTCCTTCTATTATTTCGGAAGACCAAACGGGTTTTATTAAAGGTCGTTACTCTTTTTATAATATTCGTACATTGTTAAATATCGTTTATACTCCCTCACAAAATGTTCCTGAGTGTGTTATTTCTTTAGATGCCGAGAAAGCTTTTGATAGAGTAGAATGGCCTTATTTATTTAAGGTGCTTGAAATGTTTAATTTTAGCTTGAAATTTATATCCTGGATTAAACTGTTATATTATTCCCCTGTAGCCTCGGTTCGTACTAACTCCTTAAACTCACCTTTTTTTCCTCTCTTTCGTGGTACTCGACAAGGCTGTCCTCTTAGTCCCCTATTATTTGATATTGCATTAGAACCTCTTGCAATTGCTATTCGAGAATCTTTAAATATTACTGGGATAACTCGGGGATTAAAGTCCCATAAATTATCACTCTATGCTGATGATTTACTTTTATATATTTCTAATCCTGAGAGATCCATTCCTGCTGTTTTAGAGTTATTAGCACAATTTGGTCTTTTCTCAGGTTATAAATTAAATCTTAGTAAGAGTGAACTTTTTCCGATTAATAAACATCTTCCCTTATATTATAAATTTCCATTTAAATTGATTAATAATTACTTTTCATATCTTGGGATTAAAATTACTTGTAAACATAAAGATTTATTTAAGACTAACTTTTTACCATTAATAGACCATATTACTCAACTTTCATCTAAATGGTTTCCCTTATATTTAACTTTGATTGGTCGTATTAATGCAGTTAAGATGTTTTTTTTGCCAAAATTTTTATATGTGTTTCAGGCATTACCAATTTTCGTTCCTAAATCTTTTTTTGATAAAGTTGACTCTAAAATTTCTTCATTTATTTGGCAGAACAAGAATCCGAGACTGGGTAAAATACATTTACAGAAAGCTAAGAGAGATGGAGGTTTAGCATTACCTAACTTTAGATTTTATTATTGGGCTATTAATATTCGACATATGAAATTTTGGTTACTTGATCGGGACATACTATTTATTCCTAAATGGGTAGCATTGGAATTACAATCTGTTCAGGGTTATACACTTGGTTCTATTTTAGGTTCCTCTCTTCCTTTTGATTCGAAACGTCTTAAGCAGGTCTCTAACCCGATAGTTAAATATGCTTTGCGCATTTGGTTTCAATTCAGAAAATTTTTTGATCTTAATCAATTCGGGTTAGCGATTCCTATTTTAGGTAACATATTTTTTCCTCCCTCTTTTACGGATCGCGCTTTTCAAACTTGGAAGACTAAGGGTATTTTACGGTTTTTGGATTTATTTTTAGATGGTTCCCTTATGTCTTTTGAACAATTATCTAACAAATATAACTTATCAAGAATACATTTTTTTAGATATTTACAAGTTAGAAATTTCCTAAGTACTATACTTACTTCCTTTCCAATGCTTCCTCCTATATATATTTTAGATTCGATAATTAACCTTAATCCATGTCAGAAAGGTGCATCGGCTATGATTTATAATATTATTATGAAACTTAGGAAAGCTCCATTTGATAAGATTAGGGTAGATTGGGAACAGGAATTGGGGCTTACCATTTCTGTGGATGATTGGGGGCAGATTTTACAATTAGTTAATACTTCCTCTATTTGTGCTAAACATTCCCTAATTCAATTTAAAGTGGTTCATAGAGCACATATGTCCAAAGATAAGTTAGCGCGTTTTTACTCGCATATTAATCCTTTCTGTGATAGATGTTCGGGGCAGATAGCCTCTTTAACTCATATGTTTTGGTCTTGCCCTACTTTGGAAACTTTTTGGAGAGATATTTTCAATATTATTTCTAAGGTATTAAATATAGATATCTCTCCTCACCCTATTACTGCTATCTTTGGACTACCTAAAATTTCTAGTAATCTTTCCCCTTCAGCCCGTAGAATGATTGCATTTCTTACTTTAATGGCGAAAAGATGTATTTTACAACATTGGAAAGAGCTTAATGCTCCAACTACCTTTTTTTGGTTTTCTCAGACGATTTTATGTTTGAATCTGGAGAAAATTAGAAGTAACCTTTATGATTCTTCATTTAAATTTGAACAGATTTGGGGACCTTTTATTCGATATTTTCATTTAATGTAATATTTACCCTTCTTGTTTTCTCTTCACTGTTTTAATGGAGGTCGGGATTGAGGACGTGATTTTAAGTTTAACTCTGTTTGGTTTCAAGTTAGCCCATTGCTTTGCTTTGCTTTTAGTTAGTTGCACGGTGGGTCTTTTTTTGGGGTTTTTTTTTTTCTTTTTTTCCATTGATATATATAAAATCTAGTATACTATTATGTTATCTTGGTTTCTTATGCTTAAATTACATTGTTTGTAGTATTTTCTTTTTGGTATTGTTATCTTTTGGAATTTTATTATACTTTAACATTGTATTAATGTTTATATGGCTTACCTTTTTTGTATACTTACTCAATAAAAAGATTTAAAAAGAAAAGAATTTTCTCTTTCCAGAAGTGGATATATTCGAAGTAATTTTAAAGAGAACTACAGATAGTTACATGCTTGGAAAAGAGCAATATGGAATTGTGTTCGGATGTAAGATGTGATGATAGGAAAGGTGATAGAGGTTCAAAATAATAAAAGCCAAGTTTAAGGCTAATATCCGGAAATCTATTTTCACACAAAGAATAAATAACACCCCCTATAGATACTGTATAATACTGCAACTAAAGTCATGAGAATAATTTAGGAGTTAATTGGCTTTTGCTTTCTAGAAAAAGTAGGTGTTTCTAACCTAAGATGTTTCAAATGGCATCCATCCCCTGTAATTATTTTGTGATCATGTAAAATAGATCACGAAGGCTTCTCTGGGAACTCATATGTTCAGTAGTGGGAGTAGCGCCATAGAATCAGAGAGTTTTGCAACACAGAAACAGGCCCTTCAGCCCAACTGATCCATACGACCAAGGTCCTAACTAATCCTATTTATCTACATATTTATCTTTATTTATCTACATTTGGTCCACATCCCTATAAACCATTCCTATCCATGTACCAAATACCATTTTAATGTTATAATTGTATAGGGTCTCTTCCATTTCCTCGGACAGCTCGTTCTATAAACTCACCAACCACTATGTGAAAAACTTGCCCCTCAGCTCCTCTTTAAATCTAATCTCGCTTACGTTAAACTATGCGCTTTACTTTATGATTCTCCTACCCAGGAAAAAGAACTGTGACAACCTACCTGATCTGTTCCTCCCATAATAATAATAAGTATACCGTTTCGGATACAGTTGAGGAGTGAGGGTTACCTACCAAGTGGAAGCCACAACGAGTGGGTCTCTGGCACCGAGCCTATCACTGTGGTTCCGAAGGAAAGCGGGGAGAAGAGGACTGCAGTAGTGATAGGGGATTCCATAGTTAGAGGAGTAGACACAAGATTCTGTAGACATGATAGAGACACCCGGATGATATGTTGCCGCCCAGGTGCCAGTGTCAGAGACACATTGGATCAAGTCCACAGTATTCTAAAAGGGTAAAAAGGCAGGGTGAGCAGTTGTAAGTCTTGGTACGTGTTGGTACATATAGACAGGAAAAGGAAGGAGATCCTGAAGAGAGAGTTTAGGGAGCCAGGTAGAAAGCTGAGAAGCAAGACCTCCAAGGTAGTATTGCCTGAATTTCTGCCTGTGCCACAAGCCAGTGAGGGTAAGAATTGGATGATTTGGCAGATGAATGCATGGCTGCCGAGTTGGTGCATATGGCAGATTTTCAGATTTCTGGATCTTTGGGATCTCTTCTGGGGAATGTACGACCTGTACAAAAGAGATAGGTTACAGCTGAGCTTGAGGGGGCCAATGTCCTTTTGGGCAGGTTTGCTAGAGTTATTAGGGAAGGTTTAAACTAATTTAGCAGGGGAATGGGAATCAGAGTGATAGGACTGAGGACGGGGTAGTTGATATACGAGCAAAGACAGTGTGTAGTGAGACTGTAAAGAAGGACAGGCAGACGATAGGACAAAATTGCTGTCACCAAGATGAGCTGCAGTGTAACAGGGTGACAAATACAGGACTGAAGGTGTTATATCTGAATGCACGCAGTGTACAGAACGAGGTAGATAATCTTGTAGCACAGTTAGAGATTGGAAGGTATGAGATTGTGGGCATCACTGAGTTGTGGCTGAAAGAAGATCATAATTGGGAGCTTAACATCTAAGGATACACATTGTATCAAAGGGTAGGCAGGTAGACAGAGGGGATGAGTTGGATCTGTTGGTAAAAAATGAAATCAGATCATTAGAAAGAGGTGCACAGGTACGGAAGATTAGAATCATTGTGGGTAGAGTTAAGAAACCACGAAGGTTAAAAAGACCCTGATGGGAGTTGTATACAGGTCTCCGAAAAGTAGCCAGGATGCCAAATTACGGCGGGAGATAAAAAAACTATGTCAAAATGGCAATGTTATGATTGTCATGGGGGCTTTCAATACGCTGGTAGATTGGGAAAATCCGATTGGTGCTGATTTTGGGTCCTGAAAGAGAGAATTTGTAGAATGAGTGAAAGATGGCTTTTTAGAGCAGCTTGCAGTTAAGCGCATTGCTTTGGATTTGGTGTTGTGTAATGATTTGGAAGGCTCAGGATAGATACACCCCTAAGAAGAAGTATTCTAAAGGCAGGATGACATAACTGTGGCTGACAAGAGAAGTCAAAGCCAACATAAAAGCTAAATAGAGGGCATATAACAGAGCAAAAAATTAGTGGGAAGTTAAAGGATTGGGAAGCTTTTAAAAACCAACAGAAGGCAACCAAAAAAAAGTCATAAGGAGGGAAAACATGGAATACGTGGGTAATTATATTAACGAGGATAACGATTTTATTTTCAGATATATAAAGAGTAAAAGAGAGGTGAGAGTAGACGTCAGACCATTGGAAAATGACGCTGGAATGGAAGACAAGGAAATGGTAGATGAACTGAATAAGCATTTAACATCAGTCTGCACTGAGGAAGACACTAGCAGTATGCTGGTACACACGTAAAAGTTGCTGGTGAACGCAGCAGGCCAGGTAGCATCTCTAGGAAGAGGTACAGTCAACGTTTCGGGCCAAGACCCTTCGTCAGGACTAACTGAAAGAAGAGCTAGTAAGAGATTTGAAAGTGGGAGGGGGAGGGGGAGATCCAAAATGATAGGAGGAGACAGGAGGGGGAGGGATGGAGCCAAGAGCTGGACAGTTGATTGGCAAAAGGGATATGACAGGATCATGGGACAGGAGGTCCGGGGAGAAAGAAAAGGGGGAGGGGGGGGAAAACGCAGAGGATGGGCAAGGGGTATAGTGAGAGGGACAGAGGGAGAAAAAGGAGAGAGAGAAAAAAGAATGTGTGTATATAAATAAATAATGGATGGGGTACGAGGGGGAGGTGGGGCATTAGCAGAAGTTTGAGAAGTCAATGTTCATGCCATCAGGTTGGAGGCTACCCAGACGGAATATAAGGTGTTGTTCCTCTAACCTGAGTGTGGCTTTTGTTGTGTTGCTTGAAATTCCAGCATCTGCAGATTTCCTCGTGTTTGAGCAGTATGCTGGAAGTGGGAGAGTGTCAGAGGGCAGAAGTGAGTGCAGTTGCTATTACCAGATAGAAGATGCTTGGGAAGCTGAAAGGTCTGAAGTTAGATAAGTCACCTAGACCAGATGGTGACTACACCCCAGGGTTCTGAAAGAGGTAGCTGAAGAGATTGTGGAGGCATAGGTAATGATTTCCGCATGGTTTTGGAAGACTGGAAAATTGCAAATGTCACTCCACTCTTCAAGTAGAGTGGGAGGCAGTAGAAAGGAAATTTATAGGCCAGTTAGCCTGACCTCAGTGGTTCAGAAGATGTCAGAGTCGATTGCTAAGGATGATGTTTCGAGATACTTGGAGGCATGTGGGAAAATAGGCCATAGTCAGCATGGCTTCCTTAAGGGAAAATCTGGCCTAACAAATTTGTTGGAATTCTTTAAGGAAGTAACAAACTGGATAGACGAAGGAGAATCAGTGGATGTTGTATGCATGAATTTTCAGAGCCAAGTGCCATAAATGAAGCTACTTAGCAAGATAACGCCCATGGTATTACAAGAAAGATACTAGCATGGATAGAGCATTAGCAGATTGGCAGGAGACAGAGAGTGGGAATAAAGAAAGCCGATAACCAGTGGGGTTCCGCAGGGGTCGGTGTTAGGACCGCTTCTTTTTACATTGTACGTCAATGACTTGGATGATGGAATTGATGGCTTTGTGGCCAGGTTTACAGATAATATGAATAAAGGTGGATGCGCAGGTAGTGAAGAAACAGGTAGGCTGCAGAAGGATTTAGATAGATTAGGAGAATGACAAAGAAGTGGCAGATGGAATATGATGTCAGGAAGTGTATGGTCATGCACTTTGGTAGAAGAAATAAAAGCTTAGACTATTTTCTAAATGGGGAGAATATTCAAATAACCAAGGTGCAAAGGGACTCAGGGGTCCTCATGCAGGATTTCCTGAATGTTAACTTGCAGGTTGAGTTTGCGGTAAGGAAGGCAAATACAATGTTAGCATTAATTTCAAGAGGACTAGAATATAAGAGCAAATATGTAATTTTGAGGCTTTATAACGCACTGGTGAGGCCTCATTGGGAGTATTGTGAGCAATTTTTGGCCCTTATTTAAGAAAGGATGTGCTGACATTGGAGATGGTTCAAAATGATTCCAGGAATGAAAGGGTTATCATATGAGGAGTGTTTGATAGCTCAGTAGCTGTATTCACTGGAATTAAGAAGAATGAGAAGAGATCTCATTGAAACCTATCGAATGCTCTCTTCTCACTGCTGCCATCAGGAAGAAGGTACAGGAGCCTAAGGCCTCACACCACCAGGTTCAAGAACAGTTATTACCCCTGAACCGATGGGCTCTTGAATCAAAGGGGATAACTTCATTCAACTTCACTTGTCCCATCATTGATATGTTCCTACAACCTATTGATTCACTTTCAAGCACCTGTTATCTCATGTTCTCAATATTTACTGCTTACTTATTTATTATTATTATTATTTCTTTCTCTGTATTTTCACAGTTTGGTGTCTCTTCTGACTGGTTGACCATCCAAGTTGGTGCAGTCTTTCATTGATTCTATTATGGATTAACTGAGTATGCCGAAAGGAAACTGAATCCCAGGGTTGTACATGGTGACATAAATGTACTTTCAGAATAATTTTGCTTTGAATGTTGAAAGTCCTAAATAGAGTGAATGTGGAGAGGATGTTTCCTATAGTGGGGGAGTCTAGGACCAAAGGGCAAAACCTTAGAATAGAGGGAGGTCCATTTAGAATGGAGGTGAGGAGCAATTTCTTTAGCCAGATGGTGGTGAACCTGTGGAATTCATAGCCACAGGTGGTGGCTGTGAGGTCTAGGTCATTGGGTGTATTTAAGGAAGAGGTTGATAGATTCTTCATAAGTCAGGGTATAAAAGATTACTGGGAGAAAGCAGGAGAATGTAGTTGAGACAGAAATGGACAGCCATGATCAAATAGTGGAGCAGACTTGATGGGTCAAATGGCCTAATTCTGCTCTTGTGTATTATAATGTTATCAACTTCTATATGGTTAACTGTCGCTCTCCTTCACTCTAGTTAAAGGAGCCTCCAGCTTATCCAGTCTTCACTTATATCTCAAGCCTTCCAGTCTGACAACATCTTTGTGAATCTTTTCTGTCATCTTTCTTGCTTAATCACAACCTTTCTATAGTGTGGTGACTAAAACAGTACTCAATACTCCATGTCCCAATTCCTGTACTCAATGCCCCAACTAATGAAGTCAAGCATGACAAGCACTTGTCTCACGACTATGTTTACTGGTGTTGCTTTCAGGGAATTTGACCCCTAAGGTCTCTCTGTCCTGTGACATACTCCAGGGCCCCACTATTAGCAGAACCTACAGGAGCCGCAGTCTCAAGAAGGCAAGTCCTATCATCAAAGATCCCCACCACCGGGGCTATACCATCTCTTTGCATCTACCATCAGGCAAGAGGTGTGAAAGCCTGAAGTCCCACATCACCCAGTTCAAGAATAGCTACTTCCCTTCAACAATTCGGTTCTTGATTCATCCTGCAAAACCCTTTGACCACTCTGCACTAATCTGTACTAATTGTGATTTCTTGTGTATAATTTAGGTTTAATTTTTGCTTTTCTTGTGAATGCTGCCTATATGATGCTCTGTTCTTGTGTTCCTGCTGCAAGTAAGTTTTTCATTGCACTTGTGCATATGACAATAAATTTTGAATTCTGTTTGTCCTTCATTTGCCCACTTTCCCAGCTGATCTAGATTTTGCTGTAAGCTTAGATAACCTTCTTCACTGTCTACTATACAACAAATTTGGTGTCCTCGACAATCTTAGTAATCATGCTAACAAATCACCCAAATCATTTATATGGCAAACAAAAGGGGACCCAGCACTGATTCTTGTGTCACACCATTGGTCACAGGCCTCCAATCAGAATAACAACCCTCCACTACCACCCACTTACTCCTACTAATTTTGTATCCAATTGGCTGGCCCACCCTGGATCCCATATGATCTCACCTTCTGAACCAGTCTAACATGCAGGACCTTATTAAAGGCCTTGCTAAAGTCCATGTAGACAATCGACCACCTCATCCTCATCATTCCTTTTGGTCACCTCTTTCAAAAGCAAAAGCAAGTTGATGAGACACAATTTTTCACACACAAAGCCATGCTGACTATTCATAACCAGTCATCCCCTGACCAAATGTAGAACAACTCTACCTACCTGTCAGAATCCCCATCCAGTATCTTTGCACCACTGTCAGACTCACTGCTTTGTCATTCCCTGACATATCCTCACAGCCATACTTAAATACAGATACAATATTAGCCACTTTCCTGTCTTCTGGCATCTCATCCATGGCTACCAAAGATACAAATATCTCCGCCAGGGCCCCAAAAATTTTTTCCTCTTGCTTTCCATAACATCTAAGGAGACATCTGGTCAATCTGCAGAGATTTATCCACCATTATGTGTTGCAAGATCTTTCAGAAACAGTGTAGCATTTCTGAGTCTCAAATTCATATGCACCTAGATTTGAATCACAAATGCACAGAAGGTTATTGGCCAAGTATTGGAATTTTTGTGTTGATGAGTACTTAATGGTTAGCATGGACATGGTGGCCCAAAGGTTCTGTTTCCATGCTCTATGACTCCATAACTAACTTCAGCAGACCCGTGCCATTACAGATAAAAAGGATGGGAATATTTTTTAAGCTTATCCAAGTCTCCAAGATTTTAAAGTAAGGTAAATAAATCATAGAACATCAAAAATCAAATGCAAGCTAAGGAAAACTATGTGAATTATTTTAATTTGAATAGAGATCAGTGAAAAAAAACCCACTGGATTTAATGTTGCCATGATCAGTGTACAAAATTAAAGAATAATACCACATCATTGGATATCATAAGTACATAAAAGTTACAACACAGAAATGGGCTATCTGACCTAACATATGAATATTCTAACAACACAAACTTCCTTCCATCCGTAGAAAAAGAATGGTACAGTACATGAACAGCCCCTTCAGCCCATAGTGTTGAGCTGAACCAATTAAATTGGTAATCTAGAGTCTAGGAAAATGAGTGGTGATTTTCTTGAAACATGTAAAACTCTGAGGGGCCTTGATAGGATAAATCCTGAGAGGATGGCCCCTCACATGGGAATTAGAACTAAGAACTATAGTTTCAGGATAGTAAGTGACCCAGTTATGGCAGAGATAAAAGGAAGAATGTCTTCTCTCAGAGGGTAATAAATCTTTAAAATTCTGTATCCCAGAGAACTCTGGAGACTGAGATCATTGAATGATTCAAAACTGGGATTAATAGATTTATGGACTACAGGGAAATCAAAGGATTTAGGGATCAGGTAGAAAAGTGGAGTTGAAGCCAAGGTCAGATCAGCCAAGATCTAACTTTGGTGGTACGGGCTCAAGGGATTGTATAACCCTTTCTTGCTTATTTTACATGTACTCTTATGTTGTTTTACCAAGTTGGATGAAGACTTAGCAATTTAAAAGGAACTAAATACATCCTAAACATCTACACTTATTATTGATGATAGGGTTGCGTTGGGTGGGGGGATGTTTGATATTCATTATCAGACTTTTGTCTACGATTATGTTTTCTGCCATACAATTAACATGTCGACGATAGCAACATTCAAATGGATGACTAAATAGTCTGGCATATGTAAACAGTGGAAAAATTCCAAAAGATTTTGAAAATACCTTACAGTGAGAAAATTTGGCCCTATTCTAAGAAAGGAAGTGCTGGCTCTCCAGAGGGTTCACAAGAATGATCCCAGGAATGAAAGGCTTAGTGTATGGGAAACGTTTGATATTTCTGGGCCTGTATTCGATGGAGTTCAAAATGCTGAGTGGGATTTCATTGATACATACCATATCCTGAAAGATGTCGATAGAGTGAATGAGGAGAGGACTGTTCCACTCAAATCAGAATCAACTTTATTATCACTGACATACATTATGAAACTTGTTATTTTGTGGCAGCAGTACAGTATAAGACATTAAAATTACTAAGTTACTATAAATAAATAAATAGTGTAAAAGAGGAATAGTGAGGTAGTGTTCAAGGATCATTCAGAAATGTGAGATCGAGGGAAGGAATCTGGTCCTAAAATATTCAGTGTGTGTCTTCAGCTTCCTGTACGGCCTCCCTGATGGTAGCAAAGCGAAGAGAGCATTCAGAAAGGTGGAAGGTCCTTAATGATGGATACCACCTTCTTGAGACACCGCCATTTGAATGCGATCTTGACGGTGGGGAGGGTTGAGGGATGATGGAGATCGCTGAGTCCACAGCACTCTGTATCTTCCTTCAGTTCTGCACACTGGAGCCTCCACACAAGGCAGTAATGGAACCAGTAAGAGTGCTCTCCACTGTACATCTCCAGAAATTTCCTAGAGTTTCTTAGACATACCAAATCTGCCCAGACTCCCAATAAAGTAAAACCATTTGTGTTCCTCCTTAATGATTGTGCCAATGTGTTGAGCCCTTTGAGATGTTGATACCCAGGAACTTGCTGCTCACCCTTTACACCACTGACCCCTCAGTGAGGACTCAGGGCTCAAACCTTTAAAACTGGGATGAAGCGGAAGTTCTTCAGCTAGAGGATGGTAAATTTATCGAACCTGTTGCCATGGAGGGCTGTGGAGGCCATTCATTGGTTGTATTTAATGCAGAAATTGATAGGTTGTTGATTGGTAAAGGAACTAAGCATTACAGAGAAGGGTGAGAGAATGGGGTTGCAAAAGAAATCAACCATGAATGAATGGCAAAGCAGACCTGACGGGCCAAGTGGTTTATTTCTCCTCCTATATCTTATGTTTTAGTGGTCTAAAACTGCTAGAAAGGTTAGTATAATACTGGTAAATATACATTTTGTTTAGAGTGACTAAGTTGGCATTATGATCATGAAATCTTCATAATTGAAGGCAATAAAGCAAGAGGTTGCTTCACGTCACTCCAGCAATCCTCAAATTTGATCACTGCAGCTTTATCTTAAACCTCTCAAAGTATTCCATCTCAGAAAATATGAGAATTGTTTGTGAATGGAGCTGGAAGCAAAAGCCAAAGGAGAGACAAGAAAACATAAAGAGACTGCAGATTTGGTAGTGGTTTCTGAAGTTCTACCATCTTGAACAATTGCCACAAAATTCTGCTGATGTTGCACAGATAGGATTATGGACACTTGCAGAATGTGAAAATAAGATACAAACAGATTCATAAGGAAACTGTAAATTCATCATGTGAGTAATTAACATCTACATCATCAGTATAATAGAGGATATCATACCATGCTAATTACTACATTTGTAAAATCCTTGATTGATTTCCCTTTGCAAGTACAAAAGTAGCTGCAGCTGTGAGACCTGAATGGACCAGGCAAACTTATATATACTGCTGATTTGTTATAAAGATCAATGGAGCAGGACTTTCAAAATTACAAAAAAGACATTGAGGTTATTTACACTTTCCCAATGTGGTTATTAGTATCTGACCAGAAATAAAACCTCATCAATGCCGACAAAGAAACGCAGTAGGACTTGGTAATTTTTAGATAAGCTCTATTGGAGGGATAGCAAAATGAAAAATGCCAGTGCTCTACAGACAAATAATAATACTGAATGCATACTAGCTGGAACAATGTTTAACAAATTGCTTATCCCACAGAAAATCTATCAACTAAACCAATAAGCAAAACCACTGAAATCTCAGCAAAACCTTTTGTAAATAAGTTTACTCAGATGGCAGTGGAAGTAATCCTTTCTTGGTAGTTCCTAACAGCTGCTCGGTTTCCCCAGAGATACACTCAAAACATAACACCACAAGTAAAATTGCAATAAATGGTGTGTGACCTTTCTTCTTCCATGGAACACCTAATGATGTCTTTGATGGCAATGGCCTGATTGATAGAGGATCCAATTCATTTAGTAGGCTGGCAGATGTAGCCTCTCTATTTTCTTCAAGACCCCAGTTCTTGTATATACAGTTCACAGTGACTATTGATAAAACTGCAGATGTCTGAATTTACTCAGGCAAAACTCTGCTCTGAATATGCATTCAAAATTCTGCAGAAACAGGACTTGTATGCAGACAAGCTGGAAATGTAAAATCAATCATAGAGGTTGAGAGGGAGAATTTTCATGCTGCATTGGTACAATTTCAATGCAACTTAGGTAGAGATTGTAAAAAGAAAATGGGGCTAAAACGATTTGCCACCCAAAATTAACCCATTGTGTTTTTTGGTCCATCAGCTTACAGTGAGCTTGTTTATGTGTATGGTAATGAGGACCAGTGATACTTAAACACCAAGTTTCCTGCTGTTACCCTCACAAATCACTCAAGGTAACTTAGACTGAGAATTACAAGGTGCAGCTGTTGTTAGCAACAACTGAGACAAGCAGAAGTGAGGCATTTTGAAAACAGAGGACTTTAAGAGAACTTCACATCTTGGGAGCAGGTATGCCATTCACTTTTTCAATAAAAAAAAATGTATTCCAGTATTTGAAGCATCTAAAACAAATAAAAACATTGAACTTGTGGGATATATTTGTTTTGATCAGATGCGTGATCAAATCTCAAGTTCTTTTTCCTTTAGTTAACTCCCACCTAGGAAAATTAAATCAACTAATCTGCCCTATGGAAGATGAGATCATGCTCAAATTTCTTCTTTGAGGCAGAGTTTTAATCGGATCAGGTATTATGTGCCATAATATGTACCTTCACATCCACTGAGACCCAATCCAAGAAAACATGTTAGGGGTCATTGACAATGCTGTCAGCTTGGTCTCATTTGTTCATAATCAAGAGAGGCTTCCTCCTGTAAAACTGAAAGCTTTAAGAACACCACTGTAGCACTAAAATCTCCCTCAAGGAATGTTAAATATTTGAAACCAAATTACTGGGGGGCCAAATAAAGGGAGCCGAAGTTTTCTCAAAGCCCACTCTTTCTGTTAAGGCACAGAAGAGGTTTCTCTCTTCCCTCACACTAAATTCTGGAGGAACTCAGCAGGTCAGGTAGCATCAATGGAGAGGAATAAAGAGTTTATGTTTCAGGCTGAGACTCTTCATCAGGATTCAGTCCAAAACATCTACTGTCTATTCCCTTCCATAGATTCTGCCTGACCTGCTGACTCCTCTGGATTTCCAGCATCTGCAGAATCTCTTCTGTTTATTTCTTTACTCCTTCATTTAAATGGTGCTCTGTTGAATCTCGCCTGGGAAGACACGTGAGCCCTAGGACTGGTTTCACTGGTTTCCTTTTCATCTCCCACTTCACCCTCCTCATAGTTTGCTATGCTCAAAGTGTCATCCCCCCCGCCCCCAAGTCTCTGTAATTGCTTCTGCACCATTCAGCCCCTCCCCATGCCTGTTTCCATTCTCTTGCTTCCATGGGGAGACGCTGAATGGTACAGAGGTAGGGCACTCAGAATAGTGCTATAAGACACCCAGGAACGTAAATGAGAAGGGTTTTGCGCATATAAAAAATAATGTTAATTTGTCAATGGTATCTGCGTCAAAAATAGCCTCAGTGTAAAGTATTCATAATACATCTGAGCAACAGGAACTGAACGAGCTTCATGGTCAACCAGCAAAAGGCATTCTCCACACCTTGCCTTAACACTACCTTCGTCCCAAATTCCTACGACTTCACCATTGAAGAATATGATTGCACCGTAGAGAGTGAAGAGTAGATTCACCAGCATATTGCTTGGAATGGAGGACTTCAGTAATGGAGGAAGATTGGATAGACTGGTTTGTTTTTTCCGGAATGAAGGTAATTGACTGCTGACCCAACAGATGGATATAAGATTAGGAGAGGCATAAACAGGGTAGATAGTCCATAGAGGGCAGAGATCTAAAATGAGAGGAATGAGTTTTAAAGGAGATCTGGGGAAAGTTCTTTTACATGGAATGCTATCTGGAATGTGCTGCCAGAGATGACAAAGGAGTTAGATATGACCACTGTAAGAGGCATTTAAAGAGACACTTAAATAAGCAAACCATTGAAGGATATACAAACGTAGTTCTAATGCAGGCAAATGGCATTGGTGTATGTGGACCAGAAAAGTGATGGATGTCTGAACAGCCTGTTTCTGTGTTGTACAACTTGATGACTTGATGACTATAACTGCTCTAGAATTGCAAAGGTTTCTCCGGTAGGACGTTAGTGACCTGAACCCTGGGAGTCCACTGTCTCATTCTCATTCTTTGGATGGTGACTATTTCTGTCATACATACAAACAAAGCAAAGTATGTGATGGCCTTATGCTTGTTTCTAAAATACCAGGTATTTGGCACCAGAAATGGATGTTCTTCCCTACTCTCATAGGATGCAAACAGCATGGGGAACCAATACTGGAAACTAACACAATCCTAATTCAAGTTACACGACAGGACCAAAGAGTTTCCCTCACCATACTGATAAGCCTGCCATTAAAAACATTCAATCTGTCTGTCTCTTGAAAATCTAGATGAGAACTTTGTCAATTAAAAAACAAAATTCTGTGGAGCTTGCACATTTTGCCTCTTAAAGATAGCTTATTGGTAGGTTATTGTCAATTATTCCCAGTGTCACTGGGTGAAGAGTGGCTATGCAGAGGTAATAAGTTACACAGTAATACAATAGAAAATGAGGTTGATGGGTTTGTTCTAGACTCAATGCATCAAATAGCCTCCTTCTATGTTGTAAGAAAGTTCACAGAAAAAATTAAGAAGTGAATGGAAACCCTGCTTTATTGCACTCCTTCTTTGCCATGAATTAATGGCAGAGATGTACATTTACATACCCCTTTGGCTGGGACTGGGACTGAGAACAATACACTCGACACGTAAAGGCAGGACCAATCACATGTCATTTTCCAAGTTATCATATTTAGTAACAGGAAATGCCCTCCCTTCTCAGATTGTGCCTGTCAGCAGGAGCCCATTGACAGCAGCTGCGTCAGGAAATTGTACACTTTCATAGTTATTAAAGAGCCACGGATGCTGATTAAAGTGCTGTGTATTTCTTGTTTTTCTGCAATGACACATGAGACATCTGCGAAATGTTTCTGATACTAATACGCCAAATGAAGGTGCTTCTAAAAGATGGGCAGGAAAAGAGGGTCTCTATCATACTCCCCCCACAGTTGAAATTTGCACTCAGTTTGGAAAGATCGAAGTTAATGAGTTAAAGATGTATCCAATGCCCAAAGGATAAAGAAACTGATGAAATAAAGTTTAATAGGCTCAGGAAGTCTGCCAAATTAAGGGCAAACAGTCTTTCCTAAGATCATGGACAAAGTATGCAGGCCATAAAGCTTACATCTTAACTAGGGCTACATGCTAACCTCTCAGAGAACAGCGCAGTGTAAGCTTACAGTGCAGTTTGTATTGCAATAGGACACACCTTACAATGGCCATTTCAAACTGGGTTGGTCGCATTTGTACTTGGAAAGCGGAATCTCACGCAAGTGGGGAAACAAGAGTTTTGTTGAGTTGACTAATCAGACTCAGCCAATATCACCTCACCACTGAAGGATGAAATCACTTTCTCAGAGCCAGCAAAGGCATAATGAGGCAAATAGTTTCCTTCTGCATTTTCTCATTCCATACAGATATACCAACCATTTTAGGATGGTTAATAAGGCCAGTGTAAGACCCATACACTTTCCTGCAGGTAGAACAGGAGGTAGGTAGTTTGAGGGCTGGTTCACTCCTTTAGCCATTCATACTAGGCATCTGTTTGCTCCCAATGACTTGAATCAAGGTTTGCAACACCTTCACAAATTCTCCTTCTTAATTTTGAGTGGTCATGGGCTTAGCATTCTAATGTGTCTGTGAGGACGTTGCACTCTTTCAAAACACCCTTGAATCATATCATCAGTCCATGATCTACAAGGCACAAGTCAGGAGAGTCATGGAATACTTACCTAAATGAGTTTAGTTCTAGTAAAGCTCAACACCATCCTGAATAAAGTAGCCTGTTTGATCGTTACCCCATCCACAAGACTTGGGAT
Source organism: Mobula hypostoma (assembly GCF_963921235.1). Taxonomy (NCBI): domain Eukaryota; kingdom Metazoa; phylum Chordata; class Chondrichthyes; order Myliobatiformes; family Myliobatidae; genus Mobula; species Mobula hypostoma. The sequence continues at coordinate 183,580,287 of NC_086099.1, forward strand.
TCAGTCTGTCCTCCATCGTCATGCCTTGGCTACAGTGTGTGCATTCTACAAAGTGGTGGAGGAAGGGGAGCCCCTTTCTTTAAAAAAGGAGGACGCCTCCTTCGTCCTGGAATGAAAAGCTTCATCTCGAGAGCAGATGCGGCGGAGATGGAGGAATTGCGAGAAGGGGATGACTTCCGTTAATGCCCCACCTCCCCTTCGTACCCCATCCCTTATTTATTTATTTATTGTTCTCCCCCCCCCCTCCTCTGTCCCTCTCACTGTAACTCCTTGCCTGCTCTCCATCCTCTGGGCTCCCCTCCCCCTTTCTTTCTCCCTAGGCCTCCCGTCCCTTGATCCTCAACCTTCTCCAGCCTCGTATCCCTTTTGCCAATCACCTGTCCAGCTCTTGGCTCCATCCCTCCCCCTCCTGTCTTCTCCTATCATTTCGGATCTCCCCCTCCCCCTCCCACTTTCAAATCTCTTACTACCTCTTCTTTCAGTTAGTCCTGACAAAGGGTCTCGGCCCGAAACATCAACTGTACCTCTTCCTATAGATGCTGCCTGGCCTGCTGCATTCACCAGCATTTTTTGTGTGTTGCTTGAATTTCCAGCATCTGCAGATTTCCTTATGTTTGCGTTCCCTTTGAACACTGTAGTTGAATCCACTGGCAATACATTCCAGACCTTAACCATTCATATTTCAGAAGAATATTTTCCTCGTGTCTCTTCTGATTACTTTGCCGTTTAATTTTATGTCCCCTAGTTTTTGAATTTCCGCCAATCATAAAAGTTGCTCTCTGTCTACTTTGTTAACACTATGCACCATTTTCAATGTTTCTATCAGATCTGCCATATTAGAAGAACAACCTCAGCTCCCACAGTCTATCCAGATAACTCAGTCCTGGAATTGTTTTACTAAGTCTCTTCTGCACACTCTCTAAAGCCTTCACGTCTTTCCAGAAGCAAACAGAATACACAATTTCTGTCCAAACCTGTGTTTTAAGGCTTGTATCTTAAAATATTCATGTAAGAAAACTGCTAAATCATCCTGATAAGATTAGTTTTTCAGGCTCATACAGCTTGCTAAGCAATAATTGTGACATTATTAAGCTACTTAAAATCACAGCATTTCAAGTGATTCCAGCTTGATTGCTCAACTCAGATTGTGGAGAAATTTTACTATCATTACTACTGCAGAATCTGGGCCACAATTTACATTTGTGAGCTTGAGTTTGCATATGTTTTAATATTTGAGTAGAGATTATGGATTTAAAATAAGCACTCTCTTGGAATTGCTTGCCCATGCCGTGGCAACATGGGAAAGAGGAAAGTGGGCCTGTGTAGGATAATCATTCTCTCTTTACTCACCCCCTTTTGGTCATTATTCATTTGTGATCAGGGATAAGCAGCATCTGCATGTTACTGAAACTGGGATTGTAAATCCTCCCAGATTGTTCACCACTTTATTTGATTTCAATATAATTATAAAATGTTCTGGAACTTGCCAATATCAGTACATGGCAACAAGTTGCATTGGCATGCTGAAGGGCCCATTGCTACGCGGTATGATTCTATGCTTGTGACTCTATAACGTGAGGAGATGGATCCATCTGTCAGAGCCCTGGGGATTGCACAAATTCAGAGTCAGCATCAGGTTTAATATCACTGGCACAGGTTGTGAAATTTGTTTTTATGCGGCAGCAATACATTACAATACATAATATTAAAAACTGTAAATTACGGTAAGAAATAAATATGTATTTTAAAAAGTTAAATTAAATTAGTGTAAAAAGAGATAAAAAGAGTGGGGTAGTTTTCGTGGGTCCAATGTCCATTCAGAAATCTGATGGCAGAGGGGAAGATGCCATACCTGAATCTTTGAGTGTCTGCCTTCAGGCTGCTGTATCTCCTTCCTGATAAACGCAATGAGAAGAGGGCATGCCCTGGGTGATGGGGTGTCCTTAATGATGGACGCCGCCTTTTTGACACACTGCTCCTGGAAGGTCCCCTGGATGCTGGTGAGGCTAGTGCCCATGAAGGAGCTGGCACAGTTTGTAACTTTATGCAGTTTATTTCAATCCTGTGCTGTGCCCTTCCATACCAAATGGTGACACAGCCTGTTAGAATGCTCCCCATGGTACATCTGTCGACATTTGCGAGTGCCTTTAGTGATATATCAAATATCGTCAAACTCCCAATGAAACATAGCCGCGGTCGTGCCTTCTTTGTAACTGCATCGATATGTTGGGCTCAGGATAGATCCTCAGAGATGTTAGCACAATGAATTGAAATTGCTCACCCTTTCCACTTCTGATCCCTCGATGAGGACTACTGTGTGTTCACTCCTCTTACCCTTTCTGAAGTCCACAATCAATTCTTTGATCTTCCTGATATTGAATGCAAGGTTCTTGCTGCGATACCATTCAACCAGCAGATCTATCTCACTCCTGTACACCTCCCTGTCACCATCTGAAATTCTGCCAACAACTAGTCAGCAAATTTATAGAGGGCATTTGAGCTGTGCTTAGCCACACAGTCTTGGGGGTAGAGACTGTAGAGCAGTGGCCTCCTTAAGGTGCACCAGTGTTGATTATCAGTGAGGTGGAGATGTTATTTCTGATCTGCAGTGATAGTAGTCTTCCAGTGAGGAAGTTGAGGATCCCACTGCAGAGGGGGGTCAGAGGCCCAGGTTCTTGAACTTTTTGATCAGAACTGTGGGAATGTTTGTGTTAAGCACTGAGTTGTAGAGCAAAGAGGTCCTCCTGCAGTTGTACAGGGCCCTGGTGAGACCACACCTGGAGTACTGTGTGCAGCTTTGGTCTCCAAATTTGAGGAAGGACATTCTTGCTATTGAGGGAGTGCAGCATAGGTTCACAAGGTTAATTCCCGGGATGGCAGCATTGTCATATGTTGAAAGATTGGAGCGACTGGGCTTGTATACTCTGGAATTTAGAAGGCTGAGAGGGGATCTTATTGAAACATATAAGATTATTAAGGGATTGGACATGCTAGAGGCAGGAGGCATGTTCCCGCTGATGGGTGAGTCCAGAACCAGAGGCCACAGTTTAAGAATAAGGGGTAGGCCATTTAGAACGGAGTTGAGGAAAAACTTTTTCACCCAGAGAGTGGTGGATATATGGAATGCTCTGCCCCAGAAGGCTGTGGAGGCCAAGTCTCTGGATGCTTTCAAGAAAGAGATGGTTAGCGCTCTTAAAGATAGTGGAATCAAAGATTATGGGGATAAGGCAGGAACTGAATACTGATTGTGGATGATCAGCCATGATCACAGTGAATGGCGGTGCTGGCTCGAAGGACCAAATGGCCTACTCCTGCACCTATTGTCTATTGTCTATTGTCTATAAATATTAGAATTGTCCAGGTGATCCAAGGCCACGTGAAGAGCCAATGAGAGCACATCCACTGTAGACCTATTGTGGTGATCGGCAAATTGCAAGTGGGTCCAGGTCCTTGCTTAGGCAGGAGTTGATTCGAGCCATAAACAACCTCTCAAACCACTTCATTATCATAGGTGTGAGTGCTACCAGACAATTCGTCATTAAGGCAGCTCACCCTGTCCTTCTTGGGCACTGATATGATTGTCGCCCTTTTGAAGCAGGTGGGGACTTCCAACTGTAGCAATGAGAGACTGAAAACGTCTTTGAGCACACCCGCCAGTTGGTTGGGACAGGTTTTCAGAACCATACCAGGTACACCATCAGGACCTGTCGCCTTGCGAGGGTTCACCTTCTTGAAAGACATTCTGACATCAGCCTCCGAGATAGAGATCACAGGATCACTGAATGGTTCAGGGATCCTTATGCCTGTAGTTTAATACTCCTTTTCAAAGCGAGCATAAACGGTGTTGAGCTCATCTGGGAGTGAAGCATTGTTGCTGTTCATGATGTTAGGCTTTGCTTTGTAGGAAGTGTAGCCCCCTGGTAAGCCTCAGACTCGCTCAACTCACTTTCATCTAGGGGGAGCAGCCTTCAGCCCCGCCAAACTGGGTAATCAAGTTTGTGTCGATGCTGTGTGATGTACCCCACCCCGCCAAATAACAGACAGTACACCATATGCAATTAAATGATTACACTTTATAGATCTTGCTGGAACTATGTAATTAATAGAGATAAAACATAAAAGGAGAATAAAAGGCGACAAACTTATCAAAGTTCAACCACTTCGTGCACAACCGTTGGAGCTCAATTAACAGAGTTTTCTTTCCACCATTCGATCCCATCCGACCCCCCTCGACCCGCCGCCTGGGACCAACCACAGTGGTCGACCAGACGCTCCACACGAGTCTGTCTTCGTCTCCTCTCCTCGCCGAAGACCCTGCGCCTCGGACTCCCACTCAGGGTCGGTCCCGCCACCCAGGGTCACAGCATCGCATCTCCTCTCTCTGTCCCCATCGCGCCTACTGCCCAAAACCCGCGAAACACAATAGCTTACAGACACACAAGAAAGAGTAACATCGATCCCAATTGGTTTATTCTCGCTCTTATCAGTAATATAACCCAAACAAGCAGAGAGAAAGAGCAAACTCCTTACATTGCAGTTATTATTACAAAAAAGCCAATTTTAATTATAACATATCAAAGAAGCCATTTTGTTAGCCTTCGCAGAAACGTAAAAGAAGAAACCCCTGACAGAAGTAATGGCCTCAGAAACTGATTAATCATATTTGAGAGGGTTGGGCTTCAATGCCTGATACACTGTATGTGCCAGTGCATTGGTATTGCTCCACCTGTATAGGGAGACCTACCCACCTTCACTAGACTGAGAAGTGAGGTGGGATCAGGGCAGACCTCCTGGCCAAAGTTTGGAGCTGAGAGAGTATTGTGAGTTTGGAGTAGAGGGACGTAGTCCTCCCCATCAGCAAAGTCTGAAATTACTGCACAAATTCATGTTGAAGATCAGGTTGTTGGACTCATCTGGCTTTCTTTGGGCTGTTTAGCTGTTGGTTGTAGATTGGTAACAATGCAATTTCATCATGTGATGTAATTACAGCTGGTGCAATATGTCAAGTGACGAAACTTCCTGCAATAGATCCAGAGTTAACAATCCTAATTTGAAAGGAAGGGATTTCAATGGAAAGAGAAAGCTGAGCAGCTACCACCTGTTTTTCACCTGGCAACAGCTATTAAACTTAGCCCCCAGCTCAATCCTCTCATTCCTCATTGTTCAGACTGCTTAAAAAAAGGGGATCAAACTTTTGACTCATTTCAATTCTGCCTGCAGCACTTTGAAAATTCCATATTTACTGAGGGATTTGGCATTCTCTTCAATGATAAAATAGACTCTTAGTCTCACAACCTACCTAGCTATGATCTTGCACTTTATCGTTTACCTGCACAGCACTTTTTTGGTAGTTTTTATACTTTATTCTGCATTGTTATCGCTTTACCTTATTCTAGCTCAATACTCTGTGTAATGATTTGATCTGTGCAAATCAGAATCGGAATTAGGTTTATTATCAGACATGTGTTGTGAAATCTGTTAACTTAGCAGCAGCAGTACAATGCAATACATGATAATATAGAAAGAATATATATGTATATTGTGAATAGTATAAAAATAGTGCAAAAACAGAAGCATTATATATATCTTACGTTTTTTAAAAAGTGATGTAATGTTAATGGGTTCAGTGTCCATTTAGGAATCATATGGCAAAGGGGAAGAATCTGTTCCTGGATCACTGAATGTGTGCGTTCTGGCTTCTGTACCTTCTTCCTGACGGTAACAATGAGAAGAGGGCATGCCCTGGGTGATGGGATCCTTAATAATGAACATCGCCTTTCTGAGGCACTGCTCCATGAAGATGTCATGGATACTACGGAGGCTAGTACCCAAGATGGAGCTGACTAATTTTACAACTTTCTGTAGCTTCTTTCGGTCCTGTGCAGTAGCTCCTCTATACCAGACAGTGATGCAGCCTGTCAGAATGCTTTGCATGATACATCTATAGAAGTTTTTGAGTGCCTTGGGTGACAAGCCAAATCTATTCAAATTCCTAATGAAATATAGCCACTGTCTTTCCTCCTTTACTGGGGCATTGCTATGTTGGGACCAGGTTAGATCCTCAGAGATCTTGACAACCAGGAACGTAAAATTGCTCACTCTCTCTACTTGTGATCCCTCTATGAAGATTGGTTCCTTTTCCCTCGTCTTACCCTTCCTGAAGTCCACAATCAGCTCTTTCATCTTACTGACATTGAGTGCCAGGTTGTTGCTGTGACACCTTTAACTAGCTGGTATATCTCGCTCCAGAATGCGCTCCCATGTCCATTTGATTTTCTACCTACAATTGTTGTTTCATCAACAAATTTATAGATGTTATTTGAGCTATATCTAGTCTCACAGTCATGGGTATAGAGGGAGTAGAGCAGTGGGCTAAGCACACACCCCTGAGGTACACCAGTGTTGATTGTCAGCGAGGAGGAGATATTATCACCAATCCACACAGTTTTGTGGTATTCCTGCTAGGAAGTCAAGGATCTAATTGCAGAGGGAGGTACAGAGGCCCAGGTTTTGTAGATTATTAATCAGGACTGTGGGAATGATGGTGTTAAACACTGAGCTATAGCCAACGAACAACATCATGCGAGAGATGTTTGTATTGTCCAAGTGATCAAAGGCCATATGAGGAGCCATTGAGATTGCATCTACTGTGGACCTAATGTAGCAATAGGCAAATTGCAGTGGGTCTAGGTCCCTGCTGAGGCAAAAGTTCATTCTAGTCATGACCAATCTCTCAAAGCATTTCATCACTGTCGATGTGAGCGCTACTGGGCAACGGTAATTAAGGCAGCTCACATTATTCCTTCTTAGGCACTGGTATAATTGTTGCCTTTTTGAAGCAAGTGAGAACTTCAGCCCATAGCAGTGAGAGGTTGAAAATGTCCTTGAATACTCACACTCGTTGGTTGGCACAAGTTTTCAAAGCCTTACCAAGTACTCCATCAGGGCCTGCCACTTTACAAAGGTTCACCCTCCTCAAAGACAGCCTAACATCAGCCTCTGAGACAGAGATCACAGGGTCACAGAGTACAGCAGGGATCTTCACAGCTGTAGTTATATTCTCCCTTTCAAAGCGAGCATAGAAGGCGTTGATTTCATCTGGGAGTGAAGCATCGCTGCCATTCATGCTATTGGGTTTCGCTTTGCAGGAAGTAATGTCTTGCAAGCCCTGCCACAGTGGATGTGTATCCAGTGTCGCCTCCAACCTCCCTCAGAATTGTTTCTTTGCTCTTGTATTAGCCCTCCACAAGTCATACCTGGTTTTCTGGTACAGACCTGGGTCACCAGACTTAAATGCCACAGATCTAGCCTTCAGCAGACGATGTACCTCCTCATACATCCACAGCTTTTGGTTTGAGAATGTACAGCAAGTCTTTGTAGGCACACACTCACCCACACAGGTTTTAACGAAGTGGGTAACAACTGCAGCATACTCATCCAGATTGGAAGATGAATCCCTGAATACAGTCCAGACCACCGATTCAAAGCAGTCCTGTAGGCACTCCTGTGCTTCCCTTGCCCATACCTTCTTTGTCCGCACTACTGTTGCTGCAGTCTTCAGTCTCTGCCTATACTCAGGGAGAAGAAGTACAACCAGGTCATCAGACTTTCCGAAGTGAGGTGTGGAATAGTACAGTAAGCACTGATGAAGGCAGTGTAACAGTGGTCCAGTGTGTTGTTTCTTCTGGTACCACAAGTGATTTGTTGATAGTAATTATTTAGTGTCTTTTTCAAGCCGGCCTGGTTAAAATCCCACAAAATAATGGTGAAGGTGTCAGGGTGTCCCTGTGTCCTGCATGTTAACCACATTGCTCAGATCATCTAGAGCCTGTTTGACATTGGCTTAAGGTGGGGCGTACACCGCTACCAAAATAATCGCTGAAACCTCCCACAGCAGGTAAAATGGACAGCACTTAACTGAACAGTGGCCAAGAGAAACTTTTCACTGTATCTCAGTATATGGGACAGTAATAATGATAATTATAAGAAAAAGAACTAGAAATATATTGTATAACAAGTTCATTGAGCAGCATTTTAGATAAGTTTGTCCAATGATCATAAACTCCCCAATTATTCAGGTTCAACTCCATTATTGCAAATAGTCAGAAATCACTAAGATGAATAAAACTGGATATACTTTATTGAGCCAGGCTAGTGAGCAAGGCAAAACATCCAGATACAGAAGCATCAGCAACGAGTGGGAGGAAATGCCAATCAAAACATGTCTCTTTGGTAAATATGTAGGTCAACATTGACATATGAAATGTGAAAAGATCATAGAAATGTACAGGATGGCACAATAGGGAATTAACTATGGGGTGAGTACCGTCAGCAGTAGATAGATGTTAATACAGATGGCAAAACATGGAACTGCTAAGGTATAGTCTTCAAACTTAATTAAACAATGGTGCCTTTATATGACATAAAATGAGCTCCAATATCATTTTAGAGACATATTAGGATGAAGACGGGATTCATAAGTCGTCTGACTATGTGAAGGAACATTAATACTTGCACTCGTCTCATGCAACATGATGGAGGATGTGCCAGACTCCAACTTCTGCAGCCTCTTTTGTCCCTGTGACAGAGGATGTCCAGCATGCTGCAGGCCAGACATAAACAGACCCAGTGCTTGTGTCACGATGTGGAGAGAACAGGACCAGACATAACCAGACTCAGTGCTTGTGTCACAATGTGGGGAGAACAGGACCAGACATAACCAGACTCAGTGCTTGTGTCACAATGTGGGGAGGACAGGACCAGACATAACCAGGCACGATGTGGGGAGGACAGGACCAGACATAACCAGACATGATGTGGAGAGAACAGGACCAGACATAACCAGACCCAGTGCTTGTGTCACGATGTGGGGAGAACAGGACCAGACACAACCAGACACGATGTGGGGAGAACAGGACCAGACATAACCAGACACGATGTGGGGAGAACAGGACCAGACATAACCAGACACGATGTGGAGAGAACAGGACCAGACATAACCAGACACGATGTGGGGAGAACAGGACCAGACATAACCAGACCCAGTGCTTGTGTCACGATGTGGGGAGAACAGGACCACACATAACCAGACCCACTGCTTGTGTCACAATGTGGGGAGAACAGGACCGGACATAACCAGACACGATGTGAGGAGAACAGGACCAGACATAACCAGACACGATGTGGGGAGAACAGGACCAGACATAACCAGACACAATGTGAGGAGAACAGGACCACACATAACCAGACCCAGTGCTTGTGTCACGATGTGGGGAGAACAGGACCAGACATAACCAGACCCAGTGCTTGTGTCACAATGTGGGGAGAACAGAACCAGACATAACCAGACACGATGTGAGGAGAACAGGACCAGACATAACCAGACACGATGTGAGGAGAACAGGACCAGACATAACCAGACATGATGTGGAGAGAACAGGACCAGACATAACCAGACACGATGTGAGGAGAACGGGACCAGACATAACCAGACACGATGTGGAGAGAACAGGACCAGACATAACCAGACCCAGTGCTTGTGTCACAATGTGGGGAGAACAGGACCAGACATAACCAGACACGATGTGAGGAGAACAGGACCAGACATAACCAGACACAATGTGAGGAGAACAGGACCAGACATAACCAGACACGATGTGGAGAGAACAGGACCACACATAACCAAACCCAGTGCTCGCGTCACGATATGGGGAGAACAGGACTTACTTCCTGAAATAACTAGTAAATAGTTGCAAGAATTGTGAAACAGAAGACAACAAGAGTGGGGCTACATAAAAGTAAGCTTATTGGAGCCAGAGCACTATTTACTCAGATAGCATGGTGGATTAAATCCTGCAGTTTGACAAGCAACTCATACTTCAACAAATAATATCGAAGGAAAGGGTATCTGAGAGAGTGAACATATAAATTGAAAGAATAAAATGGTGAAAATGAAGGAGACGATTAGCTCAGGCAAACAGATTGAAGCTTGTAAGTTCAACAGAAAACATATGAATGAAAACAAAAGGAATCGCTGACCAGAGCACCAACCTGGTTTTCTGACAATATCATATTAATTTCAAGATCTTTGGTCATCTTTATCACTGTGGAATGACTGTATACATTTCTCACCATCAGTGCTTCTGTAAGATTTTTGTCAACTGTACAATGAAAAGGTTTTTGAATCACAAGATCACCAGACCCCTCCAGTCTAACCCATCATTCACTTTGACTATGACTGAATCTGTCCTGGCCTCAACTCCCCTTCTGTGTCAGTTCCCCATAACCCTCAATTCCTTGATCTTTCAAATATTTGTTGATCTCCACCTTAAATATATCTAATGACCTGTCCTCCCCCACCCTCGGGGGCACAGAATTCCAGAGATTCACTGTCCTCTAAGGGGAGCATTGAAAAAGCCAAGTAAAAGTAACTAAAATAATTCAGTTCTTTTAGCATTTTTACAGGCAATAAGAGCAGACTATATAAAAAATGAAACTTTTAAAAATGCATTATGTGTCCATCAGCTATTAGTAAGCATAAAATTAGCAATGGCATTCTGCATAATTCATCAGATATTTAATATTTGTCGGATATTTAACATTTTGTGGACTAGGCCAAAAATATACACTTTAGAGAATGAAATAAATGCTGGCTTTGAAAGAATACTTTAGAAATTCATTTGTGCTGCCAGATCTTAAAAAACGGACCTTGTATAACTAGTAGCAAGTCCTAAGGCCAAGGCTATAGACTACAAGGTTTACTCAAAGAATCAGTGACTCATTTTTTAAAGTTCAAAGTAATTTTTTTTATCAAAATACATACACGCCAACATATATTACCTTGAAATTCATTATCTTGCAGGCATTCACAATAAATATCCAGAAACACAATTGAATCAATGAAAAATACAATAGAATCAATGAAGCAAATAAGGCCAGAAGGAGATAGTCACACAGAGTCCAGCCTCTTTCCCCTTCCCCCCACCTTTTTGTGCTAACATCTTTCCCCTTCCTTTCCGGTCCTGATAAAGGATCTCAGCCCAAAATGTTGACTATTTACTCTTTTTCATAGATGCTACCTGACCTGCTGAGTTCCTCCAGCATTTTGGGTGTGTGTTGCTGCATATAGAGTCTATAGTTCTGTGACTTTGGATGATTCTATTACCTTGTGGTTTTATCTGATAATTCTGAAACACATGAGTCACTGCTATAAGTGAACTTCAGGGCCTAGAGTCCTGTTCCGTTCTGGGCCTTAGGGCTTGAAACTAGTTGTACAGGACCCATTTTTAGGAACTAGGAGCACGATTGCATTTCTCATGCAAAGTATTAATGAAATATGAGTTACAGGATTTATTACTTAGACTGTAGTTACCAAAAATGTTGCCCATAGCAGTAAAAGTATCCATAAGCTCACGTTCTGCATTGTTGTTGTCATGTAAGATTCATTTACAAATTACATAAGAGTCAGTCACATCAGCACATGGAAGCACACCAACAAAGTCACAGCTGTAGTGGGGAAAGGGAGCAGAGAGTCACATCTGTTTCCCTAAAACCCTGCAGCAAAAACAAATACAACAACAATCTGTGACAATTCTGATTTCCCAAGGGAAACAGGAAATCACTGAATGCATACATTTCATACCACATCCTTGTCTAGATCAGGCCAATCAGGAGAATTGAAAAAGACAACAAATGACTGTGCAGTTGGTATGCGATCGTGTGTACATTCATAATGCACCAGATCAGACCATAACCCTGTCATTCTCCCTACACTACGACCTTTGAGCTACAGAAGGCTATTTTCGAAGCTGAACGGCACGTGCCACGACACTGGGTGTGAGCCCGTCAGAACTAAAAGTAGATCTAGTGGAAAGGCAATAATATTTCATAAAACACAACCACATAGCGCAAACAGCACAATCAGAAGCTCATTTAGATTTTCTGCTCATTGTCATAATGCATTAAATGGGAAAACTGCCTTTGTGCTAACTCAAAAGCAAAATACTCGCACGAAGGGCGAAATAATCAAAATGTCTGACCGAGTTGTGAGACCTAGGGCTAGAAATTGCTTTATTAATATTTTAATGATATTACAGCAGAGTTTTAGGTTCTCTAATTCTGTTCATGAGCCTTATACACCAAGATTTTTAATTGAAAATTTCATCAAACAGTGCTATCGAGTTTCATGTGTAATGTTGTGCTAGTGTTCCCTTTTGATTTATTACAAGTTCAGGCAGCTGCCAGCATTTAGCATGTAAGGTGCAATCCCTGCAAACACCTTTCAAGGGACACACAACAATGTAAACATATTCCATGACCTACAGAAGAGTGTTGGCACTCAATGAATGTGCTCAAATGATGAAAGGGTGAAGCTAAGTAAGTACATTTCCTGACACATTGGTGAAAGGCAGCACTTGCTGGTAAAATGCTCCTTATGCATGGACTCTCTAGGGCTACAACTAAGGTGCACAGGAAGGTATTGCCAGAACATATATGGCGTATCTGTATTCTGAAGCAACTTACAACAAATGCAAAGGCCAAATGCCACCTCCTGTGGAGATGGAAAAGTTAAAGGAGTCTTCTTTCCCTGTGAATTAACCTCTCCAATGAGTGCAAACTGTGAAATGTGGCAGAAATGATACACAGCAGCCCGCAATGAGCGTGAGGCTGGAAAACTGGAAGTAACCCTTACTCCGAAATTATCCTCTGCGGGTAAGGAATTCAATTACGTGTATAAAGTTGTAGTTGAGGGCTAAAAAGATAGTAGCTCTCAATAAGGGGCAACAGTGGAGTAGATCACCTTAAACAGCATGGCTTCAGCTGAAGCAAAGTTGGTAAAACCTGTCTGTTTTGCCAGTAAAGATGAATGGTGGCTTATCAGAGCACAAGGCCTAAAATCCTCACTAAAATTTTTTTTTGCACTTTGTAGTACTGTTAACATCATTTAGAGTTTTACACTGAAAACAAATATTAATTGGGCAAATAAAACAAAAATGACCAAAAAAATCAAAAAAAAATTGAAGTAAGAGTAGATTTCAAGGCCACAGTTTTTATAATCTCACATTTTTGCTTCACTCTGTGATTCTACATTGACTTTCTGAACTCATGTGGAAGGAGTGGACAAGCATGTTAAGTCAGAGGTAGAGGGAAAAATGTAAAGATGTAAACCGCTACTTGTAAAAGACAACATGGGGCATCAGGGTAAAGGCATGGTGATCCTAAGCAGATTTTTCTTCCTTCTTTCACATCACCCAACGTGGCCATGAAAATAGAGGCAGCACGTCCAGTGTGGTAACTGTGTTGAAGTAGAGAGCCACCAATCCAAACACACTTACCTTCTTATGTGATCAGATTCTCTTCTCTTCTGCCTGTTGGAGCAATTATCTCCTTTGAACTGCCGATTTCAGCAGCTGAGTAGGTTTCTTCAGCACAGATGCTGATTCATGAACAGATAACTGCCTTTAACCAACTCAAACTGCACAGCATCCAGAAAGAAAAATATGCAGGGAGAACGTATGAAATCACATCAAGCACTTTGCTGGCAAGCATTGCGTTGCTTACCCAGCTAGATCGAACTATTAAGTTAAAGCATTGGCTTGCAGGATAAAGTTGAAGTGAGTGAGAAGAATCCCAGACGTCAATGACAGATCTACCCCTCCAGGTCCCGTTAATGTGTCAGGCTGACTAGTCGATTAGCAACGGCACCTGGAGAACTGCAGGCCCCCTCAGCTCATGTATCAGATTACCAGCTCTCCTACAGACCTGTGTCTGCTTTTCCGTGTCCCGCTGGACATGTCACCTTGGAACCAAGTCTGCCACAAAAAGATCCCACACTCCAAGAAGAAAAGTTACCTAAAGCCAACTCATTGAGCAAGCTGTAAGCACAAAAATACCTTGTTTATTTTACTGTTTGACTCTCATCTTGTTTTGTTTTCTTGGTTCTTGATCACTCATATCCCACTCATTCATGTGAATGACGTAAAAGACTACACTTGTAAATAGGATTAAAATAGATGGGTATTTGATGGTTAACATGTACATAGCGAACAGAAAGGCTTGTCTCTATACTGTATGATTCTATAGGCATGCTAGGGGAGCTCAGCAGGTCAGGCAGCTTCTATGGAGGCAAAAGGATAGTCAGTGTTTCAGGTTGAGAACTGCTTCTGAGACAGATCACTTTCAGGTTTATACCAAGATCAGATCATGAGCGAATTAATATAAACTGGTTGAGGCCTGGTCAAGTGAGACTCACTTTCCTGTTTCCTCCTTCAGCACAGTTCCGCGTCCTCTGAGGGTGCAGACTGAATGCTGCTGTCTGGCTGCAGATGACTGGAGTTCTAAAAATGAATTAAAGATCATGTTCGCGGTGACAGACATTTAAATGCACATTGTATTTCCTCACATATGTACAAAGAGGCAAAATATTGTTTAGATTTCCATAAAGATTAATTGTGTCAAAGACCCTGAAATTATCTAAAGATTGATATCTTTCCTGTACACAGCTGCTTTGGATAGTTCTTAAAATTCAACAATGTGCTATTGAACCTGCGAAATAATAATTTCAAGCTTTTACCACTCACTTTGACGAACATCATGGAGTCTTACGGCATAGAAACAGGCCCTTTGTGTCACTGAGCATGCGGTGACTATCCAGCACCAGTTACTTGTTACTGGCGTGGTTAAGCAGCCAACATAATCAAACACTCCACTCACCCCAGACATTCACTTCTCTCTCCCTTCCATTGGGCAGAAAATATAAAAGCCTGAAAGCATGTACCACCAGGATCAAGGACCATTTCCATCCCATTGTTGTGAAACGATTGGACAGTCCCTTTGCACAATAAAATAGACTCTTGACCTCACAATCTACCTTGCTCTGGTCTTGCACCTTCCACTTCGCACTTTCTCTGTGATCATAATACTTCATGTGCATTCTGTCATTGTTTCCCCTCACACTACTCAATGCATTGATATGATTAAATGCTCTGTATAAGTTTTTCACTATACCTCAGTACATATCAGAATCTTTTTTTAATGTAGCAATATAATGCAAACGCTACACTGATTGCCCCAACTTTCCCATCAACTCTTCCTATCACATCAGGAGCAATTGACAGTAGTATACTAACTTACCAACTTGCATGTCATTTGGGATATGGGAGGAGGAATCCGGGTGAAACCCATGCGACACAGCAAGGCCATGCAAACTCGACAAAGAGAGCACCAGAGATGTGGATAAAGCCTGAACTGCTGGAGCTGTGAAGCAGCAATTCTACTAGATTTCCAAATGTGCCACCCCAAAATCTGTACCATCACCAAAAGTCTTCCTGGTGGCAATATCTATCTTGTTTCCTAATCTTTCCATGCCTCTAAACTCGCAGTCTTCCTCTTTCCTGATATGTTAGTTTCAATTGTGAAAATATAACGAGAGGCAGAAATAAGTAATTACAGACCAAATTTGCAAATCTCCTTTCAATTGCTGCATAAGAAAGAGTTAACAAGCCAAAGAAATGTTAACACTTTCTCTGTGTGTTAACATAAATTATGTTATTTACTCTAGGGAGCAATTTGAAAAATGTGCCCAAGAATAACACCTGTTCTGTCAATGCAAAAGCACAAAATTAACACACAATTAGCTGAAGAATTACCCTGTCTCTAATACACAAAGGAAATAAGAAAATTATGTGGAAGTGTATTTGATTGTGTTGAAGAGTATTTCAGTATTTCTTGCTAATGGTTTCCTGGAATTAATATTATATTTTGCTCTAAGCCTTACCATTGCCATTCACTTAATTGTATTCAAAGACTTGGCTCAAAGGCAACATGCTCACTTCTGAGGTAGGTGAAGGTGAAGACTCTCCTCTGGAGTGTTAAATCTTGGCTTTCACTTCAGTGCAATAACAACCTGAAACGTCAACTTTCTTTCTCTTCCCACAGATGCAACCTGATCTGCTGAGTACCTCCCAGCATTTTATCTTCATTCTAGATTTCCAGCGTTTGAAGATTTTTAAAATTTTCACTATCAACCTTCGATCTCATATCATGAGTTAATGGAGGTCACATTTTCCACTCAACCAGTATCATCAAAGGTGGATTACATAGCCATTTACCCTGTTGTATTTGAGTCAATTAGCTATCATGGCATCCTGCAGTACAGTAATAGCACTTCAAAATGGGACATGACAGGTTCACAAAAGTTACTCTACAAGTTAAATTCAGAATGAATAATAAATTGTAAGATTATGTTATTGATGGAAGGTCTATCAAAGAAAAATGCTCCATTAAAATATCCACATAAAGCTGCCTGCTGAGTGACAAAGACAGCTATCGGTATTGTTTTGGGTAGAAGCAATTAAGGTGAAAGGAATCACCATTTAAAACACATACAAAACTGTACAATGGAATCAGCTTTTTATCACCACTTCTTCATTAAAAGAGTTAACCAATTGGCCATTGCATCAAATCTTATTTTACTATTTCTCAGTGATTGAATTGCCAAATCCTATTTTTAATTTTCTGTACTTTAAATTATAAACACGCAATCTGATTGACTTTCGCTCCAAAGGCTCCAGTCTATGTTAATTATTCTACTGTATGGAACTTTGCCAGGACACTATTTATGACACACCAGATGATGTTTGAAAAAGAATTGAGTATCAAGGCATAAACCATCACCCCATTCACTGCTGCCTATTCACAACAGCTGCTGGCCTCATATCATGTACCAGCAATAAAGGTAGGCCACACTGAGGTGCATGAGGTCAAGGTTTGCTTACCAGAAAAGAGTACAAAACCAACAAAAGAGAGAAAGCACAAATAACATCTGAACCACTTAAATCTGGTCATTACCATACATGATTCTCTTAACAGCAAGTCCAACATGCATAGTTACCACAACATGAGTCTTAGACAGGTCATTCTCTGATTTGTACCAAGTTCAATGTTTTTCATTCACAAGAGAAAATCCACCACCACATCAATGTCACTCATATTACCTGCACAAATATAAAATAACAGTTCCTTAATTCCAACAAATAAACACTCTCAGTATTCCCACACTGAATGCAGAAGCAAATTAGAATATCATTCAATAACAAAATTTACCATACCAAACTCACAGTATATGAGAAAAGAGAACAGAAAATTGCTGACTGGTGTGGTCAAAATCATTCTAATGAAACAGCTTTTCAATCCAGTGGGAGAGAGACATAACCAAGCAGACTGAGCAACCAGTTGTGCTCTGACTAAGGTGCAAATGTAATAGGATCGAAAAGACAACAGCATCTATTAGCAAAGGTAACAACCTCTTTGAAAACAAAAGCTTGGAAGGCCATCATCATGCATAAGAAACAGATGGAGAATTAGGTGGAACACTGCTTTGACCAATATTCCAGGAATGTACCATGACATCAACTCTAGACATTATTGAGAGACCTCCTGTCTTGGAAGAGCTAGTCACTGAACTTGCAGTGAAGGAGCTGAGTAAAACTACCAACTTGTCTAACATGGGCAAATTATACTTTTCAATTCGAACTCATTAGGCGCAAGACATAAGCCACTAAAATTCCATAGACCCTTTTACTGAACTGTCTGTCTGAACATATCAAACTTTTCCTGCTGTTTTGCGCAAATCAGTCATTTATATGGACGTCCCAATACTGCAACAAGACAACACAAGCACCCCTATCAATTGTGTACCATAATTTGAAGTGGCGTCTTTCCATTCCACAGGATGCCTCTTCAATTTAAGTCCCAAGTGCAACCTAACATGATGCATATCAGAGCAACAGAGCACCTTCTAAAGGGACTATTTTCCTGTGAGCATTCACAAGGAAGAAATCCCACAGGCCTGGAATGTATAGGATTTCTATTGTAAATATTTACTGGTCCCTATGACATTTTCATTTTCTAAAGCAATCATAATTGCTGAATTGTAACTATTTTGAAGAATTTTCTCCAGTGAGCTAAAAATGAACTCAAATTGAAATAGATGGATGATCTAAAACAACATTAAAACATCTACTCAGCTCTGTGTATGTTCTTTTTGTATTTATTTTCATCTTAACTACCCTTCAAGATAACTTTCCACAATGACTTTTCCAAACTCTTGATACAGTAGCAAATTGCATGAAGTTAGAAATCATTCATATTTGTAGTTAATGTATATTTGTTCTATCAGGACACATAATTTTCCCCTTTATGAAACAAAATGTAAGTTGTGCCTTTCCGAATCCATGCCAGTACTGACCATGTTGAATTTGTTTGCATAACTACTTACTGCACTGAAAATGTTATTCAATATTCAAGCGTCCCTTGGCTGCTTGCCTTTTACAGTAGTTTAGTTGGAATATGTTACTCAGTAGGAAATTAAAAAAATATTAATATAAACCTTTTTTAAAACATTTCCCTTCACATTACCACAGGTTAGTAATTAAGAATTTCCTATCCCCAAGAGCAAACTGTTTTTCTCTAGCTATTTAATACAGCCCAAGACAAATGAATCTTGAAAGGGACCATTTGATGCACAAAATAAATTAGCCACTTAGGCCATTCAATTTCTTCATTCAATGGGGAACAAATCTTTGGAATTTTCTACCCAAATGCACTGCAGAGGTTCAGTCACTGATTCAAGGCAAATGTTTTTGAATGTCGGTGAAATCAAGGGACATAAGATCGTTGTAGGAAAGTGGCACTGAGGAAAAAGATCAGCTATGGCCTTATTGGATGGCAGAGCTAGAGTAAGGGGCCAAATAACATACCGTTGCCTCTACTTCATACGTCTTTTTTTATTATATCTATTTACACTAAATTATTTTTCCATATAGCTCTCTGTTTATTAATTTAGTCAATATCCTTTGCTTTAGAGTAGAATTTCACAAATTACTGATTTTTTTAAATTTCCCTATTATTTTCCTGCAAGTCCCTTTATCACATTGAAATAATGTCGAACAGTGCAAGCCAGCTGGCATCTTGGAGTCAGCTTCATTTCTTCATTGGATGAAGTGTGGCTCTTTGTTTAGCTGCTTGTATTGGCAAAGAAAAGAACTGGAAGCAATCCTGCATCCATGTCACAGCCATGAACCTCCAGCATGCCAATGAGCTACAGAAACCACTACAATGTCACCATACAAATGGCATGATGTTATTGATTTTAAAGTCATTGCACAGTTGAATTCGAGAAATTTCCCATAGATTCTGGGAATTGCTACAAATCCTGATTGGGAAGAATGGAACTGAAAAAGAACAGACGGCATTTGGCTTCCCAGGAAGCTCTGATGAGAGTTATCCACAGACAGTTTTCTATTCAAAAAGGAAAAGAGTAAAGGTAAAAAAAAACATTAACAATAAAAAATTGAAGTATCATTAGAAACATAAAACATCTCTGGGTTTCTTTTATTTATCTATTCAACTGCACACTCTTCTTGCAAAATTGCAAACGAGAAAATCTGCAGATGTTGGAAATTGCAATGCAAAATTGCATTGCATTTCTAACTTACAAAGTACATGATATTTTCAATTAATGAACATACTGCTTAGGAGGGTTAATGGTGCCGAAAGGCAACTCCTTTGCTTGCATCTTCAGAAACAGCTCTACTTCTATCTTTAATATCTCTATTTTTTCCCTTTCAAGGTTCTTTTGAGGACCCTGACGTGGAGTTACACATTGACTTTGGTTCTTTGTGGGAATGGGACCCACTCTCGGGTTCCAAAACTGGCCATTGTTCAGCCTGCCAAAGGCTTGGCCTAAGGGTCCAGCTCGAATTCAAAAGCCGAGGATCTCGGAGCCCTGGAAACAGGCGGATCGAGGGTCAGTGTCATGACAGGAGACCCGTGTGTCGTTGGGGGAGTCAGGATACCTGCTGTGTGCCTGGAGACCCGGGATCTTTGCGATCGTCAGGCACAGAGCTCAAAAAAAGCGAAATAATGGACTTCTAACATCATAAACCAGCGAATTGTTTGTTATGTCTCCCCGCTTGCTGGGAAAATGGAGACACCTCCTTCTCCCTTATTAGGGAGAGAGCGAAAACCTGTGGGTTGTCGAATGGCGGGTGAAACACGGTCTTTGGGGTAACTGCGTCTGTGTCTTTGTCATTGTTTTGCTCACGCATGAGCGCTCAGTGACGGTGCCGATGATTTTTTTTGCTAGTGGGGGGAGGGAGGATTGTTGCTTTGCTGTTGCTTACACGTGGGTGGGGGGAGCTGGGGGGGACTTTGGGGTTCTAGCATTTAACTGTCGTTCATTCTTTGGGGCATTCCTCTGTTTTCGTGGATGGTTGCGAAGAAAAAGTATTTCAGGATGTATATTGTATACATTTCTCTGACATTAAATTGTACCTTTGAACCTTTGAATACTGAAACTGTCTTCCATTCTGGAATTTTACATTTAAATCAATGGCCAACATTTAGTATTTCCATTTCTTCTTAATGAACAAATGCAACAATTCACTCCTTGGATTTAGGTAGCTGTTATTATTACCTTCTCTGGTATTCATGATCCTGTTCCCTTAGCCTGGGTTTGAAAGTACCAAAAGCACAATATGAAAAAAAAACCTGGAAGTATGTTGTTCATTTTTTCTTGGACCACCACTATTGTAAAAGCAGTATTTCATTAGCTGAATTTCCAAACCACAGAAGAACTAGATTTCCGCCGGCTCTTCTTCACTATTGTCATAATGACCAACTATATTCACAGCACTCTGTTTATTTGATTGTACAAATATCCTTTACAATATCCTTATTACTATTCAGCATTTCTTTTGTTTTACAACCCTTCTATCTTGTTTCACAGTGACTGTAATCTTTGAGGTTTTTGGTATGTTCATACAGGATATGTGCATAACTCTCTGATACCTCCCTTTTCTCCATCTCTGTCACCGTTCCCATTAGTCCCAGTAATTTGGGAGAGAAAAAAAGGGATTGGAGATGAGCTGCAACTGATGAGAATTGAAGAATCAAGGAAAGGTTTTTAAGAAGCTAGGCAATTCGGAGCAGATGTGTGAGAGTAACTATTATTCATGAGAGGGAAAAATTATATTGACAGAAGACAAAAGTGGCAACTTAGGAGATAAAATATTCAACAAGTTGAAAATTGAATGTTCAAATGATGATTTCAAATGGTGGCAAAATGAGATGGAAAACCATGAAGGGAAGATAAGCACAGAAAATGGAAAAAGAGGCTGTGGATTGTGTTTATGGAGTGGAAATTATTGCAGAGGAATGAGGAGCAGAGATCATGCCAAATTGTAGTTGGTCCTTGCATTCATTTGAGTTAACCTTGTTTGATTCTATAATGCACAACAAATTATATCAGAGAGCCCATCTGTCCTGATATCCTTTACCATCAATTTCAAAAAAGGAACTTTATATTCATCTATTAGATGAGGGAATAATAGTAGCAAACAGAAAGAATTATTTCCCATTTTCCTTTACTATATTGCTTATATCTACCAAAACAGGTGATGATTACAGATTGCTACAACACAGAGGAATCCAATTGTCTTCCTGCATCTAACTCAAAAAGTGAGCACATCAATACAGTAAGGAAATACAAAGGCAAATAAGATATTGGTCTTTATTACAAGGGAGATGGAGAACAAAAGTAGAGACATTTTCTCCAATTCTACAGTGCATCAGTGAGATCAGATTTGTAATATTGATACCCCCTTGCTCTCCTTATTTACATAAAAATATATTTATAGACAAGCAGTTCAAAGAAGGTTCACTAGATTGATTCCTGCATTGAAGAAGTTGTCTTATGGGAAATAATTGAAGAAGACAAACCCATACTCATTGACATTTAGAAAAAACAATATTGAAATTATATAAGATTCTGTAGGATTTGACAGAGTAGATACTAAAAAGTTTCCCTCCAGAGGATTTAGGGCAAGGGAACTCCATTTCAGAGTAAGGGATCAACAGCTTCTGCTATAAAGAGGAAGGTCATGAATCCTTGGATTTTTTTTTACCTACAGGGAGCTATGGAAATTAAGTTTTCAAAGTTGGTCTCAGAAAAAAAAACTTAATCAGAAGTGTCAAAGCTTGTTGTGTCAATGAGCTACACAGGAGCAGCAAAGTGTTCATGCAAAGTTAAATGCTCTTCCATTTTGATTGCCCATTTCTGAACATCCTGGGAATTTGTTAAAACAAAATCAGGGTGTAAATCCTAGTGTCCAACTTGTGACTCAAAAACAAACATATTTTCTTTTGAACTGTGGATGGGAATTCTTCTTTCAAATTGCATCACTGTCAACATTACATTCATGTATTGGCAACTGGTCCTGGTTAATAGGATGCTCCAAATCCCTAAGTTCACTGGCATCTAGTGCCAATGTTGTACCTGGCAGGGCACTGAAAACTTATGGCTAGAGAGTTAAGGACATCTTCAATCTCTCACTGCTTGAAAAGAGCATCAATCATATCGGTACCCAAGAAGAGCAGGATGAGCTACCTCAACAAGCAAACTTCAAAATTGTCCTGAAGAAGGGTCTCAGTCTGAAACATCAACTGTTTATTCTTTTCTTCTCCTGGTCTGCTGAGTTCCACCAGCATTTTATGTGTGTTGCTTCAAAACATGTGCCTCTATACAACTTGATCCTTGACTTCCTCCCAGGGAGAGCAGTCAGTGTGGGTTGGAAATAGTATCTCCTCGTCATTCAAGGATGTGTGCTTAGATCACTGCTCTACTCTCACTACACCTACGATTATGCCGCTAGGCACAGCTCAAGTGCCATCTATAAATTTGCCAACAACATGACAGTTGCTGGCAGAACTTTGGACTGTGATGAAGGTAGATATCTGGTTGAGTGGTCTTGAAACAAACAACCTTGACCAAGGAATTGCTTTTGGACTTCAGGAGTGGCAAGTCAGCAGAACACACACTGGCCCTCATTGAGGGGTGTGCTGCTTCAAGTTCCAGGGTGTCAACGTCTCTGAAGATCTATCCAGGGCCAAACATATTGAAGCAATTACAATGCAAGCATGCCAGCAGCTATATTTCATTAGGAATTTGAGGCGATTTGGTATGTCACCAATGATTCGAGCAAATTCCTACATATATACTGTGGAGAGCATTCCGACTGGTTGCATCACCGTCTGGAATGGAGGTGCCGAATCAGAGGATCGGAAGTTCTGCAAAGCTGGGCCAGTTCCATCATGGGCCCTTGCCTCCCCAACATCGATCATCATCACCATTCAGGGCGTGCCTTCTTCTTATTACTACCGTCAAGGAGGAGGTACAGGAGCCCGAAGACACACACTCAACATTTCAGAAACAGGATCTTCCCATCTGCCATTTTTTTTAATAGTCCTTCACCCCGTGAATACCACCTCACCATTTTGCTTTCTTTTCCTACTCATTTTTTGATACATCTTATTGTAATTTTTGTTATGTTTTGCACTATACTGCTGCAACAAAACAATGAATTTCACAATGTATATCAATGTTAATAAACTTGATTCTGATTCTGGGTGTCAACCAGAAATCACGTCTGTATAAACTGGTTACTTGAGACGGCCCAGATATATTACACTTCAAATCTGTTGGACTGCTCATCAGCAGGTCTAGAGTTTACATTCAGCATGTGGAGCTGGTCTGCTCAAGTGGCTTTTATGAGATGAGGGAAAGGTGGGATTGTACGTCGTGATTAGAGGATTTTCTTTGATTTTTTTAAAATCAAATGTGGCCACTTGCACTGTTCATTTCAGAGTTCAATATCTGACATAATGGTTAAACACTTTGGCCAGCAGTCCTCTGAACCTTACCTGTTATGATTGAGAGACATATACTCACTCAGGGGTACAGGAATAAAGACCACAGACAAGCTTAGGTTTTACATATGTTTGTTTAGTTGTGAAGAGTTTGGATTTTAGTGGATAATTTGCTTCTGAGGATGGTAAAATTCATTCACTGTAGCACAGAAATTGTTTAGGTATTAGGCTAAGAAATTTGTATTATGCATCTAACCTTTCATAACCTTTCTTCCTTATTGTTTTTGATTTACTTAACTAAAGATGTCTTTCATTATTATTTTCTGTCCAGCACATTCTACTGAGCTTCAGGATTCAACCAAATACCACCCAAATTGATTCTTCTTTGTTTTGTAAAGTACATAAAGTACAAGAAAATAAAAACATTATTGCCTCCTCTTAGAGAAGCTGAATTTTTTGAACTCTATTCCTCTTGTGGTGATCTAAGCAGAGTCTCCTCTATTTTTAATGCGGAGGTAAGTACTTGACAGAAGCAAGAGGATGGGAGGATACCATGGTATGTGGAGAAGAGGTTATATTCAGATTGACTGTGATCTTATCAAATGGCAGGATAGGCTTAAGAGGTGATATGGCCAGTTCCTGCTCTAAATTCATTTGTTTATGTGTTCCTAACATCTACCAATGTGCCAACCGGTGGTGTAGTGGTTTCTACATCAGACTTCAAGGTGAGTGGTCCTGAGTTCGAATCTGGCTGGCTCCTTGCACGCTTTCCATCCGTGCTGGGTTGAGGCATCCATGCTGGCTAGCAACTCAGCCTCATAAAAAACAGACAAAAAAGTGCTAAAGAAACAGTAAGGATGCCACCTGATGCACCACAAGACGTAGAAAGGAACAATGACAAAAATGTGATACAAGAATATGTTTTCAATCAAAACGATAGGAAAAAAGGTATCAGAAAATGTAAAAGACCATTATATAAACTTTCAGTGGGCACATCAATAAGGCAAAATGGCCACTGACAGTTACAGATGACAGGCTTAGAGCAATGAGAGATTGAGATTATTAAATATAGGCCATCTGGCCCATCGAGCCTGCTCCACCATTCAATAAGATCATGGCTGATCTGGCCTTGGACTCACCTCCACCCATCTGCCTTTTCCCCATAACCCTTAATTCCCCTACTATGCAAAAATCTATCCACCCTTGTCTTAAATATATTTACTGAGGTAGCCTCTACTACTTCATTGAGCAGAGAATTCCACAGATTCACCACTCTCTGGGAAAAGCAGTTCCTCCTCATCTCCATCCTAAGTCTATTCCCCTGAATCTTGAGGCTATGTCCCCTAGTTCTAGTCTCACCTACCAGTGGAAAAAACTTTCCTGCCTCCATCTTATTTATCCCTTTCATAATTTTATATGTTTCTATAAGGTCTCCTCTCATCCTTCTGAATTCCAGCAAGTACAAACCCAGGTGACTCAATCTCTCCTCATGGTCTAAACCCCTCATCTCTGGAATGAACATTGTGAACCCACTCTGCACTGCCTCCAAAGCCAGTATATCCTTTCTCAAGTAAGGAAACCAGAACTGCATGCAGTACTCCAGGCGCGGTCTCACCAGTACCCCGTACAGTTGCAGCATAACCTCCCTGCTCTTAAATTCAATCCCTCTAGCAACAAAGGCCAACATTCCATTTGCCTTCTTGATAGCCTGCTGCACCTACAGCAAAGCCATTTTACTGGAGATAATTATACAACAAAAATAATATTGATGCACCCCAAAAAGTATTACACCCAAAGATCCCAGGAAAGACTGATGAATAAAATAAGTAATTCTCACAATAACTTTCCAATATTCAATACATACTAAATTGTCACTGGATACTGCAAGATGCAAATGAAATTTCTCTTTGCCAGAAAGGAAAATTTGCTAAATCAGGAAACTATTGGCTGGTAAACTGCTGGTAAACTGTTAGTGTTTATATTGCAGGATGATATCACAAGACATCTGGTAAAATGTGATTTAATCAGGACAAGTCAGGACAGATTTCTAAACAGTTGGTCATGAATGAGGAATCTAGTGGAATTTGTTTTTAAAAAGTATGAACAGGATGTGTAGATAAAGGAATTGGGGAGCAGGTGATTAATATGGATTTGAAAATGCATTTGTTAATTTAAATCTAAGTAACGGGGAATTTTTAATGGTTATATGGAGTCAGAGAGTAAAAGCTAAGAGTAAAGAGAAAGATGTAATTAAATAATGTTGTTCAGAAGATTGCTGTAGGTCCATAGCTATTTGTTACATAAATTGATAAGAAAACAGAGAATGCTGATTATCATTTGCTGGTGACATCAAGTTAGGGGACAGCAAGTTGTTACCTGAAATAGAAAATAATGAAAATAAATTACCTTCGCTGCTTTTTAGAAGCTTTTGTAAAATTGTCTGCTTTCCTCTGTTACTGTATTAAACACACTTCGCAAAGTACATAACTGATTGTGAAGCACATTGAGATGTTCTGAAAAATGCCACATATATGCCCTTTTCTTTTTTTAGCATTAGCAAAAATACAAGAAAAGTTGTTTTCTACCCATGACTTAAGAAAGCAACTGGAGAGCATTCTGTGTCAATAATCAGCCATTATTATAAAATTGATATTTGTATTTAGTTGTGTGTCTGATTGTCCAGATTAAAAGATTTTGGGTTTGCACTGATTGACTGCCAATGCAAACAAAAACACAAAATGATGATATACTTATCAGGTTAGTGTGTGGGTTATATCATTTTGAAATGGTGAAGGGACTTTGAAATCTTTCTTTTGTCTTTACAAATTTGTTTTGTGGAAACATTTATTGATTGACCCCATGCCCCACTAGCAAAAAGACATTTTCATTGTTTCTTATACTGCAGGTAAATGCCACCACAAGGAAAGATAATGTCCAGTCTCTGTACTCGGAGATCCTGACTGTGGAAAGAAGACATCCTGAGATTGCTATTGCTACAAATTTTCTAGGTTGCTGTGTGCTCACAACATCATAAACACAAAAGGAAGGAAGTCTTTCCATCATATTTATCATGCTGCTGACCCACAGCAGCCAGGGAAATTATTACCTCAGAGATTTTGTCAGCATAATTTTATTTAAGATATCATTGAGAATTGAATTTAAATTTCTCCTTTAATATATTTGCTTTCACTCTGCATTTGCACATCTGGATATATAAAAAGTAGATGTTTAAAAAAGTTCAACACATTACCGTCCGTTTATTTTGATATTACACTGTGCATTCTACTAATGCTTTAAGTCTATCCTAGTATATTTTGTCACATAAGATCAATTAACGCCGTGATCTTCCTAGCTGCTTACTAAGAACGTTTTGACGTTATAGAAACACTATATGTTAATCCGCAATAAATCACAAAAGGAATACACGCATTTTGTTTTACCTATACTAAATACTTTTAAATGCGTTTAACACGCACCCTCAAATGCATCCGAAATGCATATTCAACCGTAATTTTTGACTTTGTGAAGCTAAGATCTTTGGTGTTTGCTTGAATGCAGTGTTACTATACTTGTTTAAAAAGTTTTAGGGGCCACCAATAATATAAACTTTAATTCATAATCGTTCCTCTCCCCAAGGGCGGACGCAGGCGGGTGGCCTCTCTTTGTGCGGGCAACCTCTTGCGTTTCCAAATACTTTTTTTTAACTACACGTGGGTCTTTCGGATTCATTGATGGCTTTTCGATTATTTAGATTGCCGTGATGGTATTAATGCGCCAAATTAAGCCATCAGCTCCAATTTAAACTGCTTAATTAGTTTTATGATCAACTGTTACCTTCATTTTCATCGGAGGATATGCGTTTGGAAACTTTAAATTAAGATCTTAGTTGACAACGAAGACAAACTGGCATTTCAGTTAACAAAGTTAGAGTGCAAAGTTAGTTTCCAATACCACCAGGCTCATAATTCTGTTAATTGAATTCCAAACTGGGAACAGTGAATTCCATGGGAGGTCCAGTTCTGGAAGTGTGGGGAGAGCTGGCATGTAGAGCGGTATTGTGTGGCGGTAACTGAAACTCTTCACGGTGCCAGTTCACGCTTTCAGCGTTGGACGCATCTAACCCTAAAAGAGGATTCACTTTAAATAAAAACTGAAATCTGCCTACCTGAGTGGAATTATACCTGGGTTACAGTTATAATGTCCCAATTCCCGCAATTGTTATATTGTCTAAAAACTAGCAATGAAAGTAAATTCTTCTGGCTACAATGTTTAGAGAAGGTATCTATTTTATAGCAGTTTCAGATTCGCAGAACAATACTAGTAAAGGACTTATTGTAACATTCCGATATTATTAGTGTTAATTTAATATTTGGAGTTTAACTTGGAAATAATACTGTATGATAATGTCATGAACTGTAAGTACGTTGAAGGATTTGAGAACGATATTGTTTTAAATTAGCATATTTAAGTTCTTCTAAATTGTTTTAATTAATACAATAGAGCAAAAAAAAAGTTGTATTTTTGTGTGAATTTGGTATATCGGCTTCGAAATTAGATGTCTTTTAGTTACCAGAAGAGAAGTAGAGATTGAAAGCTGAACCAAAGTACGAGAGTGGAACGGGTTAAATTGTCCTCGGTTTAGTGCGTTCAGCTCTTTACAGTTCCTCTTCTGGCCGGAGCGGGGTGCTGCAGGTTTGCTCTCCCGAAAAGACACTCAATTCTACTTTTCCCAAGAGTGTTTATTTAACCGTTCTGCGATTTAGAGGATATCACAGAGCAAAACAATAAAGGGCCGGGGGATGGTAGTTGGTGGGAGCAGGAGGAGGTGGGGGTTGGGGAGAGGGGCGTCGAATAGTGAGAGGCGAGATTCCCCGTACAAAAGCACTTTTATTTTTGGAATGGTTTCGAAAAACAAAGTTAATGATAGGGTCGAAAGGTGTTTTCATATCAACCAAAGACAGGTCCTAAGGAGACCTCTCGCCTAAAAGTGTTTAAATTTAAAAATAAAATAGATAAAATAACTGTGTGTGTCCGTGTGCACGTTCCAAATAAAGTTTGGAATGGGAATATTTCACGTCGTATGGCGGCACTTTCCTTCTGGCTCCGAATTCGACAAGCTGTTAATACAACCCAAGGAGCTTCATTTTAGTTCCAGTTCAGAAACCCTAGCAAAATCACAGGCATACCTGTCAATGGTAGGAGATTTCTGCCTGGCCCTTTCTCCGCCTTGAACTGACCACCATTTAGGAGAAAGAACTCAGAAGTGTTTTTTAAGTGTTTTTGAAATGCGCGTTAATTCTTATATTTCCAGGACAACCACAGTTGTCGAATATTTGATATCTTACTGAGCAGCAGAAATGATCTGTTATTCCCGCTGGTCCAAGCGACAATATACATAATGACTTTGAAACTCTATATTTAACAAGCATTTCTCCAAAAATGATCTTTTCCTAAATCAAGGGAAAGTTCAACGTTCGTCTTCTTTGTAAGTGATGTTAAAATACTTAGAATACCTTAACTGTTAGTGATGCAAGATGGAATTAGTATTATAACACAAAATATGTTTTTAAATAAAACTAACAATGTCTCATGTTTCCAAATGCGACTAAATGCATTAAGCAAAACTGCCTGTACAAATGTGTGCACTTAATCTTATTTTCTTACTGCGTAGCCCGCCATTCATTTAGATTTTCGATATGTGTAATTTTGAAATAAAATTAGGGGCTGTAAAGCTGGCTTGAAATAATAATCCTACCTAACGTTCGCGTGCTTCTCCGTAATGAAACCTATTCCCCGAGGTCGGGCAGCCTAAACGTCAATCAAAGAAGCTGATTCAGAATGCCATTGTTTGTATCCAACGTCACTGGTTTTCCTCTTATGTTAACTTACAATGAAATGGCCGTCTGATCACTCATTCGTAATGTAGGTCATTATTTTGCTAAATCCAAGAAGAAAAATGTCCCAATCTTTCAGCCAGAGATGTTGCCTGACGCTTTACAAACAGAACCGTGTTTACTCAGCACGTTTTTAGACTACTCTGGGTTTATTTAAATCCAGCCACTGAAAAGGACAATGAATGCACATGGAAAGCCCAATAGAAGCAGTATGGCACATCTCATTAAAGCAATGCGAGCCACTGCCTTATATTAGACACTTAATTCTGTTTTCTTTAAAGGTTACAGATAAAGAAATGACATTCTGTAAGTTCTGAAATGTAAGGGAAAATGTGTGATTTCCGTGATATATCGATTATATTGATTCATATTGACCAGAACTTTTATATTATATCTGTAATTAGGGTTTTATAAACTGGGCGAATAGATATAAATTTCTCCAGCTGTATCTTGAGATGATACAAGTAATGCACGAGTCCCAGCAGTTGTTTTTTGCAAAAGATTTGAGTATTCAAATATAATTTTCCAGGTTTAATGGTACTGTTTTTTTCTGTGTGTGCATTTTATCCCTTTTCATCTTCGTGTTTATAATCCTCGTCGAGTTTTTGCTGATACTTCGTTATCAAGAAGTTTAGTAAGTTTCCATACTGTCATTCAAAGAAGATGAAGCTGCAAGTCCAAACATACGCGCCATTTCTAGTAGTCCTATAAGTAAGTTGTTAAAGGTGCCTGATACAATGGTGTTTGGAGATCTCTGAAGTATCCCCAACGCCCTTATAAAGAAGGATATGAGGCAAATCGCCTACCTTTTCTGTCTTTTCTGATATTTGTAAAGACGGTGAAACGTGAAAAACAGCATCTGTTCTTCATTGAAATTCACTGGCAGGAAATTGCTGATGCAGTACTATTTTCTGGTGGAAAATAAAAGAATTGGAAGAATCCAAACTTTTCCAAGTATCGTTGCTTGGATGAAGTGGAGCGTTGTTTTCTGTCATTGCTTCCTGCAGACAACCTACTACAATGTTAATTAACCGTGTATGCTATTAAATGTCTACCATAAAAGCATTCCAAATTGCTTTAAGGATATTGTTCTATAATAGGATAGCACGTGAATCTATTGCTAATAGATCAATAATCAAAACAACGTGAAAGGGACATTCACATTTAATTACTGTGTGAGTATTTGTATTAAAGTTATCACGTCGGCGTCTTGTCTTATTTCACCATTCAAGTTTACGAAAGTGCAACACACACATACACATCGTTGAATCTTCCGCTGTGAATTCCGACTCACTTTGGTTTCTGATTATGACGACAGGTGAACTTGTCTACACTTTTCATTGCAAAGCTAAGTTTCTTTCCATTTTTTGTTTGGCAAAATAATTTGTATATTTTAATCTTGACATATAATGAATATACCGATGAAAATTATAAATAAGCAAAAGGTTCTTCTTGCTGAGTAATTATATTAATTGACATTGACTACAGCGGGTTACAAAGAAAGGTCATTCCAATTTAATTTTCGGCTTTGGCTTCAAATCTGAATACTCTTCTTTGTCACAAATCTCTATGTACTCAAAACAGGAAATATTATTACTATTTTCCTAATTCCATTCATTGAAATTGCTTCCAAAATCAAACGTTAATCATTCCATTTCTCCAAACTCCAAAGGGAATCGCTTGAGACGCTTTATTTTAATACATTGCCTGACATATTATAAATGAAAGTGGATTCTCTACAAACGTTCCTGCTCCTCGAATTAGCAAACATTTTTAAATAGTTTAGTTGCCATGTATTATTCGTCAAAACATTTTATTTTTTTGAACATGTAAAAATGAAAAATGTCAAACAATCCAGGAGAGATGTTTATCACAAAATAAGCTGAACTCCATGACATTTATATGCCCATGTGTGTATCTTCATATTGGTTAATTTGGGCTCACGTCGTTTCTTAATACAAGATATCAAGGTATTGTAATTATGACTACTGGTTAAAGGCTGGTATAAATCCGTCTCCCCGCCCCACCCCCTCTCCTCTTCCCCCCTCTCTCTCTCCCTCTCCCCCTTCTCTCTCTCCCCCCTCCCTCTCTCCCTCCCCCTTCCTCTCTTTCTCTTCCACTCTCTCGCCGGTTTTACCTGTGATTATTTATGCTGTGTAAAATATTCATATTGCAAAGACCGCGCAAAATATTCGCACTACGACAATCGGAAAGGTGTGAACTCAGATGCCTTGTGCTCGTCCAGGACGTTATGTTTATCAGTGCATGGAGGGGGCGGGGTGGGTGCTTGGTGGGGGCATCGACCGAACGCACTCGAAAACCAACCTGCTTGCTTTCTTCTTTCCCTAAACAGAGAAAATACAGTATTTTCGTCAATCATTGAGACAATTAAAGCAAGTTCTCCATTTAATTTAGTTACATGAGAGAATAAAATTGGATCGTTCTTTAATACTTTAACGCCTAACATCAAGTGGAAGTAGAGTTAGCCAAAGCAGCTGTTCGACGTAGAGTCAGAACAAAGAGGAAACCACTGATGTAGATCCAGTTTGTTTGTATTAACCACTGAGATTTGGAGAGAGCCAGTGGTTTCTCTTAAATCTTTAATTGTGGATGAAACTTAAATCTCTTTTTTTTCAGTAGAAGTGAGTATTTTTACATATACCCGAACATTCAGTTCTAACCTTTGGCCGCTCACAAACTGGGAGCACCAGTCAGTCGTAAACGAGATTATCCCTACCATACATAGTACAAATGAGAGGTGCGTAAAATCTTATTTTGATCCTTAGTTGGAGCAGTTTAATCACCTCAATTTGTCTGATAACCTATAGTCAGAAACTGGAACTAGTTACTGCAAAACAAAGTCTGGTGATTGATAGCGACGTGTTGCAAAGTGAAAATTAATTTGTACTTATACGTCCCCATCTGATCTTCACATCAATGTGTATACTTAATTTATTATTTATAATAGGTGACTATTACTATGAAATACAAAAATGTTTAACACTGACAAAATTTAAACACTGTAGTTGTGGTCATGCAAATCAACATATGTAAAACAAACTGTCGCCTCAAAGTTTGAATTTTTAAAAGGAAAGATCAGGCAATGTCACAAATACGAGGTAATAATATGATAAATTTAAATCAACGGAGTAACTTTGAGCAGAAATGTAAAATCAACACGATTTCCATGATTTTGCCCGGACTCTCCCTGGATTCCACCGTTATCTTTCCAATTCATTGGAAGGTTTTTTTTGTGCTCCCTCTCTGTGATTACTACCCATCCCCCCGTCCCCCGATACCACTTTCTTGTTTTCATAGTTTAAAAGGCAGCTTTTTTTTATTACTACAGTTTAATTAGCTTTTGAGAATACGCAAAATGCAATATATCCTTTATTTTAGACATTTATAACCTGCAATTTGTTTGATCTCTATGCTATTATGCAATTTTTACTTTACGTTTAGCTGTAGCTCAAAACCGAATTACCTTACTATTTACTTTGCAGAATCCCGCAAAGTTTCAATTCAGAGTTTAGATTTTTATGCTGTTCCAGCCTATTTCTTGGACGGAATGACCAACAGACAATGGTTTCGTGGGACCTAATGTCATAAAGTAAACAAACAACGCAGATTTTACAGAAGATATAGCGAGTGAATGTTATTAAGATGAACTATCAGTTGTAGAAGATCGTAGCCTCTTTAATGGCTCGTCATCTGACTAAATCAAGCGATTTTCGACTTTTAAAACGCACACGAGATTCATTTTTAAAAAAATATCATCTTGTCATTCTGCAATTAATTCCATCTAAGTCAAGAAAACTGAACATTTCCAGTGGGGCCGGCTTCCTGTGTGAGTGGGGTATCAATCATTGAAACTTTCTATCGTTTGTTACCTAGAACTTGCGCCGATAAGATCGAAAAGATATTTAAAGGCGTTATTTTTTTAGAGATCAGCCCAAACTTATTTTCTGGACGGTCCTTATTTAAACTTGGTTTACCTCTTCACTTGCACCAAGTAAACCAGTTTAGATAATGGCGTATTGTCCCCGGTTACCGTTTAAAGATTTCCAATGGTGAAGATAGCAAAATGGTAGAGATGCAAAAGTATGTGTTGAGTGTTTGAACAGAACTCGACATGTTTCGTGATAAACAGCAATATTTTTCTCACGTCTAAAACGGACGTTTCATTATGACCTAAACCATTTTACAGAAACAATGCCTCCATTCAACAAAACACTGTAATAGGTTTGCCAGAGTCGTAAGTTGTACATTATATACTAATTGTGAGAAGTGTAAGTAACAGATGCTTCCAGCATAAAGAGCATTTGCGCATTCTGCAGATATATATATTAAGCTCATTACATTTTATACATAAAATCATTCTTGTATGCATTATAGAACATCGTATTAATAACAAATAATTGATTTTATCGTAATTTCGTAATCTTGTAACGCCACTGAATGTTTCATAGCTCAGTCATCTGTATTATATTATTTAAAATAAAGTATTGAAAATGCAAAGCACAGGGTAAAGGCCCGCTGGAAGTAAAGAACTAACAACACGCCTTCACTTTTGGAAAATATCCCGACCCCACGTGTCACTAGCGTCTGTTCCCCTGCTGGGTCCTTTGCTGTCTCTGGGAATACCGATCGCAGATTAATGAAACTAGCCTGTTTGTTCTCAAAATTGGGGATTCAAAAACACTATAAATTTAACCTGCACTACTCGAGGCTCCATACTGCCTCTTAAAGCTAAGACAATAAAGAAACGGCGTTAAAGATTAAACCGTGAGATTTCAATAAAATCGATAATTTGATAGTACAACGATTCGTCTGATTGATTGCCAAATGCCTCACAAATGTTTATTGATGGCTTGCATTTGAATCCTTATGTAGTGCGTTTGTAGGCCTCCTCTATAACCTGTATTATCTATTTTTAAAACTATAAACAGAAAATTTACATCATATCATAATTCAATCACATGATTTTCTGTGGGGACAAGCCGTGGTTTGCACTCAATCATTTGATTCTGTCGACATTTTCTGAGTAGTAAGTGTAAGGGTTAAGTCTGCCTTTTGACTTGAAATCCAAGACAGGGTAACTGCTCTGAAAAAGGAACATGGTATCACAAATCTGGTAATTCGGAAGAAAATCTATACTACAAAGTTTTTTTTTGTTTATTTGGTAATATACTATTTGGTAATATACTATTTGGTATGTAAGAGTCATTTTAACAGGTTTAGGCACGGTGCTTTGGCACTTTTTAAAATGCAAATATGTTTTTGCATTTTAAGCATGACAACCCTGCGAATCAATGCAACTAATTTTTTTGTGTGTGAACAGGATCCCGAAGCCTCGTTTTATAAAAAAAGACAGGCCACGGTCGCCACGGTGAGCATTTACTGTCTCTTGATTGCAGCAATGACCAGGTTAGCCCATAAACCTATTCATACCTAACAATAGGGATTCTCTCAACAATTAACAAGAAACAACATAATAAAGTCGTTTACAAAGAGCTGACTATTTACGATAAATTATCCAGTCTTTAGGAGAGCCGTGCGTAATTTCACACGCTTTATAAGTAAACTAGGTTTCAGGGGCGCACACGCATTCTAGATGTACCGCCACTCATCTCTCATTTTTAACCAAACTCCATTCACAACATTCCGATACTGTGTCTTTAAATCAAAGTGTATCATTGTTACTAACGTTTTTTTTACAAGATTTAGATGTTTGAAATGGATATCGTGGCACCATTCACATATTCGGTCACCTCTATTTTAATTATAATGCCTATAATGCTCATGATCTTAGAAACCGGTTGGATATTTTTTTTAAAAAATAGTTTGGAACGGCAAGATTGAGAGCTTTTTTTAATCCGTATTATTACCTGTCGAATATCATTAACTCTGATCAGAAGGAATCCGGAGCATCTGCTGATACTTAGATTGCTGTGATTTACTTTAATTTGCTCTGTTTTGCGGGGCTTTTGGAGCAGCAAGTTAACAACACAAAAGGAAACTGGACAACCCTGCTTAACAGAGAAATTAACATGTGAACTGCAGAAAAGAGAGGGCAAATTGCTAACCACACACAGATTCGCCATCTTTAATGGAGTTTAATTCTAGTTTATTCCTTAGCATGCTGCTGCTTAATATTGTGCACTAAAATGTCAGAGGAGCGTACGTTATAAATCACACTAAAAGGAAGATCTGTTCCGCCTAAACTAATGAGGTAGTCACAAATTCAGTAAACACTAGTTCTTACTGAATAACAACAAAGACCTTGGGATCAGTGGAGCAATATGGCGGAAATTTTAAGCATTTCCTACAGGATATAAGAAAATATCCAGGGCTGTTGTTTAATTCATTTCAACAGCTTTTTTGGATAATTATCGTCAATTAGTTGAACGCAACTTGTATATTCCCATGTTATATTTGTGGTATATACACATATGTATAAATATATATACATTCACAGATATATGTATACATTAAATATAAAAATAATTATATGAAAGAAACCCTTATATTAACTAATTACTTCAGCAAGCCAACTAAACAATGTAGCCTATTCATTTTATTTGTCATGAACCATAGGTTTTGCAGTTTCGCAGATCAAAATAGTTTTAGCAACTATAAAATAAGTGTCATTGACCCTGAAAATGGCCTTTGTTTGCAAACACAGCTGTTGCAATCTTTACATTACAAACTAAGATATGCGCAGGAGAGAATTAAATACGAAAGGATGGTGTGAGGAGAAGCCCAAGCATCTGGAGGGAAGCAGCTTGTTTTGAAACTGTCAGTTCACTAAACCCCTATTGTGAGAACCTCATGCTAAAATTTACCAGTCTTGACTGTAGTGGCTTAAAGCCACCTCAATGCTAAAACTACACTGAAACAACGATGAAACATGTTTAAAATAGACCAAAATGAATGATCAGAATAGGAAAAGAAACTTTGATGACATAGAAGACAATAACAACTTTTTAGGTATTTGGAATACAATCAAGATCATTTGTTACAACAGAGTTTGTTCAGTGTTGGTACTGTGCTACTTTGTTGCAACATCAAAAATGCATTTAACTACATCATGCATGTGAATCTATTTAAAATATTGTTTACCTACCAAATTGGTATTTACTAATGTGGAAATACCTTCATTCATTAAATTATGGTTGTCTGGTAAATAATTGTTGAGTCTTGTGGTAAATGAGACAAAATATAGTAATTTTATAGGAAGTAAAATTTGTGGGGTGTTATTCTTTGGCTAATTTAAACTATATTTGAAATGTTCTTTAATCAGGGTTTGACCAATGAAAACAACCATTTTAAAACCAAGACTCTTAGGATAAATCATTGCAACATAGACTGCTAATAAGTCACATATGTCAGCAATGGCAAAGTGCTCTACAGTTAGCAGCACATTAACTTAAATAAGCAATGTGTCATGCATTTTGCTGGTTGAAATTTTCTCTCTATGTACATGGATTAGGAATAAAATTGCTATGTTACATTAGGTTATATTAAAAGCTTCTGCTTTTCCCAATGTAGTAAAACGTTTCATTTTTTAAAGTCTACACTAACAGAGTATGAGAAGCATAGAGGATAGTATTGAAAGCTGAAATTACCCACTGTCTGTTTCAAATTTCAAGTGACCTTGAGAGATATAATAAGGGACTGGTTTGTGGTGATAGTGGGATTCAAAGTGGTATCCACTGACACTGCTTAGCAGCGCAGTTAGTTGCCAGTGTACTTTTATTCTATAAATTCTGACTAGTATTCATGTGGTATTTCTATGGATATATGAATGTGAATAATGCAAGTTCCTACACAGATGATAACCTAAATAACATGATAACTTTCATTTTAAGTTTCTGTTATCACTTGTCATTGTAATACACGGAATGCCAAGTCTGGTTATGCATCATGAAAAATAAATACACCATCACTAGAATGTTTTCTTATTATCAATTTTTAGAGATCCAGACACTTATGTTTGCAATGCCAGAATGCAACACTTTTCCTTCATCATTAACTTTTTGCATATCCCTTTGATACAGGTTTTTTACAAACTTTACAACATCTGTATTTTTCAGAGACCTAAAACTCCCTCATTAAGTGCAAAATACCTAATTAACACACTGCTTGTCAATTTAAACAATTGTAATTTCTATGTTAAAATGCCATGCAAATTCACCCCTTACATTTCTAGGACTATGTAAATCATAACATATTATACTACTGTAAAATGAAACAACTGTAATCAAAGCACATCTTTATCACCTGTCATACTTTTCATTGCAAGGCTAAATTATGTAATATTAACAGTGCAAACTCTGTTTTAGACTTTCTCAATGAATGAAGTCCCTAAAGACAGTAAATAGTTGTCTCACCTAAATTTTTGCAATGCATCTTACATTATTGAGTTTCTATCTTTAGATGTAAATGTAAGTACAGCAATCTGATTGTCATTTGCACTATTTCTGGTGTCTTTTCTGAACGTTGAATATCTGAGTCTTATGCAGAATTTTAGTTTCTTGCTATTTTGTAAGTCCAAAAGCTATACGTTGCAAGATGAATCATGTGCCTGTGTTGTTCATTCATTGCCTAAATGCTCAAAATGAAAAGTAAAGGCCCCTGGCTTGATTGATTATACTTTATATTTACTAGTTTTTAGTGATTTTATTTTGTTTTATCTTTGTTATCTGTATGCAATAATGTACAAAGTTAGCGTTAAGGATTTAGCCAGTCTCAGGGTTCCAGAGGTAAACATTTAAAGCAATTATTTTACGGTTAAAGACTAAAAGCAACAAAGCTTTGAAATCAGTAACCTGCTTGTTCTTATCTATCTAAACACCAAGGATGGGGACTCTTTTCAATGTACAGGCTTATTTTATATAATCTGTCCGCCATATTGATTCAGATGAAGGTAGGTTTTTTTTAAGTTAAACAACGTTCATACTTTGCTGTGGTTCCAATGCCGTATAATCAATCACTCAGGCAAAACATAAAGTCATTTACGATTTAAAACTGTAGTGCATACATTTAATGGCTCATTTTCTAACATTTCACAATGTCGACTCGTGACGTACATTTTGCAGTAATCTTGTGGAGGTACTGACTTATATTTTGAACATTGAAATAATTTTATTTTAACTGTTCGAAAACAACCGTAAAACAACCTCAAAGTGACATTAGTAGTTCACAAAGTGTATTGCGGAATGCCTCGGTCAGCAGAGAGCGGTGTTTGGTAAATTAAAAGGATAATCCACTCGAAATGTTTTCGGTTTTCTAGAACATTACTCCAATATGAAATTTTGCTTTTTTTTTGTCGAGATTTAATATCCGGTCGTAGTCATGACAAAGAAACCAGAAAAGTATTTTAATATATATATATATATATATATATATATATATATTTCGCAGAGGCAAAGTTTTTTAAATCCAAAATATCCCTTTCATAAGTTAAATCGTCTGAATTTATGGCTAGGCGGGAGAGGTATTGCTGCACCACCCATCTGCCATTTCCACACAGGATGGGCCTTCTGAGGTGCTTCGGGATCCTTGGTAGAGTTCAGTGAATACGCAGGGCACAAATCCCCATCGTTGCCAATAATTAGTGACGGTGGAGATGGAAAATTTGCCATGAAATTAAATGGCCTTTTCAACGTGGATGCTACACCATTGGCTACTCGCTTACGTTTATTTGTACCAGCAAATTCTTCTAGTGTTCCTTCATGCACATCTGGTTTACCTGTGAGACGCGGATTCTCTGATTTCACAATTGTTTTGACTGATGAGCTTTGCAAAGTATGCTGTTTCCCCAGCACTAAAGTCCTGTAATTCCTTCTTATTCTCGCACCATTTCGAAATTCGCAGTCTTCTAAAATTGGAATGTTTAAAGTGCTGTGAAGGTCTTCGCTTCGTCTGGATGCGTTTTGGGAATTGGTAGCGTTTTCAGTGCACACATAGCTTTCTTTCGCCTTCGTCGAAACACAGTCTCGCATTTTATTCTCACTTAAAGTGGTTACTGCTTGCTTCGATACATTGCACGCGTACTTGAGTTTCTTTCTAGGGTGTTGAGTCATATATCCGTATT
Source organism: Mobula hypostoma (assembly GCF_963921235.1). Lineage (NCBI taxonomy): Eukaryota > Metazoa > Chordata > Chondrichthyes > Myliobatiformes > Myliobatidae > Mobula > Mobula hypostoma. Next base: position 183,619,986 of record NC_086099.1, read on the forward strand.
CTTCCTCGCAGCTATTTTCTTCCAGTTTAACTGTAATATTGTGCATAATTGTTTTCCCCCTGTCTACATCGTCCTTGTGAATGTGAATGGCAGGCCCCTGACTACAGTCCGCATTTAAACTCTGGAAAGCCGAGGATAGTGCGATGATTTTCGATTCTTTTTCTACATTTACTGCTAATGGGGAATCATTGTCTTGAGGCTCGGACACTATTGTCACATTGTTTTCTTCTGCGCAGTGTGATATAGATGCTCCAAGGCATTTCCTCGACTCTGTTAATGTTCTTTGTTGTGGAAACTCGGTGTTTCCCTTTGGGCTAGGTGAAGGCCCCCCTTCTGCAGCACGGTTAATTGTCGATTCAGTCCTCTTTAGATATTGTGAAATTTCAGTATGTGGGAATGGAAACTCGGATATCCTGTCGTTATTTATCTCGGCCACGCAACTTCCATAGCCAGTAGAGCAGCACACGTTATGTGACTTGATAGTCCAGTTCTGCTCATTTCTCTTCACAACAGCCGAGGACTTTAAATTACAATGTGAAGTTCTTCCTTCTAGGAGATCGTTACCGGCTGTTTCATACACCACATTATTGTTTTTGGCTTGAAACTGGTAGTGGAAATTCGGCTGCGTTAAAACAAGAGGTTTACTGCAGATGCTCGAGAAACTGGTGCGCCTGAATCGAATGCTTTGAAGTGAAACTTGGCTGGAAACGGAGCTAGAATCCGATTCGGAGGAGCTGTCTTCGTCACTAGCCGAGGTTACGTCGGAGGATTCGGACACAGAGTCCTCCTCTTCTTCGTCCGAAGAAACCGAGTTGCTGGAACTCGACAAACTCGATCCAAAGTCCGAGTCGTTGTCTGCTCGATCAGAGAAGGAGCTGGTCTCGGAATCGCTACTGCAGCTTTCTTGCAAGGGCCCCTGGTTACAATGCAGTCCGTTGGCGAGATGAAATTTATTCAAGCACTGATCCCCTCCTTTAGTTTTGTAAGATTTAGGAGCAGCTGCCGCCAGCAAGATTCGCTTGGCAGTGCTTGAACTCCCCGAATGTTTCTGAGTGATTTCACACGAACTTTTGCGCCTGAAATAATACGTTAACCCGGTAGCATTTGGAGACTTAGGATAATAGGCGATGGCGGATTGGTAAAATACGGGATGTCGGCAAATCATGCTCCGAAATAAGGAGTGATTTGTGTGAAACGCCACACAGTTACTTGATATTTCAGCGGTTTCGTAGTTTTGGGGGGCTTTGCAATGTGATCGGACCATTTCTGTGTAACTGTGGCTGGTAAATTTGCTGTAGAATTGAGGTAGATTGGAGGCCGGTAGCGAGCTGCCGCCTCCTTGCAAAGTCCGGCTAATTCCAGCCAAAGGCTGCGGTTTTCCATTCAAACTCAACCAAACTTTGTTCTCTTTCAAAAAACTCGCGTAGCGATCAGTGGGGGCCTTTTCCTGTTTGAGGTCCGTTGATAACAATGTTCTATTTATTTTTCTCCTCTTAGTCTTAAGAACTCGTTCGGTTTTACAAGAAGTGTACAGGGCTTCCACATCTTCCCGAGAAATCAGAGTGCATTTAGCTGCATGAAAAGCAATAGAATTTATTGCCTTGAGTTTTCTTAATTCTTCCAAATCGCAGTGATGTTTCTTCACGTTTAGATGGTCCATCCTTTTATGTACAGTTGTCCTGGGTATATTTTTCAGCAGATTAGTGAATACTTGGGAAAGCGCAAACATTTGTTTCCCCTTAATTATAAGGTAACCAAGTCTCACACCATCCACCTCTTCATAACCCGATTCCAAGTCTCCCATATCGACACCTAAATTCTGTCCCACATTCGCTGAAAAAAAACATCGACTGCGGAATTCGACATTCCTCATGGCATCCTGTTTAAAAACACATATAATTATTCCTTCTGATACAACTGTTCATATAAAAAAAACTTTGGGATTATATTTAATACATAGCATATGGTATTGTAACACATAACTATAAATTTAAAAAGCAGCATCACACGTTATTCTTATGCAGCGTATATTTCACGTTAGGCGTATTGCTGTACCTGCAATCTTTTAATTATTCGAAATACTCATGAATATACTCTAATATATGAGAGAGAATGAAGAGAGAGAGAGAAAGAGGGAGGGAGAGAGAGGGAGAAAGGGGAAGAGAGAGAGAGGGAGAGAGAGAGAGAGAGAGAGAGAGAGAGAGAGAGGGAGAGAGAGAGAGAGAGAGAGAGAGAGAAATGCAGCTGCTATTCCCGCCGCTGCTTCTCCCACAAATAAGATGACAGAGTGAAGTGAGCTCGTCGGGAGACACCTTCATCAATTAATTCCCCTAAAGCCAGCTCTGATTGGATGCCACTGACAGGTGATGCAATAAAAATTGATATTCCACCCCCTTCCAAAAATCCCCCTCTAATTAGCATATCCTTATACTCCCACCCTCTTGCTGAAGTAAATACAGTTAGTATGCAAATCTTTAATATATTCCCCCCTCCCCTGAAAAAAAATCATCCTAAAGAGCGCTCCAGCAGCCGCAAGCTACCTGGGTTATTTTATACATTTATTTATTGTGCTTTCCGACGTTGTTGATATAAATACATATGAAAATGAACTTAATAGTTTAAACGCGACTTTTTCGCATTGTACAGGTCAGACTATGCTATGCAAAATATTTGATGGAGACATTGTGCATTTTATTATATATTTTTGAAGAAAGACGGCCTCTCTTTTACCAAAGGCTAACAATCGCATTTTCCTTTCAGTCCAAAGAGTCTAATTTTCTTTAATAAGGCACTAACAATATCATATTGTTTGTAATAAAAAAATATTTCGTCCTTGTGTGAAATATCACCGTTCCAGGTTTTGCGTAGAGTTCGTATCAAATGTAGCTCAGGATTGAGCGCTCTCAGGGAGATAAATAGAATTTTTTTTTTGCATTTTGTTTTATTGACTTGTCAACACGTGTTTAACAATTTGATGCGGAAAATAGTAGAATATCCCAAAATGAATATAATTGTAAAACTATGTAGTCGTGCATATATCATTTCATTGCTGAACTGTTATCTGCCCGATGAATTAGCAACCTTGCTTGAGCATACCGTAGCACAGTAATGTTTGGTGCATGTCTACAACTAGCTAAGTGCTCTGCTTTTTCTTTCCATTCTTCAAAACCATGCTCAGTGAATGAACTCATTAAAAGAGAACCTGTATTAGGTGAAACTTTCTAACTTTAATAATTAGATTAATTACAGAAAATATGAATCTATAATTTACACAAAACATTTTAAAATTGTGTTAACGTTTCTGAAAGAGGAAAACGGTCTTCAGCGGAGACTACTTCAATGTAACATGCATTTCCTTCTCGCAAACACATACAAAGATCTTCGTGTGATAAGTATGGTATAGCAACAGTCCCTCAATAATCAGACTACCGAACTTCCTCGCAGTTCATGTAGCATATTAACATAACATCTATAAAGATCTAAAACATGGATCTCATAGTGCTACACAGACCTTATTTTATATATGTACAGGAATATAGCAAATTAAAGTAAAATTAAGTTCCTTTCTGCTACTGGACGTAAGCAGGCAGCGTATTCTGTGCTTTTCGCAGAAATCCCGTTTTCACAATGGCCACCTCGCTACTAGAGAAGCAGGTATCTGGAAACTGCTGTGACGACGTCGGTAACAACATAAAACTTTGTATTTTGCCACACTGGAGAAAACACGACGTAATACAAACATTTAATATCTTAATAATTTAAGCTTATTTTAGGTCTTCTTAACTGCCTGGTCAAAAGAAAGGGACTCGGTTGCTGACTGCAGCGTGCAAAAGACCTTGCACGGCAGTTCAGCGTTTAGGTATACATGAAGCTTTGTACACCACTGCTAAGCACTATTCTCAAAGTGCAAAATCGAACATAGTGGATTATAGATCGTCAGCAAAAAGGTCTACGTGCAAACTTTTAAGCAATCCGAGACTAAGTCTGAAAATTAGTGCCACCCAGTGCAGAAGAGACGGAGCAGAAGCGTTATTCGCGGCGCGACAGTACTAAACAGCAGAAAGGGGCGATGGGTTACTGAAGCGATGAAAGGGCGCTAGTTATTTCTACAATCAAACTTCATTTAATGGTCAATGCACCAGACAACGCATCATTGCAGTTATTGCTGACGACAAGCAGATCTTTAATGCTTCTTTATTAGCCTTCTGCTTAAACGGTTTGGGTCTGTATGAATTTTTAGGCTCACAGCATCATAAAATGTGTCAAAACACGGACTTATTCATAATAGTTGTGCTTCGCTCAAGTATAGGTCATCTTTACAACATAATTTTCATCACCACTCTGATAATATTGATTGGTATTAAAGGGATTTTGGGTTACGACTTGCACGATATGTTACAAGGCAACAGAAAATATAGAAAATTCTATGCACAAATAATTTTCCTTATTATTTAATATGTTGACGGTTACTACAATGGACTGATCATCAAATCGCTTTAAAATTTATGCTGGCTGATGTAATGGATAAAACTGGATTATAGGGACCATGAGGGCATAACATGTAATGGCCGTCCATTTGGGGCACGCAAGGCATTTAGGGAATTATTGTAAAGACTAAAATGAAAATGAGAATAACGAAGACGTATTTAACAATTTCCACTTGTAATTCATAAAATTACTGAACAATTACTGTCATTACTTGCATTTTATACAACCATTTTTTGCTGCTTAATTCTGCCATCAGTTGTTTTTGTCACCATCAATATTTGACAGAAAATGACAGGTCGCTCTTGCACATCACTAAACGTCGTATATCCAAGGCTGTTTAGGAACAAGGGGTTGAATCTGAAAGAAAGCTCTTCGAGGCCCATCTTTTAATACACGAAAGGCAGGTTGCCTCCGCATGGCTCGATACATGTCGAGCTGGTGTTTTTTGTTTTAATCACCCAAGTTGCATCATAACAGGATTAAAATGCTTGATTAAAACATAAGGAAAACACAGCTACACACAGGTTCTACATAGATTTTCATCCACCAGCTACACACAGGTTTTACATAGATTTTCATCCAACGCCTAGATGTCCCAGTTGATAACTGCGAGACAACACAGCAAGGTGGCTGCCTGTCATTTTAATCAAATATAAGACCACTGTAAGTGATTTGATCTCAGCGACAGCAACATCCCTCATAGAACAAAACTGATTGTTCTAATTACAATAGCAGGTGATTTTCACAGATAAATATAATTCCCCATTTGAGACGTTAAGCAAGCTTTGAATTAAATATAATTTGGAACAGTGACATAAAAAGAATTTTAAAGTAATAATTGGCTACATTCAGATGCTAAGATAAAATAAACACTTACAAAATATTTTCTGCATATGGGTTCAACTGGGAAAATAGTTAGTGAAATACAACTGTCAAACAAGATATCTATTCTACCAACATGGCAAATCAAATGTGATCTTGAATTACAAAGAACATAATCTAGTACTGTTTTATATATATTCTGAGAAATATTGTTGCTGTATTTCAATTCAATTACAAACAGCTTAATCACAAAGAGGAGAGCAAAGTGTTGTTGTTTTAAAACCTAAATGCCATCTGTGTTTGGATAAAATTGTTTATCAACAGCTTCTGTTTCACTTGTCAACAAATCTTATTTATTAATTTTACTTCTAATAGAGAGACGAGTAGATTGTTTAACTTCATATACTTGTAGGATGGTTCACCATTGTTTATAGGTAGAGTCTAGTTTTTTTTACACACACCAACAGAAAGAGACACAATTCACACACATGAAGAGTGATTTCTTGGTTTCCCCCTTGGTCAAAAAGGCTTTATTCATCGAAGTATGTTTTTACAACCATGCAAATCAGCTGCACCATTGAAATTTGTACTTTAAAAGTACACTTCAGAGCATTTAGAGCCACTCAGTAGCCAAAATATGTAAGTTATATTGATAAGTAAATGTTTTAATGACACATTTTATCAACTAATTAAACTTTTATGAATGTAATAAAAAAACCCAACAAGTAGCAAACCAATAATTACATCAGAACGATCTTTTCACCCAGAAATGACTACAGATTACATTTGAATGTGGGATGGCGTACAAATGATAGTTGAGAGTCAATACAGGAGAAAAGTTCAATATTATAGCTCAATATTACATTAAAATTTGAGTTAATATTGTAAATTTGTTTAGAGAATGTTGTTTTCTGCAACTCTCTTCAATGATAAACCACTGTAAATGTGTTTGCCTTAATGCCTTACTGTTAAAAACAAGGAACCATCCTGTGCAGTATCACTTAAGTGGCAAATTTTAAAGACTGCGAAAAGTGACACTTTATAAATGCATCAGTTGGCACAGAACATTTACATAATGTTCCTGTTTTTGTAAGTCCTTTGAAATATGTTATGTGAAAAAGATGTCAAAGAAAAAAAATTGCTTGCAAAAAAATGAACGTTAAATGTGACTTAAACCATCCAGGATGGATTTCCATCAGGAATTTGTTCTATTTTACTTGCATATAGACTGTATGCCAATTGTCTACTGACCCATAATCAAAATGTGTTGACCTTTCTACCCCTCTCCTGCCCCCTGACCTATCCCGAACTCAATGCAGCCTTTCTAAATTTGCAAAGCATTGAACATGCAAAGGGGGGCTGGGGAGGCTTTGTTCTCAACAGACCATCAGAGTGTGCATTCTGCTAAAAAGAAAAGACGCCCTTTCTCACTGATAATGGTCGAGCAAGAAATAAAGCAGCTAAAGAGGGGACTATACGCCTCTCACAAGTATCAACGTTCACGTAGTAGGTATCAAGAGAAATAAGATAGCAATTTCGAATTTTCTCGTGAACCAAGAGATTATGACGAAAAAAATCCAAACAAGCAAGTTTCGAGGATTTTAGTCAGCGACAAATTTCGAATGCAGTATAAATCAGTTAAATGACGTAAGAAATGGTTAACTCAGTCAGTTGGCAAGAAGTAGGAATGTCATTAATAACATTATAATTCGATATAATTCGACTGAACTTGCCTTAATTTAAGCATTTAAAACGTAAATATTTTTCAGCAACCTATATTAATCGTTCAATTTAATGGATAGACCTAATACTTTGATAGACTCGGTGTTCAACTAACAATACATTGTGACGATCAAATGTACGTTTACATAAATACAAATATTACATTATGCAATTTTGCACTGCTACCCAAAGAGAATAAAAGTTTAAATTATATTACTATTATCGTATTGTGACCACTTAGCTTATACTGAAAAGTATAATTTAAATTCCTAATCACGTTATAAAATTCACACGTAATTGGATTTTTAGAAAGCGCAGTTTGTGAAAGATTACCTTGTGGCTGTATAATAACCAATGATGGCAGCATCTAAAAAAATCATAGTTGGTCCTCATACAGAGGACAAATTCAAATCCGTTTTTTGCTCTAAATCTGCTATGAAGTTGAGGTAGATTCATATTTTCCTTGCAGATATGTTTCTATAAGTTCAAGTAAATTGACAGTGTAGAGCGAACAATTTCGATAGTTACATTTAACATTTATTCGGAAGTGCAATTTACTTCTGCCCAGTTGAATTCAAAATTCAGTGCAGTCTTAAAACTTTGCGAGGTTTTTGAATGTAGTGCATTGATTGTGCCTTAAAATAAACAGAAACAGATCGATTTGGTTCAAATGTAAAGGCTACTTTTGCAATATTGGGACTTGGGGACAATCTCTTGTGATGTATTTTTTTCATTACAGATTATGTTTAAAAGGCGTTAACTTCAATCAAATTTAAACAACTGCAACAATCAAAGATACAAAAGTAAAGTAAATTTTAAAGAAAAAAATATTTTCTGGGTTCTTAATGGAGTTGTAGGCCACTTCCTTTGAAAGTTCGACATTCAATTCGACTGGCAGCCGCAGAATTAGGATGGACTAGAGGGTCGTAACGTAACCGATTCAGAAGGCGGGGGCCAACTTACTGCAACAACGTGCTCGGCAAGGCAGCCTTTAAAGAAACAACAAGATTAGGAAAATATGTCGTGCATTAAACACCGTTTGCTGTATTTATAGGTACCGTCGGCGAGCTTCTTGAGATCTAATATGCACGGAAACACTTTTGTCGATCTTAAAGCACAGAAGGTAAGCATTTCCAAAACACGCCGTTGCTGGGTTCGTGGGGAGCAGGGCAGAAACAAAGGGAATTCATCCCCGATCTCGAAAATCAATTGCATATTTTTAGTCACTAGTTGTTTAAATTGTCTTAAGGAATGTAAGCATCTAGATTAAATATAAATTTCATTTTTTAAGATTTCAATGAGAATGAAGTTGGAGGTTCAATACACTCTGGATCGAACAAAGCACATTTTCTAAGGTTTCCTGCAGAAATAGACTGGTTTTCACGAATTCATCGTCTCAAAGCACGCGGTATTCCCTTTTAATCTCGCAAGATTTAATATCAGAAATAATATCTTAAGAAATTAAAGAAACTTAATTTTGACAAAAGTGAATATAATTAAAGATCATCAAATTTGTAAATACTTGGAGATCGTGTTTTACTCAAAATACACAATAGTACATTAAAAGTAAACCTTATTTTTGGCTTCAATAGCATGGAAGTGGAATCCAAAACACTCCATTAATTTGTTTATAAATACATAGATATCTGGAAAAGTACCAACAAAGATAAAGATTTCTGCAGAAGCTTTTTGTAAACAGCGTGTTTGCAATCAGCAATGTCCAACACATCCCATTGAGAAATTTCATCCCTACGTTTCTTTCTATTTCAGTATTGTCGTTTTATTTATCTAAACAGTTTTGACTCATGATAAAAAAACAACTTTAATCTAATCAGTTGTTTGTTCTATATTTGGTTATCCATGTATATCAAGTAAAATATTTTAACAAGCTTGTAGCGTATTTTTTTGCAAATTTAGCGAACCTACCGTGAACGGGGTGATTACCGCAACATGAAAATTTGTTTTTTTATTCTTTGTGTTGTATTTCCCGGCATATTTATAGTTTTAAAAAGTTGCAGCAAATCCGTATTTTTAAGGAAAAAAAAACGAGAAAAAAAATTAAACTACTTGTAACTTTCCAGATCCCCCCTCTACAGCACTCTGAAACTCAAATGTTGGATCTGCAACTACTTAGCCTGATTCACGTGGGTAACGATAGGTTGAGTGAGTCACCTTTAACCTTCGCTCGTTCCGGCTGTGGCTCATTTATATACCCACAATGCCCATTCACACCATCAATGAGCGCGCGAGCGCGCAAAAAAAACGCCGAGCACCGGAAGCCGAGTTTGGCATCTCGGACTGGCGTGTTCTGGAATGGTTTGATCGAACGTCCCAACTCAGCCCGCCTATTGGCTCAGGAGCCGTCAGTCATTTGAGATGGTTAAACACCCCGCCTCTCCCCATACACACATACACACGCGAGCATGCAAACAAACATAACGCGCGGTGCTGGAAGGCTCGCGCAGTTTCCGTTATCAGTTTCAGTTGCGCGTGAAGCATTCTCGCGCACCTTCCCATTCCTCCGCCCTCCGCCCTCCGCCCTCCCCCCTCCAAACACGCTCTGTTTGAATTTCGCTGCCCTCGTGGGCTGTCAGTGCGCCTGCTCGCGCTGCTCGGGCAGCCTGAGTGCGGGCTGCGTGTGGTGGCAGGCCCCCGTCAAAATGGGTCTAAAACAATGTGGGGTGTGAATTTTAAAAACAAGATTCTACTCCCGTTTTTCCCCCCCTTTCTGCCCGTTCTTTTTCCTCTTCTACTCGTAGATGGTTTCCAGTGGACTTCCGGCTGACTTTTCAAATATGAAGGAGATGATTGGCGGCTGTTGCGTTTGCTCAGATGAGAGAGGCTGGGCTGAGAACCCCCTAGTTTACTGTGACGGACACGGTTGTAATGTTGCCGTTCATCAAGGTAAATTTTAGAAGAAGCAGCAGCAGCTTTAGGAAAGACCTCCGGTCTCATTTAAGGCTGAAGCCTCGATCGAGGCCCGGCCCAGTATGGACTTCTTTTGCAGTACAGCTTTTAGGCCTTAGGAGGGCTGATCAAAGTGTTCTTTTTAATTAAATAAACCTTTGGGTGACCATTTCGGACATTTATACATTTGATGGAGAATCGGTATATGTCCTTTGTTCGTACCTGTGCAGTTACTTATTAAATAACTTATTTCAAGAGTGATAAAAGCTAACTTCCTAGATTGCCTTTTAATGAAGTTATATTTCGATAAATTAGGTACAATTAATCAGATTGGCAAGCTAGATCTATTAATGTTTGTTTATGAATATCTAATATACATATCTATTTTCCTCGTACATGCATAATCATACACATTTTGTGTTATTTGAAATCGCACAGCCAGTGGTACACACGCTTACAGGTGTATGGATGTGGTTTTGGCTTGAGTGTATGAATTGATCTGGACATACTTGCATGTGAGTGCAGGAGTATACACATATACTGGATATTTCTATGTAAATTTTTTATTTGTATACCTGTGTATGTAAGTTTTATGGTCTGTGCAGATCTTCATTTTTTTATATCCTTTTATGCCTTTTTCTATGTATATACTTATCTGAGTGAGAATTTATCTGCTTGTGTGTCTGTGTGCATGTCTGATTTTCATTATGTTTGTGTGTTTGTATGCATTGTTCATGTTTATTCAAATTTGTGTGTATTTTTGCATGCTTTTGTTGGCAAATTCAGCTGGAGAATGTGTACAATTGAGAAGTTGTGAAGCAAGGAGTCAAAATTGCTTCTTTAGTGAAAAACATGACTTGAAGATGATTTACCTTTCTGATGCCAGGTTCTAAAATATCATTCATTTCTGGGATGAGTTACAGGAAAGAGGATAAGTAACCAGAGTTTATGATCCATCTGCGAACCAATACCATGGGCAGAAAGAAGAACCAAGTCCTACACTTAGATTTAAAAAAATTAAAAAGCAGGACCAGAGGTTCTAATTTGTGTTTACCCAGATGTTGCACACTAGAAAGGACCAAATAGGAACGCATTTTTGATGAAAACGACTGAAAAGTTGATGTGGTATCAACGACGTCACATTTTGTTCAAGAACAGACTATTAATCTCCTTGTTTTAGACAAATTTAACCTTGCAGAGTTAGAAGGTGTTGATATGGTTCAGAATTAATGCCTTTACAAAAGAGTCAGGTGTTACGGTTAAGGGATAGGCATGTAAAATATTGGATGTGTGAGGAAATAGGTTTAGGATTTTTTCAAAGTAGATAATTTGCCAGCCTTGATGAAATCCTTTCAGGTAATTCAAATTCAGGTTGAAAATTGTAAAGGTTTTAGCAATCGATTTCCAATCCTCTTGGCCTTCAGACATCGAGTCAAGAGCACTAGAAGATTGCTAACACAGTACAGTAAAATTCCAACAATCTGCTATGCAATTTTTTTGAAATCCAACCATTTAACATCTGGCTTACCAAGCCTCATTTCCTGTGGTCTCTTTGCACACACTGGACTATCATTTTCTGCACTCCCTTTGCATGCATCAGGTTCACTGGAAGTTAGTCACCCTGGACATGAGCAAATTTGCATTTGCAAACTAATTTGCATGATTTCATATTCATGCCATCACCGAACACGTACCTTTAATTTTGCATAATATATTTCCTATTTTGCCTGTTGGTCTTTTATCTATGATTCTCCCAATTATGGAGATTCTCATAATTTCCATAAATGTTGTAAGCTGGCATGTACCTTCAGTATTAATTTTTTTCATTCGTCTTTGTGGTTTACCTGCCACTTTAATCTCCAACCATTTGCCCCATCCAACTGGAATCATCTGGAAACTTGTGGCCTTGGACTTCTTGAAGTGATTGTATTGACATCGTGGCCATGACAGAACCCGGGGTGAACCTCTACCACATGGCTAAATACTATAAAAATATTTCTCACCAAGATAACTTAATTTTTTTTTATCTGTCTTTTCATCTTGGGTTAAAGGCAGACTAGGTGCTGGGACCTGATGGCCTGCACTCAAAGGAGGTGGCTGCAGGCGCTGTGAACCATTGGTTTAAAAATGTTCAAATGTTGTAAAATTTTGGGAAGGCACCAGGAGATGTGTAAACAGGCAGTGTAGCTCCCTTATTCAAAAACTGAAGGAAAACAGTTAATTTAACATCAGTTGTTAGCAAGATGCTAAAGTTAATAAGAGGAAATAACTAATCATTTAGGAAAGTGATACATAATGGAATAAAAGGTAAACCATATTTAATAAATTTGAACAAATTCTTTGAAGGTGTGTCAGGGAAAGGGGAATGTGTAGATGTGTGTTTAGATTTCCAAAAGGCATTTGATGAGGTGCCCTGTAAGTGGCTGAGATATAAAGAGCCCAGGGGATGGGAAGAAATGTATTGACATGGATTGCCATCAGTGAAGACAGTAAGAATAAATAAGTCCTTTTCAGGCTGAAAGGATGAAAGTAGTGGATTACCTTGTATTAGTTCTTGACCCTCAATGTTTTACACTTTTTCTTATTTTCTTGGAGGAGGAGACAAAATGCAAGATTTCCAAGTTAAGAAAATAAGTGAAAGGGTGTGTTGTGATGAGTGGTATTGTGATTCTGCAATGTGCTTTCTATTGTGTGACTGAATGAAAATCTGGAAAATGGGATTTAATATGAGCAAGTGTTAGGAAACAGGAATTAAGAATATTGAATAAATGCAATGAAGCTGCTAATGAGTGGCATTCAGAGGGATCTAAATTTTCTTGTACATGAATGTTAGCAGTCAGGTCTAACAATTAGTTAAGAAGGTCAAGGGAATGTTAGCGTTTATTGGCTTAAGCCTTCCAGTTTAAGATGACATTGGTGAAGCACAGTGACTACTTGCTAGAAGCAAACAAAACTATTAAGTACTTTTAAATCCCACTTTTTCTGGTAAGCAATCACTGCACTCAATAGCCTACAAGTTTCCTTTTGGAGTTGAGTTTTTGAACTGCCTGTTTGATCAGGCATTTTTGTAGTGTAAAGTCTTGAAGGTGTAGGATGGTTGCAGCATGGCATGTACAGGCTGAATTGAGGCAGCAGGGTCCAGGCCCATGCCCGAGAGTAGGGAATGAGCCAAAGTTTGGCCACTTCTGGAACAGATTTGGAGGTGATTCGATGTGGCAATACTGCGGTGAGGTGCTGGGGCCAGAGAGCAAAAAAAAAGACCCAAGGTTTGATTGATACGAGCGCAGGGTTGAATTGAAAAGGTCAGGTACGGACTGAATTGAGGCGGCGGGGCCCAGGTCTGAGAGCGAGGAATGTCCTGAGATTTGGACGATTTAAGGGCATGGCCAGATTGAAAAGGTCAGGGTGTTGGGCCGGAGGTAAGAGATGGGCCAGTTCAGCTTGCTGCTCCATGAGCTGTATTCATCTCTGCGCTAAACTGACAGGCTCTTGAATCAGCTGCAGTGATGGCAGGCTTTGTGGCTGTGGACTTACTTTCGTGAACTTCAGTTCTGAATGTTAGTTGCTTACTTTCATTGCTTACAGGATTTGTGTTTTCTTCTGCGGATTGGATGTTTGATAGTCTTTTTTTTAATGGGTTCTATTAGGTTTCTTTGTTTTGTGGCTGCCTGTAAGGAGACAAATCTCAAGGTTGTATATGGTATGCATACATTGATAATAAATACATAATTTTTATTATGAAGTGATTGGAGTTTAAGTGTTGGGAGGTTTTCTTAAGTTGTACTGGATTTGAATGAGGTCACATCTGAAATGCTATTTATGGGTTTGGTCCTCTTGCCAAAAAAATTATAGCATTGGAGACAGTTGAAAAGAAATTCATTGGCTAATTGCTAGGATGACATGGTTCTTCTGTTAAGAGATGCTAAACAGTTTGACTTTGAATTCCTTGGAGTTTAGAAGAATAAGTGGTGATCTTATTCAGACATAAGATTCTAAGGGAGTTTTGACAGGCGGATGTTTTCACTAATAGAAAAATCAAAAACAAAGAAGCATATCTACAAAATAATGAGGTTATAATTTCTCTCAGGATTGTTAACCTTTGCCCCAGAAGGTGGTGGAGGGCAGATCATGAGATATATTTAGGGTGGCGATAAAAAAATGTTTAAAGGGTCAAAGAATTGAGAGTTATGGGGAACTGACATAGAAGAGGAGCTGAGGTCAGTATAAATCAGCCATGATCATGTTGAGTGGTGGAGGTGGTGGCCTGCTCTGTTCTTGATAATCATCTCAGTTTATCATGCACTGTTTTGAGTTAACTTCCTTCTTCCTTAATCTCCCTTAATGAAATTCCGCAATCCCTATTAATATTAATTTTCTTGGCATTACCATTTCATATGGTCTTTCTATTTCAGTCATCTTGGTAGTTGTATTGTTCTTCACTACCAAACCCCTACACTCACCCTTATCCTTGTGCCCCCATCTGCAGGAAAGTTCCTTCTAAATTGCTTGGGTTTTGCTCTGTATTTGACATAACATTTCATAAGCTACTGGCCAGTTCAGCCATATTCTGACTTTTGAATTCCCAGTACTTATTAATTCCATTATTCTTGCCCTCATTCTGATTATCCCCAGTGATGGAGTTTGCTGTTCCCACGTGCAAGCTGCACAAACATGAATCAGTGTTACTAGATCTGGTTGGACTGCATAAAGCTGTTTTGAGCCTAATTTTCAAAACTTGCTAATATTTTACGATTATCATGATAGATGAGCTCTTGCTTCTTTACTACAAAATGTCTTCAGAAATTACCTTCTCCCATTTCTACTTATTTTCTCCAATGTGGAAAGTGCAGAAAGATATTTCAAGGCCATCTAGGAAGCTGCCCCTTCAGCCCACCGGACCAAATTTCTTCTTCTTCTTTCCTACAACTCTACTGTCCTTCGTGCCTTTTATAATTTTTGTCCAGTCTAACCTTGAAATCTCTCTTTGAGACATGAGAGTCACTGATTGCTCTGGACTGTAAATGAGTGCATACCTACATACTTAAACATACTGCACTTTATAAAATCTTATCACTCTTTCATGGAGCTGCATGTTTAAATTCCTTGAAATTATTATTGGTAAATATACTAGTATTATTTTATTTACTGTGACATAAACTATCCCTGCATCTTATTAATTTGAAACCTTTGACGTAGTTAACCAGGTCATTTTCCTTTGTGTCTCTACCAGCCTGAAGGTCCATTCTTTCTCGATTCCAATCTTCATTTGTGGCTAGAGAATCACTTTCAATTGTTTTCTTCCTTCCCCTGCACTTTCTTCCCTTGAGGATCTATCCTCAGCCCCTGTTTCTGATTGGCATCGTTGCCTTCAGCAAGATGATTTGAAAATTTTTAATATGAATTTCCATTTGAAATTACACAATATGTTGCTCTACCTCATCACCTATCATCACCACTCTTGACTGTTCCAGCCTCTCAAAATTGTCATACTGTTGTTTTCACTTAACAGATCTGGGCCCTAATAGATTTTGGTCCCATCATTTTCTCAAACACAGACTTAGTTCCTCTTCTTGTTACCTGCTTGGAATGGCATCAGGCTGTCTGCATTTTAGACCCAAAATAATCGTCCAACCATATTTCTTCACCATCACTTTTATTACGCATTGCGCTCTCGTTCATAAACAGGAGAAAATCTGCAGATGATGGAAATCCAAGCAATGCACACAGAATGCTGGAGAAACTCAGCAGGTCAGGCAACATCTTATGGAAAAGAGTACAGTCAGCATTTCAGGCTGAGGTCCTCCAGCAATTCTGCCTGGCCTGCTGAAGTTTCTCCTGCATTTTTGTATGTGTTGCTTGACCTTTCATTCATGTCTTTTTTAACATCCAGATTTTACTCTTGGACAGCTGTCTTTGTTGTGCGTTCATTCCATTACCCATAACCCTGATGATTATTGTGTTGGGTTTTGTTTCAGCAACATCTTGATGATGTTTTAAGTTCTCTCACTTATTTTTTTGAATCCCTTCATGATCTTGCTGTTTTCCATTTTTTGTCATTTCTTCCTCCACTGAGGCATCTTGACTGTTACTTCAATATTACCGGCTATTGCTTTAGTTGTCAAGATTCTAAGTTAGACAATTTCACACCCAAAATCTCTCCACAGACCCTGTACAGATTTCAAAGGAGGAGGATTATTAGTGTGGATGAATCCCCAGGGCCTGACAAGGTGTTCCCTTGGACCCTGTGGGAGGTGAGTGCAGAAATTGCAAGGGTACTAGCTGGGATAATCCTTAGCCACAGGTGAGGTACTGGAGGATTGGAGATGGCCAATGTTGTACTGCTGTTCAAGAAAGGATCTAAGGCTGGAAATTATAGGCCAGTGAGCTTGACATCAGTAGTGGGAAAGTTATTTGAAGGTATTCTAAGGGACTGATACATGAGTGTTTGGATAGACATGTCCGATTAGGAATAGTCAGCATGGCTTTGTGCGTGATAGGTCATGTCTAACCAATCTCACAGAGCTTTTCAAGGAAGTTGCTGGGAAAGTTAATAAAGGCAAGGCAGTGGATGTTGTGTACGTGAACTTCAGCAAGGCATTTGACAAGATCCCCCGTGGGAGATTGGTCAAGAAGGTTCAGCCACTCTGTATTCAAGATTATGAATTGGATTAAACATTGGCTGTAGGAGAGAAGCAAGAGAGTGGTAATAGGTTACCTCTAGTTGAGTGCTGCAGGGATTGGTGCTGGTTCCATTGTTGTTTATTATCTATATTCATGATCTGGATAAGCGAGTGGTTAACTGGATCAGCAGATTTGCGGATGACAGCAAGATTGGGTATGTAGTGGACAGCAAGGATGATTATCAGAGCTTGCAGTGGGATTTGGATCATCTGGAAAAAATGACAGATGGAATTTAATGCCAACAAATGTCAGGTGTTGCACTTTGGTAGGACCAACCAGGGTATGTCTTATACAGTGAATAGTGAACTGAGGAGTGCTTTGCAACTAAGGGATCCGGGAATACAGATCCATAATTCATTGAAGTGGTATCACAGGTAGATAGGGTCATAATAAAGCTTTTGGCATGTTGGCATTCATAGATCTAAGTATTGAGTACAGGATTGGGATGTTCTGCTGAAGTTGTATAAGATATTGGTGAGTCCCTATTTGGAGTATTGTATGCAGTTTTGGTCACCTACCTATAGGAAATGTGTGAATAAGACGTGAGGATAAGACATGAAAATGAAATGTGAAAATTTCCAAGGATTTTGCTGGGACTGGAGGACCTGAGTTATAAGGAAAGATTGAATAGGTTGGGCTATTCCTTGGAATGTAGAAAATTGAAGGAAGTTTTGATCGAGATATACAAAATTATGTGGGGTATAGATAGGGTAAATGCAAGCAGGCTTTTTCCATTGCGGTTTAGTACGACTACAGCTAGAGGTCATGGGTTAAGGGTGAAAAAGATTAAGGAGAACATGAGTGGAAACCTCTTCACTCTCAGGATCGTGGGAGTGTGGAGTGAGCTGCCAGTGCAGGTGGTGCAAGCAAGCTTGATTTCAGCATTTAAGAGGAGTTTGGATAGGTACATGGATGGCAGGGATATGGAGGGCTATGATCTGGGTGCAGGTTGATGGGAGTAAGTAGTTCAAATAGTAAGTGAAGGGGATATCTTGCAATGTAGAATCATGCCCAGAGTGTAGAAAACACCAAGTTTATGTTGGGATAGTGAAGTCGGGAGGTAATCAAAGCATAAATATAGGTTTTACTAGTAGATGCTTTGGGGTGATGTAGTTTATGTATAAATGTGTGTTTGGATGGTTGTGCGTGCATATATATTTAAATATGTTGTTGTGTCTTCCTATTAAAAGGTGAACACATGCGAGTGTGTGTGTGTTTACATTGTTGATCCAATCCTGTATGTACAGAAATGGGACATGGAGTCGAACAAGTTTTTGTGCAGGTCCACTCAGACTCATGTTGTCAGGATATTAACGTACGTTTATATTTGTGTGTACTATAAGTGTGTGATAATTTTGTGTGTGTTCATTTGTGCATTTTTTCAGAATGGTGTAATTAGTAGTGCCAATAATAATTGTCCATATCTATATTTTGTATTTCTTTGCAATGTTGTATGCCTTTTGATCCATGAACTGAGTGCTAGCTCTCAGATTGATCCAATTTCCCTATAATTCAGTCTTTCACTTGTACCCATTAACTCCTTTGTGATTTTCCTGCAACCTACACTAAGATAATTTATAATTAAGCTTCAAACTAGCACACCTTTAGGATCTCCAGAGCTGTCAGTGAGGACGTGATAGTTGATAGTTTAAGTGACCACTATAAATTGTAGGTAAGTGGTAGAATCAGGGAGGAGTTAGTGAGAATGTGGGGAGAATAACAAAGAGATTAACATCAGATAAGTGTAAATAGACAGTTGATAGTGGAGGACACATAAAAGTTGCTGGTGAACGCAGCAGGCCAGGCAGCATCTCTAGGAAGAGGATTGCATCCCTTACTCACTCTTCCTTCAGTTAGTCCTGACGAAGGGTCTCGGCCTGAAACGTGGACTGCACCTCTTCCTAGAGATGCTGCCTGGCCTGCTGCGTTCACCAGCAACTTTTATGTGTGTTGCTTGAATTTCCAGCATCTGCAGAATTCCTGTTGATAGTGGAGGAGTTAGGGTACGTCCACACTACGCCAGATAATTTTGAAAACGAAGCCTTTTCTCTTCGTTTTGACCTTCTGTCCATACTGAAACAGCGTTTTCATCCCCCGAAAACAGAGATTTTCAGAAACGATCTCCAGAGTGAATAAATCTGAAAACACCTAATATCCGTTGTAGTGTGTACAGGGTAACTGGAGAGATTTAAAAAAGCTGTCATGACAACACCACAACAACAATGCTTTTTCTGCTTCTGCTTGGTACTATGCAAGCTGTTATAATGTGCAGTCGGTGTGAGCGGCATGAGAGTTAAATTGTAAAGTGAGCTTTTTTGACTATTTAAAAATGCTGTCATGACGTGCCGGAACAGATAGCCGCAGCGTGGCATTTCGTTGTTTTCTTGAACGCAGCCACCTAACAATTTCAGAACGGACGGCAACGAGACTGAAGCCAGAAGGGTTAGAAATGTACTCACCAGATACTTTGACCCATAGCTTACTGAATAAATAAGTATACTCACTTTGCCTTGTTTTCTGTCCTTGCTTGTATGAAGGTGGTTCACCTATTTATGCAAGTACTTCTCTGACAATAGATGTGTAACAGCCTAATGTAACATTGTATGGAAATACAAGATAACACTGATGCAGACGTTTTATACATTTAACAAGGTGCTTTGTTAATGCAACAGAGTTGGTCAGTTTTTCAATGTTCGTCGTCAGCTGGGTCATACTATCTGTGAACTCCCTGTCGGTTGCCTCCATATGCTCCAGTATTTGTTTTTTTTAGTTTTAAGTCCTCCTGCGCAAGAGCCAAGAGCAAGTCCTTTTAAGTTTTTCTAGTCTGTAACTGCACAAACGTGCACCAAGTATACCGTTTCCTCTTTGCTTGTTTTCTGTGTGTCCTGCGCATGCCCAGTAGGAGGAGATTTGCCCAAATATCCGTCTAATGTGGACGGAGATATTTTGAAAAACGCTTAGTGTGGGACGCCTGTCGTTTTTACTCAAAACCGGAGTTTTCAAAATTATCGGGCGTAGTATGGACGTAGCCTTAATGAGAATGTGGGGAGAATAACAGAGAGATTAACATAGGATAAGTGTAAATAGATAGTTGATAGTGGGTATGGTTTTGATGGGCTGAAAGGTCTGTGCTGTATCTCTGACTGTATGACTGCTCTACATACTTTCTGGTGAAGGTGCCCCACAGTGTTGTTGAGTAGGAAGTTTCAGGTTTTGAACTTGGTGACAATGACAGAAAAATTTGAGTTAGAGTAAGTTAGAATAGTGTGTGACTTGTATGGGAATCCAGATGTGGTGTTCCCATGCATCTGCTGCCCTTGGCCAACTTGGTGTTGGAGGGCATGGATTTGGAAAGTGCCCCATTATCAGTGTGTATTTGCATGCACGTGGCTGTATATTTGTGTGCAGTACTTTCTTTCTACAACAATGTGCAAGTGCCTTTGGATATGCAGCATATGTTGGCAAATATCACTATAGCTTCTGTAATTGATAAGTTTGTATAACTAGATATAAAGACATACATGTGTATTTGTGTGTAAATGCCAGATTTGGGTATTTTGAATGCACATGGATGTGTGCATACCTGCATAAATGTCCATTGTGCTAAATTATGTAAACCTACTCCCCGCTAAATGCTTTCTTAGATAAGTACATTTGCATGTATACATTCTGTGCTTGTGCATGTTTGTGTATTTAGATGTAATGTCTGTATACATGTGCATAATTGAATGTTTTCGTACATGTTTATAAACCTCTAGCTGCATTTGTATGCATATCAAAATATTTTTGATGAGTTTGTTTGTAAATAAATATACTGTCTGATTCTGCTATCAGAATGTGTGCCCAGTTGGACCTGAAGGGTTTCCAAAAGTAATGGGATTGATTTCTAACTTGTACCTTTTAAAATATACTATTTTTAAATTTCTGTCTTCTACCATTTCATTCTTGAAATTTTTTCTGTCATCCATTCTTACAAATGGGTCTCAGTAATTAGAAAAGTCTATTTTATAAAACAATTGATTTTCTAAGAAGTGCTATATTTTTAAAAAAGCTTTTGCATGATGATTAGACTAAACCAGGCTGAGGAAAATCTAACTAGATGTTTTGAAGTGTACTGAATATTTAATTTTGAAACCAGTTAAAGCTGCAAAAAAGTCTAATCAGCAACAATGTTAACTTCTCAGTTTGCATAGTTTCAAATAAGTAAAAGATTTTTGTCCTGTAAATTTCAAAATAATTGTTTTATTAAGTGTAGATTTTGTTAAAGACAGGAAGATAAATAATTGCAATATTTGCCTTGAATACCACTAATTCTGTGGGGAAAATGCGTGCAGCAATGACATTTCTTGCTGTATGCATTTAATCTAAGACAATTTACGTAAGAGCTCAAGATTCTGGGAATGATTTAGGGTAAACTTTTAATGAAGTATTTAAAAGAAAAAAATATTGCTAAGTGTTAATTGCAAATATTTAGATTTTTCTTAATTATCTTCCTTAAGTTGTATTCCTGAAAGTAGAAATTTTGCTTGAGTAAAAATTAAGTTTCTAAATTCTGATGTATTTGTGATTCAATAACCAATTCTTGGAAGTAAGCTACATAGTTGAAGAAGGTTTATGTGAATTAATAGTTGATGTATTTGATCTAAGTACGCAATTTAGAACCACCTTAAGGAAACTGCATACATTGGATATAAGAATGGGTTTGTTTAATTGTGTATCCAACAAGCTGACCTTTACAAATGCTACTACCCCCAAAATGTATGAAAGTATTTCACAGTAAATATGTTTGATTTGTTATTCATTACATTTTGCATTTTATTTACTTTAATGTTGACTGGTGAATGGATGACTTAAGATTAGTTTTGCTCTTGCAATTTCAGCATGTTATGGCATTGTGCAAGTTCCTACTGGACCATGGTTTTGTAGAAAATGTGAATCGCAAGAAAGAGCAGCCCGAGTGGTGAGTCTAGTGTTTTCTATGTTACTGGCAGTGCTTTAGTTAGTTCTGGGGTATATTCAAGTAATTTTTTAGACAGATTTCACTATGAAATAAATATATAATTTCTGATTTCCAGCATCTGCAATTTTTATATATTTTTTCAATTTCATGACAATCTTCGTTGTGAAAATTTGGACTGAATTAGAAATACCTTGCCGATCATAATACGTAACACTTTAATGTTATTGTCAGCTTCTGTTTTGTTTTTATATTTTAAAATAAATTGCGTTCTAATTTTGCATAGCTAAATAATAGCGACGGAATAGCGCTGCAGTCAAACACGTGCCGCATTTTGCAAAACACTATGACAATATGATCCACAGGCATAACAAAGCTGTTGAGATGGCTGGATGTGATTCCTTCCCTTCCCCCTTTTTTTTATATTGCTCACGTGCCTGTTTTGCTGAGAATGTGGATTTTTTAAAAATTCCCCAGTTGTCTGGTGTCGATTGGTCGAGAAATTACATTGCGAACTCGGTGCCGTCATCATGGTGTGCTTTCAGTACATGATAAGCGGCCTCCCAAGGTGACGAAAATAAAATATGCGGAAGACTGTGCGAAATGCTGCTATTTGCAGTATGTAGTATAGCGCCTGAACGACATTCACCAAGTCAGGCAGAAAAAGGCAGTTTTTCTCCAAAACCAAAGGATCGATCTCTCAGTACGTTTTCTGGTGTGAAGGTCCATTTGCGCTAGTTCTATTTTAATACTTAAAGAGTAAAAAGAATGTAGTTCTGAATTTTTTGTGTTTGCCATTTTTATGTTTTCATTTTTCTTCTGGTTGAGTTCCGATTATTCCAGAATTGTAGGGATCTGAAAGCCTATTTGCTCTTCACAGAAACGACTCCATTCGAGTTTGTGTTCCATTAATGTGGGGGATGGGGAATGCATAGAATTCCGGCATGGTTTTCAGCAGATTTTCTGAGACGGAGAAAATAAATCTTTTACTTCAGTTGTACTGTTTTGAAGAGTTTATGTGCTTTGCACAACGTTGATGTTTAGACTGAAATGCTAAATCAAGTAACGTTTACAGCGCAGCGAATCATGCTAATTTACAATATTTTGCATAGAAAATAGACTTATTGAAGTATACGATTGGGCGTTTCAGTTGAAACCGATATCAATAAATGACAGGTAATTTAATTCGTGGTGATTAGTTCTACCAACAGTATAGCATAGCTGTAGATGCCATTCGTGTACATGTGGAATGGTGTACAGTACATGACTATTATTATTTTTTCCCAAGAAATGTGAACTTTGCCCTCATAAGGATGGTGCTCTTAAGAGGACTGACAACTGTGGTAAGTTAATTTACATATTAATGACAAACTCTCAACTTTACTGCACTTTTGTGCATTGGTGATATTTTTGGTGAAGATCAGTGTGTGGTTATATTTTGAAAGGGGATGTACGAGTCAGAGTTAGAAATGTTGACAGTTGGGAAATGCATTTGAGGCTTAGTATTAACATACTGAAATTGTTTTATTTTAACATACTGCAAAATTTAATAGGCTGAATGAATGTGAGCAATCACTTTATTCCACGTTGAATTGATTTTTCTATTTGTTGGTGAAAGCTACAGAAAGAATTTGTTTTCAAGTTACTACTGTGAGAATACATGCAAATAGTCTTGTATCTGGAGCATTTGCTGCTACTAAACTTATTATCTGTCTATAGATCCTATTGCTAATAACTAATAAAGTGGTAAACGTGATTATATTTGAGTATGGATGGTATATTGATTAACATACTACTTTCATATCTTAAGACAAAGTAATTTTAAGTGTACTCCATCTAGTGGTTGTTTGCATATGAAATGGTTCCTGTGATTTTTACACTTGCTTACTTCACTATACAATATGTGATTTGTCAGATTACATGTTTGAGGGATAATGTTAGGTAATGGTACTTCATCAGTTTTCTACACGTAAAACTGAATATTTAAATAACTTAAAAAATTTATTTTGAGTGAGAATCAAATCTAAATTTAAGCTCCCTGTCTTTCAATTTGCAGTTGTTTGGTTTGTCATGTGCATGACTTTTTCTTTTGCATTATAGAATAATTGTAAACTATTGAATTAAACAGTTGTTTCATCAATCAAATTTCAATGTAAACACATGACAGAGAAAAGTGGTAGCCTACAACTAGGTTAATTTTTAAATAAGGAAATTGAAGACCATTTAAAGAAAGCTTTTTTAGAAAATCTACTTGAAAAGTAGCATCATGTCATGGAACTGATGAAACTGGTACAAATAGCCTGGTTAAAACAAACCAAGCTAGCATTTTTTATTTTTTGAGTCATTATCCAGTAGATTGTTCTGTTGTAAATTTCAAACATGCAAATGTAAGGTGAAGATGGGATGTGGTTTTCTTTAGTCTTAAGTATTCAACCAGTTTAAGGCACTCTAGACTTGCTCATGAAGAATGGCCTTCTGAGTAGAGAGCTTCTACATCTGTAAAGCAATACCCTAGCTCAAGATAACCTGTTGATGTGTAAAGATGTGCTAAAGAGGGATCTCCTTTTTCTTTACTTTTTGTGAGCCTCTTTTCATTCCTTCCAAAGAAGCAATGACTCCTTGTAGTATTTGTTCAATGAGATTATCTGTTGGGTAAATTTACTAAGTCAGGAGAGCAACAGGCCAAATCTATAAAGCAATAGTCTTAGAATTATAGTACCATATAAAGACAATAGAAAACTAAATTGTTAAAGACTTCATGTATGGTATTGTAAAGCTAGATCTCATTTTTTAAAAAAAAGTTTGCTTTGACCACAGTGAGTAAGAGCAAACGGCGGCCTTCCGCAATGGTATATGTTCTGAGCTGTCTTAACAATTTTGTCAGTATGTTGGTTTGTATGTATGTTGCTTACTTTATGTAGCTCATTAAACTGGGCACTATGTTTTGGCAGTGTCCTTGTTCTTGTAAGATGTTATAAGATAAGAGTATGTATGATACGGTGGTTTGTATTTTAATTGTAACCATTGGTTGACACAATGTGATTTATATCTTTTGAAACTGGAAGTCTGCTAGACAACAGCAAGATTTCCTTAGTTTACAGGGTTATACTGCCTCTATTTAGAAATCCATGTGTCATGGTGATTTCAATTAAAGCATCTGTAGTGCATGATGCATAGGTAAATCTGAAATTGTTTTGTAAATACTTAAAAAAAATCTAATGAAATTGATAAGAGTTTCTGCCTTACATTATTATAAGATTCCTAATTCCATTAAAATGCATTACCACTGACCGTTGCAGTTTCAGAAATGATTTCATTAATCATACTTTTAATGCTTATTATCTTAGCCAATTAGGTCATTTAAATCCAAATTTTATTGGAAGTCAGTGAACCACGAAATGATTATTTTTACCAGAACTTTTTCAGTTAATAAGAGAATTACTTGTACAATACTTTTATTTGTTAAATTTAAGATGTTCATCACAGTAGCATAGCAGTTAGAACGCTATTACAACTCGGGGTATTCCGGAGTTTAGAGTTCAATTCTGATGCCGTTCTGGCAGGAGTCCCTGTACATCCTCCCTGTGGAATGCATGTGTTTTCCCTGGGTGCTCTGGTTTCGTCCCACAGTTCAAAGACTTACCGGATAGGTTAATCATCATTATAAATTATAAATCATGATTAGCTTGGGGTAAAATCGGAGTTGTGGGGTTGCTGGTGCGGTGTGGCTCGAAGGGCTGATAGGCTATGCTGTATCTCCAAATAAAACAAATAAGTCTTGTACCTTGTGAGCTCCTTGCTAATGATGAAAAATATTGAGGAAAAACTGCACAGTCGGCTGTGTGCCAAATGGAAACCTGTCTTTTGACCTGAGTGAGTTCTGACAAATTTCCATTGGCTTGTGGCCAAGTGCCTAAGATTTGTCTTCCAGGAAAGTGGCAATATCAAAACAATGTGAAAGAACCTCTACCATTATTAGTAGAAACTTGTTTCTCAACACATACTGATTTTTCTATCTAGTTAGTGTTGCTCACCCATTCTAGCTGTTTGAAAATTGTGTCAAGTTTGATCTGGCATGCATCACCTAACGGCCTAATTAAAATTTTGTCAGTATCCTTTTCTGTGTCACATGCTTTGTTTCGAATGATCTTCTCTGATCTTTGACAATAATGTAGATTTCTCAATTGGACTTCCCTCTATCTTAGATGGTTTATTTAGTGAATGCAGTGACTAGCTGAATCAAGTGTCTGGATTGCTCCAATGTTAATTTTGTTCTGTGTTTAGTTGGGACAGTAATGAGGACAGTACTGTTGGTTTTATGTAGAGAGGGAAATACTCATCCTGATTAGTCTCCAGTGATCTTTGCAGGAAATATCAGTCTAAAGTGATTCATTGAAATTAAAGTTACCTACCTGACATGGTGTTTATTTTGCTTAGACTTGCTCCCTAGATTCATACATGAGAGATGGGGACATAGATTGAAGAGATGTAGTAATCAAAGACTCTGCCAATCATTTCTGTAGAATAGATACTTCTGGAGATACTTGTGAATGGACTGAGTGCAAAGAAATTGCTCTGGGGAAATAAAGGAACTGTTGTTTTTCTTTTGTTGCAAGTTTTCATCGTGGTCAATGTATATAATTTTAACTATTACAGTGTATATTTTCAGTATAACTGGTGCATAACAGTTCAAGATGAGTTGTTATATTTGCAAAGATGTGGTTTCTTAATAGAATTAAGTCAGTTTTGAATTGGGACAGAAATTTTCCTGTGATATCCCTGTATTGTTCAATGTGCTCAATGGCTTTTTGTTGGTGATTACCAGCTGTCGTATAAATATATGTTCGTGTTGTCGTGTAATTTTTTTACGTTACAGTTTATGAATTTTGCAATTGTATAGTTTAAAATCAAGCTTATACTTAACATTTCATGTTTTTAAATTCAAATTTTTGAGGTACCAACTGGCTTGAGTTTTAATCTCTAGGCTGTCTCATTTAATTGCTTTGAAAATTACAACTGTTGATATTTAATTCTTAAATACAACTACAAAATTAATATTTGTACTTGGATGATAACTTCGTCTTCCAACAAAAGTTGAAATCACACAAAGAAGAAATACTTTTTACAGTGTTTTTAAATTCGCAAAGAAAATAACTTTTCATATTGTTACAATATTAATACATTGTATCTGTTCAAGTACTTAAATAAAATTCTGTATTAAATAGTTTAGTAAAAAATAATTCATTCTTGTCAAAAGTGAGTATATAGTAGCAAGAAAATGTTTGTGAACTCTTTGTAATTACTTGGTTTTACTGCATTAGTTACTCACAAAATATGGTCTGATCTAAGTCACAATAATAGACAAACACAATCTGTCTAAGCTAATAACACACAACCAATTGTAATCACACAAAGCAATCACAATCTCAGTTCAAAAAAGTCGGTGAACCTCTGGGGTAATGCTTTCTACAAAAACTATTTGGAGTCAGGTGTTCCAATCAATGAGATGAGATGGGAGGTGTGGGCTGTGGAGGTGCCCTGTCCTGTTTTTAAAAAAAAACTCTAACAAAATTAATTACTGACAGAGCCTGCTCTTCTCAAGAAAGATCTGTTTACGTGCACCATGCCTTGATTAAAGCAAGTTTCAGAGGACCTTACAAGAAGAATTGTAGAGATGCATGAAGCTGGAAAAGGCTACAAAGGCATTTCTAAAGACCTGAGTGTTCATCAGTCCATAATAAGAAAAATTGTCTACAAATGAAGGAAATTCAGTACTGTTACTACTCCCTAGGAGTGGGCACCGTGCAAAAATCACACCAAGAGCACAGCATGCAATGCTGAAGGAGGTAAAAAAGAACCCAAGGGGAATAGCAAAAGACTCGCAGAGATCTCTAGAACTTGTTAAAGTCTCTGTTGCTGTGTCCACAATAATAAAAACACAAAACAAGAATAGTGTTTATGGAAGGAGACCACAGAGGAGGAAGCTACTGTTTTTCAAAGAAAATATTGCCGCATGTCTCAAGTTTGCGAAAGACTACCTGGATGTTCCACGCTTCTGGGACAATGTTCTGTGGACAGATGAGACAAAAGTTGAATTTTTGGCAGAAATGCACTTGTTATGCTTGGAGGGAAAAACAACACCAAAACCTCATCCCAACTTTGAAGCTTGGTTGAAGGAGCAGCATGGTTTGGGGCTGCTTTGTTGCCTCAGGGCCTGGACAACTTGGAATCGTTGAGGGAACAATGAATTCAAAATTGTATCAAGACATTTTATAGGAGAATGTCAGGGAAAGCGTAATAGAAGTTGGATGATGCAACAGGACAATGGTCCAAAACACGAGTAAATTAACAACAGAGTGGTTTACCAATGAGAGAATTTGAGTTTTGGAATGGCCAAGTCAGCGTCCAGACCTTAAAGCAATTGAGATGCTATGGCATGACTTGTGTCTGTTCATGCAATCTATCTCAGAAATATTGATGAAATGGAACAGTTTTGTATGGAGGAATGGTCTAAAATGACTCCTTGCCATTGTGCAAGTCTGATCAGCAGCTGCAGAAAACGTTTAGTGGAGATTATTTCTGCTAAAGGTGGTTCAACCAGTTATTAATTACAGGGGTTCACATACTTTTTCCAGCCTGGGGTGTGAATGATTAAACAATATGTTTAATAAAGACATGAAAAGTAGAATTGTTTGTGTGTTAATAGTTCAGGCAGATTGTATTTGTGTATTATTGTGACTTGGATGAAGATCAGACCACATTTTGAGTAATTAATGCAGAAAACCAGGTTACTGCTGAGCGTCCACAAACTTTTTCTTACAACTGTATCTCATTGGACTTACTGAATTTACTTTCTTAAAATTAGCATCCATGATTGGCATCAAATTCTTAACACCACATTTGTATTCCCTGTGACTGCTTGGAATAAGCTGGTTAGTGTTAGTAACGTCTGAACTTAATGTGTAAAAGAGATGTGGTCTCATTAAAACTTTCAGGAAAATCTGCCTGTAAGACTTTCTTTTCCAGTTCATGCACACATTGACATGTTATTCAGCAGTTTTCCAGAGCTGTATCAATGTGTTATTAATATAACCCCCTAAATACATTATTTACTTAGTACCTTATGCACTACTTGTGCCGTTCTGTTGTGACTGACTAAAACTGAGCCACATGGAAGCTGTAACTGAGAAATACAAGTCTTCATTTACACAACAAATCTGAGAGCGAGTCCAAGAGAACCTCACTCTGTTGACATCATTTTATATTTCAACACAGTGATAATAATAAATGATTAACTTCAGTTTCAATTGCTGTAATCACCTATTTTATCATTTGGGATATAATCAAGTAAATTTATAGAATTACATATTTAATGGAAGCACATCCCAACAAGCATTCCTATTGAATATTCAATGCTGGTGTCTGTTTGAAAAGCCGGACACCCAAAATATGCCTCTTTTGTTACAGCGTTGAGGGATGGTCCATGCATATACAACTAACCAGAATTGTCTTGAACTGCTGTAAGTGGCAGGGATACTTATTTAGCAATGTGCAAATAGCAGGAACATTCATCTATTGTCTTTCCTAATGTAGTTTCAAAGGGACAGGGAATGTCCCACACCCAATGATTGATTTCATTAGTCACAAAGTAGCAGATGGAAGTTAAATTGTATACAAGGTTTCATTTCCTGAAGACTGGTGCTCATTTTAGATAATCCATAATTATGCTATCCAAAGCTTTCCAGAATCAAAGATAGAACATGGAAGAACATAGCCGTGTAACCTACTCCAAAATCGATCTAAATAAAACATAGAACAGTACAGCAGGAATGTCCTCTAACAATTCCATACATTTTTTAGTTTTGGTTTTTACTCTCTATTGTTTTTACATTTCTGTTTGAACATTTGTTTTACCGGTTCCTTCCAGCTACAAACACAGTTTGTATCAGATGAAAGTACTTGTGTTATTTTGAAAGGTTGTATTTCTGGCTATTGAAAATCCTAAGTGTAGAGATTGTTATAGATTTTTCTAATGACCAGTCTTTGCTATCATGCCAAAAGCAAGTGAATGTCTCGCCTCTGACTGGGTGATTCCTGTGCTCATCATTCTGATACCTACTCTTAATATCATAGAAACCTAGCAAACCTACAGCACAATACAGGCCCTTCGGCCCACAATGCTGTGCCAAACATATACTTACTTTAGAAATTACCCAGGATTACACATAGCCCTCTATTTTTCTAAGCTCCTTGTACCTATCCAGGAGTCTCTTAAAAGAGAAACTCCACCAATTGTATCCACTTCCACCACCGTCGCCGGCAGCCCATTCCATGCAGTCACCACTCTGCGTTTAAAAAAAAACAACAGCAGTTTACCCCTGACATCTCCTTTGTACCTACTTCCAAGCCCCTTAAAACTATGCCCACTTGTGTTAGCTATTTCAGCCCTGGGAAAAAGCCAACTATCCACATGATCAATGCCTCTCATCATCTTGTACACCTCTATCAGGTCACCTCTCATCCTCTGTCGCTGCTAGAAGAAAAAGCCGAGTTCACTCGAACTATTCTCATAAGGCATGCTCCCCAATCCAGGCAACATCCTTGTAAATCTCCTCTGCACCCTTTCTTTAGTTTCCATATCCTTCCTGTAGTGAGGTGACCAGAATTGAGCACAGTACTCCATGTGGGGTCTGACCAGGGTCCTATATAACTCTCGGCTCTTGAACTCAATCCCACTGTTGACAAAGGCCAATGCTCCATATGTTTTCTTAACCACGGAATCAACCTGCACAGCAGCTTTGAGTGTCCTATGGACTTGGACCCCAAGATCCCTCTGTTCCTCCACACTGCCAAGGGTCTTACCGTTAATACTATATTCTGCCATCATATTTGACCTATCAAAATGAACCACCTCACACTTATCTGGGTTGAACTCCATCTGTCACTTCTCAGCCCAGTTTTGCATCCTATCGATGTCCCTCTGTAACCTCTGACAGCACTTCACACTATCCACAACACCTCCAACCTTTGTGTCATCAGCAAATTTACTAATTCATCCCTCCACCTCCTCATCCGGGTGATTTATAAAAATCATTTAAAAATTATTATTGCTTGAAAATTGTATCTGAATGAAATGGATTGATTACTAACAAGAGAAAGTCTGCAGATGCTGGAGATCCAAAACAATACACACAAAATTCTGGTGGAATTCTGAAGGCCAGGCAGCATTGATGGAAAAGAGTAAGTATTTGACATTTCAGTCTGAGACCCTTCTTCAGGACTCAAGAAGAAGGGTCTTGAAGAACAGTCCTGAAGAAGCATCTTGGCCCAAAACGTTAGCCGCTTACCTTTCCATAGATGCTGCCTGGCCTGCTGAGTTCCTCCAACATTTTGTGTGCGTTGGTTTTGATTTACTACTAAGATGTTCATAAGTGCCAGAAATATGTTGTATCTTTTTTCTTAAGGTAAAAGGTGATCAAAAAGCTTGATGTTTCTTTTCAGTCATTCGTTATTTATTACTAGTGCATGTGGATAATTCATGGTATTTGGCCTATGTTCACAGGCATGTTTTTTCTGTGGTTTCTTTTCTTTGTGTTATCTACATATTAATTTTAAGCAATCTGTATACTTCTTGTTAATAAACTAGAGATATCAGATTAAGCAGTATGCTTTTCTTCATTCAAGTTTGTGTATTTGTCAGTAAGAGAAAGCTGGTGGCTGATTTTCATGTTGGATTCATAAAATCATTCTGTTTGCAAACTTAGTTAATACCATGATGTATTTGGCTTTTGATCAGTAGTGCACTGGGATGTCATAATTTATCTCTCTTGGGCTCCATTTGGCTGTGTATAATGGAAGTAGTGTAAAAACAAAAGGAATGTGAGGTATTGTTCATGGGCTATTCAGTAACTTAATAGCAGAAGGGAATAAACTGTTACTAAATTGTTGAGTGTGGGACTTCAGGTTCCTGTATATCATCCCTGATGGTAGTAACAAGAAGGGAGCATGTCCCAGATGGTAAAGGGGCTTAGTAAAGGATGCTTCCTTCTTGAGCTATTTGATGGTGGGAGGATTGTGCCCGTGATGGAGCTGGCTGAATCTATAACTTCTTGGTCTTGCTGACATAAGTGCAAGGTTGTTGCAATACCTATCGATCTCACTTCTGTAAGGTTCTCTTTTGAAATTAACTCCAACCTGCTAGTTGTTATGGTCTAGTTCCAGATTAGGCGGTATATTTAACAACCAAGACAATTGGGTGAAGATTGAGATGACTTTTTTGTTATGTGTTTTGCTTGAGTAGATTAGAAGAAAATTAGTAAGTTTAATAAATGCCAGTTAATGTAAATGCTATAACTTCCATTTCTAATTGTGTTTATAAGTTTTTGGAGTCATATACATTTACTTTAGTCATATAGGGAAAAATTCTGTAATGATCTTATTTACTTCATGTCTATTAAAATAATGGACCTGCATGTTCTATCTGGTCCCTAAAACTGTACTTGGGCTGATGTACTAAGTCTTGAATAAAAAATAATTTGTTTTGGATATATTTCCTTCAGGTAATTTTCTTTTGATTTTCTTTAATTGTAAAGAAATTATCTGGTTTCATTTTTAATTTAATTTGAATAACTAACTACGATTTGATATTTCCAACTGTGCTAAATTAGCATTCAGAGATGATATGGTACTGGAGGGGCAGAAGTTCAAATGAGAATAAACCTTGCTATTATAGGTTACAAGAAAATATTTGCGCCGTGTGCATGTAATATAATCACTTAGAGGGAAGATTGTTAACTTAGATGTTTTCTTTTCCAAAAAAAATTAATAAAAAAAAATTTTTTTGGATTCTTAATGTTCCTTTAAGGATTGGGTTGTTCTGGATTTGTTTATGCATAGTAGTTACGTTGCAGGAGGGGGATGGTGTTAGAAATGTGAACCATCTGGATGATTGTTGGAAATGCTGAGCTACAAGGTTCTTTGTTGGTCTTTCACCAATGTTTCCCACGTGTATCTGGTATAGTGCCAGTTAACAGCACAGTATGCCTAATGTGTCATACTTTTAAACTATTAGTTTGGAAACCCCACAAGCCAAGGAACTGTTACATGCCAACCTTTCAAGTCAACATTATACTAGGATTTCCAAGATTAATGTTTTTGGTTAATTTAATATTAATAATATTTATTGCCAGTTCTAATTTAAGGAATATTTTTATTGCAGATTATATATTTTGATTTCAAATTTATAAGCTTTGTACCTTTCTGTAGTTTATAATGTTTTGTGTGGTTTATGTGCAGGTTGGGCCCATGTGGTTTGTGCACTTTATATTCCAGAGGTGCAGTTTGCAAATGTTACTACAATGGAACCCATTGTACTACAGTACGTTCCCCATGAACGCTTCAACAAGGTAATTAAACTATAAAAGCAAACCCAAAATTATGCTCATTTTTAGGTACTTTGTAGAGTGAGATTACTTACACTTCTCAGTTTTGTTTTTGGACTTGATTTTTGAGGCTTCTTATGACTTGTTTCTATTTAGAATATTTTTTGGATAGGAGTAACATTTTGAAGAGTTGTTTCACTTCTATTCCACTCTGAGAACATACTATTTTCATACCATTTTATGGTTCTCTATGGCACTGCATTACTGATCTACCTCTGAAATTTATTTCATTATAAACTTGATTCAGTTAATCCAGTAAAACCTCTTCATCATTTGAAATTTCTATTGAAATTGGGATTTTTGAGTTGGCAAGTAGTCCTTTCATGGGTGGAGAAGCAGACTTAAAAAGTACCAGATACAGTACATCATGTATGTTACCTGGACAACTTAGAAATCAGCATATTTTCACTGCGTATGATTGTAAGGAAGTGTTCTCTGAAAGCAAAGTGGATATTTTCTTTTGGATTAAAACTAATTTCCTGAAGATTATCTGTTCTAGAGTGTTTTAATTTTTGCTTGCCATTGAGACCAAATTGATTTATTTTTCTAACATATCCTTTCTGACAATTGTGTTGTTAAAAAATAATCATTTGTCATTTTAGCTTCTTAAATGAGAACTGCCATTGTGCTGTAACAGTATAAAATAGTACTAGTTAAGGTGGTATCTGGAAGTTGAGAGATGTTCACATAGATGTTTTTTGCATTGGATCAAGAAGCATTAAATGTTATTTTTTCTAGTATATTTTTCATTGCTGAAACCAGTGTCACTTTCAAGGGTATATTTATCAGCATCCTCTGCTATTGTGCCTAAATGTTTTCAATTGTATGTGAGCATAGATGGTACTTTTAAATCATTATCTGTTTATGGAGGGTATCAAAATCAAAAATAGTCCTGCCAACAATCGATTCATGTTTAAAGCATTTTATTGTCAGGGCAAAAAAAAAATGAATGGCATTGAATGTCGTAGAACCATTGGGCTGGTTGGTGGTTTAGTGGCATCAGCACTGGACTTCAAAGCAGATGGTCCTGAGTTCAAACCCATCTGTGTCCCAACCTGGGCAGCAGCAGTATCTGTCTGGAAGAAAGACCTGGCAATTTACTTCTGTATCTTGCCATGAAAACGCTGTGGTCCATGGGGTCACGAAGAGTTGGGCTCGACTTAATGATTGAACAACAACAGCATGGACCATAGAACACGGCAGCACAGTACAGGCTCTTTGGCACATGGTGTACTGAACTTTTAACTGACTGTAAGATCAATTTAGTCCTTACCTCCTACATAGACCAATGTCATCCATGTACCTGTCTAAGAGTTTCTTAAATATTCCCAATATATCTGTCTCTGTCACTCTGTGTTGGGATGGAGGGGAAGAAACAAACGCTTCTGATGTCTCCCCCCCCCCCCCCCGTATAGTTTATTCTGGTCACCTTAAAGTTGTGGCCCTTTGTATTAGCCATTTCCACCCTAGGAAAATGTCTCTGGCTATCCACTAGATCAGATCACGGGTCCCCAACTTTTTTTGCACCATGGACCGGTTTAATATTGACAATATCCTTGCGGGCTGGCCGACCGGGGGCGGTGGGGGGGGGGGTGTTGTTCAGGTAGGATTAAACTCACCTCAATGCGTCTTTTACAGTTAGGGGTTGCCAACTTTCTCACTCCCAGATAAGGGACAAAAGTAGCAGTCAAGTCCTGGGACACTTTACCCCAGGAAAGACTACCATGACCATGAAGCCTTGCACGGGCATCTGTGTGCGCATGTGTGACGTGCTCATGCACGTATGTGCCGAATTTTCCCCCCACAAATTGGTTTTGCCTTATCTTCCCGACTATACGTACACAGCCTATATAAAGTAGAAATAATGTATTTATCATTATCATTCCTGCTTTTACTATAGGTTAGTGTTATTTATCTTTGGCTTTATGTGTTATTTGGTACGATTTGTTAGGTTATTTTTTGGGTCTGGGAACGCGCAAACATTTTTCCCATATAAATTATTGGTAATTGCTTCTTCGCTTCATGCCATTTCAGCACGAAAGGTTTCATAGGAGTGCTCTACCTTAGCAGGGAAAATACGGGACAAACCAATTTAGCCCAATATACGGGATGTCCCGGCAAATACGGGACAGTTGTCAACCCTGTGTTCAAGTTCAACAGTGCGTGACAGGGAATGTGGAAAGGTACGGCTGACTCATATCGTTTCCTCATGACCTAGTAGCACGTGCTTTTTGCCCGGTACCGGTCTGCGGCCCAGTGGTTGGGGACCGCTGCACTAAATCTATGCCTCTTATCATCTTGTATGCCTCTATCAAGTTGCTTGTCATCCTCCTTTGCTCCAAAGAGAAAAGCCCAAGCTCACTCAGTCTATCCTCATAAGATATGCTTGTCTAATCCAGGCAACAATCTGGTAAATCTTCTCTGCACACTCTTTAAAGCTTCTACATCCTTTTTCTACTGGGATGACCGGAGCTGAGCACAATATTCCAAGTGTGGTCTAACCAGGGTTTTATAGAACTGCAAAATTACTTCACAGCTCTTGGAACTCAATTCCCTGACTAATGATAACCAACACACCATATGTTGTCTTAACAACTCTTATCATCTTGCACGGCAATGTTAAGGGATCTATGTACATGGATCCCAAAATCCATACTGATAAGAATCCTGCCATTAACCCTGCATTCTGCCTTAAAGTTCAACCTTTCAAAATGAACGCTTCAACACTTCTCTGAGTTGAACTCCATCTGCATCTTGTCAATGTCCCGTTGTAACCTATGACAACCTTCTATGCTAACCACAACTCCACTAAACTTGGTGTCATCTGCAAACTTACTAACCGAGCCTTCCACTTTCTCATCCAAGTAATTTATAAAAATCAGAGTAGGGGTACCAGAACAGGTTTCTCTGAAACACCATACATCAAAGTTGCTGGTGAACGCAGCAGGCCAAGCAGCATCTATAGGAAGAGGCGCAGTTGACGTTTCAGGCCGAGACCCTTCGTCAGGACTAACTGAAGGAAGAGTGAGTAAGGGATTTGAAAGCTGGAGGGGGAGGGGGAGATGCAAAATGATAGGAGAAGACAGGAGGGGGAGGGATAGAGCCGAGAGCTGGACAGGTGATAGGCAAAAGGGGATACGAGAGGATCATGGGACAGGAGGTCCGGGAAGAAAGACGGGGGGGGGGGGTGACCCAGAGGATGGGCAAGAGGTATATTCAGAGGGACAGAGGGAGAAAAAGGAGAGTGAGAGAAAGAATGTGTGCATAAAAATGAGTAACAGATGGGGTACGAGGGGGAGGTGGGGCCTTAGCGGAAGTTAGAGAAGTCAATGTTCATGCCATCAGGTTGGAGGCTACCCAGACGGAATATAAGGTGTTGTTCCTCCAACCTGAGTGTGGCTTCATCTTTACAGTAGAGGAGGCCGTGGATAGACATGTCAGAATGGGAATGGGATGTGGAATTAAAATGTTTGGCCACTGGGAGATCCTGCTTTCTCTGGCGGACAGAGCGTAGATGTTCAGCAAAGCGGTCTCCCAGTCTGCGTCGGGTCTCACCAATATATAAAAGGCCACATCGGGAGCACCGGACGCAGTATATCACCCCAGTCGACTCACAGGTGAAGTGATGCCTCACCTGGAAGGACTGTTTGGGGCCCTGAATGGTGGTAAGGGAGGAAGTGTAAGGGCATGTGTAGCACTTGTCCCGCTTACACGGATAAGTGCCAGGAGGGAGATCAGTGGGGAGGGATGGGGGGGACGAATGGACAAGGGAGTTGTGTAGGGAGCGATCCCTGCGGAATGCAGAGAGAGGGGGGGAGGGAAAGATGTGCTTAGTGGTCGGATCCCGTTGGAGGTGGCGGAAGTTACGGACCATTCAGGGCCCCAAACAGTCCTTCCAGGTGAGGCATCACTTCACCTGTGAGTCGACTGGGGTGATATACTGCGTCCGGTGCTCCCGATGTGGCCTTTTATATATTGGTGAGACCTGACGCAGACTGGGAGACCGCTTTGCTGAACATCTACGCTCTGTCCGCCAGAGAAAGCAGGATCTCCCAGTGGCCACACATTTTAATTCCACATCCCATTCCCATTCTGACATGTCTATCCACGGCCTCCTCTACTGTAAAGATGAAGCCACACTCAGGTTGGAGGAACAACACCTTATATTCCGTCTGGGTAGCCTCCAACCTGATGGCATGAACATTGACTTCTCTAACTTCCGCTAAGGCCCCACCTCCCCCTCGTACCCCATCTGTTACTCATTTTTATGCACACATTCTTTCTCTCACTCTCCTTTTTCTCCCTCTGTCCCTCTGAATTTACCTCTTGCCCATCCTCTGGGTCACCCCCCCCCTTGTCTTTCTTCCCGGACCTCCTGTCCCATGATCCTCTTGTATCCCCTTTTGCCTATCACCTGTCCAGCTCTCGGCTCTATCCCTCCCCCTCCTGTCTTCTCCTATCATTTTGCATCTCCCCCTCCCCCTCCAGCTTTCAAATCCCTTACTCACTCTTCCTTCAGTTAGTCCTGACGAAGGGTTTCGGCCTGAAACGTCGACTGCGCCGCTTCCTATAGATGCTGCTTGGCCTGCTGCGTTCACCAGCAACTTTGATGTATGTTGCTTGAATTTCCAGCATCTGCAGAATTCCTGTTGTTCTCCGAAACACTGCTGGTTACCAACCTTCAGGCAGAACACGCTCTATGTACGACCATCCCCTGCTTTCTATAGGCAACCACCCATGCCTCCTGACTTTCTGAATGAGCATACTGTAGGAAACTGTATCAGACCCCTTACTAATATCCGCATTTCACCAAATCCTTTGCTCTACCATCATCAATGTGATTTGTCTCATCTTCAAAGAATTCAGTCAGGATCGTGAGGCATGCCCGACCCCTCACAAAACCGTGCTAATCAGAATCTTTTCCCAAATACTCACAAATCCTGTCTCTTAAGAATACCCCACTGCTGAGGTAAGACTCACTGGTCCATAATTCCCAGGGTTATCCCTACTCTTTTTGCTTGAACAAAGGAACAATGTTTGTCATTTCGAATCTCCCCCTCCCCGTCTCAAATCTCTTACTAGCTCTTCTTTCAGTTAGTCCTGATGAAGGGTCTCAGCCCGAAACGTCGACTGTACCTCTTTCTAGAGATGCTGCCTGGCCTGCTGCGTTCACCAGCAACTTTTACGTGTGTTGAATGTTTGTCACCCTTCAGTCATCTGGTACTATTGCTGTGGCCAGTGAGGATGCAAAGATCAGGGCAGTAATCTCTTCCTTGCTTCCTGTAACACCCTGGGATTTATCCCATCTCATGATGTGTATATCATAATGTTTTTCCAAAGTTCCAGCACATCCTCTGACATATCAGCCTGTTCACATTGTCCTCACAAATGTCAAGGTTCCTTTCACTGGTCAATATTGAAGCAAAGTATTCATTAAGGACTTTTCTTACCTCCTCTGGCTCTGGGTATGTTTCCTGTTTTGTTCCTGATTGGTCCTACCCTCAATCTAGTCATCTTCCTGTTCTTCACATATGTGTAGAGTGCCTTGGGGTTTTCTTTAATCCTACTTGCCAACTTCCAGTGCGCTTGTCCATTTTTCAGCTCCTTCCTAGTTACCCTTGTAACTCCTGAGCCATGTCTGATCCTTGCTTCCTAAAATTTAAGTAAGCTTTTTTTCTTCCTCTTGATTAAATGTTCCACCTTTTGTTAATCGTGGGTCCTTCACCTTGCGATCCTTTCCCTGTTTCAATGGGACAAACCTATTCAGAACCCCATGCAAGTTTTTCTTAAACAATGTCCACATTTCTGTTCTGCATTACCCTGAGTACACCTATTCCCAAATAATGATCCGGAGTTCCTACCTAATAACATAATTACCCTCCCCCCAGTTAAATACTTTCCCATACTGTCTGCAACTAAACCTGTCTAAGGCTATGAAAAAGGTCAGATTGGTGTTGTCATTGCAAGGTGGCATGCCTGAATGACTATTGACCTGTGGCTCTGACATCAATTGCTATGAAATGCTTCAAGTGATTGGATATGGCACACATCAACCACAGCCTACCGGTCAACCTCGACGCTTTGTAATTCGCCTACCAGAGCAACAGGTCAATGGCAGATGCCAGCTCTGGCCCTACATTCCTCCTTAGAACACTTGGAGAATAAAAACACATATGTAAGGCTCATTTTCATTGACTACAGCTCTGCCTTTCATACCATCATTCCAAATAAACTGATTCCTAAGCTCCGGAACCTGGGCCTTAGCACTCAGATCTGCAGCTGGATCTTCAACTTCCTCACAGA
The DNA here is from genome assembly GCF_963921235.1 of Mobula hypostoma. NCBI lineage: Eukaryota > Metazoa > Chordata > Chondrichthyes > Myliobatiformes > Myliobatidae > Mobula > Mobula hypostoma. The sequence goes on from NC_086099.1 coordinate 183,659,307, forward strand.
CAGGACCCAGGCTGTAAAAATAGGGGACAAGCTCTCCTCTACAGTTACTCTGAGCACCGGTGCCCCACAAGGCTGTTTACTCAGCCCCCTGCTGTACTCACTGTACACCCATGATTGTGTAGCCAAGTTTCCATAGAACTCAATATACAAGTTTGCTGATGACACCACAATTGTAGGCCGTATTTCAGGTAATGATGAGTTTGAGTACAGAGAGGAAATTAAGAACCTTGTGGCATGGTGCAAAGACAAAAACCTATCCCTCAACGTCAGCAAGACGAAGGAATTGGTTGTTGACTTCAGAAGGAGTAGCGGACCGCACAACCCCATTTACATCGGTGGTGCGCATGTGGAACAGGTCAAAAGCTTTAAGTTCCTCATATCACAAATGACCTGACTTGGTCCAACCAAGCAGAGTGCACTGCCAAGAAGGCCCACCAGCACCTTTACTTCCTGAGGAAGCTAAGGAAATTTGGCCTATCCCCTCAAACCCTCACTGATTTTTATAGATGCACTGTAGAAAGCATTCTTCTGGGTGTATTACAACCTGTCCAAGACCGGAAGAAGCTGCAGAAGATTGTGAACACAGCCCAGCACATCACACAAACCAATCTTCCATCCGTGGACTGACTTTACACCGCACGCTGTTGGAGCAGTGCTGCCAGCATAATCAAAGACACGACCCACCCAGCCAACACACTTTTCGTCCCTCTTCCCTCCAGGAGAAGGCTCAGGAGCTTGAAGACTCGTACGGCCAGATTTGGGAACAGCTTCTTTCCAACTGTGATAAGACTGCTGAACGGATCCTGACCCGGATCAGGGCTGTACCCTCCAAATATCCGGACCTGCCTCTCGGTTTTTGTTTGCACTGCCTTACTTTCCCTTTTCTATTTTCTATTTATGATTTATAATTTGAATTTTTAATATTTACTCCCTCGATTTGTACTCCAGGGAGCACGAAGAGCAGAATCAAATATCGCTGTGATGATTGTACGCTCTAGTATCAATTGTTTGGCGACAATAAAGTATAAAGTCATTGTCTCCTGAATGCTCACCCACTGAGATTTGACATCTCACGGCTCATTGCCTAGTACTAGATCCAATACAACCTTTCCTCTAGTCAGCTTGTCTACATATTGTCAGGAATCATTTTGCCTCATCTAAGTCTTTTGCATCAAGGAGATGCCAATCAATCTTGGGGAAGCTGAAGACCCCATGTCAACAACCATGTTATTTTTGCAGCTTTTCAAAATCTCCCTCTCGATCTTTTCCTCAGTGTTTCACTTGCTACTGAGTGGTCTATAGAATACTCCCAATAGAGAGATTGCTTCCTTCCAGCTTCTGACTTCCACGCATACTGACTCAATGGACAATCCCTCCATAATGTCCTCCAGTCTGCAGATGTGATCAGCATTGCCCGTCCCACACTTGTTTTTACTTCTCACCCTGTCCCTTTAGAATCATCTGAACTCTGGAACATTCAGCATCCATTCCTGTTCTTATCACCGTAATGGACACAACGTTGTAGTTCCAAGTACTGACCATCACCCTTGTTCCTGATACTTGTGATATACTTCCCTTTTCTTACCTGTGTCGTTGGTACCAGTATGTACAACTACTTCTGGCTGCTCATCCTTCCCCTTTCGAATGTTGTGAACTCTATCCGATATATCCCTGACCCTTGCACTTAGGAGACATCATACCATCCAAGTGTCTCTTTCCTGTCCACAGAATTTCCTGTCTGTTCCCTTAATTCGAATCCCTTATCACCACTGTTGAAATGTTTTCAACCTCTGATTTATCAAAGTATTCTTATTTTGCAGTGTCACTGCAAGACCCTTGTGATGTGTTCTTAAAACATTGGTTTTCTTTGTTTAAGCAGAGCTTTATTTAAAAAATAAAACACAAATTTCTTTGTTTCTCATGGTATGTTAGGAACCACCTTCTATTATAATTCCACTTTTTGAAACCAAGTGGTATTTCTGCTTTAGATGTACTTTCTATAGGACTTGAAAAGGTTAAGTTGGGTGAAATCAAAATATATGAATCATAACTTTGAAAAGATGTTTGGTTATTGTAAAAACTGTTCTGAAGTACAAACTGATTGAATCTACACATATAGGTAAAGAGCCTTAAGAATGTTCCAGGGAACTTGAATTTTACTTGGCCGTTGGGAGGGAAAGCCTCTTGCACTGTTTTATGAACACCCAATGTAGACGTAAAGATCAGCACTTCATGTTCTTTTTAGGCAAGTTGCACCTGAATAAGAGAACCAGCCTTTTCTTTCTGATTTCTGTTTTCCAAATTGGCCAATCTCATGTAATGCCAGCTACTGTAATGTTAACCAGGTTTTCTTTTTTCACAGAGGCTGGCTTTTGTGATGGATATTTCTAGCATTTTCTTTTGTTTCAGATTTTGAGTTCTATTGCAAGCCATGGTAATTTTGAGCAGAGATTATTACTGATTATTGAATTAGCAACAATAATGGACTATTTTAAAAGAAAAAAGAAGTCCTGTTGCTTATTTACATGTATTACTTTAATCAAAGTATAACAGAGATCAAAATTAATAATCTGTTAGAAAGGATTTAAAAATATAATTTCTAAATAGTGTTGTATTTCATAACATAAATGTGAATGCGAAATTATAAGCATATTCCTGAAAAGAAAATCAACACTTTACTCAATGAGACTTACTGCATTAACAATGACAAGTATTTTGTATTCTGCTTGTATTTGGTTCTTCAGAGAGCTATGCGTTTAAGCAGTAGTTTCATCAGTATGTCTGCTATAATTAGACTTGACCAAGTTCATCACTGAAAACAATGACTCACCTGAATATGTAAATGAAATTACTGTTAATATTGCCATTGCAAAATTTTTCACAGTTAAGTTATTACTAATATCACTGAATATTCAGTGTTTACGCACAAATGACAGAAGAAAAGATATAACCAGAGTGAAGTTTCTGTCAACTGGCTGAACCATTTACTAAACAAATACTGATGTTTACACCAGATCTGTGTGGATTTTAAAATGTATCATGCTACGTCATATGTTCTGTCAACAGTCTAGCTGACACCAAACCAGAGTGAGATTTTTATGTTAAAAGATGTTACCGCTTTTGGATTATAAAAGTTATTTGTGGTAAAGATAATCATTTTGCGTCTTTTTATTATAGGTGGGGTTTAAAGAATCGATGACAGCGCTGCATGCTAACAATTTTTGTGTGTGCTTCTTAGGCACACGTCATAAGTTCTCCATCCCTGGGCTAGGCAATCTCTGCCTTCATTTTCTACGTATTTACTTATTTTCTTCCACCCTTCTGAAGCTTAAAACTCATTAGTTTTATCACATCCAGAAAAAAAATTTCTCTTACTATCTCTTCTTTCGGTTAGTGCTGACGGAGGGTCTCGGCCCGAAACGTCGACTGTACCTCTTCCAATAGATGCTGCCTGGCCTGCTGCATTCACCAGCATTTTTTGTGTGTGTTGCTTGAATTTCCAGCATCTCTAGATTTCCTCGTGTTTGAGTTTTATCACATTTATAGTTTGCTTCAAGGGTGATTAACTTTTTCTCTCTTTGTATTCTCTGTAACTGAGGAATTGCTGGGCTGGCTAACTACTCTATAAGTGATCATAAAAGTTATCATAAAAATGTTGATATGCTGCATTAGGGTTAATCTGCATTCTGCATTCTTAAAGTTCCACTTCATTAAATGGTAATTTACGTTTTCAATAAAAATATTAACATTTGGTATATATTTCCAGCCATTGCTGCAATGAAGTGCAGTTGGCATCTTCTAAAATTCATGTGTAGGATTGTGGTGAAAAACTTGCATGTTGCTGTTAGCTGGCACTAAATGGTGATGTATTGCTATAAATCAGATTGCTATTTGACTTAGGCTACGTCCACACTACACCGGATAATTTTGAAAACAAAGCCTTTTCTCTTCGTCTTGACCCTCCGTCTACACTGAAACGGCGTTTTCATCCCCTGAAAATGGAGCTTTTCTAAAACGCTCTCCAGAGTGTAAATTTGAAAGCGATTGTTGCGCATTGTGTAGACGGGTTAAATGGAGATATTTTAAAATGCTGTCATGACAACACCACAACAACAATGGTTTTTCTGCTTCTGCTTGGTACTGCGCAAGCACTGCCGGATGGCTGTTATAACGCGCAGTCGGTGTGAACGGCGTGAGAGTTAAATTGTAAAGTGAGCTTGTTTGACTAGATCTCCTAAATTGATTTGATTGAGTCTATCTTTAAAAATATTAATGTCAGAAATACTGCGCAGGTCTGGCGGCAGAAGATTCCACTCTCTTGTTGATCTTGGATAGAGGTCAGCTTCATCTGTGTGTTGTTTACTTTATTGTCTACATTAATAGCTTGCTTGGAGTTAAACATCTCCATGTTCTCTACTGCTTTGCTGACTTTGTAGTCGTTTGTAACTTGCAGAAACAGCTCAACTTCATTGTCTGTCTAAACGAAGAAGTCCAGTCTGCTTTTTCCAGCGGAGGTTTTCTTTGTATTCCTTGAAGACATCGTTGAAAACTTTCTTTTGCTGTTGTTGTTGGTACTCTAGTTTTTGACCAATGGAAATAACACAACGCCGTTGCAGAAATGTAAATATTATATCGTTTCCTCTTCGCTTGTTTTCTGTAGATGTCCCTGCGCGTGCCCAGTGGGAGTAGATTCACCCAAATATCCGTTTTAATGTGGACAGAGATATTTTGAAAAACGCCTAGTGTGGACGCCTGTCGTTTTTACTCAAAACCGGTGTTTTCAAATATATCCGATCTCGTGTGGATGTAAGGTGTTTGTGATAACATTCCAGTGTATCTGCTTTGTTATTGTTCTTCTGAGTAGTGGAGATTATACGTTGAGTAAGTGTTGATAGCATTGGGGTAATATATTAGCAAGAGCAGAAGACATAATTGGGGTGAATGAGTCATTTTCAGGTTGTCAAGCTGTAAGTAGAATGATACCACAGATCAGGACTCAGGTGTTTATGATCAGTATTCCTGACTTGGGTATTGTAGCCAAATTCGATGAGACAAAAATAAGTAGAAAAATTAAGATAGGTTGCCATGAAGGACAAAAAACGATCTGCAAAGGAGTGTAAATGAGTAAGTGAAAAGACAGGAATTTGGCAAATGTGAAAATGTGAAGTTATCCCCTGCAGGAATAAGAATAAAAAAAATCAGAAAATTATTCAAATGGTTAAATACAACAATGTTGCTGTTCAATGATCTGGGTGCCTTTCCACATAAAGCAAGGTTAACAGCATCTACTATAATTAGGATATCCTGCTGGTGGTGTAGTGGCATCCACATTGGACTTCGAGGCAAGTAGTCCCAGGTTTGAATTTGGCACGCTTTCCATCTGTGCACGCTTGCATGCTTTCTACCTGTGCTGGGTTGAGCATCGAGCTAGCAACTCGACCTGATTCAAAACAGACAAATGCTAAAGAAACAGCAAGGTTGCTGCCCGATGTGCCCCATGGTGCTGAGAGGAACAACTGCAGTTAGGAAATCTGTACGTGGACTTTTCCTTTGGCTTTTTTCACAGAAGGCAAGGATGGCAGTGAAGGAAAGTCTTGCTACAACTGTAAATACTTTTAGTGAAATTGTACCTATAGTGCTTCATGTAGTTTTGGCCTTCATATTTAAGGAGAGATTTATAAGACATAGGAGCAGAATTAGATGATCTGAGCAGCTTGGACTTGTACTCCTTGGAATTTAGAAAAATGAGGCATCATGCCGAAGCACAAGATTGTGAGGGGACTTCACTGGTAAATGCTGAGGGGCAAATGACCATTTTTTGAGGGGATTTGAAACCAGGAAGCCCAATTTTGATCATAGAGTTTCCTTTTTTAATATTATGCTGATGACCAATTTCTTTGAAGGTGAGCAGATCAAACCACATCCTGTGAAAAGAAAACAGCATTAATTTTTGGGTCACTGACCCTTAATCAGAATTGGAAAAAGTAAGTAAATAAACTAGAAAAGTCATGAACACGAGGCTCTGCAGATATTGTTTGCATTGTTGCGTGAATGAAGTCTCCAAAGAAAATTATTGGTAGATACAAAGCGGTTTAATTATTTGACAAAGCAAGGTACAGCCGGCATGATATGGAGACTCTTTCGGTCGAAAGCTCTGCTGGCTCAATGCGGAGTTCGATATTTTATGTGCCAAACATCAAAGGACGATTCCATATTTACAATGTATAGACAGTACTTTCTTTTAAGCTGCACACAAACCTTCACATCTCCTCATTCACTTTCACACCACAGACATCCAAATGAATTTTAATCAGCATTGCCTGGTCTGGGACTCATTGCTTTTAGAGCTGCACTCCAAATTAAGTCCTCAATACATATTCAGATGTGATGACTGGTAGCCAAAGTCAGTTGCTAAATGTATATGTCCTAAACCCAAAATCACTCTAACAGAGCAACATACATAAAATACTTGAGGAACTTCAGTTTGTCAGGCAGCATCCATGGAGTAGAATAAACAGTTGTTATTTTTTGAGCTGAGAACCTTAATCAACATAGCTTGCAATTATAGATACTTTATAAAGTCTGCAATATTTTGCCCTAGAATGTGTCCTATTGTGATCTCCCAGTGAGGAAGGCAAGGATCCAGTTGCAGGGAGAGGTAGAGGCCCAGGTTTTGGAGTTTGTTTATTAGTACTGAGGGTATGATGACGCTGAAGTCCAGGTACCATCTACAGAAGAAAGATCAATCCAAATTTGTTTCTTTGCTCTTAAAATGAAGTTAGAGGTGGAATTGGATGCAGGTCAGCTCTGGCAAGGTTTGCAGGCCATTATTTCTTTCAAGTCAATATTTAATATCTTGAATGGCTGTGATGCTTCATCCCAGATGAGCTCAATGCCTTCTATGCACAATTTGAAAGAGAGAATAAAGCTACACCTGTGCGAATCACCTCACATCTGGCAACCTTTGGATCTCAGGCTGACTTCAGAACATCTTTCAAGAGGGTGAGCCTTGCAAGGCATCACACTCTGATGGTGTACCTGATAGGGCACTGAAAACCTGGGCCAACCAACTTGAGAGAGTGTTTAAGGGCATTTTTTATCTTTCACTGCTGCAGTTGAAAGTTCCCACCTGCTACAAAAGTGTGTCAATCGTACCAGTGCCCAAGAGGAACAGGGTGAGCTGTCTCAATGATGCTCCTAGTTGCACTCACATCTATTGTGATGAAGTACTTTGAGAAGTTGGTTAGGGCCAGCATCAACTCCTGCCTGAGCAAGGACCTGGACCAACTACAATTTCCCTACCATCACAATAGGTCTACAGTGGATGCAACTCAATGGCTCTCCACTTGGCCTTAAGACTGCAAGAGAAAGCAGCAGAATTAGGCCATTCAGCCTGTTGAGTCTGCTCTGCCATTCTGCTGATTTATTATCTCTCCCAAACCCATTCTCCTGCCTTATCCCCATAACTTTTGGTGTCGTGACTATTCGAAAAACTATCAACCTTCACTTTAAATATACTCAATAACTTGGCGTCCACAACTGTCTGTGGCAATGAATTCCACCGATTCATCACCCTCTGGCTAAAGAAATTCTTCCTCATCTCTGTTCTAAATGAACGCCCCTCTATTCTGAGACTTTGCCCTCTAGCTCTAGACTCACCTACTATAGTAAACATCCTTTCCACATCCATTTTATTTGGCAGATTTCCAACTTGTCCTACTGACTGCAATTTTATTCTATCATCTGCCTGTCCTTCCTCACAGTATCAAAATCCTAATACCAGTGCAGCTTAAAACCTCTAAATTTGCTGATCACAGAAGTGTTATTGGCAAAATCTCAGATGATGTATCAGTCTGTTTGAATCTGTATGAAACCTTGGTTAAATCATGCTTACATATCATGTCCAATTCTGTTATTGTATTAACAAAGTGATACAGGTTTCCCTCGTCATCCGAAGGTAGAGCATTCCTATGAAACAGTTAGTAAGCCGGAATGTCATAAAGCAAAGAAGCAGTTACCATTTATTTATATGGGAAAATTTTGTGAGCGTTCGCAGACCCAAAAATAACCTACCAAATCATGCCAAATAACACACAAAACCTAAAATAACAGTAATATATGGTAAAATCAGGAATTATATAATAAATACACAGCCTATAAATGTAAAAATACTTTTCCACAATCGTTGCCTGCACTGTCCACCATAGCGAAAATCTCACGCAAGTGCTCTCGGCAGAAAATCTCACGCAAGCGCTGTTGGCAAAAATACTCTCTCCAGTAACTTTTAAGATATGAAGCTGCCAAATCATATCAAATAACACATAAACATACACAGCCTATATAAAGTAGAAATAATGTATGTACAGTGTAGTATCACTTACGGGAATCGGGAAGACAGCGCAGAGCACACTGATGGTGTGTTAGGCTGAGTCGTCAGAGGTGGGGGTGGTGCAGTGGCCCTCACCCTCTGGGCAGCGAACCGATACCCATCCGCGAAGCATGCAGGGGTACAGCAGTAGCCGGGAGGCACACAGCACATCTTTAAGAAAAAAGCCAAAATAAACATGCTAATTAATTAGGTGCCGTTCGACACATAAATGTCGGCCCAGATCAGAGGTGATTGCAGATTGCGTCGCCTCTGATCTGGGCCGACAGTTACATGCCGGGCGGCACCTAATTAATTAGCATGTTTATTTTGGCTTTTTTCTTAAAGATGTGCTGTGTGCCTCCCGACTACCGCTGCATTCTCTGCGAATCGGTATCTGTCGACGGCCTGGGGGTTGGGGTGGTGGAATACTGGGGTGTCATCTCATCGTCACCTGTTTCCATTAGGGCAGGCAGCTCATCTTCTCCTATGACTGCCCACCTCGATGTTGAAGGTGTCTGCTGTGGCTGATGTGGAAGGTTTGAAAAACGACAGTATGCTTGACTGCTGAGCCTCGCGCATTTTTCTATCATACAGTTCTTTGTAAGCACTCAAACCATCTTGCAAATATGTCCTAAACTGACGTACCCTTTCAAAATTAAAGTTGTACTTTATCATTGCAGCGAAAATCTCACGCAGTCACTTTCGGTCTGTTCGCTACTGCATTCGGTTTCGATTGTTATCCTTTCCTCTTCCAATTGCATCAGCTCTTCATCTATCAGTTCTTGGTCATGGGATACTAAAACCTCTTCAACATCATCTTCGTCAACTTCCACAAGCCAAACTCACTTTGTCCTTTCTTCGTTCACCACGAGCGAAATGCTTAATTATGTCTAGTTTTACGCTAAGTGTAACACCCTTACGAGCTCTTTTCGGCTTTTCCGATACCTTAGGACTCATCTTGCTAACGGCTGCTCACAGGCACATGTTTAAGCAATGCCAGCTAGAATACATTTCGGAATCCAGGGGAGAGCGGCTGCTTGGGGTGCGCACTGCCTTTTTTTGTAACAGTGAAAACACCTTCTGTTAGCAAAAACAGGTGACTAATGTAGGTCTTTCGTAACAGTGAGGTTTCGTAAAGCGAACGTTCGAAAAGTGGGGGACACCTGTACAGAGCATAGAACAGTACAACTCAGTAGTCGCCCTTCAGCCTACAATGCTGTGCTAACTTTATAACCTACTCCAAAATCATTATAACCCATCTCTTCTACATAACTGTCCATTTTTAAAAAAAATCATATATGTGCTTATCTAATTAAATACCTTTAATTTATCTGCCTTTACTACCAGCTCTGGCAGTGAATTCCATGTAGCTCTGTTTTTTAATATATATAAATATATAGGTTTGTAAGTAGGTTATAAAGTTAGCACAGCATTGAAGGAATATATATCTATCTATCTATCACCACCCCTGACATCTGCCCTAAATTTTCTTCCCCCTCATATTAGCTGTTTCCACCCGAGGAAAAAGTGTGTGGCTGTCCACTCGCTCTATGCCTCTAATGCATTTATATCAAATTACCTCTCATATTTCCCTTTAAAGAGGAAAAACCCTAGTGAGATCAACCTATCTTCCTAAAACATGCTCTCCCATCCTGGCAGCATTCTGGTAAATCTCCTCTTCATATCCTTCCTATGATGAGGGTACCAGAACTGAATACAGTACTCGAAGTGTGGTCTGACTAGAGTTTTATAGAGCTGCAGGATCACCTTGTGGTTCTTGAACTCAATCTTCCAGCTAATGAAGGCTAACATACTATACGTCAGGGCTCCCCAATTAGGTTTCCACAAGGGCCAAATTATGTCAAGCATGCCAAGCCAAGGGCCAAAACGTCCAGGGTTTATTTTCATTGCACCAGTAAGTTGTTTTATGGACAGATGTTGTTGCTGCTGCTATTACCATTATTATTATTAGTAGTAGTACTAGTAGTAGCCTGTGTTGTGGGTCACACGAAAAAAAAATGCACTCTTGAAACAAAATAAGTCCAAAACCAACCATTTAATTATGACTCTAGCTATCATAACTGTCAGCTGTCATATTGAGAACTCATCTGGGACTTAAGATACACACAGACAGACACACACACTAAACATGGTAGTCTTCACCTCTTCTCTTCCACACAGAGTTTTAGTAGTACTGCCTTTTCCACTGTTTCTGTTCTCTCATTTAATCTATTTGTTCTTTTTAATTAAGCTATGTAGCATTTGAAGTATGAAGTGTAGCTATAAAAGAAATTATCAGTATTATTGTTGTAATATTATTATACCACAATAAGATTGACAAATAGACAAAAATAAATTGATTCGCACACCAATCAGTGAGAGAAGTGACAGCGACCGGATGAGGCAATCCTTCTGATGTTGATCCTGTATTCTGTTGTGGCAATCCTGAAGCACTGGCCAAGATGTGCATTGGAGAGTCTGTTTCTGTCCTGGCTCTTGATAGAGTTCATTGAAGAAAATGATGACTCGTGTACGTGGAGGGCAACAGGGTGAGTAGGAGCATTGCAATTGCTTTTGTGTTTTTGAATTGAGCCTGGGGAACCACGTTGATCCAAAAGTCACTCACCCCAACGTCCTTGTGTTGCGCTTTGAGCAAATCAGATGTTCCCATTTCCAAGACTTCCATCTGAAGAGTTGTCTCATCTATGGAAGGCACCAGCCTTTTGGCCTCTGCAATCCACTGGCCATCAGCTGAAATGGAGAACGGCTGTCTCAGGAAGAGGAGGATGTCACCTGAGAGTTTGGGGGAGCTTTCAAGTCGTTCCCTGAAGTTTTCTGCCAGGCTCGTCACGAAATCCTTCATCACCGGATCCTCCTGCATTTCGTTCTTCTTGCAATGCTTCTGCAGAGGTGGAAAGTGCAACTTTCTCCCATGAATGTCTCTCTCCAAAAGAATCAGCTTTGACTGGAAAGCTTTAATTGCCTTGTACATGTCTGCAACAATGTGGTTGTCGCCTTGTAATTGCAGATTAAGTTGATTTAGATGAGACATGATGTCACACAAAGAACATGTGAATCGCCTTGTTGTCACTTAAAAACCTCTTAAATCCTTGGGCTTTTTGACTCTGCAGGCTGAATAAAAATGACACAAGCTCATCGTGCAGGTTGCACACCCTTTCCAACACATGGCCTTTACTCAGCCAGTGAACATCATTATGCAGCAAAAGATCTTTGTGTTCTGCTGACATTTCCTCCAGCAATGCTCTGAAAAGGCGATGTTGCAGACTAGAACTTTCACGAACGAAATTTACCAGTCTCGTCACAGTATCCATCACCTCTTTCATTTCCCCACACAGTTTAGTGCACAACACTGATTTGTGAGTAATATAATGAAATGCCAAGAGTGCTGGGTTAACAGCGGCAAACCTGCTTACCCTTGTGTTGTCCCACCACCGACGGAGCCCCATCAGTGACAACGGACACAATTTTGTTCACATCGAAGCCATTCTTCTCAAAGAACTATGTCAATTCGTTAAAAATTATTTCCCCAGTTGTGCGCCCAAGCAGAGGAAGCAAACAAAGTAGCTCTTCCCGAAAGGTCTTCCTATCAAAAAAACTTGCGAACACAGATAGCTCTTCCATATCGGTTTGGTCACAGGGTGAGTCTATGGCTAGTGATATGGCTTCTGCTTTTTCCAAATCAGTGAGTAGATTGGAAAAACACTCCGGTAAAACTTCTACTCTTCTTGCTGCCGTGCTAGCTGACAATGGCACCGTCTTTAATAGCTGCACAACCGTTTTCTTGGTTTTCTCATCGTGACTTAAAACTTCGCCAACCTTATCAATTGCACACGTTTTAATTGACTCGGCATCAGCGGATGGCTTCTTAGCTTTGGCAAGATTCCATGACACATGCAATGATGCAGCTGTTGTGCTGTCTTGTGCAGATGTTGACTTACAGATAGTAGAAACGGAGGGCTTGTATGATATCATATTTGCAATTTTTTGTTTGCGTTGCTCTGATCTTAGATTAGATTATGAGGACACACAGTCCTCTTTTATTGTCATTTATTAATGCATGCATTAAGAAATGATACAATAATTTTGCAGGGTAGTTGGTATTAAAACTGGCAGCATGCGAATTATTGAAGTGCCGCTTTAGATTTTCTGATTTGCAGACAGCTATGGACTGTATGCATATTAAGCATGTTTGTTTAGCATTGGCATGGTCCGGTAAAATAAAACAAAACTGATCAGTCCAGTCAGATTTGAACTGACGGTTTTCCTGGTTGACTTGTGCTTTTTCGCGCAGTCCATGTTGTTCTTGATTTAGGGTCCGTGACTTACTGCTGGTAACAATTCGCTTAGATGACAGATTTGCTTCTTAAATGAAGGGCAGGTAGCTGTCTAGTTGAGGACTGTAGAGAGCGCGCAGTAGGTCGCGCGCTCTATGGGGGTGTAGGTCAAGTGTATGGTGTGGGATGAGGTTAAAATAAATTAGACCAGCGTACGCTTTATTTACATGTTACAACAGGTGAGTTCACATAAGTGCCAGGGGGTCGGCGCGGTCCAGACATTTGGTTCTCGCGGTCCACTTATTGGGGTTGTCTGCTATATGTCTTAACCATTCTATCAACTTGCACTGCTAATTTGAGGGAGCTATTGAGATGGACCCCAGGATCTCTTTGTTATTCTACGCTGCTAAGAATCTTGCCATTAACCCCTTACTTTGCCTTCAAGTTTGATCTTCTAAAGCAGGGGTCCCCAACCTTTCTTTCACCGCGGACCGGTTTAATATTGACAATATTCTTGGGGACTGGGGGGTGGGGAAGGTTATGGTTGCCAACAGACAAGAGTAGCAGTCAAATATGGGACACTTGTGTTTACCCCGAGGAAGACTACCATGACCATGAAGCCTTGTGCGGGCACCTGTGTGCGCATGTGTGATGTGCTGATTATTTTTTTCCCTACAAATCGTTTTTGGCGATTCTGTTCTGCAAAACTACACTGTACATACATTATTTCTACTTTATATAGGCTGTATATTTATCATATCATTCCTACTTTTACTATATGTTAGTGTTATTTTAGGTTTTATGTGTTATTTGATATGATTTGGTAGGTTTTTTTTGGGTCGGGAACACTCAAAAAATTTTTCCCATATAAATTAATGGTAATTGCTTCTTTGCTTTACGCTATTTCAGCACAAAAGGTTTCATAGGATCGCTCTACCTTAGCAGGGGAAATATGGGACAAGGGCAGTCCCGTATGGGACAAACTAATTCAGCCCAATATACAGGATGTCCTGGCTAATACGGGACAGTTGGCAACCCTGGGGGAGGGAGGTGGGGTGTTAATCACGACCGGAATATAGGTGATAAGTCAACTATAAGTCACCTATAAGTGGCTAATACACTCAATTTCGTTTCTAAAAGGGGTTATCTAACAAATTTAATATTAAACACACAGCGCATATTTTCCTCGCAAGAATATTGTCATAAATCAATTATAAGTCCCTTATAAGTCAATAGCATCATAACATTTTAAGTAACGTTTGGATATTAAACACACAGCACATATTTTCCCCGTATGAACATATAAAATCATTGCAACACACCAATATCGCTGAATCAGTGGGAGCCCTGGGCTTGTTTCCCTGCAACAAGATGGTTCCATCGAGGGGTGGTGGGAGACAGTGATACTTGAAGGGGGTTCCTTATGTCCAGTCTATTCCGCAATTTAGTTTTCATTGCATTCATTGCAGAAAATCCCGCTTCGCAGAGATATGTTGGAAATGGAAGCAATGTTTTCAGTGCTTTTGTGGCTGTCTCAGGATATTTAGCCTTGACTTTGATCCAGAGTGCCGGCAGAGATGTTATGTCAAACATACTTTTCAGCCCGCCGTCATTTGCGAGCTCGAGGAGTTGATCTTCCCGCGCTGACATGTATGACGTGTGCGTAATGACCTCGTGTGCGTTCAAGTTCAACAGTGGGCGTGACAGGGAATGAAAGGTGCAGCTGACTCATATCACCAAATCGTATCGTTTCCTCGCGGCCCAGTGTTCTAAAGTGTATCACTTCATACTTTTCCAGATTGAACTCCATCTGCCACTTCTCAGCCAGCTCTACATCCTTTCACTGTCCTGTTGTAAGGCACTGAAAAGAGTGAAGAAAAGATTACAACTATGATACCAGAAATAAAGAGAGTACATAAAGAAAGGATTCCTTGGAAAAAGGAAGACAGATTGGTATCTAAAATGAGATTACAGATGCAGTGAGAGTGTTTCTTCGGCAAATGCCTAATTAGGGACCATCAATGCAAGGTAACCTCCCAGAAATCCAGTAGCAAATTGGGAAGCTGTTGTGAAATGTTGAGCTTGCTATCACAGTGAAGAGTTAAGGTGATTATGAATTTATTTAAGGGGAGGAAAACCAAACATATGAGCAAGACAGGAATACAGCATAATGCCAATAGACTTGTATCAAGAAAGTCAAAAGGGGGCTGAATTAGAACATAAACAGCATACAATAGTCAGGCTAAATGCAGTACTTTTATGCTGTAAAATTACTTCATACCTAAACACACGATTCACATCAATATTGCATTAGTGTTCTGTGTTCCCACTGTTTATTGAAACATTTTACTGTGCCTCTGATTCATATTCAGTTTTCAGAAATTAAAAAATAAACAGCAAATACTGCAAACTGCCCAAGAAGAGGAGGGTGAGCTGCTTCAAATATCACTGGTGGTACTCCCATCTACTGTGATGAAGTTCATTGCGAGGTTGGCGATGAATTAATTCCTGCTTGAGCAAGGACTTGGGCGAGCTGAAATTTGCCTACTGCTGCAACAGATCTACAGCAGATGCAACTTCACTGGCTCTCCATTTAGTCATAATTACCCGGGCAACAGCAATACCTACATTAGCTTGCTGTTCGTTGCTTGCAACTTGGTGTTAACCCTTCATCCCCTCACTTCTAAATCTGGGCCTCTGCATCTCCCTCTGCAACTGGATCCTTGACTTCATCATCAGAAAACCACAGTCAGTGTGGATTATGAATCAACACTGGCACACCTCAAATATGTGTACTTAACCCACTGCTGTACCCTCTCAACCTCTAAAGGGATCTACCCTGGGCTGAACATACTGATGCAATCACAAGAAAGGCACAACAGCAACTATACTTCATTAAGAGCTTAAGGAGATTAGATATGTCACCAAAGAGTTGCAAATTTCTACAAATATACCATTTAACTGGTTACAACCCTGCCTGTATGGAGGCTCCAGTGGTCATAAGAGGCTTCAGGGGGTTGTAGATTCAGCCAGCTCCATTATGGAGAGTAGCTTTCTCACCATTGAGAACATCTTCATAAGTCAGAGCCTCAAGAAGGTGACATTTATCATTCAGGAGCCTCACCACTTAGGGCATCCCTCTTCTCGTTGTTACCATCAGGGAGGAGGTACAGATGCCTGAAGATGCACATTGAACGTTTTAGAAACAGCTTTTTTTTTACTCCTTGCCATCAGATTTCTGAACGGTGTAAGAACCCACTGATACTTCCTCATATTCCTCTTGCCCAATTAATTTTATATTGTAAGTGGTAGTAACATTTTGTCTTGCACTGTACTGCTGCTACAAGTCAATACATTTCATGATGTATATAATGTGTTAATAAACCTGATTTTCATTCTAATTCTTAAATAAAAAGAACAATGCTGGAAATGCTCATCAGTGGAAAGAGAAAAGAGTTAATCCTTCATATCTGACAAAGGGCCTTCAATCTTAAAAATTGACTCCCTTGATATAGACAAAGTAATTGATCTGCAGATTTTGGTAATTAGCACTATATTCATATTTACCTAGAAGATCTTTAGAAATATACTGTATGAAATATGGTACAGCAATGTAGTAGCAAATGAGAAGATCAGACCTCTGATTTTAAGTGACACTAGACAACCCGGTGACCCATTGGGGCACCTTTTGAGGGAAAGGTAGTGCAGTCTGATGTGATGTGCTTTGGAAATTAAAGAAGAAAAACTCAGTTTATTAAGGAAGAAAGACGCGTAGCAAGACAAATATAGCTCCATCTTGTTTAACGAAGGACATTTTTGATGACGATGTTTCTGGTTGATCTGCCACCCTTCGAGAATACTCTAATGTTTTCATTTCTTTTTCCCCGACTAAAAGCCACATACATCTGACCATGCTGGAATACCGGTTTCAAATAAATCAACACATCCTCCATGGTTTGGCCTTGCGCCTTATGTATAGTCATAGCAAAGCATGACTGTGTCGGGAACTGGCTCTGCTGAAGAGGGACATCTTCCCCTTCTGATAAATTGAGAGTAATTCTTGGGATCATGACAATGTCATTTTTGAACGCACCAGTGTTTATCTTTGCTATGATGAGATTGTCGTGCAGTTCTTCCACCTTCATTTGTGTTCCTTTGCAAAGCCTTGGTTGATCCAAGTTCCTCTTTGAAATGATGGGAGATCTCCTCTTCAGTTCCAGTTTATGTGGTGGCAATCCAGAGAGTTCGACCGAATCAAGGAATTCTGTTGGAAAATGAGTGGCATTAGCTCCTTGACTTATGGCATTGAAGGAACAGTATTCTTTCATGATTTCAGGGAAGTGTCTAATGCATGAGAAGTTTATTTTTCGCATCATTTCATTGAGAGGAACCAAGATAGAATTCTTTGAGAACAGTTCTGCAGGATTCTCGAATGTCGAGTGGATGAAATCAATGCATTCTTTATTGTCGTCGAAAGCGGCCATTGTCTTCAGCAACTCTTGCAGTAATTACTCTTTGCCGTATATTCTCAAGTTGATCTTTCCTTTTCTCCTGTCTCTTCCTCTCCTCCTCCTCTGCCCTTTCATCCTTCGTCTCTTCATCTCTTCTACTATTTGTTCTTTCTCTCTGATCCTGGAGTTGTGCGGCCCTGGCCTGATCCGATTCTTGTTCTCTCCTCCTTCTGTGCCTATTGTTGTCATTTTGGAGAAGTGCATGCCTTTCCTCTGTCTCTTCTTCTCTCATCTTTTTTGTCCTGACTGTTTGATCCTGGAGTCTTGCGGCCCTGACCTCATCCGATTCTTGTTCTCTCCCTCTCCTTGCCGCTTCCTGACGACGTTAAGCGTCATCTCTTGACCATAATGTCCCCCTTCTCTTTCCATGCAGCATAATTAGGCTGTCCATACTTTTTTTTTACCCTAATGCTTGATAGAAGATAGAAGCAGTAACACCAAAGCCTCCAGGATGCTGATTTTTCTTGATGATGTGGTTGGCGCTCTCCTAAATGGACGTGATAGCCCTGCCCTTTTGCTGTGTTGGTGTCGCTGCTGTGAGCATCGTGAGGTGCTGCTGAGGCTGGCCGTGCGCATGCGTCGTGTTGTGTTGCGGTTTCCATGAAAGGTGAAATCGGCTCTGTGAGCATAGTGAGGCGCTGGTGAGGCTGGCCACGCGCATGCATCGTGCTGTCACGTCATGGTTTCCATTAAAGCTGGAATCAAGGGAGAGAGGAGAAGATGGTGGAGCAACAGCGTGCGACTGTTGCGAATGATATAGATATGTGTTAACTAGGGAGTCGTACACAATCCTCATTTGATAGAGAGCCGTGAGAAGCACGGAGGAACACCTGGACAAACTTCTGAAATGCCCGCTTCGCTGCCGCTGCTGCTGTGCGATCGAGAATCTCTGGAGGGGAAGGCCCCAAATCCTTGGCTTTGCCTATTGCCTGTTGCCGGGGCCGGGGTCGGAGCGCTCGGCAGAGATGGTGCTTGGTGGCGGAGAGCTGGTTGGAGGCTCGGAGTTTTTGGATGGACTTGGAGTCAGACTGTGGTCGGATGCTTCCAGGATGCTGCAATGGCAAGTTTGCGGCGCTGGAGGTTCACTGTCTGTGTGAGATGATGGGACTTTCAAGAGACTTTGAGAATTTTTACTGTGCCCATGGTCTTCTTATCAAATTATGGTATTGCTTTGCGCTGTTGTAACTATATGTTATAATTATGTGGTTTTTGTCAGTTTTTCAGTTGGTTTGTCATGTGTTTCTGTGATATCATTCTGGAAAAACATTGTATCATTTCTTAATGCTTGCTTTACTAAATGACAATGAAAGAAGACTGCATGTCCTCATAATCTAAATCTAAAACGGGTCGGGTTGTGGAAAGCGCGGCCTGTTGATTGATGAGTGAGCAATTTTATACGAATATATAACCCTGAACTTTGCATGCATTCTCTAAGTGCATTTTAAGTGCATTTAGTCAAAAGTAGTGCCGCTGTAATGCACCGTTTGGGCTAATTGGAGGTCACAAACAGAGCATGAGAATTTTAGTAGTATATAGATGGATGTTGAAGCTCCACTGTAGAGGCTTGGAAATTTAAGTTAAATACACCATTTTACATACAGTGCTGTAATCATGGCCCTAAAACAGGATTGTTACAGAAAACCATCTAGTTTAGTAATGTTGTTGAAAGAAATCTGCTTCCACTCTGCATGTCTGGTGATTACATACCTTGTAATTAACCTTCAAAGTGTCTTGACAAGCCAGTCATTTGTATTAATATCACAACATGGAATCAGAAAAATTAAACACAGCAATAACTAATGCATTGGATTCAGGTATGGCAAAATTGATCTTGCAACCTCATAATGTCTGGAATCTGATATTAGGAAAGCTGACCCACAGATTAGATAATCAGCAGTCTGACGTAGTTTAGCACAGAGAAGGTACTTTAAAATACTTTTAAGTATTGGGGTCTTCAATTTCAACCCTGAATGCAGTAGTAACAGCAGCTGAGGTTGAACAGCGTAGAAGAAGTTGACATATGAATCTTGGAATTGGTTTATTGTTGCCTCATGTACTGAGGTATACTGTTCATACAGATCAATTCATTACAGAATGCATTGAGGTACTACGCGGTAATGCAATATCAAGATAAAGAATAAAGTGTAATAGCTACAGAAGAAGTGCAGTGCAGGTAAACAATTGGGTGCATGGTCATAACGAAGTAGATTAAGAGGTCAAGTGTTCTTTTTATTTTCCCGAGAGCCATTCCACAGCAGGGTAGGAGCTTCTTGAGCACAGTGTTATGTGCTTTTGGGCTTTTGTATCTTCTGTTGAAGGTCACAGGTAGAGCAGTGGCCAGAGCAAGCTGTTATGCATCCAGATCGGATGTTTTCTTCAGCCTCCTGAGGAAGTAGAGGTGTTGGTGAGCTTTCTCGGCTGTAGCATCTGTGTGGTTGTCCAGGACAGGCTATTGGTGATGTTCACTCCTAGAAACTCAAAGCTTTCAATCTTTTTGACTTTAGCACAGTTAATGTAGCATATGGAGTATATGCACAGTCCCCTTCCTGAAGTAAATGTTTGCTTTGCTGACAGTGAGATAAAGGCTGCTGTCATTTATTTTAATTGAGTGATACGGTGTGGAACAGGTCTCTCTGGCCAAATGAGTTTCGCCCCCCAGCAACCCCTTATTTTCTTTTTAAAAACAGTAGCCTAAATATAGGACAATTTACAATGACTAATCAGCCTAATAACTGGTATGTCTTTAGACTGTGGGAGGAAACTGGAGTATGTGGAAGAAACTCTCACGGTCATGGGAAGAACGTCCTAACACCTTACAGATGGCATGGTCAGGGGAAGAACGTCCTAACATCTTATAGATGGCACTGAATTCTGATGCCGATAGTGTCATGCTAACCGCTATGTTACCATGGTGCTGTGTCATGGCACCATATTACTATATTACTATTGTCTATCCCCTTCCTGTCTTTCGACACCACTATTTAAGATGGCATCCTACTACAGTGGTATCATCTGCAAGCTTGTAAATACAATTAGATCATGACCACAGTCAGGCGTGTACAAGGAATAGAGTTGGGGGCTGATGATGTAGCCTTGTGGACTGCCAGTGTTAAAAATAATTGTATTCAATAAGCAGTTTAATGTGGATGTCTTTATTGTGCACATGCACCAAAGATGAGTGTAGGGCTAGGAAGAAGCCTATGGCAATAGGTAAATTGCAGTGGTTGAGGTTGTTCAGGAAGCTGCAGTTAGTCTGTGCAATGACCAGCCTCTCAAAACGTTTCACGATGGTGGAAGTCAGAGTCATTGGTTGGTAGTCATTAGGCAAGTTACCTCGTTTTCGTTGGGTACAGGGGTATTAGTGAAGTGGAAAAAAACAATGGAAATTTCAGATTGCAGCAGGGAGAGGGTAAAAATGTCTGCAAATACCCCTGCTGACTGATCTGTACATCATCTAATTACCTAGCCAGGGCACTGTCTGGGCTAGATAGCTCTTGAGTCCCTGAAACACCTTTGTGACTCTTTTCTGTAGTCTCTTTGGTTTAGTCATGTTCTTCCTGCACTATAGCAATCAGAACTGAACACAGTATTCCAGGTGCAGTTTCTCCAACATACTGTGCATGATATCCCAATTCTTGTACTCACTGACCTATTCTATGAAGGAATGCATGCCAACTTCATCAATGTCAATGCATTGCCACTTCCAATGAGCTTTGTACTTGTACCCCAAGGTCTGTCTGTTCCACATTGTTCCCCAGAGCTCTGTCAAGCACTGAAGGATGTAGCTGCCAGATAGCGTTTGCAGCAGATGATGTATGGATTAAAAAAAAATAAAAACCACTGCCATCATCCTTGCTAGTCTACTCTCTTCAAAGTAATGGAGGGAGCATTTTCATGGACATGTTCTTCCTAGCCCTACGCTCATCTGTGGTTCATCTGCACAATAAAGACATCTACATTAGACTATTGTTGAATACAATTCTTTTTAACACTGGCACTCCACAAGGCTACAGAGAAGTTCTCCTTTTTCAAAGAAGTGGGCTTCCCTTCCCCCACCATCAATGCTGCCCTCAACTGCATTTCTTCCATTTCATGCATGTCTGCTTCTACCCCATCTTCCCGCCACCCTACCAGGAATAGGGTTCCTCTTGTCCTCACCTGCCACCCCACCAGCCTTCTCGTATAACACAGAATTCTCCAGAACTTGCACCATCTGCAACGGGATCTCACCACCAAGCACATCTTCCTCCTCCTCCCCCCTCCCCCCCCACTTTCTACTTTAGACAAGGATTGCTCCCCATGTGACTCCTAAGTCCATTCGTCCCTCCCCACTGATCTCCCTCCTGGCACTTAGTCATACAAGCAGAAAAGTGCTACACCTCCTCCCTCACTACCATTCAGGGCCCCAAACAGTACTTCCAAGTGAAGCGACACTTCACCTGTGAGCCTATTGGGGTCATATACTGTATCTGTATTTGCTACAGTAGAGGAACTACCACATAGAACATCCCCCCAAACATACAGGATTGACCTCTGGCAACAAACAGAAGCCAGAACCCCACCAAACAATACAGTGCAAGACCCCACAGAAATGTTACCAGACGGGGCACTGCTTGACAGACGGAAGTGGTGCACTCTCAACAGAGCGAGAGCGGGAGTTTGTAGGACAGGAGACAATATGGTGAAGTGGGGTTTTTAATATTGAATACGTTTTGTGCAACTGCCCACTCTCACCTGATTTAGCTGACAATAACCTGCTCAGCATCAACCTAACAACACTAGAGTGGCTGGCTGTCTGGTGTGACAAGCTATGATGATGACTGTATCTGGTGCTCTTGGTGTGACCTCCTGTATATCAATGAAACTCGACGCAGATTAGGAGATAGTTTTGCTGAGCACCTATGCTTCGTTCGCCAGAAGAAGCTGAATCTCTCAGTGGTCACCCATTTTAATTCCACTTCCCATTCAGGTACGTGATGAGGCCACACTCAGGTTGGAGGAACAATGCCTTGTATTCTTTCTGAGTAGCCTCCAACCTGATGGCATTCAAATTTCAGGTAATGCTGCCCCCCCCCCATCTCCAATCCCCAGCCCCTTTTTCCTTTTTCACTTTATCCCCTTGCCTGCCCATTGCCTCCCTCTGGTGCTCCTCTCCCCCTTTTCTTTCTTCCATGTCCTTTTGTCACCACCTATCAGCCTCCCCCTTCTCCAGCCCTATATTTCTTTCACCAATCAATTTCCCAGCTATTTACTTCATCCCTCTCCTTCCCCAGTTTCATCCATTACCTTGTGTTTTTCTCTCTCTCCTCCCCCACCTTTTAAATCTACTCCTCATCTTTTTTCTCCAGGAGGTTTGTTAGTGCTATTGGGGAGGCTTTAAACTAGATTTGCAGGGGGTTGGGAACCAGAGTGCCAGAGCTGACAGTGGAGCTGGGGTGAAAATAAATGATATTAAAAGTTCAAGCAAAGCCACAAATAGAAAGGTTGTGAGTGGTGGTAAAAATCTTCTGAGGTATATATATTTCAATGCGAAGAGTATTGCAGGGAAGGCAGACGAGTTGAGGGCGTAGATTGACACGTGGAATTATGACGTTATAGCAATTAGTGAAACTTGGCTACAGGAGGAGCAGGACTGGCAGCTTAATATTCCAGGGTTCCGATGTTTCAGATGTGATAGAGGCAGAGGAATGAAAGGTGGGGGAGTAGCATTGCTTGTTAGGGAAAATATTACAGCAGTGCTCAGGCAGGACAGATTAGAGGGCTTGTCTACTGAGTCCTTATGGGTGGAGCTGAGAAACAGGAAAGGTATGGCCACATTAGTGGGGTTGTATTACAGACCACCCAATAGTCAGGGAGAATTGGAGGAGCAGATCTGCAGAGAGATAGCAGGCAACTGCAGGAAACATAAAGTTGTGGTGGTAGGGGATTTTAATTTTCTACATATTGATTGGGACTCCCATACTGTTAGGGGTCTAGATGGGTTAGAGTTTGTAAAATGTGTTCAGGAAAGTTTTCTAAATCAATATATAGAGGGACCAACTAGAGGGGATGCAATATTAGATCCATTAGGAAATGAGTTAGGACAAGTGACGGAAGTGTGTGTAGGGGAGCACTTTGATTCCAGTGATCATAACACCATTAGTTTCAATTTGATCATGGATAAAGATAGATCTGGTCCTAGATTGTCTACTCTATGCCTCTCATAATCTTCTCTCAGGCTAACCCTCAGCCTCCAACTCCAGAGTAAATGGCGAACATTTGTCCAGTCTCTCTTTATAGACCATTCCCTCTAATCAAAGTATTCTAGTCAAAGTTTTCTGTGCTGTCTCCAAAACCCACATCTGTCCTATAATGGGGTAATCAGAAGTGAATACAATACTCCAAATGCAGCCTAACTAGAGTTTTATAAAATTGCAACATAATATCTCGTACTCATGCCTCAACTGATTATGATATTCACTGCTTCTATCACCATATCAACCTGTGCAGCCACTTTCAGGGAGCTTGTGGACTTGACCTCAAAATCCCCCTGTACATCAACTCTGTTAAGAATTATGCCATTAACTGCCTACTGTCCCTTTTGCATTTGATCTCCCAAAGTGCAAAACCTCACATTTGGCATTATTAAACTCCATTCTTCATCCATATCTGCAATTCAACTATATCCCACTCTGTCCTTTGGCAATCTTCTAAGCTATCCACAATTAAATTTCAAAGTAGAGAAGGTATCACTGTAAAATGACTGTTAAACATACAGGCTATATTATTTTAAAGAAAACATTGACAATAATATTCTTCACCCAGAAAATTATTATCGTCACAAACATGAGAAAATCTACAGATGCTGGAAATCAGAAGCAGCGCACTCAAAATGCTGATGGAACTCAACAGCTTAGGCAGCACCTATGGAAATGAATAAACAGTTGACTTTTCGGGCTGAGTCCCTTCTTCAGGACCTATATAGAATAGAAGCAGCATTATGTACTTGTATAAAATAAAACTGCAAGCCTACAATTAGCAACACCAGAAACATGCAAGTTTTAATGCAAAAGCATTATACAGAGGTTGAGCTAAGCAATCCACGAAATCAGGCGATCAGATGAAATCTCTCCTATCCACTCATTTCCTGTTGCAAACAGTGGTAAGTAATTAAATACCTCTTCTGTCATAGGAAGTCCCTTGAACTAATAATAATTGGTATTCACAATGATTCTGATATGCCTAGGTGGCAGGTGGTCTCCTTCTGCTGTTTACACTAGGTTTGTGTATGCTTCCAACAGATGGGGTGTAGGTTCTAAGTGCCATCCCAAATGTTCTTCCTTCACTTATTGGTTAGGGAGTTCCAGGAATTAATGGGGAGATTTTGAGCACATCTTTTTTTCTGCATGACAAACTGTCTTCCTGTGATACAGCTTGGAATAGAATGTCTGTTTTGGGAATGTGAGCAGTGTGGCCTATTCATTGGAGCTGCTTCAGTTTAATAGGGTTTTACTGGAGATATTGGGCCAGGAGAGAATGCTGACTTTATTTATTCTTACAGTGGATTTGGAGGATTTTGCAGAGAAAGCATTAGTTTTCTTCCCAATGCCATGACTTGCTGATTGCAGGTAGTAAATTCTTGGGCTTATCAAAATAGTTATAGACAAGATTCTTTGTGATTTGATTTGAATTATGTGTTTTGATTTCATATAGTGCCTGCCCTGCTGAGCATTTCCAACATTTTCTGCTATTGTAATTAGGCACAATATTTCATAAAAAGTAATTTAAAACCTTAAGTTTGATACATATTTATTTGCCTTTGATTGAAACAAACGTTAAAAAAGTCACCACTGTGCTATGTAACTGTGAAAGTGAGGCATTTAACTGATGAAAAGTTGTCTCTGTGGGGTAATGGTGAAATAAGCCAACAAACAGTTAAGAGTGTAAATGATACAATGGCCTTTGAGAATGTACTATCTGCAATAAGTAAGTCATGGCTCTGGGAAGGTACCATTGCTTTCTTTATAAAATCCTCCCCATCCACTGTATAGATAAATGAAATAAACTCAGCATACTCTCCGAGCCGAATATCTCCACTATTGCTGCTTTTGGAAATCTTTTCCCTCAGTTACTGTTGTATTGAAGGCAATGGTGAATGGTGTCTTCTTTGTTGAAAGGTGGCTCCATGTGAAATAATTCATGTTTTCCAACAGCCTTTTTCATTAGAGATTCAAGTAAAATTCACAGCACTACCCGTTGTTCAGTCACCTAGAACCTGTTAGATTCTGTTGTCATATCAGTGAGAGGCAGCAAGGCTATCTGTATCTACTGAGCCATGACTATTATCAATAATGTAGGACTGATCTGCTTAGAGCACCATTGTAAGCAGAATGTTGTCACAGGATAATAATAATGTCAAAGCAGTAGTGGTAAGCATAGTAGTAAAACTGCAGACTGCTGAGTTTGCACCTTCTCCCTGTGACTTATGGGTTTCATCCGGTTGCTCTTTTTTTCCATATACCACAAAAAGTGTAGGTTGGTAGGTTAAATGGTCACTATATTTGCTGTAGGTTAGTGGTGGAATCTGGGGCAATTTAATGGTTATGTGGGGAGAATAAAAATGGGATTAGTATTTCATGCTTGCTATAAATTCAGTGGGCTGAAGTTCCTGTTTTTGTATGACTTGAAAACAGTAGTTCTTAGTAAGTCCCTCACAGACAGCCTGCAGAGCACCAGCTGCAGTTTGTGCACTGCGTATGGACTGCCATGTAGCTCTTCATAATTAGTGTTGGTTAAGAGATCTTCTCTACAAAGAAGAACCAAGGTTGGTTTGATGAGAATGATCTGGAGGAATTTACTGCAAATGCAAAAATTCTCCACTGTATCGCCAGGAAAAGATATGTCTCTACAGCCCAAAGGCTGAGATCCAGCAGAAAACTTGTCATCGCAACCATCACCCTCCGAAAAAAAAATTTCAAGTGGAAGTGATGCAGGAGGCCAAGCAGTTCACTGATTGCCATGATATACAACGGTTCTTAGTTTCTTGAAGTTATGTTTCTCAAGAACCAAAGATCTCACTATACTGTGTAATTACAAGTGTGTAATGGGAGGAGGATACTGCAAGAGTATCTGTACTTACAACTATATCAGAATCCAGCACATAAATGCTCGATTTTGGCCAGAAGTGGCCAATGGATTTTGGCTTTCTGCTGAGACCTCTGCCGCCATAGAAACCTGTGTGCAGTCAACTTAACTCGTTCTGTGTCATTTCAAGGAATAGCTCAAAGCACTGGATACTTGCAGGGTAATGGGATCAGGCAGATCCTAGCTCTAGCACTAAAGGCTTGCATTCTAGCAAAACTGTTTCTATAAAGTTAGAACATGGATTTGCCCATCAAAGAGAAAAATCTATATTTGAAATGTTTTCAAAAGTAAGGCAAATCTTGGATCAAAATTATTGTTCTAACGTCATCGTTAGCAAATATTGGAATGTGCAGTTGACACTGTTGTCAGGTGGCACATGCATTCTATTTACCAGCATTCAATTCTGATTTTGCTAGGCTTGCTCAAATCTAGATCTAATTTTAGCCTTGGTCCAAATATGTAGATAAAATAGTTAAATTCCAGCAGTAAGACTGTTCTATGGCAATCGAGGAACAAATACTGCACTGATGGAATTGAACCGCATGAATGAAGACAGTTGTCGTCGTCGTAGTTCAATTAGACCATTGTGTTACGCTGTCACGAAAGCAATTATCAGTTTTCAAATTATTTACAGATGGAACCACTGTACATTTCATAATCACTCTTAAACTGTTTCCTCTTTGCTATATTGAAAAAGACTTCTACCTTTAAGGTGTTATAGTATAGTGCAGCTGGGTCACAATAAAAATGTACAGGTAGAAGAGCAGCAGGAAACAAGTACAAGGCATACGTGGATTATTTTTTTCTGAACTCCATCTGAATAGAAGTTGGATATGGCAAGATTCTATTTGGAAACAAGTGGGCTTAGATTAAATCACGGTATGATCCTTCACTGGAAAGGATGCAGAAGGTTTAAAATGGGGCATAACACCTCTACTAATGAAAAGGAGGTTATGTTCATTAAACTCCAAGTTTACCATTAGTTCCTTGTTTATTTTCCATGATGTGAATTACCTTAATAGCCATTGGCACGATTGCAAACAACATATTCAGGAAACCAAATGAGACCCTTCACAAGAAATGTAGCTTCTCTACTGAGGTAACCATCTTAAAATTATTAACTTAAAGTGCTCAACTTTTATTACAGACATCCCACCTCTCCCGGAAGTTCCGGGAGTCTCCCGCATGTCAATAGTGGCTCCCTGACGCCCAGAAATTATATACAATATCCTGGAAATAGATTTTTTTGAGCGGGAGAGCATCCTGATTGGTCTCTCTTCGTGCTAAGAGTGGTCACCAACCACCGGGCCGTGAGGAAACAATATGATTTGGTGATAGGAAATGATATGAGTCAGCTGCACCTTTCCTCATTCCCTGTCATTCACTGTTGAACTTGAACACACGTGAGACCATCAATGACCCAAGATGTGCAAAGGAATGGGTGCGTGACCCATTTGTGAATGTCCCTGGTGAATCTTCCATGTCAGCGTGGAAAAAAGATCAACTCCTCGAGCTTGCAGATGACGGTGGGCTGAAAAGTATGTTTGACATAACATCTCTGCCGGCATTCTGGATCAAAGTCAAGGCTGAATATCTTGAGATAGCTACGAAAGCATTGAAAATGTTGCTTCCATTTCCAACATATTCCTGCGAAGCAGAAGTTTTCTGCAGTGAATGCAACGAAAACTAAATTGCGGAATAGACTGCACCTAAGGAACCACCTTCGAGTATCGCTGTCTCCCATCACCCCTCAATGGGACCACCTTGTTACAGGAAAACAAGCCCAGGGCACCCACTGATTCAGCGATATTGGTGTGTTGCAATGATTTTATATGTTCATAAGAGGAAAATATGCGCTGTGTGTTTAATATCCAAACGTTATTTAAAATGTTATGATGCTATTGACTTATAAGTGACTTATAATTCAGTGGTCCCCAAACTCCGAGCCGGGAAGAATGCAACGGTACGACGGTGGCCAGAATGCACCCAGCACATCTTTAAGAACAGTCATAGTCATACTTTATTAATCCCGGGGGAAATTGGTTTTCGTTACAGTTGCACCATAAATAATAAATAGTCATAGAACCATAAACAGTTAAATAGTAATATGTAAATTATGCCAGTAAATTATGAAATAAGTAGTCCAGGACCAGCCTATTAGCTCAGGATGTCTGACCCTCCAAGGGAGGAGTTGTAAAGTTTGATGGCCACGGGCAGGAATGACTTCCTATGACGCTCTGTGCTGCATCTTGGTGGAATGAGTCTCTGGCTGAATGTACTCCTGTGCCCACCCAGTACATTATGTAGTGGATGGGAGACATTGACCAAGATGGCATGCAACTTGGACAGCATCCTCTTTTCAGACACCACCATGAGAGAGTCCAGTTCCATCCCCACAACATCACTGGCCTTACGAATGAGTTTGTTGATTCTGTTGGTGTCTGCCACCCTCAGCCTGCTGCCCCAGCATACAACAGCAAACATGATAGCACTGGCCAACACAGACTCGTAGAACATCCTCAGCATCGTCCAGCAGATGTTAAAGGACCTCAGTCTCCTTGGGAAATAGGGACAGCTCTATATAATAGAGAAAAAAAGCCGAAATAAACAAGGTAATTAATTAGATGCTGCCTGGCACATAAGTGTCGGCCCAGATCAGAGGCGATTGCCAATTTCATCGTCTCTGATCTGGGCTGACATTTATGTGCCGGGCGGCACCTAATCAATTAGCTTGTTTATTTTGGCTTTTTTCTTAAAGATGTGCTGGGTGTGTTCTGGCTACCGCTGCATTCTTCGCGGCCCGGAGGTTGGGAACCACTGTTATAATTGACTTATCACTATATTCATGAGAGGAAAATATGCGCTGAATGTTTAATATTAAATTCGTTAGATAAAATCGTTTAGAAACGAAATTGAGTGTATTAGCTACTTACAAGTGACTTATAGTTGATGTATCACCTATATTCCAGTCGCGTTTAACATCCTTCCCACCCCACCCCTGGGGTCGGCTGGTCCGCAAGAATATTGTTAATATTAAACCGGTCCACGGTGCAAAACAGGTTGGGGACCCCTGATTTAAACTAGCTGGCCAGCTGCCAAGGAGCTACGCTATTGATGTCCTACGTGATGAGGCCAACTCCCTGTAGACTTAAAGTTGTAATAGAATAAACATGATAATACCAGTACATATTTTAACGTCATATTTGCTGCATGTACCCAACTTGGTTTACAGATTAGACAAAATCACTAACCAAAGTATTACATACACCCTTGGAGGTCGACGGGGTGGGGTGCTACCTCCCTGAAATGAGTTTTTGCAGGGTGGGATGTCTGTTATTAAGACACTGATGTTGAGGTTATTTATGGAATTGGTAACATCAATATTATTGCTCATCCATAATTTCCCTCAATTGGTGATTGGCAACCTGAACAAATACAGCCTGCTTAGTAAACATACTGCAGGTTTTGCTGGATTGAGAGATTCAGGCTTTGAACAAAGCAATAATGAAGGAATGGCAAC
Organism: Mobula hypostoma; assembly: GCF_963921235.1. Lineage (NCBI taxonomy): Eukaryota > Metazoa > Chordata > Chondrichthyes > Myliobatiformes > Myliobatidae > Mobula > Mobula hypostoma. The sequence continues at coordinate 183,689,124 of NC_086099.1, forward strand.
ACAATTCCAAGTTAGGAAGGTGTACCCATCTATCAGGGAGATGCTGTAAGTAGCAAGGAGCTTTGCCAAGTTGCTACAGCCGATTTAATAGATGATATTTACTGTAGTCACAATGCAACAACATTGAAGATACCATTTTAAGGTAGTTGTTGAGTTTCACACAAGCAAAATGATTTGTCTTGAATGATGTTGACAGGCAAGTGAAAAATATTCTATCCGTCTCCAGACTTGGGCCTTGTGCATAATGGAAAGGATTCCAAAGAGTCAGGACCCACCCTAAACTGCTTTTGCTGTCACAGTATTTAGGTAGCTAGTCCTGTTATCAATATAGCTAATTGTGGCAACCAAGATGTTGATGGTAGGAAATGTGGTTATGATAATAATATAGCCAGGTGGTCAGATTCTTTCTGGAGATGATTATCACCTGATACTTAAAAAGCAGCAGGTGAGTTGCAGCATATCAGCACATACTGCAATGATGTTTCAGATCAACTGCTTCATCTTCTCAAAAGTAACAAACTGAACCGAGTCAGCAATGAAAATCCCCACTTCTGAGCACAGAATAGAAGAAATCCTGTAGTAATATCCTGGATTGAGTATTTATTGTGACTGAGCTGAACTATACTATAACACCTTAAAGATAGAAGTCTTTTTTCAATATAGCAAAGAGGAAACAGCTTATGGATGATTATGAAATGTACAGTGGTTCCATCTGTAAATGGTAAGTTTGAGAACTGAATTGTTTTTGTAACAGTAACACAATGGTAGGATCTGAGTACAATGTAGAAGAATTGATGGAATGCTGCACTGTTTAAGATGAGAGATTAAGATGAAGCTACATCTGTTTAAGATGGATGCAAAGTATCCATGACGGTTTTTCTAGATAAGTTTGTTGATACCATTGATAATGCTCTGCCCTCAGCCAGTTGCACCCCCAAAAAACATACCATGTATCCAGTATTAGAAAATTCCAACCTGCCACTTGTACCGGTTTAATACACATATTATAGCATACATGCATACCTGTGCATGCTCAACATGCTTAATGATTATTGGGGCAGGTGTTTATCCAGACCTTTTCTTTACTATAAATGGTTTTGAAATTAATCAAATTTAACTTTTCCTTTGGAAATCCAAGTTGTTAACACTTCATAATATTTTCATTTCCTAGGTAACTTTCTATTACTTTAAATGTGGATTCCATATATTTTCCTGTCACTGATGCTAACAGATTAATCTTTAGTCCCTTGTTTTTCTCTTAAATGTAGGAATTTCATCACTTGTCTTATACTTCTACCCTGGTTCTATGGCGTCAACCACTTAAAAGTAGGACAAGATAGGTCAATTATGAAAACAAGTTCATTAACAAATCTAAAAGGGCAAAGAGGTGGCCTGAAGAGCAATTTGTGTTCTGTGTCGGAACCTATGAAAGTGTTCTGTGTCAAGGGAGCCATGTGTGTAGGAAATGCATCTAGCTGAAGCTCCTAGACAAGGATTACAAGCTTGAGGTGCAACTGGCAACACATCAGAGCGAAAGAGATGTCAAGGATTTCCTGGTTTGTAAATGAATTTGACTGCAAAGATTCTAAAGCAATAGGAGTGAGGGATTTTGTGGTTGGAGGCAGGACAGTCAAGTATTTCTGTATCAACATGTCCATGATATCAAGGTATGAAACATCATGGGGATAACAGGATTTGGTTGGTGTTTTTTTTATTATTTAGATAAGGAATTCACAAGTATCATGAACTTTTTTCACATGTATAACCTTTTCCATTTTTTTATATATGTATAAATCTATAATTATTTATACATTCCTAAGTACACATTGAGATGATATAAAAAGAAATTAGACACTTAAATAGATAATTATGTACAGTTGAAATTCTACTCTGTTAGGCTAAGTAATGATATTAGTTGTTAAGAAAAATAGTAATAATAGTGGATTAATAATAATTTCCATATATCTCTTCTGGACCGTTTCTGGTCCAAAATATTGTATGTAAGCCTATGTAATGACCATTGTAGGGTATATCCTAACTTGTTCGTGTTTGCTCCTACCCCCAAACATAATTATCCAATCCCTATGTACTTATTTACTTAATTTTATCATTTTTTTTCCCTTTCCCAAATCTTTTCCTTGTGTTAATTCTCCATTTTCCAAAAAAAGGGAAAAAACAGTAAACATTTAGACCAGGGGTGCTTATGTTAGCAATATTACTGTGTTGATGAGAAGAGCAGTATAAATCATGAGGAGAGTCATCTAAAGTCTGCTCACTTTGGAGTTATATATTCAATCCATTTATTCCAAATTTGATAAAATTTTTCTTTTTGAATTCTCAGAGAGTAAGTAATTTCCATTTTAAATATTTCCAAGATAATTTCGTGCCAATCTTCTAATGTAGGTGGTATTGGATTTAGCCACTTTCTAGTGATTGATTTCTTTCTTGCCGCTAAAAGGGCCTGCAGCAACTTTATACCTTTCTTCTGTTCAAGAAACAATACATGCCCCAAATAGAGCGTCTCAAAGTTCAGAGGTATCTGGGTCTTAAGTACCTTAACTTATGTTCTATGAATACCTTTCCGATATAAACTTAATTTGGGGCAATCCCAGAAAATATGGAGCTGCACCTTCTCCAACACATCACGTTTGTGTCTTTATATTTTTCCTGATATGGGGTCTTAAAGTATCTTATAATATTTTTCCAATAATGTTCTCTCCAAGTCAGAGAACATTGAAGACATTCAGAAGACCACTGAAAGCTGCATATTTTCCCCCAAGCCTCCTCTGAAAGTACCAACCTCACTTCTTTCTCCCACTTCTCTTTAATATACAATGTGTTTACATTTTTAGCATGGGAGAGTGCATTATATAATCGAGAAACTGATTTACTTGGTGTTGAACTGTAAGCCAAATTCAGAAACTTGAAAAATTCTAATTCTACTGTTGATAAGTCTGAAAATCTACAACTCTGGTTAACATAGTGTCGTACTTGAAGGTACCTAAAAAGGTCATTGTGTTCTAGGCCATGTTTGCCCTGCAGGAATTGGAAACTGTGTAATACTCTTTTATGTATAAATGAGAGGTAGGTTTTAAGACCTTTCTTTATCCATAGTTCAAATCTTCTATCTCCTCTGTTGGGAAGGAATTCGGTATCATATGCACATCATCTGAAAAGTTTTAACGTGTTATTGATTCCACATGAATTAACCACCTTCTGCCATACTTTGAATGTAAGATTTATCCAGCTGTTTTTAAACTTTTCCAATTGGGCCATCAATCCTTTGTCTGCTATTGAGGCCTGAAGAGGAAAACTTTGGTTGGTGTTCTGAAGGGGAAGTGTACTTGCGTGGTTGGGGAAGATCACCATAAGCTTGCAGGAGGATGAGGTTGCAGGACATTGTAATGGAAAATAAATAAAAGTGCACCAGGTGGTGGAATGTTTAAAAGTATGAGGAAAGTAACGGGTGTGATTTTAGATATAAGTAGATGGAAATGGAATACGAACAGTAAGGAATACAAACAGTAATTTTGGATCGTTTCTGCAATATTTTGGACGGAGAGCGAGAGTAGCCAGACGTCTTGGTACATATTGGTACCAATGACATAGGAAGGAAAAACAAAGAGGTCCTGAAAATAGAATTTAGAGAGCTAGGTAGACATCTGAGAAGCAGGACCACCCAGGGTTGCTGCATGTGCCACGTGCCAGTGAGGGTAGAAACAGAATGTTTTGGCAAATTAATGTATGGCTGAGAAGCTGGTACAGGGGGCTGGGCTTCAGGTTCTTGGATCATTGGGATCTCTTCTGGGGGAGATGTGACCTGTTCAAGAGTGACAGGTTGCACCTGAACCCGAAGGGAACCAATATTCTCGCAGGCAGGTTTGTTAGGGCTGTTGGGGAAGGTTTAATCTAATTTGGCATGGGAGTGAGTACTGGAGTGAAGGGACTCAGGATAGGATGGATGGTAAAAAGCAAAGGTAGCATGCAGTCAGACTGTCAGGAAGGGCACACAGATGATAGGACATAATTGCAGCTTGCAGGGTAAATATCAGTGCATTAGGGATACAGAATCAAAAAGGGAGTACTCAAAGTGTTATATCTCAAAATACAGAGTAAGAGAAATAAGGGGGATGATCTTGTTGCATTATTACAAATAGTCAGGTCTGATGTTGTGGCCATTACAGAATCGTGGCTGAAGGATGGTTGTAGTTGAGAGCTGAATGTCCAAGGTTATGCGTTGTATTGGACCGATAGGAAGGTGGGCAGAGGGGATGGCGTGGCTCTACTGGTAAAGAATGGCATCAAATCATGGCCTCCTCTACTGCCATGATAAGGCTAAACTCAGGTTGGAGGAGCAACACCTCATATACCGTCTAGGTAGTCTCCAGCCCCTTGGTATGAACATAGGATTCTCCAACTTCCAGTAATTCCCCCCCCCTCGCTTCCCCTATCCCTATTTGACTCTGTCCCCTCCCCCAGCTGCCTATCACCTCCCTCATGGTTCCGCCTCCTTCTACTACCCATTGTGTTTTCCCTTATTCCTTCTTCACCTTTCCTGCCTATCACCTCCCTGCTTCCCCTCCCCCACCCCTTTATCTTTCCCCTTACTGGTTTTTCACCTCAAACAACAGGAATTCTGCAGATGCTGGAAATTCAAGCAACACACATAAAAGTTGCTGGTGAACGCAGCAGGCCAGGCAGCATCTCTAGGAAGAGGTGCAGTCGACGTTTCGGGCCGAGACCCTTCGTCAGGACTAACTGAAGGAAGCAGTTAGTCCTGAGGAAGGGTCTCGGCCTGAAGCGTCCACTACACCTCTTCCTAGAGATGCTGCCTAGCCTGCTGCGTTCACCAGCAACTTTTATGTGTGTTGCTTGAATTTCCAGCATCTGCAGAATTCCTGTTATTTGCAACTATATATAGTTACTTTAACTATAACTATATTTCTCTAGATCTTCACTGCCTTGTTGATTTATCTGCTGTCTTCTGAAGTGGTTAAATATGTAGTACAGTATTCCTCTGTTCCAATGTTCACATCCTTCTATTTGTTCTGCAGTCTCTTTGAATATATTGCCTTCGCCAAATTCATTATGTTCGAATTCTCCAGATTATCTTCAGTTTGCCATTTTTTTCCTTCATACTGAATTAATATGTGCATAACTATTTGTAGACCATCCCATTATTTTTTGCCATCAAGTATTTACTACCAGTTGTTTAAGCGTCGTCAGAACTTAATTATGAAAAGCAAGGGACCTTGCACAAAGCTCTGCAGAACACCATTGTATAAGTTACTAAAATTGCCATTGACCATTACTTACTACTTTTCCCACAAAGCAAATTTTTAGTTCAAATATACTTTTGGATATGAAGAGCTACTTTCTTGATTGTTTTGCTATATGAGGTGTTATTAAATGCCTTACTAAAATCTAGGCAATGTAGCAAGTCCCTTCTGATTACCATTAGATACCTCTTCCAAAAATGCAATTAATTCATTTAGACTATGTTCCGTTAGCATTTAACCTGCTGATTCTCTGTAAGTTCCTCAGAAAATTTTCCAATAATTTGCCCACTCTTTTTAAAAAGTGACAATGGAGAGCAGAGTCTGTCAAATCCAGTACTGAAGCAGAAGATGTTCATAGTGCTCACGGAATACTTGGGTCTGGCTTCATGGAATATTGAGATGAGTCATACAATAACATTAAGGAGAAAGAATGTGACATTTTGCAAATGCCAAATATGGTGGGAGAGTGTATGTAAGATAGAAAACAAATGAAGGGGTCTAGGGAAAATTATTGGAATTAACTCTGAGGGATAGCATTAATCGGCATTTGGAGAGGTAGAGGTGAATCAAACATAGCCAAAACAGATTTATTAAGAGAAGGAAGAGTCTGATTAGTAATCAGATTTTTTTGAGTGGGAGATTTTAGCAAGGTCTTTCAGCAAAAAGCCAACATGGAATATTGATAAGAAAGCTCAAAGCCTATGGGATCTAAGGAGAAGTGTCGAGTTTGATTAAAAATTGGTGTAGTCAATTAATTATCAATGAATTTTAGTGAATGAGAGACAATGAAGTGTAAGGTTCCACAGAGCTCAGTATCATTCTAATCTTTTCTATGATGTATATTAATGAGTCAGACTGAAACATAGGGACCATGATTAGGAAATTGGCCAGTGTTACCAAACTAATCAATGTGATTATCATGAGGAAGAAAGTTCTAGGTGGCAGGAAAATACTCAGTAGGACAAGCATAGAAATGGTAAAGTTATACATCCTGGAGAATTGTAATGCATTTGGAGAACAATGATATAATTGATGGTAGTGTACCAAGAACCAGAAGCAAAAGGATCTTAGAGTGTCTCTTTACAGATCCTTGAAGGTAGTAGTAAAGATGAATAAGGTGACCAAGAAAACGTATTGGGGAAGGTCACTGAGTGTATATAAACAAAAGCAGGGTAAGTCATTGAGTAGGTGGACTGGACAATATCCAGGGAATCATCTTTGAATCTAAATGAATGCAGGACTAGTTGTCACCAACTAATCTAATTAACAAGTTCCAAAACCTGGGCCTCTGGATCTTTGACTTCCTCACCGAGAGATCGCAGTCAGTGTGGATCAGAATTAACATCTCATGTTCGCTGACCATCAACCTGTCACACCTCAAGGATTTACACTTAGCCTATTGCTCTATTCTCTCTATATCCATGACTGTATGGCTCAAATGGCATCTGTAAATTTCAGATGGTGGCAGGGAGGTATACAGGAGCAAGACAGATCAGCTGGTTGATCAGTCACAATATCCTTGCACTCAACCTCAGTAAGACCGAAGAATTGACTTCAGAAAGGGAAAGTTGAGAGAACACACACCAGTCCTCATCGAGGGATCAGCAGTGGAAAGGATGAGCAGTTTAGAACATAGAACATAGAATAGTACAGTACAGTACAGGCTCTTCTGCCAACAATGTTGTGCTGATCCTTAAACCCTGCCTCCCATATAACCCGCCACCTTAAATTCCTCCATATACCTGTCTAGTAGTCTGTCAAATTTCACTAGTGTATCTGCCTCCACCACTGACTCAGACAGTGCATTCTACGCACCAGCCACTCTGAGTAAAAAAGACCTTCCTCTAATATCCCCCTTGAACTTCCCACCCCTTACTTTAAAGCCATGTCCTCTTGTATTGAGCAGTAGTGCTCTGGGGAAGAGGTGCTGGCTGTCCACCTCTATCTATTGCTCTTAATATCTTGTATACCTCTATCATGTCTCCTCTCATTTCAATTTCCTATGTGTCAACATCTCTGAAGATGTATCCTGAGCTCAACATATTGATGGAATTACAATGAAAGCATGATACCAGCTATATTTCATTGGGAGTTTAAGAGCATTGTAACTGGTTACATCACTGTCTGTTATGGAAGGGCCACTGCACAGTATCGGAAAAAGCTGCAGAAAGATGTAAACCCAGCCAGCTCCATCAGAGCACAAACCTCCTCAGCATTGAGGACACCCCAGAAAGGCGCATCCATCATTAAGGACTCTCATCACTCAGGACATGCCCTCTTTTCATTGCTACAATCAAGGGGACGGTACAGGAGCCTGAAGGTGCACATTCTGTTTCAGGAACAACCTTTTCCCCTCCACCATCAGATTTCTGAATGGGTAATGAACCCATGAACACTACCTCACTAATTTTTGCTCTCTTTTTGCACCACTTATTTTTATATACACTTATTTTCTTGTTATGTATTGCTATCACAAAGCAACAAGTTTCTCGATGTATGCTGGTGATATTAAAGCTGATTCTGATTTTCTCATGTTAGAATTCCATAAAACATCTGCTAAGTCGCAGCTAACTTACCATGTACAATTTGGTCACCACATCACAGGAAAAGTGTATATTACGGTAATGAGTTCAGATGAGTGTTAGAATACTAGAACTGCGAGGTAAGATTATTTAAGCTGGAGTTATTTTCTTTGCAACACAGGAGCATGAAGAGGACCCATTTCATTGGTAGAAAGCCCAATATTTCAGGGAAATAAACTTGTCAGTTGATGGATGGATTAGAGGGAATTTGAGAAAATATTACTAGGTATTTGGAACTCACTACATGAAAAAGTGGCTGAGGAGTAATCTGTAATCATATTTAGAAAGGTAAATGGATGGGCTGAAAGTTGGAAAATTGTCCTTGCCTATGTAGTTACATTTCTGGCTAGCTTGAGCCTGATGATGGTCTCATTGGTTGCATTCTGTGCTGTCATTTCCTGAGATTCTCTTCATTGCAGCCTGCTAGGTAACCCTAGGCTATTTCAACTCGTGCAAAGCCTTCTGATTTTTTTCAAACTTAAATGTGCTCTGAATTTTTGCTTAACTGTTCATAATATTCCTTTTTAATTATCCTTACTGTATTTATACTTGTATGAAGTCATTATCACCTTTTGTGTTAACTGTAATTAACAATGGGGTATAATATAGTTATTCATACTTGAATTGGAGTATTAGTCTTAAATAATAGAGCTTGCGCCCAAACTTAAAGGCAAAATTCAATTTCCATCTTTAAATTTGTGTGCATGTGAAACAAAGCTGATTGTACCCTGATAACTTGTGTTTATCATCTTGAATCATGGCTTTTTGGCATTAGAATTTACTAGCAATATCCACGTACTGTAAGTATATCTGTTTTTATATACACCCAGATACGAATTTTCGATAATAAAGTTACTTTTGCACAGGATACCGGGAAGAGAAATGAGAGTGTCCATAAATTGAACATGTGGAATTGGTGTTTTACTTTATAATCCTTGGAAATCTGTTAAATTACTTGAATTTTCCAAAATAATTGCTCTGTAGCAGTAGCGCATATTAGGATGAATAAGTAGGATCTTTGTATTTAGTTACTTGAATAAAAACTTGGTTTATCTGCTTTTGTTTTCCACAGACTTGCTACATTTGTGAAGAACAAGGCCGTGAAAGCAAAGCAGCAACTGGTGCTTGTATGACGTGTAATAAACATGGATGTCGACAAGCTTTCCATGTAACTTGGTTAGTGTTGTATTTTTAAGTGGAAAATACAAGCAAAGTTGTACAGAAGAGACAAATGAATGTATAGGTACAGGCAAGCTTTACAAATCAAGATTTATTCTGAACTTCAGTTGTTTCTTTACCGGATCCCTCCTGAGATCACCATAGTGCTGCTGTATTTGGCTTTGGCCTTTGTGTAAGTAAGTGAAGTCTGCAACTAATTTTTAGCCTATTAATTAAGTTATAGGTGCTGAATATTGTGCATAAAAATGATAAAACATGCTTTAAGCTTAGTCATGATGTTGCTTGTTGTGTTGTCCATCTCATGAAAATTCTCTAATAGCAGCCATTTGGAAAGTTTGGTCATGTGTAGAACCATGGTACCTTCAGGAGAGAAAGTGAGAGTGTTGATGAGGATCTCTGGAAAGAATGATACAAAATTATATTGAATTTCGAACACAGCAATGGATTATTTAATGAACCTGGTCAATGCTGATTGTAGTAATCCTTATATCAGTAAATTCACGTGAATCCTCAATCGTCCTAATGCTCACAACCCTGCACTCATATTTTCCCATATTACTTTCTGTTTCTTATCTCTGTTGTTCCTTTGAATGTCTTGATTGCTACCTTGTTTAGCCACTCCATATGGTAGGGAGATCTATACCTTTACTACTTTTATTTGTAGAGGTACCTAAAACTTTAAACAATACTCTGCATTCTAAACGTGGATCCTTATAAATGTAACATTGCCCCTTTGCTAATTCACAGTTCTTTGCAGTGACGTTTTTTTTTACCAATTGCACAGACTGAACTGAAAAGGCAGATTTCTGGCTAGATTTTTTTTTGGATAATTTATCTCCATACTGCATCTACCTTTTGAAGAAAGCTTTTTTCTCCTCCAGTGATCTTGTCGGTGTTTCCCTACTGTATGTAACTCTTCAGAGCAAGCCATTTGAAATTGCCTTAGTAGAGAGACATGGAAGTAGGATTTGTGAGCAAGAGAGATAACTGAATAGATTTAAAATATTTACTCTTCTCCCAAATTCTTTTTAAAAGCATAACTTTCTCTTGGGATATAGTTCAGTGACTATGATGATCTTCTGGAACATTCCTCGTGCATGAAGGATAACCATGTCTGAAGTCCATTTGGTGTATCATAGTCAAACTTGGATCTTACCTGAAGTCTAAACGAAGGCACTTCCCAGCAACAGTTACTCAATAGCGATCAAGATTTGGAGACCTAGATGATTTGTTTTCCTTTTCTAGCCTAAGGGTGCCGGGCCAATTGCAGCACATCTACTTCCATTTATTGAACAGTTAATTGGAAATTGAACATGGAATTTAGTGGCCTATGAGGCTCAGGAACACAATCACCTTACCAACTGAGCCAGTTAGAGAATTACTTAATATTGTCTCTCCTCCCCTCCTCTCCTGAAGGCTTTGCCACCTTGCTGAGCAGGATCCACAGAGACTGGTTCCCCGTCAGTACCTCGCACAAATGGCTTATTCATGTATCAGCCTTGAAGGTACGTGACAGCATTCAATTTGATGCTGGGTTGGGTTTTAGGCATAATGGCATCGTATGCAAGCTTAATGCCATCTTCACATGACATTCATACATTTTCACTGAAAGCTTATGGATAGCTTTACAGGTTTCTCCTGCAAATCAGTGAGCAAATAATACGCCAAGAAATATCTGGTCATTTATGGCACCAGGATCCTGACTTTGAAACCTGATCATTGCTGAGTAAGTTGACCATTGATTGGTGTGCTACAGTTGGCCTCTGTGTACCTGGCTAGGGAGGGGCATGAACAATCTGTGTCATTCCCATTACTAATTCTTCTTTTTCTTTACTGCAGTTCAATATCTTAGAAAATAGGGTTCTAATCCTCCTATAATAAAATGTCATGACGTACACTATTCCTGTTTATGTGAGAAAATAACAAGTAGCTTTGGCAGTGTAAAGCTTTTATGAATGATAAATTGTGTGATAATGTTGACGTGAGAGAAATGGGCAGTAAGTGGGCTGAATTCAAATCTAATATGATTATATGCAGCATTTAAACAACGGCTGAACCTTGGTTAGTGATGCTTCTGTCAACCTATGTCATTGTTTGTAATTGACACTTGATTAAAGCTAATTAATATCTTAAAATCAATATGTCGAGAAGTATTTTCAGCTTTGATAATGAGAATGCAATTAATGCATATATGCTATAATTCTATTGTCATGTGTATATTTTATATTTTTATACACATTAGGATCTGGACATGGCTGGTAAAGCTAGCATTTATTGCCTATTCCTGTCTTTGAGAAGGTGGTGGTGAGCCACCACCTTGAACTGCTGAAGTTCTAGTGAAAATACTCAGGTAATGCTGCTTTATAGGAGTTTCCAGGATTTAGACTTGTTGTTGATGAAGGAATGGCAATATTTTTCCATACAAGAGATAGAGGGGAATTTTCAGGTAGTGGGGTTCCCATGTACCTGCTGCTCTTTTCCTTATTGATGGAGTTTGTTAGTCTAGGAAGTGAGAAACACAGGTAATCCCACAGTGGATGGGATAACAGTCAAATAGGTTGCTTTGTCTTGGTTGATGTTGTTTTCTTGAGTGTTTCTGGAGTTGCATTCATCTTAGTAGAAGTGGAATATTCCAACAGACTTGTGCCTTGTGGATGTTCGAATGCTTTAAAGTGTCTAAACATAAATTGGTTGTTACAGGACTCATAGCCTTGGTTTGCTTTTGCAGTCACAGTTTTTGTGACTGGTCAGCTGAAGCTCTAATCAGTGGTCACTCCCAGGATATTGGTGAGGCACTGGTTACAGTTGAATCATGAATGTTGAGGAATGTGTTTAGCTAATTGGAAGTGGATGTCACCTGGCACTTTAGTAGAATAAATGTTGTGTGCTATTTATCAGCCAAAATAAAGTTAGAGATTGATTGAGATTGAATTAAGAAATGTAAAAACCTTGCTTTGGAAAATCAAAAGGAAGTGCATAGAGATCTAATCCAAATGGAAGCTATTTGGTGTCATAGTTAGACAAAAACACAGTTAAGTATCATTGAATGAAGCTGACCTGAGTTGGTGTAGGATTTTAGCCTTGGATGAAGATTTAAGTAATGGGAGAATGTATCTAATGTGTATTTCTAGCCTTTGTATTTTTGCTCTGAAAGATCTGACTAGTTTCAGTTTTTTCAGCACATTCAGTGAATGCCACTGCCCTCTTTCTTACCCTCCCCCTGATGTTGAGTATAATTGTTTATTGTATTACAGTTGGATCTTTAAGCCAGAATGTATTTTGCTTTCATGATTTAATGGCATTTCAGCACAGTGAATATTGTGCACAGCTAAGTGCAAAAAATGAAGGCAAATGCATTTGTTTACTTTTGATATTATGCTTGGTATTTTCAATCTTAAAAGTAGATATGCTTTAGATTAAAAGTATAAATATTTTTAACATTTACTGTGATATCTCTGGCATGTTAATACAGTTATTTTGGGAATGCTGAAAATTTTGTGGCTGAACTTGTAATACTTGGCAAAAAAATTGGCGCTTTGTGCTAGGATATTTGTGTGACTTCTTGGGAAGCCTTGAAAGTTATGAAAGTTTAGGTTCAGGTAAATACCGATTGAATTGTTTCCAGAGGATGAAGAAATAGCTGTGCATATTATTCCTAAAGAAATACCATCTGCCAACTAATTCAGAAAAACAAGGTGGATATCAAAAAAACTCAATTGGATGCAGCTGTAGTACTTCATTTTCAAGCACACCTGCAATGGAACTAAGGTTTTTGTTGCTTAATTCTAGGAAAGACACTCTCCAGTCCCGTCAAACTCACGAGATTGAGACGGCTGTCCCACCCCAAACCCCGGTTTGTGTGGATGCTGTGAAATTTGCTACCCTGTTACAAATTAGTGCCACAAAATAATAGATAGTACACTGTGTACGATTAAAGGAATTATATTTATGAATATTAACTAAAGGATTAGTAAAGAAAAACAAACAGAAAAGGGCCCACTTTAATTAAACATTCAAATGTGCACTTGTTGGAGCTCAGCGTTTCACTATATTTACGATCCTCAATCAATCTCGGTCCTTGGATTCATTGAATCGTGGTCCTGCTCCAGGTTGAATCCTAGGACCTGTTCTCTCCAGTGTCTTCTCTCTCCATCTCTTGCCGAACAAAAACCCCAAGCCCGGCCTTAGTGTCCATCACCAGTAGGACCTCCCCTCAGTTCTACCATCCTAATTGAAAGGCACGCATTCCTCATCATTTGTTATCTTCAACAATAATCCAAACAGGCTGAAAGCAGAACTGACTGCTTTTACAGAACTGCTAAATGAAATACATACAGCATAACAGTAAAAATGTGAACCAGGGCATATTATTATAGATATATAGTGCCAAAGACTTTTGCTAGATTCAAATACTCATTTACCTGAGTAACTGTCCTTTACATCTTAGGATCATTTAAGCCCATAATAAAATCTGGCTTCTCTCTTACTCACCTTCTCTTCCTTCTCTCCTTCTCCAAAAGAAGTTACTCACTAGTTTGTCATCTGAGAGTCTAAATTGGACCAGTGTCAGATGTGCAGCAGGCATCTGGAATTTTATTAAGCTGAGTGCTGAATAGCACAGCTCAATAAAATGTTTGCAAGTGTGATACGAGATGTAAAATTCAGGAAATACTTGGGTAAGGCAGCATCTATGGAAGTTAATATTTCAGTTGGATCATCTTTCATCAGTTTTGATGAAAGTTTATCAACTTGAATTATTAACTTTCTCTCTCTTTGCATATTGCCTGACCTGAGTATTTTCACTATTTTCAGCTTTATTTCAGATTTCTAATATCTGCAGGTGTTTTTGGGTTTTCATGAATTTAAACATTATCAAGATTTATGTACATCTTCTAACAAATTGTCTAACTTCCTGATCATGCTTTTCATTCCGTCATCTCAATGATGAGACCTTTTGTGATGGTTGACCTGAGATAGGGAACCAAATATGAGTTCTTTATGCTATATAAAAATATCATTAGGCCACTGGGAGAATTCCAGACATTTGCATTGTAGATGTACTGGGATCTTAACAGTGTGATTAATAAAGTTGAAAGAGATGAGAGGGTTGTAGTATACTTCTTGGAATACAGAATTTATTGAGGAAAGTAAGGAAAGGAGAAGACTTAATGTATAACCATAAACTACTCTTTCTGTTTGCGAGTATCTTAACTGTTTTTTCACTTTTTTTTAGTGCACAATTGGCAGGACTTCTATGTGAAGAAGAAGGTTCAGAAGCTGATAATGTTAAATACTGTGGCTACTGTAAATACCATTTTGGAAAACTGGTAAGTGCTAAGGATTTTGTAAAGGAATTGGTAAGAATTCTATAGAAAGAGAAGTTGAAAGTAACATTTATGATTGAGTTGAATTTATTAAACAAGAAGAAAGTAAAGTTTTCTATCAGAACAACTTTTTTCTGCTAGTGTGGGTTAACAATCAGTAAATCTGATCTCAATATTTTTTGATGTTCATCTTGTATAAAGATTGTTGACTGCTCATCTGAATTAAATTATTAAATAATTAGAATATAAATATTAAATAATTGTGACAAAATAGCATTGCTAGCAAGTGTCGTAGGTTTAAAAAGTTGTCTGTTTTCAAAGAATAAGACTGAAAACTGAATGGATAAAAGAGTAGTGATATTCCTATATGAACTATAATTTATTTAGCGTATGCTGCTTCATCTAGATTAGTGGTCGCCTTTTAAGCCCAAGATCCCCTACCTCGGCCTTAGTGAAAGGCAAGATCTACCCACTAAATTGTTTGGAGAAAAAACAACTCAGATTGTACTTCCAACTTGAGGCCTTTTATTTGGGCTAATTGTATTTGAATTGCATAAAATGCTTTTGTCAAACTTTCAAATTAATTCAACCAAGAAAACATTGTAACTAGCATATCAAACAGGCCACAGCAGTCTTTCTTTAAGAATATTACAATACTTCATATCTTTTGTAATAACTTCTACTTTGAAAAAGGACCACTCGACAACTTCATGTCCAAAGGAACAACTTTATCTGGGACAGCAAAACCAATGCGGCGGAGGGGCTTAGACACATGCGCAGAAAAGACCGGAAGTAAAATCCCGCAACCCCGGAAATAACCTCTGTTTACAAACAGCTTTCCGTAGTGGGAGTATTGCAATATTACCATTATCCTAATTGGTATTAACTTATCTTTATAATGCTCACATTACAACACTTCTCCCCCTATAAATTCCAACATTCCCCAAATGTAAAAGAACTGGGAAACAAAAAACAAGTGGTGTCATTATCTTGCGTACCTCTAAAACTTGTACTAATGTCTCAGTAACAGTTTACCAATGCAAAACACCTGAAAAACATGGCAGATTCAACATTCAGTCTATCAAATGAAACTGTCCATTCAAATATTCAGTCTATCAGGAGGTTTGCGAGGGCGCTGTGCTGCAACAGATGAAAATTACGAAATCTAAGTACAGGAGCTGTCTTACTGATAGGGTTGCCAACTTTCTCACTCCCAAATAAGGGACAAAAGTAGCAGTCAAATACGGGACACTTGTGTTTACCCCAAGAAAGACTACCATGACCATGAACCCTTGCGCGGGCACCTGTGTGCGCATGCGTGATGTGCGCATGCGTGTACGTGCTGATTTTTTTTCCTACAAATTGGTTTTGGCCTAATCTTCCCGATTCTGTTAAGCGAAACTACACTGTACATACATTATTTCTACTTTATATAGGCTGTGTATTTATCATATCATTCCTGCTTTTACTATATGTTAGTGTTATTTTAGGTTTTATGTGTTATTTGGTATGATTTGGTAGTTATTCTGGTAGTTATTTGGTAGTTATTCTGGTAGTCTGGGAACGCTTAAAAATTTTTCCCATATAAAATAATGGTAATCGCTTCTTCGCTTTAGCACCATTTCGGCTTACGAACGATTTCATCGGAACCCTCCACCTTAGTGGGGGAAATACGGGACAAGGGCGGCCCCGTATGGGACAAACCAATTTAGCCCAATATACGGGATGTCCCGGCTAATACAGGACAGTTGGCAACCCTACTTACTGACAGA
Organism: Mobula hypostoma; assembly: GCF_963921235.1. Lineage (NCBI taxonomy): Eukaryota > Metazoa > Chordata > Chondrichthyes > Myliobatiformes > Myliobatidae > Mobula > Mobula hypostoma. The sequence goes on from NC_086099.1 coordinate 183,705,260, forward strand.
CACGTCACAGACTGTCTCAAAGTGGCTGTCTGTAGTTATGAGCCAAATTTCAGGGAACTAGCAGAAAGTATTCAGCTCCAGTCATCACACTGAGTGCAACAGTCAATTTTTATTCATTTATTTTTTGTGTTGATAATAAAATTAAATAATGAAGCATAGAATTAAAGGTGTTGTAATGTGAGCATTATAAAAATAAGTAATACTAATTACGATAGTATTTCCGGGTTGCAGGGTTTTACATCTGGTCTTTTCTACTGCGGTGCATGGCGGGGGAGCTACACACATGTGCTCTGGGCAGAAGGAATGGAACTGCAACCCGGAAACAATCTCTCTTTGCAAACAGCTTTCAGTAGTGGAAGTATTGCTATATTACCATTATCCTAATTAATATTACTCATTATTATAATGCTCACATTACAACAGTATTTGTGTATTTATTTTTCATTATTTTTGGGATCTACTGGGAAACTCTCAAAGATCGACCCGTCGATCGCGATTGACCGGTTGGCGACCACTAATCTAGATTATATTTAACTATCAGCAATTTCTTTGCAAAATTCTTTTGGCGTGTGCACTTGCACATTTATAAGCAATATTTTGATGAAAATTTAACTTAGTTTTTAAAAATATAGAATGTTGCTGGCTGTATTTTATGAATTGAACTGGACTAGTAAATATGGAAGATACTGAACTACTATATATGTATTACATATCTGCACAAATATTCAATGTTTGTTTAAACAGACCTTTAATGCAAAAGATTTTATATTAGCCTTATTTACGTACAAAGTGTATTTTGATATTCAGTTTTTTTCTGATTCAGCAGCCTTGAGTTAATTGCAATCTGTTCAGGAATCTATCATAGATGTTACTATTCTTTTATGAGACACCAGCTCTGAATTTTCTAGCAGTGAGAAGCTATCTAATCTCACTCCTTTTTAATGATTTGGAGCAAACCTTCTAGCAGCAGCGATGGTGGCTCTAGCAAATGTCATTAGCAGGGTCCAGATATGAATGCCATTATGTGGTGGACTTGAAGAAGCCCTGTTTCTGACTGTTCTGGTATTTGTAAAATAACAAAAGCCGTGATCAATCAATTACATTTTACTTTATATTTAAAAAAAAAACACAGAACACTTAATTTTCCTCTCTACCTCGTAGACTTAATTTTCTTTCGAATGAATGCAGTCATTGACCTACGTTGCCAGGTCTAACTTGGCAGAGGTTCAATGAACAGATTTCTCTGCGTAACTAGGCAATTATAAAGTTAGCACTCCACTATTGGTCTGCACTGTCATAGACTCATAGAGCACTACAGTGCAGGAAAACCCTACGGCCCATCCAGTCCAAGCCTATTCCGCTCAGTCCGATTATCCCACACCCGGAACTTAGCTTTCCATACCTCTTCGATACATGTACTTATACAAACTTCACTTAAATGTCACAATCAATGATATATCCACCATTTCCACTGGCAGCTCCATCCACACTCTCACCACCCTCTGAGTGAAGATGTTCCTCCTCAGGTTCCTTTAAATATTTTACCTTTCACACTTAAACTATAACTTCCAGTTCCAGTCTCACCCAACCTCAGTTGAAAATTCTTGCTTCCTCATAATTTTATATATCTCTATCAAATTTCACCTCGTTCTCCTATGCTCCAGGGAATAATGTCCTAACCTATTCAAACTTCCCCTATATCTTAGGTCCTCAAATTCTGGCCGACATCCCTGTAAATTTTTTCTGAACTCTTTCAATCTTATTGATATCTTTCCTCTGGGTGGGTGACCAGAACTACACAATACTTTATATTTGGCCTTATCAACGTCTTGTGCAACTTCAGCATAACACCACAATTCCTGTACTCAGGACTTTGCTTTATGAAGGCTTAACCTTTCTACCTATGACACAACTTTCAAGGAATTACGCATCTGTATTCCCAGATCCCTCTGTTCTACCACGTTCCTCAGTGCCCTACTGTTCATTGTGCAAGTTCTATCTGGTTTGTTCTCTCAAAGTGCGACACCTCATACTTGTCTGCATTAAGTTTCATCTGCAATTTTCCCAGCTGTTCCAGATCCCGCTGCAAGTATTGATAAACTTCCTTGCTGTCCACTACTCTCCCATTCTTGGGGTCATCTGCAAATTTGCTGATCTAGTTATCATCCAGATGGTTGATATACATTACAAACAATATTGGCCCCAACACTGAGCACTTTGGCACATCACTAGTCACAGGCCTCCGTCAAAGAGGCAACCATTTACTACCACAGTCTGGCTATTCCTGTGATGCCAATGTTCTATCCAGTTTACTACCACATCTTGAATGCCATGCAACTGAACATTCTTGACCAGCCTCCCATGTGGGACTTTGTCAAGTGCCTTGCTAAAGTCCACGTAGGCAACATCCACTGCCTTCCCTTCACCAACATTCCCAATAACCTCCTTGGAAAAACTCTATAAGAATTGGTTAGACACACTTACCACCTTCAAAGCCATGTTGACTATGATGTCAGATAGAGTGAAACACGTGGTTTAATTGGGCAATTGCTTCCTAGGGCCATAAGGATGTTAGAGATTTCTGTGAGTCCCACACTTCAGTTGCCTGCACCCAATCAGTGAACTGCTGCAGCTCAATCTTATTTTGACCATTAACATACCTGTTCAAGGTCAGAAGATATAGGAGCAGAATTAGGTCATTCAGCCCATTGAGTCTGCTCTTCCATTCAATAATAACTGACTTTTTTTCTCTGCTGCCTTTTCCCTGCTACTCTCAATCTCCTTACCAATCAAGAATCCATCAAACTCTGCTTAAAAGCACCCAACGACTTGACCTGCACAGCCCTCTGTGTTAGCAAATTCCACAGATTCACCAAACTGGCTGAAGAACTTTCTCATTATCTCAATTCAGAAGGGACACCCATTATAGTGAAATTTTGCTCTTGGAGCCTAGTCTTTCCTACTAATAGAAGTTTCCTGTCCATTCTCTTCTGGCCTTTCAATGAGATTCCCCAAATCCCTTTGAACTCCCATCGAATACAGGCCCAGAGACGTTAAATGTTCCTCATATATTAAGAGTTTTAATCCTGGGAACATTTTTGTGAATTTCTTCTGGACCACTCTTCAGTCTAAGATGTGCAGGCTTGCGGTTGCGCAGTTACTGAAATACTCCCGCGCACATAGCCTTTGTTGCATGCAGTGGGAATTTTCTTTCATATAATGTTAATTTAAAGTGCGGTGCAATTCTCTGGCCGTGTTTTTAAAAAAAAGAAAATCCCTCTCAGAGCAATGGTTGGTCCATGCAGCTGTGAAAAAAAAATGAGAGGGAGCGTTGCTCTGAACTGTCCAGGAGCCGAACACCTTTTAGATATGGAACCCAAAATTACACACAATATTCCAGATGCTGTCTGACCAATGCCATATAATGCCTCAGCAGTATGTCCTCGCTTTCATGTTTCATCCTCTTGAAATGATTGCTAACATTGTATTTGCCAATTTCACTGCCAACTACCAGCACAATTTACTTAATGTTATACTATGTTTTTATTCAAAATTAAAGGTGTTGCATTGCCATGGAGAGAATGTTCCCAAAAGTGGAAGAGTTTGGGACCAAAGGGCACAACCTCAGAGTAGAAGGATGTCATTTTAGAACAGAGATAAGGAGAATTTCTTTAGCCAGAGGATGGTGAATCTGTGGAATTCATTGCCACAGACAACTGTGGAGGCCCAATCATTGGGTATATTTAAAGTGAAAGTTGATGGGTTATTGATTAGTAAAGGCATCAAAAGTTACAGGAAGAAGGCAGGAAAATAAGGTTTAAAGTGTAAATAAATCAGTCATGATCAAATGGTAGAGCACACTCATTGGGCTGAATGGCCTAATTCAGCTTTTATGTCCTATGGTCTAAAATACCTACAAAAGTCTGCAGCTTGGGCTTCAATGAGGGAACTGTAGATGATCAGGAATAGCTTTGGTTTAAATGACTGGAGATTGCAATCTGAAGACCTTGAAATAGGTTGAAATATTCTTGCGCCAAATAGTTGAGTAAATCAAAGAACTTGCAGTTATGAAATAACATGCATGGGTTCAAAGGGAGGCAAGGATGAAGTGCAAATAAATTTGTAGCTAATGGAGTACTTTTACAAACCGCTGTCAGGCTAAAATTTTTTGGTAATTGATAAATATTGGTCATATCAGGAGTATTTCCTTTCTCTCATTCAGAATAATCTCGTGATCATTTAACTCTGAAGGCAAATGAGGCCTTCACATCTCCTCAAAGCTTTGCACTCTTAACAATATAGATTTATCTCAATACTGTTTTGATGCCTTTACTTAAGGTACGCTCCCACCATTTTTATTTGGGAATTGAACCCACTGGTAGAATTAAACCTTTTACAGCTCGGCTCCAGCAGAGGCACAAATGGGGGAACAAATATATTGACCTCCGAACAAAGGACATTAAAATGACTATATTGTTGACCTGATGCAATTCTTCTAGGTGGGTGCCTTCACAGCAAATCCAAGTAACACGCAAAATGCTGGAGGAACTCAGCGGGTCAGGCAGCATCTATGGAAAAAAGTATAGTCGATGTTTCTTTTTTGCTGCCTAGTCTTCTGAGTTCCTCCAGCATTTTGTGTGTGTTGATCGGATTTCCAGCATCTGAAGATTTTCTCTTGTTTGTGGTCAGCAAATCCAAGTGCTGAGTGTATGAGTGATGTCATACACAGGCAGTCCATTTCAAAAATGGCCCCCATTCCCAAAATGGCAGTCAACATAGCTTCCATGTCAGCAGAATGAACTGCTTCAACAATAGCACCTAACATTCATTTCAAAGTTTATGATAGCTTGGAGCTTCATAGGACAGCTTCGACACTGGTACTTATAGAACTTACAATTTTTCGTGTTACATAATGACCTTCACGCTTTGTGAAGATTACTGAACAGTCCCCTAGTATGATAGGGTGGGTTCTTGTCCTCTTAAGCTACCTTGTTGTATGATAGGGTGGGTTCTTGTCCTCTTAAGCTACCTTGTTATGGTCTTGCACCTTATTGTCTGCTATATTGCACTTTTTCTGTACCTACAACACTTTATTCTGTGTTCGGTTTTCCCTTCGTATTATTTCAATGCACAATTGTAATGAATTGAACTATATGGATGGCATGCAAAACAAAGTTTTCCCACTATATCTTGGTACATCTGGCAATAATAAATCAATTTAATTTAATTGAGGCAAGTTAGAGATGGAATCATTCATACCCTGTATCAACAAGTGCAGGATTTCTTATAGTTTGCTGCACTCAGCAATTACTGGTGTGCATTTGTGAATGTTGTAAAATAATCAGAGTCCTAAAGCAGTATCAATGTGTGATTTTTGTATTCAGATGAGCTGGTATCCATGGTGTCCTATCCCTATGGAAAAAAAGCATGGATTAGCTTGTTACAACAGCATGTTGATTGAATTAATGTCAGGTTTATTATCATTGTCTTCAATCTGAAGAGAAATTTGTTGTTTGTGCCAGTGCAAAGACATAAAATTAGTACAAATTAGGTGCAAATAAAGGAATAATGAGCTAGTGTTCATGGACTGTTCAGAAATCCAATGACGAAGCAGAATAAGCTTTTATATCATTGTGTGAGTATTCAGGCCCCTGTGTCACCTCCCTGATGGTAGTAGCAAGACGAGAGCAAGTTTTGGATGGGGGTAGATTTTTAATGATGGAGGCCTCCTGCTTGGGGCGCCACCTCTTGAAGATATTCTCAATGATGGAACTTGCTGTGGACGGAAGTCAGAAGAAACAAAGCACACCTGGAATCTTGTGCACCTTGGCATTGTTAATGACTGCAGACTACATTTTCGGATCATGGTTCCAAGATGCTGTCACCCTTTGAGTTGGGAATGGGGAGGGAAACAGTTTGAGGGAATATTAAGATGGTGCCTTCACTTCCAGTAGCTATGTGTTACATTTTTGTTTTCACATTCTGCAAGAAAACAGCAGGTTAATGAAAGTTTTGGTGTTTAGAGAATGGGTCCTTCATGCTGTGAAAACAGATCAGTTATATGTAATTTGAGTTATGAATAACTGGGGATTTTAGTGGTGGTGAATTTGAAGAAAGCATGACTATAAGGAAGTTCAGTAAAATATACTTTGATAATTCTAGCACAGTGCAAAGTTGTGGTGGAATAGAGTTTGTGGGTCCTGTCAACTTGTAACTAGTGAAACTGAGTGATTAGTAGAGTATTTTTCCATTCTTTGTAGAGTAACTACTTTAATTCGTCGCAGTTGTTTCCTTTCAGAGATTGCACAGTAGAGAAAGAGGGCATTCAGTCCAGCAAATCAGTGCCAGACCTTTTGAAAGAGTCATCCAAATAGTCCCTCTTTACAGCACTTTACCCTTCATAAATTTTACTTTCCAAATATATTCCTTGGTTGCCCTTTTACACAAAATATTTTCAAGCATTGCAGTTATTTTATAGGTGTAGTGTTCCTGGGACTGATGAATTTAGCATTTTCTTCTCACAGTCATACACATATGCTCAGCGGACTACTTGCTCCTTGGGGAGGTAAGGGATTGAAGTTGGCTGAGGAAGAAGTCTTTTTTTTCCCCCTGGCATTTGATAAAACCTTCTTCCCTACTAACTTCTTCCTTAAGCTATTTCTCAGACATATTTGACTGTATTTTTAGGCAGAATGTAGCTCTCGTGGTTCCTTTGATTCTTTAAGTCTACGATAGCTGCATGTGAAAATCTTAAATGATGCATATATTGAAAGTTGATGGCAAGATAGGCTGCATACACTCAGTACCCATGAATCAGTTTTCTAAGCAATATCTACTATGGACATTTGGTAATGTTAAATATGTTGAATCATTTATTTTTCAATAGTGCAATAATTTTATAGTTGACGGACTAGATTATGAGAAGGATGGAAATCCTGTGTTTTTAAAAAATCTATTTTAACATCTTAAACAAAACTTTGGTTTTCATCAAAAATATTAAGGCATGTATTTTTGAAGCAACTGATTATTTTGTTTAAACTAGAAACACAGATCTTTCTCATGGCCTGATACCATTTTATTTGCTATTGGTATTACAAGCTCTCTTGTAATTAACCGTCTACCCTAATAAATTTATTTCTCTCTAGCTTAAAGCTAAATTTATTTAAAATAATTTTTTTTTAGAACAGAGGCAACCATTCATCTGGTGCAAAATATCAAGCTTTGAGTGATTCCTCATCGCATTCTCGGGACAAATCGGTTTCACTCCTGGAAAAGGAGAAAAAAGTATGTTGAATAATCTGCAAAGATACTTGCGTGTAGTTACTGTCTAGTCACACTTTTGAACTAAATCTTGTTCAAAAATTGATTATAAATGTTGGAAGTGGTTTTAACAGAAACTGAATATGAGGGAGAAACTCAAGGACCCAAGTGCATATTCATAAGACGTTGCATGTGTTTATAGAAGCTGCAAGAGGTTTTAAAAGGTATTAAGTTAAAAAAAACTGGCAAGCTGTATTAAAGATTAAACCAAAAGATTTTACAAGTAAATTAATGAGGTTGTGATGTGATAAAGTGACAAATTAAAACGATAATTTGTTTAGTAGTATCAAATTATCTACTGAAAGAATAGTTAAAGATTGATGGTTTAAGAGAGAAAAAGGTAAGAAAAATAAAAATATAAAATTTAACATTAGTTTAAACCTCCAACAATACTTCAGTACCTGTAGTACAGAACCACCAGTGTTTACTTTCTGTGCCAAAAATATTTTCAGTTCTTAATTAATCATTTTCTGTGCTGTATTAGTTGATCACTTATATGAATCCTATGTATCCTTCATATAAAAAAGGAAGCTAAGAGAAGGTATTTCCTGTACAAAGTAGCCACAGTAGGGCATAAACCAGTCAGTGACTTGATGGCATCTTGAAGTTGGTTATTGACAGATTTGCGCATAAACAACTGTTTGCTTGCCAGTTTTTTTTTCAAAATTTTCCAATCCTTTATAATCGAGCTATGACAGATCTGTTACATGTGTACTTTGTGCAATCTTCACAGTGGTTAATGAGTTTAAATATCAGCAATGCAAAATCATTCTAAAAATAAATAGGAAGAGTTTATTTAATACAATGAATTAAAAGGATTGTTTCTGAGAAGATGAGACAAGTCTCTAGAAGTTTTCCAATCTAGGAAATTAAGAGAAGCACCTAAGGACATCGTTATTATTTCCTGTTGTGATCTTCTAAAGTAGTCTTGATTTATTATTGAAAAATTGCCATTGAAACTTTACTACTGGGGATGAGTAAGGGAGAAACTAGGAAATAAAAGCCTATTAATTCAATGCCTGTTATGAGAAAATTACAAGGATTCATTATTAGTGACTGGTTGAGCAAATAAGGACTAATTCTCAAAAATATTTTGTTTAATTTTGCTTTTAACTAACCCCTTTTTGTCTTTTAATTTCACTTTATCCCATTGTAAAGCACTTTGAATCATATCGTTTGTATGAAAAGTGCTCTATAAATTAAGTTATTATTATTAATGAGAGAATTAAATTGATATTATGTATGTCATTTTTGATGTTGGTTGAAGTTTTCTGAGGAGGCAACTAACGTAATTAATGAGTGAAATGTTAGGATTTGTATAAATAGACTTTGAGAAAATATGGGACACTACAGCATGGTAAGGGCTCTTTGGCCCACAGTGTTGTGCGAACTTATTTAACTTACTCCACCATCAATCTATCCTTATCCACATACACAGGCCATAACCCTCCATTTTCCTTATGTTCATGTGCCGATCTAACAATCTTTTAAATATTTCTGTTGTATTAACATCTACCACTAAACCTGGCAGTGTGTACCAAGCACCCACCACACCCTGTGTAAAAACAAACTGCTTCCGACATCTCTAAACTTTTCTCCACTTACCTTAAACAGATGTTGTCTGGTATTGACTGTTGTCAACTTGGGGGCAAAAGGGTGCTCTGGCTGTCCACTCTATCAATGTGTCACCTGTCATTCCCCTTCACTCTGAGGAGAAATTGTGTTCTCTTGTCCAAGTATCATACTAGTAAATCTTCTTACACACTTTTTAAAGTATCCACATCCTTCCTATAATGAGATGACCAGAACTTTGCACAATATTCTTAAGTGTGGTCTAACCAGAATTTAGTAGACCTGTAATATTACCTTGCAGCTCCTAATCTCAACCCTCTAACTAACGAAAGCCACCATTCTATAGGTTTACTTAACCACACTATCAACGTGTGTGTGGCAACTTGGAGCAATCTATGGACTGGGGCCCCAAGACACCCCCTCCCCTCCCCCCCCGCCGCCGTACCTCCACATTGTTAAGAATCTTGTCATTAACCTTGTATGTATGAGCTTCTGCAGGTGTTGGAAGTCCAGAGCAACACAGAGTAACCTACTCTGCATTCAAGTTCGATCTTCTGAAGTGTATTACTTCACTCTTTTCCAGATTGAACTCCACTTCTGCAACTAACTCTGCATCTTGTCTCTATCCTATTGTAACCTATGACAAACTTCTACACTATTCACTACATCTTCAACCTTTCTGTCATCTGCAAAAGTACAATCCCATTCCTCCATTCCTCATTTAAGTCATTTATAAAAATCATAAAGAGCAGGTGTCCTAGAATGGATCCTTGCAGAGCACTGTTAGTCATATACATATCTATGTGAAAGCTGTGTAGAGATGGAGTTTAGGCTGTTGTACTGGACAATAGGAATGATTTATTGAAAGGGTTTGGTGCCAGTAAGTCAGAATTGTATCAGGACCAGAGAAGTTAATAATGAAGAGATTCCTTGATTAGAAGATTAATAGATATCAAAGTGGAGCTTTTGTTATTTTTCTCTACCTATTTTGTAGTGGGTTCATACCTTCAGCTCTGCTTTTAAAGTTTTCAGATATGATGTCAAGAAGTTCTTACACTGAAGTCGAAATTTACATATTGTTATTTTTGGTGGGTCCAATGTTAAGGTTGTCAATTGAATGTTTGAAAAACAGAATTTTTTTTCAAGTGCATTAAAATATATCACTAATTGAAGTATTTGAATTAGAAGTAGATTAGTTTTGATGTTATTGGGGGGGTGGAACAGACATGAATAACATACTTAAAATATCAAACATAAAATCCACATGTACTTGGCTTGTTATTTATATATGTTTAGTTACTACCTATTTCTACTTGGCTGTGAGAAAGTTAGATTTCAGAGTTTCTTATTCATTTTTTTTTTGCTTTTGATGGTGGCTTTTTGCATTCATTTTCATCAGGATGACCAAATGCCACATTTCTTAAGGACATTATCATTAACAGTCTGCTTGCCTTCAATGCTGTGATGCAAGCACAAATCCAAGGACTTCATGGCATAAGAATTAGTATGAACAGCATTTCCTATAATAGTTTTGTTTAATGTATGTGTATCATGGGGGTTTGTTCTGTACAAATGAGTATAAAGAATAACAGCATACTGCTATAATAGAATGCATAATCTTTTTATTAAGTGAGAAGACAATAAGTAAATTGAGTATTGTTTATATAATTATCTTAGTTCAGAATTATTGAATTAGAGTGCAATTTACAATTAACTACTGCCTGTAAAAGGCATGGTACAGTTTGCTGGAATGTGACTTCAGTTATACAGAAATATGGTCCAATCTCTTTATTAATTCAGAATTTGGTTATCACTGTCAAGGCCAGCATAACATTGCTCTTGAGAGGGAATAGTAAGTTAACTTTTTGAACCATTGAATTCCAAGATACTCATGCGGTACATAGCAATTTTGCTCCTGCTCAATGGCTTGCTGGTCTAATCAGGAGATGGCCAAAGTATCAACTACTTTGATCAAATAGATTAAATAGGGACAAAGCTTCTGTCACCCTTAAAGTTACACTAGTGTGTCAGATGTGTTCTTAAGAAAATAAGTAGTTTTTTGGTCACAATTATAAAACTTGGTTTTAATACATCCAGTTAACTGAATTTCATTCCCTAAACCAAACTCACATGATAAGCTGGTCTGAAAGGTTACGTTCCATGGACTAGAGGGAGAGCCATTAGGTGGATTCAACATTGGCTGAGAGATAGGAAGCACAAGGTGATATTTGAAGGTTGTTTCTCACAATGGAGGCCGTTGACTAATGATGTGCTACAGGGGTCGGTATTGGGCTCTTGTTATTCATAATGAAAATAATTTGGATGCGTATGCTCACGGTTTGATCAGCAAGTTTGCTGATGGTACAAAATTAAGAGGTGTTGCTGATAGTGAAGAAGGTTGTCGTAGATTGAAATCAGTTAGGGAAGTGAACAGAGAAGCAGCAAATAAATTCTAAAGAGAGAAGTGTGAGGTAATACATTTTGGAGAGTCAAACTAGTGTAGTAGGACGTACACAGACAGGAATGGCGTTAGAGAGTGGAATGGAACAGAGGGACTTAAGGCCAATTTATACTTGTGCGTCAAATCGACGCCGTAGGTACGGCGTAGCCACGTGCCCTACACTGCCCTATGCCGTAGCCTGACGCACACCTCCCCAAAAATGTAACTATGCGTCGTGGTGACGCAGACCGCAACAACTGTGATTGGTCCACTTGGTAGCATCGCATTTCTTCCTACGCTGCAGTAACTTCCCATTGGGTGACTGAAGGGCAGGGAAGGAACTCTGGCTGCAATGCTTTCCGTAAAGCTTTACAGACCTCCGAAATTATGGAGGATCCTGTGCTTGACGCCAGTTTGTAGCTAGTTGCTACAGCCTGTTGACTTCCACCTGAAGCTAAAACTCGAATGATGATTGCCAGTCTCTGAGTATACTGTGCGTATACTGATGCGAAATAAATGGTTGGAGACGATGAACCAAATCGTCAATCTACCTGCCGACATCCGAAAATATTTGAAATGCATTTCCTCGTCCATGTCTCTCCGTGGCTGGACAAGCACAGAAAATTCACCCTCCTTCAGTTTCATTTGCCGTTGTTTGAAGTTTGAGTTTCTTCGTGTTGATTTTCAACACGAAGAAACTCAACAGAGTGGCATAGAAACCCCACAGCCAACTAGCGTTTTGGCGGTGAATTGCAGAGCAACGCAGACACACCAATGCACAAGTATAAATGCTCACAACGGCGTAGCCCACTTGCGTAGGCTACTGCGTAAGCTAGTACGCACAAGTATAAATCAGCCTTTAGGAATACAGGTGCAAAGTTTGTTTTAAGTGGTGTCACAATTATACAGGTTGGTGATAAAGGTGTTTAGTACACTGGCCATCGATCAGGGCACTGAGTATAGAAGTCTAGACATTATGTTGCAGTTGTCTTGGTGAGGTCACACTTAGAGAACTGTGTACAGTTTATTTCATTCTATATTAGGAAAGATGTGGTTAAACTGGAAAGAGTGCAGAAGAATGCTGGAGGGCTTGAGTTAGAGGCATTGACTAAACTACGTCTTTGGGACGTAGGTAAATTAGGGTAACACTTTAGAAATGTTTAAAACTATGAAATTTAAGTGTTGCTCCTACAACCTGAGCTTGGCCTCATCCTCTGATGTCATGAGAACAAACTCAGGTTGGAGGAGCAGCACCCCATAATCCATCTGGGTAGGCTCCAACCTAATGGCATGAACATTGTTTTCTCTAACTTCTGGTAATTACTCCCCCCTCTCCTCTTCTATTCCCCATTCTGGTTACTCTTTCACCCCTACTCCTCACCTGCCCATCAGCTCCCTCTGGTTCCCTCCCCTCTTTCCCTTTCTCCCATGGTCCACTGTCCTCTCCTATTAGATTCCTTCCTTTTCAGTCCTTGTTTAAGATGTCCTGCATTTGTAGAATCTCGTGTGTTTACTTTCAATTTTTAGTTGTTTCTTGAATATCTATCATAATTTATGCTTAAAAAAAAGTGGTTGGACAGCCCGGGAGGCAGCACCTCAGTACAAAAATTTTGGGGAAATGCCCTCATAAAAATATAAGTGTCTTTACTTATTATTTTTATTTCAAATTTCCAGCATCTGCAGTATTTGCTGGGATGTGAGAAGGAGAGAATGGGGGTGGGGTGGGATGAGAGGAGTAACAACAATAATAACATTGGCCTGTATTGGAAATAACAGGTTGGCAGTACCACAAGCATTGGTTCCAATGAAGGCTAAGCAGAAATGGGTCCAGAAGTGCACCTTTGGTCTGATCAAAGTCAGTAATTAATAGTAATCCATCTGTACAATGGAGCAATAATTCTTCAGTTGGTTATGTTTTGTGGTGGAAAATAAATTCACTTTGAGCTCTGCTCAAACCATCTAGTGCAGTAAAAATATATTTTAAAACGCTGGAAATACTCTGCGAATAGTTTTCCAGAGAAAGAAAAACATTCATACTTCAGGTCATTGACCTTTCATCAGAACTTCTCAGGATGAAATAAGTTCTATACTAGGCGTAACTTGAGATTACTTAGGAAAAGTTTCAAAAACCAAATCATGAAAGGAAAAGGAAAGTATCCAGATTGCTTAGTAAATGTTTGGTATAACAGTGGAGAGTTAAGTATATTTTACCAGAATCCAAGATGAGGTCTCTACGGTGATGCTTTAGTTTGCAAATAGATGTTTCAACATTGCCACATTGTGTGTTGCTGTGCTTTAAAACCATCACACTGATGGGCTCAGAACACTTAAGGATTCATATGTTTAAATGTTGTAGTTTGATGGTGGTTTAGTCGGGGGTAGTTATGGGGATAAGCTTCCGCTACCTATTAAATGCTCCCAGTGGTGTGTGTCTCAGATAGCTTCTGACAACCAAGTCCAGCGCCTGACCTTCACGTGTGGCTTAGCTACTAAGCCCAGCAGAGCCATTTCTACTGAAAGGAAAAGGGGCTTACTGGTGTCTTAAAACCAGTCACTTCAGGCAGATGCGGTTCATCAGCTGTGCCTGGGAGATCATTTGTGAGAAAGAAAACTCTCATCTCAAACCTCCGCTCCGTTGAATTGATGGGGATTTGGAGGGGGGGTTGAGCATAAAGTTTCTCTTTATGCCGATGATCTTTTACTTTTTATATTAAATCCGACTACCTCCTTACCCCCAATGTTTTCACTACTTAATAAATTTAGCCCCTTTCCGGATACAAACTTAATTTTACACAAGAGTGAACTTTTCCCAATTAACAGAGAAGCACAAATATTAGAATTTCATAACCTCCCTTTTAAAGTAGTATATAATCAATTCACTTACCTTGGTATTACTGTAACAAGGAACTTTAAGCATCTTTTTTGAGAAAATTTTACTAATCTTTTAAATTATACAAAACAGAGTTTGGCACACTGGTCACCTTTGATTCGTTAGGTTCTGTTATTTCGTGCTATCTATGGATGGGCAAACATCCCAGACTTAATAAAGTTCACCTTCAAAAACCTAAAAGAGAAGATGGTATGGCCTTGCCCAATTTTCATTTTTATTATTGGGCAGCCAATATTCACTGCCTTACTTTTTGGTCTTTCTTTCATGATCAGTCTGACTGCCCAAAATGGGTGGTAATGGAGTTGAACTCCCGTAAGGATTTCTCTATTTCCGCACTTGCTTGTCATTTGTCTAAACTATTTGTTAATCCTCTCATTAGACATACTCTGAGAATATGGGCTCAGTTCGGAAAACATTATGGTCTTTATGGTTTCTCCCTCTCTAGTCCTATCTTTCATAATCATCTTTTCCGACCTTCCATGCAAGACTTAACATTTCATGATTGGCACAGAAAGGGCATCAGGCGTTTTGAAGATCTTTTCATGGACAATTGTTTTGCAACTTTTGAACAACTGTCTGCAAAGTTTAACCTACCTAATATTCATTTCTTTAGATATCTTCAAATTAGACATTTTATTAACCCTTTAATACCAAATTTTCCTGAGATGCCCAAAAAGAATGTTGTGGACTTGTTTCTTTGTATAAACCCATTGGGTAAAAGTCTAATATCTACTATTCGCGATAAGTTAGCGATCTTGAGGCATGCCTCCTGTGATAAAATTAGAACTGCCTGGGAGCGTGATTTAAATATTTCTCTGTCCGACAAGGTTTGGGATTCAATTAACTCAACCACTTTATCTGCTCGCCACTGCCTTTTGCAGTTCAAGGTTGTACATGGGGCTCATATGTCGAAAGCAAAATTATCGCGGTTCTATTCTGATATTAGTCCCTTTTGTGACAAGTGTTTAGTGAGCGAGGCTTCTTTTATCCGCATGTATTGGGCTTGTCCCAGTTTGGAGAAATTTTGCAGAGATGTCTTTTTAACTTTATCCCATATCCTTAATTGCCATTTAGAACTTTGATGGCTCTTTTTGGCACCTTGGGTGAAGTTGACACGTGTTTGAGTCTGACTAAAGGGCAAACATTGTCTTTTGCCTCTCTTTTGGCTGGACGTTTAGTTCTTCTTAGGTGGAGAGATGTTTCCCCACCTACTCATGCTCAGTGGCTTGGAGACATTATGTCCTGCTTAGACCTTGAAAAGATTCAGTATTCACTTCTTAACTCGGGCATAAAGTTCCATAGTGCGGGGACCTTTTCTTGATTATTTTCATAGCTCCTCTTTTTCTTTCAGTGATTTAGTCCCTTATATCCAGCTTTCTTCTCTGGTTAATTTTTATGTTTTTTTTTATGATGTGAAATATATTATAATTTAGGTAGTAAGCAATACACTTTTTTATATTCACAACTCTGTGGCGATAAAAGCTCTGATTAATTTTTCTTTATATCATAATGGTTGGCTTGGAGTGCATAGTGGGAGGGCGGGGTGGAAACTAACTTTATATGATTTTATTTGGGTGCATTTTCTTTACTGTTATCAGTTGTACATCAGACACGTTGGTTTTGCACTGTATAAATCTCCCTTTTGTTGGATTTTTATTCCAGTGTAGAAATTCATAAAAAAATTAATTTAAAAAAAACCTCCGCTGCGTTGTGGCTATACAGTACATACTCATGGGTAAGGCTTCACGAGTAAACCCTGAGGAAAAAAAATCCTGAGCTGGAGTCCCTAAAGCGGTCCTACGTTGAGATTAGCATTGTCTGGCAACTCTTGCGTTGCTGTTGGTGCCAAACTGTATTGGCTATTCCTTTGGGTTCATCAGATGCATGGGGGCTGGGGGCGGGGTGGGTGGCTTGCATTCCATATAGTACTGCCCAGCCTTGTCTATCTAAACAGTTAGGATGCAATATCCATTGTCAACCTGACTGATGGAGGTGCTCCAAGATGGGCTTTGTGAAGGGCAGATCGTGTCTATCAAGCCTGATAGAGTTCTTTGAGGAGGTGACCAGGCATATAGATGAGGGTAGTGCAGTGGATGTGATCTATATCGATTTTATTAAGGCATTTGACAAGGTTCCACACGGTAGGCTTATTCAGAAAGTCAGAAGACATGGGATCCAGGGAAGTTTGGCCAGGTGGATTCAGAATTGGCTTGCCTGCAGAAGGCAGAGGATCGTGGTGGAGGGAGTACATTCAGATTGGAGGATTGTGACTAGTGGTGTCCCACAAGGATCTGTTCTGGGACCTCTAATTTTCGTGATTTTTATTAACGACCTGGATCTGGGGGTAGAAGGGTGGGTTGGCAAGTTTACAGACGACACAAAGGTTGGTGGTGGTGTAGATAGTGTAGAGGATTGTCAAAGATTGCAGAGAGACATTCATGGGATGCAGAAGTGGGCTGAGAAGTGGCAGATGGAGTTCAACCCGGGGAAGTGTGAGGTGGTACACTTTGGAAGGACAAACTCCAAGGCAGAGTACAAAGTAAATGGCAGGATACTTGGTAGTGTGGAGGAGCAGAGGAATCTGGGGGTACATGTCCACAGATCCCTGAAAGTTGCCTCACAGGTGGATAGGGTAGTTAAGAAAGCTTATGGGGTGTTAGCTTTCATAAGTTGAGGGATAGAGTTTAAGAGTCGCGATGTAATGATGCAGCTCTATAAAACTCTGGTTAGGCCACGCTTGGAGTACTGTGTCCAGTTCTGGTCACCTCACTATAGGAAGGATGTGGAAGCATTGGAAAGGGTACAGAGGAGATTTACCAGGATGCTGCCTGGTTTCGAGAGTATGCATTATGATCAGAGATTAAGGGAGCTAGGGCTTTACTCTTTGGAGCGAAGGAGGATGAGAGGAGACATGATAGAGGTGTACAAGGTAATAAGAGGAATAGATAGAGTGGATAGCCAGCGCCTCTTCCCCAGGGCACCACTGCTCAATACAAGAGGATATGGCTTTAAGGTAAGGGGTGGGAAGTTCAAGGGGGATATTAGAGGAAGGTTTTTTACTCAGAGAGTGGTTGGTGCGTGGAATGCACTGCCTGAGTCAGTGGTGGAGGCAGATACACTAGTGAAGTTTAAGAGACTACTAGACAGGTATATGGAGGAATTTAAGGTGGGGGCTTATCTGGGAGGCAGGGTTTGAGGGTCGGCACAACACTGTGGGGCAAAGGGCCTGTACTGTGCTGTACTATTCTATGTTCTATGTACAACCTGTTTTATCATTTGCAGAGTAGGAGCAATAAAAATTATTCTTTAATTCTGGACGTATTAATTGTGGGTTAACATGGTTTAAACCTTCTGAAAGCTTGTGGTTTTAAGTTTTTGTTATAAAATGCAGTTACATTTCACTTACTCATTTTGTGTCCAATTTTGGAGTGCAAATTGAATGTTGCTTATTGGTGTGCTGCTGGAGTTAGAGTTGACACTTTGCCGTGAGACATGTATATATTATGCATATGAAAGCAATTTTTCTACCTCTCAGGTGGATCTAATGTGTGTAAGTAGATTTGTGATGTGTTCACCTCAGGAGCCAGCTCTTCTCTGATGCCAAAACAAACATTAGAGAATATAATTATGTTTTCTAGTCACTTCAAGGTAAAACATGTCTCTGCATGCCAGCTAAGTAGCTGAAACAGAAACTGGATTGTTTGTATCTTGTATTCCCACTGAGATGTCTGTAAATTTAAGATTAAAAAAAAAATCTAGGCTCATGCTTGCATAAGGCAATCTTTCTATTGAGACATATCAACATGTTGCCTCTAAATGCTCTTACTTTGATGGAACAAAACAGGAGCTTGCCTTTATAAAGTAATTTTAACATGTTAAAATGCCTCAACAGAATCCTTAGAAACATAATCAAATAATTCTGCATAAACATTATGAGAGACATGACTTGCATTTGGAATGATAAAGACTGCTAGGAGTAGTTAGCATGGTTTTGCATGTGGGAATTTGTGTTTCACAAATTGGATTGAATTTTTGAAGAGGATCAAGATCAGTATGGGAAGCATTATTTACATGGACTTCATCAAAGCCTTTGAATGTCCTACAGTGTTAGTATGCACTTAATCCTGGGTGAGCTCACCAACTATATACAAAAGTGGCTTGTTGTTAGTACCCCAAGATTGGTAGTGTCTGCTGCAGGGGATTGATGCTGAGTGATGGATATTAATAATTTCAATGAGAATGTAAGTGGCAGTTTTGGTAAATTTGTAGAAAATGCCAAATTTGGTATTATATTGGATATTGAAGTAGTTTATCTCAGGTTACAAAGGGATATTGATCAACTGGGAAAGTAGGCAAATGTATTGGCAGATGGAATATAATTCAGACAAGTGCAAAGTGTTGCAATTTGAGAGGTTAAATCACTGCATGATACGGTGAATGGCAGGGCTTTGGAGTGTGTTGTTGAACAGACACTGAGGAATACAAGTACAAAGTTCCCTGAAAGTAGCAGATGGGTATTCAGGGTGGTGAAGAAGGTTTATGGCGTGCTCACCATTATTGGTTGAGGCTTTGAGTACAGGAGTTGGGAGATAATGTTGCAGAGAACAAAATGTTGGTTACTTAGAGTATTGTATGGAGTTCTGATTACCATGCCACAGGAAGCATGGGATTAAGCTAGAGAGGGTACAGAAAAGATTCTTAATGCTATTTCCAGGACTGGAGTGCTTGAATTAAGAGGAGAGATTGGATCATTTAAGACTCCTTGGAACAAAGGAGTGGGGAGGTGACCTTATAGATGTTTGTAAGATCATGAAGGCCATGGATAAGGTCACGGTCTTTTTCCTGTGGTCTTGCATGGTGACAGACTGATCTGGAAGGTTAGATCAGATGGGACCCAGGATGAGATGATCAGTTGGATACAAAATTGGCTTACAGGAAAGAGGTAACGAAAGGGTGGTAGTCAGGGCTTGCTTAACATATCAGAGGCCTGTCAACAATGGTGTGCCACAGGGTTTGGTGCTGCGTCTTCTATTTTATGTCTTCCAAATTGCTAATATAGATGACAGTGTTGTTAACATAGTAAGTTTGCGAATGGCACTAAAATTGGTCTATACTGGACAATGAAGAGGGCTATCTAAATTTTAAAGGGATTGAGCCCAACTTGGAAACTGGGCTAGAGAATGGCAAGTGGATTTTGAAGGACAAGTGTTAGGTGTTGCACATTGACAAGATAAGCCAGTATAGGACTTGCATAGTATATTATCGAAGAATGTATGTGTCACCGTATACATCCCTGGGATTCATTTTCTTGTGGCCACACACAGTAACTCCAAGAAACACAATAGAAACATTGAAAGACCACACCCAACAAAACAGATAAACAACAGATGTACAAAAGACAACAAATGATACAAGTACAAAAGAAATAAAAAGCAATAAATAACAAGAACATACAATGAAGAATCCTTGAAAGTGAGTCCATAGGTTGTGGGAACAGTTAGCCCTCTGGTTCAAGAGCCTGATGGTTGAGAGGAAATGGTGGTGTGGAATCTGGTGCTGTGGATGCTGAGGCTCCTATACCTTCTTGATGGCAGCAACAAGAAGAGAGCATGGCCTTGGTGGTAGGGGTCCATGATGATCGATGCTGTTTTCCTGCCACAGAGCTTTCCTGTAGGAAGTAGAAGCACTGCTGTGCTTTCTTCGTAATGGCATTTGCGTACTGGGCCCAGGGCAGATTGTCTGAAGTGATGACACCAAGGAATTTAAATTTGCTGACTCTCTCCACCTCTGATCCCCCAATGAGGTTTCCTCCTGAAGTCAATTATCAGCTCCTTACACTTGGACGGAAGATACTACAAAAAATAGTGAATACAGCTCAGTTCATAACGCGTAAAGTGCTGCCTGCCCCTTATTGAGCGTATCTGCGCAGAATGCTGTTGAAGGAAAGCAGCGTCCGCCGTCAGGGACTCCCAACAACCAGATCATGCTCTCTTCTCACTGCTGCCATCAGGAGGAAGATACAGGAGTCTCAGGATTCACAACACCAGGTTCATGAAAAATTACTACCCCTCAGCTATCAGGCTCTTAAACCAAAGGAGATAACTTCATTCAACTTTACTTGCCCCATCATTGAAATGTTCCTACAACCAATGGATTCACTTGCAAGGACACTGCATCTCGTGTTCTCAATATCTATTTATTGATTGATTATTTGTTTATTATTTATTATTTTTCTCTTTTGTATTTACCCAGTTTGTTTTCTTTTGCACATTGTTTGTCCACCCTGTTGGGTATCGTCTATTATTTTCTTGGATTTATCATAAGACTATAAGACATAGGAGCAGAATTAGGCCATTTGGCCCATCAAGACTGCTCTGCCATTCAGTCATGGCTGATCCTTTTTTTTCTTTCCTCAACCCTATTTCCCGGCCTTCTCACTGTAACCTTTGATGCCATGTCCAATCAAGAACCTATCAATCTCTACCATAAATACACCCAATGACCTGGCCTCCACAGCTGTACGTGGTAACAAATTCCACAAATTCACCACCCTCTAGCTAAAGAAATGTCGATGCAGCTCTGTTTTGAATGGATGCCCCTCTATCCTGAGACTGTACCCTCTCGTCCTAATCTCTCCCACCATGAGAAACATCTTTTCTACACCTAGTCTGTCTCGCCTTTCAAGGTTTGAAAGGTTTCGAAGGTTTCAAAGGTACATTTAATGTCAGAGAAATGTATACAATATGCATCCTGACATACTTTTTCTTCGCAACCATCCACGAAAACAGGAGTGCCCCAAGAATGAATGACAGTTAAATGTTAGAACCCAGAAGTCTTTCCCCCCCAGCTCCTCCCTCCCATGTGTAAGCAGCAGCAAAGCAACGATCCCCTTCCTTCACCACCAAACAAAACATCGGCACCCCCCATCAAGCACTCAAGCATGCAGCAAAGCATCAATAAAGATACAGACACAGTACCCCAAAGACTGCTCGTTTACCCAGTAAGTTGACATACCACAGATTCACTCTGTCTCTCCCTAATAAGGGAAAAAGATGTTCCTGTTTCAGAGCGAGAGGGGAAACATAACAAACAACTCATTTAATTATTATGTTAAAAGTCTGTTGTGTCGCCTTTTCCGAGCTTTGTGCCCAAAGAGCTCAGGTCTGTGGGCACACAGCCAGCAGCCAGCTTGCTGCTTTCGACTTGCCATCTTCCACGACACACTGATTTTCTGTAGAGGCACCAACCTCAAGTCCGCCCACTTCCAGAGCCATGAAATCCCGGAACCCCAGAAGCGTGCTAGTCTTCTGGGCCGCGTCCATGGTATTTCGAATAGCGGCCAGTCGTGAGACCCTGAGAGCGGGCCCCATTCCCGCAAAGAACCGAAGTCAGTGTGTAATTCCAGGTCAGGGACTTCAAGAGAACCCTGAAAGGGAAAAATAGAGATATTAAAGATAGAAATAGAGCTGTTGCTGAAGATGCAAGCAGAGGAGTTGCCTTTAAGTGCCATCGTCTCCTAAGCTCCACCCAAAAAGATTTCAATAAGGTCACCCTCGTCCTTCCAAATTCCAATGAGTACAGACCCAGAGCCATCAAATGTTCCTCATATGATAACCCTTTCATTCCTGGAATCATCCTTGTGAACCTCCTCTGGACCCTCTCCAATGCCAGCTCATCGTTTCTAAGATGAGGGGCCCAAAACTGTTCACAGCACTCAAGGTGAGGCCTCAACATCACATCCTTGCTCTTGTATTCTAGACCTCTTGAATTGAATGCTAACATGGCATTTGCCTTTCTCACCACTGACTCAACCTGCAAGTTGACCTTCAGAGTGTTCTGCACAAGGACTCCCATGTCCCCCTGCATCTCAGATTCCTGGATTTTCTCCCCGTTTAGAAAATAGTCTGCACATTTATTTCTACTACCAAAGTACACGACCATGCATTTTCCAACATTATATTTCATTTGCCACTTTCTTGCCCATTCTCCTAATCTGTCTTAGTCCTTCTGCATCCTACCTGTTTCCTCAACACAACCTGCCCCTCCATCAATCTTAGTATTATCTGCAAACTTGGCAACAAAGCCATCTGTTTCATCATCTAAATCATTGAAAGACAGCATAAAAAGAAGTGATCCCAACACCAACCCCTGAAGAACACCACAAGTCACTGGCAGCCAACTAGGAAAAGATCCTTTTATTTCCACTCGCCACCTCAGTCCAATCAACCAATGCTCTATCCATGTTTTGAACTTAACTGTAATACCACAGGCTCTTAACTTGCTAAGCAACCTCATGTGTGGCACCTTGTCAAAGGCCTTCTGAAAGTTTAAGTATACAACATCCACTGCATCCCCTTTATCTATGCTACTTGTAATCTCCTCAAAGAATTCCAACAGGTTTGTCAGGCAGGACTTTCCGTTTGTCCTATCTTGGCCTGTGCCACCAAGTACTCCATCACCTGATTTTTAACAATTGACTCCACAACAACTTCCCAATCACTGAGGTCAGTCTAACTGTTTTATAATTTCCTTTCAGCTGCCTTCCTCCTTTCTTAAAGAGTGGAGTGACATTTGTAATTTCCAGTCCTCTGGCACCATGCCAGAGTCCAATGATTTTTGAAAAATCATTGCTAATGCCACCACAATTCCGAACGCTTCCTCTTTCTGAGCCCTAGGGTGCGGTTCATTTGGTCCGGGTGACTTGTGTACCTTTCGGTCTTTCAGCTCTTTGAGCACCTTCTCCCTTGTAATAGCAACTGCACCTACTTCTTTTCCTTCACACACTTCAATGTCTGGCACACTACTTGTGCCTTTCACAGTGAGGACTGAAGCAAAATACTCATTTAGTTCATTTGCCATCTCCTTGTCACCCATTATTTTTTCTCCTGCCTCCTTTTCTAGCGGTCCTATATCCACTCTCATCTCTCTTTTATTTTTTTTTACATACTTTGATATTATTTGCTAGCTTATATATTTCATCTTTTTCCTTTTATTAGTTCTTTTAGTTGCTTTCTAAGTTTCTAAAAACTTCCCAATCCTCTAACATTCCCACTAATTTTTGCTTTGTTGTATGCCTTTGTTTTTACATTAACTTTGACTTCCCTTGTCAGCCATGGTTGTACTATTTTGCCATTTGAGAATTTCTTCATTTTCAGAATACATTGATCCTGCAACTTCCTCATTTTTCCAAGAAACTCACACCGTTGTTGCTCTGCTGTCATCCCTGCCAGCATCTCCTTCCAATTTACTTTGACCAACTCCTTTCTCTCACCACTGTAATTTTACTTTCTTCCTATCAGATTTCAAGTTGAATTCAATCATATTGTGATCAATGGTTCCTAAGGGTTCTTTTACCGTAAGCTCCCTAATCGCCTCCGGTTCATTACAGATAACCCACAATCCAGTATAGCTGATTCCCCAGTAGGCTCAATGACAAACTGCTCTAAAAAGCTATCTCTTGGGCATTCAACAAACTTACTCTGTTGAAATCCATTACCAACCTGATTTTCCCAATTGACCTGTATGTTAAAATCTCCCATGACTATCATAACGTTGCCCTTCTGACATGCTTTTTCTATTTCCTGTTGTAATTTGTGGTGCACCTCCCAGCCACTGTCAGGAGACCTGTATATAACTGCCATCGGGGTCCTTTTACCCTGCAGTTTCTTAACTCAACCCACAAGGATTTCGATCTTTTGACATAATTCTGATCTTTTGTCATATATTTCTACTGATTTGATGGCATTCTTAACCAGTGGAGCCACGCCATCCCCTCTGCCTATCTTCCTATCCGTCCAATACAACATATAACCTCGGACATTCAGCTCTCAACTACAACCATCCTTCAGCCACGATTCAGTGATGGCTACATCATACCTGGCTGTCTGTAATAGTGCATCAAGATTATCCTGCTTATTTCTTATACCCCGTGCATTGAGATACAACACCTTGAGTACTGTATTTGCTACCCTTTTTGATTTTTGCATCCCTAATGCCCGCAAGAAAACGAATCTGAAGGTTGTATATGGTTATATATGTGTATTTTGATAATAAATTTACTTTGAATGTTGATCTTTTTCACACAACGTGGTGGGTAAACCTGTCAGAGAAATGGTAGTGGTGGGTACATTTAAGACTTTTAGATGGGTACATGAATGGAAAGAACAGAAGTTTCGAACCTGAGATCCACGGACACCTCAGTTACTGGTAGGAGTCCATGGTATAAAAAAAAACCCTTGTTTAGAGGACATGTATCAAACACTGAGAAATGGGACTATCTCAAGTAGACTACTTGGTTGTTTTGGATGATTTAGGCTGAAGTATGTCTTCAAACTATATAATTGTAGGATTATTTATGGAGATTTTTAGTGTGGTGCTTAGGCTACCGATGGCATAGCTGTCCATGCTGCAACAAGAAAAATAAATTTTGTTAAGCTAGAATTAGAAGAATAAGGTTACTTATAGATGAAGGATATGGAGATCAGAAGAATTAAGATAGCAAGGAAATTTAAACAGGAGGTTTAAAATTGAAAATTTGGAGGTTTTGATAATTGCGAGCTACAGTGGTTTACCAAGGATTCATGTGTAGATTGAATGGGTTGTGGTCAGCAGGGTGCTGGGTGAACTGGGCAAAACAGAATGAGTGATGAAAGGTTGGTCAGGAAAATATTAGATAAGTTGTGCTTGGATGTAACAAAGAGTTTTAAGTAATTTGGGACTGTGAGGAATAGGGCATGGAATTTGAGATGTAATGGATATCAATTGCCTTTTGCTTCAGAAGAAAACTCATACTCCAATGTAAATGACTTCCATATGACCTTGCAAGTTAATTTGTTTGAAATCAAAGATAGTAATTGGAAGGAAAACTCATTTAATTCATAGTTTGTGTTTGGGTTTTCTTCGTAGCCTGATAGCAAAGAACCAGGTGTGTGTTCTAACTATCAACATTTAGTAGGCAAGTGTCACTGATAAATCTGCAATAAATTTATATAGCAGTAACAAATAACATGAGGCAAGAAACTATAGTGTATTGGTCCAGGTGTGCCTTGGAAATGTGCACAAATAATTTTTTTTGTTTAGTTTTAGGCTCTGCTGATTATGTATTCAGCAAAAAAAATCACTGCTGGAGTCAAGTAGTATTTGTAGAGGCAGAAGAATGATCGATGTTTAGACCCTGCATCAGGGCATTACACTTTTGGGGATATGTTGCCTAGCAGAGGGTGAAGAGGGAGGCAAAGGGTATGGCTGGTTTCCAGTGTCCCCAAACAGTGAGGCTATGGTGCTGGTGTAGAGAAGTGTTGATTATTATGATTGAGTGGGAATGTGCTGTTGATAGTTATCTCAGAATGAGGTATAAGCCAATAGGGTTTATTCAGACTTCCAGTGCCATTGGTGTAGAGTTTTCAAGAGAATCTGAATCAACCCTGTGGTTAGTGTTGGCTTTTTAGGGGAGATGATTTGAATTGAGGCCTGGATTGTGAGATAAATTCATCAGTCATTGAACAGAATCAGGTGTATGGTACATGGAGTTCAGGTATGGAAGGTTGTTGTTTGGAGATTGGGACTTAAGACATTTGGGTAGCTAAGAGTCTTCAGGATGGTTGAATTAGAGGCCTCAGTACTGTAGTGACTACAGGAGACAATGCAGCCAGAATGTATTACCTCAAAGTTTACTCTTAAGACGTAAGATAATAATTTGGTTCATTGAGTCCATGCAGAGCAATTCCAAAATTCCTGTTCCACCACTTATTTCCTTATAACTTATTCTCTCTGTCATGCCTATTAGTACATCTTTGATGCTCTTTTGATTCTCTCACCATTCTCTTACACTAATTACAGCTTACACAACCAGTATGTTTTTGAAATGTGGGTGCAAACGGAGCACCCGAGGCTACCCACGTTTTCATAGTGAGAATGAGAAAACAACACAATCAGTGTTGAAGGTTTGAAACAACCTTGTGGATAACCACTATCTTTTTCCTAGTATTGAAGAGTTAAATACCAGAGGGCATTCATTTAAGGTGAGGGGGTTAAGATCAAAGGAGATGCTTGGGGCAAGTTTCTCCACACACAGGGTGATAGGTGACTGGAATGCACTGCCTGGGGTGGTGCAACGACATTGGGAAACACCAGTCTTTGAATGGAAAATCCTACAAAAAGTAGGACATCATGGGTAAAACCCACCTGACCATTGAGCATATCAACATGAAACACTGTAGCAGGAAAACAGCATCCATCATCAGGCATCATGGCCACCCAAGTCATGCTCACTTCTCGCTGCTGCTGTCAGGTAGAAGATACAGGAGCCTCAGGACTTACACCACCAGGTTCAAGAAGAGTTACTACTCCTGAACCATCAGGCTCTTGAACAAAAGGGGATAACTACACTCAACTTCTCTTGCCCCATCATTGAAATGTTCCCACAACCAGTTAACTCACTTTCAAGGACTCTTCATCTCATGTTCTTGTTATTTATTGCTATTTATTTATACTTGCATTTGCATAGTTTGCTGTCTTGTTGCACTCTGGTTGATCTTTATCTTTCATTGATCCTGTTATAGTTACTATTCTATAGATTCGTTGAGTATGCCCACAGGGTTGTATATGTTGATATAAAACCATAAGACACAGGAGCAGTATTAGGCCATTTGGCCCATTCTATCATGGCTGATCCTTTATTCCCCTCCTTAGCCCCACTCCCCGGCCTTCCCACAATAACATTTGATGCCATGTCCAATCAATAATCTGTCAAGCTCTGCCTGAAATACACGCAGCGACCTAGCCACCCCAGACGCCCGTGGTAATAAATTCCACAAATTCACCACCCTCTGGCTAAAGAAATTTCTCCATATCTCTGTTTTAAATGAACACTCCTCTATTCTGAGGCTGTGCCCTCTTGTCCTAGACTCCCTCATCATGAGAAACATCGTTTCCACACCTACTCTGTCCAGGCATTTCAACATTCGAAAGGTTTCAATGAGATGCCCTGCTCATCCTTATAGATTTCAGCAAGTACAGTCTCAGAGCTATCAAACGTTCCTCGTATGATAATCCTTTCATTCCTGGAATCATCCTTGTGAACATTCTCTAAACCTTCTCCAATGCCGGCACATCTTTTCTTAGATGAGGAGCCCAAAACTGTTCAGAATACTCAATGTGAGGCCTCACCAATTCCCTTTAAAGCCTTAGCATAACATCTCTGCCCTTATATGCTGGACCTCTTGAAATGAATGCTAACATTGCATTTGCCTTCCTCACCACTGTCTCAACCTGCAAGTTAGCCTTTAGGGTGTTCTGCACAAAGACTCCCAAGTTCCTTTGCATCTCAGATGTTTGGATTTTTGGAACATTTGCAATTTTCCAGTCTTCTTGCGGCATACCGGAGTCCAATGATTTTGGAAAGGTCATTACTAAAGCCTCCATTATCTCTAACGTTACCTCTTTCAGAACCATAGGGTGCATTTCATCTGGTCTGCATGACTTATGTACCCTTAGGTCTTTAAGCCTTTTGATCACCTTCTCCCTTGTAATAGTAACTGCACTCACTTCTCTTCCCTCACACTATTCAACATCTGGTACACTGCTCGTGTCTTCCACAGTAAAGGCTGATACAAAATACTCATTTAGTTCATCTGCCATCTCCTTGTCCCCCATTATTATTTTTCCAGCCTCATTTTCTAGTGGTTCTATATCCACTCTCATCTCTCTTTTTTTTTTACATACTTGAAAAAGCTTTTACTATCCACTTTGATATTGTTTGCTAGCTTGCTTTCATATTTTAGTTCTTTTTCCTCCTAATGATTCCTTTAGTTGCTCTCTGTAGGTTTTTAAAAGCTTCCCAATCCTCTATCTTCCTGCTAATTTTTGCTTTGTTGCATGCCCTCTCTTTTGCTTTAACGTTACCTTTGACTTCCCTTGTCAGCATTGGTTGTAATATTTTGTCATTTGAGTATTTCTTTGTTTTTGAAGTACATCTATCCTGTACCTTCCTCATTTTTCCCAGAAACTCAATCCATTGCTGCTTTGCTGTCATCCCTGCCAGCATCTCCTTCCAATTTATTTTGGCCGGCTCCTTTCTCATACTACTGTAATTTCCTTTGCGCCACTGAAATACTTCTACAACAGACTTTACTTTCTCCGTATCAAATTATAAGTCGAACTCAATCATATTGTGATCACTGCCTCCGATTGGTTCCCCTTGGGTTCAGATGCAACCTCCCCCAGAAAAGATCCCAATGATCCAAGAACCTGAAAGCCTCCCCCCTGCACCAGCTTCTCAGCCGTGCATTGATTTGTTTCTGCCCTCACTGGCGCGTGGCATGGGCAGCAATCCAGAAATTACTACCCTGGAGGTCCTGCTTCTCAGCTTTCTATCTAGCTCTCTAAATTCTATTTTCGGGACTTTTTTGCTTTTCCTTTGTATATCATTGGTACCAATATGTACAAAGACATCTGGCTGCTCTCCCTCCCTCTCCAAAATGCTGTGGACACGATCCAAGACGTCCCTGACCCTGGCACCAAGGAGACAACATACCATTTGGGTGTCCTGTTCATGTCCACAGAATCTCCTGTCTGTTCCCCTGACTATTGAGTCTTTTATCACTACCGCTCCCCTCTTCTCGCTCTTTCCCTTCTGCACCATAGACCTATGCTTAGTGCCAGCAACCTGGTCTCCATGGCATTCCCCTGTGAGGTCATCCCCCACAACGGTATCCAAAGTAGTATATTTATTATTGAGGGGAATGGTCACAGAGGTGCTCTGCGCTAACTGCCTATTCACATTTCCATTTCTCCTGACAGTCATCCAGCTACTGGCCTCTGCAACTTAGGGGTGACTACTTCACTGTAACTCTGTTCGATTATCTCCCGACTCCGACGGTCATCTAACTGCTGCTCCAGATCCCTAATACGGTCTTTGAGGAGCTGCAGCTGGATACACCTCCTGCAGATGTCGTTCCCTGGGAGACTAGGTCTCCCAGGACTCCAACATTGAACATGAAGAACTCACAACAGCCACTTACTACACTAGGAGGGAAAAAAGGGAACCTTAACAAAAGCTTACCTAGAGTCAATGCCTCCTTTGAGACAAAATGTGACATTCCTCTCGCCACTGGCCTATTCCCAATAATGGCTGCCCCGCTTGTTCCTTCTGTACTTTTAAACAAGTGTCGCCAACCTGTAAGAAACCTCATTGCTGTGACCTGCTCCTGCTGCTGGTTGAGCATTCGGAATGAGCCCAGATGCCTGCGAAGGTCTCCTTTTAAAGAAGTGTTGCTGACCTGCGAGTAACCTTTTCACTGTGGACTGCTCCTCCTGCGCTGACTAGGCCGCCAGAACTTTAGTATCATGTACTTTTATAATAAACTTTACTTTGAACCTTGGTGGAGACAGATACGATTGAGATGTTGAGGAGACTTTTAGACAGGCACATGAATGTGCAGGAAATGGAAGGATATAGACATTGTGTAGGCAGAAGGCATTAGTTTCGTTGAGCATTCGATTACTGATTTAATTAGTTCAGCACAACATTGTAAGCTAGAGGGCCTATTCCTGTCCTCTGGAATATGAGCTATGTTAATCATGAGACATCTTCACTTCCGGAAGCAATACTGTGCAGCCCCTTCTATTTTAGAAATTCTGAAATTGGGAGCTCTTTCAGGGTTGGATTGGAATAGACCTGGGTTAATTGGAATTTCTCCATTTGGCCAGTTGATGATGTTTAGTCAATGGGCTGAGTAGCTTTGTGATAGGGAGGAACAAAGACTACCTTAGCGAAATTGAAAACTGGCACTGCTCAGTGGAATGACAACAATAGTTGCTCCTCCTAGGGTAGTTTAGTCTAAATTCCCATTAATCAAAAAGGAACATGATAAAGGGAATGTTGTTGGATCAACACTTGATCTGGAATTTAATAAAGTGCACATAGCAATCATTTGAGGGGGTGCACAGTGAAATTTCTGAACCACACAGAAATGGTCATCGTTTTATTTTGCTGCATCCTCAAGTCATGTGGTACTGAAATTTATAGACCTTATTGTTTAATCAGCAGTAATCAGCCAAGTCTGTAATTATTTATCAAATTTAAAAATACTTGTACATGAAGTGACTGAATTATAAGGGTGAGACCCTTAATTCAAAAAGAAGGGTAATAAATATTTCTTTTAAGTAGGAGAGAGCGAAAATTTGCTGTGAGCATTGAGTGTTAATTTTTTTTTAACTTTTTGCAGGGTTTCCTACAACAAAGCTTTTGCTTTTGAGGATTTAACTCTTCAAACCAATGCTCCCCACTTTGACAAAATTCTATTGCTACAGATTTTAGCATTTTGTTTTATACAAACTTTATTATCAACCAAGGTACATTGAAGCAATATTGACTCCAGTTATGCAATGATTCCATTGCTATTGATCAAGAGAGAATGTAAATTTTTTATAATATCAAATGGTTCAGTATATTTTGATGTCAATACAGTGATCTATTGAGGATGTAGACTTGACTGTTTTCATAATATTACTGAAAGCAAATGTGATCATCTGATAGGTATGTAATTCTGGCAGTGAAATAGGTTCTTTAAACAGAAACGAATAATGAAAATGGATAAACTAAGCAGGTTAGGCAGCTTCTGTGGAGATATAAACATAATTAATTTTTCAGGTCATTGATTTGATGTGGGTAGACAGATCACAATGTCTCTGATCAGGTGGAGATAAAGAGAGTTGAACGTTGCAAAAGGTGGTGGTGCTGCTGGCAATTGGAGAATTATTGTGTGTGTACAACAAAGGATAGGGTGGGGATGCAGACTGTAACTGTCAAATACAAAATACTGCACTCTTAGGGGAAAAAAAAGGGAAAAATGTGGAAAGACCCCATTTGTGGAGAGAGTAAAGTTAAGTTAACACAGCAGATTGATAACTTGTCGTTAGTTCTGGCAAATACTAGGAAACCTCATCCCTTGAAATTGAATTTACTGCATCTTGATGTATGTAAGAAGGGGAGATGTTTTCTTTGTACTTGCACTGGACACTGCAGCAGTGCAAGAAGCCTTAGAGATCAATGGTGAATTATGGGATAATATCACTTTACATGTTGTGAGTTATATGTACTATGTTGTGCACCTTGGTCCGAAAGAACAGTATTTCATTTGGTTCTATGCAAGTGTATGGGAGAATGACAATAAACTTGAACTTAAAATGTAAAACACCTGAAAGCTCTTACTCTTCCCATAAATCTGCCTTTCAGCAGTTGCAGGGGAGATGGCTTTGCTGAAGATTGAAAAGTGCATGAAGGAATCATGGACAGCACTTAACTTGAAGAGTGCTGGGAGGCAAGGAGAAAATGTGTATGGTGGTGGCATCATTTCAAGCTGGTGGAAATGAAAGAGGGTAACCTGTTGACTGTAGAGGAATAGAGACAAGGGTAGAATTACCAGGCCTCTGCATCCAGCACATAATTCTCCTGAACTTCCATCATCTCCAACAGGATCCCACCACCAAGCACATTCCCCCCCCCCCGCCCGCCCGCACTTTCTGCTTTCCACAGGGATTGCTCCTATGCGACTCCCTTGCCCATTCATCCCTCCCCACTGATATACCTCCTGGCACTTACCCTTGCAAGCAGAGCAAGTGCTACACCTACTGCTACACCTCCTCCCTCACTACCATTCAGAGCCCCAAACAGTCCATTAAGGAGAGGCAACACTTTACCTTTGAGTCTGTTGGGGTCATATACTGTGTTTAGTACTCCCGGTGTGGCCTCCTATATATTGGAAAGACCCGATGTAGATTGGGAGATCGCTTCACCGAGCATTAACACTTAATTCCAATTCCACTTCCCACTCCCATTCTGGTATGTCATTCCTCAACTGTCGTGCTGAGGCCACATTCAGGTTGGTGGAACAACACCTTGTATTCCATCTGGGTAGCCTCCAACCTGATGGCATGAAAACTGATTTCTCAAACTTCTGGTAGTGGCCCCCTCCGCCCCCACCCTCTCCCTCACCAGTCCCCATCCCCTTTTCCCTCTCTCACCTTATCTCCTTGCTTGCCCACCTCTCTGGTGCTCCTTACCCCCTTTTCCTCTTCCATTGGCTTCTGTCCTCTCCTATCAGATTCCCCCTTCTCCAGGCCTATATCTCTCACCAATCAAATTCCCAGCTCTTTTCTTCATCCCTCTCCCCCCTGGTTTCACCTATCACCTCATGTTTCTCTTTCTCTTCCTCCACCTTTTAAATCTATTCCTCATCTTTTTTTCTCCAGTCCTGCGGAAGGGTCTCAACCAAAAACGTCAACTGTACTTTTTTCCATAGATGCTGCCTGGCTTACTGAGTTCCTCCAGCATTTTGTGTTTGTTGCTAGAATTGCAGGAAATAGAATGGACATAATTGAAAACTATATTGATTAAGATTGGAAGGAAGCCATGATAATGGAAAAAGGGAGACATCTCAGAAGTACTAGTGTGGAAATAATTGTCATCAGAACGTATGTTCTGATCTTGTTTCATTTTGTAATTATGTTTTCTGTTCATCTTTTCCATACAGTTTATTTGTACTTCTCTTCAAGATGGCTTGTATGAAGCTTGAACACCTACAGTGTCTGCAATAATAGATCAGTTGCTTTTAGAATTAAGCCCTGTCCACGATGTCCTTTGTTTGAATGTGTACTTCCATTGGTTTGCAACTTTTGAGGTCTGGGTTGATCTCTGTATACTTTTCTCATATTTTGTGTTTTTAATTGATTTCAACATTAAGGATAGATAGGGACAAAATTGGTCCACTTGAAGATCAGCATGGTTATCTATGCGGGGAGCTGAAACATAAAGGAGAGATCTGCTGAAGGATCTTGGCCCGAAATGTCGTCTGTACTCTTTTCTATAGATGCTGCCTGGTCTGCTGAGGTGTCCCAGCATTTCCCGCATATTCAGATATTTGTGAAGGGGATATCTTAAATGGGTCTTTTGTATCTTTATTTAATTAAGTGATGAATGCAAAGTCTATAAAACTGAGACAAAACAGCAGTGAGGTCATGCATCATATCCAGAATACATAAGTTTGCTGTCCTGAGACAAAGTAGGGTGGATAATTCCCTAGGGTCTGACAGGGTGTCCCTTCTGACCTTGTGGGAGGCTAGGGCAGATATTCCAAGGGCCCTAGCAGAGGTATTTAAAATAGCCTTAATCATAAATAAGGTACAAGCAGGACTGGAAGATAGCTAACGTTGTTCCATATTCAAGAAACGCTCTAAGAATAACCTGTAAAGTTATAGGCCGGTGAGCCTGATGTTAGTAGTGAGGTAAGTTATTGGAAGGCATTTGAATGAACAGGATGTATGTAAGTATTTTGATAGACAGGGCCTGATTAGGGGTAGTCAATGTGACTTTGTGTGTGATAAGGTGTGTCTAACCAATCTTATAGTTTATTTGAGTAGGTTGCCAGGAAAATTGATGAAGGAAAGTCATTGGATATTTTCTACTTGCACTTTAGGAAGGCTTTTGATAATGAAGGCTGGTGCAGAAGGTTCAGTCGTTTGACATTGAGGATGAAATAACAAATCGGATTCAACATTGGACCAGCCTCCTTAAAACTCAAACCCCCCATCCTTGTGAATCTTTTCTGCACTCTTTCCAGCTTAATTCCATCTGCCACTTCTTGACCTACTGTCCTGTTGTAGTCTTTGGTAACCTTCTTCACTGCCCAGTATGCCATCAGTTTTGATATCCTCCGCAATCTTAATGATAATACCAACTAAATAGATATTATAGATGACCAATAACGGTGGACCCAGTGACAATTCATGCTGGTCACAGACCTCTGAAAGCCTCCTACCACCAAGCCAATTTTGTATCCAGTTGCCTTGTTCATCCTGGATCCCACATATTCCACATTCTCAGTCAAGCCTACCGAGTGGGACATGGTCAAAGGCTTTGCTAAAGTCCATGTAGATGATATCTAATGCCTGGTCCTTGTCAACTCTCAATTTTGTGAGACACAATTTCAAATTTCAAAATAAATTTATTATCAAGTACGTGTATGTCACCATATACAACCCTGAGATTTGTTTTCTTGTAAGCAATCACAGCAAATAAAAGAAACCCAAGAGAATCATGAAAACGACCACATCCAACAACAATCAATGTACAAAAAAACCGCAACAAACAGTGCAAATGCAAAAGAAAGAGAAAATATTTAATAATAAAGAAATTAACAATAGATGATGAAGCTGAAGAGTTCTTGAAAATGAGACCAATTCAGTGGAAGCAGTTCAGTGGTGGGGCAGCTGAAGTTATCCCCTGTGGTGCGGGTCCTGAGGCTCTTGAAGGCAGCAATGAAAAGAGAGCGTGGCAGCAACGAGAAGAAAATATGGTCTGGATAGTGAGGGTCCTTGATGGATGCTGCTTTCCTGTGACAGCGCTCCATGTAAATATGCTCAGTACTGACGAGGGCTTTACCAATGATGGACTGGCCATATCTGCTACTTCTTGTAGGCATTTCTGTACAAGTGCATTGGTGTTTCCATACCAGGCCGTGATACAACTAGTCAATATACCTTCCACTACACATATGTAGAAGTTTGTCAGAGTTTTAGATGACATGCTGAATCTACACAAACTTCTAAGAAAGTAGAGGTGCTGCTATGCTTTCTTTATAATGGCACTTACATGATAGACCCAAGACAGATCCTCTGAAAAGAACACTGAGGAGTTTAAAGTTGCTGACCCTCCCCACCTCTGACCATCCTACTCCCCTCCTGATGAGGACTGGCTCACGGACCTCTGGTTTCCTCGTCTTGAGGCTAGTAATCATCTCCTTGGTCTTGCTGACATTGACAAGAGGTGTTGTAGCATCACTCTGCTAGATGTTCAATCTCCCTCCTGTGTACTGATTTGTCACCACCCTTGATTCGGCCACAGTGGTGTCATCAGCAAACTTGTATATGGCATTGGAGCTGTGAGCCTCATGGTGTTAAGTATAAAGTGAGTAGAGCAGGGGACTAATCATGCAGCCTTGTGGTGCATCTGTGCTGAGGAATATTGTGGAGGAGATGTTGTTGACAATTGAACTGACTGATAAAAAGACATGCTGACTATTCCTAATTAGTCATTGCCTTTCCAAATGTAGAGTGAGGAACTGTTTTCACTTTGAGGCATGTGCCATGGTCCAATTTAATAGCACTTTCACTTCTGAGAAGGTGGTAGGTTATTTTGGAAATGTGACCACAAAAGTTTAGCTATGTATCAATTCTATGCTAGGGAAAAACTGCATAATCAGATATGCCATCTTTCAAATGGGATTGGTTAAGTGTTCCTTCATGATGGATGTATCATTCCTCCATTGTCTGCTTGGGGAGTCTAGGGATATGGAGCAAAGGATGGCAGTTAGAACTGAAGCTTATGTGGTGCCTGAGCAATAATACATACCCCAGATGGGATCAAGGTTTGAACTTTGATTCTATAATTTTGAAGATTGAAGGTGCTCTCGTTTTGATCTTTCTTTCTTTCTTTCTCTCTCAATAAACACCACCTACAATAGCCAGTTGATATTTTATTGCTTTTATTGGACCTTGTTCTATTTAAATTGGTAGATGTTTTTTCTTTTTAATTCAGTAATTCCACATCAATGGTTGTAGGCATTTTGGAACATGCTGAAAAATCATGAAAAGTCGCCCTTTTCACCAATATTTCTTCCACATGTAAAACAAAAATAATTCACTTTAATCATTTGTATTTAAAATTTTAAAGTAATTGTAAACAAAATAGAATATTTGTTATTTCTTGTGCTTTGGATTTAGTTCTGTGTATAAACACATAATTATATCTTCATTAAAAGTATTGTTTATTTTGTCCCCTTCAGTAGCTCAGTACAACAATATTTTGATATTCTTTTGTTTTGGTTACACAAAATAGTTCAAATTATTTTGCTGTCAGTATAGATTGAAGTAGTCTATTTGTCTTGACGTAACAGCAGGCAATATTGATGCCATGGCTTGAATGCAGTAAAGTGTTCCAAATTAAAGGAACAATTCAAGATTAAATACGAAGAATTGCCTTTTGAGGGGTGTTTAAAAGTAAGGAGAAAGGAGGCAGAGTCTTGTGGAGAAATTTGCAGCCTTTTGTACAGAAATGTTGAAGAGTGCATGTAGGTGAATTATGACATTGCTATTAATGACAAGGTGACAAGAAGGATGTTGCCTGGGAAGGTGGAGTTGAAGGAACTGAAAATCTGGTATTAAGGTTTGGTGATTAGAAGGGATGAGGGGATTAATGTTCAGTGAACTTGGGGGAAGACAAGTAGACCCTGGAAGAGTTTAAATAAAACGATAAGGTTTTGAGTTTGAAGTGGGGAGTGTCATAATAAGGAGCTAAAATAGATCAGCAAAATTGTGATGCCAAATTGTAACCTGCCATGGGAACAGAATACATGAAGGCAAAATTTTAAGTACACGATTCATATTTGTTCATGTATTACATTTAGATGTTCAGTTTAAATTACTTGTTGCTTGAAAAAGATGTTGCATTATTGTTTATTCATGATTATTCATGAATTTCCTACAGAAACAGAAGGATAGAGATAAATATAGACATCAAAAAATCAAAAAATCTTTGGAATTGTCATCCACTGTTCCATCTCTCACTGTGACAACTGAAAAGGTAAGTGGTAAAATGTTTTAAAACATAAGTAGATTATCTACTGTGTATATGATAGAAACTCCAAATCCCAAATGAAGATCCAGGCATTGTTATGGTTCGTTCTTACAGTAAATCATGAAACTAATCTGAGGCTTGAGCTCTTTGTCAATGGTTGAATCCTCTGAATGTAGTAGAAATAGTAAGTAACGCAGTTATATTAACAACAGATAAAAACTAATTTGTAATCTATCTTTGTTTTGTTCGCCTGTCTTGGAGTTTCAAGGCACTGATATAATGGCAGAACCTCATTTTGGTTCAGAAGACCTTAGTCAATCTTTGGTCAAGCTTTGATTATTAGGAGTCTGGCCCCGATGTTGGATTGTTTTCCCCCTCTAGGATGTAACTAAGAGCAGAATTCATTTCAGGCATCAAAGAAGAGGACTAGTTTCATCACTTTTGTTTGAGATATTTCCTAGATATTTTTTCGCTCCAAATACATGCCATAAATAACTAGGCAATGACTGTAAAAGGTTGAAGCAGTTTTAAGATCTATAGGGATGGTTATACTATTTCATACAATTCTGATGACTGTCTCCCAATATAAATTTGCTAATGCAAAGCTGGAGTACAGAGGAATCAAATCTGATGGGGTACCTCTAGTCAGAATAGCACCTTCTCTGCACTGTGGCAAAGGCAATTTTGATTCCAACCTACCAAGTCTTTACTGATCCCATGAGACTTAATTTTCTGTGTCATCTTGCCTTAAGAGACCTTGTCGATGGCTTTACCAAAGTTATAGATTAGACAAGAGATGAAATTATTCAGGAAAGGATGGAGGGCAACACAGTCATATCCTGATGATTGTTACCTCTTTGCTGCCGGACATCCATGAGGCAACCTGAAGAAG
Organism: Mobula hypostoma; assembly: GCF_963921235.1. Classification (NCBI taxonomy): domain Eukaryota; kingdom Metazoa; phylum Chordata; class Chondrichthyes; order Myliobatiformes; family Myliobatidae; genus Mobula; species Mobula hypostoma. Next base: position 183,743,007 of record NC_086099.1, read on the forward strand.
GATTGTGAGTGCCAGAGGGTTAGTGCATATCAATGTCAGCTACTGGGTAGAACAAGAAATGAGTTCCTACAAGCAAATTTTTGTGTATGGAAAGAGATTAAAAAGCAGGGCTCAAAAATTATCGCTTGATTACTATTGTTGCCAAATGCTCGTGAGTGCAGGAATCATTGTTATAAAGGACAGAATTTGGTGCCGGTTCTGATATGTACAAAGTGTGTTATAATGTAATGAGTTTGTGGCCATGTTCTTATTGTGGGAAGGTGGGAGCTTGGTATAGTTGGATTTACCAAGGACGGTTTGAAGATATCTTGGTAGAGAAATGACACCAGGATATAATGTTGTAAACAAAAAGCAAGGTAGATAAAACATTAGGAAAGGGAACATCACCATGCATAGAATACCTGAGTCATTTCCTCCCTCTACAAAGAGTTCACTGTGTGCTATCTACAAAATGCATTGTTGTTACTTGTCCAGTCCTTTCCAACTGCACACTCAAGCTGGTGCCCTTAAACGCCAAAAATAAAATGAAAGGCAGCAGACTTAAGAAAATGCCACTACCTGAATACTCTCAAATTTCTACACTACCCTGCTTTAGAAAAATGTTGCTGTTTCTTTATCTTTGCTGAGTCTAAATTCTGTAACTTCCTACCCAACAACAATATTCATTGCATCATATGAAGAGGACATGTCACTACCATTATCACAAGGCTAATTAAACATGGCCAGTATATGCTGGTACTGCCAGCATCACTCAAGTTCAGCAACATTTATTGATAAACAGAAAGGAAGGCTAATATGCTTGAGTATAAACATGATCTGTGGTGAAAATAATTGGAGATCTGTGAGATCTGTTAGGCACATGCGATTATGGTGTTGTAGTGTCAGTGGAGACCCATTTTATGAAAGGAAGGCATTAGCTATGAAATATTCCTGGAGACAAAATTATCCAGGAGAGATAAAGAGCGATGCAAAAAAAAACAGTATGCAGTGATATTGATTAAATAAAATATCCTAGAGATTGAGGGCAGAATTAAGTTACAAGTGGAGGTTCCATTATACTATGGGTTGCATTCTTTAGGCATCTAATTTGTAGGAAGGATATTAAGAAAGAAATTTTCAAAAAAATTACAAAACACTAATTATTCTGTGATGATACTGAGTGTTTATAGTAACCTTAATGTGACAACTGATGCTGTGATACCTTTTTCTTTATCTATCTTGTGCTATAAGCTGAGCTCCATGTGTTCATTATCATCCCAGAGGATGATAACATGGCACAATTTCTAGTGACTAACCAGTCCATGTTTGTAGCTTCTGTTTCAGGGGTCTACCTTTTGACATCCACTGGTGACTGACCAGCTCAGTTTCCAGAAGGCATAGGAGCAGAAATAGGCTATTAAGCTCATTGAGCCTGCTCCGCCATTTGATCATAGCTGATTTATTTTCCATTTCAACTCCATTCCCCTGCCTTTCTCCCTGACACTCCTACTAATCAAGGACCTATCAACCTCCACTTTAAATATGCCCTATGACTTGGTCTTCACTGCCATCTGTGACAACGAATTCTACAGATTCATCGCCCTCTGGCTAAAGAAGCACCTCCACATCTCTGTTCTAAAGAGATGTCCTTCTCTTATTTATATTGAAAGGACAGGCTGGATGGCATAGTCGGTGGTGTGGCTCTGTTGGTAAGAGATGGAATTACATCTTTCTAAAGAGATGACATGGGGTCAGAGAATGTTGAATCTTTGTGGGTGGAGTTTAGCCTCATCATGGCAGTAGAGGAGGCCATGTATGGGCATATCTGAATGGGAAGCAGAATTGAAGTGGGTGGCTACTGGGAGATACTGTCTTTTGTGGCGGACAGAGTGGAGGTGCTCGACGAAGAACTCAGGTTGGAGGAGCAGCACCTCATATACCGTCTAGGTGGTCTCCAGCCCCTTGGTATGAACATAAAATTCTCCAACTTCCGGTAATTCCCTCCCCCTCCCTTCCTCTATCCCTATTTCACTCTACCCCCTCCCACAGCTCCCTCATGGTTCCACCTCTTTCTTCTACCACCCATTGTTTTCAGGGCAATGACGTCAATGCTTCCCCTTCCCCACCCCCTTTGTCTTTCAAATTACTGGTCTATCAACTGACGCTACAAGCATTCTTCAAATCCTTCCCCATCTTTCATTCTTCAGTCCTGACGAAGGGTTCCGGCCCAAAACATTGACTCATCGTTTCTGACTGATGCTGCCCGATCTGCTGAGTTCATCCAGCGTACTGAAGGTGTTGCTTTGATCTTTTACAGCATCTGCAGATTATTTTGTGGATGTGGAAAGGATGTTTGCTGTGGTGGGGGTATGCAGAACTAGAGGGTACAGCCTCAAAATTAAGGATGGACCTTTTAGAATGGAAGTAAGGAGGAACTTTTTTAGCCAGACAGTGGTGAATCTGTGGAATGCTCTGCCAAAGAATGCAGTGGAGGCCAAGTCCGTGGATATATTTAAGGCAGAAGTTGATCATTTCCTGATTGGTCAGGGCATCAAAGGATGTGGTGAGAAGACAGGTGTATGGGGTTGAGTGCTGGGATTAGCCATGGTGGAATGGTGGAGCAGACTCGATGGGCTGATTGGCCTGATCCTGCTCCTATGGCTTATGGTCTTAGGAGTCTGTGTCGTCTGATCCTGGACCTCCCACTATTAGGAACATGTCCACTCCGTCTAGGCCTTTCAGTGTTCTGTACTGCATGTTTTAATAAGATTACCCCCCTCCCCCGCCCATCATTCTTCTAAATACCAGTGAAAACAGACCCAGAGCCATAAATCGTTCTCCTTTCATTCCCTAGATTATTCTCGTAAACCATTTCTGGACTGTGGCCTATGCCAGCACATCTTTTCTTAGATATGGGGCATAAAACACTTAATACTTCAAATGTGGTCTGACCCATGCCGTATAAAGTTTCAGCATTATATCCTTGTTTTTATGATCTACTCCTCTGGAAATGAATGCTAACATTGGATTTGCCTTCCTTACTATGGACAGAATTTGCATCTTAATCTTTAGAGAACCCTGCACTGGGTCTCCCAACTCGCTTTGCACATTTAATTCCTGAATTTGTTCCACATCTTCATCTACACCTTTATTCCATTTACCGAAGTTCATGACCATACATTTACCTACATTGTATTCCATCTGCCGCTTCTTTGACCGTTCTCATAATCTGTATAAGTCCTACAGATTTCCTGCTTCCTCCACTCTGTTTGCCCCCCAGCTATTTTTTGTATCATCCACAAAGCTGGCCACAAAGCCATCAATTATGTCATTCAAATTATTAATATATGATGTGAAACTTTGCAGACCCAACAGTTACCCTTGCAGAACACCATTAGTCACTGGCAGCCAATCAGTAAAGGCTCCCTTTGTTCCTATTCTCTGCCTTCTGCTATCAGTCAGTTAACTGCACATGTAATACCATGGGCTCTTATCTTGATTAGCAGCCTCATGGGGCACCTTGTCAAAGGCCTTCTGAAAATCCAAGTAAACAACATCCACTGACTCTCCTTTGTCTATCCTGCATATTATTTCCGCAAAGAATTTCAACAGATTTGTCAGGTAAGACTTCCGCTTAAGGAAACAATGCTGACTTCAGCCTGTTTTATCGTGTACCTCCAAGTACTCCAAAGCCTCATTCTTAATAATGGACTCTTGCATCTTGCCAACCACTGAGTTCAAACTAACTGGCCTATAATTTCCTGCCTTTTGCTTCCTTCCCTTGTTAGAGTGGAATGGCATTTGTGATTTTTCGAGTACTCTGGATCCATTTCAGAATCTAGTGATTCTAGAAAGATCATTACTATTGTTTCCACAATCTCTTCAGCTACCTCTTTCAGAACCAAGGACTGAAGTCCGTCTGATTCAGGTGACTTATCTGCCTTTCAGCTCCCAAGCACTTTCTCCTTGGTAGCAGCATCTAAATTCACTTCTTTCCCCCTACACTCTCAGATTTCTGGCATGCTGTTGATGTCTTCCACAGTGAAGATTGATGCACAAAAAACTTAATCAGTTCATCTGCCATTTCTTTGTTCCCATTACTATACGTCTCCAGTGTCATTTTCCTGCTATCTGATGTCTACTCTGGTCTCTCCAGGAGGCGAGGGAAGAGATTGCTGAGCCTCTGGCTAGGATCTTTATGTCCTCGTTGTCCATGTGAATGGTACCGGAGGATTGGAGGGAGGCGAATGTTGTCCCCTTGTTCAAAAAAAGATAGTAGGGATAGTCCAGGTAATTATAGACCAGTGAGCCTTCTGTCTGTGGTGGGAAAGCTGTTGGAAAAGATTCTTAGAGATAAGATCTATGGACATTTAGAGAATCATGGTCTGATCAGGGACAGTCAGCATGGCTTTGTGAAGGGAAGATTGTGTTTAACAAGCCTGATAGAATTTTTTGAGGAGGTGACCAGGGATATAGATAAGGGTAGTGCAGTGGATGTGATCTACATGGATTTTAGTAAGGCATTTGACAAGGTTCCACACGGTAGGATTATTCAGAAAGTCAGAAGGCATGGGATCCAGGGAAGTTTGGCCAGGTGGATTCAGAATTGGCTTGCCTGCAGAAAGCAGAGGGAGTACATTCGGATTGGAGGGTTGTGACTAGTGTTGTCCCACAACGATTGGTTCTGGGACCTCTACTTTTCATGATTTTTATTAACGACCTGGATGTGGGGGTAGAAGGGTGGGTTGGCAAGTTTGCATACGACACAAAGGTTGATGGTGTTGTGGATAGTGTAGAGGATTGTCGAAGATTGCAGAGAGACATTGATAGGATGCAGAAATGGGCTGAGAAGTGGCAGATGGAGTTCAACCCGGAGAAGTGTGAGGTGGTACACTTTGGAAGGACAAACTCCAAGGCAGAGTACAAAGTAAATGGCGGGATACTTGGTAGTGTGGAGGAGCAGAGGGATCTGGGGGTACATGTCCACAGATCCCTGAAAGTTGCCTCACAGGTAGATAGGGTAGTTAAGAAAACTTATGGGGTATTAGCTTTCATAAGTCGAGGGATAGAGTTTAAGACTCGCGAGGTAATGATGCAGCTCTATAAAACTCTGGTTAGGCCACACAGAACTGTGTCCAGTTCTGGTCGCCTCACTATAGGAAGGATGTGGAAGCACTGGAAAGGGTACAGAGGAGATTTACCAGAATGCTGCCTGGTTTAGAGAGTATACATTATGATCAGAGATTAAGGGAGCTAGGGCTTTACTCTTTGGAGAGAAGGAGGATGAGAGGAGACATGACAGAGGTATACAAGATATTGAGAGGAATAGATAGAGTGGACAGCCAGCTCTTCTTCCCCAGGGCACCACTGCTCAGTACAAGAGGACATGGCTTTATGGTAAGGGGTGGGAAGTTCAAGGGGGATATTAGAGGAAGGTTTTTTACTCAGAGAGTGGCTGGTGCGTGGAATGCACTGCCTGAGTCAGTGGTGGAGGCAGATACACTAGTGAAATTTAGGAGACTACTAGACAGGTATATGGAGGAATTTAAGGTGGGGGGGTTATATGGGAGGCAGGGTTGAAGGGTCAGCAGAACATGGTGGGCCGAAGGTCCTGTACTGTGCTATACTATTCTATGTTCTTGTAAAAGAGTGTGTAGACTCTTTTATATTATTTGCTAGATTACCTCCATTTTTTTGTCTTTACTTACTGTTTGTTTAGTTGCCTTCTGTTGGTTTTTAAAAAGCTTCCTAATCCTTTAGCTTCACACTAATTTTTAATAGCTTATATGCCCTACCTTTTGCTTTTATGCTGTCTTTACATTGAGAAGGTATGGAGTTCTTAACTGAGTTTTGCACCTTCATTAACCTGAGACTGGAGGCTAGACAATGTTGAAAAACGATAGCCTGTTCAAAAAAAATTCAGTGTGGGCAAGCCTGATACTACAAACCAGTGAGCCTTGCTTTAGTGTTGGAGAATTGGCTGACGAAGACTGAGAGGCAGAATTTATGTTCACTTAGAAAGACATGAGGAGGAAAGGCATGTACAGTTTTGTGCATGGGTAGTCATGTCTTAAGAAAATAAAGATTTATTAAAGGAGGTAACCTTGGAAAATGATGAAAGCAGTGCGATTTCGTATTAAAGGACTTCACAAGACAAGGTTCCATATGGTAGGCAGTTCCAGTTAAGGCACAAGGATCTTAGGTATGTTGGTAAACTGAAACAAAAATTGGCCTAGTGATGGGAATCAGAGAGTAGTAGTGGAAGCAGTGTCTCCTAAATACACCTTTCTGTGCTGTAAATTTTGAATGATTCTATGATAGAATTTCTCTGTTTAGAGGTGCCATGGATATTGGATTGATGGTAGTGGAAGCAGTGTCTCCTAAATACACCTTTCTGTGCTGTAAATTTTGAATGATTCTATGATAGAATTTCTCTGTTTAGAGGTGCCATGGATATTGGATTGATTGGTTTCCTGTGTCTTAATAAACAAGTATTTAGAAGATGAAAAGAGATAGTTGAACCTCACATTAAGCGCAATTGTGCTCTTAATTGTTGGCTCTCATTCTGATTCACTTTCTGTTTTAGCCACCCACCTCTCCTCTCCCCCACCCCTTCAGATTTTTGTAATTACCAAGCAATTGGTGTTCTCATGGACACAGACTTCCTCAGCTGTGTGACCAAGTGACCCAGTTAATGTAGGTACAATAAACCACTATTCCTGAAATATGACTATAAGTCAGTGGAATAGGTTTTGACCAGGCAGATGAATTTAAATACAATGATGTTCAAAGTGATATATTTTGATTGGAGAAACAAGACAACCAACAAAATACTAAATGAAATGGTTTTGAAAAGTGTGGGCAAATTCTTGAAGGTGGCAAGCTAGATTGAGAATGTATTTAAAAATCATATGAGAGCGTGGGTCACATACTTTAAAGTAAAAATTAACAGGGATAATAAAGGATAATATAGAATTGTGAACAATTTCTTGGACTGAAGCATATAGAAAAGATTCACTGGCAAGGCCCCAGGAATGAAGGCTTTAGGTTTATGAATTGATTAAAGAAGCAGACATTATTTTCCATGGAGCAAAGAAGGTTGAGGAATAGTTTTGATATGGTAAAAATCTGGGGCCGTAGAAATAAATAAAATTGTATTGCTTGCATTGGTGGGTGGTTTAAGTTCAGAGCAATAATTAATCATGTAGTGAATGGTAATCATATGGAATATACTACATGAAGGAATAGTTGAAATAGGTATGTTTGAAGAGGGAAAGAAGTTGCAGGACTTGAGGGAAAGAGCAGAGGAATGCAATTAACTCTTGCAGTCAAAACAAATTATGGCCTTGATGACTGAATGACCAATGCTGAAATGATGTAGCTTTTTTGAATCTCCTGTAAACATTTATGGTATTTAATGTGTACCTACCAGATCCTAATTGCTAAGATTTCTGGTTTGGATGAATTGATTTTATTTGACATAATAACTTTAAAATACAGTATTACAGAGAATCATGCTGATGATGTTTTGGGGTTAAATATTTTATTAGCTGAAAGTAAATTTTTGTTCTCTATTTTCTAAATCAAATTTTTTTAGACTTATACGAGCACTAGCAGTGGCTTTATATCAGGCTCCTTGAAAAGGCTGGAAGAAACTACAGCCAGATTTACAAATGCGAATTTCCAGGAAGTACCTACCCAATCTTCAAGTGGGAATGATGATGAAATTAAAGGCTTTGAAGTCAAGGGGAAGAAATCTGCAGGGTATGGCTCAAACCAGAGAGGAAGGAAGCCAGGAAAGAATTCGGCTTGTCTATCTGTTACAACAGCATCATCGAGTCCTTTTTCACAAGGTACAGTTAATATTAGTATTCAGTTGTCTTGAATTATTTGAACATACATACAATTTAGGGTATATTTTCTATTTTGACTAGCTATTCAGTATATAAACATTTTGCTAGATTTTTATTTTCAATGAAATTGTATGATGATCACATAGAGTTTATCAGTAGTTACAAAAAGATTATGGACTAGAATTTACACGGTGTAATGCATCAAATTATTAAGCATATTGTGAATCTTGTGTGTATAAGATTGATGTGTGTGTATATCTTTAAGGTTTATATCAACATTTTTTGATGTTTAAATCTTTGGTACAAAGATTTCTTGAATTATAATAAGTAGACATACTGTTCTTTGAAATAAATTTCTGACTTCTAAATGGGTAGGCTTAAGTATAGTTGCTATTTAATACTTGTCAAATAGGTTGTGTAACCCTTAGGTTCACCCAGCACGTGTTTGTCTAGGGGAAGACAGCCTCTGGCCCAGCCAAACTGAGAAATCTCGTTTGTGTGGATGCTGTATGATGTGTTGCCTGGTTACAAATCTGAAATGCAAAATATCAGACAGTACACCACATGCAATTAAATGAATGAACTTTATAAATCTTAATCTCACTATAGGGTTAGTAAAGAAAATAAAAAGAAAAAAAGAGCCCATTTTAATGAAAGAGTCTAATGCACACATTGGAGCTCACAATTTTGTCCAGTTGTTCCCCTCGATCCTCGTCCACTCCATCCGACGGTCTACCAACTCTCTCTGCTCACATCTTTTCTCTTCATCTCTTGTCAACAAAAGACCACAAAATCCCTGCTCCCAGACCCACAAGAAAGAATAACATGCCTCTCATTGGCTAACATACATTCCAAAGGCCCTGTTATCCCCAGTCATAACCCAAACATTGCTGCTACAGAGAAACTGTTACCTTAGCAGTGAAACATTACAGAGACGCTATTACATTAGCGGTGAAACATTACAGAGTGTTACACTCTGCCCCCCATTAAATTTAGTCATGTTCTCATGACGTTGAGATAATTCGCCAACCCTTCCTGCAAAACACAAATCCAATCCAGGTGCAAAAGGCAGTGACATAGTTCCCCAAAACAGTAGGGGTCACATTATGTTTCCCCCGTGCTACATAGGCCAGCCTATCCGGTGGTCTCCAAATTCTCTAAGACCTCCTTACCCCCTCACCAAATTCTTCAGGTTCACACACTACTGAGGATACTTCTGGTCTTCCTGGTGAGGCCTCCCTGATCTATCACTTGTGCCCACCTGCAGCTCTGACCCCTCTGCCCCGTGGCCAAGCCCCACTTCATCCCTTGCAGGGTCCCGCTGCAACCCAGGCTGTCCACAGATAGCATCCCCCTTCCCACTTCACCTGACTCAGTGGGAGAAGGTCTCTTCCTCAATCAATGGGGAGTTAGCAAAAGGCAGCATATACCACACATTCAGGTCCTCATCCTCTGAATCAGTATCCCTCTCAGGGGTGGGAGCCGGCCTAACCTCCCTTGCTGTGGACCCTACAGTCGCCTCACGTTTCAATAGGGTCCTCTTACTAGGTGTAGACCCTGGGTCCACCTGCACCTCTTGTCCCAGAGGCAGCAGGTTGTTCCGATTGGAGAATCTTAACAGGCCCATTCCCATCCTGTGGTTTCATCCGGAAAACTGGTAGGTTTAGCATTTGACTCTCCACCACATAGGGCTTAGCCATTTAGCGTCCGCTAATTTGTGTTCTCAGGTAGTCCCAAATTCCTTATGAGGACCTGGTCTCTCGGCCTACCTCCTCTTATTTTCTTGATTCTGCTTGGCAACCGTGACCCCAGCTAATTCATAAGCCCTTTTCAGCTCTCTTCTCATGTCAGACACATACTCCAGTTAAGTCTTCAGTGGTAAATTACCCTCGTCAGACCCAAACAAAAATCAATGGGCAACCTCACCTTGCGCCCAATCATCAGATATATGGTGGGTATCCAGTAGCTTCTTTTCGAGTACAGTTGTAACTGTGAACCAGATGTGCAATATGTTGACTCCAACTGCTCTTCTTGCTGATCTCCAGGGTTCTGAGCATGTCTAGTAAGGTCCGATTAAACCTTTCAGGCTGGGGATCATCCTGCAGGTGATAGGGTGTTGTTCTCGACTTCAGGCATGCCCAGTAACTCATAGATGAGTCTGCTCTCGAAACCCCCTCCCTGATCACTATGTATGCACCTGTGAAAGCCATAATAAATGAAATACTTCTCCCATAACACTTTAGCTACTGTAGACGCTCTCTGGTCCTCGGTAGGAAAAGCCATATCTGGTGTAGTGGTCCGTGATGACTAAGACATTCGCCATGCTGCTGGCATCTGACTCTATTGACAGGAAATCCATACACACCAGGTCCAGGGGCCTCGCACTCTCCAAGTGGGACAAGGGAGCTGCTCGCGCGGGCAGTGTCTTCTGCCGTATGCATCGAATGCACGACTTGCAGTATTCTTCGACCTCCGACTTCATCCGGGACCAGTAAAATCGGTCTCTGAGCAATCCATAGGTCTTTTCCACCCCCAGATGTCCAGAGTCATCATGAAGTGACTTCAGTGCAATCCTCTGATACTTCTCAAGCAGAGCCAGCTGGCAATGCTGAGTTTGGTCCGGGGATGATGTGACCTGGTGTAAGATCTGGTTCCACAACTCCAACCGAGGCCATTCTCTCAGTAGTGGAGGCACCGACATGTGTTTCATCTTCTCTGTCTGAGCCATGTCTCCCTTTTCGATTGTTGACCAAATGGCACCAATGCCCGTATCATTTCGCTGAGCAGCTGCCACTTCCTCAGAACTCAAATCCGGCAGCTGATTTGTCTTCAGAGCGTTCAGGTTACAGTAAACTTGGGAGATGGCGTCATCAGAAGCTCCCAATTGATCCACCGCTCTATCCGGCCCCTCCTTTTCCTCTGCCTTCACGGCGTTACCAAACTGACACATGGCTTTCACCCCCAGGGCAGGAACGCTCTCCCACTCGTTGTCCAGTCGCTCATGCACCGGGAGGGACAAAGCATCAGCCTCAACGTTCTGGCTTCCCGGCCGATACTTCAGGCTGAAATGATAGGCAGTCAATGCTGCCAACCACCGATGGCCTGTGGCATCCAGTTTCGCCGAGGTCAGGATATAAATTAGGGGGTTGTTGTCTCTTCTCGCCTCAAATTTGGCCCCGTAGAGGTAGTCACTTAGCTTGTCTACCACCACCCATTTCAACGCCACAAATGCCAACTTGTGTATGGGATAGTTTTTCTTGGAGGGCACAGACTGGCTGACAAACGCAACGGGTCTCAACCCGGTGCCCTGATCCTGATACAGGATGCCCTCTTCCCCACCTCCCCCCCCCAAGCCCTCTCAGCTAGCATCCGTGTGCGGTACATATGGCAATCGAGGGTCCGCAAAAGCCAGCACCAGCGCCTTGGTTAGCAGCTCCTTCAACGACTGAAAGACCTCTTCACATTTTACATCTCACCTCGGTCCAAAAGGCTCTGACGGGCTAAGATACTCTCCACCCTCCTGTCCTCCCCCCCCCCACCACCCTTTCTTCCCCAAGGGAGGGTAACCACACAGAAGCTGATTCAATGGGTGACTCACTTTTGCGTAGCCGTTCACGAACCTTCAATAGTAACCACAGAACCCGAGAAATGAGACCAGTGTGCTCACAGTCTGGGGTCTTGGCAAAGTGGTCACCACCTCTATCTTAGCCGGATCTGTAGCTACTGCATCCCGGGAAACTGTGCCCAACGTAGCAAACAGAGGTTTTGCAGAACTGGCAGATGTCCAGGGAAAGTTTTAACCCTTCAGCTTTCAGGCAGTTGAGCACCTTCAGTAGCCTTACTTCATGTTCCTCCAAGGTGGATCCAAACACTGAGGTCATCCAGATACTCCAATACCACAAGCAAGTTTATATCCCCCCACCATCTTTTCCATGACCCGCTGGAAGGTTGTGGGGGCTCCTGATATGCCGTGGGGCATCTTTTGAATTGGAGGAATCCCAGGGGACATATAAAAGCCACCTTCTCTTTGTCAGCCTCACTCGTGGGGGATCTGGTAATATCCACTCCTCGATTCCAGCATACTGAACCACTTCGCGCCACTCAGACAGGCCAGCGCGTCTTCGATCCTCAGGACCATATTCTGGTAAGGGATGGTGCGCCTGTTCAGAGTCCTATAGTCCACACACATTCGTACCTTCCCATTCTTCTTTCTGGCCACTACTACTGGGGATGCATAGGGTCTTTGGGACTCGGTGATGATCCCAGCTTCCTTCAACTTACGTAACTTCTTTCTACGTCTGCAGGGGCCAGCCTCTGTGATCTTTCTCTAAACGGGGTGTCCTTGGTCACCCAGATAGTGTGATGAGTGCTCTTGGAGCAACCCACTGGAAAAGCCACCTTCCAGCTTCAACATCTTCTCTACCAACCTGGTCTTCCAATGTGCAGGCACCGGGGAGTCCCCGAAGTTGAATGACTCCGCTGTCAGCTTTCCTCCCTTTTCCAGTAGTTTCTCCCTGGCTTGTCTCACAGGGACATGAGACATTACCGTCACCAGGAACAGATGCGCCAAGGGCATCCCCCTGCTTGAAGGAGACCACCCTCTTCGTAGTGTTCCTGATAGTCACTGTCATCTTGCTTGCCTGTACAACCAAGGGCTTCTGCAGCTCGGGGCCTCACCAGTACCCCGGCAGGAAATCCCGTCTCCCCCTCGTGGTCTTCTGAAGTGTCCACTAAGAGGGCCTCTCCCTCAGGCACTCCAGGAAATCTGGGGGTCCTCATCACTCTCACTACTTCCCTGGGCCATACCACCATTGGCTTCGACTGGGTGAACCACGCAGTCCCTCGTCTAAATTCGGTATCGGACCCAGTGCAGCCACGTACTTCCTCAAAAGCAGCTTGAAACACCAGGTGCATGGATAATGTTCCCAGAAAGCTCTCTTCAGCCTTCTCCTTGCAGGCCCCTGTGAGCCTCCTCTCAAGAGGGGTGTTGGTCCCCACCAGAATTGAGACGCCGCCCTTCTCAGCAGGGTCTGGACAAACCAGCACTAATGTATCAAGGACCTCAGACACTCCCACCTCAGTCTCCGAGAACTCCAGCTTCACTGACAAATAACCATCGTATGGCTAATCGCCAGCACTGAGACGCCAGTGCCTTGAATGGTGTCAGTGGTAGATGCCTCAGATAGCGGTTGTAAAATGAACGGTACAACGACATGACCTGCGACCTGTTGTCGAGTATGGCTTTAGCATAAGTACCCTGTATTGGTAGTGACACACTGGAGCATGGTCCCACTGAGCCTTCAGCAATAATATCGTTTTCTTTCAAGGGGTTACTTGATATAGATGTGGAAAGGTTGTTTCCCTTGGTGGGTGAGTCCAGGACAAGACGCCATAGTCTGAGAATTAGAGGGTACCCACTTAAAACAGAGATGAGGAGAAATTTTTTTAGCCAGAGGGTTGTGGATTTGTGGAGTTCATTGCCACATATGACTGTGGAGGCCCGATCATTGAGGGTGTTTAAGGAGGAGATTGACAGGTATCTAATTAGTCAGGGTATCAAGGGATATGGGGAAAAAGCCGGAAATTGGAACTAGATGGGTGAATAGTTTAGCTCATGGGGGAGCTGCGGAGCAGACTCGATGGGCTGAATGGCCTACTTCTGCTCCTTTGTCTTGTGATCTTGTGATATATTGCTGGGAACGTGCTCCCCCAGAGACACCAGGCTGTTCCCTCACTGCTTCTCCTCTAAATTTCCCGACACCTCTCCCTGCTTATGTACCTGGGGACTCACACTCCAAGGGGCTTCCCGCCACTCACACTCCTGCCTGAAGTGTCCCTCTTCTCCACAGTTATAGCAGACGATACTGGCCACCCGCAGCCCTCTGTGTAGTCCGTCCCCCTCTCTACCAGTCCTATCATCTAGGGGGATCCCCACCCGCTGTTAATACTTGGGACATCTCTGCTCTCAGCTCTGCCACAATCTCCTTTACCATCCCCAGGGTTGGGTTAGTCATGGTCGCCTCACCACAAGGGGCTACTACCGAGGACTGTACCCTGCTGATGGAGCCCTCCTGCATCTCCGACACGTTCTCCTCCTCCTGTACCTCTCTAATCAGCTCAACAAAGGTGGGGGGGGGGCACGTCTTACGGGACTGTTGGAGACCTGAAGCAATCATGTCCTGGGATTGGGTGCCCTTGGCTATCTGGTCCATCCTTAACTGGTCGATTCTTAACTTATCCACTTTAGCCACCTGAATGACCCCCTTGTACCACAAACAATTTAGCTGTCTCTGTAGCCGAAAAATGTAAACAGAAAGCTTCTCCCCCTTCTCTTGATACATGCTCTGAAACCCTGCCATGAGCTCCAGTGAGCTTCGTGTCATACCAAAAACGGTCTCCAATGCACCCGGATAATTGGCAAGATTAGCTGAGGGTTCATGTGTTTTCACAGCTCTCACCATATCAGCCTGCTCAAACTTTCAACCAATCTCTGTCGCTTTGTCTTCAAGCAATTCCAATCATCTAACAACTGAGAGGTCTGCTCCACCCAGGTCTCATACTTCTCTTCCCCCTCGGGGGTGGGCGTTATTCCAGAGAATATTCTTAGCTTCAGCTGGGGACCCTCTGCGTGTGCACTGGGCCACTTATCCACCAGAGAGGCAAGGGCTAATGCCAACTCAGAACTCTCACTCTTCACTGTGGGACGGGGACTAATTAGACATTCCAAATCTGACCACTCCTTCCCCTCACTCCTCAGAAATGATAGCACCCTGTCTTTGAAGTCTCTGCCCCCAGCTACAGGAAGCTCGACTTGTGACTCAGCACGCTCTGCTACCTTCTCCTCCTCCCTGACAGCATGGACAGGCCATGGCCCTGCCTTGCCTGGGGTGCCGACAGAAGCGGGCAGTTCCACGCCCATTACATCAGCGCTAGTCTGAACCAAAACAAGGTCTGAACCTGCATTTTATCAAACCTCTGCGCTACAACCTCAACTTTTCCAACAGCTTTAACAGTACTCTCAAATTGAATTAACAATTCACCTGGGGTACAAATATCCACTCCACTCAACACGCACACATTAATTACCGGCAACCCCACGGAGGCGCAGCCCAGCAGCATCCATCCCAGCACAGACTTAAACACACAACCCACTGGTTCAATGCTCGAGGCAATCACATAGCATCCAAACAAATCAATCCCGGAACGATACCCTCATAATTGTAACCCTTAGGTTCACCAGCACGTGTTTGTCTAGGGGAAGACAGCCTCTGGCCCAGCCAAACTGAGTTTGTGTGGATGCTGTGTGATGTGTTGCTGGGTTACAAATCCGAACCGCAAAATATCAGATAGTACATCATATGCAATTAAATGAGTGAATTTTATAAATCTTAATCTCGCTATAGGATTAGTAAAGAAAATAAAAAGAAAAAAAGAGCCCATTTTAATGAAACAGTCTAATGCACACGTTGGATTTTGTCCAGTTGTTTCCCATTGACTTCCAAGCGTCGCCGACCTTTGGGCCCTTGCTCCTAGTCTGCTCCATTCGGCGGTCTACTAACTCTCTCCATTCGTGTCTTCCCTCTTCATCTTTTGCTGACAAAAGACTGCAAAATCCCTGCTCTCAGACCCACAAGAACGAACAACATGTCTCTCATTGGCTAACATACAATCCAAAGTCCCCGTTATCTCTAGTTATAACCCAAACATTGGTGCTACAAAGAAACTATTACCTTAGCAGTGAAACATTACAGAGAAGTCATTACATTAGCAGTGAAACCTTACAGAGCGTTACAGTTGAACTTGTTTACTCTGTGGAAAATAGAATAATGTACATTTTTTGTTTCCAAATTTGGATTTCATTATAATTGAGAATTTTGTGGTTATAAAAAGACACCTAAGGTGTAATTGCAGATGTATGGCTATAATATTTGCAACACTACAAGATAATTAAAGTCACTTGGGAAGCTTGTTGTCAAAGCATTGGAGTGTATTGCATTGGATTTGGGTGTAATTCTGTTCTTGCTAAACAACTCAATTGACAACATTGGCTTCACAACAAATTTTCAAAGGTCCCTAAGTGGACAGTTCACATCACTGTCACTTTAAACTTAACTAAGCAATACCAAAAATTGTTATGAACATGTATAGAGCAAGCTCAAATAAACTCGTAAATTTCAAATATCCTTCAGTTGCAAATTGTGTTGTGTGCCTGTGATGGCAGAACAGGAGGGGAAATGATCTGAAGGAGGAGTAAAATAACAAATACAGTGTTGAAGAATACTTTTACAGATTTTTGCACGAGATCGTGCAGGTTGTAATACAACTTTCTGGAATCATTAAGAATATATTGGAAATTAAGTAATTGACTTTTAAAGTAAAATTTCAAAGAACCTCTGGCATAGGTGGGGTGACCTCACATTTACAAATGTTTTACTTCATTTCACCTATCTATCTCTCTGCAAACTTTCTGCATCTTCTGCATAGTTTGCTTTTCCATTCAATTTAGTGTCACTGGTTAGCCTAGATCAGGGTTCTTCAACCAGGTTCCACGAGAGATTAAAAAAAATCTTTTTCAAACATAACGCAATGCCCGGTGGTAGCGCTTACAGTGGCGGGCAGTGACTGAGCAGCCCTATGAGCAATCTTGTTAGCGGTCTCTCAGCCCAGTATGGCAGTGCACAGTAGGACCGTGATTATTTGGTTGAGTCCATTCTCAGTTTTTAATGTGAGATACGGAGGCCACTGATAATTGGTGAGCACTGTATTGCATGGAGGGGAGGACAGTTGGCTAATGAGTGTGAAGTGCATTTTACAAGCATTGAATGGACTCCCCCAACATGGGCTGTGACGTCAGCCTCTCCTTCCTGAATTACCTGGGTAAGGGACCTTTCTCTGAAACTTCTGCTCGGCCTGAGAACTTAACTGAGAGAAGAGGAAGAACTTGTGAGCTGCAGATGGATTGTGCACTCAGGATGAGATTTATTGACCTGCCCTTGCAGAAGTTCTGGATTTCTGTGTAAGATTATCCTGCCATTCATAGGAAAGTGATGAACATTTTGCTGCAGTTTTCAACTTGCATCTGTGAGCAAGTTTTTTCTTGTTTAACGAGTGTCAAGAGAAAGGATAGAAATCGTCTCATTTCAGTTGAAGGTGAAATCCATGTGTGCTTATCTCAAGTTTGACCCTCAATTGAGTATTGGTGCAGCAAAAAACAAACACAGGTTTCACATGCTAGGCCTACCTTTAGAAAATTAAATCCCATTTTGGCTTAAGCCAGTTATTTAACAGAAATTTATTACGTTTGCCTTATGAGTTTTTTAAATTTATCAAAGGGAAACAAAGAGATTTAATTTTAAGAAAGGTAAGCTAAGCTTAACTACCTGCTTTTTCAAGAAAGGTTGGCTAAAAATTCATTCTCTACTCAAAAGAACATGGACAATTAGTTTTTGGATTATTATATCTACAACTTACTGATCACACTAATGTACTGTGAGATGATGTAATTTTTATTCAGGGGTTCCCTGAGACCTGAAAATATTTCAAGAGTTCCTCCAGGGCAAAAAGGTTGAGAAAGGCTACCTAGATGCTCTATGCTCTGTTTCCTCTTCCAAATTGTTTGTGTATCATGAACAGTTGCAGGCCAGCACTGAGCCCTGAGGCATTCCACTCACCACTGATTGCCAAACAGAGCAACACCCATTTATCCCAACTCTCAGCCTTCTGTTAGTTAACCAGTCCTCTATCAATGCAAATTTATTAGCTCCCAACTCCATGCATCCTTATCTTATGCATAAGTCTTTTATGCAGCACCTATTGAATGCCTTCTGGAAATCCAAGTATACAGAATCCACTTGTTCCACTCTATCCACTGTACTTATTATATCCTCAAAGAATTCCAGTGTTTGTCAAACAGGATCTGTCCTTGAATCTCTGTTGTCTGCCTGACGTAACCACTCCTATCCACATGTCCTGCCATTTCTTCCTTCGTGGTAGGTTCAAACATGTTTCTGACTACAGATTTTAAGCTAACTGGCCTAGAGTTACTTTCGTAAACACAAAATATTCTGCAGATGCTGGGGTCAAAGCATTACGCTCAAAACACTGGAGGAACTCAGCATGTTGGGCAGCATCTGTGGAAACGAACAGTCAACGTTTCGGGCCGAGACCCTTCGTCAGGACTCACTGACAAAGGGTCTCGGCCCGAAATATTGACTGTTCGTTTCCACGTATGCTGTCCGATGTGCTGAGTTCCTGCAGCGTTTTGTGTGTGTTGCTGTAGTTACTTCCCTTTTGCCTACATCCCTTTTAAAACAGTGGTGTGACATTCACTGTCTTCCATTATGCTGGGACTTGCTCAGAGTTCAGAGAATTTTGGTATATTGTCACAAACACCTCTACTGTAACTTGTGCTATTTATTTCAGTAAACTGGGATGCATCTCATTCTGATCAGGGAACTTGTCTACTTTTAGACCCACAAGTTTGCTCAGCAGTACTTCTTTGGTGATTTTATTAAGGTCATCACCTACCATTTTGTCCATAACTTCTCTCTTTGGCATGTTAGAAGTGTCCTCCACCTTGAAAACTGACCCAAAATAGTCATTTTGTGTCTGCATTGCCCAATATTCTTCATTCTCATCCTCCACTTCTCACCCTTGCTGTTCTTGCTTTTAACTGAAATATACTTTTATTGAGTACTGTGGAAAAATCTCTGAAAGTTTTCCATTGTTCCTCAACTGTCCTTTCGTATAGCCTGTGTTTCCAGTCTACATGAGCCAATTCCTCCCTCATCCTGTTGTAATCTCTCTTGCTTAGGCATAATTCACTGGTTTTAGATTGAATTGTTGCACCCTCCATTTGTATGAGAAATTCAATCATACTGTGATTACTCACTTCAAGATAGTTAGTTTTTCCTGTCTATTGCACAGGACCAGATCTAAGTGTAAGGCTTGTTACATCTAGTGGCATGATCTTGAGGGTGGCGCCCCCTCCCCAACCAAACTTTAGCAGTCTTGTTTGGGTGGAGGCTGCGTGTTGTGTCCCCTGTGTAACATCAGTAGCCCGAAATAACATTCAGTCCACAATGTGAGGTTAAACGATTAAGATTTTATATTTAAGTATGGGGTTAGTAGAGAAACAAAAGAAAAGGAAAGCAAATAAAAGGTGCCAATAATCTCATAAACATGTCCAGTGTGCAAATATTGGCGCTCATGGATTCCCTTTCGCTGATCGTCCTTCGCTCGTCGTCGACCCCTGGGCTCCTGCCCCAAGCCCAGGCCCAGCAGGTCCGGCAACTGTCTCCTCAAGCCACGTCTTCTCTCTTCATCCTCCTCGCGCCTTCTCCCCCAAGCCCGCGCAAACTAACAACTTTCACGCAGACAGAAAGAGTAACATCTATCCCAGTTGGTTAGCAAATGAATGCAAGTCCCGTTATCACTAATTATAACCCAAACATGCTGCTATAGAGAACCACTGTCTCAGCAGTTAACAGTACAGAGAAGCCATTTTATTCACCTTAGCAGTAACATAGAAGAAGAAACCCTTACATAAGATAGCATTTTCCCTTGTACGTTCAGTAACATGCTCTTCAAGAAAGCTGTTACTGATGCAGTCTCTGAAGTGCCCCTCATGACTGCCTCAACCAACTTGATTTCCCAATCTGCATGCAAGTTAAAAGCCTCCATGGCAACTGCTGCTCCATTTTTATATGGGTCAGATCATTGATTTATTTCCTGTGTCACTGTAATGTTGTTTGGTTGCCTATAGACAACCCCACCAGTGATTTTCCCCTTACTATTCTTCATCTCGACCTAGATGGATTCAACATTTTGCTCCTTGGATCTTATATCATCTCTCACTATCACCTCGACCACCTCCTTAATTACAGGCACTATCCCATCTCCCTTGCCTGTTGCCTCACTTTCCATATTACCTGATAGCATTGGATATCTAATTCTCATTCATCTCAACCCTGTAACCACATTTTTCTAGTGGCTACAAAATCATACCCCTTTATATTGATACATTCTGCAAGTTCACTGACTTGTTTTCAATACTACATACATTCATATAAAGTGCCCTTATATGCTTTGTTCTTTTGAAATGTAGTAAGCTTTGTCCTTTGCATTTGAATTTTCTGTACTCCACTCTTAGCTTTCTAGATTTTGCTTATGTCTTTGCATTGCTTCTCTGTGTTTTTATTCATAAACTCCCATCCTCCTGTCATATTATTTTAACCCCCTGCCGAGCAACAGTAAACATCCCCCCCCCCCCAGGACATTGATCCTCGTACTGCCCAGGTATAGACCATCTGGTTTGTAGTGACCACAGCTCCTCCAGAACAAATTCTAATGCACCAGGAATCTGAAACCCTCTCCTGCACCCATGCTCAAGCCACATTTTCACAGAAACAAGTACTGTGAGTCAACTAGTTCGTGTCAAACTATTAATCTGCCTAGTCCCATCAACCTGCACCTGGATCATAGCCCCTCATACACCTAACCATGTATCTATCCAAATTTCTTGTAAACATTGAAATCGAACCCACATCCACAGCTTCCGCTGGCAGCTTATTCCACACACTCAACACCTTCTGAGTGAAGAAATTCTGCTTCGTGTTCCCCTTAAACATTTCACATTTCACCCTTAACCCCTGACCTCTAGTTCTAGTCTCACTCAACCTCATTGGAAAAAGCCTGCTTGCATTCACCCTATCCATATCACTCATAATTTTGTATGTGCTCTATCATATCTCCTCTTAATTTTCTAAGCTCTAGGGAATAAAATCTTAACCTATTTAACCCTTTTCTATACCTCAGGTCCTTAAGTCCTGGCAACATTGTTGTAAATTTTGTCTGTACTCTTTCAGTTGTACTGATGTCTTTCCTGTAGGTAGGTCACCAAAATGGCACAAAACACTCCAATGTAGGCCTCACCAGTGTTTTTATTCAACTTCAATGTAACATCCAACTCCTGTACTCAGTACTTTGACTTATGAAGATCAATGTGCCAAAAGTTTTTCAATGAGCTATCTACCTGTGACACCACTTTTAAGGTGATCTGTATTCCTAGATTTTTCTGTTCTACAGCACTCCTCAATGCCCAACTGACCACCATGTAAGTCCTATCCTGGTTTGTCCTCCCAAGATGAAACACCTCACACTTGTCTGCATTGAATTCCATCTGCTGTTTATCTGCCCATTTTTCCGACAGGTCCAAATCCCACTGCAAACCTTGATAGCCTTCCTCACCACCCTCAACCTTGGAGTCACCTGCAAATTTTCTCATCCATTTTACCACATTATCATCCAGATCGTTGATATAGATGACAAACAACAATGGACCCAGCACCAATCCTTGTGGCAGACCACTCATCCCAATCTTCCAGTCGGGGAAGCAGCCATCTACTAACTCTCTGGCTTCTCTTGTGAAGCCAATGTCCAATCCAATATCACACTTCATCTTGAATGCCAGCCAGCTGAACCTTCATGACCAACCTCCCATGTGGATTGTCAGTGGCCTTGCTAACATCCATGTTGGAAGCATCCACTGCCTTGTATTCATGAGGATTCCTGGTAGCTTCTTCGAAAGACCATAAGACACGACCTACTATGTTCAAAGCCATCTTGACTGTCCCTATCCAGAACCTGTCTATCGATTTATATATCCAGTCCATTATAGAATATCTTCCAATAACTTACTCACTGTTGAGGTCAGGTTCACCGACCTATATTTCATGGTATATGACAACAGAGCAACATTAGCTATTAAAATTTTTTCAGTCATTTAAAGAACAAAAAGGAGGTGAGAGTTGATATTGGACCACTGGAAAATGATGCTGGTGAGGTTAATAACGGGGGACAAAGAAATGGTAGATGAACTCGATGGGTACTTTGCATCTGTCCTGACAGTGGAGGACACTAGCAGTGTGCTAGAGGTCTGTGATTGTCAAGGAGCAGGAGTGAGTGCCATTGCTATTCCAAAGCAAAAAGTGCAAGACAGACTCAAAGGTCTTGAGGTGGATGAGTCACCTGGCCCGATGGACTACATCCCAGGGTCCTGAGAGAGGCTGCTGAAGAAATAGCAAATTGGAAGAATGGGCAAAAAGTTGCAGATGGAATACAGTGTTGGGAAATGTATGATAATGCATTTTGGTAAAAGAACCAATAGTGTGGATTATTGTCTAAATGGGGAGAAGGTTCAAACATCAGAGGTGCAGAGGGACTTGAGAGTCCTTGTGCAAGACTCTCGAAAGGTTAATTTACAGTTTGAGTGTCTCGTAAAGAAGGCAATTGCAGTTTTGGCAAGGAGATAATGCGGAGGCTATATTAGACAGTAGTCAGGCCGCATGATGTATTGTCAACAGTTTGGGGCTAGGTATCTCAGAAAGAATGTGTTGTCTTTGGAGAGAGGATGATTACAGGAATGAAGGGGTTAACATATGTGGAGCATTTGGCAGCTTTGCGCCTGTACTCACTAGAATTTAGAAGAATGCAGGGGGGAATCTTATTGAACCCTACCGAATGTTGATGCATGTGGAGAGGATGTTTCCTGTGGTGGGAGTGTCTAGAACTAGAGAGCACAGCCTCAAAATTGAGTGGCAATCCTTTAGAACAGAGGTAAAGAGGAAATCTTTTAGCCAGAGAGTAGTAAATCTGTGGAATACTCTGCCACAGACAGCTGTGAGTATATTTAAAGTAAAAATTGATAGCTTCCTGGTTGGGCACGGCATCAAAGGATATGGTGAGAAGGCAGGTGTATCGGGTTGAGTGGGATCCGGATTCCCACCATGATGGAAGGGCAGAGCAGACTCGATGGGCTGAATGGCCTAATTCTGCTTCTATATCTTATGGTCTATCCTCCAATCCTCTGGCACCTCACCTGTGGCTAAGGATGTTTTGAGCATCTCTGCTAGGGTCCCTGCAATTTTTGCACGTACCTTGCGCAGGGTCTGAGGGACCATCTTGTCAGGCCCTGGGAATTTAACCACCCTAATCTGCATCCCAAGTAAATACAAATGCGAAAAATCCATAAGTCCATAAAATTTTGCAGCAGAATTAGTCTATTCAGCCCATCAAATCTGCTCTGCTATTCCATCATGGCTGATTTATTATCCTTCTCAACCCCATACTTCTGCCTTCTCCCCAGAACCTTTGACGTCATGATTAATCAACAGCCTATCAGCCTCCAACTTAAATATACCCAATGAGCTGGATTGCATAGCCATCTGTGGCAATGAATTCCACTGATTCACCACCCTCTGGCTAAAGAAAACTTAACTCATCTTCATTCTAATTGGACGTTCCTGAATTCTGAGACTATGCCTTCTGGTCCTAGGCTCCCCCACTATTGGAAACATCCTCTCTACTTTCACTCCATCTAGGCTTTTCAATATTCAACAGGTTTCAATGAGGTCACCCCCTCATTCTTCTAAACTCCAGCAAGTACAGGCCCAGAGCCATCAAACTTTCTTAATATGTTAATCCTTTCATTCCTAGCATCATTTTTGTAAGCCTCCAGTGAACCAAGTCCAATACCAGCATACCTTTTCTTAGATAACTGGCCCAAAACTGCTTGCGATACTCCCAAGTGTGGTCGACAAATGCCTTGTAAAGCCTCTGCATTACATCTTGCTTTTGTATTCCAATCCTCTCAAAATGAATGCTAACTTTGTATTTGCATTCCTTATCACCGACTAAATCTGCAAGTTAACCTTTAGGGAATCCTGCATAAGACTCCCAAGTGTCTTTGCACCTCATATTTTTTAATTTTCTCCCCATTTAGAAAATAATCCGCACCTTTATCCTTCTGCGAAAGTGCATGATCATGCACTTCCCTACACTATATTCCATCTGCCATGTCTTTGCCCATTCCCCCAATCTTCTACCTTAGTATTGTCCGCAAGCTTGGCCACAAAGCCATCAATTCCTTCATCCAAATTAGTGACATGTAATGTGAAAAGAAGCAGTCTCAACATCAATCCCTGCAGCATACCAACCAGCAGAGGCTCCCTTTATTCCTATTCTTTGCCTCCTGCCAGTCAGCCAATCATTTATCCATGCTAGTACCTTTCCTGTAATACCAGGGGCTCTTGTCTTGTTGAGCAGCCTCATGTGCGGCACCTTGCCAAAGGCCTTCTGAAAATCCAAATAAGCAACATCCACTGACTCTTCTTTGTTTATCCTGCCTGTGATTTCCTCAAAGAATTCCAACATTTCCCCTTAAGAAAACAATGCTGATTTTGGCCTACTTAATCACGCATCTCCAAGTACCCCGAATCCTCATCCTTAACATCCCAACCACAGAAGTCAGGCTAACTGGCCTGTAACTTCATTTCTTCTGCCTCCCACCCTTATAGAGTGGAGTGACATTTGCGATTTTCCAGTCCTTCGGAACCATTCCAGACTCTAGCGGTCCTTGAAAGATCATTACTAATGCCTCTACAATCTCTTCAGCTACCTGTTTCAGAACCCTGGGGTACAGTCTACTGGTCCAGGTGACTTACCTGCCTTCAGACCTTTAAGCTTCCCAGGCACCTTCTCCTTAGTAATAGCAATGACACTCACTTCTGCACCCCCACCGAGAAAAATGAAACAAAAAAATTTACCTACTTCACCCAGAAGTAGCAATCCTGTCATTAATTTTGAGGTCCTACTTTGTTATTTATCCCCTTGGTCCCTAAGTTTGGTTCAGAGGACCTCATTCTGTATTTTTCCTATACCACTGGTTTATATTATAGTGTGTGCCACGACAAATGGCTGTTCACCCTTCTTTAAAATGCCCTGTGGCCTCTCTGAGTTATCCCTGATCCTTGCATCTGCAAGACATTAAAGACAACATTCTAACTGGAAGTCCCATTTGTCATAACAGGAGCTCCTGTCTGTTCCCTGTACCATGGATTCCTGCCCTCCTGTGTAGCAGAGGCACTCACAGTGCCATGATTTTGATTACTGCTGCCTTCACTGTATATTTTGTAGAGGGAGATGACTGTAGCTACTTTGCTGCTGCTATTCTGTCTGCTAGTCACCCATTCTCTATCTGTCCTGAGGCTCTTAAACTGTGGTGTGACAACTGACAAAGTGTGTTATCCACAAGATTCTCAGCATTGCATATGCTCCAAAGTGGATCCATGCAGAGCTCCTGTGCCATCATACAGTCTGTTTGTTGAGAGTTTTCTTTAGATGTAGTCATCAGTGACTCTGACAGCCTCTGAGTTCCCACATCATGCAGGAGGATGACACCTGCCATGACTAAAAAATTTTGAGATAAAAAGCCTACCCTCGCTTTACTTTTGTGTAGTTCATCCTGCTCATTGAAGTCCATTATTCACCTAAGCTCACACTTGGGTGACCAGCAACACCTAGACAAGACAGCAGCTTCTCTCAAAATGGCCACTCGACTTGACCCTAACTACTTAGGAGCACTGGGCAACTGTTTCTTCACATGTGGACTACTTAAGTAAACTTCTGGTCAGACTTGCATTTAACTTTCCCCTATGTTCTTCACAATATTTGTGGGATCAGCATATCAATAATTATAGATTCTAAGTAATATAATTTGCAAATGTTTTGATGAATGTTAACTGTATTACTGTGGTAGTTATTTGATCTTTACAACCTTAAAGAATTCATTCATTTTTGCATCAAAGGAATTTGCATTAGTTTATTTAATAGTTTTATTTTGGCTTAAAAATACTGCTGAAGATTTTAAAGGGCATTATTTATGAAGATGGTGTCGAGCTGCAACCTCTGTTGAGTCGCTGCTCAGAGTTGGTTGTTATTTTAGTTATTTTTTAATTGTTGTTTATGTTCAAAGGATAGATTTGAGGATAGCGAGTTGAGTTAAGGGTATGGTTAGAGGTTAGGGTTTAGGGACGGGGAAAATGGGGCATTTCAAGGGTCAGCCAGAGCTCTAAGTCTTGGACTCCGCGTTCAAAGTCCAGAGTTACAGCTGTGAGAGATCCATAGTCAGATGTCAAACCGGCAGGAAGTGGATGAGGAATCCCTCCCCACCACCACTACCACTACTCCCAGGTGAGCGAGTTGTCAGTTGGTTCTGAAGTCAGAGTTCTATGCTGGCTAGAGGAATGAGTACCAATGAACCCTAAGTCTGAATACTAATGCTCAGGGTCCCATCATCGGCGAGTCTTGTTCAAAGCCTGGTGTTCAGTGAATGGCATATCATGAGATGGAGGCTGAAGATGGGGGTCCAAGGGTTGAATTGGAAGTCCAGAAGTCAGTGTCTGTTGGCTGGAGCTGAGTCTGCTGGGGAAGTTGAAGTATAATGTCAAAGTCTAAGTCAGAGTTAGCTGGTGCTGGAGAAGCCTGTGTTAAAACACCGTGTATGTGTGTTGGTGGGAAGGAGGAACGTAGCTTGTTTTGCCGTTGTTATTTTGTTGCTTCTTGTGTTCATAGAACATAGAATAGTACGGCACATTACAGGCCCTTCGGCCCACATGTTGTGTCGACCCTCAAACCCTGCCTCCCATATAACCCCCCCCACCTTAAATTCCTCCATATACCTGTCTAGTAGTCTCTTAACTTCACTAGTGTATCTGCCTCCACCACTGACTCAGGCAGTGCATTTCCACGCACCAACCACTCTCTGAGTAAAAAAACCTTCCTCTAATATCCCCCTTGAACTTCCCACCCCTTACATTAAAGCCATGTCGGCTTGTATTGAGCAGTGGTGCCCTGAGGAAGAGGTGCTGGCTATCCACTCTATCTATTCCTCTTATTATCTTGTACACCTCTATCATGTCTCCTCTCATCCTCCTTCGCTCCAAAGAGTAAAGCCCTAGCTCCCTTAATCTCTGATCATAATCCATACTCTCTAAACCAGGCAGCATCCTGGTAAATCTCCTCTGTACCCTTTTCAATACTTCCACGTCCTTCCTATAGTGAGGCGACCAGAACTGGACATAGTACTCCAAGTGTGGCCGAACCAGAGTTTTATAGAACTGTATCATTACATCGTGACTCTTAAACTCTGTCCCTCGACTTATGAAAGCTAACACCCCATAAGCTTTCTTAACTACCCTATCCACCTGTGAGGCAACTTTCAGGGATCTGTGGACATGTACCCCGAGATCCCTCTGCTCCTCCACACTACCAAGTATCCTGCCATTTACTTTGTACTCTGCCTTGGAGTTTGTCCTTCTAAAGTGTACCACCTCACACTTCTCTGGGCTGAACTCCATCTGCCACTTCTCAGCCCACTTCTGCATCCTATCAATGTCTCTCTGCAATCTTTGACAATCCTCTACACTATATACAACACCACCAACCTTAGTGTCATCTGCAAACTTGCCAACCCACCCTTCTACTCCCAGATCCAGGTCGTTAATAAAAATCACGAAAAGTAGAGGTCCCAGAACAGATCCTTGTGGGACACCACTAGTCACAATCCTCCAATCTGAATGTACTCCCGCCACCAGGTGCCTTCTGCAGGCAAGCCAATTCTGAATCCATCTGGCCAAACTTCCCTGGATCCCATGCCTTCTGACTTTATGAATAAGCCTACCATGTGGAACCTTGTCAAATGCCTTACTAAAATCTATATAGATCACATCCACTGCACTACCCTCATCTATATGCCTGGTCACCTCCTCAAAGAACTCTATCAGGCTTGTTAGACACAATCTGCCCTCCACAAAGCCATGCTGACTGTCCCTGATCAGACCATGATTCTCTAAATGCCCATAGATCCTATCTGTGAGGTCCCTTAACATCTGTTGGACGATGCGGAGGATGTTCTACGGGTCTGTTGTGGCCAGTCCTATCATGTTTGCTGTTGTGTGCTGGGGCAGCAGGCTGAGGGTAGCAGACACCAACAGAATCAACGAACTCATTCGGGAAGGCCAGTGATGTTGTGGGGATGGAACTGGACTCTGACTGTGGTGTCTGAAAAGAGGATGCTGTCCAAGTTACATGCCATCTTGGACAATGTCTCCCATCCACTACATAATGTACTGGTTGGGCACAGGAATACATTCAGCCAGAGACTCATTCCACCGAGATGCAATACTGAGCGTCATAGGAAGTCATTCCTGCCTGTGGCCATCAAACTTTACAACTCCTCCCTTGGAGGGTCAGACACCCTGAGCCAATAGGCTGGTCCTGGACTTGTTTCCTGGTATAATTTACATATTACTATTTAATTATTTATGGTTTTATATTGATATATTTATACTCTATTCGTGGTTGGGGCAACTGTAACGAAAATCAGTTTCCCTCGGGATTAATAAAGTATGACTACTACTACTAAAAATCTTTTCCAACAGCTTTCCCACCACAGATGTAAGGCTCACTGGTCTATAATTACCTGGACTATCCCTACTACCTTTTTTGAACAAGGGAACAATATTCACCTCCCTCCAATCCTCCGGTACTGTTCCCGTGGACAACGAGGACATAAAGATCCTAGCCAGAGACTCAGCAATCTCTTCCCTCGCCTCGTGGAGCAGCCTGGGGAATATTCCGTCAGGCCCCGGGGACTTATCCGTCCTAATGTATTTTAACAGTTCTAACACCACCTCTCCCTTAATATCAACATGCTCCAGAACATCAGCCTCACTCATATTGTCCTTACCATCATCAAGTTCCCTCTCATTGGTGAATACCAAAGTGAAGTATTCTTTGAGGACCTCTCTCACTTCCACAGCCTCCAGGCACATCTTCCCACCTTTATCTCTAATCGATCCCACCTTCACTCCTGTCATCCTTTTTTTCTTCACATAATTGAAGAATGCCTTGGGGTTTTCCTTTACCCTACTCACCAAGGCCTTTTCATGCCCCCTTCTTGCTCTTCTCAGCCCCTTCTTAAGCTCCTTTCTTGCTTCCCTATAGTCCTCAATAGACCCATCTGATCCTTGCTTCCTGAACCTCATGTATGCTGCCTTCTTCCACTTGACTAGATTTCCCACCTCACTTGTCACCCATGGGTCCTTCACCCTTCCATTCTTTATCTTCCTCACTGGGACAAATTTACCCCTAACATCCTGCAAGAGATCTCTAAGCATCAACCACATGTCCATTGTACATTTCCCTGCAAAAACATCATCCCAATTCACACCTGAAAGTCCTAGCCTTATAGCCTCATAATTTGCCCTCCCCCAATTAAAAATTTTCCTGTCCTCTCTGATGCTATCCTATTATATTCAGCATTGTTCTACCGAGTATGATTTGTAGGCATGTTATATTGGGTGTCGGAATGTGAGGTGACACTGCAGGCTGCCCCCAGAATATCCTCGGGTGTGTTGGTTACTAATGCAAATGACTGATTTCATTTGTGTGTTTTGATGCACACATAAGTAAACTTGAACCGTGTGTCAGCTTTGTAGCCAGACACAGCCAAGTTATGTATAACTATTTCAATTATTAGATCAGTTGTTTCTAACTATCTGTAGATAATATCTAAGAGGTCTATAAAAGATGACAATAGTATGTCTAGGTGATTCTGTAAATCAAGGCAAGTGAAAGTACCTCAAATTGAAACTAAGTATCTCGTGCTCCAAAAAGAGTTTGACGCGCACCAACTAAGCCTTTTTTAATTTATTCATTTTTGAGATATGAATGTCACTG
Source organism: Mobula hypostoma (assembly GCF_963921235.1). NCBI lineage: Eukaryota > Metazoa > Chordata > Chondrichthyes > Myliobatiformes > Myliobatidae > Mobula > Mobula hypostoma. The sequence goes on from NC_086099.1 coordinate 183,772,418, forward strand.
ACAAAGCCAGTATTTATTGCCAGTCTTTAAATACACTTGGCAATGTTGTTTTGACTCATCTTCTGGAACTATTGCAACCCTTAGTTAAGGTTCTGCCAGTCAGTCCGGGAGAAAGTTTCACGATATGGACTCTGCAACAATGATAGAACAGTGATGTATTTAAATTTTTGCATGATTTGTGACAGAGAGGTACAGGAAGATCGTGATGTTCCTGTGTCTTTCATACAAGAACATCACCAAATGCATTGTGGGTTTGTGAAGTGCTGTCTGGGTGACTTAATTTAGTAGCTAACTAAAGGTCATTTTGTAGATGGAACCCACTGTAGTATGCGGCAGAAGGAGTTAATGTTATGGCTGTTGGATGACATCGTAGTCTAGAAGCCTGCTTTTCTCTTAATAGTTTTTGAACTTTGAGTATTATTCAAGTTACATACATTCAATTAAGCACATTATTCCACTATGTTGCTGATTTTTTTTTTTGTTGCTATATTGTGAAAAGGCTTTAAAATATTAAGAGGTTACTCACTCATGACAGAATAAACAGTCTCTGACTTGTCAATATAGCATGTATGTGTCTAGCCTGATTAAATTTCTAATAAATGGTGATGTTTTAATTTGTTTATGACTGAATCTTGCAACATCAGTGTTAAGAACAGGGATAGAAGGGAATAAAGGTAGATAGTGAATTATGGGGGGGGAGGAATTCAGTATTTCACTTTGGATGTTTATTTAAGCATTGTTTCATTTACTAATAACTGGAATTGCAATTGGAGATTTTTGAAATTGTGTGATCCAATTCAAATATATACTGCAAATTTATATAGAAGTGTATATATATGACCACCAGATGCTAACCAGCCATACTTGTCCTAAAAAGGTAGCGAAGAGGGTAAAATTTCTATTCTTGCCTGCCTGAAGGAATGAGTCATTTAAAAAACAGTTAACGTACTCTGCAAACTGTGAAAGCTTTCCTGAAGATGCCAGGAATTGAACCCAGGGCCCTATTATACATGACTTTCTTCCCAGTTAACAATGAATTGTAATCTTGAAGTCAATACATGGGCCTTCAGCTGTTTCTGTGTGTAGCTGTGTTCAAGGCAGCCAGCTGTTCTCTGTGCTGCTTTTTGTCAAGCTGCTTATCAGTGGTGATGTGCCTCAGTAGTAAAATGTGAGTTAGCATGATAAAGACCCTGAGCTAAATTCCTGGTATCCCTTTTAAAAGGTCCACATGGTTATACTGGCATAAAATCTGCAGAAACAAGGGTTGACAACCACCTGTTTTTTTTGTTTGGTTAAGATGCTAGAGGGTAAGCCTTTGGCTGCACACCAGAACAGTTCACTATTCCTTAAAGCTGCCTGGCATTTGAAGTAAACTTATGAGGTTTTGCTTAAATATCTCAACAAAGATTGCTCCACCGGTAATTCAGCATTCCCCTGTCCTTAAGCAAAAAGGAAAATGCTGGAGGTACTTCTCAGATCAGACAGTATCTGTGGAGAGGAAATGGGGTTGGAATTGCAGGTCAGTGACCTTTTATTAGAATGGAGAAATGTTAAAAATATCTTGAACTTTACAGAGAAAAGAACTTGCTGGAGAACAGTAGTCTTAAGTAATTCACAAATTGCTGGAGGAACTCAGCAGGCCAGGCAGCATCTTTGGAAAAGAGTAGACAGTTGACTTTTTAGGCTGAGACCTTTCATTAGGACTGGGGAAAAAAGATGAAAAGTTGGAGCAAGAATGTTGGAGAAGGGGAGGAGGAAGTACAAGGTGGTAGGTGATAGCTGAAACCAGGAGAGAGGGATGAGTCAGGTAAAGAGCTGGGAAGCTGATAGATGAAAGAGATAAAGGTCTAGAGATGGGGAAATCTGATAGGAGAGGATAGAAGACTGTGGAAGAAAGGGAAGGGAGAGAATCTCCAGAGGGAGGTGATGGGCAGGTAAGGAGATGAGGTGAAAGAGGGAAACAGGAAAGGAAATGGTGTGGGTGGTGGAATTACCGGAAGTTTGAGAAATTGATGCTCATGCTATCAAGTTGGAGGCTACTCAGATGGAATATAACGTATTGCTCCCCCAACCTGAGTGTGACTTCATTGTGGCAGTAGAGGAGGCCATGTACTAACATGGTGGAATGCAAGTGAGAAGTAGAATTGAAATGAGTGACCACTTGGAAGATCCCACTTTTTCGGGCGGACGGAGTGTAGGTGCTCAGCGAAGTGGTTTCCCAATCTACGTTGGGTCTCACCAATATACTGGAGGCCACACCAGGAGCACCGGATGTAGTAAGTTACCTCAACAGACACACAGGTGAAGTGTTGCTTCAACTGGAAGGACAGTTTGGGGCACTGAATGATAGTGAGGGCCATGTAGTCATAGTCATACTTTATTGATCCCGGGGGAAATTGGTTTTCATTACAGTTGCACCATAAATAATAGTAATAAAACCATAAATAGTTAAATAGTGATATGTAAATTATGCCAGTAAATTATGAAATAAGTCCAGGACCAGCCTATTGGCTCAGGTTGTCCGACCCTCCAAGGGAGGAGTTGTAAAGTTTGATGGCCACAGGCAGGAATGACTTTCTATGACGCTCTGTGTTGCATCTCGGTGGAATGAGTCTCTGGCTGAATGTACTCCTGTGCCCACCCAGTACATTATGTAGTGGATGGAAGACATTGTCCAAGATGGCATGCAACTTGGACAGCATCCTCTTTTCAGACACCACCGTCAGAGAGTCCTGTTCCATCCCCACAACATCACTGGCCTACGAATGAGTTTGTTGATTCTGCTGGTGTCTGCTACCCTCAGCCTGCTGCCCCAGCACACAACAGCAAACATGATTGCACTGGCCACCACAGACTCGTAGAACATCCTCAGCATCGTCCGGCAGATGTTAAAGGACCTCAGTCTCCTCAGGAAATAGAGACGGCTCTGACCCTTCTTGTAGACAGCCTCAGTGTTCTTTGACCAGTCCAGTTTATTGTCATTTCGTATACCCAGGTATTTGTAATCCTCCACCATGTCCACACTGACCCCCTGGCTGGAAACAGGGGTCACCGGTACCTTAGCTCTCCTCAGGTCTACCACCAGCTCCTTAGTCTTTTCCACATTAAGCTGCAGATAATTCTGCTCACACCATGTGACAAAGTTTCCTTCCTTAGCCCTGTACTCAGCCTCTTCTCCCTTGCTGATGCATTCAACTATGGCAGAGTCATCCGAAAACTTCTGAAGATGACAAGACTCTGTGCAGTAGTTGAAGTCCAAGGTGTAAATGGTGAAGAGAAAGGGAGACAAGACAGTCCCCTGTGGAGCCCCAGTGCTGCTGATCACTCTGTCGGACACACAGTGTTGCAAGCACACCTACTGTGGTCTGCCAGTCAGGTAATCAAGAATCCATGACACTTGTTCTGCTTGCAAGGATAAATACCAGGAGGGAGATCAGTGGGGAGGGATGATGGACAAAGGAGTCGCGCAGGGAGCGATCCCTGTGGGGGGGGGGAGAAGTTGTGGGAGGGAAAGATGTGCTTGGTGAATAAAATCGATGATTGCAGAGCTGGGGTGCTGAATCAGAGGGATATTAGGACTGTGTGTGTCCTTAGTTTCATGAAATCCTGGTTAACCCCTTCTGTACTAGATGCAGCGATTGGGATCAACGGGTTTACTAACACTGTCAGGATCGATCTATAGAGTCTCTCAAAAGCGGAGGTGGAGGAGTATGCTTCATGATAAGCTCTTCCTGGTGCACAAATATATCAGTACTGTCATAATTCTGCTCACCAGACCTGGAATAACTAGCAGTTAAGTGATGTCCATCTTACCTACCGCAGGAGATTTCCGTGATCATTTTGATAGCGGTATACATTCCACCTCAGGCCAATGTCAGTCAGGCTTTAGATGATCTGAGCAATGGGATCAGCATGCACGAAACAGCGCCCCCTAACATCTTCACCATCATTTTGGGGGATTTTAACCAGGCCAGTCTGAAAAAAATTACAGCAATTATCAACAGATCACTTGCAATACCAGAGGAAACAACACACTGGACCACTGTTGCACCACCATCAAAAAAGCCTTAGCGTGTTATTCCACACCCTGACTTCGGGAAGTCTGATCACCTGGCTGCACTTCTACTCCCCAAGTAAAGCAGAGACTGAAGACTGCAGCACCAGTAGTAAGGACCAAGAAGGTATAGACAAGGGAAGCACAGGAGTGCTTACAGGACTGCTTTGATTTGGTGGATCGGACTGTATTCAGGGATTCAGCTTCAAATCTGGATGAGTATGCTGCAGTTGTTACCAACTTCATTTAAACCTATGTGCATGAGTGTGTGTCTACAAAGACTTACGGTACATTCCCAAACCAAAAGCTGTGGATGAACCTGGAGGTACGTCATCTGCTGAAGGCAGATCTGTGGCATTCAAGTCTGGCAACCCAGCTATGTATCAGAAAACCAGGTATGATTTGTGGACGGTTATTTCAAGGGCGAACAGGCAATTTCAAACAAGGTTGGAGGCGACGTTGGATGTACGGCACATCTGGCAGGGTTTGCAAGACGTTACTTCCTACAAAGTGAAACCCAGTGCATGAATGGCAGTGATGCTTCACTACCAGATGAACTCTATGCTGGCTTTGAAAGGGAGAATATAACTACAGCTGTGAAGATCCCTGCTGCACCCCGTGACCCTGTGATCTCTGTCTCAGGCTGCTGTTAGGCTGTCTTTAAAGAGGGTGAACCCCCGCAAGGCGGAAGGTCCATATGGACTACCTGGTAAGTTTCTGTAAACTTGTGCCAGCCAACTGGCGGGAGTATTCAAGGACATTTTCAACCTCTCACTGCTACGGGTGTAAGTTCCCACTTGCTTCAAAAAGGCAACAATTATACCAGTGCCTAAGAAGAGTAATATAAGCTGCCTTAATTACCGTTGCCCAGTAGCACTCACATCTACAATAATGAAATGCTTTGAGAGGTTGGTCATGACTAGACTGAACTCCTGCGTCAACAGTTACCCGGACCCATTGCAATTTGCCTATCGCCACAATAGGTCAACGGCTTTTCACATGGCCTTAGACCACCTGGACAATACAAACACCTATGTCAGGATGCTGTTCTTCGACTATAGCTCAGGATTTAATACCATCATTCCCACAATCCTGATTGAAAAGTTACAGAACTTGGGTCTCTGTTCCTCCCTCTGCATTTGGATCCTCGACTTCCTAACCAGAAGACCACAATCTGTGCAGATTGGTGATAACATCTCCTCCCTGCTGACGATCAACACTGGCGCACCTCAGGGGTACATGCTTCACCCACTGCTCTACTCTCTCTATACCCATGACTGTGTGGCTAGGTGTAGTTCAAATACCATCTATAAAATTGCTGATGATACAACAATCATTGGTAGAATCTCAGATGGAGATGAGAGGGCACACAGGACCGAGATATGCCAACTAGTGGAGTGGTGTCACAGCAACAACCTTGCACTCAGTGTCAGTAAGATGAAAGAGCTGATTGTGGACTTCAGGAGGGGTAAAACGAAGGAACACATACCAATCATAGAGGGATCAGAAGTGGAGAGAGTGAGCAATTTCAAGTTCTTGGGTGTCAAGATCTCTGAGGACCTAACCTGGTCCCAACATATTGATGTAGTTATAAAGAAGGCAAGACAGCAACTATACTTCTTTAGGAGTTTGAAGAGATTTGGTATGTCAACAAGTACACTCAAAAACATCTGTAGATGTACCATGGAGAGCATTCTGACAGACGGCATCACTGTCTGGTATTTGTGGGGGGCGGGGTGCCACTGCACAGGACCAAAAGAAGCTGCAGAGGGTTGTAAATTTAGTCAGCTCCATCTTGGGTACTAGCCTACAAAGTACCCAGGACATCTTCAAAGAGTGTTGTCTCAGAAAGGCAGTGTCCATTATTAAGGACCCCCAGCACCCAGGGCATGCCCTTTTCTCATTGTTACCATCAGGTAAGAGGCACACACTCAGCGTTCAGAAACAGATTCTTTCCCTCTGTCATCCAATTCCTAAGTTGATGTTGAACCCGTGAACACTATTTCCCTTTTTAATATATTTTATTTCTGTTTTTCTTGCACGATTTGTAATCTATTCAATATATGTATACTATAATTGATTTAGTTATTATGTGACACTCGCTTCGCCTAGCGGCTTAATAAAGGGGGTGATAACCCGTGCCCGGCCAAACTTAAGAAATCTCATTTGGATGGATGCTCCGCGATGTGTCCCCTGTTAGAAATCAGTACTCTGAAATAACAAACAGTACACAATATGCGATTAAACGATTAAGCTTTATAACTCTGTCATTGACTATATGGTTAGTAGAGAAACAACATATAAAAGAAAAAGGGCCTAAATTTTATTAAACAGTCTGTGCACAAAGTTGGAGCTCACGGTTTCCCCTTCGCTGATCTTCCTTCGATCGTCGCTGCCCTTCGGACCCTTGCTCAGAGTCCACCCCGCCCGGCAGTCTACCAAATCTCTCCATTTGCGTCTTCTCTCTTCATCTCTCTCTCTCTTCCTCTCCCAAAAGCCCGCAAAATCAACTGCTTCCAGAATCACAAGACAGGGCAACAAAATCCTGATTGGCTAACATGTGTCCGTAGTCCTGTTATCTCCAGCCAAACCCAAACATTGCTGCTACAAAAACAATACATTAGCAGTGAAACTTTACAGCGCGTTACAATTATTTTTTTCTTCTACATTATGTATTGCATTGAACTGCTGCTGTTAAGTTAATAAATTTCATGACACATGCTGGTGTTAAAAAACCTGGTTCTGATTGTGGTGGTGGTGTTCCATTGGAAATGATGGAAGTTACAGTGAATTATATACTGGAAGCGGAGGCTACTGGGGTGGTAGGCAAGGACTAAGGGGACCCAACCCTGTTGGAGTCGTAGGAGGATGGACTGGGATAGGACAGATGTGTACGAAATGGAAAAGATGCGGGTGAGAAAAAGCCCCTTTCTTTGAAGAAGGAGGACATCTCATTAGTTCTGGAATGAAAAACCTCATCCTGAAAGATATGGAGAAGGCAGAGGAATTAAAAGAAGGCAATGGCATTTTTACAGTTGATGGAGGGAAGAGGTATAGTCCAGGTAGCTGTGAGTATCAGTGGGTTTATAAAAGATGTCAGTAAGTAAACAGTATCCAGAGAGAGAGATGGAGAGATCGAGAAAGGGGAGGGAGGTGTCAGAAATAGACCAGATAAATTATAGGACATAGTGGAAGCTGGAGACAAGGTTGAAGTTGACAAGCTCAGCGTGGGTGCAGAGTGCAGGATGTAGTCTTATGTTTTTAATAAGGTGGAGATGCGAGAGTGAATGTAAAAATGGTGGCATACTGTTGCTTGTGTACCACCAAAGCTGTCATTTGTGCTGTGTGATGGTAGATGTTTTCACGAAGATGAATCTCTACACTATAATGCCGGAAGAAATTTCATAATCTCATAGGATATATCAAGGTGAGTTCTACTCTAAAAGAGTTGCAGCTTCTCCATTCTGTTGATTGCACAAGCACTCTCGGAATTAATCTCCCACCCAACAAATTCTGATTCCATCCTATCACCAACTCCTTCCTTCACCATTGTTCAACCTCTCGTCATCAGCAACAAAATATGTCCCATATGTGCATACTCACAGAAGTTTGGCTTTATAATGTATGTATTTTCCTATTTAGACAAACACTGCTTGGAAGAGAGAAGAGGCCACTTACATGGTACTGCTCCTTGACATATACAACACCTTTATCAATATGGATCTCATGGCCAAAAGAGGCATAGATCCTAAAATCTGTCATGCACAGTTTTCTAGGTGTGGTTGCTAATAATGTTCTTTCAGAGGTTGAAACGCTGAAGGAACAGCAATATGCTAGCAAGGAACAACTTCATGTCTTCACTGAGTAGGCTGATGATGTTTGTGAGCAAGTCATTGGATGTGAGTTTGCAGCCCTTGAGTAGATGTAACAGCACAGAACAACATGCATGAATAGAAAGATGGGTATGTGGGAGTTCACTTTTCCTTCAGGATGAAAGATGTTCACCTTCCATATATGTCTATCCTGAAGAGTGTCTTGTTCAGATTATGCAGTGAGTTGACTCTATAGAGAGTGAAGAAACTACGAACCAGCCTTTATGTAATAGGAAGTCTGTCATGCCTGCACTGGATGTTGAAACAATGGTGGAAGGCTAAATGCTGACGATTGTTGCACCATTATCTATTCAGCTTCTAAAAAATCACTTTGTAGTTTCATGCCTTGTTTGTTGTCTTGCCTCACGATGGCACCAAATCACTTGCCAGCATTCAAAAGTAGTAATTTACTGAAGTGAGGAAGGAATTGTGCATCCTGTGATTGTCTGTGATTGATGCCAGGAAACATCAACAATGTTAATGTGAATTGCTCCTGGAAGAGTCCAGGAAAATTGCCAATAGCCTGAATCTTATCCAGGTGTACTCTAGGTAAAATTTCACCTGTGCTCAATTTGTGCAGGAACGATGGGCTAAGGCCTTCAAAATTTTAAGTATAAAAAGAGCAGATGTACCAGTTTTGTAAAAATGGATGCAAGGGAAAAACAGATGACAAAAGAACTAGTTTGATAAAAAAAAAAGTATACTTGTTAAAGTCTATTGCAACCAACTTGAATGGGAAGCTTGAGATTACAGTGCGCTTTTGGATATTTGGACTGAACTCTTCACGTGTGTTTTGTGTGTGTGTGAAGGATAATGAGCATGCATGTTGATGTTCAATGGCAAGTTGAATTTGATTAACACTGCTTAAGCATTAATCAGTGCTTGAGACCTGTACTGTGTGGCATGGACCTTGAGCTGAGAAGTCCAACATTTTTAACATTCTAGTGTTTTTTTCAACTTGTCCTTGTTACTGACTAGTGCGTACTCATCTCTTTTTCTCCTTGATTCCATCTAGAAAAGTGGAGGAAGATTTCATTTTGATTAGTCTTCACAGTGGAAGACATCTGCAGTATATTGGCATTGGAGAGTGTAAGGGAGTGAAGTATGTGCAGTGAAAATTATGACTGAGAAGATGCTCAGGCAACTTAATGGTCTGAGGGTAGATAAATCTCCTGGACCTGATGGAATGCACCCTTGGGTTCTGAAGGAAGTATTGCTGGAGAGTTTGCAGAGGCATTAACAATAATCTTTCAGGAATTAATAGATTCTGGCATTGTACCAGATGACTGGAAAATTGCAAATGTTACTCTGCTATTTAAGAAGGGTGGGAGGCAGCAGAAAGGAAACTATAGACTTGTTAGTCTGACATCAGTGGTTGGGATGTTGTTGAAATTGATTGTTAAGGATGAGATTATAGCATACTTGGAGGCACATGACAAAATAGGCATGGTTTCCTGGAAGGAAAATCCTGCCTGACTCAACCTGCTGCAATTTTTTGAGGAAATTACAAGTAGGATAGACAAAGGAGATGCAGTAGATGTGGTGTACTTGGATTTTCAGAAGGCCTTTGACAAGGTGCCATACATGAGGCTGCTTAGCAAGGTAAGAGCCCTTGGAATTTACAGGGAAGTTACTAGCAATGGTGGAGCTTTGGTTGATCGGCAGAAAACAGAGAATGGGAATACAGGGATCCTATTCTGGCTGGCTGGAAGTTACCAGCAGAGTTCCAAAGGGGTCGGTGTTGGGACCGCTGCTTTTTACAATGTATGTCAATGATTTGGACTATGGGATTAATGGATTTGTGGTTAAATTTACCGATGATAGGTGGAGGAGCGGGTAGTGTTGAGGAAACAGAGAACCTGCAGAGAGACTTAGATAGTTTAGGGAAATAAGCAAAGAAGTGTATGGTCATGCACTTTGGTGGAAGAAATAAATGGGCAGATGGGGAGAGAATTCAAAATGCAGAGATGCAAAGGGACTTGGGAGTCCTTGTGCAAGATACCCTAAAGGTTAATCACCAGGTTGAGTTGGTGAAGAGCGCGAATGCAATGTTGGCATTCATTTCTAGAAGTATAGAATACAAGAGCAAGGATGTGATTTTGATGCTCTATAAGGCACTCGTGAGACCACACTTGGAGTATTGTGTGCAGTTTTGGATTCCTTATTTTAGAAAGGATATATTGACATTGGAGAGAGTTCAGAGGAGATTCATGGGAATGAAAGGGTTACTGTATGAGGAGTGTCTGGCAGCTCTTGGACTGTATTTCCTGGAGTTCAGGAGATTGAGGAGGGATCTCATAGCAACATTCCGAATGTTAAGAGGCCTGAACAGATTAGATATGGCAAAGTTACTTCCCGTGGTAGGGGATTCTAGGACAAGAGGGCACAACTTCAGGTTTGAAGGATGTCCATTTAGAACAGAGATGTGGAGAGATTACTTTAGTCAGAGGGTGGTAAATCTGTGGAATTTGTTGCCACGAGCAGCTGTGGAGGCCAAGTCATTGTGTGTATTTAAGGCAGAAATAGGTTCTTGATTAGCCAGGACATCAAAGGGTATGGGGAGAAGGCAGGGGAGTGGGGATGACTGGAAGAATTGGATCAGCCCATGATTGAATGGCGGAGCAAACTCGATGGGCCAAGTGGTCTACTTTCACTCCTTTATCTTATGGTCTTCAATATGGTTAAGTATGTTTTATATAAAGGTATAGAGAACACCTTTTATGTCTTCTGCAACCCGCTACCTCACGCCTTCTCTGCATCTTAAACCCATTTTATTTCTACCTTTTCTTACTTCCAATGAACGTTCATTGATCTATAACACTTGTCACAGATTGTACTCCAGTTACTTGCACTTCCAACCTTTTTCTGTTTTACTTAAAATATAAATACTGCTTTCAACTTAAATATTTGATAGTTCAGTGGTTTAGAAATTTCCTAGAATCTGATTTTCTGCAATTAAAATATCTGTTGCCTATTTACTGTAAATTCCTCTTGCAATTGTAATCTTGAGGAAAACTCAAAGTTCTTCAACCCCATTTTTAAATACCTTCTGAACGTTTTTCTATATCACGTTTCCACATTTCACTGAGTGAAATTCTAAATTAATTTATTAGTCTAATTTTTTTTTTCCATTGGACCCATCAGCTGCGGTAAGTACTATATTGACTTGGTTGATCTAATATTTTTCTGGGCTGAATTGTAGTCTGGCTTCCAGCACCCTGAATCGCTCAGTCAGTGGATGAGATAAATATTTGGTATGGAGTTAAGCACTAGATTTGTTTAATCTGTTCAGGAGAATGTGCATAATTAAAAGGCAGTACCTCAACTCATTTTATGAATTGTCCAGCAAAAGATTTTCATTTGCAGATTATTGGTTTGACTGTTCAGGATGTTTACTCCAAGAAATAGTTATTCGTGCATATGCACTTTGTAATATAAAATTACTAACAATGAATGAATTTAGTAGATTTCCTAGTAAAACATTTGGACCTCAGCTTTTAAAAATGGATAATATTGTATTTTGTTTTCTACTTCAAGTTATAGATTTGATAATAACATTATTAATTTATAGAAAGGATAATCCAAAATAGGATCTTTGTATTTGCTTTATTGATGTAGTTTTGTCTGTTAACTAATATTTTTGTTGCAGGCAGTCTGTTAGGAACCCCGAGTAGTGTAAAATCATCAAGCAGTTCAGTCCAATCGCCACAAGAGTTTCAAAGTTTCACCGAACCGGATGTAATGAATGATGGTTACAGTCATTCTCAGCAGCCGTCAACCAGAGAAACAAATAAAGGAGAAACAATTGACCAAGAAAGGACAGTAATTAATGTTAGCCCTATTGTGGGGCTCACACCTACATCGTCCGGACCTCCCCAAACAATAAGTATTGAAAATTCAAAGCACTCTGAGGATGCTTGTGATTATGGAAACCCTGATACTGTTGGAACTTCAAGTGGATTGCCAGGTTATAAAAGGGTTCAAGCTTCAGTCATGGAGGAAGAAACAATAAAAGAAAAAAAACGAAAGGGAACTAAAAGATATAAACATGGACCTGGTAGACCAAAAGGAAGTAAAAATAAAGAGAGTATTTCCCAGCCCTCCCTTTCTTCTGCATCACCCTCATCATCTGTGATCTCTGCTGCAGGAAGTGGGACAAGTGCAAGTCTGCAGAAATCACCATCTTTACTGCGGAATGGTAGTTTACAAAGCCTTAGTGTGAACTCATCTCCAGCTGGTTCAGGTGGGTATACGTTTAAGTTGAAGTGCTCAGAATATTTGTCTTATAGAAGCATGAGTTGACTTGAGCCCTTGAAGTTCATTGTGTCATTTAGATTGATTACATGATCTGTAAACCACCTGCGTTGCCAAATTTTATTTCAAAAATCAATAAATCTCAAATGTGCCTTGGTATAAACAGCGCTTTTTGAATTGAAATGTCAAACTTTCAACTCCCTTTTGCTTGTGGAAATATTCTTAATATTACTAGTGAAAGGTTTAATTCCAATTTTAACTATGCTCCTGTAGACCTAGACCAACCGCTGGAGATAGTTTCCACCCATTTTACTTGGTGTCATGCTGATCTTCCCTCCATTATTACTCCTGGTAAGCCAACTTCTCACTTAGGCCATTAATTTATTTTCGGAGGACCTATCAAATGCTTTTTGGAAACCTGCTAATAAGATCTACGGGCATTCTCCTGCTCATTACTTTAGACATTTTTATCAAATGAGATGTACCATAATTCTACTTCCTTAGCGCTCCAGTGATGTTAGTGGTTATTAATGTAAAGTTTGTACTTGTTTATTGTGACTATCTGGATTTCCTGTGGGTGCTTAGCATCCTCTTATGTGCCACATGGGCTGATTTGTAAATTGGATACTGTAAATTGTTCAGGTAAAGAGATGTATGTCAGCAGTATAGAATGGGACTGGCAGAGCAACTGGTGATACAAAATGAAAAGTGGGATTGATGGAAATGGGTGCTTCATGGCCAGTATGGATGCGATGAGCCAAATGGCCTATTTCTGTGCTCGTGACTCCATAATTCTAAAATGTTAATTAGGCAGGCATGGCACACCCTATCGATGATAATTCTGGTCTGTTATCTTTGAGTAGCCCATAATGCTCAGGTACAGCTGAACTGATAACCCTTTGTCTCAAAATCCATAATAAAGGCACCCAGAATAACTTACATACCCATCACCACTTGCGTTGTACATAACCATGCTACTATATCTCTTGGTTTATTTTGTGGGCAGGGATACATGATCTTGAAGGAATCTGGAACATTAGTGCTTATGCCTCGATGTGCTAAACTCGTCACTAGGACAGGTGTACCAAGTCAGTTATGGAGGACAGTTAAGAGGTAACCACATTACTGTGGCATTAGAATTACATAGCTTTGAAAAGAAACCAACAACTTTATATGCATTTATTGATAGCAATTTTTTTTAGTGGGTACATGCTACTACCTTAAAAATATTTTAATACAATGAATAAAAAATTGTCAAAAATATAACACTTCATACATTGCTGCTCAGATTTGCCTTGGTTGGAATGTGTTTTATTTGCTCAAAACCATTTCTAGCTTTGAAAACCGGGATAGTTTGGAAACTAGACCTCTGTCCAACTATTCCAGCTGAATATATTAATTGACATTTCTGTACACCACTCATCACTTGCAAAAGGAGCCAAACTGATACTGTGGCTAACTATTGTACCTAACCCAAGTACTTGCATATCATCAATGCACCTTGTTCCAATGAACTGAGTATTATACATGCCATCAAACCTGACTCTTCCTAAATATGCAGTGCAAAATTAATTTCATTTATTACTATTAGAATGTGACAATTGTTTATTTATTGACAAAATAATACCTTTTGGTGTTATTATTAAAATAATTAAAACCGCACTAGTTTTCACATATTCTGTAGTTCCTTTGCCTCAACTGGGAATTGCAGTTTAATTTGTAACCTGTGCTTTAAGGAAATAGAATATTTATAGTGCCATGATTCTACATGCTTGAGAAAGTTGAAACTAATTGGATCTAAGAATTCATGAATCATCAAGTTTAATCCATTTTCTGGATCAGCACCAGGCTTGTCTTGTATAGTATAGGAACTTAAGAAAATATTATTGCTTCTCTCAATTTAATGAGACCTGAGGCAGATGTGAAACAAGTACAAGGAGACCAGTCTTTTAACCTTTTGTAAAGTTACTATGGATCAGTAATTTTCTGTATCTTCAGAAGAAGAAAGTTGATCACCATATTTTAGCTTGGGTTGCCAACAAAATATAGAACATTTAAAGCTTCAGTCATGTACTAAAAGCAAATTGATTAGATTTATTTCATTTTGTTATCCTTGGTTCCTTTTGGCAGTAAATGTGATGGAAAAGTAATTATTAATATGATCCAAATCTACATACAGTAAATCAGTGTCTATATTGGCTATGATAATGAGTCCTTCCCGACCTCATCTCGGCCTTCTTGCCATCTTTAACTGCAGCTTTTCTAGCAATCACTGCATCCCTTTGTACTGTAGGACTTCGTTATTTGCAACAATTTTCATGGGGATGGCATAGTTCCTCCGATGTTTCCTTTGAGAGCCAAAATGTGAATGACTGAGCACTTTTTTCAGGAATAGCAACACTGCACTAAAGATATTGAACCATTCTTACAGGCTCCCTTTTTTCAGCAAACGTTGGTAAAATATTCATAAATTTTCATGGTTCTTTCGTGAAACTTCATGCTCAGATGTGGGTTTAATTGAGCATAAGAAATTGAAGCAAGAGTAGGCAAATGACAACCTGACCTGCTCCACTATTCAATAAAGTCATAGTTGATTTTTTTTCCCCCCCATCCCTACCTTTCTGTTATAACTTAATATCCCTCAGTTTCCCTTAATTTCCAAAAACCTGGCCTGGGCAGTACTGGGTCATTGGAGTGTGCTGACAACTGAGCTTTTACTGTATCTGTCTACTTTGTATGTCCAAAGTTTATCAAGCAATATGGGTGTAATGACAGTAAGCATGACCATAAGGCATAGGAGCAGAATTAGGCCATCTGGCCCATTGAGTCTGTTCTGCCATTTAATGATGGGTGATCCTTTTTTTCTATCTCCTCCTGAGCTCCAGTTCCCAGTGTGCCCATAACCTTTCATGCTATGTCCAACCAAGAACCTATCAATCTCTGCCTTAAATACACCCAATGACCTGGGCTCGACAGCTGCATGTGGCAACAAATTCTGCAAATTCACCACCCTTTGGCTAAAGAAATTTCTCCACATCTCTGTTTCAAAAGGGCGCCCCTCTATCCTGATGTTGTGCCCTCTTGTCCTAGACTCTCCCACCATGGAAAACATCCTTTCCACATCTACTCTGTCTAGGCCTTTCAACATATGAAAGTTTTCAATGAGATCTTCCCCCTCCCCCCCCATCCTTCTGAATTCCAGCGAGTACAGACCCTGAGCCATCAAATGTTCCTCGTATGATAACTCTTTCATTCCTGGAATCACCCTGGTGAACCTCCATTGGGTCCTCTCCAATGCCAGCACATCTTTTCTAAGATGAAGGACCCAAAACTGTTCACAGTACTCAAGGTGAGGCCTCACCAGTACCTTACAGAGCCTCAACGTCACATCCTTGCTCTTGTATTCTAGACCTCTTGAAATGAATGCTAACATGGCATTTGCCTTCCTCACCACCGACTCAACCTGCAAGTTGACCTTCAGGGTGTTCTGCACAAGGACTCCCAAGTCCCTCTGCATTTCAGATTCCTGGATTTTCGCCCCGTTTAGAAAATAGTCTGCACATTTATTTCTACTACCAAAGTGCATGACCATACATTTTCCAACATTGTACTTTATTTGCCACTTTCTTGCCCATTCTCTTAATCTATCTTGTCCTTCTGCATCCTACCTGTTTTCTGAACACTACCTACCCTTCCACCAATCTTCGTATCATCTACAGTGAGCTATGGCTTGCCCCATCCCTCCTCCTCATACCATCCTCAACCTATTTACATTGGCCATCTCTCCTCTGTATTTCAGTCCAGATGATACGTATTTATCCAAACATTGACTGTCCAATTCCTTTCATAAATGCTGCCTGACCTGCTGAGTTCCTTCAGCTTTTAGTGTGTTGAATTATGTGTAGATAGTTTCTCCTTCTGTATTTTATTTCCAAGATCATTCTCCAATTTTTGATTGGAGAAAAGCTAACTTTAAGGAGATGCAAAAGGATTTAGAAGGAGTGGATTGGAACAATTTGTTTTATGGGAAGGATGTAATAGAGAAATGGAGATCATTTAATGGTGAAATTTTGAGGGTACAGAATCTTTATGTTCCTGTTAGGTTGAAAGGAAAGGTTAAAAGTTCGAGAGAGCCATGGTTTTCAAGGGATATTGGAAACTTGGTTCAGTAAAAGAGAGAGATCTACAATAAGTATAGGCAGCATAGAGTAAATGAGGTGCTTGAGGAATATAAAGAATGTAAAAAGAATCTTAAAAAATTAGAAAAGCTAGGAGAAGATACGAGGTTGCTTTGGCAAGTAAGGTGAAAATAAATCCAAAGGGCTTCTACAGTTATATTAATAGCAAAAGGATAGTGAGGGATAAAATTGGTCCCTTAGAGAATCAGAGTGGACAGCTATGTGTGGAGCCAAAAGAGATGGGGGAGATTTTGAACAATTTCTTTTCTTCGGTATTCACTAAGGAGAAGGATATTGAATTGACATCAAAATTGCTGGTGAACGCAGCAGGCCAGGCAGCATCTCTAGGAAGAGGTACAGTCGACGTTTCAGGCCGAGACCCTTCCTCAGGACGAAGGGTCTCGGCCTGAAACGTCGACTGTACCTCTTCCTAGAGATGCTGCCTGGCCTGCTGTGTTCACCAGCAACTTTGATGTGTGTTGCTTGAATTTCCAGCATCTGCAGAATTCCTGTTGTTTGGATATTGAATTGTGTACGATAAGGGAAATAAGTAGGGAAGTTATGGAAACTATGATGATTAAAAAAGAGGAAGTACTGGTGCTTTTTAAAGAATATTAAAGCGGATTAGCCTCCAGGTCCTGACAGGATATTCCCTAGGACCTTGAGGGAAATTAGTGTAGAAATAGCAGGGGCTCTGACAGAAATATTTCAAATGTCATTAGAAATGGGATGGTGCCGGAGGACTGGCGTATTGCTCATGTGGTTTCATTGTTTAAAAAGGGTTCTAAGAGTAAACCGAGCAATTATTGGCCTGTAAGTTTGACGTCAGTGGTGGGTAAATTAATGGCAAGTATTCTTAGAGATGGTATATATAATTATCTGGATAGTCAGGGTCTGTTTAGGAACTGTCAACATGGATTTGTGTGTGGACGGTCATGTTTGACAAATCGTATTGAATTGTTTGAAGAGGTTACTGGGAAAATTGATGAGGGTAAAGCAGTGGATGTTGTCCATATAGACTTCAATAAGGCCTTTGACAAGGTTCCACACAGAAGGTTAGTTAGGAAGGTTCAATTGTTAGGTATTAATATTGAACTAGTAAAATGGATTCAACAGTGGCTGGATGGGAGATGCCAGAGAGTGATGGTGGATAACTATTTGTCAGGTTGGAGGCTGGTGACTAGTGGTGTGCCTCAGGGATCTGTACTGGGTCCAATGTTGTTTGTAATATACATTAATGATCTGGATGATGGGGTGGTAAATTGGATTAGTAAGTATGCAGATGATAATGAGATAGATGGCATTGTGGGTAATGAAGTAGGTTTTCAAACCTTGCAGAGAGATTTAGGCCAGTTAGAAGAGTGGGCTGAAAGATTTTAATGCTGATAAGTGTGAGGTGCTACATTTTGGTAGGACTAATTAAAATAGGACATACATGGTAAATGGTAGAGCATTGAGGAATGCAGTAGACCAGGGTGATCTAGGAATAATGGTGCATAGTTCCCTGAAGGTGGAATCTCATGTGGATAGGGTGGTGAAGAAAGCTTTTGGTATGCTGGCCTTTATAAATCAGAGCATTGAGCATAGGAGTTGGGATGTAATGTTAAAATTGTACAAGGCATTGGTGAGGCCAAATTTGGAGTATTGTGTACAGTTCTGGTCACCGAATTATAGGAAAGATGTCAACAAAATAGAGAGAGTGCAGAGGAGATTTACTGGAATATTACCTGGGTTTTAGCACCTAAGTTACAGAGAAAGGTTGAACAAGTTAGGTCTTTATTCTTTGGAAAGTATAAGGTTGAGGGGGGACTTGATAGAGGTATTTAAAATTATGAGGGGGATAGATGGAGTTGATGTGGATAGGCTTTTTCCATTGAGAGTATGGGAGATTCAAACAAGAGGACATGAGTTGAGAGTTAAGGGGCAAAAGTTTAGGGGTAACACGAGGGGGAACTTCTTCACTCAGAGGGTGGTAGCTGTGTGGAATGAGCTTCCAGTAGAAGTGATAGATGCAGGTTCGATTTTGTCATTTAAAAAAAAACTGGATAGGTATATGGACAGGAAAGGAATGGAGGGTTATGGGCTGAGTGCATGTAGATGGGACTAGGTGAGAGCAAGCATTCAGCACAGATTAGAAGGGTCGAGATGGCCTGTTTCCGTGCTGTAATTGTTATATGGTTATATTAGGAGGCTGTCCAAGTGGGGACTATGATAAATCTCACAAAGCAGCTTAACTCAGAATTCTTAAATGTTTTCTTAAAATCCTCACTTAACACCACAAAGAAAATCTTGTCCACATACCGTAAGCAAATAACAAGAAGCAGAACTTTGATTTTAGAGCAAGGTAAGTGTCAGTGCTATAAAATTTGTTTTAGCATAACGATGAATTAAATGGAAGTTTCAAGCAGTGCGATTGTGCAGAAGTTTAGACTGAGATTTGTATAAACATATTCCTTTTCAGGATTTTACACAAGTAATGATGTTCCAGTTTCAGTACCAAATACAGTACCAGGATCTGGTTCCAGTACTCCACTTTCCAGTTCTATTTTGGCTCCTCAAAGTACAGCCCATTCACAGCAGATGAGCACATCACCTTCAGTCACAATTTCTGTTGCAGCTGTGATTTCTACAACCCAGGTAAGAGATTCCTTTTCATCTGTTTTAAAAGTTGTCCTTTCGAAAGTGCATTCTTCTACTCACCTACTTTGCTTTGCCCATACCCCTGCAAACCTAATTAGTACTTATTTTAAAACATGGCTTAAGTGGTGAACCAGCTGCATTTACTAGCTCAGATACTGTCATGTTAAAATCGGCCATTGTGCCAACATTATCTCAAATTTTCTTTCTTGTGTGCACTTATAATTTTGGTGCATCAGTAAATAGATTGTTTTGGGATACAAAATGCTTTGTTCCTGTAAAACAAAGGTTCAAAGTAAATTTATTGTCTAAGTACATATATGTCACTATGTACATCCCTGAGGTTCATTTTCTTGCAGGTATGTAACAAGACAGACAAGCAAGTAACATAAAAAAGACAACAAACTGTGTGAATACAAAAAGAAAAAAAAAGCACTAAGTATTGAGAACATGAGATGAAGAGTCCTTGGAAGAGTCCAGTTCAGTGGGATCAGTTTATTGATGGGGCGAATGAAGTTATCCCCTCTGGTTCAAGAGCCTGATGGTTGAGGGGTAATAACTGTTCCTGACCCTGCTGGTGTAGGTCCTGAGGCCCATGTACCTCCTTTCTAATCAGCAGCGAGAAGAGACCATGGCCTGAATGATGGGGCATTTGATAATGGATGCTGCTTTCCTGCAACATTGCTCCATGTATTGTAGGTGTATGTGCTCAATGGTGGGGAGGGTTTTACCCTTGACGCAAGATTCTGAAATGGGTGCTGTTTACATGGACTTTAGCAAGGCATTTGACAAGGTCCCACATGAGAGGTTAGTCAAGAGAGTTCAGTTGCTTGGCATTCAAGATGTAGTAGTAAATCGGATTGATCATTGGCTTCATGGGAGAACCCAAAGAGTGGTAGTAGATGTTTGCCTCTCTGACTGGAGGCCTGTGACTAGAGGAGTACCACTGGGATCGGTACTGGGTCTGTTGTTGTTTGTCATCTATATCAATGATCTTGATGATAATGTGGGTAACTGGATCAGAAATTTGCAGATGCCATGAAGGTTGAGGGTGTAGTGGATAGCGAGGAAGACTATTAGAGCTTGCAGTAGGGTCGGGACTGGCTAGAAAAATGGCAGATGGAATTTATTGCAGATAAGTGAGGGGTGTTGCACTTCAGTAGGACCAATCAAGATAGGTCTTACACGTGAACAGCAGGACACTGAGGAGTCTGGTAGAACAAAGGGATCTGTTCCATAATCCATTGAAAGTGGCAGTATAGATAGATAGGGTTGTAAAGAAAACTTTTGGCACATTGGTCTTCATAAATAAAAGTGTTAAGTATAGGAGATGGGATATAATGTTGAAGTGAGGCCTAATTTGGAGTATTGTGTATAGTTTTGGTGACCTACCTACAGGAAACATGTAAATAAGGTTGAAAGAGTACAGAGAAAATTTACAAGGATGTTGTCGGGACTGGACTATCTGAGTTATGAGGAAAGATTGAATAGTTTAGGGCTTTATTCCTTGCAACATAGAACATTTAGGGGATATTTGATAGAGGTATACAAAATTATGAGGAGTACAGATAGGATAAATGCAAGCAGGAGTTTTCTATTGAGGTTGGATGGGACTACACTTGGAGGTCAAGGTTTTAAGGGTGAAAGTTGAAAAGTTTAAGGGGACCACGAAGGGAAACTACTTCACTCAAAAAGTCATGAGAGTATGGAACAAGCTGCCAGCACAAGTGGTACAAGCAAGCTCGGTTTCAATGTTTAAGAGAAGTTTGGATAGATACATAGAGGGCAGGGTGCAGGTTGATGGTTTGGCATGGACTAGATAGACCAAATGGTCTGTTTCTGTGCTGTACTTTTCTATGGCTGTATCACTCAGCAAGTCAGGGTGCACTTGTGGAAAAACAAAGTTAAAATCTTCAGATTAAAGACTATTCCTCTGTATTAACTGTTTCTTTTCTCAAAGATGTAGCCTGACCTCCTGAATTGTTCCATTATTTTCTAGTTTTATTTTGTACACTGAATTTGGATTACGTAAATAGTTTCATTATGCTTCTGGCACTGCTAATGTGCCAATAGGAAGCTGAGTATTGCTATGGTGCATAGATGGCAGAAGTTATAGTACCATCACGCCCATCTTCGGTATAACCCCATCGTTAATATAATGGAAATTATGGACAATGATTGCACCAACTTTGTTAGGGAAGATTTTCCCTTTAACTTATATAAACAAATAAACCTGATGGCTACTTTTATTATCACAGAAGCAGAAGCTTTTAAACTTGAATGCTGTGGAACTGTTGTAGCCATTTTTTATTAAGCTTTGCAGGGTGCATGAAAGGTAGTAGCTAATTTAATTTTGCTGTTTTAGCAAAGGTGTTCAAAGTGTCTAATGCATGTTGCACAATTCAGATTGTTTATAAAATGAAACTATATGAACCACCTCTGATCTCCAAATACATTATGAAAGATGATTATGTATCAGACATCCAGTTAATTTGCATCTGTACAGTGGCCGTTTTACCAGATGCTGTTAATGCACATATTGAATGGAAACTGCTCATTCATAAAAATTATATCTGAATCTTTCCATCATTCCACCTATGAAAAAGCATTAAAATATAAAGTTACGATGCACGTTTTCCCTAGGTTATGAATGGCTGACTTGAATACACCCCGTATATGCAAACGAGCACTTAGCAGACTGGTGAAATGGATTTCCCAGCTACTACGGGCAGCTTCTGCCTGGTATCTCAGTTTGTAGCCACATTTCTGACTTCGAACTGAATCGGTTGCGAGCAGTAGACAGGAATGGAACCCTGCCATATCCTGGGGCCAACTTGTACTCTAGATTTAGGTAATCTTAAGTAAAAACAGGAAATGCTCTGAATATTGATACAGTCAGGAAATGTTTCAGGAGAGGGAAACTATTAGCATTCCTGATTGATCTTTCATCAGTATGGTCATAAATATAATTGTTGATGTAACAAGTAATGACTGTCCTGTTAAAGTGAGTTTGTTTGCTTTTCTCATTTTGCTGTTATGGTAATGCTGAGTCACATCAGATCACATGAAATGGAAGATCACATGAAACTGGTGGTGAACTAGCTAAGTTTTTAGTATAAAATAGTGGCTTCAAACCAATGGTATGTAAATTTTTAAAAGTCCCGTCTGATTGACAATGTATTACTGCAGATCTTTAGCTAATCATAATTTCTTACGAATTTGATTCATAACTACACATTACAGAAACAAGAACTTGCTTGAAATCAGTGACAGCTACTGGTCAGAGTATTACTTACACAGGAGTATTCAGAAACCACATTTCAGCAATTCCTTTGCTACACAAACAAATTTAATGTACCATGGTGAATGAAGTTCGTAAATCATCCGAGTGTTCAACTTGCCTTAAGCTCACATTGTTCATTATTTAAAAATTCAGATGCCCATCTTATTTTGTGTTGCATCCTAGAAACAAATTGTAAAAAACTCAAGTTAGTTGCATTTAATAATCTTTTGATTAAGTCTGCATGAAATATTGGTGTAGACTTCAAACCTTTTGAAACTTCTCCCAGGCACTTTTCAGCCCCAGAACCAGTAGAATCTTGCTCTGCAGTTATTTAAAATATGATGTTTTAAATAACTGCAGGCTGATTTTTCTCTTCGTCAATTCTACATGAGCATAGCTCAGTCATAAAATTTCCATTAAGAACATCTGAAATTATGTTGATCTGAAATTGTTTTTGGAAAGAAAAAGAAAATATTGAAGCTGGTTTCATGATTAAGGAGCTTGCATTATGACTGCTTTCTGCAGTGTTATTGGTCAGTTTGCCTTCACTGTTTATTTCAGCACTGATTCACCAATCATTCACTGTTCTGTCTGGAAAGTGAATCCTTGTATTTAATAACTGGTAGAACATCCTTTAGCAGCAATAACCTCCACCAATTGTTTCCTGTAGCTGCTGATCAGACTTGCACAATGGTGAGGAGGACTTTTAGACCATTCCTTCATGCAAAATTGGTTCAGTTCATCAAATTTACTGGGTTTCCATGCATGAACAGCCTTCTTTAGGTCATGTCACAGCAATTCAATTAGGTTAAGGTCTAAACTCTGACTTGGCTGTTCCAAAACATGTTTTTTTTTCTTTTTATGCTATTCTGTTGATTTACTTTTGTCTTTTGGATTATTGACTTGTTGCATCATCCAACTTCTATTAAGCTTTCATTGTCATTCTCCTGTAAAATGTCGTGATACAATTTTGAATTCATTGTTCCCTCAACGATTACAAGCTGTCCAGGCCCCAAGTGAGCAAAGCAACCCCAAACCATGATGCTCCTTCCACCATGTTTCACAGTTAGGATGGAGTTTTGGTGGTGGTGTGCAGTGCCTTTTTTCCTCCAAACATAGTAGTGTGCATTTCTGCCAATAAGTTCAACTTTTGCCTCATCGCTCCACAGAACGTTGAACTAGAAGCGTTCTGAAACATCCAGGTGGTCTTATGCAAACTTATCATGTGCAGAAATTTTTTTTTGTTGGAGAGCAGTGGTTTCTTCAGTGGTGACCTTCCATGAACATCATTCTTATTCAGTGTTTTTTTTTTATGGTGGACACATGAACAGAGACTTTAGCAAGTTCTATATGTTACATAACTGGCAACAATGAATATTAATCGAGACAGGTTATATAAAAACAACCAAACATTTATTAAACACATATAAACAATAAGGGAAAAAAAACAAAGGAAAACTTTAACCGGAGGTTAACAGGTACGCAGTTGTTCACCAACTCGCCACTCGGCTCTGGTCCTTAAAGCGTTAAATGCTGAAAACAGTTCTTAAAGCGATTCAGTCAGATATAGTTCTTAAAGCGATAACGTCGAAAGTCCAACAGTTTTACACATTCAATTGGGAGAGACTTCTCTGGAGAAAGATTTCTTCACCGACGCACCTTTACTGCTGGTTCTGTCCACAGGATTCCCGACGCCGAAAATAAACAGTTTAAATCAACTGACTTTAAATTCCTTTAGAGAGGGAGCACCTTTTTGCATGAACTCATTGCCCTATTGCAAGAGTTATCTCAGTGCAGGTTCTCTCCAACGAAGACTCAATAAGGTCGATTCTTTATTAAATTGCCAAACGATGCTGACTTCTCTCGATCCTTCACTTCAATGAATTCTTCACTCTCCCTTTGAACCACTGTCGGAATTGAGTAAATTGGCACTTCCAGCCACAAATTTCCAGTTCAACAATACAATATCTTGTAAGACAACGCACCTTCCATTTTAAAAATGAAACTGCGTCACAAAAACAAACACGCAACAGAAACGGAGGCACAGCACATTCTACCTGGAAATCTACAAACTCAGAAACTAACTGCGTCACCTGGGTTTACCCTTGTATAGTCAAGGGGCACATGTCATCACGTGACCTCACATCGGTGGGAAAATCACATCAGGTGACCTCCAAAAGACCATTACATCATTCTCACAAAAAAAAACAGATCTCCTTGAACATGTAACATATAGATGTCTGCAGGTCTTTTGCTGTTACTCTTGGGTTCTTTTTCACCTCCTTCAGCATTGCACATTGTGCTCTTGGTGTGATTTTTGCAGGATGCCCACTCCTAGGGAGAGCAGCATCAATACTGAATTTTCTTCATTCGTAGACAATTTCTCTTACTGTGGACTGATGAATACTCAGGTCTTTAGAAATACTTTTGTAGCCTTTTCCAACCATGCATTTCTACAATTCTTCTTGTAAGGTCCTCTGAAAGTTGTTTTGATGGAGGCATGGAGCTCATGAACAGATCTTTTTTGAGAAGAGCAGGCTCTGTCAGTAACACACACAAAATGCAGGCCAAGCAGCAACATGGAAAGGCATAAATGAGCGACAGTTTGGGCCGAAATTCAGGTGAAGTATACAGTACGTATAAAAAGTATTCACCCCTTAGAAATGTTCATGTCTTATTCTTATACAACATTGAATCATAGTGAATTTCATTTGGCTTTTTTGACACTGATCAACAGAAATGAGTCTTTCATGTCAAAGTGAAAATATTAAACACAAAACAATTGTTTGCATAATTACTCATCCCCTTCATGTCAGTATTTAGTACATGCACCTTTAGCAGCAATTACAGCCTTGAGTCTGTGGTCTCTTAACAGCTTTGCACACCTAGATGTTGCAATTTTTCCTCATTCTTCTTTACAAAACTGCTCAAGCTCTGTCAGATTGCATGGGGATCATGAGTGAACAGCCCTTTAAGTCCAGCCACAAATTCTCAATTGGATTGGGGTGTAGACTCTTAACTTGGCCACTCCAGGACATTAGCTTTGTTGTTTATAAACCATTCCTGTGTAGCTTTGGTGATTGCCTGGGTGATTGTCTTGCTGGAAAACAGACCTTCTCACAAGTTGCAGTTCTCTGGTAGAGTGCATTATGTTTTGCTCCAGATTTTGCTGTATTTTGCTGCATTCATTTTACCCTCGACCTTCACAAGCCTTCCAGGGACTGCTGCAGGGACACATCCCCACAGCATGATGCAGCCACCACCATGCTTCACAGTAGGGACATTGTGTTTTTGATGTGCGATGTTGGCCAAAAAGCTCAATTTTGGTTTCCATCAGACCATAGAACCTTCTTCCAGCTGACTTCAGAGTCTTCCATATGCCTTCTGGAAAACTCTAGCTGAGATTTTATGTGAGTTCTTTTCAACAGTGGCTTTCTCTTTGCCATTCTCCTATAAAGCTGTAACTGGCAAAGCACCCCCTGGCAACAGTTGTTGGATGCAGAATCTTTTCCCATCTTAGCCACTGAACCTGTAATTCCTCTAGAGCTGTCATAGGTCTCTTGGTGGCCTCCTTCACTTTCCCTTCCTTGCAGGGTCACTCAGTTTTTGAGGACAGCCTGCTCTAGACAGATTTACAGTTGTGTTATACTCCTTCCATTTCTTCATGATTAACTGTACTCAAAACGATAGTCAGTGACTTGGAAAATTTCTTGTATCCATCTCCTCACTTGTACTTTTCAATAACCTTCCAGCAGAGTAACTTGGGATTTTTTTGCCAGGAAACTGATTCAGCAGCAGTTGGACCTTCCAGATGCAAGTGTATTTTTACTACAATCAATTGACACACCTTGACTGCACATGGTGATCCTCATTTAACTAATTATGTGACATCTAAAACCAATTGGCTGCACCAGAGATGATTTAGTGTGTCATATTAATGGGGGTGAATACTTATGCAACTAATTAGTTTGTGTTTTGTGTTTGTAATTAATTAATTTAGCTCACTTTGTAGAGAACTGTTTTCACTTTGACATGAAAGAGTATTTTTCTCTTGATCAGTGTCAAAAAAAGCCAAATTAAATTTACTGTGATTCAGTGTTGTA
Organism: Mobula hypostoma; assembly: GCF_963921235.1. Classification (NCBI taxonomy): domain Eukaryota; kingdom Metazoa; phylum Chordata; class Chondrichthyes; order Myliobatiformes; family Myliobatidae; genus Mobula; species Mobula hypostoma. The sequence goes on from NC_086099.1 coordinate 183,798,799, forward strand.
AAACACTGAAACATAAAAGCTTCCAAGGGAGGTGACAACTTTCTGTAGGCATTCCTGTGTAGTGTGTGTGTGTCTATCTGTCTATATATTTTTTTAATAAACTATTTAAAAAATATATATATATTGCAACTTGTTTGTGAATTATGGGGCACCT